>NC_136366.1:20973750-22265000 GCF_037039965.1 Doryrhamphus excisus
TATAATAGCTTATTACTTCTATTTTTGGACTTCAGTCTGTCCCCTCCAAGCAGTGTGTGGCAAAGAAAAGGAAAGTCATCACCATGGAAGTGAAAATAAACGTAAAAGGCTCAGAGGGAGGACACATGCCCACTGATATTGGCCGCTTTGTTCTTGTTATTACTGTTTTATATATTTATATATTTAAACTCGGCTTACATGACATTACATGTCTAGAAACAGGAAGTCTTTCATAACCCTAGAACCATCTACATGAGCTACACTAACTCACACCATGTTGCTTCCTCTCTGACCCATCACTGACTCCAGCTCATCCAGGAAAATGGTGGAGGGGGCGTGGTACCGTGCCAACTCGAATAGAACCTGCACACAAACAATCATTAGGTGCACCTACAATGGCGTACCTAATGTTGTACATACCCGGACCAGTTTTTCAGAGTCTCCTCTCCACTTGCTAACGATGCTGGAGGCCGAGATGTTGAAGAAGGTGGTCTTGCACTCGGTAGCCACGGCCTTGGCCAGCAGGGTCTTACCTGTACCTGTGAGCGGGACTTGGAATCATTTGACTTTCAGTTCATGCTTGCGTGGGGTGGTGTTCTTACCTGGGGGGCCGTAAAGTAGCAAGCCCTTCCAAGGAGAGAGGATGCCCGTGAAGAGCTGTGGGTACTGTGGCAAGCAGGTGGATAACATAAAAAAAATAAACCTTCTTAGCAATCAAATACAAAACAACAACATAAGCCTGATGTATGGCGGGGGGAGGGCATACATTAGTCTGAATCTGAGGTGATAAACACGGGCTGTGTGGAATCACCAAAGTGACCTTATACCCCAGAGAATGCATAATAATGGAGACAGAATGCGGCGGCAGGATGTTATTGAATAAAAGAGCTGCAGGGATCGGATAGACGCATCCGTCCTCATCTTGGGGTGGAAATGTCACGAGGATGCAGACGACCTGATTTGATGTCATCACATCCATCAGTGGCATGGAAGGGATGACACCTGGATAGAAATCTCGCATGACGTGCGCACCCTTCCTTGCCGTCTATCCGTCTGCGCGCATGCCGCCGTATTATCCCACATATGGATTTCATGTCTGACCCCCCCCTCGTCTTTAAGGCTTTTAAAGGCGATGTATTCAGAATCGAAGAAGGGCGACCGGCGCTGAAATAGCAGTGGGCACACCTTAATGGGATAGACGACGGCCTCCTTGACTAATCGCTTTGCGTCCTCCAGGCCGATGATGTCCTCCCAGCGCACATTGGGGTTGTGCAAATAGATGTCCTTTACAGGGGAACACACACACACTATCAGATAAAAACACACACACATGCCCCCTGCTGCCATTAGCCATAAAGAGGTGTCCTTTAGTGTGAAGCATCCCATAAGGGAAACAGATAAGCCTTCATTAATACAAAACATCAATTCACAAGTGACAAAGCTCTTTGCTGCGCTCTAGTGGACAACGGCAGTATTTTCCAGATGCTTTTTGCTGGGTTTACTCATCACACAGACACTTTTCAAGAAGCTCTTAGGTACTCAAACATTACATAAAAAATATAGAATGTTTAAGTCTGAGCGTGTCCTACCTTGCTGATGATTGTAGCGAGTTCTTTCATTTCACCGCTCATTCCCGGAAAGCCACTTAGAGGCTTCATCAGACGCTCCTGCATCACATCGCAGAGCAAAACATGGAATAGTGGCGTCTGTGATGTATCAGTGTTATAATTTAATGATGGCAGCGCTTGGCACTTCTGATGGAATTGTTACGAATCTTAAGAGTTGATGGATGAAGTCCAATGATTGTTTACAGAGTGACTGGTTGGTTAATTACCACATGCTCGTAGTCCCCTTCGGCTCCCGTGCTGTCAATCATCTGGCCCTACAACGCAACATAATGTTGTGGTGCACATTCAGGGTGCATGTCAACATGTACGTGCAACATAAGAGACCTTCCTGGTTGTGGCCGCCCCCCCCGTTGGTCCGTAGGTAATAGCGGACACACTGAGACCGAATTCTGTTGATTCTGGAGGACAGGGCGGCCCATCTCCCTAGCGATAAAACACAAATGTTAGGTCAGTTGGGATGATATCGATGTAATATGATTTACGCTGTGTCGTGTACATTTGACTGTGCGCTGGAAGCGTTCCCTTTTGTTCCGCTGGAGGGTGTAGCCTGGATTTTGGGGAGGGGTCTCACAGCTGAGCAGGGAGCCCTAGCAGAGGGCATAGAGCAGGGGTGTCCAAATCAAATTATCAGCGGGCTGCACTTTGGACACCCTTGGCACTGAGCAGTTTGTTTTGATATATACTTTATGCACTCACCTCTTTTTACCGCCACTTTTTGTATTTCTTTCACCTTGACAAGAACAGATAGGAGGTGTTTACGGCTGTGATGTCATAGTGATGCTCGGGCGTTCTGCTTAGTTTGCGTCACCTGGTTCCACTACCCTCTTGATAAGTTTGGGATACTTCTGGAACTTGACAAAGTGGTAGCTCTCGTACTCCATCAGCACCATCTCCAAATCGATATTGTCGCAAACCTCAAACTTCTTCACACCTCCATTCGCCTCTTGGTCCAAGGCCAAGGCTGCAGCCACATAGCTGGGGTAGATGCACGTTAACAGTTTTTATACTCTATACTTGTTTGTATAAGTTGTATTTGGTTGAAATACATGCTTAAGAGAGTACTTTACTTCAGACTCACCCTTGCCTCATCAGATGTTGGTAGATGAGGATGAGAAGGCTCTTCTTCCTCATCTCAATCCTCAGCTCATCCTATTAAAGCATAAAGCCAACAATTAAATTAAAAGAAACATTTTACCAATCTATTTTAGTAAAATTCAACTTGTGTATTTTGTCGACTTGATGTCGACTCTGTATGATGCACCGCACCATACAGAGAGGACAAATTCTTCCTGCATTTAGCAATTGTCGCCACTAGAGAGAGACAAAGTACCATAATTGTGACCTGCGTAACTCGGCAACCAGCGGACGCCATTGCTCCAGAAAAAAAAAATAACAATAGTTACGTTTTGCACTAGTCCTTTACTGTTTTATTTAAATACATATCAAACACACAAGGTAACCCCCACGTTTACGCGAAATAAGTATCAATAAGTACAGGAACCACCGTGGTGTGGTCATTAGCAGGTGCTAGCATAAAAAAACACATTAAAACGAATGAGAGAACTCGATAAAAGATGTAAGTACTCACCGCCTCCCGGGCTTGGTGTGCGGTTTTTATAGCTGTGTAAGAAAGGTCCATTGTGATATAAATAAGTCACTTGAATATTAAGTGACTCCTTTCGATCGTTCTTCACAGCCACTTCGCGTGAATCGACTATATTTTGTCCATCGCGACTTGCCGTAGCTAGGCTACCTGTTTACATTATCGCTCTCTCTATATGGGCGGTTTCAAATGACATTTTTTAAAATAAAAACACGCTGGTCATGGCTTCTTTGATCACTTAAATTAACTGACTGTGTAAGATTTTAATTCATGATATCAAAAGCTAAATCCATTATATCAGTGGCATGAATTATAGCGTCAAACGCGCCCATCTTGTAAAGCGTTGACGCATATTGTGATTGACACAAATAATTGATATTCGTCGTATTACTGTGGTAGTAGTTTGCAGTGGTGTTTGTAAGAATTTGATGTCCTTCTTGCTGGTCTACGTCATTGCAGTTTGCAGCCCATTAGTAAAGACTAAGCTTTATTTCATGTGGTAATAAGAAACAAAGAATAATTTTCCAAAAGTATATTTGCATATGTGCTCATGACCATTTAAGGTACAGCGTTTATCATTCCTTCAATACATACATGAACCATATAAACCTGACATGGTAGATCTGAGAACTTTAGTATATTTGAGAATGTATTCAGTTAAAAATTTTGATATAAGACAATCAGACTTGTTAGAGGAAATAAACAACACAAATGAGATGCTCTGATGAGAAATGTAGCAATAGTTTTTCAGAATGGGATTTGGCAAGTTATATAGACCATCTCTTTACAAAGACATAAACATAAAGATATAACACTATCCCAGCACTCAACATAATTGGAAGCATGAGGATCAGCAACCAGCATCAGCATGTTTCAATTACAGAAAAAAAGAACAGAACGTCACACTGAACAATTGTAGTTGAAGGATTTTTGAGCACCAAATGCTGTATTGTCTGCTTGGGCAGCTTTGGAGGGAGCTTTAAAAGGAATGCTCCTGTAGTGTTAGTTATTGTTAGTGTAAGATAAATGTAGGAGGGCGTGCTTGCATCTATTTTTAAAAAAGACAAAGAATCACCTTTTTTTAGTGCTGATGCAGTTTGATGTTGTTGGATAAACTCAAGCTTATCAAGGATCTTTCATTTACAGTAAAAAGCGATCATCTGGTAACATGGGACTCCATTGCCAGACATCAAAGACATAACAGCACATCGACAAATTGTGATGCTACTGTCTCAGTGCAGGTGTCAAAACCGTGTGTCGCCCTTCCTCGCCTTTAAAACACTCCGGCCTCGGCAAGCGTGGTTCCAATCTCCAACAGCATGGCCTTCCAGCAGACTTTCATGGTGTGGTACAGGGTGACAAAGTCGTGGGTACTGAAAATGGTGTCCACCACAGCCGGAGCCAGCGTGGACGGGATGAAACCTCTGCCGTACTCCACCATCCAAGTCCCTGCAGACCACTGGACGGCTGCGGCCTCGCCCATCCCGTGCACGACAGTGTCACCTGCAGAGGACGACACGATCATTCCTCAAATAGTAATAAAAAAGCAGGTGATGCCGCTGCTGTAGCATTAGCGTCATCCGATAGCAGCACACAACTGAGTTGACATGAGCAAATTAACACACTGGTGGGGTTTTAAGTCTCCAGTTATTCTGACTCATTTATTCTATTGCCCTAGCATCGGAACATATTTAAAGCAACACACTTGAGCATGAGTTATTGTCTGCTATTACGTCTACTGTATTGGGCAATACGAGTAAAGGTCACTATCGGGGTGTTCATGTCGGGAGGGCTCTGATTATGTTAAAAACTGAACCAATTTACAGTGATAAAAGGGGGATAGCTGCACTGATAATCATGTCGGTCCTTCTAGCTAATTTTACCGTGTCAAAACACACCCCATCAGTAAAGTTAACGCATACCAGGATAGAAAAGTTCACTCTTGGTGGTTCCATCTGTCCACCTTCTGAAGGTACCAGAGATGATGGTGTCCGAAATCTCAGCCCAGTAGCGACCTATCAGAGAGGGGGTGACAGAGAACATTGTGCAGGATGCAATAAACTCACACGCTCCCTTCTCCTGCACTCACCTGAGTGTCCCGATGTGTCGATCCCAGTACCGAACAGGATGACGTATTCCGTTAGCGAGGAGTGGAGCACACACATGGCTCCCATCCAGCCTCCGGCATTCAGAAACACCCACTGCAGGTCTTCATCTGGCAGGATGTGTCCGGGATACCTGGACACAAAACACAACATAAAGCCTCCTGTTCTACGGACTAATGCAGATCTGTGATTAAGTGCATAACAGAAATGGGTGTGTCATGGGGTTGTTAAACTAGTACTGTATGCAATTCCACACAAAAGACTTCTGGATTGTCATCTGAATGTTTACCACAAGATTATTTCCTTAGATATAATTGACACTGAAGTAGAGGCTTTAATTTTAGTTTACCTTGCAGTGGGGTACAAGTCAGTTGCATCAGGCAGTTATTTATATTACTCCTTCTTGAGGCGTTACATAAGATAACAGGAATATTACAAACGGCTCTCCTTATGACACAACGGTGTAAACTGCAAACACAGCAATATGCATAGTAATATATTGCCTTTTCTCTCTATATACAAATATATAGTTGCATTGTGTATAAAAACCTCATATTGATCTTAGATTGTGCTGGTGTAGCTAATGAGGTTTCCAGTGAGTGAGGTGAAAAAATTACAGAACTAACAATGAACAACCATTTCTTAAGCTTTCTAAACGTAAAATAGTGTTGTCCATACCTCTTCCTGAGCTCGACCACCAGTTTGGAGTAGGCCTGCTCATGGTCCTGCCCTAAGAGTACAACACAATGAGGGTACGCTTGCTAACTGTACCAGCCTTTGTGGTTACAACACGGTTACGCGAGTTTACACGATGTGTGAGGACAAATCAACGGTTCGGCTTCCATGTTCGAACTCACCCGCGTACTGTTTGGCCAATTTGGCAACCTCGTCTTTGTCGAAAAGGTACTGCTTGGTGGCCATCCAGTGGTTCAGCAGCAGTACGGCCAGTGCGACAATTCCAACAAACACCAGCAGTTTGAAACACGTTCTGAAAAAAGCCATTGTTGACACCGGACGACAACACAGACGTACAGCAACAGGTTTGTCCACCAAAAGAAGAAAATATGGCGCGGTTCGCACCACCTGCAAAGGATTGGCAGTTACTTCCGGGTTTAGTGGAGGCGGGACGGAATCCTTTCACCAATCGTTGGCAGCAATGCTCTCAGACTGTTCCATTTGGTGGCACTTTAAGGGTATGCAGTGGAATATAAATTCTTTTATGGATTTTTTTAGTTTACCGTATGATATTTTAGTTTGAATTGTATGTTCTGAAAAACGTACGGACCACATTCTTATCAAGCGTCTAACTGTTGTTGTTTAAAAGTGATTGCTGTGAATGTCGATAGATAATAGTACGCTCCTGTTTTTCAGGAAGTAGGCGACGGCGTTTGTTAGCGTTTACACGCTCGGGGGCCTTGAATTGTTTTTTTGGGACTACACACATCGTTGTTAATATGAGTGGCCCCGAAATCCACTTTGATCCGAAAGGTATGGAGTTGTAGTAACATGTTGTTAACGCACCCAGAATTACAAGTCGGTCCAAAACTGCATTGAAAATCACCCGCGTTAGGTCCAAACAAGTTGGCATTTAAAGTCATGGGATTACTGCCTTGCTGTTATACAAGAGTTCTTTATCAAGTTGTCTGAAAGGCACATACAATTAATCAGTTGGCAGCTTTTGAAAGCGTGTGTGCTGTAGTATTAATCATACAGTACATTAATTCAAACCTTGGGTGTTTAGGCGCCACCGGGTTAAAAGTGTGTGTTTGTTTAAACATGTTAAATAATCATTCTCTGGTCTAAACGCACCCTCAGATCACCAACACCTGCGTTATAACCCTCTGAGGGACAGCTGGGTTCTGGTCTCAGCCCACCGCATGAAGAGACCCTGGGCTGGTCAGGTGGAAAAACCTCTTGAAGAGCATATACCCAGATATGATCCTCACAATCCACTATGCCCAGGGAACACACGTGCCAATTTGGAGGTAATAACCAACATATGCATACAATTATGATTCATCTTGAAATATTTGGTCTTGACGTGGCTTCTTCTGATTGTATTTGTTGTGTCTTACCAGGTGAACCCAGATTATGAAAGCACGTTTGTGTTTGAAAACGACTTCCCTGCCCTCCAGCCAAATGCTCCGAATCCTGGTGAGCGTGTTTCATTCATTTAGTCCTTTTTGTTTTTTGCTTTTGGGAAAGTAAATTGATTATAAAAGCGGAATATTTTAACTGCACGGTTGTGATAACACCATGACTGATGTAGACCACATATTTTTATCTTTATTGTCATATAATTACAGTAGTTTTTTCCATTTTTGCTGTCGTTTTTTGGAGAGAAAAAAGTCACGCCATGCTGCTCACCCCTGATTTAAGCACTGAACACAAATGTGTTGTGAACTTTAGGCCCAGATCAACATCCACTGTTCCAGTCTAAAGCTGCCAGAGGGGTGTGGTAAGAAAAATAGTTATTATTTATTCTGAAATCTTAGTTATTGAGGTTCCCTCTATCTCTCCACCTCTGTCTTAGACTATTTGAACTCTCACCCAGTCACACCCTTCACACATTACATTAGTGTTGTTTTTCCTGTGGGCCTCCAACAGAAGAAAGCAGCAGCAATATTTGCACTGCACATGCATACAAAACAAGCCACGTCCAGTTTTTGTTGGGGCTTTTGTCAGACATTTTGTGTGAGTAATGACTGCTTGGCAGGATAGCCACTCCTACACGAGCCTAAACGAATAAAGGAGAACGTTTCCCTCCTCTCCCAACCTGGGAAAACACATATGAGACCATCCTTCACACATTAAACATCTTTAAAAATGCTCCTGTGTGTGCCATTCCAGGGATGATTGTATCTGGCAGGAGAGTCGAGACTAAATAATAGATTAAAATCACTACTATGTGCCGCTTGAAACCTCAATGAAGTGTTCATATTCCACACACACACACACACACACACACACAGCAGATAATGAGGCACAGATAGTTTGAATGTTGCCGTGTTTTTCTCGCATTGATGTTAAGTTTTCTTTGCCGCCAAGTGTTTCTTTTTGGATATGGGTGTCTTTTCATTTTCACCACGCGCAGGCTGGCGTGCATGTTTGTGCTCACATCGCATACGTTTGTTGTGGCAAAGAGAAAAGGAAGTTGGAATAAAAAAAAAAAAGTTGGGGCTGTGCAGCAACATTCAGACAACCAATTAGCAAAGCGACAAAATGCGATGTGATTAATTATTTATTAATTTTTTAGATAAGTGACAAAGAAGGCTACATGAGAGACAAAAATACAATTTGTAATGACTTTAATTAATACCTTCAATCCCAACAGAATGGTCGGCATCGTAATTAGAGTTTATTTGGTGTTAATTTAATCCAATTAGTTCAATCTCAGCCTCTTTTATGTCAGCAGAAAACCACAATGGATGCATATCAAGACAGGAACTTAGGCTTCCTTCCTCAAACAGGAACCTGCATTTGGCTGCCATCTTGGCCTCTGTGCTGCAGTGCATTGTGTGGGTGTCATTTCCACTTTCAATACTAAAGGCTCAATGATACGACAACCGAGTCACACGGCATCTTAACGTCATCCGAGTTACAGTAATCCCTCACTTATGGCGGTTAACTGGTTCCAGACCCGGATGTGATAAGTGAATATTGTTTTTAACAAGGAGAAGTCCTTATTACTTAGTTACAGCATAGAAAACCTGTTTATGATCTTCCAAATATGTTTTTTTTACAATATTAGAGCCCTCTAATAATGTCTTCTGAGTGCCTTGTATTTGTATTTTAGTACATTTAACCATGTTAATGCTGGAAAAATTGTTAATTTAGGCAAATTGCTTGTATTTTGCTCATTTTTTCATTAATAAAAAGGCCCATTCAACCACAAAGCAGCAAGGATTTAGTCATATATTTTTGAAAAACTGTAGTAGAGTGAGGGAGCATTGTTCGAACGCTGTACTGCCATCTTGTCCAGTCGATAAAAACCAGGAGGTTGCCTACAGCCTCAGATGAGTGACCTTTATGCGGTTTATTACATGAAGGAGAATAGAATTCTTCCACGTTAGACATGAAAAAAGTTGTCTTATTCAGCAGAGAGCAACTCGTAAGGCATGTTCGTGTTCGTCAGTTTGAACAGCACCAGTACTGGAAACAAATTTGGTTTTGACTCTTCTCTTCAAGAAGTATCCTGCCTTTTGAGAAGCAGGAACATAGAAACCGTCTTCAATTGTTTTATTTATTTCATTTTTTAACAGGCCATTCCCACACGCATGAGCATGATTCCTAGGCAAACCCAGCAACTAACACATAATTTATTCATCACGCTGGTAACAACAGGAAAATGTTTTTATGAATAATAGACACACACCCTAAGACAAAAAAAGTGTAGGATGCACTTTTAAAAAATATGGTGATGCAGCAACACATCCCTGCTATCTGACATCTCTCCTCTCATACCCCCCCCCAACCCCATTCTTAGTAAGGTCATGTGTTTCCATCCCTGGTCTGATGTCACACTCCCCCTCATGACCAAAGAAGAGGTTGTCAAGGTGATTGACAAGTGGGCGGAGCTGGTGGAAGAACTCGGTGCCACTTACCCCTGGGTTCAGGTACAGTTTTCATTACATAAAAAAAAAAAAAAAAAAAGGAACAGGATCCGTTCAGTAACACACACTCACAAAAATGTGGCTCTGGACATCCCTGTAATATACATAATTTGTGTTATTTTTCTACAGTAAATAACATATTACAACTTCCCTGATGCATCTTCTCCCTTTAGATCTTTGAAAATAAAGGCGCTATGATGGGTTGCTCCAATCCACATCCTCACTGTCAGGTATTTGACTTGATATTTTGTGTCAATGGTTGGAAGTCTAACACCTATTTGGGCTTGACAGCAATGTGAGATATCAATACTGATAATATGAATAAGCACTTCTTGTTCACATGCTTGCATTCTTATATTTTAAATCTGACATTTAGCACTAGACCAGGGGTGGGCAAACTACGGCCCGGGGGCCACATCCGGCCCGCCAAGTGTTTGAATACGGCCCGCCCAATCTTTCCAAAGTATTTCATTTAAACTCAACATACAACCTGGCATCATGGCCTGAGCCAACCTTTTGATGGTTTTATCAATTTCCTTTTTTGACATGGTCTGTTGTTTACAAAGTGCTCCTGAAAAAAGGGACACAAGCACATAATAATAATAATAATAATAATAATAATAATTATTATTATTAGATTATTATAATTATTATTAGAACTATTATGATTATTATAATTATTATATTAATGCTAATTATTATATTAATTATATATAATATTATTGTTATATTTGCATATTTTACATAATAATAATATAATAATCATTATTTTAATTTTATTGTAATTATTATAAAATTTTATTATTTTTTTAAATATTTAAATATAAATATAAAATAATAACTAATAATAGCAGATTGCCTGACAATTTTACCAGGTGGACTGTTACGTGTAAAATATATAGTCTGCCCCCACCCCCGTACATTTTGTCATATCAATGCGGCCCGCCAGTCAAAAAGTTTGCCCACCCCTGCACTAGACCCTGCATCAGGGTATAAAGTCATGTACTTTTCTAACGTCAATATCTAGACCTTGTCAACAGAGGGCAGTGTTCGACTTAAGACCTGCACACTGCATCATGGGGTTTACTTGGTTCAAATGTGAAGTTTATATATAATGAGTTGTACTAAATACAAATGTCTACTTAATAATGATTAAAGCATATATTTTTACAGAATGTGGTTATAGACTAAAGAGCAGCATTACAGTATTATGTCGTCTGCTGTGTGGACTTGTAACAACAAGCTACATTCGCAGACAGTCCTGTTATAATGTGTTTATAGAGCTGGTTGAACATCAGCATTTACAGATATACAGTCGTCCCTCGTTTATCACAGTCACTTGATTTCAGAGTCGACTGTGATAAGCACATTTTCACCAACTATTTCATTCATTCATTTTCTACCGCTTATACCGCGAGAGGCGGGGTACACCCTGGACTGGTCACCAGCCAATCACAGGGCACATATAGACAAACAACCATTCACACTCACATTCATACCTATGGACAATTTGGAGTGGCCAATTAACCTAGCATGTTTTTGGAATGTGGGAGGAAACCGGAGTACCCGGAGAAAACCCACGCATGCACGGGGAGAACATGGAAACTCCACACAGAGATGGTGGGATTGAACTCGGGTCTCCTAGCTGTGAGGTCTCTGCGCTAACCACTCTTCCGCCATGCAGCTGGAGTCGATAGTGATAAATTGAATATTTTTGTATTTGGCCCATGCAAAACCTGTTCATGGCCTTCTCAGTGCAGTTTTTACCATTATTAAAGCACAGTAGACATGAAATAACACCCCTATATTCACCTTTACACACACATAGTAGAAAAAATAAGCAAAAATAAAACAGAATTACTCACAACTTGGCATTAGGAACATTCCTTGAACGTCATCTGGGTCGATGGCATGCCTTTAAAAAAATAGCGTAGCTATGCTGTGTTCACTTACAGTGAAACTCTGCGGACGGCATGAATCTTTTTTTAACTTCAAGGTAATGAAAGTCAGTTAACTGTGATGGAGTCTTTTGATTAGTTCTGTCAACAGTGTCTTCAGCTTTCACCCTGCTGAAATAAATAGATGCTCATCTCTGGCAAGGAACACACATTTAACAAGCCTGGAGGGATAAAATGAATGTGGTCAAAACACATTGATTAAGCAGTATTGATGAATAACCTCATTAAATGTAGTCATCAAGAATCACAGTGGGGGTGGAGGGGGAGTTGTGCATACCAAACACACCAGATTCAGATCAACTCTGGTTTTTTTTGCATGTGTGTGGCCTGGTGAGTCGCTAGTGTTGACCTCAGTTATGTATGCTTATTGTCTCCACATGCCTGTATGCACTGCCTACCAACATGTCAGTTGGTGCACGATTTCACCTTATTTAGCACTTTCTTTTCCGCCTTCACGACTGCTTGCTTGTCCATTTTTGTCCTACTTCCTGTCACATTGCAGGTATGGGCGAGCAACTTCCTGCCAAATGAGCCAGCACTATCCGATCGCTGTCAGAGAGCGTTCTACGAGAAACACAAAGAGCCGCTGCTGCTGCAATACGCCAAGCAAGAAACAGAGAAAAAGGTACTGTACAGCAAACACGGGGCCATGGAACCTCTTTACGTCAGGAACACATACTGATGGTTTTTCCACTTTCCAGTTTGGTCAAGGATAATACTTACCAAGTCCAGTTGTTCTTGACCTTTTTCTAAATGAAACTTCTGTATCACAGTATTCCATTTTCCCCTCATCCATCTTCTTCCACCCTTTTCCTGGTGTCATTCTGTTACACCTCCACTTCCCGTCTTCCACCAGTGCACTCTGCCTGTTTTTCAGTCAGTGAAGCGTGTGATGGGGCAGCAGAAATGCTCATTGGCATCACGCTGCGGCATCCATCTTCGACATGTGCACAGATTAAGAAGATATACTTTGTGTGTGTTTTTAGCAATTCACCAATCATGTGTGAAGAGCAACAGCAACCTTGAGGAAGTTTGGGTGTCTAAGTCAACATGTAGCACGTTGCACACATGAAAGATGCAGCTTTAACACATAGTCATTTCTTGGTATCTTATGCCAAGGGCTTTTTCTTTCATTTCTCAGTTTACATCGCAGTTCAAAAAGAGGTTCCCGCACACTGTGTCGCTCTCATTCATTAGTTTATTTAGATCACGTTTCTGTCCATTTGACCTTCATCAGACAGGTTGCAGTTTACATTGCAAAAATCATTCACACTTATTCATATAGCCTGGGGATGTCCAAACGTTTTCCACAAATGGCCACATAGTGAAAAATAATGCAAGGGCCAACCTTGATATTTTGTATAGCAACACATGCAGATATGCTAAAAATGACATAAGCTGTGCCCCATTTTTAGCCTTGTTTTTAGCTCTGAATGAATGTATGGATGTTCTATTTTAATGCATCTTTTACTCAACTCTATTTTTTTCGTCACTGTAAAGTGTCTTTGAGTACTCTGAAAAGCGCTATACAAATAAAATGTATTATTGTTATTATTATTATATATCTCAGCTTTGTGATATATAGTAGGTTAGTCATGTGTTTTACTGTATTAGTAGTATTAGTTTAATTTATTCATATAACTTATTCTTGTTAGATTGCAACTCCTTCCCCTTTGGACACCCCTGATATGCCCCTACTTCATAACATTCGTAATTCCATCCAAAATGTTCAAATGATGACATTTGTATGATTATCACATATTTTAAGAAATAGCAAAGGAGCCATTAAGTTGATTGGCCACTTCACTCGCGGACTAAGAAGTCTACTTGAGTTCTGTCTGGAGAGGAGTATTTTATTCCCTTTCCCCCCTAAGTGAGTCATCTCTTTGGCTGAACGGAATGAATAAAGTGTGGTAAAAAGTCTGTTTATCCATTTATCCATGGATAAACTGTACCAAGTTTCTCTGTTTTGAAAGATGACGGTGGCTTGGGAACAAGTTTTCCTGAGGTGTTTCTTTTTGTATGACAGGTTTTGACGTTTATGAACATTAGACTTCATGACAAGTCTACGAGGGCCGGAGAATTAACTTGTCAGGCTGCGGTTGCGTCCATTGAACTGTAGATTTGGCCGAAGGTGATTTTCATTAAAATGCACAGCCAAAGTAAGGACATCTGATGCTAGCAGACTTATCTGAGATTAAAGAATAGTACCATCTGATTGGTTACAACAATGATCCTCTGTGTGCGTAGAGCTATAGGGGTTGGAGTCGGAGGAGTGCAGACACTTGAATGTCTTAGACAGGCACTCATGGGGGCTGACCTTTATAAAATTAGAGTGGAGGATGAGTGTACGAGTGTTTTCCAGCCTGCCCTGTACGTGTGTGTGTGTGTGTGTTTGTGTCTTCAGTGTCCCCCTCCCTATTTGCTCCTGTCTGTCTGACCCGAGGTTAGGACCATAAATTGGCACGCTGCAGTACTTGAAGGAGTTTCAATTGAGGTTTGACTCCCCTGTGATGGCCTTGACTTTGAAAGCAAAACTTTCTGAGCTAATTGAATAAAACTTTTTGGGGCCATTTGTGATATGCCATGAGTCTGTTTCAGGACATCGTCCGCTTCCTGCATGCCTGGGTGCTTTCTTCTCTGTCCCTTCTCCATTCATTTGTATTCTAGCTTTCGTCTGCTGCTTTATAATCCGCTTACAGTCACAGGAGAACAGATATTGGAAAGGAGTGTGGAAGGTGCAAGGTTAAAGAAAAGAATGTTTAACTTGAGATTGAATAAGGTCGGGAAAAATTGTGTTTATAATGCAACCATTACATTACACAGAAATATATATGACACAAGTACAAGTCCTTATCTTTATTAATATGCAGTCTTTATTGTTTTGCAGCAGTTTTGTTGTTCAGCAACTCCTGTCTATTTTAAATCAAACCCGATGTGATTGTGTCGACTATATTGTGCGTCTTGACAGTTATTTACAGTGTTTAGTATTTCATTCATTCATTCATTTTCTACCGCTTATCCTCATGAGGGTTGAGAGGGTTGCTGGAGCCTATCAGCACCCTGGACTGGTGGCCAGCCAATCACAGGGCACATATAGACAAACAACCATTCACACTCACATTCATACCTATGGACAATTTGGAGTCGGCAATTAACCTAGCATGTTTTTGGAATGTGGGAGGGAACCGAAGAAAACCCACGCATGCACGGGGAGAACATGCAAACTCCGCACAGAGATGGCCGAGGGTGGAATTGGAACTCAGGTCACCTCGCTGTGAGGCCTGCACGCTAACCACCGATTCGCCGTGCAGCCCTTGTTTAGTATTTGTCCCTGAATAATTATGTTGCATTATCATGACTGTATGGATGTGATATACTGCAGGTGAAAAAGCCCAAGGACAGCTGGGATAGGCTCCAGCACCCTAGTGATCACAGCGGTACTGAAAATGGATGGACTATTACAAGTTTATCCTCATAAAATTGTGACCTTTTTTCCGTTAGCATACAATTTAAAATAAAAAAAGATATATATTGACTTTATTGTCCAAATTTTCTTCTGTTAGGAGCGGTTGGTGGTGATGAACGCTGACTGGCTGGCAGTGGTTCCTTATTGGGCAACGTGGCCCTACCAGTTGCTACTGTTACCACGGCGACATGTCCTCAGAATCAGTGAACTGACCACAGAGGAAAGGGAAAGTACGTACCGCAGTTTGGCTGTCCATTTATAGCGGTCCATTTAGCTTCCTTCTCTCAATGCAATGCAATCAGTTCCAGTATCCTTTTACGTGCTCGCTTCATTATGTGTTCTGTGATCTGTTTGTTAGGTCTGGCGGACATTATGAAGCGACTGCTGACCAAGTACGACAATCTGTTTGAGTCGTCCTTTCCCTACTCCATGGGCTGGCACGGTGAGAATAAAAGCTCCACGTGAATTTAGTTTAGTTATGTATAAAGTTCAGAAGTTTCCTAAAGGTTTAACTTCTGAAAATGAGAAACTGAAAGAAATGGAACACGAGTCTGGAAAAGCCTGAGACTACTCTTAAGTGAAAGTAGCAGTAAAGCGCAGTAAAGGCGAGTGATTGCATTACATTACTGTCGGAATATTTAAAAATAACTCCTATCAACTGACCGTTTGCCCACTTAATTATTGGTTAATTATCATGTGAATACCAAGTAGCTGGTCTAATGTAAAAAAAAAAAAATGATTTGAAGTCCTTTTAAGTGTTTAGTTGAAGTGCACCGTATATCATTATTAGACACATTAGCATATTTAAAGGTGAAGGGTGTAAAGTTCAGGATATTGGTAACGACGTAATATAAATTACAAAAGGATGATATTTTTTACCCATAAAGTGACTGCTTAGAACTTTCCTCTCAGCACTGTACACTCCTGATTAAAATGTTAAGACCAGTTGAAATATTGCAAGAATTTACATTTTGCGCTGTTGGATCCTAAGGAAATTCTAAGTAGAGCTTCGAAATGCAATGGGATCCCACCTTAGATGATTTCCACACGGCACAGTAGAGGAGGAGGTGCCACCATAATCCTCCAGTGGAGCTTTGTGTCGTGCAGGGGTGTCAAACGGCGGCTGGCTATCCCTCCAGATTGAAAGCCGTCCTCTGTGTGGTCAATTACTGGCTTTTTCAACGCTGCTCTTCACTGTGCCACCCCGACAAAGGTCTTCTTCCAGAGGAAGGAGCTCACTGCTTTGGACCATCCTGTGTGTTCCCCTGATCTAAAGCCAGTTGAGAACATTTGGGGATGGATAGCAAGAGAATCTCAAATATCAACGTAGCGCTCTAAAACTGGCCAGCCACCATCGTAACCACAGAAGCGGGTATTAGGCCACTTCCATAAGCTTACAAGTAGATGATGCCGGGGGAGGAACAAAGGATCAAGGGAACAAGGCTGCATTGAGAAATAAGAAGCTGAAGGAGAAAGATTCAAACGGTACCGCTGTTCTCTGCCTGTTCTCAAGCTGACAGCACAGGATGATGGCATTAGCAGGGAATCTGCGTCTCTCAGAGACTTTAAGATGATTCCGCAGACAGGAGTTGATCCAAAAGGACAAAGAAAGGCATGTCGCTTTTGTCAACATCAGATGGTCCGCTCAGTTGAAGTTACTGAGCTGTGGGTCCGTACTCATTGCACCTTCTTTACGTTTACCTTCATTTCTTGCTCTTTCTTTCATGTGCCTATCCAAGGAAGACATGTCTGGTAAATCAAACAGCAAAAGCATCAGTCATTCAATCTAAATACAGGAGGTGGAATTGGTCAACCTTGGTTGAGAGCTTGCCACGTCTTTCAGATTGTACTTATTAACATCCTTTAAAGTTGATCCTGGACTATTTACTGAACTCCAGAGCGTGGAGGTCTGTATGCCTATTGCTTCTTGCATAGTATTTTCATAATGCAAGGCACTTTTAAGAGGTATGGTACACCCCCTTGCTAGTTAACGTCTTCCAATCATGCAGTGGTGTCCAAAGTGCGGTCTGGGGGCCATTTGTAAAAAACAACTTTTTTTTATGGGCCCTCAACACGTTTTAAAAATATAATTAAACAAGAAGACAAATTGAAAAATAAATGTTGAATTTGTATTGAAGTTTTGAATGACAGTGTTGATATTGTTATGTCAAAATTAGCACTATAAAGTCTTTCAAACATGCAAGAGGCTATTTGCATAGCACTCAGCCAGTAAATTCTTGTCTCAGACTTTGGAAATGAATGCCGGACTGCTGAGAAGCGACAGCTTGTGTATTTATGATACCCAAAAGTCTGGAAGCTGTGCTCAGGATAGTGTTTACCACCCCGGCAGCTGTTGCTCCCGTGAATCTAAGCTCAGGCTGTGCTTGATATTTATCTGCACTGAAACAGGCAGCGAGGGAAATACCCAGTGTGAGGGCTTGTCGGAGAAAACGCCTTTCGGAGGGGGGGGTGGTGGGGGGGCGGCCCGCAGCGGAACAAAGGTTAGCAGAGTGCAGTGATGCGCTGACGGAGTAGAGAGCAAGTGTCATCATGGCTCAATAGTCAAGTGTTAAATGTTGCAGGGCAAATTTCTGCAGCCGCTACACCCTGCTGAGTTAGGACACTTCACTGCTCACTCACCATATCATTCTCCATGAGTGGTAAATGCCCAAAATGGATAATTCATTCGAGTGTGAATGTAATTATGTGATTTGCAGTGAACAGGAACACACTTTGGCAAATACTCCTATAGAAAAGGAAGGTGAATAGCTTTACAGAATGGGATGTTTGCCTTAAACTTTGTGTTTGTTAAAGCGGAAAAGATGACTTTTTGTACTTTACATTCAGTAATATTCTACAGCATCTCAGATTTTCCTATTTTGATAATGGGGAAATAAAACAAATATCATATTGAACATTTATTTCATGATACAAATGCATCCAAATCACATACAATACAATTAAACAAAGAACTTTTTCTGTGCCTTCCATTTGGTTCCTCTGTCTTTTCCCAGCCATTAGTTTCTTTGCTGCCACCCTCAAGTCGTCTATAGTTGTTTCAGGTCAGACCAAATTGGCTGTGGAGTGTCTCTGGAGATTTATTCTTTTCGTTTGTGTCCTTTCCCTAATCACCTCGTTGCCTATACCTCTTAGTACAGACAGCGATTCAGGTCACGTACAGCCGAGAGTAATTAAATGAAAGGTTATGTGCTACATAATATTGATGAAAGAGTTTTCACAAGATTGTGTATTAACATTTTCCTTCAGGTATCTTCAAATTCAACACGCGTCAGATCAGGGGGGAAAGACATGGCGACATAAAATGGGAATGATTCTGTTGAGCATCAATGTTTTTCGTGCTTGATGAAAATGAAAGTAGTCTTACTTGTGGGCCAATCAAACATAACAAGCATAATTAAACTTCAGTTTTTGGGACATCTTTTTTATTTTTTAGAAATGTCCTACTTTCTAAAGCACTCTAAAACTTAATTGTCCAATGAACTGAATTATAAATGTATTTTCTGTATGTTTTTTATTTGTTTTTTTTTTCATATTTTCAACTAAAAATAGATGAGATAGACGGCAGATGGATCATGGCGCCTGCCAGTTTTTGTTTGTCAGCAAGTGGCCAACGTTTATTACACACCATGACCTTCTGCAACCTGCTTACTGCCTTTTAATGGAAGCATCTCGCTAATTAAAAACAATAACATACATAGAAATATTACATGCGGAGGAGTGGGGGCGTGTGTGAGCTGGAAGGTGCTTGTCACTGCCATCCTTCCACAAATATTCACTTCATGTTTATGAAAAAAAATAAATACATGGGAGTAAACAATTTGTAACCAAAGCAAATTATTATTAATTACTCATTGATTCATTTCATTCAGAGGGTTGCAGGGGGTGCTGGAGCCTATCCCAGCTGTCTTCGGGCGAGAGGCGGGGTACACCCTAAACTGGTCGCCAGCCAATCACAGTATTATTACTATTATTGCTATTATTAATTATGCAAATGTGAAATAATCAAGAGTAACCTGCTCAGGTGTTGTTATGGCAACACTTTAACACTAGAAGAGGTTAATTCAATTTAAATTATTTCCAATGATAGAAAAGTTCAACCTGTGTCCTGGAATGGGTTGTTTGGCCTTCGGTGGTAATTTACAGGGTAATTTATAATCCTCTGGATTAAATGTGAGGATATAAATACTTCCAACAAACAAATGGGTCTTGATATTTAGAAGACATTGAATTACAAAATACCCCCAACCTCCTTTTCACTGGCAAACATGGTATGAAGTATAACTTAACAGCAACAATGTCTTCTTTCAGATGTGATGAGGCGGTGGGTCTATTTCTGGTCTTTAGTCTTAAAGATTTAATGAACAAAGTGGTTCAGGCATGCTGTGTGAATGGCAAGAGAGATGAATGAGCTTGTTTTCTCTCGGTGATGCATATTCTTAATTAGCTTTCCCACCACTCACTCTGGTTGTGCTGTGAAATGTGTAGTGCAGAGTTGGAGAGAGAACAAATACAGTGGAACCTCGGGTCTTGTCATTAATCCGGATGCCGGGGTGCTGGAGCCTATCCCAGCTGTATTCAGGCGAGAGGCGGGGGGCACATATAGACAAACAACCATTCACACTCACAGTCATACCTATGGACAATTTGGAGTGGCTAATTAACCTAGCATGTTTTTGGAATGTGGGAGGAAACCGGAGTACCCAGAGAAAACCCACGCATGCACGGGGAGAACATGCAAACTCCACACAGAGATGGCAGAGCGTGGGATTGAACTCGGGTCTCCTAGCTGTGAGGTCTGCGCGCTAACCGCTCGTCCGCCGTGCAGCCAATAGGCCGCTATAAAGGATTTTGTATATAGTGTCCCACCCCTAAACAGCCCACTATTTCCACAAAGCCTTGAGTCACCAACGTGTGGATGCTTTGATTGGGCACTGTAACCGAGACAGTGTACACAAAACAAGACATCTTGGCAGTACTTTGCATTGGAAAATCACTGTTCGTATTTTTGGGACTGATTCTCAAGCGATTAGAGCAAGGCGTCATCGACGTTCAGAAAGAGATGCAAAAACCTTTGATTGAGCGAAATTGTTTATCTCCTGTCTTACGCCACCCTCCTTTTTTCCCTAGGAGCTCCTACCGGGCCCCACTTAAAGGAAGACAACTCCCACTGGCAGCTGCATGCTCACTACTACCCTCCTCTTCTGCGCTCGGCCACAGTGAGGAAGTTCATGGTGGGCTATGAGATGCTCGCCCAGGAGCAGAGAGACCTCACTCCTGAACAGGTAACACTGCCCCACTAGCAAAATGCACATTTTTCTGTCTTTTATGCCCTCTTGCCTGGCTTTTTTAAGGCTGCAGAGAAGTTATGGAATCTACCAGATGAGCATTATAAAATAAGACAAGAACAAAGGGAAGGTAATGGTATACTGTAGTACAGTTGACTGTACAGTTTTTGGTGAAAGAGTACAGAGGAACCCCGGTTAACCTGTTTGCCAGTTCATGTACAAAATTTTCATTCTCCGGAGCACGTATTGTTGATATTAATACACTGTGCCAGTTTGTGTTGTAAATGTATTTTTTACCACAAACTGCCTTCCATGTTGGAATCTTATTCGCGAGCTAACAAAATGGCAAACAGAAATAAGCTACGTTACATCGCCCGTCTACAATGTCATCAGCAGTTGACTCTGTAAAATGTTAACAAACAACACGTTTTTGAAGCGGAGTAGCCAACAAAACAAAAGTATTGTTACTTTAAGACAATACCAAAAATATATGTGATGTTACACACATCAGCACTGGTATCGGTTGATATTGAGAGTTGGATAATGTTGGGTTATTGGAGTGAGAAGAGTTCAAGAAATAGATCCTCATGGCAAAATAGGAAAATGGCGGTGATTTATCTCGCTGCGATATTGTGTCTTTTGGAATGTAAATGATCACGTCTTCATTGAAGGTAAAAGTGACTTCAAATGTTTTTTTTGCACTTCCTTTCCTCCTGTATGCATCTTTATATATATTTCAGTTTGTTTCCTGCCTGTAAAACTGTAAGAATGCTTTGTGTTGACATTTTTGGCTTTCTAGAATGGATTTACATGATTTCTTAGTGGGGAAAAATGGATTCAGTTAACATCCGTTTTGGTTAGAGTCTGAATTGATGACGCTCTCCAAGGTACCACTGTATTTGACTGTATACAGAATCTAAATCAAACCAAGGCAACTTAAAAAAAACAATCACAATGTCTCACACAGCCTGGACGCATTCTTTCATTTATTTTGTTTCATAATTGATGTATTTGACATGATGAATGAGCTTTTATATATTTTCTGCCCGTCCATCCCTGGTCTGAATTTCAATAAACAAGGCACTGAAATTGTTATATCACTCTTAAATATGTATATGTTGTATAAGATGTGGTGGGGAGTTTGGGTTTTGATTGACATACATGCAGTCATCCCTCGTTTATAGCGGTTAAGCGCTTCCAAACCAGAATCAGAATCACAATAAGACATGCTCAATGCAAAAACCAGGGTAATAAACACATACAGCGAATGTTTTTTATTATTCATATGATTCCATAGTTGTTTACACCCGAACAACAGCAGAGGGCACTGTTTGCTCAAAAACCAAGGCTGTCAGGCCCTCTCGCTTAAATCAAACCAGCATCTCAAATTTGCATATTTCTCTGTAGAAAAATCAATAAGTTGTACCTTTTGTGGTCAGAATTTAATTGGGAGACACAACAGCACAAGAGGAAGACAATTAGGAATGGCAGACAGAGACTGATTGGCTAATTAACAAAGGGAGCATCATACAGGCCCAAATAATAAAGTCAAACCAACTAAATAAATAAAGTGACCGCGATAAAGCCAGCACTAAGTCATCATTAATCATTAGGGTTGGCTTAAACTAATAGATAAACATTCAGAGATGAATAATGGGGATCCTCAAAGGTAAAAACGGTCATTCTGCTTCACAAATGAAGGACATAAAATGCAGTCATGAAAATACAACATTACATTCAATAATTCAATGACAGTGTAATAAAACGAGAACTCCTCCTCACTTTTATTCCTATTCATGGCCCCCACGATCATTCAGTAATCCTCATTCTTAAATAAGGTCCAGTCGATCGGTTCGGACAAAAAGAGCAGCCAATATTTGTGGGCGTGTCCCCTCTCTTTGAACTTTATGATGTTCATTCATTCATTTTCTACCGCTTATCCTCACGAGGGTCGCCGGAGTTGCTGGAGCCTATCCCAGCTGTCTTGGGGTGAGAGGCGTGGTACACCCTAGACTGGTCGCTAGCCAATCACAGGGCACATATAGACAAACAACCATTCACACTCACATTCATACCTATGGACAATTTGGAGTCGTTTTTTGGAATGTGGGAGGAAGTACTCGGAGTGATATTAGATATTTTTCATGATAGTATGAAGTATATTGATGAAGTAGATGAAGAGATGAAGTAGTAAGATGAAGTATATTTTATGTACCATACTTAATCTGTCAGCCTTTCCTCCATCATTCCATGTGTGCAAAAATGACTGGAAATGATTTGGTGCATGCATGGGCCATTACCTTTTGAATATGTGTTACACGAATGATACTCATTCATGTGCATGCATGAACTAAGCCAAACAGTTGAATTTGAATGTAATCATTAGTTTGTTGCTTCCGTATGTAGCATGTGCACATAATGATACAAGCCTAGATACTGTAGAAAGTGTTTTTTGTTGTTGGTTTTTTTTTTTTTGCATAATTCATGAGGTAAACTGAGGAGAAATGTTTCGGCAATAGTGGTGCACTTGGGTACAGTGCTATGCAAAAGTCTTGAGCCACCTTTATATGATGTTTTAGCAGGACGTGTCTGCAGCGGCATGTTCCACATTTGCCGGCCCTGAAGACTGTTAATCGTATTTACCAAGGCAATGCGCAGCAAAAAATACATTTACAAAAATGTCCGTCAATCGGGCCATTATTGAAAACTCCTGGCGCTCGATCCATGGTGCAATGGCTTCCTATTTACCACTTTAGTTTGTCAAAATCTTAATTAAAACAATAAAATCAGTGGTGGCCTACTGCATATATACCTCCTAAATTCTTATATGGCCAGTTTTAAAAAATGACTTCATTTCCAAGAAACTGACTTGTTTCTTGGAGTTGCATCATTTCATCGCACCCCTTTTTGGTCTCAATGTAAATAAACACCGAAAAAGAGGACGTCTTGGCTCTGCTCTGGCTTACGCAGCTTTCTGCGTGTAGTTAATTAAAAGAGCCATCATTTTTTGGTGTCAAACGTCAGACCTGAATTCATCCTCTGTAGTCTCGACCCACATTGCCTAACACCAAGCATCTCGTAAAGACGTTCCAGGGAGAGCTGGAGTAACGCGTTTGTTGTGTACAATATTATATACCAGCTTACAACGTGTTTTCTTTAATAATTTTTCATGATTTTTAGAATTTTCAGTTTCCAGAGGCACACACACACACACCTTTCATTATGCTATTATTACAAAACTATAAATATTAACAATGATTCCAGTTTTTGTTGGCGTATACGGTTGGAAAAGTAGAACGATGTGCAGATTTTAATTTATGGATTAGGAGACTTTGAGGGCGTGGATGTTTGTGAAAGTGTGTGTGTTGCATGGTGCCTTTTTATGTACTGCGTCAGCCCTCATTCATTCAAGTCAATATTTATTTAGCCCTTCAGGCTCGTGGTGGATCCTCTCATCTATTCCATCACTCCTTTGAGACTCGTGCGTGTGTGTGTTTTCAAGACATATAACAGCATGAAACTCTTTCGTTTGTCTGCCTTGCCGAATCCTTGCGATTTTCCGTCTTAGTTCTCGTACACCAGAGAGGATTGTTCTTTCTGCCAAATGTGCTTTAATCTTCCAGATTAGTAGAATGTAAATGTTATTAATTCCAACGCCGTGTTGTGTTGTGTCGGAATGACGACACGCCGATTCGGTCAAGGGACACGTGATCAGCCATTGTCGCCAATTCCATTTGAATTTGTTTCAGCACTCATCCCAGAGGACGCGGCAATTTTGGAAGCATAGAATTAAAAGACGTGAGCTCCATGCGGTAGTAGGTTAGTGTTTATGCTCAGACCATACACCTTTTGACTACTAAAGGTACAAGCAGGTACCTTGAAGTCCAACGTAAGATCTCTCTGTAGATTAGCATATATGTACTGTATGTACTGTCATGGCACAGTATTGCACAGTAAGTGCAATATGGAGTTCTAAGTGCAATATTCTTAATGCTTCATATTTCATATTTTATTCACTAGCAAGATCCCATAGTGTATATACTGGTCATATATCTCATTTCATATCATCTTGTAAACTCTATTGTATATAATCCTGGGTAAAATTGTTAAACTGTTATTACTTTTAGGTTGTTTATGTTGTATATTTTTTATATTTTTTATTTTTTACTGTTTAGCTGGTTCTGTCCTCTATGCTGCTGTGCAATGTAAATTTCCCCACTGAGGGATGAATAAAGGTATATCTAATGTAATGTAATCTAATCTAATGTAATCTCATCTATTGTGGAGTGGCAAGGGCCACATTGATATTTCATAAAATTTTAACAGCAAATGAATCTTTGTGAAAACTATATGATATTATATTATATATATATATATACGTATGTATATATATAGTATATTATATTTCCATCCAGCCCAGCCCACATTATTTCAACAAATATTTTATTTGTTTTATTAAACTTTATTCTTGTAAAATTACAACTTCTTTTCTTGTTAGAATACAGCTTTTTTCTCCACTTTTTCTTTTACATTTTTGAAACTTTTTAACTTTCTTTTTGTCATTTTTTGGTCTTAATTATGAATTTATACTATTTTGATTTTATTCTCTTAACATCTATATTTTTCACAACTTAATTTTCCAAATATTGCAACTTTATGAAAAGAAAAGGCAAAGATTTAAGCGAAGATTTACTCTCAGAAACTCAAAAGCGTCAGCTTTTGTTTCTTGATGCTCATTTTTCTACCTCTCCAACTCGCTTGTGTGTGTGTAACGCCCCCCCCCCCCCCCCCCCCTTCTGCATATTGATTACCAAATTCAGCTCATTCACTTCTACCAGCAGTTTGGTTCCTGACTAGAAAGGCACTCAGATGGCTTCTGTTTGTTCGCTGTTGGCTTTTAGGAAAAAACAACAACAATTGTGTTTTTTTTCTGTTCTTTCTTGATCTTTCACGCAATCGTAGCCGCTATCTGATACATTTCCTCCCACACGCTCACCTCTTGCTTGTTATGGAGAGTAAGACGCTGCAGACGTACACCAGAGGTGACGCCTCTGTAGATTCCAATTAGGGGGAGGGGGGCGCGAGGGAAGGTTTCCTCTGCTCATCTGTCAAATCATTGGCACCGCCTGTAGACAAGGTTGAGGGACGAGTGGACTCACGGAGGAGACAAGGCTATAAAGACAGAAACAGACAACTGGAGGTGGGTGGGGTTGGGGAAACCAAGGTGCTTTGTGTGAATTTGGAATGAAATGACTCAAAAATCCACATGCAGACTATATTTACTTTTGTTTGAACTTCCAATCACGTGTAATAGGCTAAAAAAAAAAAAACAGCACAGCAGTGTTGGTGTAAACAGTGTCAACAGTTTTATTGACACTGATGGAGGCCCACTTATGAACAAAGCATTCAAGCTAATCACCACGATGATTAAAACACCAGCACTGTCCTGTTGTGCAACACAATACCTCTCCAATCAATTAGTGCAGATCCCCGCCACGCAGAGCGGTATCCATGCAGCGAACGTCTTTTTTAGAAGGCCAAACATGACTCCCACTCCGCACGGAAGCTTCTCTTTAATTCATGCCAACATGAAACTTCAAATAACGACACAAAACACTCACAGTCAGGTGAGTGGAGCCGTGCAAACCCAAAATAATGAATATGAACATAGACGGATTGGTTTAATTGGCATGGAGTGAAAGGCGTCCGCAATCATGAACCAAAGCTCTGTATTAAAATTGTAGTATACTTTACATACCGTGTGGATGAGGAACATGCACATTAACAAGAGTGGACAGCGAAGGATAAAACTCTTACCATTTTTTGTGGAGATACAGTAAAGTCTCGTTATATCGATATTCTCGGGAGTCGGAAAAAATACCGATATAACCGGACTATCCATATATCCGATCCTGCGCCGAACTGCATTAAAAGTGGGCGGATCTTTGATATGGCATGTAATTTTCTCCTTGAGTTCATGGATTGCGTATCTAGCATGCTTTTGTACTACAATACATTTTGTACTACAGTAAATAAAAATAAACTTACGCTGTAGTGATTACCGGTTACCGGGACATAATTCACCCCGGAACTATCGATAGGGAAGGTGTTGCCACCCGGAGGGGTAGGCGCGAGGGACGGGTGTTTTCCGCTGTGTGTGCTGCACTCTGGTGGTGGAAGTGTGAAAAATAAAGTTGACTGGAAGCAGCCGTTCGCCGTGTTCTTTTTTGGTATTGAAATCCTTAAGCAAAGATTGATTTAAGCTGCTTTTGTATCGATATAAGCAGACCAAATTGGCTGGCGGGAGATGAAAAGGGCATCGTAGTAACCGGATTATCATAATAACCGTGTATCGTACTAACGGAGCTAATTATATCATAAAAGACTAGAAATTTGCCGGGAAATGAAAATAGTATCGTAATAAGTAGTAATTCGTTTTAACCGATATCGATATAACGAGACTTTACTGTATATGTACAAATGCTGAAAGTATCCTTTTAGAAAATTTCAGGATCCAGACCGTGATCCCAATCGGCTCCAAAATGTACTTCTTCCATATACCATTTCTGACAATTCCTGACAATTTGGCAAAAAACATGGCAAAAACATAACCTCTGTGCTGCCCTTGTCCTGCTGTCTGTTTTTGTGTATGTTGAAATATTTTATCACCGTTATTTTATGAACCTTATGCTAGGAGTCCACTGGGCCGGCGCCAGTTGATGCCAGTTCACGCCAAAGATTATGTGATTGGCGCGTAGTGGCTCGCTGTTGCGCGGAATTAATGTTCGCTCGGCATGTTGCCATGTTGCAGTTCTTCGGTGCCACAGCGAGCCACTACACGCCAATGGACCCAGTGGACTCCTAGCATCATTGCCGCAACTTGGCTCGCACCGTTACATTCCAGTGGATTCCAATATTAATAATATACGGATTGTTTGTGACATTTGGTTCCACTTGGTGGACATGAAGATTTTAAACATTTTGACATTTTTTGCCGCCGTTACAGGCCACCGCGAGCCAGTTGGGGGGCAGTTTGAGCCACTGCACGCCACTAGGCACCTTATTGGTGACACTAGGCTCAACAGCAAATTGCATTGACGGGAACTGGTACCAACTGGCGCCGGATTAGTGGACTCCTCGCATTAGGGGTCTCCCAAATCCTAATATTAATTTCTTCATGATCAGCAGATTATATTGACATCATTGTACAGAAACACAGCACATCACATTTACTTGCACTCGCACGTTTTTAGCACAAGTCGCAGAGATAAATTCCACTCTGGTCAGATCAAGATAAAGAAAGATGGAATGCCTTTAGACCGCTAAAATCTTCCACGGAGTCTCTGGGGTTCTGCAAAACATCCAACAACAGTCTTTAATCCTGTTTGCTGAAGAGCTGTTGAACAAACACTTGTTAACCTGAGCCGTCCCCCGCTGCTAGTGGATGTTATCTCTCAGCCCGCTCCGACTGGGTTCTGCCTTTTATTGTCTCGTAGAATGTGATTTACCGTAACGGGGGCCCAGATAAAACACCATTTTATTGGCACAAACTGATTACACTTTTAATTCCCAAATGTAAATCCAGTTTGGCTCTCGGTGGGAGTGTGATGTGAAAGGTTTTGACCTTTTTATTACCCCAAAGGGAGGGATGGCGTAGTTTTGTGCACAGCTCAGATTTATGGAAAACCTATGGCGATGACTGTGTGGAACATTTAGCACAGTGCAGCTGGGGCAGGGGTGACAATGCCCCACCAGTTGTGGCTAGTCTGCATTAGCGTTTCGGTATTATATTACACGTAGTGGTCCACAAATATTCAATAGGGTGTTGGACTTTGGAAAGGCTATTCCAGAAGTTGAAGTTAGCCTACTTGATTTATTCCAAAACAGGTTTTGGGTTTTCCTCTGAGTTTCAGCACATCTGGCGATTGATTTGGAGGTCAGCCTCTTTCATGATGTCAGGACGTCCACTTCCTTGCAGGGTACCAGTTCCAGACCAAAATCCGTTTGAAGCTTGAAGGTGTCGAGGTGTCTTGTCCCACAGCCTCTCAGTCAGAGAGTTTTGGGTCTGGCAAAGTGGCGTCACATCCAAATAACATTTAGAGGTGGTCCTCTGGTTACGATTGAGTTCCATTTCAACAACGTTTTCTAATTTGACTGGGAGTATTAAATTGGAATTCATATCTGAAGTACACTAAATTCAAGACTTGGATGAAATGGTCATTCGAAAAAAGTCAAAACGCTTCCTTTCTTCTTGTGACTTGTTTGGAGGAAGAAAATGATGTGGTCTTAAGGCAACACATTAGCATCCTTTCCATCTCAATGATAAGACCACTTTCAGAGGACCTGTTCCTTTAAAATGATCAAGGATGCTGTAGTGACATGCCACTTATGTGTAATGGTCAAGAGTTTTATGAGTTCTGACTTTGTGTGTGTGTGCAGAGTTGAGTTTGTTGATGTTTGTTGTTTTTTTTTTTCTTTTGCCGTGTTTGAGGCTGACGGTAGCCTGTTTTCCTCGTTATGGAGGCTGCGCGTCAAAGTATCCATTACCATAGCGTGTTTATCCTTAATGATGGCCGTAACCTTTCCAGTCTTTAGAGTAGTGAGGCTGTAGCTGGATCTCCAGTGAGTCTCATGTTGATGGACCAAAGTTATGTTTTTAAGGAATTTCTGGGAGCATATCCGTACCCGTCACACATCAACACTGTATGCCAAGGACCACCCGTACTTAAGTACGATGAGTTTTGAGCCAATAAGTGTTGTCAAACTAATGACTCTACAGACGTTATTGTGTTGTGAAACCATAAAATCATACTCATCTGTTCATCTCTTTGGAGGTTCTAAATTATGGTTGAACGTCTACCTAGCTCATGTGTACACGCCTCCACCTGCCAACGGGCGGCTCACCTGACAGACAGCCAGTTAGCAGCCACCTGGTCTGACAGCAGCTGTGCTTAGTTCAGAACCAGTTGGACCCAACCTGGCAATCAGAAGTCTGCCAGACAGGAAGGCAGCAGGGAGCCAGGAATGCCACGGAATGACCTAACAGAAGGTGAGGTGAGGAATGCTTGGTAACAACAGCAGTCATGCGCTTCATGTCACAGGTCGAGATATGAATATGAATGACCTTTATCCGAGTTTCTTTTCTATTTCAGTAACAATCAAATGCATGAAAAATAACATGCATGCAGAAAAATACAGAAAATAATGACATTTTTTGATGAATGGGTAAGTGGTTTTGCAGATCTGGTGCGACCTCCCATTAGGCCCGGGATTTCCAGGGGCCCCCCAAATGTCTCATAAAAACTGATAATTGTTTTTTTTCTTGAATTGTAAAATACATGCATATAATAAAATACATACTGCTGTTCAGTCTTCATTCATTCATTCATTTTCTACTGCTTATCACGTGGTGGTGGGTGCTGGAGCCTATCCCAGCTGTCTTCGGGCGAGAGGCTTTATGTGAACTTAAGTCCAAACGTTGCTCCCATTTCCGACACTAGATGGGCACCTGAATGCAACATGGCAGCCGCGCAGCTTTGAGAGGAGTTGTCATTACAAGTCATTACAAGTCATTACAACTCATTACACGGACCTTTGTATGACGTTTGTCACGGTGGGCGTCTATGAAGGTGAGTAAGCTGCTCATTTCTCACTTGTTGGTTGTTTGCACCGTGTTGTAATATCGGAATTTGTAGTGTGACAGAGTGAGTTGGTTGCTAAATGCTGGGCTAGTCAGCCTTGTTAGCATTACCATTAAACGTACTACTACTAACTATACCACCTTATATTGTTTAGCGTGCTTTTTTAGTGTGTATTTGGGTTCATGTTGCTAACTAGTGGATTCATAAGCGCTGCAGTGGGCTAAAGTCATGTGCTTAATGCTTTCGTTTCATTGTAGTCACTTTATTGGCATGAAATGGTTTTTGTATGTTCCTTCATAGGAAACCATGCACACACGCATGCGCGGTGTCACGTATTGCTGCAAATAAATACGTATAAGACGTAAGGCATAAATCGTGGACATTCTCACCTTTTTGGATTGCATCTGTACAGACACCCTGGAGTGATTGCTGAGCAGTATTACACCCCATTACAGCCCCCTTTGCACCCCTCCAGTGTTTTCACTTGCCTCAGTCAACAATGTTGGCAGCTACAATACACATTTACAGGGTTCCCACTTTTATTTATATATTTAGGAAGTTGTGCTGCACTTCTATTACTCCACAAGAGAGGACACAACTTGCTCAGAAAAGTGTGGTTGATTTCCTCTATTTTATTGTTCATAAATTGGATGCTTTCCATCCCTCCTTTGCAGAGAGAAAGAGGAACCAACGTGTGGACCAGCTCCTGGCAGGCGCTCTCTCTTGCTGGCAGCGTATCGGTTCAAGGTGAGGCTGAACTTTAGGTGCATTTAAAGCAGCGGAAGTGAACAATTTGTTCCAGGCTTCCCTCTCCATCTACTCAGAATATTATTTTATTCCAATAAACTTATAACCCACCCCCTCTTTAATATTAAGATGTTATCCATGCATCACTTGTTTATCGTGGCTTTTCATGTATGAGAACTTTATTCTGGTAAAATGATAACTCAATATTACAGTAATCCGTCATTTATCACAGTTAAGTCACAGAAAACCTTTTGCAACATTTTTTCTTTACCATAATTAGAGCCCTCTTGATATGAAATAACAGCCCTACAGTCACATTTACACTCGTATTACCCAACAGAGTATAAATAATAAGAAAATAAGCCAAGCACACTCCCATATGAGCATTATTGTATAATAAGCGCAGGATGTAGACCAGAGGTAGGGAACCTATGGCTCGGGAGCCAGGTAGGGCTCTTTTGATGACTGTATCTGGCTCTCAAGCATTTCTTACCACAATAAAAATGTATTTTTGCTAACATTTTAAAGTAAACATCACAGAAATGACTGTTAAAAATAATATTCAAAATCAACAACTTTCTTATGCATTTTAATTCGTCCATCTATTTTCTACTGCAATACGGCCAACCATATCCATCTTTCCTGATGATATTTTCCAGGTCAAACACCAAAACTTGATTATTACTGAGTAATGCTGTAGTCGACAATGACTCGGTCATTGAGATGTCAAAAAAACATGTAAATATAAACTTTCCTTCTTTAGTCAAATAGTCACCTAGCTAAAGCTGCAGAACCAAGCCTTCTGGCAAAGATGGCCAAAAGAATGAAATATACTGAGTATAGTGCAAAATTATGCAGCAGCAGAAGTTGTATTAATGGCAACAAGTATTTGATTTATTATTAGACACTGCGCTGCTCACGAAAGTGTGCTGGCCACACCCCATTGGCGTGGGGTAGTGTGCCTGGTCTACGTAATTAGAGCCCATTATATCTAAAACTGTTGGTCTTACATAAAAATGCACACATTTTATTGCATTCAATGTTTAAAAAAATGTATATGGCTCTCACAGATACACATTTTAAAATATCTGGCCTTCATGGCTCTATTCGCCAAAAAGGTTCCCGACCCCTGATGTAGACTAAGAAGCAATAACTTGGTCTTACTTAGAAATTCATGGTAAATTGTGTGAGACAGTACGGTTCTCAACCTTACTTTAATGAATTAGTAATTTGCTTGCAGCCACAGTTTTTTTTTTCATGGGCATATTCCCAACCAATGACTTCAAACTGAGCAGAAAAAAGAAGGTTTTCAGGAGTGAAAGTAAATTTAGAAGACATACACAGACCTCGTACACTTGGTGTGCGGTGTTTGATGTTTCCTTCATCCCAGCTGGAATTTTCTCCCTCCTCCTAAAATGTTCTGCTTCATGCGCCGCTGAGCAATGTAAAAGCAAAAGGAGTTACACTTTAGTTCCCTTCATAGCTCGGTGAGGTATGCATTGAATTTGCCTTTTCCTGATCCTCCATTATGTCCTTTTTTTAAGCAAATGATGTGCTTATAAAGTCATGTAACCAGATGGTAGCCTGTAGTAGGTATATATGACGTTATTGATAATCTGTCACCATTCAAAGATTGTGTTTCTACAGCAGGAATAAGTGCAGGTAAAAAACAACCAGTGCTAAACGTTGAGTGTTTGTGCCTGCTGGGCTGTGCCACAAAGCTCTCGTGTTCAAAGCTGCATGATACGGTATAGTCCTTATGTCTCTTCTCAGGAGACGTTGGCACCACATGACAAGCACCGCTGTGTACATGACATCTGCATATTTTTTTCCTTCTGACGGGGAGTTAATTACATCCCTGTGTCTGTGGTCCAGACCACATACTGGAGCTGTCAAGCCTTAAAGCACCAAACCTCTACAGCAGCTGTTTGAACTGCTCACAACCCAAACTGTACCACATCCTATCTCATGTTCATGAGGAACAATTGCAAAATGTAGAGCTGCAGGAAAGTAGCTAGCTTAAAGCGATTTATTTGGGCGAGCAAAAGCTAACACTGAACTTGCAGTGAGTCGACAGAGCGCCAAGTACAATTACGGTTCAAACACAAAAAAGACGGCATCTACTTCTATGGGGAATAATGAACAACGATGCTAACTATAAAAGCAAAACTTCAGTACACTTGTGCTGCAAGGCATGCTGGGAGCATGCCAGCATGCCTCGAAGCACTGTTTTGGAAATAGTCGCTCAGAGTCCGTCTTTAGAGTGAACACAGCTGTTTGTCTTCACTAGCATAGTACCTGCTAGGTGTGTTGAATGATGGCCTCATTGCAAGTCTGTTGTGTTCTGAAGTGCCAATGACCATCTCTTGTGTAACTCAAGAATGCTGCAATATAATTTTTTTTATATTTATTGTCACTTGCGGCCTATCATAACTCCCGCTTGTGTTGAAACATGTTTCCGGAGTGAATACTTCAACCAAATTCTACCTCAAGCAAATATGAACCCGTCCTTCTGTAAAGATACATATCTATGAGTTTGTCAAATAAATCCCCAACTCCTGACAAAAGGCGGTTATCGAGCTGCGCCTGCCTTCAAAACAAACCAAACCACAATAAACAAAGGCAGCGAGAGAAGAGAAAGCAATGAGGACAAACAACGAGATGCGGAGGGAAGCTTGACAGAGAACTCTAACTGCTGTGTAATTACGCCAATAACAAGCCATTCACTCTCTATGGCCAATTACTATTGTACAGCCTGACGAGTGGGAAAGCCCTTAACTGCTGTCCCAAGAACAATGCAGATTGAGAAAATTGAGGAGGCCATCAACTCTAGGGATGTATATCTGCACGTGTGCAACTCTGATGGACGGCAGTTGGGTGTGTGGGCGTGCCCCTCGGGTGCTCAAGTAGTGGATGACAGTAAGTGACAGATGCTCGGTTGTAAAGGGTCTCAAAGCTTGTTATATTGACTGATGTTAGCAGAGTGACGGGGCAGACTCGTGCACGCACAAATATGTGGTCACTATCTCATCTGCACAGATTGAAACCTCGCTCTGTGGTGTGTGTGTGTGTATTTTTTTAGGGCTGTCAAAAATAGCAGTAACTAAATTATTGCAGTCGTTTAAAATGTTTAGAGTCATTAACTCATGCGCATTTTTATAAATGTAGTTAGAATGTTGTATTCTCATGTTAAACGATGCCAAAGTTTCAGAGAATGAGGTTTACATATTTGGAAGTGAGCCCTGAAAGAAGTTTGGGATGACTCAAAACGCTCGGTTTCAAAAGGCGTGGTAAAACTGCCCCTTTGTGATGTCACAGAGGGCGGACTTCCTTATATGGTTATATGGTTTATGGTTCTGAATACAGATGGAATAGGTGCAGAGCCTTCAAAATCTAAAAAGTTTTCTGTGCGTGTTATTGTGTGTAGCTGCTCTATAGGAGACCACAAGTCAATACAAAGGGTTGAAAACTAATGTAATGTTTTCTTATGTAACAAGATGTCCAAATTCTGGTTCTGTGGTCATCATCACTATTTTATTTCTTACCGCCAGCTTGCAGCTTGCATCGTATGAAGGTGTTTCAAAGATTTCAACTTTCCAGCTCAGTGTGCAGGTGTACCTAAAGTTGTGGCCGTTTGGTGTTTACATAAACATTTAATTAGAGCGCTTTGTTTGTCTACTTAGCTTCAGATTAACTCAATGGACTGTTTGACAGCAAGTTTCCAAAGTTTAATTTAAGCTGTCAACACCCATAAAGCTTCCACGAAGGGGGGGGGGGGGGGGGGGGGTGTTCTAAAATAGTTTTGTCAGGGTGCACTTTATAAATATGGCTGCCATCTATTTTTATGTTCCAGCTGTTCCTGACTTGACTGCCATAAAGGCCATTCATTTTCTAAAATGGGCCTCCAGTAACTGTTTTTATGGCAAATGAGACTCTAAAATTTTACTTTGAACATGCAGCACTTTCCAAACAACCGCACAGCATCATAGTGACAGCATCTACACCAGGAAAGACAACACATTTAGTTATTTGTCCTTTTTATGTTACGATGTAGTGGTGTGGATATGTAGTTACTGCATCTACCCTCAGCTTACTTTTTATGTTAACTTGTCTAACCAAAGGCCTGTCTCTCAAATATCGGACCGTGTGCTGTAGCATGTTTTCAGCTTCCATTGTGTACAACATGGGGGCATGCATTATCATGCTGTACCATGAAGTGATGGCATAATAATGCGCTTTGAGATTTCGACTTGGTATGTTGGCTGTGCATCCATCAATAAAACACACTTGACCTGTGTTCTTTGTCCGTAGTATAGACCCGCCCATGCCATAATCCCCTGCCACGATAGGCCATCCGATCTGCAGACATTTCTGATTATTTTTTTTTGTCCACTTTTTGTGAGTATACTGTGAGGATGAAGTGAAGAGGCAATGTGCCGTCCACAGCAGAGCTCTCCATGGTGCTGATTTAGGGATATGTTTGGTAATTGTGGCACTTAGGTCAGATTGAAGATCCATCCATCCATTTTCTATGCCACTTATCCTCACTAGGGTTGTGGGCATGCTGGAGCCTATCCCAGATGCCTTTGGGTAAGAGGCGAGGTGCACCTGTGACGTACATATATAGACAATCATTCACATTCATACCTATGGGCAATGTAACATGCATATTTTTGGAAGATGATCCCCTGACCTGTGGCTAATATGCGGCCAGACCTAAGATACAGCGGCAAATAAAAAGGGTCTTCATTGCATTTCCATATGACAAAGTCATTTGAAAGAGCTAAAGCATTATGAATGCAAATGAATCAGTGTCAAACATTCCAATATTGACTTACGTCGGTGTCAGATGAGCAAACAGAAAGATTTATTTCAGTTAAATGTCCTCCCGTTTTCTGATGCATGACCTGAAATGTTTCTTACCCTGATTTTAGTTGTCAAACTTGGAAGGCATATTTAAATACTCATCCCCTTGAAACAACAGCCTCATCCATTTGCTCATTAAACACTGATTTGCTTTCAATAAACACAATCCCCTCTCCAATCTCACCACATCTCCTCTAATGAGCAAAGTAAGGCAACAACCTTGAATTATTGTCATTGAATCAAGAAATGCAAACACTGACAGATTCACCCCCCCCCCCCACCATGTTTATTTCTCCTTTGCATATCCTTCCTGCCAGCTTCTTTTTTGGCACCGCTTCACTTGTGAAATAAAAAGGTGAGCTGAGACTCCAGGCTTCTGTGCTCTGCTGAGAATTAATGGGGCGCGAACAAAGGACGCCATTGGTCACATGGAATAATTGTTTCTTCCAAATGGTCTGCAAGTTGAAGGTAGTCTCGTTAAACACTGTTGAACTTATATCATCGTATCACACAAAGGGAAACTAGATGTAAATAACTGAGTTATATATCTGGTTATCTGGTTAGTTCCAGGTTCCAGACCCGATTGAACATGTTTTACACAACTTGGACTCAAGTCACAATTTGGATGACTTAAATTTTTTTTTAGGTCAATACGAAACCATTTTCATCAAACTTGGTGGAAAAAGAACCTATGCAGAAATCCGAATACAACTCTGCCGGCAATTCGCTGTACTTAATCTGACGTCCCCCCCCAACTCACCCCGCCTCCCCAAACCCATGAACCAGAAAAAACTGCCAAGAATTGGAAAAACAAATGACACTCCATATTGTTTTGACCATTTTTCACCTGCTTGTATGAGGACGCTACATGTTTAATAAAAGCATCACCTCTCCAAAGATTCCATCATAACAACCATCTCATTGAAAGTATTCCGTTAACTGAGATGTTCTTCGGGGTAATAATACTCAGTGATGGGATATCACAGACGGACGTCAGTTGCCGTCTACTGGATCACAGCCAGACCACAAAATACTCTGTGCATACAGATGCCCAACTATTTCCTCTGATAAACAAGTTCATCTGATGAATGCTAACACATGCTGCAGAATGACAGTGAGACACTGTTTGCCTTGCAAGGAACCCACGTATGTGAAACCTAGTGTTACCAAAGGAATCCTCGTTGTAATTGTACTATTATTAAATTACTAATGGCGATTACTTCCTGGACAACTAATATTCAAATCAATCTCCAATAAAATTCACACATGCACAACAGAGAGTTAACATTCACCAACAGTCAAACTTGGAATAAACACATTTTCACTGGTCAATAAATGGAACTGATGAGGAATTAGCAGAAGACAAGATTAATTGCAGGCTCGGGGAGCAGAAAATGTGACGGGAGAGGAAAGAGGAGAGCAACGATGAAGGGAGAAGTAAACCAAACAAGATTAAGATGCGAAAAAGTCGACAAATGTACACAACTCCAGACAACAGGGGTGGGCAAACTTTTTTGACATTCGGGCCACAATGAGTTAAAAAAAATTGCGGAGGGGCTGTCTATACTATACTATGACATGTTTGCTCACGTAGCAACAAAACAAAAACACAACACATCCACATTCATTCATTTTCTTCTTTTCTTCTTTTCCTCACAAGGGTTGCGGAGGGTGCTGGAGCCTATCCCAGCTGTCTTCGGGCGAGAGGCGGGGTACACCGGTGGCCAGCCAATCACAGGGCACATATAGACAAACAACCATTCACACTCACATTCATACCTATGGACAATTTGGAGTGGCTAATTAACCTAGCATGTTTTTGGAATGTGGGAGGAAACCGGAGTACCCGGAGAAAACCCACACATGCACGGGGAGAACATGCAAACTCCACACAGAGATGGCCGAGGGTGGAATTGAACCCTGATCTCCTAGATGTGAGGTCTGCGCGCTAACCACTCGACCGCCGTGCCGCCCTCCACAGCAATTAATGCATCACATAAATCAACAAGTCCTCAACATAACCTGTGACTTAAGAATCTTATTTCAAAATGCCCTCAAGGCATGCTAGGTAGTTGAGCTGCAACAACAATATCAACTATGAACAATAAAATCTTTGATATCAAGAGTATGCTAACTCCACCTTGTTCACTTCTCTCACGACTTGTGGGAGAAATGTTGGGAGAAAGAGCTACCCAGCATGCCTTGTGGTGGGAATATAGTAGGAGTGTTTAGAAATACTCGGTGGGCCGGATTAAGACGCATGGTGGGCCTGATGTGGCCCACCGGCCAAAGTTTGCCCATCCCTGGGTTAGAAGGGCTATTTGCAACTGAAACATTCGTTATGTCCGATGGAAAAGATGTGATCAGATAGTTGTTTTAAACTATTGCTTTATTCAACACACCATGCATACTCACACGTTACTCACACGTGGCCTACATTCCAGTCTAGACCTTTCCACTTTCTGAAATGTAAAAGTATTTCACGGCATGTAAAGCTGTTTGGCACTTTACCACCATACTACGTCAAGGTTGTTTCAAGGACACTTTAAGGGTGCCTTCTTCTTTTATTATTCAGATTTTAGGTGACTAAACATACTGTTAAAACTAAATCAAATTTAGATGATGATCAATGACTGAAATTAAACATTTTAATAATGACAAAATGAAAACTACTGTCAAAATGGTTCCTAATTATGTAATGTTCCTTGTTGCTATCACTGGTGCCATGCTGCCAAATTCAGTACTTTGAACCTGTTGAGACTGTCTAAGGAATATTTCCCTTCATTCCAAATGAGAATTCTTTCCAATGAAAGAATGAAATGGCAAGTAAAATTACAGTACAAAGAGTACCCTTCTCTGTTGAGTTCATGCTGATTTATTTATTAAGCAATTTCCCTTGTGAAGTCTTCCAACTATTAAATGTGAGCAATAAAGCTTTATTACATGGCCTCCCTCCGTGCTCACTACGAGGACAATAATCTTAATGTTTTTAAAGAGGAAAGTCTGCCACTGACCAGCAAGCCTTGATGAGGTTCTGCAGCTCACAACTGCTCCCTTGGCACTTCTGCTCCCCGCTAGACTTATTAAACAGCAGGGGAACGCCATATAATGCTCCTTAATAAAATCATGTTAGGCGAGGTGCAGGCGGGGCATGCTTAGATGTCGGTGTTAAATATGGAAGTCAGATGGCTCAGTCACAGGTGAGTAAACACAGAGGTGGTTTGAAGAGCGTCTTGGTACAAGCAACACGGCCTGATGTATTCTGTAGGAACAGATGGTAGTACCTGACACAGACGCTCATCACTTCTACCTACTGGGTCAGGAACCTCATTTCTAGCTGTAAATGTAAACTCACTATCTCCAATAAAACCCGCCTGGAGGCGATAGCGCAGTCGTGTACGCTCCAATGTATGTGTGTTTCATCGACAGATGGCTAATTGCTTTATCAATTAGCCATGAAAATATTAATGGAGTTTCATTATCAGTTACTTCATTTGATGGATGGCTCAGCGTAGATAGTAGATTGCCCCTGTTGCCAAAGTACTAGCCCACATTCGGTAGTGTTTGTTAAGCGTTCTAGTTAAGCACGGCCTATTCCTGTATCCAGACGCGCCACTTGCTCCTCTGGTGGCGTCTCATTGTTTTACCCAAGGACAATTTGACAGAGCAAACGGTTGCAAACAAACGCTCCGGTCTCTGACTGTGAAAGTAAAAGGCTGCAAATGCATCCCAGCAGTCTCCTGTTGTTTTAGCTTTCAACTCTGTAAACTGTCAACCACAACCCGATTCTTCTTTGTATGCAAACACTTTAAAGAGGGAGGAAATCGAATGAAGTGATGAGTTTCCCAAATCAGACATCTCCTCTGGTAAGGCTTGGTGTTGTAAAAATGTAAAATGAAAAAGCCAATTTGCACACATCAAATGGGAAGGAGATTTGATTGCTTGCACGCTGTCCCTAATATGAAGGATTTATAAGCTTATTTATAGTAAAGGTCCATCCAATGATTACCATAGGGAGCCCATTACTGCCTCTCCTTTCTGCGTGACTTATAGCAGTCGCCTTGAAATGATGACAAGCATTTTAAGGAGTGTGACGTCCCACTGCATGACACGCTCCAGAGTATATGTTATATCTGGGGTGACAGTCAAATAAATTTGAAAGTGACCCCCGAGGTTTGGGGAACGGCTCACTGTGTCATCACCACCATAGGATAAAATATGCAACACACACCGATGAGCGTCGGAAGTTGAAATGTCCAACTTTTTATACCTGACTGCATTAGTCAGGTATAAATTTTCCAGTCATTAGTGGAAAATTTTGTAAATCATATTACAAGAATAAAGGGGAAAAAAGCTGCAGAAAGGGAAAAAAACAGTGGGATTTTACTGGAAAAAAGTAAATATTTAAAATATATATTTTTAGAAAAAACTATTTTAACCAGAAAAAAGGAACAATTTTATGAGAAACACATAATATGAAGAAAAATAAAAACTATAATAAAGAGTAGAAATATGTCATAATATTATGAGGTTGTAATATTAGTCATAATGTTTTGACACGTTTCGTAACTGAAGCCTGGATGCCTCCATCCAGGAAAACACTTGGAAGATAAGAGTTTCCACGCCCTGATAACACCTTTCTACTCAGACACTCTAAGCTCTTTGCAGTATTGTCTCATCGACTCACTCACCCGCCTTATTGGAGGAAGACTCATTTGGTCGACATGTTTTGCTCAAGGACACTTCAACTCAGTCGAGATGGGCACTTTTGTCTCCAAAGCTATGCCACTTGTGTCCACTTTAACTTTAACAGTTTGACACAATCAGGTCAAATTCTACCATTTTCAGGAAATAATACTTTTGGAATGGCTGCCTTCATGTTACTGCTGCAACGCTTGAGTCCTGAATGACATCCGTTTACTGTACATTGAATGTGTGGCGGGCTACCACCCCACACTCATATGCTCACTGGAAAGTTTCTTTAGCCTTTTTGGGGACATAAAATCCTATTTAACAAATTATGTAGTACAGTAAAGTCTCGTTATATCGATATTCTCGGGAGTCGGAAAAAATACCGATATAACCGGACTATCCATATATCCGATCCTGGTATTGGTATTGAAATCCTTAAGCAAAGATTGATTTAAGCTGCTTTTGTATCGATATAAGCAGACCAAATTGGCTGGCGGGAGATGAAAAGGGCATCGTAGTAACCGGATTATCATAATAACCGGGTATTGTACTAACGGAGCTAATTATATCATAAAAGACTAGAAATTTGCCGGGAAATGAAAATAGTATCGTAATAAGTAGTAATTCGTTTTAACCGATATCGATATAACGAGACTTTACTGTATATACATTATATACTACTGTACATATTAGTGTTGATAAATACTGCCCTCTATGTCAAAATATGTTAGAATTAGGAAATATAGTTTAAAAACAAATATATATATATATATATATATATTATTAGGGTGCATTAAATTTGAATGGGAAATTTTAATTTCATAATATCAATTTGGCTGGCATTCCATTTTTTTCTAATGAACATAAAAATGTCTTTTGCAAAGTTTTGAGGAAATCCATTGAGATTTCGGGGTGCCACCTGATACATAAACTAGTCTAATTGTCTAATCTAAAAAAGTTGACCTGGAAATGTTGAGTACAATAAAATTTAATACAGCATTATTTTCTATAGGGTTATCAAAGTAAATATATTTGTTTTCTCTTTGGGCAGATTGGGTATTCCTCAGAATTCAACTTTCAAGATTCTCCATTCATTTGTCCTATTGACAAAATGAATGGCGGTAAATGGGACATGTTCACATGGCCTTACCCTGAATTTTATGTAGCAGTGATGGATATTTGACATACATATAAAGTTTAAACATAAATAATAAATGGACAAGTGTATATCACATTATGTAGGACTACAGTACTACTCTCAATAAACATGAAGCATCAGTAATACTGTCTACTCTATATTACTCTTGTTGATGTTAGACTTGCTATTGCTAACTGCTATTAGCTAACTGTCATTAGCAAACTGGAGCTAGCTAATGTTAGCTACAGTAGAGGCAATGAGCACTAAATACCTATAAATATGACTACAAATCATTCAAATTACAAAGACAAAACCACAAATTTGGTAGTAATATGTAATAGGAGTATAAATACCAACAAAAACATAAAGATCACCTGAGAGTTCTTGAGCTGCAGTCTTTGCTGACCTCAAATCTCCATGGCGACCATTGAACTGTTCACCACTTTATTCCACAAAAACACCCCTAAATAATCATGTATTGGAAAAATATTTTCTATGTGTTGTTTCTACATATATTGGAACACTTTTAATACCCAGCCATATCAAATTTCAATAATTGTGTTTTTTGATGCACCCTAATATATATATGAAAAATAGTAAAAATATGTTAAGCAATATTAAACCACATTCCATAGCTAATTTAATATAGTCTTAGTTGTCAAATGTCAAAATATGTTAGAATTAGGAAAATATTACCTTTTGCCCAAGGCCAAAGGTCACATAAAGGACCCCTTTCTATAGCTGTCTCATGCCGTGCCTATTACGACAAAGTATTCAAATAATCTGAGATTTTGAGAATAAAATGTATGTCTTTATTGTCTTAAATCTACGAGAAAAATACAAGTATTTTCCATATAGCTACTGTTTTCAAGTAATACTACTTTATTCTTGTACATGTACGACTTTTTTTCTTGGAAATGTACAAGATTTTTACATTTCCCCAATGTGGCCCTATAAATACGTTATAGAGTCTGACCTTTTATTAAATTCATAAAAAGGAAAAAATAAATATGTAAATAATCAAATGAGTAAAATAAATAAATAAAATAAAATAAAGGCAGAAAACGGTCCCCCCTTTCGTTCTTTTATGGCAGCGCCTTGATGTAAAACTCCTTAGAAGGCCCTGATGTGGGATCATTGATGCCGTCTTTGGTGGCAAATCCTTTAAAGGCTCAGCCGGAGGAGGAAAGGATTGTTATCAGCTCCCCACCGGCTCTCTGCAAGATTTTTTCTTTGTTTTGTTTTTTTTGCCGCTCCTTTTGGCCCCCTGCCATGTGAGTCACCTTCTTCCCTGCCTGACCCCGCTGCTTCGTTTGGTGCCCGGCCTTCCCTGCCCTTCCCTCCACATCGTTCACCTATCACGTATCAATACATCGTCATCGTTTACTCACACAAAGGTGTCCAAACTTTTTCCAGTGAGGCCAACGTTGTAAAAAAAAGAAAGGATGCAAGGACTTACTATTGGCTGCATGATGACGTGCTTTTAATGTTGCTGTACCCCCCCCTCACACAGAGCGATTGTGGTATCAAACACGGTACCAAAGGCTAATTATGAATATGTATGGGCTGGACTTAACAAGCTCATTTGTCTCTCTCCATCCACACAGAGCTAACAAGGCTTTTTCCTCATTAAGGTCTTCAAAGCTGCAGGCCAGCAGCCCCCTGTCAGCTAACAAGGTAAATGAAGGAGGCGGCCTGTGTTGACTTTGTGTTGGTAGCTGGAGGTTAGAGATTTCAAAGTTCGTCTGACTGAAGTGAGGCGCCGCCGACCCGCATTATGGCCCGCAGGACGGTAATCATACCGATGGGTTGACAGAAGCATGTATCGGGTGACGCTAATTAGCCTTGTTGACATATTGCTGTCAGGGAATGCACCAGTATAATGGTGGCATAATGGAATGGGAAATCGTTTAAACACAGAGTGAACATAAATACTGAATCGGGAGGACCATCAATAACGTGGCCCCCGTTGTTTTTCCCTGAAATCGTCAACAACCTATTTATTTGCATTTCTTCCATTTATTAATCAAGCAGACGAGTGAACAGCTCTGATGAATGACGTCCCAGACAAATACAGTTTTCCTTCCCTTACAGTTGCCGCTCACCACGTCCCAAATTTTGCTGTTTCACTCTATCACGGTTTTTCAAAAATATCATAATTTTAGCTGCCTCGTGGGCCTATTTGTAAGCATAAAATGGCTAAAGGAACTGAAATACAAATACAGTAAAGTCTCGTTATATCGATATTGGTTAAAACGAATTACTACTTATTACGATACTATTTTCATTTCCCGGCAAATTTCTAGTCTTTTATGATATAATTAGTTCCGTTAGTACGATACCCGGTTATTATGATAATCCGGTTACTAGGATGCCCTTTTCATCTCCCGCCAGCCAATTTGGTCTGCTTATATCGATACAAAAGCAGCTTAAATCAATCTTTGCTTAAGGATTTCAATACCAAAAAAGAACACGGCGAACGGCTGCTTCCAGTCAACTTTATTTTTCACACTTCCACCACCAGAGTGCAGCACACACAGCGGAAAACACCCGTCCCTCGCGCCTACCCCTCCGGGTGGCAACACCTTCCCTATCGATAGTTCCGGGATGAATTATGTCCCGGTAACCGATAATCACTACAGCGTAAGTTTATTTTTATTTACTGTAGTACAAAATGTATTGTAGTACAAAAGCATGCTAGATACGCAATCCATGAACTCAAGGAGAAAATTACATGCCATATCAAAGATCCGCCCACTTTTAATGCAGTTCGGCGCAGGATCGGATATATGGATAGTCCGGTTATATCGGTATTTTTTCCGACTCCCGAGAATATCGATATAACGAGACTTTATTGTACTGTGTAAGGCATTGCACAAAACAAATGATCTAGTTATGCATATTTTTTTCCATCATTGCACCTGAATGTTGAAGCAGTAACAGTAGTTTTGTCTTACTTATGTCTTAAATTGCTTACTTACTCCTGTCGTGTCTACTCTATTGGATAAAAGGAGTGTAAAGGTGACTATAGGGATGCTATTTTATGTCTAGAGGGCTCCAATAATGTCAAAGCTATTCATTTTCTAATGCTTATCCTCACGAGGGTCGTGGGGGATGCTTGAGCCTATCCCAGCTGTCTTTGGGCAAGAGGCAGGGTCCACCCTGGACTGGTCGCCAGCCAATCACAGACAAACAATCATTCACACTCACTCAATAAAGCTATGCAAATATTCATTTTCTTTGTGGAAATTCACTTATCACGGTCAGGTCTGGAACCAATTACGAGGTATTAGTGTTAGTGCGATACCGATAAAAATTCCAATGTAATTGAGGACCCCTGCACTTGAGTTAAGCTGTTAACAGGGCAACTTCTTAAGCTTCCATATCGCAAAAGTGGCATATCTTAATGAGTGTGGGCTCCAAAGCAAGATAAGGTAAGGGAACATAACCTAGGATTAACTTTATTGATCACTAAAGGGCAGCCATTGCTGAGGGAGAAATTGAGTCATTACAGCAGGGAAGATGGTTGTAAGGGATGGAGGGGTTGGGCGCAAATAGGTCCAGCAAGGTGGTGTGTATTGTGCAGAGAGAATAACCTGCTAACAACCCTCATCTCAGGCCCTTTGTGAACAAGAGGGGCGGTGCGGCAGGACTACAATGTCATCCTCAAGGTAACTTCATCAAGCATTCTCTGACACGGGAAGAGAATGCTTGATGAAGGGTAGCTTTCCCCATTGTAAAAATAGTACAGTATCATATACGGCTTTAGAATTGACTTGCAAAACAAGCATGTGATTAGCATGTGAAAAGACACAGCGAGTATGTGCATATTTTTAGCTTTTTGTAGCTTTTTGGCAATTGGTGATTGAACAAATAATTGTATGTAAATCTGTCAAAAAACTAATACCAAGCGTTGATGTCTGCTGCATGCAAACGCCATGTGTACACAAACCTTACTAACACATTTGCCAAACAGCTAATTAGCCGTCATGTCAACACTGCCTCGTCTCTACTAAACAAGACTTGTACAATGGATGTCTATCACTTGCAGATGTGCTGTAAAGACCATTAAAATGCTCGTGTGTCACGAGTCAGCACAGCTCTAATTAACAACGTGATGGGTAAGCCTGAGAAATGGGAACATGACAGGCACATTGGTGCAGAGTGACTTTAAAACCTTGATGGGGATCAGCATGATGTCGTATCTGAAATACTTCTGAGGTGTTTCCAACCATAGATGCTATGGACTATGGACAGTTGGGGTAATAGTAGGACTGTTGAGGGAGATGATAGAACATTGTGAGAATGTTGATGTTTTCAGTGTGGTAGTATTCTCCTCCATAGGAATACACTCAAACCTTTGACCTTTTTTTTATCTACAGTGAATACAAGACTCATTAAAAACAAAGTAGAGAGTGAAGAAAGGCGTAGAGCCCGACTTCCCGCTCTTCCCAACTTTCTATTGCGGTTGTTTTTTGTGTTTTTTGTAGTTATTTCTCAGAATTCAACTTTCAATGGATTCTCCATTCATTTGTCCTATTGACAAAATGAATTTTATGTAGCAGTGATGGATACATATAAAGTTTAAACACTTTGTTTTTTTATTTTATTTGTATTTTATTGTAAACACAAGGGGCAATAGTAACACATTTAAATAACAAACTCTCTCTACTGGCAAAATCACTAGAAACTCACATGGATAAGAACATTAACTAATATTACTGTTGTTGATGTTGGGCTTCCTCAGCTAACTGTCATAAGCAAACTGTACAGTAGAGGCAATGAGCACTAAATACCTATAAATATGACTACAAATCATTCAAATTACAAAGACAAAACCACAAATTTGGTAGTAATATGTAATAGGAGTATAAATACCAACAAAAACATAAAGATCACCTCAGAGTTCTTGAGCTGCAGTCTTTGCTGACCTCAAATCTCCATGGCGACCATTGAACTGTTCACCACTTTAGTCCACAAAAACAGATGTATGGTGCACCCCTAAATAATATAAAATATTTTGTGTGTGTTGTTTCTACATATACAGTAAAGTCTCGTTATATCGATATTCTCGGGAGTCGGAAAAAATACCGATATAACCGGACTATCCATATATCCGATCCTGCGCCGAACTGCATTAAAAGTGGGCAATAATGCACTGGACATTGTTCTATAGTATAGAACAATGTCGAGCAGCTTAAATCAATCTTTGCTTAAGGATTTCAATACCAAAAAAGAACACGGCGAACGGCTGCTTCCAGAAGAACCAACTGCGTTCGTGGTTTCTCGAACGCCAGCATGTACATATGAAAAACAGTGATTATTGCAAGCGATAAAAAGATATCTGAATACAACACAATTAAATACATGTATTTGTACGCTTGTGTCTTCGTTGGAATAGGTGTGTATGCTATGTCAGTTGGTTCTTCTGTTGCAGGCATGTGTTTGGCCAGCTATGTGGGGCGGGTTGAGCATGACCTGTGAACCAGGAAGTGCGGGAATCGGTGTGTGTGCTGCGCTCTGGTGGTGGAAGTGTGAAAAATAAAGTTGACTGGAAGCAGCCGTTCGCCGTGTTCTTTTTTTGGTATTGAAATCCTTAAGCAAAGATTAATTTAAGCTATAAGCAGCTATATCGATATAAGCAGACCAAATTGGCTGGCGGGAGATGAAAAGGGCATCGTAGTAACCGGATTATCATAATAACCGGGTATCGTACTAACGGAACTAATTATATCATAAAAGACTAGAAATTTGCCAGGAAATGAAAATAGTATCGTAATAAGTAGTAATTCGTTATAACCGATATCGATATAACGAGACTTTACTGTATTAGAACACTTTTAGTACCCAGCCATATCAAAATTCAATAATTGTGTTTTTTGATGCACCATAATATATGTATGTATGTATATATATATGTATATGTATGTATATATGTATATATGTATATACCTATATTTTTTCATAGTTTCAGCATAGATCACCTGTTTCCTTCTAAAAAAAATGTTCAACATTATTAGAGCCCTCTAGGCATGACATAACACCTCTATCGTCACCTTTACATTCCTATTACCCAATATAGTTGACATAATAGGAGAAAATAAGCCACTTAACCCCCGTGCAACCCATGCTTGTGTATGTTACTGACATTGTGTGTTCAGGTGGTGCAGTTGGGCATGTTTTTTTTATTGTTTGGGATTACTGTGCCTGTAATAATAATAATAATAATAAAAAAAATTCAAAGCTGATGATGAAGTCTTGAAGTACTTTATCTGCGCAGTTTTGTTTGACTTCATTGTGTAAGATGTGAAAGTGTGGCAGTGCTGATCGTTGGCATCGTAGACAGCACATGCGGTGTAGCTATCAAATGCGGCCATTAGCATAAAGATTCGGACAGTGGGCTGACATTGTGTCAACATGAAGGCGTTTCATTCCCCCAATGACAAATCACCGCGCTAATCCATTCTGAAGAGAGTTGCTATCATGAGTCAACCGCATACCGTATCTGTCAACATTTGCATTTGAAAATCTGAGAAAATTTCCACAAAATAAAGGTGTCTGTCTTCCACGGAGATGAACACAGAGGGAAAATTTTGATTGACGTTCTCGGAAACAATAACAGCATAGTATGCTGTGCAGATTGGGGCGTAATATTCGATTTTTGGAACCTCACTTAAATGAACACCTCTCACAGTGTCAATCAAAACTGAATATTGTTGTTTTTTTGTTTTTTTTAAGACAGTCATTAAAAAATGTGACGGGTACGTAACAGCTGTCTGCCTGGAGCGGACGATCCCCAAGGAAACGATAGAAAGAGGCCACAGAGCAAAAGATGACAAATTGTCTGAAAGATTCCCCACAATTTGGGGACACTGTGAATTGAACGACAATGGCTCATGTAATGATTTATCGTTCCAAACTGTGTGGCAAAGTGACAAAGAGCAGCCACTCACAACGCTGTGCCAGAGGCCACATGGGACAGACAAAATTCAGGAAAACCTTCAGTCTGCAACAGCAGTGAAAACAATGAGCCTCGGCACGGAGCCAAGGCTACTTCTGGGCAAACAAAATGCTTTTCTTGCTGGCCTTTCATTTGGAAAGGAAGATTGACAGAATCAGGCGATTTCACGAAATTCCCATGCTGGCAATTTTGGGTTTTGGGTACCAAAAAAAGTAAAAGCAGTGGTTTTCATTTGGAACGAGGTCTTTTCTTGTCGTAAAGTTTGGTCGCTTAAATGTACACCAGTCAGTTTTATACCACAAACAGCAACAAAGCCTTTATTTACATATCACATCAGAACACTTGGACTGAAATTATAGCGGTCACTGTCCCTACATCGTACATGTCGTAAGTGTCGTTAGACAATAACAGTGATTTAGTCCATAAGAAAACATTACATTACAGGATATCAGCTGAACAGTCTGGAGTGGGCCCCCCTGGCAGGGCGGGGATTGAGTAAGCCTACCGTAACCTTGGAAATTATTATAAATTGTTGCAGAGGTTATCTGAGCGAATCTATTTTCATAATCAGGTGATTCTACGCAACTCACAGTGGTTTGTACAGATAAATAAATACTATCAGGTTCTCAATAGTACAGTCGTCCCTTAATTTATCGCAGCTAATTGCTTCCAGAACCGACCGCGATAAGTGAAATTCTGTGATTCAATATTATTGAATTGAATAATTTCAGTTATAGCTGATTTATATTATTCTTTATTTACAACACATTGCTCAGCAGTAACTAGTACAAGTACTGATTGGACGTCAATGGATGCATTCAATAATTGGCATTCGGACAGATTTTACTCAACACATTCATGGAAGTCAAGTCATCAGACTAAAGTTCAAGTCGAGTCGCAAAGTAATCAATCTGAAGTAATCAAAAATTTTGACTCGATTCTGACTCCGCGTCTGCTGTGGACAAATCCAAGCGGGGTACAGAAAAGGATGCCATTTTTTTTGATGACACAGATGACCAAAAACCTGACCAAAAATGTAGAAGTGTGATTTTGTGCCATTTTTCGGTCCGGGAGCCCCTTCAGTGGATTTAGCAGGACTTCTGGCCTAAGCACTCTCTCAAAACACGCTCCAGAAACAAAATGCTGTTGTAGCCGCAGTACTGGAACATTGGCTGAACATTAACCCTTGGAAAAAGTGGGATGTTTTGCCATTTCTGGTCCAGCCAGACCCCCTGGTTTGGGTTAGGATGAGTTCCTGGCACTCCTGCCCTAAAGAGGGCCAAGGTAGCACTGTCCAAACCTGTTTTAGTGATCAGAAATTGCCCCATAGGAGACTATAAAAAAAGAAAAGTCCTTTTTTGGGGGGTCTGACTGGGAGAGTGTGGCAGATTTCCTGGCACTTTTGGACGAAACAGGCAAGTAGCAACATAAAAAATAGACCCCAGGAAAAACTCATTTTAAGCCACATTTTGGTTACAGCCAAGGCCCCCTGGTGTGGGGTTTGAAGGTTTCCCAGCCCTTCTGACCAAAACGGGCCAAGGCAGCACTGTGACAACAGTGGACTTATAAAAGTGTCCAAAAAATTGGCCCCCAGGGAAGAGCGGGATTTCATGCCGTTTGTGGTTCCAAAAATGGATTGTGCCCCTGGTGTCCGTTTGGAAGGGTTCCAGGCAGTCTAGGGAAACAGGGCCGTAGCAGTGCCGACTGGAAATGTGATTTCAGGCACAATATACACACACACACACACACACACACACACATACAGTCAATTGAAATTCCAACACAGCTGTCAGCTCAGAAATGGCTAAAAGACCGTGATGTTTTCTTGCCTTGTCGGCTTTTGAAAATGTCATCTAAGGTTCTGCCTGCCTATTTCTGACAACCTGTCTATCTGAGATTGGTTGTCCATCCTTGTCTGCCTCATTTATCTGCATGCAAAGTTTCTACCAAGAAAGGGCAGGGTGGGGAACTTTGACACATATTTGGATCACTGACTGACAGCCCTTCAAAAAACCGTTTTAAACAATTTGACCCTGTTTTCTTTTTGTGCTGCCAAAATTGTGAAGCCAAGCCTTTGGGTTTGTCTGAGGGCTCCAAATTGGAATACATAAAGGGGACCTGTCATGCTTTTTTCCATTGTTCTGACCTATAAATGTAGTTAGAATGTTGTATTCTCATGTTAAATGATGCCAAAGATGCTCGGTTTCAAAAGGCGTGGTAAAACTGTCCTTTTGTGATGTCACAGAGGGTGTATCTCCTAATATGGGCCTGGTTGTAGCCCGATAAGCTCTCTGCCCTCCCCCAAGCGCCGCTTCCTCACTGATGGCAGTGCTTCTCACCAATTTCTTAAGGGAGAGTGTAGGCACCCTACAAAGAGAAGTCATTTCGGCTGCTTGTACCCACGATCTTGTCTTTTCGGCCAAAGCTACCCGAAGCTCATGATCGCAGGCGAGGGTAGGAACTTAGATCGCCCGGTAAATTGAGAGCTTTGTCTTTCGACTCGGTTCCCTCTTCACCACAACGAACCGATGGGATATCCCATTGTGTTCCAAATGATTCTAAGCAGACAAGAAGCTCCTCTGTTTATGCTCCATTAAGCTTCTCCTATCCAGCATCTTGGCAATTAACATGATGGATGATTTTTTCTACTACTCGTGCTGTCTCACGTTCCGAAATGTGCCGTTTACAACCTGAAAGGTACAGCACAACAAACTCTTCACTGACGTGTAGTGAAGGAGGAGCCTACTTCAAATTCTTGATATCCTGTGTATTTACGACACAAGTTGTGGTTGTCCTGATAAAGTTGTCACTCCTGTCAGTGTTGTCCCCCGCTTGACCCCCATGCTACGTGATTGGACGAATCTCTGGGTGATGTCTGCCATCTGGAGTCAGAAGCGTTCATCATCACTCCACCTGGCTGTGAAATTCCAGCAGCACCCTGCTTTATCTGCAGACGTCTCTATTCACCATTTGGAAGGTAACTGAGGGTCATGGCGTTGTCTTCGTTCTAATACACACCCCCTCAATTGGGGTTGGGGAGTCCACATTACTGGTCCATGCACGCAACAGTGCCTTTCCCATTAGCTAACAGTACAACATACATCTCCTAAATGAGGCTAGTGCAATTTGCCCTTAAAAGAGAAAGGTGTGTAATCTCACATAAACATCTGCTAGAGTGTTTAAATGCAATAATGACCGTAGGGGGGGGAAAACCCTGATCATCCATAAAAAAAAAAAAAAAATCCTCCACAAACAAAACAGCTCGTTTCACTTTACAGATGTATGATCTAGTAACTGGTGCCTTTGATTTATCGGATCAAGTGCAAGTCGAATGAGTAGCCACATTTACATGAGGAGCTTTTCCTCTTTCCGACTGGAATCTTTCCGAATGACTTTTCTGAAAACAATGGTATACATGGAAAGGAATAATCCAATCTCTTGTCTACATGCAGCACTATAAGCAAACAGAATAGTCAATGGGGCATGCCCAGTAAAACGTAAACATCAACATCATGTGACACCGACTTCCCTGGGTTTTTCTTTCACTTGTTGGAATAATTCCGTATTGGCATTTTTTTGTTTGTCCAGTCTTGAAATTTAGTTTGGATCAAAAACAAACTTTTCTTAGCAGTCCAGTGCCGATAGCTCGGCCCGAACGTCTGGATCTGCGTGTTACGTCGTATCTGAGCATGCGCTGAAAGAACGCAAAAGATCAAATTCAATCATGCTAATATTTTATAATTATACTCGGGACATCTTTTATATAGATATATATTTTCTTTTTTAATAAGAATAGACTTGTGAATAAAGTATAGAATTGTTTAGATTCTGTTCCAAGGGGGAACGCACACGAAAGCTGCTTGCCGACCGCCAATAACACGATGAAGAAGAACGCACCCTGACAACTTTCCGTTTGAGCAAATAAACCTAATGCAATTGGAATATTTGGATCCATGTATACGTGGCTACTGTCTTGGCTAACTTTTCCTTCAACATTTATGTATTCCATAACAATTTTAAATACAAATACCGACCACCACCAAGGCTAAACATACCAGTTGAGAACCACTGTTACAGACCAAGCCTACTGTTTTGTAGTTGCTTCCTGTATGTAAAAGGCTACAAATATTGAAGGAAGTCCCGAGCTCCCAATCTCCAGGATCTGCAACTCCGGCCTTTGCCCAGAAAGCTGTGTTTGGGAATATTAACACAACTCGATGAGACTGTTGTGACCTTTGACTTTGTGTGTGTGTCATTGTGTCCTGCTAGAATCAACTGAGATGTCAACTTATATTTCGATGGGCTCGCTGCTATTCTGACTTCTGTGAACAGTGTCTTCTCTCATTTCATCTTACAGTTTCTGCATTGGCTGTTTGTTTGTGTTGACAGGAAAGGGCTAGAGCGTGCGTGTTATTTTGCTTCCAGTGTTATATTCTCTTTGGGAGACTGGAGGCAGTCTGTCGTTTTTGTTTCAAAGGCCAATTCCAAGAACACATTTAAAATGTGACAGGTGTTCTTTGTTTCCACGTAAGTGAGTTCAAATTGTTGTAACCGCGCAGGTCAGGCAGGACGTGCTGTTGCAGCAAGAAGCCTAATTATCATAAAGCGTTAAAATTTTGAATGTGTTCCAGAGTGTGATTTAACAAGCTGAAGAGGAGGCACAGACACGACCTGACCTCCAAATTACATCCCATTAGAAATAGATTAGCGTGGTGAGTGCTTGTGAATGCTCAACAAGCAGCAGTATTAAAGAATTTGTCTGGGTTAATCGAACAAAAACCAAATCTAAACTCCAAAAGACCTATCCAACCCATGGTTTTTGAGTTTGTGTTTTTCCTTTATGTTATTCTATATGTTCTGTATAGGCTGCATGGCGGCCGAGTGGTTAGCACGCAGGCCTCACAGCTCGGAGACCTGAGTTCAATTCCACCGTCTCAGAGTGGAGTTTGCATGTTCTCCCTTGTGCATGTGTGGGTTTTCTCCAGGTACTCCGGTTTCCTCCCACATTCCAAAAACATGCTAGGTTAATTGGCGACTCCAAATTGTCCATAGGTATGAATGTGAGTGTGAATGGTTGTTTGTCTATATGTGCCCTGGGATTGGCTGGCGATCACCTCGGGGTGTACCCCGCCTCTCGCCCCAAGACAGCTGGGATAGGCTCCAGCAACCCCCGCGGTTGTGTCTAAAAGTTTCAACACATGCTTCCAAGCCAATGTTGTGTTTACATCAAGATGGGCTGCAGATGTCAGTCAGTGATGAAAACATTTACCTCTGAAGACAGAAATGACTCGTCTGCAGTGAGATCTCTGTGCTCCCCAAGCTAACGAGGGCATTGTTGTTGCAGAGAGCTGATAGAAGTCTTGCGAAACTTTTCTTCTTTTTCAAAAGGGCAAACTGAACCAATGTAGTCGGTCGGGCGTACTCACACACTGAACCACCATCGGAATTACACGTGTAATCTCTCATGCTGGCCGGTCTTCTGTACATTCCACTTCCGTCCGATGAAGTTTATACAAACATGAGCTTCCTCATGCTTGGTCTCCTTGGGCAGCACACTGCATGTCTACCCTGAAAACGTAATGATGTCGAATTGAAACAAGCGCAGCAGATACAAAGGCGGTTGCACAAACACAAAATCCCTCTCTCACAAACTCGACACATTTGATCAGACTGCCTTCTTCTCATTATTTCTACAGTTTATTCCAGCATGTTTTGGCAATGATGCTTTATCTTTAATGTATTGGTCCACTATGGATGTCTGTTTATCAAAAAAAGGCTGATTTGACCTTGAAAAATATACAATATTTGCCTTTGAAATCTTACTAAAGTTGATATGTAGGCATCCTTCTGTCCTCATTACGCGGAGCGTTACACTTTGGAGCTGGTTTTGGTTGCAGGAACAAGGTGGTCTTGCCTCTTCGGGCTCTGTATCGGAGCTTTGGGTAGTAACTAATCTCTGCTACAAGTGTTGGAGTACAGCCACTGCTCCTTCACAGGAGTGCTTTGCTTGTCCAGGCTGGCCTTAAGCATAGTCCACGTACGTACTATAGTGTTGAGGTCGGGGCTTTAGGAAGGGCAATGGCAGCCTAGTGATACTCAGGCTTGTCAGCCCGGAATTAGAACAGAATAGAAGAGGCTGACGGACAACATTTAAAAGAGCTTTAACAACCTTTTCTGGGAACTATTCGCATCTCTCACCACCTTCCTCTTGTTTTAGTGTTCTGTCAATAGAGGCCTATAAAAACAGACTTTAACTGCGACAAGGTGTTCTCGATGAGTAGGGCAACAGTGCACTGTAAAAAAAAAAAGGTTGACAATTCAGAATAAAAGTCAATGATTCTGTTAATCAAAGCTGATGTCTTCATATTCGGAGGCACTAAAGGTGAAATCGAACACACGCAGGTTTATACACATTTATGCAAGCACACTTTATCGTCATCCCGCGGTAAAACACATCAAATTGCTGCCAGGTGCAAACCTGCTAATTAATTCCACGTGAGGGAATTTTATCATTCTCGTGACGTCATTGTAAAGTCATTTACTGGACAGTTTAAGTATAGGTAAAGCACAGACTTGGAACACCGCAGTGGGAACCAGACTGTGGTCACTGTGATGTAACCATTAGGTCACCTTATGTCTTCTTTACACGGGAAACTTTTTTTTTCAGTCTTCAGTTATTGCCTGATCTGTGTTTGAAATGCTGGCGCCCGCTAGACACAGCAAATATTTGCATTATTGATAGATAAAAAAGGCCACACTGGCAGGTAAACTTCAAGTTCACTTGAGGCGCCTTTTTTCCAACCTTTCCTGTGTGCCTGTTCAAGTTGTACTCTGGTTTTATTGTTTGAGAAGCAAAAAAAGTGATGACAAAATGTTTACTGCAGTTTTTAATCTGCAGGGTGGCAGAAGGGCACTTTATAAGAGCTCGGCAGGCATCTTTCCTATGTAGAAACACGCTCCACAGCACACAGGACGCCCGGGGCTTGTTCCTATCACCGTGGCGTTTGAACAAACAGTTCACCAGAGACGACACACGGGCTAAAGAGATCTGTGATTTGATCATGGATGCTCTAGAATAGAGACCAGGATATGGAAAACTGAAGAATGTGTAAGTATGATGGCAGAATATGGCAACGTAATACAGGTCAACAAAAATACAGCTTTGTAGCCTTTTCCTTGTTTTCCAAGCTATGGAGAGCTGTTGTCTCGACTCAACATTATAAGTCAGCGAGGCACCTGTTAGCATCCTGTCTTTTCCAGGCATGGTTGTCCAGCAAATCCGCCAAAGGCAAACCCCTCAACTTGATTCGTTTGTGCACATTTCACGATATGCTGACTGTTGTTGTTTTTCCTCTCTTGACAAGAAACAACTGCAGGACATAGCTGAACTTCGAGATGAATAAAATATCTGACATCGATGTAAAGAGAGGGAGAAGTAAAATGCTGGAGTACACATGAAAAAGGGTTTGATGAGTAGCCTGAACAATTGGTAGATCAAGTTAATTTTAACAGATTGTTACATGCCTGAATGTGTTTTTATGATCTAGCTTTTATTTTAATCTTTTGTATTAGTCGTATTATGGGATCCTGGGATCAGCCAGATACTTGTTAATATGTTGTACTACACTGCATCTCAGTTTGGTGATCGGTGACAAAGCCTATAATTAGTATCATTTAATAATTAGTATCACCCATTTTTGCTGTTTTTCCAAATATTTCTTCTTCCTTCTTAAATAATCTTCATACAATTTTCTCTCATAATATTATCAATATATTCTCATGATATTTGGACCTAATTTTCCAAAAATGACAACTTTATTGTAATTTATAGTTTCTCATATTACAGTTTGACTCACTTTGACTATCTTACTAAAATGAAACTTTTTGTCATTTTATAAAATGTCAACTTTTACTCATTGGAGTTATAATATTTAGATGTTATTCTTGTGAAATTACTATCGACTCTTGTTAAATTATATTTTTAGAGTCCTCCCCAGGCCGCACTTTGTATGACACTGAATTGAATGCTAAAAAGAAAAATGTGAACATAAATTATTTTTTTAAGCTTTTTAAATATATATATATATATATATATATATATATATATATATATATATATATATATATATCAAAATGCTACCAGTATTATTTTTATTTTATTTTGCCCTTGGTGGACACATTTTGGACATCCCTGTCCTGGGTCAACTAGTTTTCCAGAATGTTCCATTGTGATAAACATTTGTATCAGTTGTCATTTTCAACCGATTCTTCTCATTGGCTAATTTTCTAGTTTACCTTCATCCATAGGAAAGACCATCACTTCCGGCCAATCACATGCTCCGCTGGCCAAAAGTGCAAGTAGATAGACAACCAGAGAAAGTGTAAATTGGGGCACAGGAAGTGGAGTCAGACAGATGAAGGGTGCACATGGAAACAGTTTTATGCGCTCAATGTGCTGGAGAAAATTGTCTTGTAAAGTTTCTTTTTTTAGGAACTCTCAGTAAGTCATTATAAACGTCACTTTTTCCCCATACAAGCTGCAATTTAACAAGCCACTTTGAGGACACAGTATGACATAAACTCCTTTTGTAAGAGATGACAAGTGCAATCCATTTGCTGGAAACGTGCAGCATGTTGAAGATGGGGCGGGAAAGAAAAATCTGAAACAAGCAGAGAGGAATACAAATGTGAACTGCAAAGAGTTTTTCTTGCTGGATGATCAGGCAAGGCTGAAACAATATGTCACATACAGACGCAATCAATCAATCAGCGACAACGAGGCCTCACACCGAGTTCAAGCAGAGACAGCAAGATAAAGCTAAAATAAAAAGCAAGTAGTTGTCTTGAGAGAATTAGCTTAGCTTAAATTAAATTAAATTACTTTAGGAATTAATTGTGTGTGCCTTTTAAGGAGCCGACCTTGACAAGTGTGTGATGTCACCTCGCTAGACTTGACTATGTTTGGCTGAGTGTCCGCAGCAGCGTCTTTTGCTAACGGTGTGGAGAGAGCAGTGACTGCCGTGAGTTGTAGCCGACAGCAGCACCTGTGGGAATGTTCACTGATTGTTAAAACAACTGATATCATAGTGTATTGTATAATAATATATTCTATCATAGTGTAAAAGTGACTATAGGGGTGTTATAGAGGGCTCTCGTAGTTTTAAAAATAGGCATTGAGAAGATCGTAAACATCGATGCTAAATAAGGAATCCTACGTGGTGGAAATTGGCTTATCTTGGTTGGGTGTGGAATCGATTAATAGACTGTACCTGACTATCAGTCACAGGACCAGCCAAAGTGGGACTTCTAAATACTCCTGTCTACAATGTGATATACAATACAACACCATCCATTATTTATGCACAAGCGATAATACAAACAAGGTACTTCGCAGTGTTCATCATGTGGCGTAATCAATTTGAATTCATTCAAAGTATCGATCCACCTCTCTGAAATAAAATATAGCCGGAGGACCTTGGTCGTCCTTAGAGAAACTTTAAAAGGAGACAAAGAGGATGGAAGTGTCACGGTGGTTTATTGCAAGATGAATAAATGAATTGATAGCATTTGATGATACATAATCTTCGCTCTAACCTTGCCATATGTGAAGTTTGCTCCAACAAGTTCACTCCAACAATGCAGCTGAGAAAAATAACACTCCCTTTTTAAAATTCAATCTCTCAATCAACTAAAGCCTTTTTCACCTTGTATGAATCTCCTTAATGTGTGTTTGTGTGTGTGTGTGTGTGGGGGGGGGGGGGGGGGGTACTTGAGGCATCCTTGAATCCATCCTTGTAATAACCTGGGTGCACCGTGGTACCTCTGGTGTTGGTCTGACAAACATACAAAAAACACATTTTTTTTTCTAATTAAAACCAAAAATGTTAATAAAAATACATTTCATAGAAAATAATTCCAGTTTTGTATGCAGAAAACAATTAAGTAATTCTGAATTACGAATGAAGGAACATGCCAAACGATACGCTAGTTTGTTACAAAGATAAATACAGTTAGAGCTCTCGAGACATGAAATAACACCCCTATAGTCATCTTTACATTAATATTACCCGATATAGTCGATTATAATCAGAGCAAATAGCAGTTCCTTGTTTTTTTATGGACAGCGTACTTTTAATCCATGTCAAATAAGCCATGCAAAACGTAAACAAAACTCCTGTTAGAGCCCTCGAGACATGAAATAACACCCCTGTAGTCAACTTTACAGTTATGTTACCCAATATAGTCGATATACAGTAAAGTCTCGTTATATCGATATCGGTTATAACAAATTACTACTTATTACGATACTATATTCATTTCCCGGCAAATTTCTCGTCTTTTATGATATAATTAGTTCCGTTAGTACGATACCCGGTTATTATGATAATCCGGTTACTACGATGCCCTTTTCATCTCCCGCCAGCCAATTTGGTCTGCTTATATCGATACAAAAGCAGCTTAAATCAATCTTTGCTTAAGGATTTCAATACCAAAAAAGAACACGGCGAACGGCTGCTTCCAGTCAACTTTATTTTTCACACTTCCACCACCAGAGCGCAGCACACACACCGATTCCCGCACTTCCTGGTTCACAGGTCATGCTCAACCCGCCCCACATAGCTGGCCAAACACATGCCTGCAACAGAAGAACCAACTGACATAGCATACACACCTATTCCAACGAAGACACAAGCGTACAAATACATGTATTTAATTGTGTTGTATTCAGATATCTTTTGGCCAGCTATGTGGGGCGGGTTGAGCATGACCTGTGAACCAGGAAGTGCGGGAATCGGTGTGTGTGCTGCACTCTGGTGGTGGAAGTGTGAAAAATAAAGTTGACTGGAAGCAGCCGTTCGCCGTGTTCTTTTTTGGTATTGAAATCCTTAAGCAAAGATTGATTTAAGCTGAGTGCATTATTGCCCACTTTTAATGCAGTTTGGCGCAGGATCGGATATATGGATAGTCCGGTTATATCGATATTTTTTCCGACTCCCGAGAATATCGATATAACGAGACTTTACTGTAATCTGAGCAAATAGCAGCTCCTTGTTTTTTTTTCTGGACAGCGTACTTCTAATCCATGTCAAATAAGTCATGTAAAATATAAATAAAACTCCTGTTCAAGCTCCTGTTGCCCAGGGAACCGTAGTGACGAGTCAAGATCCTACCTCACCGAGTGGCCAATGTAGAATATAATACTCGATTCATAATTACAATGCTTCTTCTGCCTTGTATTTTTGCCATTGTAATGCTTAGGAATGCTTAATTTAGGTCAAGTATAGTCTGCTTAAGTATGCGTATTTTCTTACTAATGATGGCTGTATTGAACCACTACATCACAATGGTGATTGGTGTTGAAACATGTTCCTGAGTATCATACTGACAACAATGTGATACAACCGCAAACGTTGCTTCACTTCTGTTTCACACGTGTATTTCTGATGACTGACTTTAGTGCTTTCACATTTCGGAGCGGCAGTTTACACACAGAATAACTGCACTTAGCAGAGTGAGCCACTGTTGTGTTTGAAAGTCCATCCATTTCGTTGATAACCGGCATTAAAGCCCTGGGCTGCCCCGCTGTGCTGCTGATGGATACACACATCATCTGTCAACATGAGTCACATACACTTTGAGTGACTTGGGCCGTATTTGGGGATTTCAGAAGAGAGAGGTAAAAGGTTGGCCAAAGTGGAGGCGTTAAAAGGGCCAATATTGGGTAAATGGGTTTTGATTTTTTTTTATTTTTAACTGAGGATTAAAAATAAGAAATCATTTACTGCTGCCTTTTCTCATCTCCCCCCTCACAACAAACATGACCCGGACAGCCTTGTGAGCCAGTAACAGTATTTTTTATCAGGAAGACTTGGAATTCACTTCTGGTTTTCTTCTATTGCGTTATCACGCTGCAAACATCGGGTGTACATACGTATTACAGTACAATTACAAGCACATGAAGCAATTTGACACGGCGAATGGATGTTGAAATATCCTAGGAATGTGTTCAAGTCCATGTGAAAGGTGCTGCGATTGTGTCATCTGTCTGTTATGAGCAAACACCAATATGTTGCAGTTCTTAACCGATACACAGTGGAAAATATTCCATTCCTGGAATACATTCACGTACGACTGTTTTAAAATGGCTTAGTTTGTCTGTTTAACTTATTCACAACCAGACGTGTTTCAATTTTACAGGATTGTGAGTGATCTTTCAAGGCACATAGAACATTGTGTTCCATGGTTAAATAAACACGGGACCTACCAAAAAGAATGGATGCTCATCTTTCATTGGGTTTGGTTCAAGCTTTTTCCGTTCTTTAGTAATCCGCAAGTAGAATATAGGTAAGTTTCAGCAAAATATCAGTTCTCAACAAAAAAAACCATACATTTCAAGTGTAACCTTCAATTTGCCACAATGTGAACAACACAAAAAATTGTTCCACTCCGCCATGCTTTTCCACTTCCTCATTCCAGTGGAGCGTTAATACATCGGAAAGATGCATGCCGACCACTTAGCAAATGCACTTCTGCCACTTTTCGGACGTTTGTATGGCTTAAAACTGCTCTAAAAATAATCTCTCGCACAAAAAACTGTAAAATATCGATCAAATATGTCTTTGGGAGTGACTGAGTTAATGGAGGTGAAAAAAGTAAATCCAACAAAATCTGTTTTGGTAGTGGACTTTAGGAATGTGGTTTCTGTGTGTTCTGAATCCACAATTCCACATGACAAATACATTTTTGTTGCAGTAGTTCACCAGTGGATGTCGTAATTCAAAGCCTAAATAATAACTTCATTATTTAAGAACCACAGATCAACAAAAACATAATCATAATATCAGCACAACACACACGGACACAAACACTGCTTAAAAACCGACCCACATGTCAGAAGTAACAAATTCCCACAAGAAGTACTGCAACAAAATCAAGCTGTGTGATTCATCTAACCAAAGTTTTCGGGATATTTACCCCAGGAATCGTATATAAGTGACCTGAGCTAGTTCATAAATAATTGTTATTTAACAAACCTTGCATACATCCCCAACATGAGCTTGACTACATTTACTATTTTAATTGAAATAGGAGCATCCCGGGACTTACTACATTCAGTACCTCTAATGGAGAACCCAACAAAGTAACTTGGAAAGTTTGCAGAATGCCGAGTAGTAACTTTTAATTACATTCTGGCTGGTCCAAATGTGTGATCACCCTCCAAGCCGAATTTGCTGTTGCTACGACAAAATCAAATAGTTTATTCACAGGCCCGAGTGAACACATTCATGAAACCGTCATTAAAATGCATCATTATGTGTGGTGTGCAAGTTGAAAGACTTGTGGTTGTTAACTTTGCTGATCCCCATGCACAGACCGGGAAATAGAACTGTAGATTTTAGAGAACACATACATAAAGTAAGGAGTTGATTAGGTGGCTTTCATGGCAGATATTCCACACCAAAATCCTGTCTGTTGAGTTATACTGATTAGGAACTATATTGGAAAATATGTTAACACCCAACCCGACTGATAAAATGTGTAAAACCATGACTCAATACAAGAGCGGAGTCTTAGCTTTGTCTTTACAATGTTAATGCTCAATTGGCCCGACTCTTTCATGTCTAAATACAGTATAATGTAAGATAAAGGCAATGGGCCAAGGGCTTTGCTTTGTTTGCGCTAATACGCAGGGACTTTTTATCCCCTGGTTTCCCCGACCTGATTTATCAGTGTGATGCCCAAATGTGAATGTGTTTGTAGTTTGTCTTCATGAGAACAGGGAGATGAGAACTCGTAATAGAGCAATAAAGTCTAATTGCATGCCATTAGTTTAAGATAATGGAATTGTATGACTCTCACAAAGACAAGGCAAGATGATTTGTGAGTCAGGTTTTCATTTTGAAGCCAACTTGCATGTTATCAGGTTGTACACACACACACACACACCATAATGAAGGCCATTTTATCGTTTTATTGTCTTTTTGACTGCTAAGATTATTAATCATTCTGGTCACATGCTGATCGCATCCAAATAGCCTCGGGTGTCTGGGCATGTGAGTCTGTCCTTCATTGTCTCTGTGCCTCACACAGGGAGGTGGATGTGGTTTCCTTCATTGACATTTTAGCATAAATAGTCACAACGGTTTCTCAGGAAACTGTCTTAGTCTCGTTGCATGCAAGTTTTATTAAATTGTACCTCTCATTATTCTCAAAGAACCTGTCTTGCCTCTCATCTATTTTGAGCCAGCAGCAGATTTTCCCTTGACAGAAACTTACACTCATTTTTCCGATGTTCCTCATAGGAGGTTCCGGAAGGACAGTTGACGCGGGACTTTGATGGAAGAGAACAGAAAGACTAACAATAATCCATCAAGTCAAAAACACTGCATAAAGATAAGTCTAAAGACAAACAGATAATTATTGTGATTGAGTCTTTAAGTAAAATGTCGGTGTTTGTTACCGTTAAGTATCGTTTGTGGGTCGGCATCATACTCAAATTTAGCGTCTGTGACTTGGTGATGCACCAACAATATAGTATACGTAATACGGTAATATGTACCTCAGTAATACGATACCCCACATGGGAGTTCACAGAGTTTATCCAGGAAAAAAAGTGTTTGCATAAATTCAAGATCAGTTATTACTTTTCCAGTGAAGCACGGAGAACCAGGTTCCGCCCCCAGGGACTCTTTTGTTTAACAGGCTCCAATTCAGGTCTCAGGCTAACTTTTAATTAGATACACTTACTCTTTGTGCTATTATTATTATTATTATTCATTTTCATTTTCCTGGCTATACAAACCAGACAGCACCAAGTTTTTGTTTTCATTTTTGAATAATATTTCAAAGCGGTTATTATGACCTGATCACTTTGAGTGTCATCCGTTATTTATATTAATAATACTAATAACAGTTGAACTCAAGAACAGGACCAACAGAATAGTCAAACCATCATTTTCAGCATCTCATACTCTCCCCTTGCATAGCAAATCTGCATAGAACGTAAGGGTGTTTACATCAAACATGGATCCACTGCAGTACTTGCCTCATCCTGAAGGGGTGAGGACGTGCATCGTAATCATTGAACCTCAACGCACATCTACTCTGTGTGAACAAACAAATAGTTAGTAATAATTGTGTGACCGTATTTTGATTACCGAAATCCAGGACGCTTGTTTTGATACAAATGATACTCGAGGTGTACTCAAATATATTTAAAGTATACCTCCTCCGTATGGTTTTCAGGAAATATATGCCTTCTAAAGCAGCAAGGAATGAGCAACTTAGGAATTTGAACCGCTGTCCCCAAATTCACAAGACTTTAACTCGGCAAGGATGAACTCGTATGCGCATATGTTTGTCTTTTTTGGCACAACATGTTGCAGAATTAATTTAATGAGCCAATGAAAAACATTGGAAACCAGGAAATTGTCATCTCTGTTTGAAGCCTGGACAAGGCATGTCCTGGGAATACAGGACGTTAAGGTTAAATTCCTAATTGCACATTTTGCCATGTTTACAGCAGTATTGGAGGGCATTAACCTGTGGGTTATGAATGGGGAAAAGAAGATATTGGATGGCATTAAGTCCAATGTTTTGTTGACCTGCTCATCCACCCCATCCATATCTCGGCAGGTACATGCCACTGCACATTTTGCTTATCTGATGGATTTCTCCGTTATTGCATCCTTATTCCTAAGAAATTTTCTGCATAGATTTATTGTCCCAAATGTTGAAGATTGTGGATGTGGCTTCGGTAAATATAAAGATAAGAACATAGATGATGTAAATGTCAAGCCTGGGACATGCATGATGGTGCTTTGACTTTTATACCTTGTTACATTGTCTATGAATGGACCAAACAACATAATGTATTCATGAAGTTTCACAATTCACTTTGTTGAAATGTATTCTTTAGTTTATTTAGTTGATGTGATCCACACAGACCAAAAAAAAAAAAACTTTATCTGTTTTTTCTTAGATGCCTCAAATGGTTAATTAATCACGACCACAATAAACAAAAACTGTTAAGAATCTTCTAGCATGATTCAGGTCTGCAATTCGTATCTGTTTGCTATTTTCAACAGCACATTTCCAAAAAAACTGTTTTTAAAAGGTTACAAAAACACACCAAAATCTGAACTTTTATAGCCTTTAAAAATATCTACAACCCATAAAACGCTGCCATATGGCATTTGTTCTGTGACGTGTGTCCGGGGAATGTTTGTACTTGTATGATGTCAGGATCAGACATATTGATGGCCCACAACACACACACACACACACACATAGTCAATAACATTACTTGAGGTAGTATAGAAAGCTACTGATCTATTGCTCATACTGGTGTGTCATTTATCTCAGATGGCAATGTTCTGCAGAGGCTCTAGGCTGTTAGATTAATAGGTCTTACACATATGGCAGTGCCACAGCGTTTGACCTCCACCATGCACAAGTACAACAAGTTGGCAATGTTTTCATTTCACCTACGGGGGTGTTGCATGGATCTCCAATAGTACCACAGCAGTGTTGCATAATTTCACATATACAATCATCGTGGTTCGAACATCGATCATGTTTTTTCAAAAAGTGATCACTGTTTTGTGGTTCAATGCAGCCTATTATTAGTCAATACATACGCCCATGTAAGCAAATTGTATGTATTCTTGGCCCAAATTAAACATTCATTCTTTATCTACCGCTTATCCTCACGAGGGTCGCAAGGGGTGCTGGAGCCTATCCCAGCTGTCTTCGGGCGAGAGGCGGGGGTCTATATAGACAAACAACCATTCACACTCACATTCATACCTATGGACTATTTGGAGTCGCCAATTAACCTAGCATGATTTTGGAATGTGGGAGGAAACCGGAGAACATGCAAACTCCACACAGTGATGGCAGAGAGTGGAATTGAACTCAGGTCTCCTAGCTGTGAGGCCTGCGCGCTAACCACATCACCACAGTGCAGCCCCAAATTAAACATTTTTAGTCATAAAAATGGCTGAATGAACAAAAAAATACAACTGTAAGTTGTATGCGCCTTTAAGAAGCGGCGCATGCAGCTACTGTAGAGCTGCTGAGTGTTAGCATGATTAGCAGTTTGGAAAGTGCCAGTGACTGGCTTGAGTTGTGGCTGACAGCAGCTCTTACCTTGTGGAAATGTACTTATCGTGGTTTGGTCTGGAACCAATTTGCCGCGATAAATGAGGGACAACTGTACGTAGGCCGTATGGGGGCGATGTGGTGAGCACGTCGGGGTCACCATGCGGTCTATTGGTTCCTTCTAGTTCTCTCTGCATCTTCTCCTCATTATGTGATGGTCATCAGATTTATGGGCAGCTTGTGTTAATCTTAGCGACCATAATGCATTATCAATCAAAATACCCAAAGTTCATTGAGTAAAAAAATATCCTTACAGGTATGAAGCATATAATGACCGGGAATGAATATCTGAACTTTCATCACTTTTGTTGTTGACAAGAATTTTCAGACTGGGCCCCAGAGGAAATTTTGCTCTCAACTACAAAATAAAACACAATAACAGTCTGGGGACACACAGGATGAAAGAAACGTCTGCCTTGTTTTGTGACCTTTAAAAACAATGGCGAAGTAAAATCATAGAGAACCCCACATCGTTAATTTCCTCTAAAATGGGCATGCAATGAAATGCTAATGCCTATGTATTTCTCCATCTTTCCACAGATATTTGCTTTGAACCTGAAATTCAAAAGCGAGATAAACATCAAATCCCTTTTGTGTGCCTGTGCACACAAAGAGGGAAGGAAGAAGGCTACAAAATTCAAAGAGGTGAGACATATGCTGCAAAAACAACCGCCTTTCACTCACCATTAGAATTAACGGTGTGTCCATAGCAGTACGTACAGTATGTCGCCAAAGGGAAAACAAGCTGTTGGTGTCCATTTCTTTCCATATATCGTACATGAGACATGGAATATTTAGGTACTTTCTACTCAATGAAATATGTAACATCATCCAGCATGAGTAATCAATGGTAAAGGTTTACTTTTGTTTGGCTTCCTGTTTAGTAGTTGTGATCAGATTGTTTATCGGTGCATAAAAACAGCAAATTTCTGTCCTTAATGGTAATTAATTCAGTGACCCATTACTGGAAAACAATAATGATGTTTCACCCAACAGTGATTATAATAATAGCACATCCTGAAGTGAGGCCAAAGTGTCATATCGCTATACTTTGCTATGGAATAAAGTTGCTCACTGCAGCCCCGGATGAACCCCTGCTGCTCGTCTCCCTCGCCTGCAGCCGACCGTGTTTATTTATTGATTATTACCGCTCCCCATGTAATATACTCCAGGGTACAACAACTGAGCAGGCTGCTTGCTGGTCCAATTCTGCTGTGTGTGTGTGTGTGTGTGCCATTTAGAGGCATGCGCGTCTGTGCTTTATATCTACACTGATTAATGCATTTATGGCCATAACATACCCGAGGCACAGACATGACTTTTCATCAGAGGAAAGTGCCCGGCGCATGTGTGCATGCCTGTGTTGATGTGTTTATCCTCAACACTTTAGGGGTCGAAACGGCTGTAGTCATTACTCACAAGCTCAATTGCTATTGCAACATTAGTGGGGGCCTTCTACTCTACTGAGAAGGGGCGTCGACAAAGCTTCACCCACAACGTTTGAGTCCTTTTGTGATGTTTTTATGTTAAGAACTTTTTTTAATTGGGTTGCATATGGTGCCTTTTGAAAAAAAAATATACTTAGTCACCTTTACGCTCCTATTACTTATTGATTACATCACATTGTGCAAGTGATGATTCACATCCAGAGTGAATTGCACAAGTATTGGCTGTTGGATGTGGAGTTGGAAAGGCGACCGGTGTTGATCAGGGGCTCTTGCTAGTATTGAATCTGGTGCCAATGAGTTCCTATACAGTAAAGTCTCGTTATATCGATATCGGTTATAACGAATTACTGCTTATTACGATACTATTTTCTATTCCCGGCAAATTTCTAGTCTTTTATGACATAATTAGTTCCGTTAGTACGATACCCGGTTATTATGATAATCCGGTTACTACGATGCCCTTTTCATCTCCCGCCAGCCAATTTGGTCTGCTTATATCGATACAAAAGCAGCTTAAATCAATCTTTGCTTAAGGATTTCAATACCAAAAAAGAACACGGCGAACGGCTGCTTCCAGTCAACTTTATTTTTCACACTTCCACCACCAGAGCGCAGCACACACACCGATTCCCGCACTTCCTGGTTCACAGGTCATGCTCAACCCGCCCCACATAGCTGGCCAAACACATGCCTGCAACAGAAGAACCAACTGACATAGCATACACACCTATTCCAACGAAGACACAAGCGTACAAATACATGTATTTAATTGTGTTGTATTCAGATATCTTTTTATCGCTTGCAATAATCACTGTTTTTCATATGTACATGCTGGCGTTTGTGGTTTCTCTCGTGTGTATAGATTCTATACACACGAGAGAAACCACGAACACAGTTGGTTCTTCTGTTGCAGGCATGTGTTTGGTGTTTGTGCTCTGATGGTGGAAGTGTGAAAAATAACTGGAAATGACTGGAAGCAGCCGTTCGCCGTGTTTTTTTTTGGTATTGAAATCCTTAAGCAAAGATTGATTTAAGCTGCTCGACATTGTTCTATACTATAGAACAATGTCGAGTGCATTATTGCCCACTTTTAATGCAGTTTGGCGCAGGATCGGATATATCGATATTTTTTCCGACTATATCGATATAACGAGACTTTACTGTATTTATACTTGATACTGTATCGCCCTGTCTCTCAGGTTCTGTTGAGTGAAGCAGAGGCGATTTCGCCTCCCATGTGTGGCGGCCATAATGCTGCAGGAACTCGAGTGAGCTAACCAGTTGGCCTAATTTATTCTTCTAAATTTGAGAATCCAAAACTTTAATGTCTCATCAGTTTTTTTGTGTCATTACTGCCATCTAATGACCAGAATACTACACATCATACAGTACATACAGTATTTGAAATGCAAACACGTATTTTGTGCCAGATACATAATTACAGTTTAGTTTTAGTGTAAAATATTACAGTAAGTCAAGTTCAGGATCAGATCACAAGTCAGTTCTAGTGTGGCTTGAACACAGGGTAAATATTTCACGTTATTCTTGTGGTTATCATCAATAAAGAATCCCATCCCGGGGTTGTACACTCTATCTTGGCGGACGTGTCCTTTTAGTTTACTCATTCCTGACCTTGCAACTTTATTAAATATGAATGAGACCATTTTACTAGTGAAGTTCCACAAAGGCACAATAGCCACAAGCCTGCATATTTTATTAAAAATATATTGTCAATCTGTTTTGTTTGGGCTTCTAATCTTTACTTTAAGATAAGTGTCTTCAGACTTATTTTAAAAAATAATATTTGTGTAATTTCACTGCTGAACACCGGCTACATTTGCAGCCACTGTAAGAAAAACCACATCTCTGACCCTGCAAATGTCAGTGAATAGCTGTGATTTTATTTTTTTACTTTTCCAAATGCAAATGGATGAATACTATTTGTGAAACAGTATGAGAGTTCCACGGGTCAGTGACATGATGACGCAGAAGCATTCTGACTCACGCTGACCTTGGCTCACATTACTGGCCTTGTCTCCTCTCATGGTTTGAATACATCACTTTCATGTCTTTTGGAGGAAAAGAGTCTCCCTTCCCGTCTCTTCCACTTCTCCACTTCAGCGGGCTGTTTCCAATTGCAACGATGCTGTTCGAGTTGTTTTCCTGTGGTATGCAATGTGGTTGTCAAAACATACATTTGTTTCAAACCAAACCAAACTCTTCTTTTTGAGTTTAATCTGACTTCACTACACTTTGAGGGTTTGTTTAAAAGAGTTACAGGGTTTGAAATGCACTTCTGAGCATGGTTCCTCAGTACGAAAGTAGCTATTAGCCGTCCTAGATGTCACTAAAGGTTGCTAGTTTGTATATTATTTACATGTGATGCAACAGATGCTGTAGGAAAAAGACCAAAACGTGCCTTCGTTATGTTTTAACGCTACAAACAAAGCTGCTGTAAGGCAGGCGAGGTGCCCCCCTGTTGAGGATACAAGTGATTTTAAACAACACATCCAAAGTGAGTCTTAATTTGTTAAGTGTTAGAAGTCCCTCCCAGGGTTTTCCCGGAGCTCAGACCATGTGGTCCTTTGCTGTATCAATTATGCCACAAGTCGCTCCGGGGAAGACTTTGAAAGACTGCACATTACACGATGACTCCCTTGTTGGTGCTACTGTGGAGCTCCTGTGGCACCGTGTACGTGCATATACGTGTATTTCTGGATATGTTTCTAAACAATGTGTGCACCAAGGGTACAAGTGAATGCTTCCATGTCAGCTTTGCTTTATCACAGCTTGGGGTTACCCATGGAACCAGTGAATTCTGGGGACATTTAGCAGACGTTGGCTATTATGGATTCAGCGATGTTGCTGTGCATATCTGGGAGGCCAAGTAGAAGCCAAGGGCACATGTCAGTTTACAATGTACTTACTTTATGTCAGTCTGCAACTGAAAAGAAACATGGGAAAGAAAGACCTTGGTTTTTTTTTTTCATAATTCAACATCAAAACGTGAATTTTTAGTTTAAAAAATGGATTTTTTCCAGGTGCAAGACTCTATCTGTAGAGAAGCTCCCAGTTCATAGCCATGCTTCTTAAACAATGAATGACATTGAATGAATCCATCTCAGTATCTGAAGAGCTTGCAACCAAAAGGCGCTAAATCCATTTTCACTGATTTCAAGAAAATCAATGATTTTTAACTACGCACATATCAATCTATTTGGTCATCAAGTCTATATTGCAAATGAAAGAGCTATCAATATAGGTCATAAAAATGCATGCTATAAAAATCCTGCACACACCATGTATTTTATATAATTTTTTTAATTAATAATTTTTTCGGATTTAGCGCCTTTTGGCTGAAATGATGGATTTAGCGCCTTTTGGCTGAAATAAATTTGAAGTCACCTTTAACTTCTTCAATGGCATTGTTGTAAAAGAATGTAAGGTGCTTTAATGTGCTATGCTAATAAAATAATTACAACACAGAAGCCATTCTCAACATACAATACAAAATAATTATTATTAATTAAATTAATAAAAATGTTATTAAAAGCAGTGCTCATATTTGACTGCACCATGAAGGTGACAGTGACAAAAATCATCTCATTACAAACTCTTTACATTGTATGTTTTTTAGTACAAGTAAAATAATGTTTCTCATGAAAGTTGGAGGTGTCAAGGTAGAGACATGCCTTTTATGGCGTAAAAAAAACTTCCATGTTACAGAATACTGTAAAAACACAATTTGTGTTCTCCTGAATTGCATAACATACTGTAACTATCATACGTGTACTTAATGTACACAAACAAAACAGGATGCGCACTGATACTGGCTTTCTGTATGTGCAATGATAATTGTATTCTTCTCTCTGATTGGTCAGATTATCAATAGATGGGAAACTTGGGCCAATCAGAATAAAGAATAAAGAAAGGGATTTAGCTCCTTTTGGTTGAAATCTGAAATGGAAATAGCGCCTTTTGGTTGAAAGCATAAATTTCATATCACTTTTTTTCATATTTTTAAAAATGATTTCAAGACCAAAATATGTGATTTGGATACACATGACAGAGGTCTATTAAACTCATGAAAAACATGCAACTTAGTGAAAATTGGATTTAGCGCCTTTTGGTTGCAAGCTCTTCATCTTTCTAAACTTAATACCAATCCTGTTTCCACTGACTTACAATAGGTTCTTTGGCCTTTTACATTTTTATTTTCATCATAAAACATGCTGATATTGAAAAGGGTAACAATCTGGCATTTGGGATCCGATGATAAAGACTTTAAATGACTTGAATTTGTAACAAGCACACTCGCATATCCACCCAGACTGGATGACACGGTTTCAGAATGTTCAAAACGCGCATCGACCGGCGTGTGTGTGTGTTTTTTTTTTTTTTTGTCTTTCTACCGAGGAAAGTCTTCATTTTACCTTCCTTGTGTTCTCTCTCTGACCAGCTCTTCTGTGGGCAGTTTCAATATCACACTTTTATTGCTTTTCTCTTTTATTAAACAGCACATCTAAAAGTAATAAGCATAGATAGAGTCTATGAGGCGGAGGACGTAACGACACAGGTAGCGTCAATGTAAAAAATATGAAGGAGCGATGCACATTATTTTTCCAATCGGGAACAATTCGATGGTGAGCATGTCGCAAAATATTCTCAAGACCAATTCTAAATTGAATGTTATTAATTTGGTTTGCACCCAATCATGACAAACAAATCAACCGTTGACTGTATGAAGATGGGCAAATTTTTATTTTCATCAGTTTATATTGTCGAGCAGGGGTCACCAACCCGTCAATCGCGATCCACCAGTCGATCTTTGGAAGTTTGATGAACACATTAGGAAAAATAAATGCATTCAGTGACCAGTTTGACCCCCCAAACATACCCGTTTGTCTTTGTCTGCACGTGCCAGTACGTTGTGTGACGTTTACCTCCAAAAACAATCCTGTGGCATAGCTTGTGGCGTTACCTGTAGGGTATAAACTGGACTACTTGAGGCTGGAGTTAGCAACAGAAGGCAAAATAAGAAACCGCTGCGCTATGATCCCCTTTTTTGTTAATGAATTCAAACCTCTCAACCTCTTCTCCAGCTAGGTGTTTGAGTATTTATATTTTTAACCACGTATGAATACACACAAAAGCTTCTATGGACTTGTCCATGAAACCACACAACCTCTTACTACCTCTTCATTCTTGTGCTGGAAAAAAAAACACTCAAGAGGCAGCAGTTGCTGTGAAGAAAAACAATTCTAAAATGAAAAATATGACTTTTCTTTAATATTATACGGTATAGAGAAGCTTGGGTAGCTCTCAAATATTTACAGCGATGCACTTGCAGAGGTTACAGTACTTGAAGGCTTTGAAATGTAACTTTTTTTTGCCACTGAAACGACTGTGAAGCCGTAAATGCAACTGAAGGTCATAAGGGAAAAAAAGGCGCTGAGTTATTGCAGAGGGAAAGAAAAAAAAATAGACTTCATGAATCTCAATCCTCTCGCTGTTTCACACACACACTCTTCATTTAAGGAGACACTTATGCTATAGTGTGACAGGGTGAAGGCAATTACATTTCTTAGATTATCCTTAGAGAGCCACTGAGGAATATGGAAAGAAACAAGGCATGGAAAATTGGAAAGAAAAACATGGCCTGTGGGATATTATGACATGTATGGAGTATGCTTTTTTTTCATAAATAAAAAAAAGATGATTAAGTCGGCGAGTCAAGACATAAGAGGTTCATATGCAGTCTATTTATGTTAGGAAATCCTATGGCGGGATGGAATATGAGTCTTCTTGTGAATGCTCATTGCATGCAAGAGTATAAAGCATGTGTGTCTTGGTGTGAAATACAAGTGAAGTGAATCCTGATTAGCATTTCTATATTCATCCTGCTTTTCTGGCAGCCTATTCAGACACTACAGATGCAACACAAATGCTCATAAATGCTTGCACATACATGAATATAGTTGGTTTGAAAGGCATTACAGTGTGCAGGTGTGCCCTCAAAGGAAAGTCATATTAAAAGAATGTCTTTTAGATCTCAATGATATCGGAAAAATAGTCAATGATTGTGCTTAAAATTTAAAAGAACTGTATTAAAAATATTCGGTTACGGTGCTTGACCCTAGCATGAATGATTGAGAGAAAATTAAGTTTGTGTAAAAGTTACAATTGTGTGATGGAGGTGAGAACAATGTCTGCCTCTTTCCATCAGTCATATGTGTTGTGCAACTTTGATTGTGCTATGTGAGTGCATGTGAGAAAGCCATCTATTAGAAGCTAGTAGACTGAATCTACAAAAACAAAGTTTCTTACAATCAATGCACCAGAGTTCAAAGATAACTGAAAGATATTGGGAGATTTCTGTGCAAGATTATTTTTATATATACAGTAAAGTGTCGTTATATCGATATCGGTTAAAACGAATTACTACCTATTACGATACTATTTTCATTTCCCGGCAAATTTCTAGTCTTTTATGATATAATTAGCTCCGTTAGTACGATACCCGGTTATTATGATAATCCGGTTACTACGATGCCCTTTTCATCTCCCGCCAGCCAATTTGGTCTGCTTATATCGATACAAAAGCAGCTTAAATCAATCTTTGCTTAAGGATTTCAATACCAAAAAAGAACACGGCGAACGGCTGCTACAAAAACAAAGTTTCTTACAATCAATGCATTTTTTCAGAGCTTTATTAAAGAATATCACCTGACTTCCAGACGCCGCTTGCGTGTGACGATGTGAATGTGTGTTTAATGTGAGAATGTGTTTGTGTTAGTGACGGGAATTTTAGTCCTTATACGAAAACCGGTTGTCAGCTCCCTCCAAAAGAGTCGGCTCCTTCAGCTCCCAAATTTTTTTCAACATATGACCTCCTTCCTCTTCGGCTTCGTGTCGGCACACAGGGCGCTATACATTTTGACCAATCATGGGTGGCTCCCATCTATCCATCTTCCTCCACTTATCCGAGGTCAGGTCGCAGGGGCAGCAGCCGAAGCAGGAAAGCCGAGACTTCGCTCTCCCTGGCCAATTCGTGCAGCTCCTCCCAGCGGATCCCGAGGCGTTTCCAGTCCAGTTGAGAGACGTACTTGCTCCATGGTGGGACTTGGCCCTGAACACCTCCCCAGGGAGGCGTCCAGAAGGGTCCCTTCAATGTGGAGGAGCAGCGGTTCTACTCCGTGTTTCTTATGTTATCTGTAAGGGAGAGCCTTTTGGTAGCTTGTTCCCACCATCTTGTCCTTCCGGTCACCAGCCATAACTCATAACCCAAGGCATGCAGCTTTATCAGAAAAAAATATGATAGTAGTGCTTACACTGTTGACATACGGCAGTACCAACATTATAACACAAAGTGACATTAATAGAAAAGTTATCATGACTGAGCAAATTTCAAGTACTAAAATATTGACTCTTCTTCCTCTCCTTTTTTTTTTAAAGCTCGGTTGCACTTAATGCGTCTCCCTGTTCCCCCTAAATGAGAAATAAGAGTGTGAGGTGGAGAAATGAGGTGTGGAAGACCGGTCTTTAACCAGCCAAGTCTAATCTGATTTAATGGGCTGATTAACTGACTGCTTGACTAACTGACTGTACTGTACAGCTGCGATCTCCCACAGGGAACAATAAAGTACACCGTCTAGCTATCCTTTGGTTGAATAACAGCATGTTGAACTGATTTGCTTGCTGGCAGCTGATTTAAAAACACATCGGAGCTCCCTTTCTGTTGACTTGAAATGAATAAGGGATTATTTTATACCTGTTTGCTTTTGGAGTCGATGCTTCAGTTATTTTATATTTGTTTAACAGTCCTTCCGTTACCTAGCTGCTGATGTTGCAGTCCAATCAGTTATGTATTATACGTATATAACATGAATATTCAGCACCCTCGGCCATCTCTGTGTGGAGTTCTCTATGTTCTCCCCGTGCATGCGTGGGTTGTCTCCGGTTTCCTCCCACATTCCAAAAACATGCTAGGTTAATTAGCCACTCCAAATTGTCCATAGGTATGAATGTGAGTGTGAATGGTTGTTTGTCTATATGGGCCCTGTGATTGGCTGGCGACCAGTCCAGGGTGCACCCCGCAAGCTGGGATAGGCTCCAGCACCCCTGCGACCCTCGTGAGGATAGAAAATGAATGAATATTCAACTGTGATGAATCTGAATGTAAAATATTCCAAAAGAAAGATGGCTCCTCTGATTTTTTTGTTTTTGTCTAAATTGTTTTACATTTTTACTTAGTTTTAAAATATGATATTGGATATTATTAGTGTACAATCTAATAGCTCAGTGTGTTTCAGTCTAACTTCCCACAGGAATGCTTTCATGATAACACCGCTCACATCGCACAACTAGAGTTCAAAGGTAACTGAAAGATATTGGGAGATTTCTGTGCAAGATTATTTTTATATATACAGTAAAGTCTCGTTATATCGATATCGGTTAAAACGAATTACTACTTATTACGATACTATTTTCATTTCCCGGCAAATTTCTAGTCTTTTATGATATAATTAGCTCCGTTAGTACGATACCCGGTTATTGCGATAATCCGGTTACTACGATGCCCTTTTCATCTCCCGCCAGCCAATTTGGTCTGCTTATATCGATACAAAAGCAGCTTAAATCAATCTTTGCTTAAGGATTTCAATACCAAAAAAGAACACGGCGAACGGCTGCTTCCAGTCAACTTTATTTTTCACACTTCCACCACCAGAGTGCAGCACACACAGCGGAAAACACCCGTCCCTCGCGCCTACCCCTCCGGGTGGCAACACCTAGTTCCGGGGTGAATTATGTTCCGGGGTGAATTATGTCCCTGTAACCGGTAATCACTACAGCGTAAGTTTATTTTTATTTACTGTAGTACAAAATGTATTGTAGTACAAAAGCATGCTAGATACGCAATCCATGAACTCAAGGAGAAAATTACATGCCATATCAAAGATCCACTGATTAATGCATCCACTTTTAATGCAGTTTGGCGCAGGATCGGATATATGGATAGTCCGGTTATATCGATATTTTTTCCGACTCCTGAGAATATCGATATAACGAGACTTTACTGTATGTATATTTTTTGTGGACCTGCGACCCACTGATATAACCCACTTTTGGGTCGCCATCAACCAGTTGGGAATCACAGCTCTACAATGATTTAGGGATTACTATGAAATGGAGATGACTGTCCGGACATTATTTATTCCACTATGTGATGCTCTCCACAATCTGCACTCATCATCCTCTTATGTTCTTCTTCAGCCCACTTCCTTTGGACCCCATCATTGCAACCACCCATGAAGGGGACAAGGCACCTTCATTCACTGTTTTCTTACCTCTTTCTGCTTCCTCTCAGGGGAATCTTTATCCCAGGTGACATTTTTCTCCTCATCCTTTATACATGTCTCAACAGCTCTGCTCCCTTGACATTAATAATCTCGCCTCTCCTCCCTTCTTTTCATGAATAATCCACCCTTTCCAACTGTCATCCTGTGATTTTCATATACATTCTCGTGGTTTCTCTTTCCCTGTGACATTCAATGAGGAAGTAGTCATGTGGTATCAGCAGGATACCTGAATAAACATATTCCTGTCACGATGTGGGCGTCACCCTCTCGTGACTGCTCTTTTTGTTTCCTGCTCTTCCTCTGTTCCTGTTTCCATGCCCTTATTTTGGTAATCACTTCCTTTTGTTGTTCTCTTCCGTTTTCCTTACCCCTGCTTTTTTCACACACCTGCTTCTAATTTCATTACCCCTATTTAGTTCAGGTGCGTGCTCTTTCTGTTGTGGTTTCATTGCGTATTGTGCTTGCGTTGAAGTGGCTGTTGTATTTTCCTGCTGCTGCCATGTTTACATTAAACCTCCCTTTTTTTTGAACTTTTTGTCCCGCTCTCTGCATCCTGGGGTCGTATCGCAACACCGCTAAGCTCGCTAGCTGCAACCGTGACAATTCCAGTATGGTGGTGCACATACAGCAATGACGTTTCTGCATACTTTTGCTCATCTTTTTAAGTTGTCACTGCTGACATTTTACATTTTCCTTAAATTGAGCTTTCTTCTTGCTGGTAATGTGACACTGACATTATTGGACCTTTCCCACTCCTGAAATGTATTTTTCATGCATTTTCTCAGTTGGCTTGTGGGCTTAATTAATTAAGCCTGAAGACTGTGACAGCAACGATTGCCAGAAATTGGCAAGGACAGACGTGATGGGGAGAAGAAACTCTTAAAAAAAGAAAGAAAATACTCATTAATTTTTCATTAAATGACTATTATTTATTGAAAATTGAGTAGGACCCTGTAAAAAATGATTTAAGCCCAGTACGCTGTGCTTTTGTCTTATTTTACTTTTTAACTTTCAGCGTGGACCCAATACTCTAGAATGAAAGTTGATAGGTGAAGTAAATTCAGAATTTCATTTTTATGTATGTATGTAGTGTTCTCCGTTCATACATGGGTGTCATACATGTGTGTGAGTCATACAGTTATGTTGTATATGTCTTATTTTCTCTTAGTATGTAGCCTCTCGCCCAAAGACAGCTGGGATAGGCTCCAGCATACCCGCGATAAGAGCGAGGATAAGAGCATAGAAGCATAGAAAATGAATGTATGGATGGATGTGTTATGTGTATGTATATATATATATATATTATATATATTGGGTAATGGGTGTGTAAAGGTGACTATGGGGTATTATTTAATATGTAGATGGCTCTAATAATAAGAACTGTATTTAAAAAGTCATAGACCGGTTTTCCATGTTCTAACTACAAAAATATTCAATTCATAAAGAAGGAATCCGACTCATCACATTTGGGTCTGTACAGCGGAACATCTGTTTTTGAATGCCCTGGTTTTCGTAGGATTTGGTTTTGCGACAAAATTTGCTTCCTTTCTCTAATCATACAATATTGGACATAAATCTCGAGGTATTAATTAAGAAAAATGTGAATGTTGTACGACCACCATCTTTGGTTTATTCAGCCGTTTTGGATCACACAACCAACACAAAACCTCACAAGGGTTATTATTGTACACGATCCTCCGATATCCTGTCAGGCAAGTTCATTTAGCAAACCTAAATTTATGCCTTTCACATTGTTTTTGTATGTAAAGCCACAATTTGATGTTAAAAGTGGACACCAAAATATGTGTTTTCCACCATTGTGAACAACGACAGAGCACAATGGGGATTCAATGTAATTCTATCCATTGGAACCACACCACAAAAAGTTGTCATTTTTCCAATAATTGGGACTAAAGGTGGAAAAATAACTCACTTTCCAACAAATCATTCAATAACTTTAATGGAAAAACTGTCTTATTTAATCAAAGTTGGAGACATATATAATTCACCTTATCAGGATTTACTTATTGGCTGCTGACGCAAAAATTAAGTGTTGGACAAGAAACTGGATTAGCTGAAATTAGGAGGAAAGTTTTCATCAGTGCTTGTGATGCTTTGCCACGCAAGGACAAAGATCCATTATTGTGCAGATAACTGGCACTGAAAAGAAAATTATAATCACTCCGGGAGGAGAGAAGAGGGCATTGCTCATTTACTGCAGTGAAATATCCTCAATTGATTTGATTATTTATCTCCCAAAGATAGTCTGTTCACCAGTGATTAGACCTAAGAAATCTATCTCTGAATTCCGTAATGAAGTTTCAACCCATCAATGTTGTTCCAACTCTTTTTGTGTTAGTCTGCACTTTTTTTTGCCTCTGATCGAGCCCTTAATTTTCCTTTTTTCCCCCCTTCTCCGTGCCATTTCACATTTTCACATCGATGCCCCACTAACCTCCTGCCAGTTAAGCGGCTTTGAATCAATACCTGGTAATTCTAACAGAAACCTTCACGCAAGCAAGCACAACACATTTTCTGTCCGCTAACTGATTAGCTATATTAGTGCAGAGCCATAAGTGACTTGAGACAGCAGCTTGATTGGGCAATGCCCACAAGTCTCTGTTGTAATTGCCTGGCCTATGTGAACGAGCGGAGCCACTGACTAATTCATTAAGAGGAAGGAGACGCCAAGACTGGAACCATAATCACAGTCATTGAATGACTGTGTGCCCATTTCTGTTCTGTTTACTCCAGTCTTGCCAATTAAATTCATGCTGTCAACAGAAGCATTGCTATGCCCTTCATCCTGAATCTGGAATGGAACACTCCAGCTCTTCTATTTAAAACTGGGCAGACATTATACAGTATTGTAATTCCGACTTCCATTGCATGGAATGGAAAGTGAAAACTAAGAATTACAGAAACGACCGCATTGTGCCTACGTCACTGCTCACAATGTATGTTTGGGTTGACCGGCTACCAGAAGTTGTTCAAGGTTTGCAGGAAAAACAGCTTATTGTCTAACAAAAACCATACAATGTGGCACTGTTGCTGTCCTCTATTTCTGAGCCGTAGACGAAACAGATTCCGAGACGAGGCTGAGAACCCAGAGAAAAGACATCAATCCAGAATAATACTAGGCATGTTTCAAGCTGTCAAACTACAGAAAATGTTTCAGCTGCTACAACAATGCAATGATCTTCTATTATCATTTCCGGCTCCATCTGTGGCAAATTTTGAAAGAAGAGATGCCAGCGCAGATTGACGCTGTGTCATCATTTGCATATTTTGGTTCTTCCATTTTCAGCAGGTGCAGTAAAGGGTACATGATCAATCTAGTCATAGCTCTTTCTGCTTGGCAGAGCAAAAATCTGAAGAATTCATCGTCACATGGTAGGACTTGAGAGCTGACAATCACGTCATGTTCCTTCCTTAAACTGTGCAACACACATCTGACAAGACTTGGTTTTGGACCAGCTTCAAACACAAATTGTCCGACTCGAAACTTCCATCATTAAAAAAATCGACATGAGATTGAAACAAAGACACGAAAAATGAACTCTTTTAAAAAGGACCTATTATGCTCATTTTTCAATCCTTTGTATTGAGTTGTGTTCTCCGATAGAGCAGCTACACACAATAATCCACACAGAAAACACACCCAAAGTGCTTCCTACTATGAACCATATAAGGAAGTCCGCCTCTCTGTGATGTCACAAAGGGACAGTTATACCACGCCTTTGGAAACCCAGCGTTTTGAGCCATCCCAAACTTCTTTCAGGGCTCACTTTCAAATGCGCAAACCTCATTATCTGAAACTTTGGCATCGTTTAACATGAGAATACAACATTATAGCCACATTTATAGGTCAGAAAAGTGGAACAAGCATAATAGGTCCCCTTTAAAGACATCTGAAAATCACTCAACCCGCACACCCACACACAAAATCCATACAAGCCTCTTTAGGTATGTTAGACGCAGCTTTACCTTGATGTGTTTCCACTGAAAACATTAGTTTTAGAGAGTTGAAAATCACCATTTTGGATTTAGAACTGATAATGATGATTACACGGAAGCATATGGCCTAGAATAGAAGTGCTAATTATTTCCCTGCTGCTACCTTGACGTGAAGAGTTTAGTGGATTTTCAGGGGCATTCAAAATGCAAATAGTTCCCACCTGCTGCCATTCTAAACAAACTTTCCAATTAGAGTTTTAATCTTCTTTATCCACCTTATAAACCTCCATGCCTCTTTCATTCATAGCAAATCTGCTGTGAAATGCACTTGGTCTCAAACTCATGATGCAACATTTTAGCACATTAAATTGTTGGAATGGTTACTGGGGGTCCATTTCAAAAGATATTCCCCTACAGGGGGGTCCTCAGGTTATGTACAGTTTCCTGATGTGTAAAGTATGTTGAGTTTTGGGGTAAGTCGGTGGACCCGTACTGTAATAAAATGATTCAATACAATAATTAAATGAAACATTGTTAGATATTATATAGTCAAATACTATCCCAGTGCTTTAATAACTTCTAATAGGGGCCTTCAAGACACACACACAAGTTATTGTGGGTCTACTCTCACTTTCACACAAACTTTACTTTCATTTTCCAGGCACACAAGTTTACATTTCACTATCTATGGGAGTAGGGGTGCTACCGTGGGCTCTTTCTTCAATCGTCCTCATTGATAAGAATCCATCACTGTGACCAAATATTTTGGAAACCTTATTGAAATTGTGATCATTGACTACCTCTCAGAATGTAGTCAGAATTTTTGTATTGGACTTCACATATCCTGGCATAAACCATACACAGTCACCTGATGAGTATATTCAGTACTGCATCCTTCTGTGTCAAGTGCGTTTTGTTGTGCTGCTCGTGTACTCGAGTTAGTACCGTGTTTATGGAGCGTAACGATACGCCCAAACTCTTGAAACCATAAAATGGAGGCCCACCTGTATACACTGCATGAATACAACTTCACATTGTATCAGAATTCTTCTTCCAGGTTGTTTCAGGGTCAAATAGTCATTTTGGTAATGGGGGCAGATTTGGGCAGAGGTGATGTATAATTTAGTGGAACGACATATTTTGAGGCATCCTTATCATTCATTCTAGTAGATTATTACTACCGTGATTAATGGAGCAATCTGTGCCACAGACCCGACTCAATTCATTACGCAGTGTTATTAATGAACGAGAAAATTAAAATGTATAATTAAACCACAGTCTCTGCATTATAGTTTTATGCTGTGTAATTTGTTTCTGGACAATAAAACCCCATTTGCCTCACATCAGTGTCGAGAGTACAGTATATCATGTCCTTTCAACAAGGAAGGAAAAACTTCACCACAAAGTTTTGTGATTTCTAAAATCAAAGTTTTGACATCAATTTGTTCATTATTCAACAAAAATATATCTGCCTCAGGCAATGTAGACGCAAGCATGTCATATCTGAAAATATACAAGGCCCGAGTTGCCACGATAGTGCCAATGTAAATCCAGTTAATCCACTCCAGAATGCTAAAAGCGTTTTTAAAAGACATCAAATTGCATGAAAACGTTAAAATTTAAAGTCACTTTTACCTCCGCTGAAGACGTGATTGTTGACACCACCTTCCTGTTTTGCCATGAGTTATTTCTTGAATTCAATAGTGTTTTTCTACTCCTTTACAACCAGCACCGCTCCCAATAGACTTCTACACTGCTAGTCAGTATACGTAGTTACTCCAGACACCATTCACTGTGCAATATCTGATCAACATCCATGTGCAATATTAAGGGCTCTAAATGCAATATACTAAGTTCTATGTGAAGTATTTCCATAATGCCTCATATTAACTCTCTAACAAGATCTCAGTGTATAGACTGGTCATATATCTCACTTCGTTTCATATTATTTACATACTGTATTGTATATACTAACTCTGGGAAAAACTGTTGATTTCTGTTAATACTTGGGTTGTTTATATTGTTTATTTTTCTATATTGTGTATTTTGTACTGCTTAACTGACTCTGTACTCTTGCTGCTGTGCAATACAAATTTCCCCACTGAGGGACGAATAAAGGCATATCTTAACCTTAATGTTATCTTTATCAAAATTCGGACAATTACAACTTTGTGGAATAAAGAAAATTGTGGAATATTTTGCAGCCACAATCAAAAGAAACTCAGTTTGAAATAACCACTGTACCAATTTGAAGTGTTTTGCCCCAAATCCACCCCAGCGACCCCACCACAGGTAACTCAGACGACTCCAGAAATCACGACCGACAGAGACGAGCCCATCAAACACAGCCAGCAAATGAAGTACACGTCAGCGTTTGTGATGATGCCTCGTTGTTTATCTAACACCACGCCACTCATCCATTAACAAGCATTTTGTTGACAGCATTACAGCCTCCATAAATGAGTTACCGGCCTCAAGATTTTGCTATCGCAGCTTTTCAGTCTCACTATTACCATAATCATGTGCATAATTCTGCCTTGATTACATAACGTAGAAACGGAAGCCATTGCCGGTGGCATTCTGTAAGTGCCAAGAAGCGATTACTCAAATAGATCAATCAATGCTGCTCATGAAACACCGTGACCTTCAATCCGCCGCTCGTAAAACCAGTTGATAATGCGACATACGAGAGTACAGCCGTTTTTTTTAGTAATTATCTTTTTCATAGACGTACGTTATCTAATTGGCTGCTGTGTGGAAGAAACTTCATTTCTTAAAATGACTGCAATTTAACGACCATGCCGTTCATGGAAGCCAGCGAATAAAATGCAGGGCTAGCACACATGATTTTGTTTCATTCTGCATATTTTTTTATAGCTTTTTCTTTGCAGTTTGCAGCACTGAATGTCCAAAAGTGTAAACTGAAGCTTCAGTACAACTATTCGGGGATTAGTGGAAAATATTTACTGGCTCTCAAATGACCCATTGCCACTGTAACTGTTTATCTGTTCATTCCCTCCATTGATGTAATAGCGGCACAGGAGAGAGGTGTCTTTTAAGTAGTAATAATAATAATAATAAATGATCTGTCACTCGGCAGTCGTGACGCAGCATCTGACCATCTCTTCAAATGTCAACTGGTTCATTATCACACCTAAGAGCTGTGAACCAAGCCATCCTTTAGTTCTGTTTTGAAGGTCAGCAGCTTAAGGAGCGGTCAGCTCAATACCTGTCTCACACACACACACACCTTACTACATACTAATTCATGCTACCTTCCATTAAACATGTTGATATTTTACACACATTTCAATCATTTCAAGTCTATATGTCTACTGTCAATCATTTTTTTAACCTGGGCTTTTATTGCATTCAGATGAAAAAAAAAAACATGCAAGTTCCAGTTCCAAGACTGTGATGTAGCTCTTATACACATAGTAATAGTGATGTGCGGCCTGATACTGAAATACAATATTTCTCGATACCAGCAGTTCATGCTCTACAATTGATTCCGAAACTATTGATACTTTTGATACATGTTTGGCTAAAACGTTGCCCGATCGTAAAAGTGAACAGGTTCGTTTTCTTACCAAAAGTATGTTTTTAATTCATTCATGGGAATGCATATGTAACCATAAAATGCCGTAAACCGAAGACCACCTCAACACACTTATGATCCCCGCTTGAGATTTAAAACAATATATAAACCCTTTTTTCTTTTTCCATTTGTCTGCCAATCGCTCTCTCTTCAATCTCTCCCGCGGTCAGAACTTCATAATAACAGGCAGTGTTCTTTAACCCTTCCACAATAAACGTCCTTTTTCTTCTTCTGCCGTCATAAAAAATTCATTAGTACCAAGCTCCCAGAAGGAAAGGGTCAAGGACTTAACTGTCATTAGCATTTAGATTTGAACTGGTATGAAGCCTTGGCAGGAGGCCGAAAGATCTTCATGTGATGAACAGGAGGAAGATGAGACTGAAACCCGGAAGCACGTCGCCAAATTATTTTTTAAATAAACTTAAATAAGAGTAATAAAAGTTGAGGTTGTTCTCATACTAGGCCGATGCTGGACTCGGGCAGGATTCTCGTTCTACCTTACCTTCCTACCCTGGCATACGTCCTTCTGTATTACTGGGATTTCTAAGACTTGGTGGTTGATTTTAGTCTTATTTGGGGTCACTCTCATAGATTTCTATTGTGCAAGGTTGAATGTCATGAATTACTCGTAAGATTGCATTAATCCTGCCGGGACCCCTGATGGATGTTCTGGAGGCTTCCCCCACCTCCCGGCCCATCAAAGTGCAGTTGAAGCAACCTGAAAAAATTAGTTTTCACCACAGCCGCATGCCTGAAAAAAATTGCTGAAAATCGCCTCCCCTGGAAAAGTGGCATTTTCTGACATTTGGGACCCTGATGACTGTTTTGGAGATTTAACCTACCTCCCGTACCCGAAAAGTGTAGTTGAAGTGACATGAAAAAAATTTGATTTCATGTCAGCCATGTGCCTGAAAAAAATTGTCTTTCCTCAATCTCACGGTCTTGTTACATTGCCGTTGAAGAAGCCTGGAAAAATTGGATTTTGTGACATCTGTATGCCTGAAAAATTGCAGAAAATCGAGCCCTTAGAAAAGTGGAATTTTCTTCCATTTTTGCGCCCGGCCGAGACCCTTCATGAAAGATTGGGAGGTTTGCCCCGAAAGTTCGGTTGCAACAATCTGAAAAAATTAGATATTGTGACTCCCGCTCATCTGATTTTTTTTTTAATTGACATTTCGGAAAATTGGCATTTTCTGCCATTTGGAAGCCCTGATGAAACTTTGTGAAGCTTCCCTCTCCTCCCAGACCCAAAAAGTGCAGTTGAAGCAACCTGAAAAAAAAATCAGTTTCACAATCCTGTGCCTGAGCAAGTTGCTGAAAATCAACCCCTTGGAAATTTGCATTTTTGGGGTCCTGTCGAGTTCCTCTGTGAATGTTTGGGAGGCTGGATCCTGAAACTGCAGTTGAAGTGACCTTAAAAAAAGTAAAAAATTCAACCGCTCACCTGGAAAAATGTCAATTTTTTGACATCCCGAGGAACAGTTGAAGGACCAGAAAAAAATAGGATTTGGCGACCGCGGTGTGCCTGAACAAATTGGCAAAAATTGACTCCTCAGAAAAATGTAATTTTCTGCCATTCTGCCCCCATCTCCCAACCCTAAAAGTGACATTTTCTGCCATTTGGGACCACCGGTGATTGCTTTGGAGATACCCTCCACCTCCCAAATACTATTGATGGAGTTGAAATGATCTGAAAAAAGTGAGATTTGACAACAACTGTGCATGTGACAGAAAGCAACTCCTTGGAAAAGTGTCAATATCAATCAAACAATGAACAACCTTTAAGGTACTTAAGAGGCATTTTTGAGGGCAGTGTACACAAAATTGAAGACAGAAATTGCTCAAACTAAATAATGTACAAAAAAACCCCAGAACAAACCCACACCACCCTCAGCCGATAATAATAATACCTGCAGTAAAAAAAAATTAAGTCATTTTATCCTTTTCAACAACCAAGAATGTGGAAGCAATTTCCCATATCTGCATGAAGACAAAACATTGTTTTAAAAAAAATATATAAATAGGCGACTCTGGGGCCTTTCTATCAGTCCCATTGGAACTGCTTGAATTGATTGGTTTTGAACTTTTGCAAGTTTAGCGGAAAGTTAAGTTGATTCGGCTTCGCTTTCTGTTCCACACAGTCAAACCATATCAAAGAAAGCATTTGGCATTTGCATGTGTCCATCCACCTGGAAGCTACCATTAGACATTTTCTCCATGGTCTGCTCAGGTGCTGATGACGCACACAAGACAGACGCCTTAACCTTGTGTTTATTTAGCTTTTGTACACTTTTTCTTTGGGAACTTTTGAGCTGTTATGTGCATAAAATTCACATACAGCGTGTGCACGCATTTGTCTTGGTGGCTGAGTGTGTGTATGCTAATGAGCTCCACTTTCAAACACAACTCCCTTGTGGCTAGCAGAGTGTAAATTGTGTTGAGAGGAGATAAACACACAGTAATGATGAGAGCCCCGAACCTGTCTTGAATATAATAAACACTCATTGTTTGTGTTCTTGTTGTGACATCTTGGTGAGGCCTCATTTTTAATGAGGGCATTTGGTGCAGGTACATAAAGTTCTAGAAACCGCTTTTAGCGTATTTACTTTCTTTGGTTGGTGTTGGCCGTTGGGCTTGAATATGTTAAAATATCAGTAGCGGACCTCCTTTTGGAGACCATCTTACGTGTAAAGTACTTATTTTTGTTTTTTATGGAGTCAAAGTGATGATCTTGAATTGTTATGCCTTCCTTTTAGTTCAGTGCTTCCCAAACCACATGCACTAATCATTTTTCATTCATTCATTTTCTACCGCTTATCCTCACGAGGGTCGCAGTGGTGCTGGAGCCTATCCCAGCTGTCTTCAGGCGAGAGGCGGGGTACACCCTGGACTGGTCGCCAGCCAATCACAGGCCACATATAGACAAACAACCATTCACACTCACATTCATACCTATGGACAATTTGGAGTGGCCAATTAACCTAGCATGTTTTTGGAATGTGGGAGGAAACCGGAGTACCCGGAGAAAACCCACACATGCACAGGAGAACATGCAAACTCCTTCCACACAGAGATGGCAGAGGGTGGAATTCGGGTCTCCTAGCTGTGAGGCCTGCGTGCTATCCACTCAGCGCCTAATCATTTTTATGTAATGATATTTATATATAAACCAAAAATCCTTCCTTTCTCATGTATAGGATATAGTCAACTTTGTAAAAAAAAAAATATATATAATAGGCTTCGCTACACATCTTAAAATAAGGCCTGCTGCTCTACATCCATCTCTTGTTCAGACAGCTCCAGATGTGGGAGCTGTACGTATTTACTGTATGCTCCTTTAATTTTAAACAAAATCTACTTTTTTTTGTCCGTCAAAAGAAATGACATTTTTTTTCTAAATTGCTGGAATCCTAACGTTCACTGTGACTTCCGATAAGCAGGTGGCTGAACCTGTAATGTACTTTTTGAGTTACAATGCAACGGATAGGTGCGGTGGGAGAATTGTAAATAGCCTAGTAAATCACCAATACGCGCTGCTGAGTTCCAGCACAGTCTGCTCCAGCAGATAGCGGCATGCTGGCCAAGTCGATTTAGGCTCAGACTAGATGTACATCCATTATCAATGGCATTTCTACTGTGGACTTCCATAGACTAGTGACTCAATATTATGTTAAAAAGGAAAATGGAAGCACATTGTGAATTCATCTCACAGTTATATTTGAAAGTGATGTTTTAATATGTATTAAATTATTTAATATGTATTGTGTTATTCTAATACCTGAAAAGCAAAATAAACACATGAAAGCAAGGCAACGTGTCCCTAAATACATACATATACACTCATAAACTCACCGGACATGCTGGTGATTTAGATTGCTAATAGATTGCCCCATTGCAAATATGTGGCATAGGCCATCACTAAAGATTCTGCAGGCCCAGAACAGATTAGACTGAAATAGTAACACAAAGGTCCTAAAATATGATTGGACAGTAAAATCTTAACGCATACATCCAGCCAAGAGACATGCTACGAAATGTGCAGTTTGAGGTAGGGGGGGGCACGTGCCCAGCTCCCCCTACAGTTAAAATTGTTCTGCGTCCCTGTGGTGTATTAGCGCCATCTATCGGTACAGTCCTGATTTGCTAAGTAACCCATTCAATGTGTTCCCTCATCCTGATTGGCTTTAGACCCTTGTCAGTCCATCTCCTTGGTGTTTTTATTGTGGTCAGTGGTCTCTAGCAAACACGCTAATCATGTGAGCTACTTACTAACTGCCAATAAACAATTGAAGAAGAAGCTGACAGTCTTTCAACCAATTAACCATTTTAACAATGATACAAAAACACTACAGCAGAACAATGCCAGGAAGACTTACATGTCTTTTTTTTAAAATTGGCCCCCAAGTTTAATTCTTGAAAAGGAGTCCAATTTCCAAGCAGTTGTTGTCGGTCATTTTCTATCATTGACATGCTTTCTAAATGAATGTCTCAACTCGGTTTTCAGTATGACATTAGTCATCAATAAAATACTTTTAATGACATTCTTATGTAAGATCACAAAGTCACCAATGTTTGTTTTCCTTATTTCTCTCATCGTGGCTAAACATTCTAACAGGTATGCATTTCACCAAGTTAATCTAGCGAGAAGCCATGAAGGGCGTGTTTATTTACAGAGCGCTAAGTGCATTGTTGGCAATATAAAGCATGCTGATTTATGGTAAGGACATCTCAGGGAGTTCATAAAATGGAGGTGAAAACCTGATCTTTCCACTGCTCTCTAACACTCATATCTTTTTCCATTTGCCTCTCTCATCCTCCCTTCTATCTTTTTCCATCAGTTTAACATTTATAGCGATATAACTTTCTAACCATCTCCATTCTGTCTCAAACACAGCCCCCCTCCCCTTTGTGTCACACTTTGTCCTTCATTGTGAGTTGTCTCCTCCCTGTAGCGATGTAACGACATGCCTTAACTATGTCATACATTTTTTTTGCCGTCTACTGTACATTACTTTTTTATGGCCTTTTTAATTCAAGCACAGGAGGGGGACTTTGTTTGGAAATATGCTCTGCAACAGAATGAGTTGCACTAAATTACCCAGGTCCATAAAAATAACCTCAAATCTGCAATATTGTTTTATTTAATGGGTGCCACAGGCTTCCTGGCAGCTTGCTAACCCAATAGCAGACTTTGAGGTGAGGGTAGCGTCAGTACAGTTTAAGCCAGATGCCACCACACAAAGAATTTCAATTATTAGTGTGCATGTTCTTCCAGTGTTCAACATTTCTATATTGCTTAACACCGATAATGATTCTTGCACAACAAGCTGTATAGTTAGTCTATGACGTTTAAAGCGCCGTAATATCCTGACTGGGGACTCAATAACTGAACATGGAATGAAAGAAACAGATGCAACAATCTGGCAGAAGTGTGGCGTGGATAAGGGCAAAGAAGCCAAAGTACGTGCAGTAGGTGATAAAAGCAGACCTAGTGAATAGTGAAATGTTTATTGATCTATCATTTGTATTTCATATGGAATTATGTTGCAGGGTAACATTCATTCTTTGGCAGCGGAGATACAAATATGAAATATTGTTGACATATCAGCATTCATCACTCATGATCTGTCCACCTCACAGGTGTGGCCTATCAAGATGCTGATGAGACAGCATGATTATTGCACAGGTGTGCCTTCGGTTGGCCACAGTAAAAGGCTACTCCAAAATGTGCAGGTTAACTGAATTGGGGGTCCAAAAAACGTGTGCCTAGGATTCAATATTAGTAGCTAGACCACAAAAAACGATTTTCTTTAAAATACTTTGATTTTTTACCATAATACCTGTACACATGATGCTGCTATAGTCACACTTACACTTTTATTATTACCCGATTATATAGACTCCCATGTCTCATCAGTGTAACATTACTGACTAGAGACTAAAGTACAGAGTCAGGAAAAACTGATCTGACACATTTGTAGGTTAACTAAAATAAATAAATAATAATAAAATAAATAATTCATATTTCTTAGTATATTATTAGTATTTCAATATCTTTTGCCTAATAATACATCATAAGATACTACAGAGCAGTGATGAATTAATTTCTGAAAAAAAATGTTTGTCAAAGGCACCCCTAAACCCTCTACATCTACCCCCCCCCCCATGTTGGCAAGAGTTGCATCCTCCACCTCGGCACACGTGGCCACACACCGACTCATACAAAGGCCGTTTTCATTGTCATTTTATGGACACAATGTGCTTTTTATCTGCTTCCAAGCATATCGCCGTATATTGCGCATATGCCTCCCTCAGCTCGTTTCTCTCCCCGTCAAATATTTTAAAGAGGGCATTTTCATCGGCCATTTAAACAGGCAACGGGCCGTTTCTAGCTTCTCACCGGGATGAAAATGCCTCAGTAACATTATAGTAGTCAGGTGAGCTTTCTGTCAGAACTCATAATATAAAACGTAAGATGGGAAAGGTCGGACTATGATTTTTACAACTGGGAGATAATGTTATATTTGAAGATAGGATTATGAAAGTCTGCAATAACGGATAATGGTGATGGTTACATTCTGACAAGATCAGTCTCTGCGATTTGCAGGCAGCCGAGCCGTCCCAGACAGTAGACTGGGATTTCTGACAGGGTTCGAACAAGGTAAACAATATCAAAGTGGTAGAGAAATGCTGCACAGTGGAGCTGAGCACAGATGCTCAAGCAATCAACTTGTCAACCTGTTGGAAAAATTCCAGCCGCGTACGGACCGGCCTACCTGGCGCGGCTTTCATATTCATCATTTGCATGGTTTTGGTCGTTTCTCCAACCAGTCAGTTTACTGTCAAGAGTTTCATCCTCAGCCGGCCTAATGCAGTTGTATTAATAAACATATACAGGTATACCGTATGCAAATTGGTCAGATTCCAGATGCCATCTGTTGTCCCCAGATAGGTTGATGTGGACATACATTGGTCACTTCGATGCTAATGCAGTGTAAAAACTGAACAGAAAGAGAACCAGATACACAAATTCGAAAATTAAACAAATTAGTGTGTTCTTGTCTTGTGCAACTGGAAGAAATCATTATTTACTAAACATTACAACAGTCCAAACTTAAACTTTCAACAAAATGTCAAACCATGTCAATCAGTCGCCGCCAGGCCAGGCCAGGCCATCTTGAGCGTTTTCGATCCAAAGACACATGGTGTTAAGCTGTCATTCTGGAACACATTTGGTGCTTTTTTGGCCGCGGCGCTGACCTGATGCTGATTCTGGCATCTCAGTAGAGAATAGGAGAGACGTGGAACAGCCCTGTCCTCCATATTACTGACAGGAGTGCATCCAGTGTTCCAAGTGGCCATGGTTTCAATATCCTGTTATCAGCCTGATTGAGGCAGCACTTCACACATGAATCCTTCCATGTAAACTGCAATTTCTGATTAACCCAAGTAGGGGTTCAGGGTTTGTTCCAAACTACTCCTTTCCACACCGGTTCTACTTGTGGGGGTTAGTAACCAGATAATTCCATGAAGAAAATAAGAATAACCAGCATCATAAGTGAGTTCAGAGGGCCTGATTAGGGAATGAGCAACATCAGCACACTACAAGGCTTTGTGCGCTCAGCATCATTTAAACTGAGGGACAAATACAGCACCCCCGGGGTCCCAACACACAAAATCAGCAGCCTTGATTTTTTTTGTACATTCATGTAGAAAACATTGAAAAAACACAACAGAAAACAGCATCTGAATTGAGAATTGTTGATGCTCACAATGGACATTCGTTGACTGGATAAATATGCTCAACATAAGTATACATAGTTTTTGCTCCTGTCCTTTATGAGCTAAAGTTTTATATGCAGAGTCGTCCCTCGCAGTATTGTTCACTCTGTCAGGGTTTTTCATCTGTTTTGTGGTTGAATTTGTCAAAAAAAATACATACAGTAAAGTCTCGTTATATCGATATTCTCGGGAGTCGGAAAAAATACCGATATAACCGGACTATCCATATATCCGATCCTGCGCCGAACTGCATTAAAAGTGGGCGGATCTTTGATATGGCATGTAATTTTCTCCTTGAGTTCATGGATTGCGTATCTAGCATGCTTTTGTACTACAATACATTTTGTACTACAGTAAATAAAAATAAACTTACGCTGTAGTGATTACCGGTTACCGGGACATTGGAAGTGTGAAAAATAAAGTTGACTGGAAGCAGCCGTTCGCCGTGTTCTTTTTTGGTATTGAAATCCTTAAGCAAAGATTGATTTAAGCTGCTTTTGTATCGATATAAGCAGACCAAATTGGCTGGCGGGAGATGAAAAGGGCATCGTAGTAACCGGATTATCATAATAACCGGGTATCGTACTAACGGAGCTAATTATATCATAAAAGACTAGAAATTTGCCGGGAAATGAAAATAGTATCGTAATAAGTAGTAATTCGTTTTAACCGATATCGATATAACGAGACTTTACTGTACATACAGAGCAGGGGTTCCAAAACTTGAAAATCTAAAAAATGTCCGTGGCCCACCTTTGTCCTATAAACAGTACAAAGACAAAATACTGCGTTCTCAGAGCACTTAACTTATTGTTATTATTATTATTATTATAATAAAGATTCAGAATTGAAATGAAAGCAGGGGTATAAAGGAAGCCCAAACTTTTAATCCGTGGTGTACACACAAGACAGAATTAATTCTCATAATTTTCATAACTGCATTCAAGACTGGCATGATGACCAGAGAGCTACGTTCCAATCATAAATAAGGTTCCTAAAATATTGTGACAGGTCAATAACACTCAATAGGTTATTACTTGGGCCTATAAATATTTTTCTCATTCATTCATTCATTCATTCATTTTCTACCGCTTATCCTCATGAGGGTCGCGGGGGTGCTGGAGCCTATCCCAGCTGTCTTAGGGCGAGAGGCGGGGTACAACCCTGGACTGGTGGCCAGCCAATCACAGGGCACATATAGACAAACAACCATTCACACTCACATTCATACCTATGGACAATTTGGAGTGGCTAATTAACCTAGCATGTTTTTGGAATGTGGGAGGAAACCGGAGTACCCGGAGAAAACCCACACATGCACGGGGAGAACATGCAAATTCCACACAGAGATGGCCGAGGGTGGGATTGAACTCTCGGAGCTGTGAGGTCTGTGCACTAACCACTCGTCCGCCGTGCAGCCCAAATATTTATTTTTAATCGTGCAATACATTTTTTGCAATAAAAATATATTTTTTAATAATATTTGCCAAAATGAATTATATTTTTAATGACCTCTCCTGGCCCACCTGCAGTACCACCACGGCCCACGGACCACACTTTGGGAATCACTGATAAAGAGTTATTTTTCATCATACTGGAGCATGAAAATGGCTCAGAGCTCAAACACAAATATAAGGTACTGAGAAGATGCATTCAAAGACGTGGTGAATGCTATGTGGTGTTGGACATTGGTCACTAGGTGTCAGTGATGTTACTGTAATGTTCAATGAGACGCACAAGCATCAGACTTGAACAAGAACAACGTAAAATGTATAATATATGTATAATGATGCTGGTTAGGCAACATGATTATCACACAGGTGTCCACTTCAAAATGTACAGGTGTTCTTTAAGATGCTTGGTTCTTTAAATATATGTACTGTATATGCAGCTTATCTAATTGCCCATGCATTAACTGAAAATCCAGATTGAAATATAGTTTATATAGTATTTACAGTTTTGCATTGATGTGTTAATACTGTATTTATGCCATATTTACACATAAAGAGGCTGATTTTACGTTTGAAAATGATTAATATCAAGAACCAAAAAAAAAAACGTTGAGTAAAGGCTAAAAAGGAGGCAGGTGCAGCATTCATTTTGGGCTTTATAATGACCCCAGAATACGTGTCAGAGTCAAACTTGCTGCGTCCTTTCAGGTGGAACCCTAATCACAAAGCTATCATTTGGCTGGCAGGACCATGATTGGATCAGGAGAGCGTTAAAGAAAAGCGTTGCAGAACGGATCAATACATATGCTGAGAGAAATTGGGGGTAGGGGACAGACGTCTAGGTGAGAGGACAATTGCATGAAGGGAAGGAATCGGGTGGCGAGATGGAGAAGTGAGATCTTGAGGGAGAACACATCGAGAAAACCATTTGAAATGGCGTGAATTTAACCCTTCGACTGACTTTTCAGTTACTATTTCAACTTAACTTAACTTAACTGAGCCATCTGCTACTACCACTTGGTAGAGGTATGCAAAGTGAAATAAATCCACCAGAGGGCACTGTGGCTGCACATGGTTAGTCACTCCCCCCCGCTCCTCCAGCTACCAAATAACAACGTGAAAATCATCCAACACATTTGGATTTTACTCATCAACAGAAATATGATACCTAATAGCAGAACGTCTTATATTTGTTAAAAAAGTTCTCAGTGCAATAGTTGATTTGTCGCTTTATGGTGTGTGTAGCGAAATTAAGCCAGTGTAATAAAATTAGCCATAAAATCAACCCAATCGACCCTTAAGGGCGGACACTCTCGGCCAATAGATGGTCAACAAACCAGATGAATAGGGCTTTAAACTATTCCTTAGGTGTCAAGTGCATTGGCGACCAAACCGCAATGTCGGAGCTCCCTTGATGGCAGACAAAGACCTGATGAAGAGAGGCTGTGGGGGCCGGTGATTACAGGTCTCCTGAAAGGGTGCTTGCAGTAAAATGCCTCGGCAACGAACGTGTCAACCTTCTGAGCAACGTTTGTCGGATCATGCATCTTTCATATGTCAAAAGTGGAGCAGAGTGCAGAGGAAAGGCTTGCAATCCCATGCCCATCACTCCGAGCACTTTGGGGAAATTGATCTTTTTGACATGCTGGTACACATGCAAGACCCCAGCCTAATCAATAAAATGGTATATCCCTCTATGCGCATACATACTTGACCTTTATGGTGCTAATTAATGGCTGGTCTACAAGAGACTGTGACCTACTGAGGCAGAAACCAATGTCGTCTCCAGTTTGACTCAAGACAACAAGCCAGCATCCAAAGTTGGCCGACTATCATTGAGTTCTCCATCACCACTGCTTGTCGACGGAAAATGTGCTGCCGGGTTCAACATCGCTGAGAGATGAGACGTGTTCTTGGAGGTAGAATTGAATAAAACGTGCATGCAAGGACAGGGGTGATCTCCTCCTTAACTTATTTTTTCCTTGGTGGCGTTGTTAGAAGGTTCAAACTTTGCAGGATTCTATGGATACAACTCGGGTACTAATTTCCCCATCACCACATGGAGTCCCCAGCCTTCCTGATAGAGGAACCTGATAGAAGAATCGTCACTAGGAATATTAGATTTAGGAGCGCAGATTGTGTGCATTTGCGTGTATCACGGTAAATAAATATACCCCACTAATTTATGCTCAATAAATGTCCGAAGAGTTGATTATACTGAGAGCGAGGGTGAATTTTATGTGTAGCATTTGAATATATGTGGAGACATTTGTTCAAGCAGATGTGTTGGACAGCTGTGTGGTTATTTTATGTCTGGAGAGCCAATTATAAATCTATATCCAATGCAAAAAATGCATCCAAAGTGAATTCAGAAACTTTGGGCTACTGCATTGCATTCATATTGAAATATTTACATTTGAAATCATGGTGGATGAGATGTGTGTGGCCTGTAGTCGAAGAAAATAAATAATACGTGGGGTTGTGATTGCTGAATTGTGAATCGACTGTACAAGAAATCTTCGTGGAATTGATTTTCCAGCTTTCTAAATGTAAAACCTGTCAAATTCACAAGAAATTTGCAGTTTTATCGCACATCACAGTCCTTGCTAGGGTGGAGATACTACTTTCTAGCAATGTGCAAGCCATGAACAAGTTGTTCAAAAGTTGCATGTTTTTGGTACTCTCCAGTACTCGTCTGTGTTTTTCTGTTCTATTGTGTGCCTGCCTTGAGTATAGCCTTGTTTTATTGAATACCGCTACTAAAACTGGGTGATTTTTGTCAGATCATGCTTGGTGGTTCCAGTGTGCTGACATCCACTAACATTTTCTTTAGTCAAATATGTACAGTGCGGTATTTTCACACATGAACAGTTGGAAGCTTTGAAAGAACTCTTGACATTTTAAGTAAATCCTAGCAGGCTCTGCCTCCAAAGAAGCCAAATGTCTCCACTGAGAGAATTCCCAAGGTTGTTAAAAATGCAGTATGTTCTGTATGGACAATCCCATTACACTCAAGCACTCGGCTGTCTACATATACGATGTCTGTTTAATTGGTGGTAAGAAATAAAAAGGTAGCCTCGGAGACTAGAAAAAAGAAAATGTTGCAAAAGAGTTGCCATTTTTTCTTTGTCAAACTCAAAAATGCCTCACTGAGCCCACTACCAGTTTTTCACCAGTGCAATGGTTTAATTAATGTTGTTTTGTCAGATTCACAACACTTGCTTCGAAATGAGCCTGCCAAGTAAATTAACTTCTAAGCTGCCGATTTGGGAAAAAAAAAAAATTATAAATAAATAAAAAAATAAGGAGCTAAATGGGTTATTAAGTTATAGTAAGTTATGGCTTAAGTTAAGTTATTTTCTTTTCGGCCAAAAGCGTCTTTTTACATTTACAAACTAATAGACACACACATTTTTTGCTTTCGTTTTATATTTGTCATTTGTCTGTCTCTCTGTCATTACGCCCATTTTAATCAAGCCCTATGATTTGGCTCGTTATGGTTAAATTATTTTCTGATTTTCGACCGCTTTTTCCTCACGTTCTTTCCTAAATCACCTTTGTCCATGTGCATGATGAAGCATAAATACCTGCCTTAAAAATAATGACTGCATAGAAAAGTGTGATACACGCCAATGTCAACTCACTGCTTTGTTGTAAATGGTGATGAATTACCTCACTTATGTGAGTTACAGGCTATTTATTATTTCCATCTCCTCTAAATACGCCCCATATGTTCACAATGACACCGAGTAAGCTGACATCGCCTTTTTTCCGTTTTCAACAAATACAAATCATTCCAAACTTGAACTTTGCTGACCTCATGCACCCGATGAGTCACGTAAGCCTTTGGGGACACGAGACGGATTGACCCCGGAATGACACGGTCCCTCCCTGATCCCTACCACTCTGCATGTCCACTCATCTTGTCCTTCTGCACTTTTTCACCTTGTCTCATCTCGACACAACAGTAATCATTTCTATTGGAATATTGAGGTACAGTAGAGTAATGTTCTGTACATTAAATACCATCTGGAATAAAGAATAACGTGCAAATACCCCAAACAAAAAAAGAAAAATGTGCTGGGATAAATTGGTGTCGCACAGGACAGGAAGGAACAATGAGTGATGGAGGAAAGGATGGCAATGAAGTATGGAGGCGGAATTAATGCACAGAGGAGGAGATGGGAAGAAATGTGGGAGGGAGTGGGCCCTCGCTGACCACAGTCAAGCATGAGCACCATCAATCTGCCCCCGAACGTCACCCTGAGGAGCAACAGATCACAATTTAAGACAAAAGAGTGGAAAAGAGCGAGGAAGGGAAGGAACGGAGGAGGGTGGGATGATGCAAGACGGATGGACGATGGCTGTGGTTGGACACAAACCTGGAGACAGACGGAAGAAACGGAATGCATATTTACAAATAACAATGTGACACGGGCTGCACGGTGGACGAGTGGTTAGCGTGCACATGCCAGTAGTCCCGAGTTCAACTCCACCCTGGGCCATCTCTGTGTGGAGTTTGCATGTTCTCCCCGTGCATGCGTGGGTTTTCTCCGGATACTAAAAACATGCTAGGTTAATTAGCGACTCCAAATTGTCCATAGGTATGAATGTGAGTGTGAATGGTTGTTTGTCTATATGTGCCCTGTGATTGGCTGGCCACCAGTCCAGGCTCTACCCCGCCTCTCGCCCCAAGACAGCTCATTTTAAAAAACATAAATAATAATAAATAATAATAATTTTGATGATGTCATTGTGCATTAAAAATGTTTAATCTAGTTTAAAATGAGAGCTGATCCTGTCATTTGTTTGCTGAACGGATGCACTTTACTACATCAGTAGTAGTTTTACATGTGCAAGTAAAATTGATGCTTTCACGAATAATGTGTTTTTCTTCAGGCATAACAGCCACTTAGTTCTGCAGTCCTTGAACGCATCATGTATGACGCATATTGAGACTGAAGTGTTTGGCTTTCTCCAATAATACACAGAAAGACGTGTACGGTGTTTCTATTCTTCCTTTCACCTCGTCTTTGTTCCCAAATGTAAACCCACGTAGTGAGGCTTAATAATGTTAGCTCTGTGCTGCTTTGTTTGGTGCATAATCTCATGTTATATGAGTTCATATGTCCAGGCTTTTTTTAAATTTTTTGAATTCCCTGTATGTTATACAACTTTGTTTTCATAATTACCATCATTATTACATGTATGTGTAAAATGAGCTGCATTGTACTGATTATTTCCATGTTGTTGCAGATCAAAGAGCATGAAGGTCACATCTTATCACAGCTTGCCTCCATTTAAATACTCCATACAAATACAATAATTCACCAAAGCTGTGAGAAGAGATCTTACCCCTTTAACACCTTCTCTGTCGTAAATCGTTAAATCAGTTCATCAATGAGTACAGTTCAAAAATAAGACAACAAAAAATATTATATCATAATATACCAAAGATCTTTCATTGTGTTGTTTACGTTTATTTTAAGTGTGCAGTCGTTGGGGTTTTGAAGAGGTATGCAACGTTTGGGAACGTTGAAATACCGATGTTACATGCCTGCTAATATTCTCATTCATCCGGGTTATGGAATTCTCAGAGAAATTAATCAATCACAACTGGACCTTATGGATTGTATCGAAGACGCTCAGCCACTCAACTTTTAGAAGTCCGTGCTCAAGTGCAAGGTAGGACAGACCAAGTTTGATGAGATAGGACAGCTCAGAACTGTCCCAATTTGATGAGATTGTATCATATTTTTGTGAAAGAAAACAAATGTCTATCTACTTAGACTGGAGCTGAGCTAGATAGGACGAGAGCTGTCCTATCCGGTCTTTAAGCATGAACTGAAAAGGAGGGTTTGTCGTATATTAAACGGTATCTTATATTAGGATCATTCATTTTCTACCGCTTATCCTCATGAGGGTCGCGGGGGTGCTGGAGCCTATCTCAGCTGTCTTCGGGCGAGAGGCGGGGTACACCCTGGACTGGTCGCCAGCCAATCACAGGGCACATATAGACAAACAACCATTCACACTCACATTCATACCTATGGACAATTTGGAGTCGCCAATTAACCTAGCATGTTTTTAGCATTGTATCCGGAGAAAACCCATGCATGCACAGGGAGAACAAACTCCACACAGAGTGGAATTGAACTCGGGTCTCCTAGCTGTGTGGCCTGCGCTCTAACCACTCGACCGCCGTTCAGCCATATTTGGATCAATACAGGATAATTAAGTACCCAACACCAATGCTGATCACACAAGTTAACATCCTGAAGTACTGCTGTCATCTGTTTAATAATACTGTTTTGGTTTCATGGTGAAATAAGTTTAGTTAAGATATTTCAAATGTGACCCGTTAAAGTTTAAGGGATACGAAAAGAAACTTGTATCATTTAATGAGCATTCCCTCCAAGCATAGTCAAACTGAATTTGTAATACCGTAGTTAACATCTCTCCTCAGTCATACTGAAGTAAAACTTCCCGTGTACAGTGATGATCTTCAAATCATTTCAGTCGTTCAAAAAAAAAAAAAACTACAAGTCCCACGGAAAAAAAAAAAAAACCCAAAAGTGACACTTGGTCATAAAAGAGGGCCAACATCAGTTTTACATCTAAATTGTTTCTGATTTACGATGGCTCTTCTCGTGGCGGGATTGTGCAGCTGTGAATAATTTTGTGTTAAGTGTGTGTCTGTGCGTGCCTTCATATGTGCGCATGTGATATGCAGTCACAGCGGAACAAACGTCTGAGCGTGCGAACGGAGCCAAGGGTGTAAAACAAGTAGTTTAGCTATGAATCTCTCTCTCACTGTCTCGCACTTTCAATCACATGCAGATGTTCAACTACATGAAAGGACAAATTGAGTAGGCAGCCATAAATCAGACAGGGTTTGGTTGATCAGGGTCTGATTGGACCGCATTCACTGGCTTCACAGTCTTTCACCAACCAGAAAAAGAGAAATCAGTGCTTCTTTTCAAAAACGGTTTTCGACAAAAACGTGATTTATTTATTTTTTTTTTGCACAGTACTGTACCAGCAAGTGTACATTTCCAGTAGAGTGAATGTGAGATCGAAGAAAATCAAGTAGGGTCAGGCAACATGATCTGACACATTTGTAGGTTAAATAAAATTAAAATAAAGTAAATAAGTGGTTTTTATTTTCGAAAAGTACATGTTTCATTATCAGGGCTGCATGGTGGACGAGTGGTTAGCGTGCAGACCTCACAGCTAGGACACCCGAGTTCAATTCCACCCTCGGCCATCTCTGCGTGGAGTTTGCATGTTTTCTCCGGTTTCCTCCCACATTCCAAAAACATGCTAGGTTAATTAGCGACTCCAAATTGTCCATAGGTATGAATGTGAGTGTGAATGGTTGTTTGTCTATATGTGTCCTGTGATTGGCTGTCCAGTCCAGGGTGTACCCCACCTCTCGCCCGAAGACAGCTGGGATAGGCTCCAGCACCCCCGCAACCCTCGTGAGGATAAGCGGTAGAAAATGAATGAATTAATGTTTCATTATGTTTTAAAAATTAAATCAGTTCTGGTGGTGCAAGGTCGGCTGGTTGATTTTGGTTTCAATGCAGATCCAGTAGCTCTGAAGTTGGTAACCCATAACAAGATGGTGTTTCCAGCTGGTACGGGATCATGGCTACCAAGATTGAAGTGCAAATGGAACGCTGGTTGTGTTGCAGTTACAGATTGGTATGTTTTGATCAACGTTGCCATAATGAAAGTGCGATGCCAGTCCAGTCCAATACATGACAGCAACTGAAAAATAAACAATTATCATGAAACAAAGCAAAATGGAATTATATTTTTCATTTCTTTACTTTATTTGCCTTTTATTTAACCTACAAATGTGTCCGATCATTTTGCCAGACCTTGTACAACATTGTATCTAATGGAAGTACAGTTTCACTAATTAAAAGTGATGTGAGAGAAAACAGCAGTCTTTTCTCCAGCATCTAACTGCTATACTCGGCTTCAGAAATATTCCCTTTGGGGACCATAGGCTGAAGCTTTTTAACAAGCCTCTGACATCCAGCCATGATTGAGCCATGATTGAGCCTCGCCGCTCGCTATGACATCCACTGCACTGGTTATGTGCTCTAGAGCAAAGCACAGACACACACAAGAATGTTCTTTTCAAAGCAAGTTTTTATCAAAAGATGCTGGTCATTAAAGAAAAACTCTACTTTTGGGGGGAATTTTGCCCATCATCCACAATCCTTATGTGACACATGAATACACGTCTTAGATGAGGCAGCTAACAATGCTTGTAATGGGACACCTATATAAAAAAAAAAACTCCAACAATGTTCTATTTCCATAACATGAGCTGCATATCAATACAAGCAAGAGGTGACGTAAGTTAACATCATTGGTTTGCAAAAGTTAGCGCCATTTACGGTCAAACTTACACAACAGTGAGTGCAGAGGAAGTGGGATTCCAAACATAGAAACGTAACATAAGCCACGTTTACAGGAGTAAAGTTTTTCCTCTTTCCGAATGACTTTTCAGAAAACAATAGTATACATGGAAAGGAATATTCCAATATCCTGTCTACATGCGCCACTATAATCAAACAGAATAGTCAATAGGGCATGCCCAGTAAAACGTAAACATCAACATCACGTGATACCGACTTCCCTGAGTTTTTCTTTCACTTGTTGGAATAACTCCGTATTACCAGTTTTTCGTTCGTCCAGTCTTGAAATTTAGTTTGGATCAAAAACAAACTTTCCTTAGCAGTCCAGTGCCGATTGCTCGCCTCCATTTTTAAAACTGAAGAACATCTTGAGTGTTACGTCATGCACTGAAAGAACGCAACCGGGATAAATTTAAACAGGAAAAGATCTAATTCAATCTTATTTTATAATTAAACTGTTTTTTATACATATATATATTTTCTTTTTTAATAAAACTGGACTTGTGAATAAAGTATAGAATTGTTTAGATTCTGTTCCACAGATGGCGCTAATGCACACAAAAACTGCTTGCCAACCGCCAATAAACAACAGAAGAAGAAAAACACCACAAAGAAGAACACACAATGACAACTTCCCGTTTGAGCGGTAATAAGATACCTCAATCGGATTGGGGAAAGGAATATTCCACCCTTGTGAATCCGATGATATATTCTTTCGGATTGGCACTTTTCTTTCGGAAAGATTCAATTCTTTCCGTTTGAGCAATTAAACCAAATGCAATTCGAATATTTGGGTCTATGTATACGTGGCTATTGATTAGTTGGGTGAAATTGTTGATATTCTGCAAATTTTCCTTGTTGGGATGATTTTTTTGATGATTTTTCTTTACTTTTGTAGGAAGAGACAAATGTTTTATCAGTGTACAATGAAGTAGTTCAACCCAAACCCATGTTTCCCAACCCGGCATACGTGGCTGACTTGATGAGATCTCTGCCAGTTCCATCAAAAAGGGTTCATCCTATGTCGACAAGTGGTCTCCCTGTTCCACTGCTCTTGTCCTCTGGTGTCCAAACCACTTAGCGCTCATCCGGATGATAGTGGTCAGGGATGAACTCTGGCAAGGAACAATCAAATCACCGCATTTTGATCAGAGAGGAACATTTCCTCATTACCTATTGAGGCCTCGAATACATCAAATGGACTCCCCAGATTCTAATCGTCTAACAATGACCACGTCTCTGATGAAAAGCGCTTCAGAGAAGAGGAACTGTAAATGAATGCTTAAACAGAAGCTATATGGAATGAATGATAATCACTTTCATATCAGTGCTGAAGTGTTGTCAATACAAATCCAACTAAGTCCATGCAAGATACAAGGAAACTTTGCGAGGATGCTTTGTTTGGGCTTACGATAACCAAAATTCAACTGATCCCAAACGATTTTCGAGGCGGAATAGTGAGCAGCACAGTGGCGCTCAGGAAATACAACCTATGTGAGACAATTTCAGAAAGTAATCTTCTTATTGTAATATTCTTAATGTTGCTCTTGCCTGTCATAACGCCACAGTGTCCACAAACTGGCCCACTTTGCACAAAAGCAATAAAGCAACAGTCTATATTAAGAAAATAAAATAAACTTTTAATTTCTGTCTGCCAGAAAGCCCCATCGGAGGTACCGAGAGGTGCAATAGAAGGGAAAATAGATACATTATAATATATATAATAAATATATATGATAGAGGTAGTGAGTGTGAAGGTGAGAGGAGGAGAAAAACATTTCCTGTTCTTTACTGTCCACAGCCTGAAGGTAATAAACACCCTTTCAGACTAAGAGTGTGTATGTGAAGCCTGCATCTGGCATCCAGCACTAGGACATAAAAGCAGGAGGTACCAAAGGGAGGTATAATCCCGCTGTTGTACTTTCACACAAAAGTACAGTATGTGCAATAGTGAACAAGTGGTGCGGAGTGGCCGGACTCAAACAACCAGCTTACAAGTAAATAATACTCTAAAGTAAATACTCCAAAAGCATTTCATGCTGTTTACAAGTTCTACACAGGTCATATCAGTTGAAAACTCGCCTCCTTTTGCAGGGCCGGTCTGGAGTCAGTGCACAGTTGGAACAAGAGGATTACCCATCAGACTGTGAGTCAGAACAATTTTGAGCAAAATTCAAGTTTTAAACTGAAAAATGTAGTATTAACAAATACTAGTGTACTTCTTGGACATTAAAAGAAAAGTTCATCTCCACAAAATTTCATTAAACCACGTTTTTATGATGCTTATCCTCATGAGTTGTCTTGGGGCGAGAGGCGGGCTACACCCTGGACTGGTTGCCAGCCAATCACAGCGCACATGTAGACAAACAACCATTCACACTCACATTCATACCTATGGACAATTTAGAGTCGCCAATTAACCTAGCATGTTTTTGGAATGTGGGAGGAAACCGGAGTACCCGGAGAAAACCCACACATGCACAGGAGAACATGCAAACTCCACACAGAGCTGCAGATTAAATTTTCAAGGACAAAAAAAAAAAATACCCCAACACACTTTCTGGCTGCCATTTATTAAAAAAAAAAAAAAAAAAAAGCGGACCAACGGTACTCAGAAGTGATTGTATGTTGTCGCTGGGCACCTGCCACTTTTCCGGTTACATGGACTCGGCCATGACAGGAAGTGCACTGATCAACCAGGGGATGGACGACCGCAGGTCACTGCACATTGTCCTCTTGTCCTACCCCAGAGGTTGACACAAACACAACCACTTGTAGAGTGTACTTTGGACTGCGAAGTAACACAACTTTTGCTATGAATAACATAATAACAACTAATAACAGGGTCCCATATTCAATCTGTCTGTGACATAAGCAAATAAACTCATTTGGGACTGGAAGTGACCTTGAGCAGGATGCCAAATCCTCAAACCTACTACATCAACTACCGTATGTAATTCTCAGCTCTCACACTCGGTAAATAAAGTGTAAATTGCCTCTTGTGTGGTTTCCTGCAAATACATGGCAGAAGGTAAATGTAATTTCCATTTGGGGATTAAAAATGGTATTAAAAAGTGCCTACCAATGACGATACAGCAGGCTGTTTAATAGCCTGAGAGATGGAGGTTAAGTGCGCCAATGCATATTCTTAGGCGCTCTGTTCTCGAGCCTCCTTCCTCCATTAAGTACCTTTATTTTCTGTCATTCCTATTTGCAAGGTTTTTATCACTGCCTCTTTTTATGCAATATAGCCACTCTCTTATCAAGTGCCACTTCTTGGTATGTTTTTTTATAAAACATTTCAGTTTAATTTCCTGTCTATTACGTGCTTGCTCGGTTTAAATTTCTTCAATGCAAGCAATAAACTATCCACTTTTAGAACGTTTCTGGAGCAAGTCTGGCTGTAACTGGTTTAAAATGCACCTTCATGTCAAGAACTTTTAATCACATGATCCCATTACTGTGCTCTGTTAGATATTGAAGTGCTAAATATATAGACACAGAAGGTTGGCCATTGACGTGCATGAAGACCTTCTGAGGTTCACACTTACGCACAGCTTATTACTCAAGTGGATGGATCCTGACAGGCACATCTTTGTCCTCACAACTCCCCAGAAAGCATCGTATCGCCTCAAACCATCAGCTTGCAGTGGCTGTTAATTAGCTGCCTTTCCAGGATTTACTGATTATCTCAGCATCCTGCCAGTCGGGTTGATCAGCTCTCAAACATGTGTGCGCGCGCCGGAATACATGCGAGGCATTAATAGCTTTATGAAAGCTAGGAAGTTCACATAATGGACAGAAATGTAGAATTAGAATCATAAAAAGATAAAAATAAAAATTGAGATTCACTGGTCTTGTTAAGAAGCTAGCATCAAAAAAATCAGAAGATCTTGATGGTGCACTCAGTCAATGTGAAGACTGGGCTCGCCACTAATTGGTTGCCTTTTCACTTCTTGATGCTCTTTGGTTTATCTATTTAAATTGCACGTCAAGTTCTTTTCAACACCAGCTTTCACTCAGTCCTTGTTAGACGCTTTATTCATTGATTTGACTACTGGTGTAAACCACCTGATGCAGTAGTACTCAAGAAATTGTAAAGGTATTTGAATATGATTAATAAAATGGGTAAATCTTATCAAAGAACTCGATTAATCTGTAAAAATACCTTATTCATGCAAGTAAAAATACCCGTTATACAGGCAATTGCTATTACTAGTCAGATTTAGGAGCTGAGCCTTACATTTATTGACTGTGATCAGTTCTTTGTTTAGCGCAGTGGTGGACAAAACCGTTCATTTCAGTGAACCGGTTCATTCAGTAAAAAGATACATTCATTTCCGTCAACTGGTCGTTACTTTGTGATCTCCCCCTGTGCATAGACCCGGTCAGCCGTGTCGAGTCAGTCCGTTCACTCATGTTCACATTCGTTCCGACTCAACAGCGCAACAAGGCGTGATGACGTACCTTGAAATCTGAAGTATTATGACAGCCCTTCGGATCCGAGCGACTCAGCTCCCCGGTCCGGCATTGACCCGGTCAATCTGTCTTTCCAGTCTGAAAAACTGAGACCGAGAGATTGACCGGGTCAGTCCTGCCCTGCAAAAGGAACGGTGAACGGACTCTCCAGCCAATAAAAAAAAAAAAAGCATTTTGCAACTGAACGGACTGAAGTATAAACTGTACAAGTACATTTACACTTTATACGAGGCCATACAAGGTCAGACAGTGCGGCACAACAATGTTGTGATGATCTTTTGTGGAATGAATGAAGTCCTGTAGCGTTCACTGTGGGAACGGAACCGGAGGAGTCTTCCCTTGTCTATTTGCATCACCTCTTCTGCCCATTTCATTATAAAAAGGATTTTGATCCTCGGTAAAATAATTTTTCTTACAATACTGAGATGTACTGATGTACAATACTGAAATGTAAATGAATTATACCAGCATTGAGTTATGACTGACAGTCGCTGGGAGCTTTTAACCCCCAGGTGATGAAGCCGGATAGGTGACCAGTCAATATACAAGTCCTGTCTGCTAATACCCTTCAGCCATTATTTGGGATGTAAATCACTCTGTCTCTCGCTGGGTCAACTTGACAAGGTCACATGATCCCTTGAGCTCATTTGATGTCTATTAATAGTCCCAACCTGGATGTGAAGGAGACAAACGCCGACATGTAAATGTACGAAGTAATGGGAGAAAAACTGACAGACAAAAAAAAAAAAAAAATGAAACATAGTGTGGTAAAGTAATTACAGGGGAGACGCGAGGGAGGGATGAAAGATTTAAATGAGTCTCTCGTTTACTATTCTCTCTGTGATTAGGATCTTGATATTATCCTCTAGACTGGGAATTATTCCAACCATTCTCTGACGAGCCGACATCACAGGATCTTTAAAGTCAAAAAAAGATGAGAAAATAAAAACACTAAGAAAGTATAATTTATGTTTACTTCACATCATTTAACCGTGGTTTACTTTATCCAGTTGGTTGGGTGATCCAATCCAAGAACTATTTGTTCATGCTTAATTGGGATGCTTTCCTTGCTTGTGGCGTGAACACCTAAAGCAGCACAATAATTGATTCCAAAAGGTCACACTAACTAGTTTGCCCAACTGGTCTAGATGCACTTTGTGGACTTGAAGCCTGGTTCGCATTGCCAACAGGAAATGAAGCCTGCTTCCGGGTGAACGTTGGCCTCCACATCATTTTTATGAACAGAATTTCAATGCATCGAGGGAGGGGACCTTCGGATCTGATCTGACCTCATCAGGCTGCGACTTTCACCATTTATTCAGGCGGTTTGCTGCTGAGTGTGAAGCTTCTAGGGATGAGACTCCACACCTCAGAATCCGAGGCCACGGTTCTCAGTCGGAAAAGGTTGGATAGCAGCCTCCTATGGTTATGAGCTTTGGGTTGTGATCGAAAGAGCAAGATTGTGGATACAAGTGGTCAAAATCAGTTTGCTCCGTAGGGTGGCTTTGATTTACTCGAAGAGATGGGGAGAAGAGCTCACAGCGGAGGTGCTGCTCCTTCATAACAAGAGGAGTCAGTGGAGGTGGCCCGGGCGGACGCCTCCATCTCAAGGTGTTCCGGGCATGGAGGGATTATGTTTTAGAGCTGGCCTGACTACACCTTGGTTTCTTCTTGGTGGAGGTGGAAGAGATAGCTGTTATGGTTTCACATCAAGGTGCAATGATGAGCTCCCATGAAAAACCCATGCAAGCATCGTCACAACAGTCAAACCCCACACAGGGACGTCTGAGCCGAGATCTGCTCACATTTCCACCTATTTTCCTCCATTTTTTTTTCTACTACACACCAGTCCCCCGATAATTTTGTCCATCTAATATTGCAGCAAAGTAGGGACATTTTTCTTTCCCAGACTTATTTTGGCCAGAGCCATGTGCAAGTTTCCAGCTGAGTAATATGGCATCATTTGTGCTGCACACACAAATGCTGTTTCTGCTCCACTTAACATGTCTTAGGTTGCATAAATTGTCGATAGAGATTACAATGCACATCTCCCGTCTACACACACACAACCTCCAACGCTTTCCCATTTGTAATCACATAAGAAGCACACACTTGTACTTGAAACGCACACACATTATTCACACCCGACACTGTGAGCGTGCATGCACATATACTATGTGCAACACACGCTGTGTTGTATGAATTTTGGAATGAGGGCACGGTTGGGTGGCAGCCAGAATTTTGCAGCAAGTGATGACACTGAATTTACATATTCATTTTCCCTTTCAGAAATCCACTTCCTGCTCACAGACGCGGCTTTAAGATGGAATAAAATATGCACGTCACAATTATTGTGTGCAGAAAAAAAAAAAAACACAATCAGATTTTTGTTTTACTGTATTTCCATTGATTTAGAGGACAAGCAGGGCAAAGAACAAACGGGAAACGGGAAGTAGGACAACATCTCGCTCAGTTTGAAGCATAACATAAAGGATTCTGTTGGTGGCCAGATAGGCGACACGGTCCAAGGCAGCAAAATTGGGTTTAAGCCATTGCCTCATAGAGGGATTCATATTATATTCTCATGGAGATTTACCTTCAAAGGCGTAGGCCAGCAAAATACTTATTCAGTTGATCTCATTTTATACAGACTTTGAAGAAAACAATAAAACATAGCTGCTGCTATAGAGCTATATATGGAAATTCAAAAGTTCAGGAATCTTAACCTGAACGTCTGTCCAATGTATGACATCACACCGGCCCACAAGCCAATTGTTGTCTTTACACTTACAAAAAAATACATGAATTCAAGGCTGGAACACATTTGCGGTAGTCCTGAAATCAGCAGTCTTGTTATATAAACAATCTTTGAGTTTTGCTCTCGCAGTGAAGCAGGGACAATCTCTGTTTGGGGGAAGTAGTCATCGCCGCTCATTGTCGGACACAGAGGTCAGAGGTTAGTTAGTTAGTGCGGTGGAGCCTCATTGTCTGAAACGTTGGCATCATTTAACATGAGAATACTACATTTAGAGGTCAGAAACATGGAAAAAGCATAATAGGTCAACCGTTAGGCATCATGGGATATGTAGTTTTTCGCCAAATCACTGTGAAAACTATTGTAGAAAAAAGCTAGATAATACATTGGAAATTACGGTACTCAAAAAAGGCTGTTTAACCCTACAACCTGCAAAGTATTTCACAAAAATATTGATGTGTCATGTTAAAAAGGCTCTTAGTGTCGTGTAGGAATGTTTTTCTTTGTTTTATGTAGAGCAAACTAACCGTTATTTTATCGTGTTGACCAAACGGTTTCTTTTTTGGTGCACAATTCCTTTGTTTAATATCCAGGTGTTCTTTTGCAAGTCTGTGTAAAGAGCGCCTGTGTAAATGTCATCTCTTCTATGGTTTGCTTTAAAATAAACTAAATAAAATTACAGAAATTGAAGAATGAGCTCATCCAGACAAAGTACCTTTAAAGTGTCCTCAAATGCATCAACAGAAAAGTTCCATTTAGTTTTGTCTGAGTTGTTACGGACAACAAATTGCACTTGCTCTAAGGATTACGTCTCAACAAAGACAAATGAGTGTTGCTGCGTCCAAAAGTATTGACAAATACAGTAAATGACCGATGCCCTTTCTCTCTCCTGCTCCCTCCGATAATTCCTCGCTGTGATGAGCAACAGTCACGTCAGGAGAAAAGGCAGCTTTAGCTGAGGACGGATTTTTCAACTATTGTGCATAATCAAGTACGTCCCCATTTGCTTTTACGTGATTAGACTTGGTGAAACACTGCCTGCCTTCAGCTTCAAGAGCCCCCATCTGTTAAAATGTTTAACTGACACCCTCTTAGCTTTGACAGAAGATCTATCACCGTTTTCTACCTCGGAAGCTCTGCAGAGGTGGGGACACCCCCCCCAACCTCCCAAGCCCCCACTCGTCCTCCCTATCTCTTTCGCTCCGTGCGCTCTCGTCTGAACTTGGCAGGAGATCGATTTCCTTCCTGGGGCGAAGTGTTCAGATGACTGATGCTGAGAACAGGAGAGGAACAGGAGAGAGCACGGCGCTCCCATCACTTCTAGCACCAAAGTACTGTTGACAGGATTCTAAGAAGTGCGACCTCAGAACTGATGAGACAGCAGTAAGGAAGGCACGGGAGGATGCTACCAGGACGAACAGTTGGGTAGCGCGGGAGCACACCTGAGTGTCGACCCTCCCGTTTTCACGGGGCAACTCCTGAATTTTGCCGTTTTGTACCTGCGTATTTTAACACAGCCAGTAAAGAAGCATGAAACTAAAATATCTTCAATCTATCCATTTTCCCTCCGTTTATCCAGGTTCGGTTGCGGGGGCAGCAGCCTAAGCATGCAAGCCCAGATTTTCTTTCTCCACGGCTACTTCATCTAACTCCTCCTAGAGCTGTCCCAGGCCCGTTGAGAGACATAGTCTCTCCAACGTGTCCTTGGTCTTCCCTAAGACCTCCTAGTGTTCAGATGTGCCCTGAACACCTCCCCAGGGGAGACGTAAGTAATGCATCTTGACCAGATGCCCAAGGTTACTTTTACCTTCATTCAAGACTGTTCCCAAAGACACGATGTGGCAGCGAGATCAACCACCGCCACCTTCATGTTTTCAGGGCACATATAGACAAACAACCATTCACACTCACATTCATACCTATGGACAATTGGAAGTCGCCAATTAAACTAGCATGTTTTTGGAATGTGGGAGGAAACCGGAGTACCCGGAGAAAACCCACGCATGCACGGGGAGAACATGCAAACTCCACACAGAGATGGTTGAGGGTGGAATTGAACTCGGGTCTCCTGGCTGTGAGGCCTTTCATTCATCATTTATATGTATTTATATGCATTTCCAATCGTAAAACAACAGCATCATTATATAACTAACTAGAACATTTTTGGCTTCCTGAAAAGATTAGATTTCTGATTCGGTTAACTTCTGTTTCGGTGAGTGACTAAATTATTATATTATTTATAGTGAATAAATTACTGAGGCTAATCAAGGTTAGCTAACTGTCTTGTCCTAGCTGCTAACAAGGACGTTATGTAAAATACATTAAAAACATAGCTGGACTCCGACAGTGCATTAACTCATAACTCAGTTATTTATATGTTTTTTTTTTTGTTTTTTTTATTTGCGGTTCAATCATTTATTTCTCTGGGCACTTCCTGTTGGATGATAATTTCAATGATTTAATTAGCTTCCTGTTTGACGGCAGGAGTGTTTTTTATTGAGGACAAAGTGGCCGCTGGTCTTGAGCGAAACTTTGCTATGGTTATTTGTTATGATCAGCATCTTTCTTCCAAAGCCCCTGAGAGGTCATTGCCTTTGAGTGGAAATCCTTTTTCCATAATGTTGACTGTTGGCATCGTGCATCGGGGGTTGTTGAAGCACAGACACTTTCTATAAATGTTGCTCTTACGTTTGCCAGGTGCAATATGAAATTATGCCATATTGTCGTTTTGTTTATTCATAAGCGACTCACTGCAGGACTGACTCATGAGCGAGTCTGATGCGATATATAATAGATTAGCACATCCTGAAGAATTAGTCGGCAGTGCAGCCAACACAATACAAATAAAAACAATGAAATGAAATTAGACACTGAATTTGGTACCACAGGTAAGAGCTTTGAGATACTAATTCTTTTTTTTTTTATTATTTTCATTTAGCAAAAACAACTTAATGCAAGCTGCTTGAAGGCTCCCTATTGTCTGTGAAATCCCCCCCATGATTAGAGCTTAAAGGCATTAAGCATAAAAGTATAATTCCAGTGCACATTATATTCTTTTTATTATATAATCACCATTATATTGAGTGTTTCCCTAATGTCCTCCTGAAAGATTCAGCATGACTGCTTTTCAATGCGGACCTTTTCTGTTCCATTTAGGGTTTGTCTGAAGGGTAAAAATGGCATCCCTTACGTGTGATGAAAAAAAAAGTGATGGTCATCATTAAAAAATATTTTGTATTCAGGAATGTAGTTTATTTTTCTGTCACGTTTTACAATGGTGTCTTTTTGGAATAAAGAAAAAAATCCACATAAATTAGGGCTGAAACTAACAATTATATTCTTTTCATCGAGTAATCTGTCCAAGATCAGGGGTGTCCAAACAGCAGAGGAGGGTAAATCAGTATGAACCAAAAATGAACCATTAATATGCGTCAGATTTATTTTGCCTTTCAAAAAAAAAACACAAATATTACACTTGGATGTATCAATTTCAGCTATGCTGCCTTTATGGAAAAATGTCAATGTGTAGGACAGTGGCAGATGCACGGAGCAATAGGGAGCTTGCATGGATGCTGTTCCACTTAAGTGTGTGCAGGTAGCTGTGGCTGAGTGATTAGACCTCTTAGTGAGTGTACCCACCTCTCAGCGGCCATCCTTCACCCTGACAGCTGGGCTGTGGAAGTGGACGCATCCCTGCCTCCCTGTTTTATGACCATTATTTGCAAGGGTTCTCGTGCGGTTATGTGTTTCACTGTCAGGTTGGAATATGCTTGTTGAAAGTACTCAAAGAGGAAGCATGGACTCTGTGTAGAGAGGCCCACAGGTTTTCAACACAGAACCAAATAGTGATATCTCAAACTCGTACAGAGTAGAAAGAGACATGTACAGTGTCTTACATAAGTGAGTACAATGGAACCTTGGTTAGCGTCAGTGGCGTCATTAGGCGTATTTTAGGGGGTCTTCAGGGATGCATCTTAAACTCCCCCTAAATAATTTTATATTTTTTGATTTTTTTTTTTTTTACAAAAAAATCCGAATTTCATATAATGCAAAAGCAGGCTAATAAGAAAGCCAATAAGCAGGCTAATACTAGCCGACTACTACTACTAGTAGTAATAAGATGACTAATGACGATAGTAATAATAATAGGCTAATTAATAATACAATAACGATTATTATATAATTGATCACTGTCCACTGGACAGAATGGTTGCAGAGCTTGAGCAGCGTTTTTTTGCAGTGTAGATTGTGTGTACTTGTGTACATTTAATGGTGGCCTAAAACAATTGAGTATCTCTACTAAATCTGTCCAAAAGTGGGAAAGTTATATCCCGGTTCTTGTTCCTTATTTGTTTATTTTTAATGTCTACTACATTCATTCATATCCTGTGCATCTCCAGGGGGCTAAGCCCCCCCTGTCCTCGGAACCTAGTGACGCCCCTGGTTAGTGTTCACCCTGGTTAGCGTGTTTTTCAGTTAACATGGAAAATTTTGTCTTGGTTTACATACATTTTCTGGTCAAGCTTGTGGTGTGTGAGTCTAGTTGACTGTAGGGGTGTTATTTCATATCTACGGGGCTCTAATAATGTTAAAAACCATGGTTGGGCAATATTTTTTTCTATACCGATATAGACTCTTCCAATGATATGAAAATGACTACAGGAAAAAGCGGTAGAAAATGAATGAATGAATGAATGGAATGTTTGGAGCAGAAACATGGTACCTTGGTTTTTGTAATTAATTTGTTCTGAAAGATCAGACAAAAACTGGTGCAATTGTCTTCATACCAAAACTGGCATTTTGATGGATCCCAGACGCCTCCTCGGTGAGGTAATCTGGGCATACCTCATTGAGAGGTGTCCCTGGGGGGTGGAGGGATGTCTGTGCTTCCCGACTGACACTGCTACCGCCCAAACCCGACCCGGATAAGCAGAAGAAAATAACCGGACGACTGGATGGAATGCTGTTATTTTCAGAGGACGGTAAATCAATAGTGCCTTCCAAGCTACGCTAAGTTATATCCAAGATTTGTTGCTAAGAAACGCACACAATGCTCAACATATCCAAGATTCCTTTGAGAGTCAACACTTTGAAGCGAAGTACTCTTTTGTGTTTGCATTTCATAGATTGTGCTGCCATTTGACAAACTTTAACATAGTAATGCAGATGAAGTCAAAGAAACGACACACAGAAATGATTGACAGCCATTGTCACAAACAGCAATCAAACAGAGTGACACCACAAACAATGACTGACAACAGTGAATAAAGCTTTTGTTCCAAAGGAAGATAACAATGAAATAGATTAGTGCCTCATCCAAGCCTCCAGCACAGACACACGCTGACGTTTTACAGTGTGTCTTTACCAAGCAAACAGGTTGAACACATCATTATTAGCCCAAGTCCATCGTTGTTCTTCTGCCTTTTGATTTTGTCCTCCAACAATTCCTCTGATGAAGTCTGAGTGCAAGATTAAGTGTTTGAATTTCTAAGATGTTGTAAACAAATTTGAATTAGTTTCCTTTTTGCTTCCCGTGCCTTCAACTTTTTCAGAAGTTGTTTTGTAAAAGGGAAGGACACGCTTTGATTGCTTTCAAAATGTTTAGACATATGTCCTTGTTTGGCATAATGAGTCTTAATGAGCACTATTTCCTTGTCTGTATATAAGGCATTGCTTCTCAAATAGTGGGGCACCTACCCAGGATGGCTGTGATAGACGGGGTGGATGTTCATTATTTCACCACATAATCACCATCAGTGGTTCGCATGTGTTGCCAATGGTGGTTGAAAAGAACAGATTATATTAAGAAATGCCCATATTTTTCACAATATAGTGATATATATATCTCACTATATTGACGGTTACTATGGTCCCCATGATGTCATTATATGGTCATATCACCTTGTACTTCAGTATGTGCCAAAAAATAAAAAAGAAAGAAAAATACAAAATAATAAAAAATACATCAATTATATTAGAACGGCATGAAGTGAACAAATGTAACAGAGTACCAGATGGAGGGGTAGGAATTAATAATCTTTGCTTCTTCCTACTCCTTTTGGACATGTGGAACTGGGAACTGATTATGTGATGCATTCAATTGTAATCTGATGAAATTAAACCATTACCAATTAAAACGGTATAAAAATTGCCGTAAATTTTTGTTCTGCCCGAATAAGATAATTGCTCACTTAGAAAGTAACTTTATCTGCAGATTTCCTCCACATTTATATCTAAAAAAAGGACCCTACTTGGTGGCGTTGTGTGTTGCTGCACAAAGAAAACAAACAAAAAGCACAGGTGGCTTCAACAAGAATCCTCAGAATTAAGGAATAAAGAGCACTGAATGTGAAGTGTGTTTGTTGGAATCCCTAGACTGCCATTTGGTACAGTAAATGTCAGCGGCACAGCCAAGCAGGCTAATCTGTGTGTGTGTGTGTGTGTGTGTTCTTCAGAGTTTCAAAGCAAATTAGAGTTGCTCCTTCTGCTCGACTAACAATAAGGTTTTCAAGGGTGTTCTATGGCTGTTGTTGACATGTGATACCACATTAAAAGAATTTGCAGATCGACACAGAAATGTCATTATGGTTGTGGTATTTATTGTTTGGAAGTCTTGCTGTATGTGGAGATGCACTTTTCACATAAAATGGAGCATGACTGAAGCTTGGGGTTGCATTTCCTGTGTGTCTTAATCTACTTGGTACAAAACAGGGGTCCCTGTGTCATGGCCGCATCTCTTCACATCAATGGTAGTGGTGTGTGTGTCATGAACGAACGGGTCAAAAGAACTAGTTCTTTTTTGTCAACGGAATGAACGAGGTCACCGCCCCTAAAATACCCGTTCGGTCGCAAATACTTTTTTTTGATTGGCTGGAGAGTCAGTTCACCGTTTTTTTGCAGGGCAGGAGTATCTGCGTGAGAGACTGAGAGATTGACCGACAGTTGAGTCGGAACGAACGTGAACGAGAACATGAGTGAACTGACTGACTCGACTGCACAGGAGGGAGATCACAGGCGACCGATTGACTGAAATGAACGGATCTTTTTACTGAATGAACGGTTTTGGTGTGGAGTGACAAGAAGAAAATCTTAAACTATGAGGGTATTCAGGGGTTATTTCTCGAGATAGTGAATAGACGGATGGATGAGACAATGTTTTTCATTACCAGCTTTTGCACCACTGAAAGTGCAAAGATAAGAGAGAAGGTTTGAATTCTATTTTGTGTCCCATTCTAGACCATATGATTTAACACTGATGTTGACAAAAAAGTTGTATTGGATTTCAGCTGCAGTGTACCTTTTTAGGCTTCTGGGGCTTTTACAGTCATTGTTGTGAGCTCCGTGTATAAAAAGTTCAGAAGAACAAGAGAGGGCTTTGAGAACACATGTTATTAAATCTACTTTTCATGGGGGCTATGGTCCATGCATACCAGGGAATGCTGAAAATCAGCCAATAATTGATAAGTCTCTTTTTAACACCTACTCCGACCATTCCAGCCCTAAATATGCCTCACACACTGATTAAACCTGTTTTTAATTGTGTGAAAAGATGCAATAAAATTCATGGTGTAGCCAGATTCAGGACACAAACACTGTATGGTGAATTATCCTCCTATTCTGTGTGGAAGTGGTAATCTTTTGGCTTCTTACCTTGTCACATTTAGAATAAATACTTCGGAGGCTAACAGTGTAACAGTGTAACAGTGTTATTTAATGTTTACACTGCTCTAATAATGGTTAAAAACATATTTAGAAAGTCTTAAACAGGTTTTCATCCTACGTTGCAGAAATTCACTTATCGACTTTCAGGCTTTTTGTGAGATCTTCCTTCCCAACACATTTAATTGAAAAATAAAAATGTATCATGATCCTAATGTAAGTGAATGTGATTGTGATCATTTTAGCATATGTCAGATAGATTATAATATAAACCACCCTCTTGACAAATGTGTGTGGGTTCCCGGTATGTTAGTAACATTGTGTGTGGCGTGGTTACACACTTAAAGCACCCCTCATTTTGGGCCTGTGTGTGTCTCAGCATGTCTGTGTGTGGCAGGGTCACAGGCTGACTTCACATGGGAACAAATGGCAGGATTTCGGTCGGAAAAAAAAAAAAAAAAAAACTTGAAACAAACCAAACTAATAAAACACACCTAACAATTAAAGCTGGTCAGACCTCCCACAGCAGTGCTAGTCCGATTCTTTTATTATGCCTTCATTACAATTAGGATGCCACCTCTGCTTTAAAGTATATAATGCATATAAAACATGTGGGGAATGTGGATAAAATAAAAACAAATGACGGAGCCTATCCTGGACTGGTCGCCAACCAATCACAGGGCACATATAGACAAACAACCATTCACACTCACATTCATACCTATGGACAATTTGGAGTCGCTAATTAACCTAGCATGTTTTTGGAATGTGGGAGGAAACCGGAGTACCCGGAGAAAACCCACGCCTGCATGGGGAGAACATGCAAACTCCACACAGAGATGGCCGAGGGTGGAATTGAACTTGGGTCTCCTAGCTGTGAGGCCTGCGTGCTAACCACTCGTAATAGAAACAGTTTCCCCATTAATTGTTAATACGGTAAACAAATACACACTTCGTTGTGCAGGTTATGCCCACATTTAATCATTCAGGCTGAGAATTATTGCTATAGATGAACCAACCCAAGAGAATCATTAACCTAATGATAAATAAACAGGGTCCTATTCTGAAGACCCCAGATCTGAGACCCTAGTTGTCCTATGGAGGAAAGTCATTTTGGCTGCTTGTAACGGATCTTGTCATTTCGGTCACTACCCAAAGCTTAGGAACGTAGATCGAACAGTCCATTGAGAGATTCAGTGAAAGCTGAAGATCACTTCCTGATGAAGCCAACAGGACCACATCATCCGTACAAAGCAAAGACCCAATCCCGCAGCCACCAAACCGGATCCCCTCAACGCCTTGGCTGCACCTCTGAATTCTGTCCATAAAGGTTAAAAACAGAATTGTCTCCTCCGCATTGAGAGGAGCCAGATGAGATAGCTTGGGCATCAGGTCAGGATGCCTCCTCCCTGGGGAGACCCAAGACATGTTGGAGAGACTATGTCTCTCAACTGAAAAAGATTGCTTAGATTGCTGCTCCCAAGACCCGACCTCCATTGCAGTATACCTGCACCTTTTGCAAGCTTCTGGGTCATAAGCACCCAAAATCCTGCTTTTTAAAGCTCAAATAAATGGTACATTCCTTCTTGTTAAAGGCTGAACCCAAAATGAGAAGTGAGGGTATTGTCAAAGGGCTCACAGAATGTCATGCACCACAATAACTCCCATGATGCCTGGCAGTCTTCTTGGCTTTCTCTAAATGTCTGTATGTCAGTCTTTGTGTTAGAAATATCACATTATCATGAGCAGAATGGCAGCTAGATAAAAATGGCTTTCCAAGACTCCCTGCATTTGCTGAAAGAAAGTAGGTGATGTCATGAGTCGTTTTATAAATTGTTATGACAGAGAGCCTCAACATAGTATGCTCGTCCCCTCCCTGTTAATTGAATAGTCGGTCAAATTTCTGTCAGTGAAGATTTCCTTTATCGGATTACTGTCCTAATTTAGTGAGAAATGTATTTTAATAATGACAAAAATCAGTGATTTAGCATTTACAATACAAATTTCCCCACTGAGGGACGAATAAAGGCATATCTTATTTAGATAGCCTTTGCTATTAAATGTGTGGATAAATTAGTCATGATCTCACAATCAAAAAAACACAAACACTGCTGTAAGATTAGGCAAAATATTTTGTACTTGTAAACAAAGACAAAGAAAAATATTTGCTCAACGTTAATCCTGTGATGGTTGCCGAGCTGTGGTTTTGTAAAGTTGGGGGCATGGTGGACCATGGCAGTTAAAATTCCCAAGTTCAGGACATTAAAGGGCACATTTTTCCAGAAAGTATTGGTTACTATCCAAAACCTAGGCATTTGGTTCCTGTGTCTTCCTGGTTATTTTTGTATAGATAGTATTTAGTAATCCATACATGCAATGTATTAAAATTATAAAGCGTCTTTGAGTATCCCATGAGGATCATTTCAGTATCTCATTGCCGGTTTTGGTAACCAAGTATGGTCACTTTTGGTAAAGCACTGACGTTTGAGTCCAATTTCCTTGGGAGCATCAAAATTCTGAGGGACAACCAGGACTCATTTGTCGCATTGAAAGTAGGCAACAAATCATATTTTGTAATAGACTCCCTTTATTGTCATTGCACAAAAACACAATAGTGAAATTGCCAACGAAATGTCGTTGTAATTCTGACACATCTGTAGTGTTTTCAACGGGGATGTTGGTGACACCAAGCTAAACCACGAACGAAGACCCTGGAGTTCCACTGGAAAGTTTAATTGTCTTCTTTTACAGATATGTCTGTGTGTGTTCGCGCGTGGTGAAAACTGTAACAGAAAAGGTGCATCTCAACATCTTGAGCGGCTGCTACATTATAAAATGCCCCAAGCCCAATCAATCACAAAAAACAATATCCAAATATACCAAAATAAATCACAATGCAGTCAAACTCACGGCATTCCTGCATGGTAACTCAACGTGGGTAACATCCACAACGTTCCGTGCAGTCTCAATGGGCGATCTCCTTCCTCGCGATACCCGGAAGTGAACCGGAAGTGCATCTCCGAAAACCGAAAGTGGACCGCTGCGATAACATTTTTTAATACGAATTTGTATAAACAATTAATTACTTGCCTAAACAACTTTTAATCACTTCTAGCAAAATACTCACCCTTAACATTGCTTATTTAAACCCATTAACTTATATTCGGAAAATTGCCTTAAGGGCAGCACAACATCCAAAGTCTGATGTTATGAACTTCAGGTTGAAAAGAAGGCAGAAAGATAAAAAATTCATTATTTTGTATTGAAATGCATTATTATGATTATTGTGATTATTATTTTTCCAGTGCCCAGAATGGCGCTTGGCGTCTTATTGTGTGCTTTCAGTTACAAAGTCCAGCCAGGATGCTCTCTGCTCTGCTCTGCCAGCTCTCAACCCTGCACAGGCTAACAAAGCTGCCACGACCAACCACTGAATAAAAGTCATTTTTTTATTTGACTAAACTTGCACTGAAAGCTGTAAATATTCATGGATATGTCACCAGGGGGATGTTGAATAGCTGTGTGCTTGACTGAGCGTCAATGTGTGTGAATCTGGCTGTGCATGTTAAACTACTAGCTAGCAAAACACGCATCACTCTGTATAATATCGATTTCCTCAGTGTCCACTCTTGACCATCCCTTAAGATGCCTTACGGTAGTTAATGTCACATTTTGTAAATTAATTATGTTTGCAAAGGCATAGTTTTGTCCATGAGGGGATGGCTCAGACATAAAAGAAAACCTGCGTCTCTTTGGAAGCGTCAAGACAACAAGTAATTGCATAAAACCGCTTTATAATTCTCAGGGCGTTGACTCGATCGCAACTGGCCAGTTTATCGGAGAAGATATTTTGCCTCTCATCTAAGCAGGCTTCATGAGTTCATGCTCAGTGACTCGGTGGGACAAACACTATTGACTAGGTAAGACAGCTCTTGTCAGAAAAATTGGCGCGACATCCACAGTATTTAGGAGGAGGTATGTCCCAACAGAGCGGAACCATTGTTGATCCAAGTTCTCAGACTAGAGCTGACTTATCTAGTCATTGACCAGGCATGAATAGAGAAAGACTGAAACTTTCTGAACGTTTGTGTGGGTTTACGCTACCTGTTGTCAGCATATGTGGATTCTGTGAGCTTCCATTGTTGGTTTGGTTCGGATATGCTTGGAACATGCGTGCACATGGCCTCCGTTTTTGTCGATAACTCTTTACAAGGAAAGGAGAGACATCCTGGAAACAAACTCCCCACGTAGGGACTCAACTGTTTGACAAAACTTTATTGTCATATCATTGAAGAGCCAAAACAACACTTTTTTGTTTTGTTTTTGCTGTTGAAAACAGGTTAAAGGTCAGGTTAGAGGACGACTAAAGTGGCGAATCAAGTAATACTGAACCTTTTTCATTGAAAATATTTCTTTACAGTTTTAAATCATCTTGTTTTGACATTTAATGTTTGGAACTTGGAACAAGATATTAAATGCATACTTTGGTCTCATTCTGTCTGGCTCTATATGCCACCAACACAAAACTATTTACATTACAACAAAGCAGGAGCATATGTAAAGTAATGGTATAATATTACATTTCTAAGCATTACCTTGACAAACTTCTATCAGTTCAGCGTCAGCACGGTTCTTTGTTATAAGACTTCAAAAATGCATTCACATCCCGAGCTCCCAGCGCACTATGCCGTGGTCTCTTAGTGTTAGCTGCTCGCGCTGTTTGAAAGCCAGACTCTGACAGTTGGGGAGGGAAAAAATGAGGCCAAAGATGCTTTGTAACAGCTCCCTTTGTAGCTTCAGCCATTATTCTGCCACGAACAAAGTGACGAACTGTGGCTGCAGATAGCTCAGCACTACAGTAGAATTGGCATTAGTGGACCACCGGCGTCAGGATGTCCGCATAAAAAGAGCATGAATGCTTTTAAATAACTAATAGCACAGCAAAAGCAAGCTACTTATCCAAAATGTAAAATATGGTAATTAATTCATAATTAATGATATTTATATTGCTATTACAAACAAAACATGGATATAAAGTATGTCAGGAAAAAAAATATATAAATACATGAATGAGTATGTATATATTTCTACAAAAATATGAAAACCTAAGGTAAATAATAAACCACAGTGATGCTAAGCGGCATAATTCCGAGCTATAACCATATCAAGTTTGACGATGATGATTATATTTTTCACATGAGTTGGCAGACACTGAGGTGAGTTACATCAGCAAAGACAGATAATCAGGCGAAGTGAATGATGCATAAGAGAAGAGCTGGGGGCTACAGTTAAAAGGGTTCATTCTGAATGTCCTATCACACTAAAATACATGTACAGCATGTGATGTAACCTCGCAATCCAAGTATTTGTGTTGGGTCTACATTTTTGTCTTGTTTTGCTTAAACGGTTTTCCGTCAGCAGCTTGTTCCATCAGTTTTTTTTTTATTTTTAGCAATTTTGTGTGTGTGTTTTTTTTTAAACTGACACTTTGGATTGAAGCCTAATTGGTGGCTACATTTTTGGCTGTTATTAAAGCCACCGGGCTTGAAACAAGGAAGCCCACTGTAACTGCCAAGTTTGACAAGAGACTGATCCAATCTTGAAAGGAATCGATTGAAAAATGACTCTAATGTAAAATATAATACGGTTCTTTTTGTCCCGACCCAGGGTCAGCAAACGCCCCATTATCTTATTCTGAGGACCTCTCCTGTCAGCAGGGTGAAGTTCACCCATACACTTTTCCAATGTCAAATGAAAAAGTTAAGAGTCCTAGTCGCTAAATCAGTTACCGTACAATGTTTGCTTTTGCTTGGATGGGACTGGTTTTATTTAGTGCAGATTTGGATGAGCGGCACACCTTGGACACAGCGCTTGGACACCACCTTGCTTCTAAAATATGGCCGGCCGCTTTGTCCAAAAGCTGCCAAAAATCGGGATTACCTTGACAGCAATATTGGCACTTACATTGGATTAGCTCATAACAAAACATTATCTCTTGGAAATTACCGTACAGGGATATAGAGGCGGGGAATGATAAGAACATTATCAACAATCTAGAATAGGTTCAACTCATAAATTTGTAAATACTTATGAAGCTAATTATATGTTTTCTGCACAGTTACTTAAACAAGCTGCCGTCCTTCCTGAGTCAATTATTGTGAACTGGTATATCTTAAATGAATGTCTTGTGACATCGGCAGTATGCTAACCGTAAGGATTTAGAAGGGGTTTGCAAATAGTCAATACTCCCCTGACCCTCGGTGATTTAGGGTGGATGCTGGTTTCAAGACCACAGCAAGAGTCTTTAATTAAGGGATGGAAAGTCAACATTGGATCACAGGCAAATGGCTCAGCAAAGGACTGGCAGAGAGATGAATGTCCAGTGACTCGTCAGAGTTCTTACATTGACTGCTTAGTAGTACTTCAGCAACTTCATGAAGAATTGGCAAAGCACAGAAGGCAATCATAGACTGTCTTCTCCTCCCATGAATGGATTTACTATCACCTTCTGTATATGTAAAATGATAATCATTACATTGCTGAGGTTGTATTCCAAGTGTATTTGTGACAATGAGGGGTGTAGAGTGGATCCATTCATGTTTCCGCAAAGACGCAAAGATTTTTGAATAAATGAAACTGGGTCCACAAGAACGAAGCAAGATGAGATTTTGACATGAATTTTAAGTAAAGTACAATGAAAACTTATGACTGTACAAACTAGTTTTTTTAACCGAGTCACAAAACAACGCAAGCTTGTTTTGAAATAATTATTGTCCGGAAAACTGACATTAAACAATATTATTGTTAACTTTTTTTCGACCAAATAAACCACAAATGATTGTGAGTCGTTCCAGGAATTACAACAGGAAAGCAGAGTTGAGCTTACGGAAACGCCTTCTCCGAAACTTGAAATCTTTAACTTCTTTCTCGTTTTCACCAGGTGTCAAGTAGACGCTGGTGTGAGCTCATTATTTTGTATGAGCTTTGAAGAACATGAGATGTAAAGATTACCAGCGTGTAAGTCGGGAGAAAAAATACGAGTGATCTTTTTGCCCCGCTAATGAATTCTTTTGAGTCCTTAGTATTCCCCCCTGTGCAGGAAGAACCACATTTTGAACAAAAAAATACCTTATTTTCCTTTTTCTAAGTAAATGGAAAGAATCCTGATCATTCACGACTTCATTCTCTCAGATTAAAAAAAATATATTAATTGATAATTAATATATTTTAATATATATACTCCAAGCTAAAGACGTCAGCCACTGTTTGTTCGCTACTCATCTCCCCTTGGACACACATAAACAAAAGCCTTGTTCATATTTTAAATGGCTTATTTACTCTAATAATGTTGAAAACCGTATTTATTCGGTCATAAGCAGGTTTTCTATGAAAATATTCCATTTAAAATTCACTTATCATGGTTAGATCTGGAACCAATTAACCGCGATAAACGAGGGATTACTGCAGGGGTGGGCAGACTACAGAGCATGGGTCACAACAGGCCCCCCTCAGCTTCACTTCATCATTTCCAAATTCCACGCGACACACAAAGTAACCTACCCACTGCACCGTGTGGGCATACAAACAAACACCCATATATCCCGCCGCAATGCATGCAGGGTAGCTTGTTGTACTCTGCCAACATTTTGCTAAATTTGTAGAGGAGGTCGTTGGAGAAGTAAACAAACTCTTGATATCCAATGTTCATATTGCTGTTGCAGCTGGACTACCCAGCATGTCTTGTGGTCATTTGGAAATAACCGTTTAAAGTTATGTGTTATGTTTAGCGCTTAGTTGTTGTGAATCACCCACGTAGTCGTACTCATTAATTTATGAGATATGTTAAGTTGCTGTGGATATGTTGTGTTTTTGTTTTGTTGCACTGTGAGCAAGTATGTCGTTCTGTTTGATGACCGCCAAATTTTATTAACCCAATAGGGCCCGTGAAAAATAATGCATTATGTGTTAATTATGCCACTGTTACTCTCATGTTATTCTATTGTTTATGAATTGACAGTCCATGAATGACAAAATGATTTTTTTTTACTTACTACAAGGCCCAAATGTGCATTGTTACATTTGGCTCAAACACTACCCTTCTAGGCAGTAGCAATGTACACATACATCCTGTCTCCTGGGTAGCATCCCAGTTGTAGAAGCCTCTCATCCTCGTCTACCAACATTGCACAAGTATACAACGGGTGCAGGAAGGTGAGGGTACATGTGTCTTGGTGAGACTGTGGATTGCATCTGAATGAAAACCTGGTCCTCCCTGGGGTGAACTGGAGCTCGCAGACTATTCTGACTGAGGCAGCCCCTTCATCTTTACAGATGGAGGAGCTTGAGGTCTGTAATAATGTGCCAAAGTATGGTCAGAGCCTTGTGGTCCATGGGAATTATGTGCCAGAAGCCCAGAAAAAAAATCATCTCTGTGCTTACAACTGAGTACAGTGGAGATAGCTGTATATAGTATCCATTCTAATTACATATTCATGGTGTATGCCACAGTCCTTGAACCAGAACAATCATTTACAGCTATTAAATCACCACTTAATAGCTAATTACTATGAGCTCTGATTAGCCGTAGATGGAAATTGAAAGGGCATTACAGCATATGGACATCACCCAGGCAACACTATAACAGGGTATTTAAATGACAGGGTCTGTATCGTAAATGATAACAATATCATCATGCACGTTAGTGAGCATCTGAAGGTATTTGGATGAGAAAAAGTGGAAATGCTGATGAAATAATTATAAAACCAGAAGTAGGGTTGATATAAGCACAGATAAACAAGTTGTTGGACGAACATTTCAATGAACCTTCTGTAAGCTAACCTCCAAAGGACCATCCCACCTCTCGACACTCAGCCACCAGGTCGTTGTAGTTGTAATTGTTAATTTGTTGCTGCCTCCATTCCTCCCTACTATGGTTTCTGTTGGTCCCTGTTCCGACTGAAGGGGACCACAGAATAATGCCTGGTCTCAGGTTAATGTTATCTCAGCCGGGATCTTGAGCTGCTGCCTTCAGAAATCTGTTTCATGACAGTGGTGGAGATGTGGTTGTCAGATAGATTGGGCGTGTACAATGTTCCTGTGCTTTGGGCAGGTTGTTCTGCCAGCAGCGGAATCCTTTCTACATCCACTCTGAAGGAGATGATGTCATTCTTGGCTCCCTTCTGGATTTATTGTCATCCTTGGGAAACACTGGGAATTCCAAGTGCATCTATCCATTCATACTGGATGCTGCTTGTCCTCAATCGGGGTTGTGGGGTTATGCTGGAGACTATCCCAGCTGACTTTGGGGCAAAGACAAGGTACACCCTGGACTAGTCGAGTACAAGAATAAGTCATGTAAAATGTCAATTTACCATTTATTTTGCTTTTTCTGCGTGTGAAATGTAGGAGACCTGAGTTCAATTCCACCCTCGGCCATCTGTGCGTGTGTTTTCTCCGGGTACTCCGGTTTCCTCCCACATTCCAAAAACATGCTAGGTTAATTGGCCACTCCAAATTGTCCATAGGTATGAATGTGAGTGTGAATGGTTGTTTGTCTATATGTGCCCTGTGATTGGCTGGAAATCAGTCCAGGGTGTGAGGTAGGCTTAAGTCTTGTGCGAGATGTGCTGAAGTCTTAGTAAATATGATGTTTTAGTTCAGTCTGTCACATTCCTCATTACTTCTGGCGTGGCGGCTTGTTTATTTATCTGTTTGTTCCTCAGTTCCGCTTGTCATGCCCTTCTTCTGTATTACTTCTTCTTTTCTTCTGTTCTGTTTTCGGCCGCCTTGACTTTCTTGCTCCTGCACACCCGGTGCTAATTTGTGTGGTGATTGTTTAGTTCAGCCGGTGGCATCCTTTATTTTTTTGGAGCATTTCATATGTTACCAATGCCTCGTGCCATCTGTGTGTGTTTTGGCGACATGCTTCTGCTAGTTTGTTTTTTTCTGCTCTACAGTTATTCTATTTAAAGCCTTTTTACCTGCACTGGCTTCCAGTCTCTGCATCTTGGGGTCATCGTCACAACAGTTCATGACACAGTCCTTCAGAAAATGCAAAAATACCCAAGAATTAATCCTTCGACGCTTACTGAGCTGATTTCTCACATCCGGTCTTGAAGGCGTTTGTGCAACATGCATGTGACTTCAAATTGGAGTTATCAAATCTCAACTCAAAATAACAGCATACAATTAGGTATAATTAAGTATTTAAATTCTTTGCGTAATGTATCTTTTCATGCTGCGCAGCTTAGGTTCAGGATGAAATATGGTGTGGTGTGAAACTGGCACAACCACATGATGGTGAGTACAACTTACTTTGCCAATTCCAAGACCCCGCCATCTGTCATGTTTCATTACATTAATATTGGATCCAAGTACCTCTCCTTCCCTTCATGCTGCTCTTTTCGGCATCTTTAAGGGCAAAAAAAAAATGCACCACAAGGTTTTTGTTTACCTTTGTGCGCAATTGAGATGATGTATTTTCGGCACTTTAAATCCAGCTCAAACCTCAGACTGTTGACCGCTGCGACACGCGGAAAAAGCCCTCAGGCTGCGTCTCCAAGCAGGTGTATTGCTAAACCTTTCCATTTGATGCAATGTAAAACACAAGCCAGACGGTAAGCCTGCCAAGCACACAGACAGGAAGGCAGGCACTGGGGTGTTAGTGGTAGAAAAACAAAGAAAAACAGACTTGCTCTTCCAGCTTTTCCCTAAAAGCTTGTTAATTCCAATTTAGCTGTCAATGGGATGTCTGTGGGACGCTCGGGTGTTTGTTTGGCTGTGTATAGAATTGTGTTTTTTGAGAGAATATGAGGCGGTTATTACAGTGTTTTGCCACCTCGCACCCTTGCTGTGTGAGATGTCACATTCGCCAGCCAATTAGTTTGATGCCTGATGAAAAGTTAATTTCCTCTAAGTGTAATGGGTCATCATTCTATTTTCTATGGGTTAACAGGAGAACGGGGAGATGATTTTAAAGCAATTTTACAAATGTGATTTAACAAGGATTTCACATCCCTGATGATAAGCTGTCAGGATCATGACTAACCATTTGAAAATGCCATAACATGTCTTCAGAGACTGCGAGGAAGCTTATGAGAGTCAGTTAAATATTGACTAAAACATTGATCAACAGGCAGTGTAACATGTAACTGCAGTTATCAGTTTGAGTTTATTTTGAAATACATTTATTCTCAAATGCAACGAAGCAAAAATTTGGCAAACTCTATATAACTGCTGCTGTACGTTTGTTTGTTCTCCGATGCTAACAAAAGTATGAAATGGCTTTGTCGGCGGAATAGGTGTTTGTCGTTATGTACATTTTTAGCTGTGTTTTTCTCTGTTTTTATATTGCTAAAACAGGGGTCCCCAACCACCGGGCCGGGGACCGGTACCAGCCCGTGGCGCATTTGCTACCAGGCCGCACAGAAATTAGATGGGGCCATCTTGTCTCAATGAAACAAGCTCAGGCCTCCCACTGATTCAGCGGGTGAGTTACGTATATTTTCCCTGCACTTAACATTTGCGTCGTGTTATTTTATATTTGCTGTAATTTTCTGCCACACATTGCTAGTCCGTGGAAAAAAAAGACCCAAATCACACCGGCCCGTGGTTGGGGACCCCTGCCCTAGAAAGCAGAGCAAAGAGATAGACGTGAGTTCATGTCTTACATAATGATGCTGGATGATGGACAAAATTACAAAAAAAGGTGCAGTTTCCCTTTAAATATGGGCCTGTGAAGCAAAGTGGAGCATATTTGGTAAAATTAGCCACAACAATTAGCCACTTTATTAGGGACCCACATTTCAGGCCCCACCATGCATATAATATGATAACAAACTGCAATGATACAATATTGGTCCAGAAGTAAGCACCCGGCAGGCCCATAAAAATGTTTGACCATACAAATTCAAAGTCAGTTGCCTCTATACTTTTGTTCTACCATGTTAATAAATTAGTGTAAAAGGAGCCCGCATCCAATCAGTGGTCGACATAGACCAGTTACTCGCTATTCACTGCCCTTTATCAACGTGCATACAGAAAATGTGTCCATGTGTGACAGAGTCTGGATTTTTTTTTTTCTCCTGGCACTTAATTAGTGCTGCATATTCTAAGACTCAGACTTAAAACATCCTGGTATAATAATTGAAATCACCCGCCTCTGGGTCAGTGCTAAACTTTCCTCATCTTTTTTGGGTTCCGTAGCTTGTCCGAGCGGTGCTATCCAGGCATGAATTGCTTTAATATGCAGCTGCGGTGCATTAATGATTTACATTCAGTCGCAGCGCTTTGTACCTCTTCAGAAACTAATGTCGTGCTCACGTCTCAGGTGGGGGGAATTGTAAGCCTTATGATGATGTTCTATTATTCAGTTGTAGACCAGGCTTCTAGCACTTCCTTTTAATGCTTTAAACACCCCTGACGTGTTTTAAACCATGATGTTGAACATTTTAAATATAGAAAATGTGGCATGCACGCTCCCCTTTTGCCATGAACAGCACAGGTAACTCTTAATGGTGCAACTTTCAACAGGACTATGCACATTTTTGCCTGCAATTACTGTAGCTCAGGGGTCCACAGTTACATTTCTCCTAGGGCCAGAATTTTTCTTGGCAGACACTTTAAGGGCCAGTAATGTAAAAAAAAAAAAAATGCTGATAATATATATTACAACGTTATTGTTCACCATGACTGGTCCCCTTGTACGAAGAGCCAGTGTCATTACCCACTGAGCTATCCAGCCACTTCCAAAGAAAGTGCTGCATCAGTATGAGCACTTCTCTATGAGACTGAATGGTTCCATTATTTGGATGATATTTGGTGGGATAACCGAAAGGTGGGCCGTCTATTTCCCTTTACATATCTAATGCCAATTTTACAGTAAAACTAGCCTATCATGAAACGATGTTAGCAAAATAATGAAATGCGTTAAGTCATTCAGTCTCAGCCATTTTTCAAAAGCCAACCCCTTCAATAATGACCATATTTTCAATGATTTTTCAAGGCACAGATTATTTTGTTCTATTATAGTATAAACATGGAACCTACGAAAGAAAGATTAGCTCCAGTCTTTCACGAGAAAAAAAAAAGTTTGTTTCTACCTTTTTTTGTTCTTTAGTAGAACCTCGGTAAGCAGTAGAACATGCAGTCGGTTCATTGTTGGGATTGGGCGTTTGGGTTTATAAAAATGTATAAATATGTCTTTGGTATTGGAAGAGGTAATGAGCTGTCTCTTTTTATCTGCTTTTATATCTTTAGAACGGACAGAAAAAAGGCGTGTCATATAAATATTTTATATGATGGGCAAAATTCCAAAAAATGCAGTTTTTCCTTTCACTTTCTCTTTTCTGAGTGGCGTGGCAACTGCTTTATATGCTCTTTGTTCTTTCATTCTGGGCTGTTTCCTCAATCTTACATGAATAATTGATGATAGAGTCCAGCGCTGTAACCAAATATATTGTACTTATTTTTGAATACAGTTTGAAACCTTTTTAAATTGTGTGGTCATTGACTTACTACTCCGATAGCAACGTGGTCCAAAGAACTGGGAGGTAATCCTGTACGCATTCATCAGAAAATCTGCATTAAATCAGACAACTAAACTTCAATTCAGTATAAAAAAAAATAGTAGCCTGACTTCCACTCTTTCATGTAACTTGGATGTAAAATAATCTTTACTTGGGCATTCTTAAGGGTTCCAAGACTCTGCTGGATTCTGTCATCTTTGTTTATTTATTACTCTGCCAGAGGGGCTTATTTTTTCACACTTTTGGGTGTGTGTGTCAATAGGTCCTTTCTTTGAAGTATGCAACCTGCCGGGGCTTAGTAGTTGTATTCCCTCGCTGTGCAGTGCTGTAATTGAGCTTCCAAAACCTTTGGGAAAAAATGTGTTGCTCTTTTCCTGATCATGGAGATACGAGTTTATTGAAAGCCGGATCCAAATCCTGCTTTTAGAATTGGATAAGACTTTTTTTCCACTTTAAAACTCCCTTTAAAACCTTCCTTTCACACAATATGCTTGCTTTATTGCAGTCGATTTGGTTTTACTTCGATCAGCTGCTTAATGATTCGCCAAATAATTCCAATAGCCTTTAAGTCATTAAATATGAACATACTGACACAAGAGTTTTGAGTTCCAGAAGTGATAAAGTAAGTAGAGTAGCTTCTGCGGTGCCTAATTTAATCATTGTGTAACAGTGTCTTGACTGATGTATTCATTGTTCTATGATGACACTGGGAAATCTCAGCACTTGTTAATTAGCCTCCCACTCACATCGTAATTCTTCCTTTTTTTTTTCGCATCGGAGCTGTCTTTTTGTGTTCAACATCATAATTTCATTCGTACTTTGGGAAATTAAAACCCCTTGAAGCAACCCTTCCTCTGCACTCTATCACAGCATCTGTGGTTTTTGGCAGCGCTATCCCTGTATGCATTCACAAACAGCTAGCTCTGAGTGTCCCCTTATCAGACTACTTGGAAATAAAGTCTCCAGAAGAGATTCCTCAAGCAAACCATGCCAGACAGTCATTGTTTGTCAAGTAATGTCAAGGTGAGCCTGCACGGAAATTAAAAGCCAAACAATCATCTGCCTCCCCCAAGGTGAAAGAAGGATATTTTTGAATCTGGTGAAAGACGTTTTGTCCCGATGGATCTGTGGGATTTTAGCAGCACAAGGTCACATTTTCTAAACAAATAAGTGAACTGCTAGATTGCTACATAATACTTCAGAACGTGATATTGGCTTCCACTTCCTGAAGATTATGCTTAATTGAGTTTTTAAGCCTTAACTTAGCAGCATCTTTGTTCAAGTTGCAGGCTTCATTTCATCATTTCGACCATCGAGATCAAGGGTGGGCAAACTAGGACCCGGGGGCCACATCCGGCACATCAAGTGTTTGAATACGGCCCGCCCGTTCTTTCCAAAGTATTTCATTTAAACTTAAGATACAACCTTTTGATGGTTTAAGTAGCTGTTTTATCAATTTCGTTATTTGATGTGGACACTTTTACAGATACAATAATTCCAGGTGGACTGTTACGTGTAAAATATATAGTATATAGTAAAGTCATAAAGTTTGCCCACCCCTGATCTAGATGGTGATAAACTGTTCCTTCCATACGGGAGTTGCCTCCTCGTTACTACTGAATGATGCTGTCAGTCAATTGCTATGTTGCATTAGTAGCAGTTGACAGGGCACCGCTACCATGCTAACGTATCAACGTCTGGTCATTGTCGACTATAAAATGAAAGAGCTCTTTTAGCATCTGTCCCTGTGACAAAAACAAGCTTTTAGCTCACTGATTGGAAGTCATTGGCTTTTGTGGCAACCAGCAGATTTCACCTTATCCTTCACACCCAGCGTGAGCTGTTGCGTTGCACGAACAACTGTTGGCAGATCTGCGTTCACTGACAGATGGGTAATGGCAGAGGAGCTCACATTTGACACACTGACACTCAACAGTGATGTATCTTAAAATAACTCTAGAGGTGCTCAACTTGATATGTATATTTGCGTACACGGAGCAGAGTGGGCGGGCGTTTATATTGACTCAGGAAGAAATCTCAGCTGAGGAAGCCTGTGGGAAAACGATGCAAATAATGTAACCATCCATGTATTGCCATTTGGTATTCAGATAGCAATGAATGCACACCTGAATACCTACAGTATACTCAGCAGTGGCAAATCTGTTTACCAAAAATCCAACCACGTATGCAGGCAGGGGCTGGAGCCCAATCGAGCTGACTGAGGGTGAAAGGCGGACTGGTCACCAGCCAGTCGGGGTGATTTTCAAAGGGGGATTTAGTGGTAATGGATTCTACACCATCTGTGTGAACAGCAGCTCTGTGAACCACTACATAACCAATGGCCTAGTTTTCCCACAAAGTTCCAGAGTGTGTTGACTTTACACATTTGGGGTGTTCCATGCAGCAAGTGTTAATTGAGCCTGTGATGTAGAGAAAAAGCACATCGAGGTAACTGTATTAGGTCAGTGAAAGCAATTAACATCTTATTAGCTAGTACAATATATCCGCCGTCTTAGCTGCACTGTCCCGAAGGTGGTGGTTGGTCCACTTTAGTAAAGATGCATGTTATTGCTGTGGCGCCGGAATTAAAGTGTGCTGGTCTTACAGTAAATACACATTGTTGATTTAATTTCATTTAACATTACATAGCCATTCATTCATTCATTTTGTACTGCTTATCCTCACGAGGGTCGCGGGAGGTGCTGGGGCCTATCCCAGCTGTCTTCGGGCGGGACTGGTCGCCAGTCAATCACAGGGCACATATAGACAAACAACCATTCACACTCACATTCATACCTATGGACAATTTGGAGTCGCCAATTAACCTAGCATGTTTTTGGAATGTGGGAGGAAACCGGAGTACCCGGAGAAAACCCACGCATGCATGGGGAGAACATGCAAACTCCACACAGAGATGGCCGAGAGTGGGATTGAACTCGGGTCTCCTAGCAACCACTCGTCCACCATGCAGCCATTACGTCGCCACTTGAAACTAATTTGGCAAATCCCAATTCCAACTTTGTTTTAAATAGTAAATATTCAAAGTCATCTTTGATGCTTGCTGTGCGGCATGATGGGAGGTGATTGTTAATGTTTTGTTCTGTTAGCCTAATGGCGCGGAACACAAGTTTTATAACACAATGTTTTATAAGGCATGACTTTATCCAGTTTTAATGGCTGTTGTCATTTATTTGAACTCTGGCTTGGCTGTTTCTCATGTTTTTCTTGTGCTTTGCATGGCTCAGGCGGTATAGGGTTTGCCCCCCTTCATGACCATGTGGAAGGATCTGAACCCCCAGTTGCTCCTAGTGCTGTGTCATCCGTGTCATTGAGCTTCGGCCATCCTGAAGTGTAAGTAAAAGCACATTTATGGTATGTGTTTCATGAGGTAAATGCTTTATGTAGGCATTGTTCATTCTCCAAGGTCACAGGGAAAAGGCCCGCCAAACACTGTATTGGTTGCCAGGGCACATACCTGTAATGTAGCCACTCTTGCATCATCACTGAGAGGGAGCTCAACCCACACTGCCTGCACACAAATCAGGTGAGTGGACCGCTAAACTGTCAATGACTCGTCTGAAGGCATTCAGGAGATAAAATCCTAACATTCTGCAATGCAGTTTGGCTTTTTTTTCGTGATCTTTACACAATTGAGAAAATCCCCTCATACATACTTTCCAGGCATCATTTTATTAAGGTTGTCAGAGTAATGGGAGAGAGGGTGGGTGACAAGGGCATGGGTCAATGAGCAATGAATTATGGAAATGGCTATTTCATATTTTCCCTCCATCACTCCCTGGTGCTTTCCATTTCCAGGCGGGCTATTGAAGCTGCATTCTACAATTTAGCACACATATTAAATAGTTAGTAAATATGCATTATTAATTGTCATTGTAATAATCAAGGATTTGGCCGGTCATCCATTTCTAGTTGTTTGCCCTATCACCGACATTGTATGCAACAGCTGCTATGTGCCTGTTTTTGTGTGTGCCTGCATAAAATGTGTCTGCTAGTCGGTGTTACCAACAGCCTGGACCCTCAATATGCTCATGACATCAATTAAAGTGAAACAGCTTTAATTACTGCTGCCCCAATTATAATTCAGCCTCTGTAGACCTGCCTACTCAATAGCAGCGCGACTCACAAGCAGACGTAAATGCATAACAAAGACAGGGCAAACACATTTGCTCATGTACTGTACAGTGCATCCGGAAAGTATTCACAGCGCTTCACTTTTTCTACATTTTGTCATGTTACAGCCTCATTCCAAATTGTATTAATTTAATCTCTTACCTCAAAATTCTACACAAAATACTCCATTATGACAATGTGAAAAAAGGTTTTTTTGACATGTTTTGAATTTATTAAAAATAGAAAACAAAAAAATCACATTTACATAAGTATTCACAGCCTTTGCTTAATACTTTGTTGATCCACCTTTGGCAGCAATTACAGCCTCAAGTCTTTTTGAATATGATCCCACAAGTTTAGCACACCTATCTTTAGGCAGTTTTGCCCATTTTTCTTTGCAATAAGTCTCAAGCTCCATCAGGTTGGATGGGAGACGTCTGTGCACAGCCATTTTCAGATCTCTCCAGAGATGTTCGATCGGATTCAAGTCTGGGCTCTGGCTGGGCCACTCCAGGACATTCACGGAGTGGTTCTGAAGCCAATCTTTTGAGATCTTGGCTGTGTGCTAATGTCTACTGTCTATATGGTCAAGGTACATGACCAGTCTACTGAGGTCAAGAGCGCTCTGGAGCAGGTTTTCATCCAGGATATCTCTATATATTGCTGCATTCATTTTTCCTTCTATCCTGACTAGTCTGCCAGTTCCTGCTGCTGAAAAACATCCCCACAGCATGATGCTGCCACCACCATGCTTCACTGTAGGGATGGTATTGGCCTGGTGATGAGCAGTGCCTGGTTTCCTCCAAACATGGCGCCTGGCATTCACACCAAAGAGTTCAATCTTTGTCTCATCAGACCAGAAAATTTTGTTTCTCATGGTCTGAGAGTCATTCAGGTGCTTTTTGGCAAATTCCAGACGGGCTGCCATGTTCCTTTTACTAAGGAGTGGCTTCCGTCTGGCCACTCTACCATACAGGCCTGATTGGTGGATTGCTGCAGAGATGGTTGTCCTTCTGGAAGGCTCTCCTCTCTCCACAGAGGAACGCTGGAGCTCTGACAGAGTGACCATCGGGGCCTTGGTCACCTCCCTGACTAAGGCCCTTCTTCCCCGATCGCTCAGTTTAGAAGGCCGGCCAGCTCTAGGAAGAGTCCTGGTGGTTCCAAACGTCTTCCATTTACGAATAATGGAGGCCACTGTGCTCATTGGGACCTTCAAAGCAGCAGAAATGTTTCTGTATCCTTCCCCAGATTTGTGCCTCAAGACAATCCTGTCTCGCTGGTCTACAGACAGTTCTTTTGACTTCATGCTTGGTGTTTGAGGGACCTTATATAGACAGTTATTATATTTCCAAATCATGTCCAATCAACTGAATTTACTGCAGGTGGACTCCAATTAAGCTGTAGAAAGATCTCAAGGATGATCAGTGGAAAAAAGATGCACCTGAGCTCAATTTTGAGCTTCATGGCAAAGGCTGTGAATACTTATGTAAATGTGATTTGTTTGTTTTCTATTTTTAATAAATTCAAAACATGTCAAAAAAAACTTTTTTCACATTGTCATAATGGAGTATTTTGTGTAGAATTTTGAGGTAAGAGATTAAGGTTAGCCCTCTGCAGATGCACAGGATATGAATGAATGTAGTAGACATTCATAAAAATCCAAAAAACAAATAACAAACAAGAACCGGGATATGACTTTCACACTTTTGGACAGATTTAGTAGAGATACTCAATAGTTTTAGGCCACCATTAAATGTACACAAGTACACACAATCTACACTGCAAAACAGCTGCTCAAGCTCTGCAACCATTCTGTCCAGTGGACGTGAAATTATATAATAATAATATAATAATTATATAATTATTATAATATTAATTAGCCTATTATTATTACTATCGTCATTCTTCTTCTGATTATTACTACTACTAGTAGGCTAGTATTCGCCTGCTTTTGCCCTATTATATGACATTTGTCAGATTTTTTTTTGTAAAAAAAAAAATCAATCACATCAAGACCATTTAGGGGGGCTAAAGTCCCCCTGAAATAGGCCTATTGACACCACTGGTCGTGACTGTAAATATTCACAGTTAAATGTCAGCCCAGTACGCCATCAAAGGCAACAACTTATCGTTGGTTAAGGATCAGTGTATGATTGATGTGAGACTTCTCTAAATTTGTTAGATGTATCATATCAAGTCAATCACTTTCACCTTTTACTGCTCCCAGAAGATGTTCACATCAAACACTCTTCAATCATCTGTGTTGTACCGTAATCGTCAAAATGACGTGGATTTTTTATTCATTTTTTAATGGGTCTACTAATTTATAAGTCTTCAGCTACAATAAAGCAGTGAATACCCATATGAGGCCAAAACAGCAACTATAATCAAACAATCATCCACCCACTTCTTTTCATTCATTGCTGAATTGTGCACTCTAATTTTGTCTCCTCTTATCAGTCTTTTAACATGTTCTCTTCGTTTGGTGTTCCACTATAAAACATGATGTTGTGTATGGCACTGATATACAGTGAAGAAAATAAGTATTTGAACACCCTGCTATTTTGCTATTTCTCCCACTTAGAAATCATGGAGGGGTCTGAAATTTTCATCGTAGGTGCATGTCCACTGTGAGAGAGATAAACTAAAAAGAAAAATCCAGAAATCACAATGCATGATTTTTTAACAATTTATTTGTGTGATACAGCTGCTAATAAGTATTTGAACACCTGAGAAAATGAATGTTAATATTTGGTACAGTAGCCTTTGTTTGCTATTACAGAGGTCAAACGTTTCCTGTAGTTTTTCACCAGGTTTGCACACACTGCAGGAGGGATCTTGGCCCACTCCTCCACACAGATCTTCTCTAGATCAGTCAGGTTTCTGGGCTGTCGCTGAGAAACACGGAGTTTGAGCTCCCTCCAAAGATTTTCGATTGGGTTCAGGTCTGGAGACTGGCTGGGCCATGCTAGAACCTTGATATGCTTCTTACGGAGCCACTCCTTGGTTTTCCTGGCTGTGTGCTTCGGGTCGTTGTCGTGTTGGAAGACCCAGCCACGACCCATCTTCAATGCTCTGACAGAGGGAAGGAGGTTGTTCCCCAAAATCTCACAATACACGGCCCCAGTCATCCTCTCTTTAATGCAGTGCACTCGTCCTGTCCCATGTGCAGAAAAACACCCCCAAAGCATGATGCTACCACCCCCATGCTTCACAGTAGGGATGGTGTTCTTCGGATTGTACTCTTCATTCTTCTTCCTCCAAACACGCTTATTGGAATTATGACCAAAAAGTTCTATTTTGGTCTCATCTGACCATAAAACTTTCTCCCATGACTCCTCTGTATCATCCAAATGGTCATATGCAAACTTAAGACGGGCCTTGACATGTGCTGGTTTAAGCAGGGGAACCTTTCGTGCCATGCATGATTTCACATCATGACGTCTTAGTGTATTACCTACAGTAACCTTGGAAACGGTGGTCCCAGCTCTTTTCAGGTCATTGACCAAGTCCTGTCGTGTAGTTCTGGGCTGATTCCTCACCTTTCTTAGAATCATTGAGACCCCACGAGGTGATATCTTGCATGGGGCTCCACTCCGATTGAGATTGACCGTCATGTTTAGCTTCTTCCATTTTCTAATGATAGCTCCAACAGTGGACCTTTTTTCACCAAGCTGCTTGGTAATTGCTCCGTAGCCCTTTCCAGCCTTGTGGAGGTGTACAATTTTGTCTCTGGTGTCTTTGGACAGCTCTTTGGTCTTCGCCATGTTACAAGTTAAAGTCTTACTGATTGTATGGGGTGGACAGGTGTCTTTATGCAGCTAACGACCTCAAACAGGTGCATCTGATTCAGGATGATACATGGAGTGCAGGTGGACTTCTAATGGGCAGACTAACAGGTCTTTCAGGGTCAGAATTCTAGATGATACACAGGTGTTCAAATACTTATATATTACATTATGCAACCACTTGATTCAACTACAGTAAAGTCTCGTTATATCGACATTCTCGGGAGTCGGAAAAAATACCGATATAACCGGACTATCCATATATCCGATCCTGCGCCGAACTGCATTAAAAGTGGGCGGATCTTTGATATGGCATGTAATTTTCTCCTTGAGTTCATGGATTGCGTATCTAGCATGCTTTTGTACTACAATACATTTTGTACTACAGTAAATAAAAATAAACTTACACTGTAGTGATTACCGGTTACCGGGACATAATTCACCCCGGAACTATCGATAGGGAAGGTGTTGCCACCCGGAGGGGTAGGCGCGAAGGACGGGTGTTTTCCGCTGTGTGTGCTGCACTCTGGTGGTGGAAGTGTGAAAAACAAAGTTGACTGGAAGCAGCCGTTCGCCGTGTTCTTTTTTGGTATTGAAATCCTTAAGCAAAGATTGATTTAAGCTGCTTTTGTATCGATATAAGCAGACCAAATTGGCTGGCGGGAGATGAAAAGGGCATCGTAGTAACCGGATTATCATAATAACCGGGTATCGTACTAACGGAACTAATTATATCATAAAAGACTAGAAATTTGCCGGGAAATAAAAATAGTATCGTAATAAGTAGTAATTTGTTTTAACCGATATCGATAAAACGAGACTTTAGTGTATCTGTGATTTGCTCTAGTTCAGCTTGAATGGATTCCTTATTGTCTCTCGCCGGCGACTGCTTGCTCTTATTATTTTGGGGTGGAAACTCGTTGAAGAGGTTTTGCAGGTACAAGTTTCCAAGAGCTGAAGGCTATGATGATGTAGTATCTTAAAACAGGCAGTCTACCCAGGTCTAAAACCATTCATTCATTCATTCATTTTCTACTGCTTATCCTCACGAGGGTCACGGGGGGTGCTGGAGCCTATTGAACAACCACATTCATACCTATGGACAATTTGGAGTCGCCAATAAACCTAGCATGTTTTTGGAATATGGGAGGAAACTGGAGTACCCGGAGAAAACGCGGCCTGTGCGCTAACCACTCTTCCAACTGTGATTAAATTTGGATAGTCATTGACACAAGCTTCAGGTTTTGGGAACTTCAATTATTTTAAATACACATGCCCTCCGACCTGAAATCTCTAAAGATGTTCCTCCTTTAGCTAAAGTCTTAAGGTGAGGATAAGCAGTCTTTGTCTTTCATCAACCCATTTGTCCTTCAGCCACACTTGCCTTACAAAACTTTAGTTACCACATACCGCCATCTTTCTTTGGTACTCATCTAAGTATGCATTTTGCATCAAAGTCGGTGTTAAGGATGCTGAATGATTAACATTCAAGTCTGGTAGACCTTATTGATTAAGGTGTGTCCCAATAATTGTCAATATAATGTTTTGTGGATGCACATTCCACACGTCTGCTCAGTGTTTCTCTCAGGGAGACAATCTGGCACCATATTCCCTCCCTGCCCTGAACCTGCAGTCATTAATTCTGCTAATGACAGGTAAATGAGGCATGGTGATGAGGATGCTCATGCAAAGCTTTCCACACATAGGACAGCACACCAAGCATGCAAATACAAATGAACAGAAAACACACACACACACAAACACACACACACACACACACAGTCAGGCTCATATGTTAATTGACTTTGACTGAGGACTCTAAAGCCTCTATTGACTCTTCCTGCTTTGGAGAGGCTCATACTACCTGGTTGTTGTGTACTTCTTGCACTTGTGACTTAAGTCAGACATACCAAATTTGGGTTTCCTTTCACAGGAGGATTATTCAACACCCAGAATACAGACTTGAACCCATGTTTTGATTAAGCTCAGCAGAGGCGGCGAGAGCAGTTGAACAGCAGGCATTGTTGGCACATGGTGAACCCTAGAGAATAAGTCAATGTTTGTGAAAAGAGTACAAGGAAAAATAAAGGCGCGGGAGCAAGCGAACATAGTTTGGAAACTAGAAAACTTTTGCAGACGATAGTGTGGAGTCTGGCCAGATAGCAACTATACTGCCATTGTTGATAGAAAATGACTGGTATTATCTATGGATTGGATAGCATGTGATACAGTTTTAAAAGGAAAATATACATATTTGTGCTACACCATTTACCTCTGTTATCTTGGATTGCATATGTTTTAAAATGAACACATGCATGATTCAACATTCATGACCCCTGCAAATGTGCAGATTTTTGTTAACTTTTTCTTTCACAGAAAATACACTTAGTGTGGTCCTATGGGGGAATACAGTGATGGACTGGAGAAAAACCGTGGCATAGAAAGGCACAAATAAGTACACTTATTTGTATCAAACATTAAAAAGTTTAAAAGATGACTGCTTTTAAATCAAAAATGTGGATTTCATGCAATTTTCTGTCAGGTGTTTACACTGTCATGATCTCTAAATGACAAAGGCAGAAAAGCTTTCTCTCTTTGAATGTGGTCGGATTGTTAAGATGCATGAGCAAGGTCTCTTACAGCGGACCAAGGCACTGTATATCAACAATATTGTAATGTTTTTGTCCACTTTTCAATGTTTCCTCTGTAATATGTGTCTTTAGCCATTTGGATTGCTGTGTCAGCTACACTGAGGTGTATGGCGAATCACTTAAAATTCACAGGTCTCATTTATCAACCCCTTTTCCAGTCTATTATCATTCTTGATATTAATAAAGTATATGATCATGCTGTGTGTTTTGCATGTGATGAGGATTAAATTGGAACACCGTTATTCCCTTAATGGCCACTATTACTATTGCAGATGTATAGGTCAACCCTCCACTTTGACTCTAGAACTCAAGCTGCTGCCTGGCTAGCTGTGAAATGTATTCAGCTCATAGATTATCATTTTAATTAATCTTGCTTACTTGGTCGTGTAATTTAAACATTTGCTGGGTTTGCTGGAGGGAGGAACGGGTGCGGAAGATGGAGGAGAGGGCGGGGAGAAGCGGGAGGTGGCAAATGCCTGGGAGAAAAAAGGTGGAAAGGTGTGTGTCAGTGGGCATGCATGCATACGTGTGTGTGTGTGTGTGTGTGTGTGTGTGTGTGCAGGGGAGCAATAGTGCAAAAGAGTGTCACCTTCACACACATAATGCCATGCTTTGCCTTATTAAGCAAGCATGTACAGTAAGTTTACGCTTAAAAAGGAGATCAACTGAGTGTGCACAAAGTGAATACCTAATTTAATTTATATTATATTATATTATATTATATTATATTATATTATATTATATTATATTATATTATATTATATTATATTATATTATATTATATTATATTATATTATATTACTCTTAATAGTGTTAAAAACCATGATTAGAGGGTCATTATCAGGTGTTCTACGGTCTAAATATCCCATTCATAAATAAGGAATCCTACTTTGCGCAATTCACTTATCACGGTTGGGTCTTTAACCAATTTACCACAATAAACAAGGTATGACTGTTGTTGTCAAAAGGTAGATTAAGGACTTGTTTTTTCATTGTTCAAATGCCGAAGACCAATGTTTACTCCTTTTCCCTTAGGTATTCATTAGCACAGTCAGTAGGTTCCCCTAAGATGTTGTCATGGTTGCATCCTGTTGCATCACATGAAAAAGGGTATGAAAAAAATGTGCACTTTATAAGTTAAAAGAGAAAATAATAAACAAATTCAAATGTACGTACATTTGTGAGCTCTTATGACAGCCTTTCACCTTTAAAGCACCCTGGATAACGTATATTTGAAATTTACACATACCAGTCCATGTTGATGTTTGAGTTGTTGTGAAGGTCTGCAAGCATCTTTTGCACCCTATTGTAAAAGCTTTATTTATTATCTTTAGTCTTTCTTCATGGTTCTTGGGACCACATTGCTAACTGCAAAGAAGTCAATGATTACACAATTTAAAAGGTTTTCAAATTGTATTAAAGAGTGAGAACAAGTCACAGAGGCGGACGATCAGGATGCTGCAATCAGGGTTTTATGCTGCCGATTCCTATACCGATCCAGTAGTGAAATGGATGATCACACTATAGAACTCACCATACTTCAAGTATTTCTTCTCGATGTATTAAATTTAAACTTTTCAATGTGCTAAACTTGTGTAATATTTTTCATGGCATGTGTTGGCAGGTTAGTTTTGTTTTAGCAGACAGTAGGAGGACGACGGTACTCCAGACATTGCATCCCCAGGTTATAGTAGTACAAGTCATAGGTTTTGGAATTGGAACTGAAAGGCATTTAGCAGCAAATTTCCGTCCGATTGTGGGCTTTTCACGGAAATCGTCTGATACTGATCATTGGCCGATTGATTGTTCTAACACCAAAATGTGAAGTTAATAGTGCACGTTTTGGATGAGTTGTTTTTAAATCCAAAACAATGAAGCATGTTGTAACATACAAGCTGATATCTGTAACTTTTGCGCACCGACTGTTAAAACTGACTGAACTTGATGTTCAAACGGGTAGCAGCCAGTGGCATGACTAAAGGTCATGTATCAGACGGAAGGTAACAATTCAGGATCAGGTTTCAGCTCATTCTGAAAATGCAATTACTGTGTTCATTTCCTCAATATTCTCACCGCCCTCTGAGAGGCTGACCTCTTCTTTAACCTTCACAGCAGGGGTGCGACAAAAAAAAAAATCCATACAACATGCATTGTACCATTATTTCCATGTGGCTGGTCTTCTACATCCGACAAGTGCATGACCAGTTATGATATTTGGGATCAGAGCAATCCACGGCTGAGAGCTTGATTAAAAAACTACATATCAAATTTGAACCCAGTTCCAGCACTCAATTGGCCAGTTGATTCTAAATGGTTCCATATACCGTCGGTACTGGTATTCATATGCAAACAAATCTACCGAGGCACTCTGCACACACATACTCACTGGCAGATCTAAAAAGAGCCTGTAAACAAATATTAGAATGAATTGCTCATGTGTTCGGCTGGTGCGGCTGTTCGTGTTCAGTCTTTCTTTTGACAAGTTTTTGAGTTGTGCCTTTTTTTTTTACCTTTGGGAAGTAGTTACTGCATATGCCACCAAGAACAGTACCATGATCGATGGCAGTTGAACTGAAAAAAAAAAGATGCTCTGCTTCTACTGTATTCTCCATGGTTTGAAAACACAACTAAAGGGTCCTTTTCTCCCCCCAGAGTGGTGTTTCTGTACAATGAAACCTTCGGGGAGGACTTGAGTTGCCAACTCAGGAGATGGCGAATTGCAATACCCAGCAGTGACTTTCTGCTTCACTTGCAGGGTGTTTGAAAAGCTTGAACGCGCTTAAACTTCACTTGAATTTTAGTTTTTAGCAGAGGTGTGGACTCGAGCCACATGACGACTTTGGACGAAAGATGCACAATATATTTTTTTCAAACAGATACCGATAACTTTCAGCTTCTCAAGACCGATATGGTAAAAAATGAGTATCTGTTGATTTGTTGAGAATTTAACATTATTGGAACCCTTTAGACATGAAATACTAACACCGTTATAGTCACTTACACTCCAATTATTCTTTGTTTACATCACATTGTGTATGCTACTGGAGGGAACTGCAGGGAAATAACTGATTACCGACGCTAGCCTCGCAAGGTAGAGAGCTGATGACTTAGCGTCTGTCATCGAACTCATTCTAAACCCGAGAAAGTGTTTCAAACAGAGTGGGGGAAGAAGGACAAAAAAAGTCAAAAACTTACCACTTCCACACGGAATGAGAGGAGAACCTTTTTTTTTCACTATAATACAATACTTAATACTCTATAATACTACAATACTTTTTTAACTAATAATAGCCTGTTGTCAACCATGAAACAATTATTATTATGTTTTAAAGCATTGTAGAGAGGCAGCAATATCCAAACAGCGATACAGTAACTGTATAGCTGTTGTCTTTAAAAAAAACTAAAAAAAACTGTTGAATTTGATGTCGCTCTAGCTCAATTTGGGGTTGATTTTATGCTAATCTAATGCATTACGCATCCCCAGAATCACGCATTCTGAAGACAGGAAGTGTCTGCACACCCTTTCCTGCCTCTCAAATCATATTCATGACTTTTACAACATTGTCATCACTGCATCTTGTTTTCAAGTCAAGCTTTTGTTACGCCTTATCAACCACATTTATTGCCAATCAAGTCAGAACACCAGCCAATAGAAAGTAGAGAAATCCCATCTGTTTGCATTACAACATACTATATAAGAGTCCACCAGTAGAGGTCATTCGTGGTGTTGTACTATTTGGTTTGGACTTAAGCTCTTGGCAGCTCGTGGTTTGTACAGCAAAGAGAGTTTTGGCTGCAATGTCCGGAACATTGGATAAGATTCCTTCTTCTACTTTGTTCACTCCCTCCTGGCACCGGGGTTAATGTGTTTAGTTTACAAATTTCGACTTGTTTTGGGGACATTTGAACACGGGGTATGAGTTACAAACATGGAAAAATCAGAAGTATAAACAAAACAAAGTAATGTATGACTATTTTATGCTTTACAGTATTTGATCATTTATATAAGCAGCACGTTTGTCCCAGATTGTGGTCGTGTCAGCACCAGCAAGAGCGTACACTTTTCCAAACTGTGTTTTAAATAAATGTGATTCAAATAATGCTGATGCCCTCTACCCTGCAGATTGACCCCACGTTTTTGTCCCGGTTGAGATCTAGCATGGAATTGCATGTAACCAGCAGGTCTGTTTGGGAAATCACCAGTATTGTCGTTCAAATGTGTCTCTTTCAGTGATATGTCTCAAAGCTGATTTCTGTCAACAAGGGCTATCCTCTCCATCTATCTTGTGCAAACATAGTTATTACTTACTGCGGTGTGGCTAGCACAAAATAGCACCATAAGCTGCGTCAACAAAAACTCAGGCAGTGGTCAGTTCGGCCTTGTCGATAAATAGACATCAGAGAGGCAGCTTGGCGAAAGCCAAGACTCAAAGGCGTTGGCTTTGTTTGGCCGTTTATTTATTTTATGTAAAACCGAGACGTTCCATTAGATATGGTTAGAAACAGAAATACTATTGAGAAACTCATCATATCTATTTATCGATCCGTACCGCACAGACTGAATTTGACAATTCTTTTAATTCTTCATTTCTTCTGCGTTGTTTCTAGCATTCTCATATAAATCACCTTAACGTCTAAATGTCAACTTTGTTGTTTGTTGATTTTATTTTGGTTCCACCCAACCTACCCTAGAAACACAAGTGAGTATTAAAAGTTAAAAGTAGAACCATAAACACATGGCAGCTTCAACACAACCAACATTTAAAGTTTCAAACTTTCTTTTTTGTTGTTGTTTAAAGACGGCCACTTCACAGCTTTAAATCTAATTCCACTAACAAGAATGTGTCATAGTGCCAAGTTATGTGTAATGACACACATGTGTGAAAGGGCAAATCTAACCACGGGGAGTGAAACGAGCAGGCTTTAGACGGCTTGACCTTTGAACCAAACCAAAGGCTGGCGAGAGGGAGCCACCTCTAATGAAGGGCTTCAGAGTGGAAACCGCTGTACTTCCTGTCATCTCCAGAAATCAGTCTTCAAATGTGGGGAAAAAAAAGAAAATCTTGGTTGAGAACATTCTTTTAAAGCCTTTATTTACATAAGGTAGCTGAACACATGTCAACAAAGCCTCCACTTACATGGAAGCTACCCAAAAGTTCACCTCAGTAAATGAACTTGGCAGACGCTACATGTTGAAATACTAAACTACGCTGCACCATTTTATTTTTAATCCATTTTGTTTTCTTCTAACACCTACAAGAACACTACTAAGTGGCACACTAAATGGCAGTCAGTGGAGCTCAGACCTCAGCCAACACCCAACACTGGATGACCAAATGCTCCACGTTTAGCCTGAATTGTATCACTGAGTGACTTAGTTTATTACAGTCATCCCTCATTTAGTGTGGAAATGGTTCCATACCATTTGTATTTTAACGTCATCCCAGCAATGCATTTCATTGGTTGTTGCTGCTGTGGTGCTGGCCTCTGTCCACCAGAGGGGCCCAGACTGAGGCTGACAGCATCAACCAATGGAATGCTTTGCTGGGACGAAATGCATTATGGGATGAGGTTTGACATAAGTGCTTTTTTATTTTAAAGTCGTATTGGTATTTTCCATTATATAGTACTTTTTGAGTGCTAAGTTGCTTTGTGATGATTTTAGTGTTCTTTGTAAGATGACACAGGTTGACAAGCTCGTTGTGAGTTTTTTCATAGCTCATGATTCGCTCCTGTTAAATAAATAGCTAGCGCACCAGAATATGCCATTTTATGACGTGGACGCGGGCAGTTTGTCGTGATGGGCAGATTATACGAATTATAAATGTATTGGTTTAACCCGTCAATCATGATTGACCTGTTGGCCAGTCAATCCTGAAAACATTACCAAAAATAAATGCATTATTACATTGGTGACTGTACTTGATCTCGCGGAAATTACCCTCCTTTACATGAAAACAACTTGCTTCATTTTCATCTGTGTACTACCTGTAGTTCCAACATCATTATGCCAGTTTAGGATGGAAGTGTAGCAAGACCACCCAGATCATCGTACCGCACCTGGGTTTGATTACTGTGTTCACACCTGACCAAATGAAACACACCAAGGTGTAAAACGAAGTGGAGTTTGTTCCAAACTAAAAGGTCTTTCAGCGTCTTTGGGTACTGAGAAAAGCGCTATATAAATGTGATATTTTTTTCCCCCTCCACGTGTGAAAACTAATTTCAACACGGGCTTTTTGAGCGTCTACTCGCACTCGGCCATTCCAGCCGTGCTGGAAATTGGGTACAATTGCCCTTCCCTCGTTTAGATAGACCCTGCTGGCCTGCGTTCACACTGAGCATGCATGATTTGGCATGTTTACTTGTGCCATCAGGTACTCTGTGATACACCTGCAATTTTATTGACTTTCTGGATTATTTTGAGTCTTGTTTGCGTTTACTTGTCTTGTGCAAGGTGTTGGCTATCATTAAAAACCTGCGGTTTGATTCAGGAGTGTCCAAACTTGTCCAAACAAGGGCCACGTAATAAAAAAAGAACAAATGTAAGCCCACCAAGTGTTTGAATCTGGCCCGGCAGTTAAAAATTGGCCCACCCCTGGTGTATATATTTCAAGAATAAAACTGCATCTCAGGTTTGTGATGTACTTGAAAAATATTATAAATTGTATCGTTTGCTAACATTTTTTTTATATCCTGTTTTTTCTTTAATATTTCAAACATATGATGACTGATGCACGATCGTGCCCACTGAGTTTAAGATTGCAAGGTGCATACTGCAAAATATTGTGACATATTTTCCAACCGCGCCAGAATGATGGGAAGTGTACCAATACTGAAAGCTGGTCAGACTAGCCAAAAACTAGCCAAACATGCTGGACTTTAGGTGTTCAAGCGAGATTCAAACGGCCGAGTGTGAGTACAGCTGCTTTACCAGGGCCAATTTGACAGTGCATGCGGTCGCTTTATCAGTCTACATATGCTTTCCTTCAAAGCTTCCCACACCTCAACTTGTGATGGAGCAGCTGTAATTGATGTTTTATATTAACAATGGAACATATGGCCATTTGTTGGCCTGTCAAGGCAAATCCACAGAGACATACTAACTTCACTTTGGCTTCACTTTCTTTATTCTCCATTGTCACTTCCAGACAGAGGCAGCTCTGTTGAGCAATACATGCACACCACATCCAGGACTATGTAGCAGACGAACAGCACTTGCTACTCGCTGCCTGCCTGGTGGACATTAAGGAACCAGATGTTTCCATCGGGAGTTCAAACAGACCAACACCAGCGCTGGGAAAAGTGAGTATTAGACAGATTGCTAAATGATATATGCTGAATTCTGCAGTATGTCAAACATTTAAGCGTATTATATGGCTAACTGCTATACAGTAAAGTCTCGTTATATCGATATTCTCGGGAGTCGGAAAAAATACCGATATAACCGGACTATCCATATATCCGATCCTGCGCCGAACTGCATTAAAAGTGGGCGGATCTTTGATATGGCATGTAATTTTCTCCTTGAGTTCATGGATTGCGTATCTAGCATGCTTTTGTACTACAATACATTTTGTACTACAGTAAATAAAAATAAACTTACGCTGTAGTGATTACCGGTTACCGGGACATAATTCACCCCGGAACTATCGATAGGGAAGGTGTTGCCACCCGGAGGGGTAGGCGCGAGGGACGGGGGTTTTCCGCTGTGTGTGCTGCACTCTGGTGGTGGAAGTGTGAAAAATAAAGTTGACTGGAAGCAGCCGTTCGCCGTGTTCTTTTTTGGTATTGAAATCCTTAAGCAAAGATTGATTTAAGCTGCTTTTGTATCGATATAAGCAGACCAAATTGGCTGGCGGGAGATGAAAAGGGCATCGTAGTAACCGGATTATCATAATAACCGGGTATCGTACTAACGGAGCTAATTATATCATAAAAGACTAGAAATTTGCCGGGAAATGAAAATAGTATCGTAATAAGTAGTAATTCGTTTTAACCGATATCGATATAACGAGACTTTACTGTATTTATTTTTTTATTTTTTGTGTGCATATTAAATTCTGAAAGCCTTCCAATCGAGTGACAAATCTTTTAGCTCAAATGCTCCCTCTGGAGTCGTGTAGTCCGATACCCATTTAAAACAATATGTTCAAATTGAGGACTGTTTTGAATTTAACGTTGAACATTTTAGTCATGACCACCGGCCAAATTTATTGGCTAAACACGGTGTTAATTTACAGTCAGTATTGTGGATTTATGGCCATAATATAGTTAGGTCTCGATGGATGAAAGCTGTATTCAGTGGAATAGAGACGGGAGTTTTGTCTCTTATAAGGGAGACCCAAAGAGTCAGCTCCCAAATGGCTTGTCAGATTTTTTTGTTTATTGTGGTTAATTGGTTCCGGGTCCAACCGTGATGAGTGAAGTACTGTATGTCTACCATTTTACCATTTAGTATGAACGTCTTCAATTTGAGTTGGCTTCTTCGACTCAACGTGTAGCCGGGTTGGTACACACTGTTTCCCCTCCAAGTGTTGTTTGTTTCCGACAGTGTTTGCGATCATGCTTCACTTCTCTTTACGACATAATGACAAAGTGTCCCTACCGTGATGGATGCCAATTTCTCTGTGTGATTTTTGTCTTTGGGCACGGAAGAAAGCTTTGTGTTGTGTGGTGGTGGTTTGCTGTTGTGCTGCAGTAGCCACGTTTACATGAGGGGTTTTCCTCTTTCCGAATGGAATCTTTCCAAATGACCTTTCCAAAAACAATGGTATACATGGAAAGGAATAACTCTGTATTAGGAGTCCAGTCCCAGAACCAGATTTGGCCGCCGAAGACTAGGTCGCCTATGCACCCACCCTTGACCGCCACCCAACACACATTGCACCGGACCCTTATGCTTGGTGGGTCTACGAGGGGGAGATCCCGTGTGGCTTCTTCGGGCTGGGCCCGGCCGGGCTCCACGGGTGAAGGCCCAACCACCAGGCGCTCGCCTGCGAGCCCCTCCCCCGGGCCTGGCTCCAGGGTGAGGCCCCGGTATCCCACTTCTGGGCGAGGTACGGTTCCTCCTCTTGTTTTTAATCATATAGGGTGAGGAGTAGGGTGAGGAGCTCAGCCATCCGGGAGGGGCTCAGAGTAGAGCCGCCTCTCCTTCACATCGAGAGGAGTCAGTTGAGGTGGCTCGGGCATCTAGTCCGGATGCCTCCCGGACGCCTCCCTGGCGAGGTGTTCCGGGCATGCCCAGCCGGGAAAAGGCCCCGGGTCAGACCTAGGACACGCTGGAGGGACTATGTCTCACAGCTGGCCTAGGAACGCCTTGGTGTCCTCCCGGTGGAGCTGGATGAGGTGGCCGGGGACCGGGAAGTCTGGGCTTCCCTTCTAAGACTGCTGCCCCCGCGACCCGGACCCGGATAAGCGGAGGAAAATGGATGGATGGATGGAGTCCAGTCGTCCAGTCTTGAAATTTAGTTTGGATCAAAAACAAACTTTCCACAGCGGTCCAGTGCCGATTGCTCGCCTCCATTTTTAAAACTGAAGAACGTCTGGATCTGCGTGTTACGTCATATCTGAGCATGCGCTGAAAGAACGCACCCGGGATAAATTTAAACAGGAAAGGATCAAATTCTATCTTACTAATATTTTATAATTAAACTTGGGACATATTCATATATATTTTCTTTTTTAATAAAACTGGACTTGTGAATAAAGTATAGAAGGGTTTAGATTCTGTTCCACAGATGGCGGATGCACACGAAACCGCCAATAAACAAACAGAAGAAGAAAAACACGACAAAGAACGGAATAAGAAAGGAATATTCCATCCTTGATTATAGTATATTCATTTGGATTGGCACTTTTTCCTGCAGATGATAATCAACACTAAACAGATAAAAATGAAAACATATCCATAATATATAGACTTTGGACTGTCCTGTTATGCTAGACTGTCAAGTGTGAAGTTTTAGCAAGCTTTTAGCAGCCACTCCACTCTTTTCAGTGCAATCAGGCAAACTTTTCCTCAAATAGTCAATCCAGCTCCACTCTAAAAGGGCAGCTCATGATTTCTTCTGATCTCAATACCGTTTTCCATCCCCTCTTCCCACTCGCATTTATCCCCGTGTTTTCATTTCAGACATCCCGTATGCTGTCATTTCTCTTTTCATATCTTCTCGCTAAATCTTCCACTCTATGTTGTCTTCGTACTCTGTGGGGGTAGAGCTTTCTTTTATATTAAAAGTTCAGTTGCTGTGTTGTTGTTTTTTTTAATCATAAAAAGGGAGTGCTGGGTTCTCTTGTTACTTAGACTTTGTCTGATGACCTGGTTTGCCCTGAAGGGAATCATCGCTTAATCAATGACACAATGATGGTATGGCGTATATTACCCCAGTAGAGTACTCTCACGCCTAATTCTACCTAAGGGCCCGTCCACACGGGAACAGTATTTTATTCATCCACCTAGCAACACCGTTCTGGGTGTTGAGTGGGAAGATTTGACAATGCAGCTTTGTTGTTGGCGTGCGGACAAGCAAAAACACTAATTCCTGAGAACGATGATGTTGCTGCCCCGTCTCTCAGTTTACTACTTGTCTGTCACTGCTGATAAACCAACATAGTCGTCCAAATCTCTTTTTGTTCTTATGGATATTTGTCTTTGGTCCTCAGAGGACGTATTAAATGCGTGTTATTGAATGCACCATCCCTTGAAATTGTCTTTTGCAGACATTGCACGTGGTTGTAGGACTTTGCAATGCAGAAGTACTCCCACACGCCTGGCATGGATTCGTTTTCTTTCCACCCTCCTGCAGATATGAAGCACTCAGATCAATTAAATGTATATATATATTTTGCATTTAATAACTGTTTATCAATACAGAGCCAAAAAAGATCCAATATAGTGGATTTATCAGCATACATTTCAATCATTTGGAGGCTAACAATGAACTGACGGACTGCAGAGCTAAACCATGTGAAGCTCTTTGGCTCGTGTCTAAGTAAAATATATATTTAGAAACATTAAATGTTTTTTAGGTAAATTACAGCAAACTGGAATCTATTCCCATGATTTTTCCATGTATGCAGATTGAACCAAACCCTGAGCCTATATTTAGCTGCCAGTGACTGCATTACAGGGTTAGAGCACCAACTTGTGTTCTACACTTAACCAGAAAAGCTGCGGCAGCCTACCCAGACAGATGGTGCTCAGTTGGGGTCTGAAACGAAGACGAGAGCCATGCTGAGTCGGATGTGGTTTTAGAGCGAGAGAGTGAGAGAGAGAGAGAGAAAAAAGAACCATATACACCCTCAGAGAGATTTGGAAGTAAACGGGGTAATGAGATAATGTTCTCCATGCATAAATGCACCTTTTGTGTCTTCAAACAGTTTCATGTTTTGGCTTACATGACGGCTGTCACGTCCTACTTTTCCACTTTTTTTTTTTTTTTTTTCAATTTTTTTGGCTCATTGCGGGTGTAGAACTTAAAAAGGCAGATTTCTCTCCTTTACTGCCACACCTTTCAAACCACATAAACTCCAAGTCAGGAGTTTTTTGGTGTGAAAGCATTTCAAGAGAGGACTGGAAAATATGTACTAGCTTGTGTGTGGCTGTGTATAGATAATACTTTTAACATTAGATACCCTATGGAGGTACTTGATGAATACAGTTGTAGTAAACAAACTGTGCTGAAAAATCATTTGACAGCTGACAGACATTTGCGATTTTTTAAATTTGTATATAGAATTGTAAACGGCAGCAAAATATTCTTATGTGTATACAATTTGTAATACAGGAAGCCAACAAATGCATTGAAATTAATGTGAAACAGCGAGACTAGGATTAAATATGCTTTGCTTCTTCCGACTCCTGTGAATTGCACTCCGAGATAAATTCCATTGTAACCTGTATGCATGTTCAAAATGAATTAAACCATTAGCATGACCAAACTATGACGACATTGACTATTAGTGTAGTGTGACTACTAGTGGTGGACAATGCAGCTTTGTTGTTGGCGTGCGGACAAACAACCATTCACACTCACATTCATACCTATGGACAATTTGGAGTCGCTAATTAACCTAGCATGTTTTTGGAATGTGGGAGGAAACCGGAATACCCGGAGAAAACCCACACATGCACAAGGGAGAACATGCAAACTCCACACAGAAATGGAATTGAACTCGGGTCTCCCGCCGTTTAGCCCCATTTCAGATTTTTTCAGATTTTCTCCAAAAATATCTTGTGCTAAAATTTGTTGGTGTCCTGAATGGATGAAATTGATTTCCATAATTTCATATGGGAAAACTGATTTGGTTAGAGTATCTTTCGGATTAATAATGCCAACCTGGCCTCCACTCTATACTGTATAGCCACTGTGTATTCACTGCTACTTTGTCCAAACAAACCCCACCGATACCTCAAAGCTACTTCCTCCCTAAAATCACATAACTACTTTTTTTGTGCCAAATTATGAGGACTTAATTACACATCTCGCCCTATGAGATGGGAGCCAATGAAAACATTTCCAAAACAAATATGTACACATTTCTTGGAAAAGCAGGACAGCAGGGAAAATATTTACCTTGGTGGTCTATGCCGGGTCCCTTTTATGTACACATGCGGCGTTTGTTTGGATCGCATCAGCAATCTGTTTGATAAGAGGTACGAAGGCAGAGCTGAGGTCTCAATTGGTTTGAAGTCTTTCCAGAGTAGTAGCCAGCCATTAATGAAACAGTTTACAGAGAAAGAGCCAACTGATCCCTGAGCCAAATGTCTTTCTGTCCGCCATTTTTCACGTTTCTCCACTGTGCCTTTTTCTGACATTTCCCAAATGGGTGTCTCTCTAGCTTCCTTCCTGCTTCTCCTCGTTTCCATCCATCTTCTGTCCTCTGTCCCCATCTCTTTAATCACGTTTTTCACTTTGTTGCCGTCTGCCGCGTCGTCTTTTTCTCCCCCTCAGTTCTATACAGCTCACTTTTTATCTGCCGTTCCGTCTTCCACTAACACCCGGCATGCCTGTTACTGCAGCTCCGACATGTTAGGACTCCAACCTCCCACCTTTGTCTCATCGAGCTGCCTTCCCTCCATGTCATGTCTACCCCTTCCTTGCACGTGTTCCTCACCTTAACCCCTCCTCCCTCTCTTTATTCTTTGTTTGCATCACTTTCTCCACCTGTTCTCTTGTACTTGTAAGGGATGTGAACTACATATAAACTTATCATCATTGTCCAAAACAAAATAAAAAATACCATCCAGTTTCTAATGATTTGGAATTTAAACACAATCAGATTATTTGCTTAAATAAAGTCATGTTACTGTAATGTTTGTGAGACACACAAGCACCAGACCTGATTAAACCTAATAAAAACCACAAGCCACTGTTGCGGTACTCAACTCTGAACCCCTGACATCACTTCCTGTCCACCCGCCACTGAGCTCCTGAAGGACCGGAACACATTTATAACAACACACACTAATACATTTAAGCTTGCTTAAATGGCTTATAGGCTGCATGGCGGAAGAGTGGTTAGCGCGCAGGCCTCACAGCTAAGAGACCAGAGTTCAATCCCACCCTCGGTCATCTCTGTGTGGAGTTTGCATGTTCTCCCCGTGCATGCGTGGGTTTTCTCCGGGTACTCCGGTTTCCTCCCACATTTCAAAAACATGCTAGGTTAATTAGCCACTCCAAATTGTCCATAGGTATGAATGTGAGTGTGAATGGTTGTTTGTCTATATGTGCCCTGTGATTGGCTGGTGACCAGTCCAGGGTGTATCCCGCCTCTCACCCAAAGACAGCTGGGATAGGCTCCAGTACCCCCCGCGACCCTTGTTAGGATAAGCGGTAGAAAATGGATGGATGCATGAATTCCCTCGTTTTAAGTATCTCCATTCATTCGTTCATTTTCTACCGCTTATCCTCACGAGGGGTGCTGGAGCTGTCAGCAGGTGAGAGGACTGGTGGCCAGCCAATCACAGGGCACATATAGGCAAACAACCATTCACACTCACATTCATACCTATGGACAATTTGGAGTCGCCAATTAACCTAGCATGTTTTTGGAATGTGGGAGGAAACCGGAGTACCCGGAGAAAACCCACGCATGCACAGGGAGAACTTGCAAACTCCACACAGAGATGGCAGAGGGTGGGATTGAACTCGGGTCTCCTAGCTGCGAGGCCACCGTGCAGTATCTCCATTGCTGATAAATAGGTACACAATGCATATTGCATCTCATGAGATTCTGCAGGTGTACACAGTGAAGTATATTTTATTAACATATTTTAAGGCTTTGGATTTTTTCTAATTGAGACTTTCATAAAAATGACAAGCACTTACCACCTTTCTTCAAATTCACTCCACTCGAGTGTCAGCCTTTCAGATGAGAATGTTATGCTAGTGTGACTTTGAAGTGCGATTGAGTCAAAGAAAGCGTCATGTCCCTTTGGCATGATTCACCATCTTTAAAAAAAAACATTTCAATTCACTGCTGATCTTTTTCATAGCAGCGTCGTTTATTTTCCACTCCTCCAGCGAGATGATCTTTACAAACACGTTATGCTTCCATTTGCTCCCCAGAGAGATAAACATTGTAGGATGTGAGGGTGAGCTATCGTGGGTTGTTTGATATGGGAACAGACAAGCTGATTTATCTCTTGACTTCATTTTTAACACTATTGCACTAAGCCCTCTCTTGTGCAAGGTAATTGAAGTCAGTGGGTGGAGTAGAAGATGAGCTGCTTAACCCAGGAAATCCACCAACCAATAAATCACAGCAAAGTTGAAATACAAAAAAGCAATTGTTACAAACTCTCTTTGATAGTTTATTGCATTTTGTTCACCTTCCAAACCTGCTTTAAGCCCCCTTGTGCTCAGATTAAACTATCCTCTTCATCTTTTATTCCTCTGTCTGTCTACCTCCGTATTGCTCTGTTTGCTTCGCACCCCCCCCACCACTCCTTTCCTGAACCTTCACGTCTACCAGCCCCACTTGTCTCCCGTCTCCTCCCACGTCGTGGTCAGAAAAACCTTTGCAGTCGGAAACGGCAGCCAAGTACAAAAAAAAAAAAAACCCAACTTGTTACCGCTTGACTTTAAGCTCCTGCCAAATAAAAGCCCCTACTCACAGGCCTGTAGGCGATAAAATGCGGTAACAAAAACCCAGGCTTGTAAATTACATCTTGATTGAAAGAGTGGCATGTGATATACACACATGGCTACCCCAATCGCTTCCTTTCATATTTCTGTTCTTTCTCATTCATCCATCTGTCATAAAACTGGTTAGAAACCCACACAAAGCAATATTAGTTGGTTTGGGTATGCTTGGTGGGATTAGTGAAGATGCCGTCACAGTGGGCATCCGTTGTCTGGAAAATGATGCCTGTTTTCAATTGGATTGAGATCAGGGAAACATGCAGAATGGTCCAAAAAAGTGATTTTTTTTGTTCCCCTTTCTGGAAGAAGTCATTTGTCAGGTGGGCCTTCAGGCATGAAAGATGCCCCCCCTGCGACATCTTCACATTGCCAGCTGCTTGCACAACCTGAAGTTTCATTGTTTCATTGAAGGAAAAAAGCAGCCCCCTCCACTGTGCCGGGTGGAAAACATCTCAGGTGGGATCTCCTTGTCATGCCAGTAACATTGAAAGTCATCATGGCTGTCAAGGTTACATTTTTTTTCTCATCTGGAAGTAAAAAAAAAAATGCTGCTCTCGTGAAAATTTCAAACAGGCGATGTTGTGGTGTTGAAGGACACAAGGCCTTTGAAGAAGTTTTTTTTGTTCTTAAAACGTTTGTCTCGCAGATGCAGTCTGATCATTACCGGACTGCACTCAGCACCAGTAGCATTCTTCATTTGGGTCAATGATGGTCATGTGTCTTGATGGACAGCCAATCGGATCCTTCGGCTCAGGGCTGGTGAATTTTGTTGGAGGGGTCTACCACTTTTGTTCAATAACCCTCAGGATCTTTGAATAGGTTTCAAATGACAAACTGGGTCCAACACTCACTGCATTTAAAGAGAGAAATCTGTTTGGCCTTTGCCATGAAGAAATCATGACATTAGCCACGTTTAGGAGTTTTTTTCTCTTTCCGAATGGAAATTCAATCTTGCTAATATTTAATTTAATTTAATTTAATTTAATTTAATTTAATTTAATTTAATTTAATTTAATTTAATTTAATTTAATTTAATTTAATTTAATTTAATTTAAAACACGACGAACAAGAACAACTTTGAGCAGGTACAAGATACCTCAATCGGATTGGGGAAAGGAATATTCCACCCCTGAGAATCCGATTATATATTCATTCAGATTGGCACTTTTCTTTCGGAATGAGGTGTATACAAAGGATACATTTTTTCCGTTTGCGCAAATGAACCGAATGCAATTGGAATATTTGGGTCCATGTATACGTGGCTATTGAATCCACTTTCAAAGGCAATGGTCAGCCTATTGCATTAAAAATTTTTTCATTCATTCATTTTCTATCGCTTGTCCTCACGAAGGGCGCAGGGATGTTGGAGCCTATCCCAGCTGTCTTGGGGCGAGAGGCGGGGGTACACCCTGGTTGCCTGCCAATCACAGGGCACATATAGACAAACAACCATTCTAGCACCATGCAGCCTATTTTTAATGTTTGTTTGCAATAATTTGCCTCCCCTTTTGAGTCTCACTCCCATTTCTTCCTTCCGTAGCCCTCCTTAGAACGTCCTGATGATCCAACAGTGCTATATGTGAATTCTTGCAATTTTTCAACTGGTCTTTACATTATGACTAGGAGTGTTGTAAAGGTTTATACTTTGCTCCAGCAAGGGAGAGAACATGCCAATCAGTGACCTATTTGACTTTTCCTGTTCTGCCAAACCACAATGAGCATTTATAGGTCTTACACAGTTCCACCGCCACACTTTCTGGCAATAAAGAACAGTATGGCTTATTTGAAAGTCTACTCATTCCCATTGGAGTTAGACCTCTTACAGAATTCGACTCTAAATGTGGATTGAATGGATGGATTTTTAAATATATTGTCTTGCAAAAAATATCATGATTTCATCCCATCTCATGGACGGTGCAAATTATCCACAAAAGTGCCGGCACCCCCCCGGCAGAAATAACATTGTTTGCAGTGGCTGTGCAGGGAAATGATACAAACTTAGCATTTGTCAGTTTTGTAGGTTGTGTCATGTGAGTCAAAGACAGCCGTAAAGTTACAATGATCTGCAAACAGTGCAAGTAATTATTATGATAGACAGCAACACCATACATAAAACTAGGAGGAAAGTTAGAATAAAAGTCAAAGGGACAGTTGGAGTTTACTCTTGCTGAGCTGCTTTCAACAGGCTCCATAAATCACACACAAACACTGCTGTTACACATTATTAGTGCGAGGCAAGCTGACAAGATGACACTGGGGCGTGTAAAAAAGACGCAACATGATCTAACCTGTGATAATATGCATTCATCTGAGCTTTTTTTGTCTGAAGTGGGAGGTTAATTTCAAAATGTTGAAGACCACAGCCTTTAAAATGTGGATTCAGTTTCATTTCCTGTCAGGTATCATAATCTCTTGATGACAAAGACAGAAAAATCTTCCCGTCTTTCTCTGGGACAGTTTTGCATTGCATGAGAGCACTAAGTATGGGACATTGAAAGGTGGAGGTTTTGAGGGGAAAATGTAACCTTGATGATCATGATAGCTTTCAATGTTACTTGCTTGACAAGGAGATCCCACCTGAGATGTTTTTTTTTATGGGTGCCATCATGATCCGGACTGCTTTTTCCTTCAATAGAACAATGGCGCACGTGAAGATGTTGCAGGTGGGCATCCCTCATGACTGAAGGCCCTCATCTGTGTGGTAATGACTGGCTTTTTTCCCAAAAGAGAAGGCTGCAGTTCACAGTTCCCGTCTAAGAAAGGACTTAGCTTCAATCTTTTGGACCGTCCTGAAATACCCCCCCTCATATAAATTCAATTGAGTACATTTGGGGATGAATGGCAAGCAAAGTTCAAGGTAGCGGATAACCTTGTGGATGACAGTGGACCACCTATTTTTTTATTTTTATTTTTATTTTTTTGGGGGGGTTAAGTGTTGTTTTAAGCTATGGTCTTAAACGTTTGATCAGCTGCTGAACAGTTGAATGCTTGTTTGAAATAAATTGCATACTAAATTACATACTGTCCCACAAAAAAGTGGCTCTACTTAGAACCTCCTTAAAACCCAATGGTGCAAAATGTACATTTTTACAGTTTTCAACTGTTTTTAACTGTTTTTAGTCAAGAATGTTAATAAGCTTAATGCACAAAGTTGCCACTACCAGAAATAGAATAGAATATCTTTGTTGTCATTGTTATGATGCAACGATTGAAGACCACACATAAAAGCTATAAAAAGAGCCTAAAAACATATAAAATAAACATAAATAGGTGACTTCGTTCATACATATTGCATCCATACAATCCATTCAAGCCTACTTTCATTCACATTGTACAACCCCTAGTCCCTCTGTCCTTATTATTGAGTTTGGTTATTCCTGTTGGGTAGAAGCTAAATGCTATATTTTCATGATGTACCATCAAAGTGGGAGTAGTTTTGTTCCATTTTTGTTTCAAGTCGAGCTGTGTTCCGGAACCGATTGCTTTCCACTTTTATATTTCCACTTTAAAACGCAACTGCAGCTGTTAGTTGAGGTAACGTTCATGGTTTAATTTCATCCTAAACCACATTACGACTTCCGTTTATAAGGACACATTTATGCATGTATGTCGGTACGAGACGCAGGCATGCAGTCTGGTCTGGCGCTCGTCTCTCTCGTTCATTAGCAAGATGTATGTCAAAGGATTAAGTTCAGATGGCGGATATGGGAAGCTGAGGGGCTGCTAAGGAAATCTGGACCACAGAGATCTGTGAGAGGGATCTGTGGTGAGATGTCCATGCAGGGAGAAATCCATTCACACATACGCACGCACACATTGGATGAAATATTTTACAGCATGTCAGTTGACACATTCATGCACACAATTTGGTATATCTGTAGATACGCATGGATAAACAACAAAGACTCCCACACAAACACACGTGCTTATTAACTAAGCAGGCTGAGGCAAACAACCACAAGGCTCTGTTGAGGTTAGGCTTCATTTCATCTTTGGCTCATGCCTAAATCTCCTCAGACGGGGCCTCGCCTCGCTCTGACACATTCAGCCAACAGCCACGCTCTTATTGAGGCTGACATTGTGTTGATTTATTTTTGTTGATTCCTTTTCCGACAACAGAAAGGATGTCCCTTCTTAGTTTTTCATCTGTATGTCTTCTGGTGTTTCTCAACAGGTGGTGGACTCGTGCGTGTACACATGGCGTGCAAAATGTTTCTAACAATCTCAGTTTTCCCTTTGCATCTCTTTGTCTCCGCTTCATCCTTTAATACACGGCAGGATATTGAACTGCGGTGCTGGCTTGGAGAGCCCGGCAAAAAGATGTTCATCTGAGATAAAAATAGAAAACAGAGACTTTCTTAGGAATCCAACTAAGAAAGTAGTAGACTAAGAAGAAGTGCTTTGATTTTGACAGCTGATAGCATTGTAATGTAGCCTTTTGTTCACTGCTTAATCATGCAGGCACTTTTTTTTCGTCTTGTTTCCTTTTGTGTGCAAAATTTGCAGATGAATACAGGGCAGAAATCCTCCCATTGCTGTCACTTGGTTGGAAATTTAAAGCAAACAGTTCATCTAAGTCTGCCCTAATTGCCTTTCCGAATCCCTGTTTGTTATGCAAATACACTGATTTTACTTGCGCCGTCATATCCTGATCCAAACGTACAGCATCTTCACAACAGTTGAAGAAACATTGTTATATGAATCAGCATTTGCTTTACGTGTGGTGTACAATTACTGGCCTGCCTCACTTGCTGGATTGAGTCTCCCTCTGCAACCTGACTTAACCAGGAACCTTAAATTGTACTCCCAGTGGAACAGACACTACCTTCATACTTTACTTTGAGTTCTTTCTTAAATTCAATCTTGTCACTCACGTTCTTGCAAAGTGAATTTCCTTCAAGAAGGATTCTGCATTGTTAAATTAAATATTTCCATTGTTGGAGCATAGAAAACCTGTTTATGGCCTTCTGAATACACTTTGGAACACTATGAGAGCCCTTTAGACATGGAATAACATCCCTATAGTCATCTTTTCACTCATATTACGCAATATAATAGATGTCATATCAGGGGTGGGCAAACTTTTTGACTCGCGGGCCACATTGATTTGACAAAATTTACGGGGAGGGGGGGGGGGGCAGACTATATATTTTACACGTAACAGTCCACCTGGTATTATTGTATCTGTAAAATTGTCATGCAATCTGCTATTATTATTTATTATTTTATATTTATATTTAAATATTTTAAAAATAATAAAATATTATAATAATTACAATAAAATTAAAATAATAATTATTATATTATTATTATGCAAAATATGCAAATATAACAATAATATTATATATAATTAATATAACAATTAGAATTAATATAATAATCATAATGGTTCTAATAATAATTATAATAATCTAATAATAATAATTATTATTATTATTATTATGTGCTTGTGTCCCTTTTTTCAGGAGCACTTTGTAAACAACAGACCATGTCAAAAAAGGAAATTGATAAAACCATCAAAAGGTTGGCTCAGGCCATGATGCCAGGTTGTATGTTGACTTTAAATGAAATACTTTGGAAAGATTGGGCGGGCCGTATTCAAACACTTGGCGGGCCGGATGTGGCCCCCGGGCCGTAGTTTGCCCACCCCTGTGTCATATCATATCAAATAAGACAATTATAGCCATACTGTAGACCAGGGGTGGGCAAACTATGGCCCGGGGGCCACATCCGGCACATTTTAACATACAAACCGGCAACATGACTTGCAAGTCGGATCTTATTTAATAAATGTTGTGATGTGATGTGGTCTGATGTTTAAAGTGCTCCTGAAAAAAGGGACACGAGAACATGCAGCTGATAACGCTATAACAGTATAACACTTCTACAGATAAAATTAGGCAAATAATTCAAGGGAAATTATAAGCATAAAATAGTGTGTGTGTGTTAAATATATGTTCTGGCCCCCCATGGACAATTTTGTTAACTCAATGCGGCCCACGAGTCAAAATATCTGCCCACCCCTGCTGTAGACTCTCAGATTGGAAGAGTTCCTTTTCATTCTTCTTTTTAACTTTATTTTCTGTACAGTACTTCCTGTGGTGGCTAATGTGTCATCAGTGTAATGTAATGACCTATAAGTGCATTATTATTGTGCTCACGTGTTGTTGTAAATGTGTTCCGTGTTAGACAGGAAGTGACGTTGGGGCTTGGCTCGGGTTATGGACGGAATTATTGTGCTTGTTGTTACGGTAATCAAGTTTTGTGCTTGTGTGTCACAATGAATATTAGAATAACATTACTAACGACTGGGCAGTGTAGAGTACGACATATCATACTAACGTCTTTGAATGCATCTTCTCAATGTTTAATTTAGGTATATTAAATATGCATATTATACTATTGTGATTTATTATATTTGTACATTTGAAGCACACATTACTGTAATGTATTACAGCAGATGCAGTAATGAGACTGAAGAATATCAGCAAGTCAGCCAAGCTGCTGTATCACTGCATACGCTGAGTGGTAGTAACTAATACTACATACTTATTTCAACACAGTACATTTCACCATTAATGACATCCAAATAGAAAATGCATGTACCAACAGTTTCTTATCAGATTCAATATCAAAGCCTGATAATGAGATGAAAATTAAATTTGCTGCATTTTGTTATCTAAAATATGCTAATGCAATCATCCTCATCCAATTACTTCACTTGTGAAATCAATGTACCCTTATTTATCTAACATTATACCACTAATGATAATTGCATATGCATTGAACACCGGACACGCCAGCAAGATTCCCACGGCTACCGTATGCTGTATTGTACTTTGTGTTCTGCTGGAAGTGCAATATTTACCCATCTCTCTCTCTCTCTTTCTCTCTCTTGCTCCTGTGTGCGCGTGGATACGTTTTTCCATTTGTTATTGGAATTCTAATTGCAAAGAAGATTACGAGTGAGTGCTGGGGATAATTGCAGCTGACAAACAGAGCATGTGGCAGGCAACACACCGGACTAATCTTATTCATAATTTAACTTCAGCGACAATGGGCCTCATTTACAGAGATGTATTCAATATTTAGGGATAATATATATGCTTGTGGATTAGTGGGAAGATGGAGACGGTGAAGTGGCTCTTTGTTAGACTGCTGCTTTGTTCACCGAGTGTCCTTATGGAACATTTGAATAACTGAGTATGCGGTGTATTCTGTGATGAGAAGTGTTTGTTTATTCATGACTTTTAAATTCAGTGGTTTATGCTGTTGGGCAAACAACTTTTAAAAAGGTAAATTAATTATATTTACTTGGTTATTTCCCAGGCAAGTCCGTCCATCTATGCAGCCATCAAAGTATTTTCTATGCCGCTTATCCTTACGGAGTCTATCCCAACTGACACCATGGACTGTTGGATATTATTTTGACATCTTTAGATTCAGTCCATGAGCGTAGTGCATTTTCGGTATGTCACACACAGCAGTCTGAGACTCACACAGCACAACTAGAGTTACACAACATCCACAGATAACCCATACAAAAGGGCTGAGGGGAGAAGATACTTTGAGCCAGTCTCTCTCACACAAACTTAACTTTCACTTTCAGGGCACATATGCTTAAGTTTCACTTTTATATAGACGATGTACATTCATTCTGGGCTTCATTCTGTCGATCTTCCTCATTCCAGCAATGTAACCAAATAAATTGGTCTTATTTTTAATTCAATTTGAAAGCCTTTTAAATTGTGTGATCATTGACTACTTCTTTGATAGCAACACGGTGAAAATAATAAAATAAATAAATGGAAAAATGACACAAGTAATGTAAATTAGTAACAGAATCACACCTTCATAATTGTAATTAGGTTCCAGGGAAAGTAATTACCATAATCCCTCATTCATTGTTGTCAATTGCCCGACCGTGATGCATGTGAATTTAATTTAAGTTCCTCATTAACAAATGGATTACTATCACGTAAAGTTTCCGACCTTCTAAATATGGTTTGCAACATTAGAGTCCTCCAGAGGTGAAATAACACCCCTATAGTCACCTTGACACTCGTATTACCCAATATGGCTGACAAAGTACAAGTAAAATAGCCATCAATAAGACTAATGTTTGTTTGTGTTACTATAAATGTGTTTCCCTGACGGACCTGAGTGATGAGTGACGGGCCTCAAACCTGCAATAAAAACCTGTTGTCCCAGGTAAGTCCGGTGCCGCTTTGAACTGTTATCACAGTAACATTACTGACTCCTTGTGACCAGTGTAGAAAACGACATATAAATACCCATTACAGGGTGATTTATTCATATATTTTTGGAAAACAGTGATCGAGCATTTTCAATATTTATGTTCAATATTGTACGGAACTCGAGACAGCGTACCAAAACCCAATCATACCAAAACTGGGGCATACTACGTACTAGAAAACCTTTCATGTATTACCAAAGCCCCATCAGTCTTTTCTGTAGTCTTTAAGATAGCATACAGTATTCCTTTAAATATGCCTTCAAAGCACTTGAAACATTATTTTTGTACATTAACCATACGAGAGGATGAGAGTGTTATTCATACCCAAAGTGTGGAGTTGATTAAAACCTTTTCCATTACTGCAGCCATACTTTCATGTATATTCTTTATTGTTATTCGTTAGAAAGATTGACTGTTTTTACAGGCTTTGAAACACTTCAAAGATAACGACACTTTCATGTAGTTTATCTAAAATTGAGTGTAAACACTTTTTTTTTTTTTTTCTACAGATAGCAATAAAAATGTTCGGTGCATGTTGTCATTACTGATGAATACAGTGTAATAATGCAGTATGCCTGTTGGCGGATTTGTTTATTTATGCTTTTATGTCTGTTTCTTTGCATTCCGTAAGGTAATGCATCATGGGTGATATGGCATCGTGGCTAAGTTACTGCAACTGGCACATAGCATAACATTTAATGGAAAGCCATTTATTGTAAATGTAGGTGCTACATACTATATTGTTGTATAATTCCATAAATCCATGTTTGGGTTTTAGAATAGTCTTGTAATGGATAGGGAGCTGAAGAAGTAGGGGCTGCCCCCCTACTAGCAGTTTTTTTATTTTTTGTTGTTTTTCTTTTACTGTAGTCTTGTAGCATTGCAACATATGTTCTATCTCACAAATGTCACCGACTTTCCAAGTCTGCTTGATCACCATTGACTGCTTTACTACTTTGGATAAGAACTGGAAAAAAATGACTAAAATGTTGCAGCTTTCTCCCCCCCCCCCCCCCTCCATCTTTTCTTGTTCTTGGGTGATTGCTGGAGTGTGCACAGGCGTACTCTATAGCAATATCAATTTGGTTGAATGCTAGCAGACGTTAGCTGTTCGATATCAGTCACGATGAAATGTAATGAACACATTCTAATTCCGGTTTAAGCACTTCTAAATTGATGCAAAATACTGTATTTCATCACTTTGTTGTTCTTCCTGTGTGACCTGTTTGTGTCTTTCTAATTTAAAAGACACAGTAGGGTGTCTGATGGTGTCACATGAAGTGTGTTTTTTTTTTTTTTATGTCTCACAGGATATTTCATTTTATTGGGAAGCACCTGGCAGCTCTGGGTCGCTGGCAGATTTTTGTTATTTTGTGTGTTGTGATACCATTTTATTTTGTACAACTCATTAAATCTGGGTTTTTGCTTTTATATCTGCCCTTCTGCATACTTTGCGATGAAAGATACAAAACAGGGCTGGAGCATCAAGATCAGTTGCGGACCACTGATAAAAAATATAAAAACAAGCTGGATGCTGCAGAGATAATTCCCGAGCTCTTGAACACCCCGCTGGGACAGTAAAACGTGTTGTTCTTCTATCAGCTTGAACCACTCTGGCATCCTCCTGTTATCGCCTCACCCAGAGAATTGACACTCTCTAGATATTTTCTCTTTATCGGGCTATTATCTCTCAACCTGATGGTTGGTTTTGCATGTAAGGCTGAGTTAGAACACCAGGTCCTAAAATAACAAAACCAGTCTGTCTTGCAACCAGGCCAGGTTCAAAGTCACTTAAATTAACATTCTTTTTTTTTTTTTTAATTACCATTCTATCATGGTTGCTCAGTTTGGCATATCGTCCATCCATCCATCCATCATGAGTATGGGTTGGGTAGGATTGCAAGGTTTGTAATATTTACATGATATTAATATGATTTAAACAATAAAACCATGTCCTCAACCCCACCAGTGGTCTTCGCAGACATTCTATTTTGTGAATTCAAATCCAATTTAGACAGCAGATAGTGTGGACTGTCAAGGCTTCCCGTATATTTTTAGAGAAAACGGGTTTAGCGTTAGGAAATGGAAGGAAAATGAAGTCATAAAGTAAATGTCAGACAAGTCATTTACTGTTGAACACCAACGCAAGAGAAAGCGCCCATGAGGTCTCTCAAAACGGCATACATATTTTATATTAGTGAGTTATGTTTAATGGTGTCTTGTGTCCACAGATCTTCGGTGCAAAGAAAAGACGTTCCTCAATGTTAAAGCCAAAGACTCAAATACCTCAGTCTGCAATCTTTCAGGCAGCCAGCCCTAATGAGAGGAGCTCCGTGTTCACATGCAGTAGGTTACTTATGCAGGTAGACATTGAACTGTACACCACTGTGGAAGCGATCTCAAGAGCATTTAACTTTTAATTTGATGCTGAAGCTTTGTAAGAAAGTTAAGGTACTACAATTACTTTCTTCACCCGGTCACCCGTCAGCCTGGTTGTTTAGCTCGTCTTCTTCTAATGAGCCCTGAGTATGTCGGAATCCATCTATCAGAATGGAACAACACAGAAAATAACCTTTACCAGCTAATTAGTCCAAGGCACGTCTCTTCAAATTTCAAAAGTAGCATTTTTTTCATGAGATGAGACCAGGAATGACAAACTTTGCCGCATTTGTCAGCAGCGAGAGAGACATTTTAGACAGTTTGGGAGTAAAAAAAAAAAAAAAAAAGGACAAGCTTTGACATGGTGGGACATGGTGGAATGAGCTATTGAACTCCATGTATTGTTTTTCCCTGGATGATAGTCATAATAATAATAATATATTCGATATCCGAATATGTCAAGTGTCATTTTCTACCGCGTATCTTCACAAGGGTTGTGCCAGCCAATCACAGGGCACATATAGACAAACAACCATTCACACTCACATTCATACCTATGGACAATTTGTCCATTAACCGAGTCAATTAACCGAGCATGTTTTAGGAAACCGGAGTACCCGGAGAAAACCCACGCATGCATTTGCCAAGGTTTGGAAATTGCCAAGGGTGGAATTGAATTTGGGTCTCCTAGCTGTGAGGCCTGCGCACTAACCACTTGACCACCGAATAGCTGAATAGCTTAAAAGTTATGAATCTGGTACAATGGCACAACTAAATGGCAAAGGGAACATCTTATAATCCTACTTTTGGTTTCATGCAAGTCATTATTTTTACAGAATCGATGACATTAATTGACTTAACTTAACTTGATTGTAGTAGCTTGATGAAAATTTTAAGACAAGGAAAAAAAACTGCTTGGATTTTAAAGATGTTGAAATGGGAGTGCTCAAACGGAAAGAATTGAACCTTTGTATACACCTCATTCTGAAAGAAAAGTACAAATTCAAATGAATATATAATCGGATTCCCAGGGGTGGAATATCCCTTTCCCCAATCCGATTGAGGTATCTTGTACCCGCTCAAACGGGAAGTTGTCATTGTGTGTTCTTCTTTGTGGTGTTTTTCTTCTTCTGTTGTTTATTGGCGGTTGGCAAGCAGCTTTTGTGTGCATTACCGCCATCTGTGGAACAGAATCTAAACCCTTCTATACTTTATTCACAAGTCCAGTTCTATTAAAAAAAGAAAATATATATCTATATAAAACATGTCCCGAGTTTAATTATAAAATATTAGCTCTATCCCTGGTGTGTTCTTTTAGTGCATGCTAAGATATGACGTAACACGCAGCTCCAGACGTTCTTCAGTTTTAAAAATGGAGGCTAGCAATCGGCACTGGACTGCTAAGGAAAGTTTGTTTTTGATCCAAACTAATTTCAAGACTGAACGAACAAAAAACTGGTAATACGGAGTTATTCCAACAGTGAAAGAAAAACTGTTTACGTTTTACTGCACATTCCCCATTGACTATTCTGTTGGATTATAGCGGCTCATGTAGACAAGAGATTGGAATATTCCTTTCCATGTATACCATTGTTTTCGGAAAGGTCATTTGGAAAGATTCCATTCGGAAAAACTCCTCATGTAAATGTGGCTAATGTGATTTTCTGTCAAGTATTCACACTGATCACTGGTTCACATGATCTCTTGATGGCAAAGGCAAAAAAGCTTTCTCGGTTTGAATACGTCGGATTGTTGAACCGCATAAGCCAGGCCTCTCAAGGTTGGATGCAGACAAGACAGTCATTTCAAACGTCTTCAAAGATCCTGAGGGTTATGGAACAAAAGAGTCGCTGGTAAAAATAATTCACCAGCTGTCCATCAAGATATGAGACGATCCACGGCCCAAATTAAGCTTGTTATCTACAAGAGAAGCATTTTAAGAACAAAAAAAAATCATCTCTTTAACACCACGATATTGGCTGTTAGTATGTGTTTGTTAGCACCAAACATGGGACATTGAAAGGTGGAAGAATGTTTTATTCTCTGATGAGGAAAAAATGTCACCTTGACGGCACTGATGGCTTCCAATGTTACCGGCATGACAAGGAGATCCCACCTGAGTGTGTTGAATTACTTCATTACACTCAGGTGAGGAGCGATCAAATGAATTCAATGTCATGTCTTTATTGCGTACATGAATGTAGTGCGGGTTACCCAAAGGAAAAATCCCAAATATGGTGACCCATATTTTCATTATGCATTTATTCACTGTCAGCTGTGATCAGTTTTGAACATCGCTCACCAAGTAGAACACTTGGAGTTTGATTTCGACTGTTGCATTTTCTGAAGAGATACAGATCGACGTTAAATGCTGTCATTTTGTGTTTTGCCCTGCATTCATCACGATGAGTTAATTTGATGGTAGGATGAAGACAGACATTTGACATGATGTCATCTCAGCTTCCGGGAGTATCACTCCGAAAGAGCTCTAGTTTGAGGAAGGAAAATAATCATGTGTGCAAACACACCTTGCATAGCAAACACTGATATTTTGTCTTCACCTTATCAGTGCAAATAAATATTTGGCTTAGTGCGGATGGAGGCTTGGGGGCCGGATGATGTTGGTGATTCAGGAAATAAAGTGCCGTGGGGCCGAAAGGCGTGTTGTTGCTTTCCCTTTGCAGTCTCCTATTGAGGAGGAATCTATCTCCGACCTCGGCTAACACCCGTAGACATGCTGATAAGCAATGAATATTTATTATACTCTGTCTCTCTTTCACGTGTACTATATTCATCCATCTCTCCCAAGACATTCCTAAAACAAACATGGGTGCATGAAGGCACATGAAGGGTGTTACACACAAAGGAAGACACACGGCCTCCTAAAATGGATAGTAAACTACGGGTGTCTTAGAGTATTCGACAATTCGATTCGGAGGAGTCTGATATTATACTATACGGGTGTACAGTATTGTCATAGAAAATTAAAACAGGCTTAGATGGAAGACTCAGTTGACTGTAAAGTTTTATTTTGCTCTAATGGCATATTTTTTATTTGTTTCGGACATGCTTATTTTTTATTTGAATGTATTATTTTGTGGGAATTAGCAAATCACAAAACCAAGCCTGTAATTAATTAATTTATTCAATTAAATTACAGATTCTTAACAACCTTAACAAGCACCTGAGGAAATGATTCAGCAGTTATCTTTAATTTGCTGTGGGATAACAAAACCTTGATGACCGCTTAAACTTATGTATCGTCGGAATGTTAACAGTGAGGCATGGATTGTAACTTTTAGAGGCTTGGCAGTTTTCATGCATCTGTATATTAAACACAAGTTAAAATGTATCACTTTTTTTCCATGTAACATTCATTAACTTATTTGTCTTAAATGTTGGACAATCATTTCGAAAAGTAAAATAGCAATCAATGTAAAATTGTGCCTCTCACAACAGCAACAGTTTTGAACAGCATGGGATTAATCTATCCAAGTTTTACGGGTGTGATTTGAGGTGCGGTATTCGGTAAAAATCAATGTGAATTTTGCCATGTTTTTTTTTTATAATTGCATAGACGGGTGGTAGAAAATTGTGGCCATTTGAACACAATCGCAACATGAAATTGTTGTACTTTCACCCATGCTTCCTCTGTCTTCGTCTTTTTGTCCCTGTTATCATCTTACCCCTATCTAGGGATGAGCGAGTACACCCGGATCTGGATCTGGATCTGGATCTGGATATGGATACGGATCTGGATACGGATCTGGATACAGATACAGATACTTTGTTGTATCAAGCAAGGCTGCATTTCCAGTGGTTAGATCAGGGGTCGGGAACCTTTTTGGCGAAGAGAGCCATGAAGGCCAGATATTTTAAAATGTGTATCTGTGAGAGCCATATACATTTTTTTAAACATTGAATGCAATAAAATGTGTGCATTTTTATGTAAGACCAACAGTTTTAGATAATGGGCTCTAATTACGTAGACCAGGCACACTACCCCACGCCAATGGGGTGTGGCCAGCACACTTTCAGGAGCAGCGCAGTGTCTAATAATAAATCAAATACTTGTTGCCATTAATACAACTTCTGCTGCTGCATAATTTTGCACTATACTCAGTATATTTCATTCTTTTGGCCATCTTTGCCAGAAGGCTTGGTTCTGCAGCTTTAGCTAGGTGACTATTTGACTAAAGGAGAAAAGTTTATATTTACATGTTGACATCTCAATGACCGAGGTAGACTACAGCATTACTCAGTAATAATCGAGTTTTGGTGTTTGACCTGGAAAATATCAGGAAAGATAGATATGGTTGGCCGTATTGCAGTAGAAAATAGATGGACGAATTAAAATGCATAAGAAAGTTGTTGATTTTTAATATTATTTTTATTTATCATTTCTGTGATGTTTACTTTAAAATGTTAGCAAAAATAAATTTTTATTGTGGTAAGAAATGCTTGAGAGCCAGATACAGTCATCAAAAGAGCGCTACCTGGCTCCCGAGCCATAGGTTCCCTACCTCTGGGTTAGATGATAATAGGGACAAATAGAGCAGAGGAAGCATGGGTCAAATATGAGTACAACAATTTCATGTTCCGATTTCATCTGGATACAGATCCGTACCTGTACCTGTTCACCTATCTAAATGATCTGTATCTTATCTGTACTTGTAGTGGGCGGGGTATAAACAGGAAGTGGGCGTGGTTCAACCGAAAACGTGTGAGCCTTAGAATGGATTCTTATCTTATCTAAAATTAGATTAGATTTTAGCACATTTCATTTAAGACTCAAACTCAGTTTCTACTGTATTGCGCTTTTATGAGGTTACAGGAATGAAGGAATATTTCCTCAAAGCACTGCAGAAGTTAAACAACCATGCCGTTGGACTGGAATGTTACACAAATTATTTTGAAAATAAATGGTAACAGCGGGGGCTGCATGGCATTTGAGTGGTTAGCATGCAGACCTCACAGCTAGGACACCCGAGTTCAATCCCACCCTCGGCCAGCTCTGTGTGGAGTTTGCATGTTCTCCCCGGGTACTCTGGTTAATTGGCGACTCCAAATTGTCCATAGGTATGAATGTGAGTGTGAATGGTTGTTTGTCTATATGTGCCCTGTGATTGGCTAGCGACCAGTCCAGGGTGTACCCCGCCTCTCGCCCGAAGACAGCTGGGATAGGCTCCAGCACCCCCAGCGACCCTTGTGAGGATAAGCGGTAGAAAATGAATGAATGAATGCCAGCGTCTATTTCAGTGGAAAAAACCTAATGTACGGTGCTTTCCCTCGATGGTGTTCCTTAAACGTGTCCTACCTGTGATGCAGCTGAGGCAGCTCTGCAGCTGAAGGTCAATTTTAAAAGGTTTTCATTACTGAAAAGGTCAACGCTACCAGGTGTGAAGCATTGCTGTAGCAAAGCCGCCAAAAAGCACAGGAAACATTTCAAATGTATCACGTGTCAAGGCATTTAATTTTTGTCATAATATAGTATATGGATACGTTTCTGCCTAATGTACCCATGTTGATGATATGATTGAAGAGTAGATGTTAAGCTTTCAGCTCGGTGGATTTGTGAAAATATGGCAATTACTTGCATCACGTAGGAATTCCAGCCAACTTTTTCAGATTGCTTCCATTTACAGAGGCTCAATCATGTTTGGACTTTTTACAACAGTAAATATAAACCTAATTTTTAAGTGGATGGGTATCATTTAAAGTATGAATGTGGAGACCAGGGACATTGCCAGATTCTTCCCTGGTAATTCATCTAAAAGCCTTTACTAGCTGCTTCTTTGTGGGTCCCGCTGCCTTCACATTTCTCTTCGGGAAGTGAAAAGCATGCTTCATTGGGTTGAGGTCAGGCAACTGACTTGGCCATTCAAAAATATTCAATCTATCTGCCTTCAGAAACTCTTTGCAGTATCTTTCGCAAAAGAGAGTCTCAACTTGTGAACTGAGAGTGACTGAGAGTCAAGACTTGACTGCTCACACTGGATGTTCGAGTTGGAAGTGCATGTTTTAACTGTTAATGTCAAATCCAATAAATGTCTGTGGATGCTAAAAACATGGCTAACTCCAAAAGCGGTACGCTGCACCGTCAGCCTTGATCCTCCCAAAAATGTCTATGAACTACAACAGCAATGTTGCAGCACATTGGTTTATCTCTGTTTCTGACATATTTGCATTTTGTGATACACTCCTAATTTTGAGACCAGTTGAAGAGTTGCAGGCATTTACAGCTGACTGCATCAGAATTTACATCCAAATCTGATTACGTTCAAAGACAGAAGGCTTTCATGCCTTTGCCATCAAAAGACCACGACACTGTAACAAGAAAATAACATTGAATCCACAGTTTTGGACAATATTTTGGCATTTAAAGGCTGTGTCATTGTTGCTTTGAATAAATTGTTCCTTCTGTTTCCATTTTGAAGCTCTACTAGAACTATTTTAGAACCAATAGTGCAAAATGTAGATTCTCTGTTTTCTCGTTCTTGCTTAATGCTTTGACTTCAGTTGGAGGTAGCAACAGGGCACACCCGCCTCCTATTAGTAATGTCGGTACTATTTAACAGCTAGTTAACTGTTAGTATTGTGTGTCCTGAGGTTTTCATGCGTCCCGCTGCACCTCCTGTAGCTATTTCCTGCTGCCAAGCTTCTATGCCCCTTTTTGACTCTAGTCCTTTCTAGTCTCTTCATGCTTTATACTTGTTTTTTGCCGTTCTATGTGAGCTAATTATTTGTTCATTAAAGATTTTATTCATCAAACCTGCCACCATGTTCAAGACCAGCCCAGTCCACCTGTCTCATGTTGTCCCCCCATCTTTTATTTATTTGCCTGTAGCTGCCTTGGACTGTTCTACCTGGATAGACTTTGCAAAGCTTGATGAGCAGGAAACGTCATTGATTGGTTGGCTGAGGAACACATTTCCTGTGTGTTTCTGTGAGCATACAGCCCCCTCCGTGAACACGTTCTTCTTCGATTTCAGATCAACATTTACAATATCCACACAAATAACTGGCTGTAACAAATGGATTTACAGCATCCGTCTTTAATTGCCATAGTTTATTCACCATGAAGGAAGGTAAAAAGTTAAATAATCTACCAGTGTTGTGTTTGCTTACAGAGTTGACATCACATGCTGCACTCAACCTGGACGAAGAGCTATAAAAGCAGCCGTGTAGACACACAAGAGCAGCTGCCCACATTTTATTGAAACCATATATAAACATTAAAAAGGGACAAAATAGAGCAAAAGGCAGAATGTAATAACAAAAACAACAAACATTGATATTAATATATATATATATATGCATATATAATTAATTGAATATTTAATTAAATCTATTTTGCCTTCTTTCATTCATTCATTTTCTACCGCTTTTCCTCACGAGGGTCGCGGGGGTGCTGGAGCCTATCCCAGCTGTCTTAACAAAGTGGACTGTGAAGCGAGTACGTAGCGAGTATCGTTTTTAAAATTTCGTACGAATTTCCCTATGAAATATAAATAATAAAAATGAAGTAAAAAAAACATGAATGAAAAATTTTGCTTGCATAATATTACACACAATTGCAAAAATATCAAGTATTTTCATTGCGAGCAAATCCAGCACATACTGTGGATAAACGCTGGTTATGTGATGGAGGCAAATACACTACGCCTAAAGATATTTTGAATGAAATCGGAATATATTGAGAACACCCCTCCCAATGCAGTAACCATTTTCTTCCAAGTTATTTGCCTTTTCTCCTTGTTGCTAATTGTCCGTGTCCATTCTGCATATGCGTCTGCGTGTGTGGGCTGCAGCTTACACTTCTCTCCGCGGTGGCTAGGGGGTGCACTGTGGACATGATGTGTGTAAGCATAGGATGGAAGAGAGGGAGTGTGTGTGTGTGTGTGTGTGTACGTGTGTGTGTCAGTAATATATTCCTGCCTGTGGCTGGGCTGGTCACATGGGGGAGAGCAGTCTGTTTAAAACAGCCTCAGCTCTCTCGCTCAGAGCACTGCAAGACACAGAGACAGACACACACGTTGCCTCTCTCTTTCACACAAGCGCTCACACACATGCTCACGTACGGAGACGGCAACTTTCCTCTATCGGACTGACACAACACACGGGAGTGACAGATCAGGACTCACAGATCAGGAAAAGCCAGAAATAAAGAGGAGGTTCCCAGTGAGTAGCCAATTGATTTTTATTTCACATTTGAATTTGTGTACACTGCTTGTTGTGCTGCTACGCTGTCTGAACAGGACCCGAGTGTAGGGGAGAGTTGCCTGAATGGGACTGTGAGAGTGAAAGGAAGGCAAACATAGCATACAAGATGTGGTGCTGGTGCAACCCCGGGATACATCTCCATCAATCTGCCCCTCCGCCCTCCATGGGATCTAATGCCGTTAATTAGCAGCGTACGCTTGGAATGAAAGGAATGCCATTGCACCAAGTCGGACTGTGGGGTTTTGCGCCGGACCCATGTCCTCTCCCGGTGTTTTTATTGTAAGATCCAAACTCCCTGACACGGAAGCTGATTTGGATGATACAGACCCATTGATGTGCAGATTGAAGGGGATAGACCCGTCACAGTTGTGTTTCGGTGATGTGCTGGAGCTGGGGTGGGGGGGGAGCAGTCTTGAGGTCTGTACTCTTCCCTGTTGTTCCGTTCGAGTCCCGGTCCGAGTGAGTCACTGTTCATCCTCCCTTGTTCGTCAGCTTGACAAGCGCTCGCCGCTCTATTTCAGCGCTTATACGTACGTATATGCCCTTCTCTGCCTTGCTTTTTATTGAATCCCAAACTAGCCCATCTTCCTCCTTTTCTGCTACGACACGCTGACATGCATTGTGGAATTTGGAGTTGTATAGAAAGTGAGAGGATTGCAGAGTTGTGAGGAGGAGAGGAGTTAAGGGAGAAGAATGAGGGAGAAAGTAGGTGTTGGGGGGGGGGGGGCATTGAAAAGGCTGACACTGGCTCGGACAATTAGCCTGGGGAGTCTGTCCTGGGGTGCTATTCTGAGAGGGGCTTTGGCCCCTGGGCCCTGGGCGCTGGGTCATGGGATGCCTTGACCCCTCCAGTCGACAGCTAGGCATGGGAGCCATTATTATGGCCTGATTGATTAGCACTGAGCGGAAATCCCTTTTCTCTTCTCTCCTCAGGAGAAAAAGACGAGCGCTTTTTGTCCTTTTGCTGCTGCTGGTTTAGTATCCGCGCGCCTGGCAGTGGAAAGTTTTGCGTGTGTACTCCCTTCCACAAGTGTGTGTGTGCATGTTTGAGTGAGTATTTATTTAAGTTCCAAGATGGACAAGTTGCTGCATGAACGGGGGTGCGATTGGGCTGCTTGCGTACCATTTTATAATGATAAGCTCTGGGAGAACATAGAGAAGAAATAAATGCGTCAAGACCTTTTTTTTGTTATTTGCATCACCATCTCATTTCACTGCTTTAATCTTCGCCGTCCCATCCTCCCCTAACCTTCACTCCCCACCTTCCTCCTCCGCCGCCTCCTCCTCCTCTCTTGTCCGGGAGTTTAGTGGGGTGTTTAGCCCAGCTCACGGCTGATCAAAGCAGGACGTGTCAGACTGAGCTTAGCCCAGGCACTCCTAATGGAGCGCCGTTTTCATGCCTTGTTGGTGGTGGAGAAGGAGGGAGAGATGGGAGTTTGGTGAGGCGAACGGGGTGCAGAAACCCCCCCCCCCAAACAAAAAAAGTGACAGAGAGAGCTGAAGGCAAGTCAGCCGAGTGAGAGTGAAAGGGGTTCAAATAAGAACAAAGCAGAAGAGTCGACAAGAGGCAGCAGTGAGAATAAACAAGCTGAACAGGAATTCAGGGAGGATAGATGCAGAGGAGAAATATTGCCACGGCGGTGACGGATACCTGTTGCATCGAAAAACCACAACTTCTCGACTACAAACTCTTCAAAGTCCAACCAAACGCATTCAACTCTCCTCAGAGCCTCACCACTTCTGCTGAGAATCTCCGGAGATAATATGGTCATTTTCTATTGGACGGTGAGGCCGGCATGGAATAGCTCCCACACATGGTTTGGTTTTATGCTGGAAGCAACACCAGACAGGAAGAGAGCTTTATGTGTGCGTGTGTGGGATACAGGGGGGAGATAATAAGAAAAAGGGGGAATGTGTGTCCATATACCTGCATGCCAACTAATACACAGAAGCGCAAACTCCACTCCTGGTCTCCACTCGTCCACCTTGCAGCCAATAAACTGAGATGTGAACACATATTGTTTTGCTACTTAAGTGGGGTAAGTCACAGTTGATGCGCTACACTGCCGCATGTCAAAAAATCTAAACTACCCTTTCAAATGTGACCTGTTGAAACCTGCAGAGACCCCGTTAAAGGGTCAAATGAGGATACTTAAGGCTGGGTAAACATCCTCCAACATATGTCCAAGTGTGGGCGTGATCACAGGGAAGTGTGGGGGTAAGTTAACCCATACACAGAGACTACAAATTGGAAGCTGGTGGGAAGTGGGGATGGGGAAAAGTGAGAGAAGAGACCTTGAGATTTAATCGGAGCAGAAACTAGTTAAAAAATTGAAAATGTTTTTTGTTTTTTTTTCCAAAAGATTTATTTATTTTTATGATGGAAAGAGTGAGTACACCCTGGATTTATCACCTGTCAATCAGACTCATGTATGATATGTATTATATATATTAAGATATTGTTATATTCAATTAGATATTTTGGATTGATTGTTTTTATATGTTTTGACTGTCAACAAAGATGGCCTCTTGTAAATTCTGAAAGTGGGTGACTTTTAATATTTCAGTTGGAGATATATGCAATTTGACTGTTTTTGTCTTCTATAAAAACAGATTCAATACCGCAACTTCATATTGAACCTGACTGTGGGTGTGTGAGAGAACGAGAGGGGAAATTGAACACAGCCTTGAGTAACAAGGTGGAAATAAGAATAGAATGAAACAGATTGTGTGTACCTGCACTTATCCAAGACACATGACGTGAAAGTGAAATCTTTTGTCTGCAACAACGCTCTGAGCGGCGGCGGCGGCGGCGGCGGCGGCGGCGGCGGCGGCATACGAATGCTCCCACGCCTCCTCCAACGACTTTGCTTCTCTTTCTCTTCCCTTTTTAGTTCGATACGCCACTTGCTGAGTGCTTCTATTTAAATGCACCTTAGGGTTTGAAAACATGACGGGGTTTTGTTCAGGTTTGGCCCCAATTAAGCTGACTTACTTGCATTTCGGAAATGTGCATTTTCCCCTTGGCTCCATCCATCCATCCATCCATCCATCCATCCTCACTCGGGTCGCGCTTTGGCTTTGACAGGCGTCACTCTCATCACAGGTTTTTAAAATATATTGATTAAAAAAGTAATTGTTGTTCCGTGGTTGAAAATGTCTTATTTTCTCTTGTGTGTATACTTTTTAGGGTCACTTGAATGTCAAGATGACTATAGGGTTGCTATTTCAGGCCTGGAGGGCTCTAGTAATGTGACAAAATGTATTTAGATGGTTGTATGTGCTAACTACTAAACTACTTTTTAGGGTCACTTGAATGTCAAGATGACTATAGGGTTGCTATTTCAGCCCTAGAGGGCTCTAGTAATGTGGCAAAATGTATTTAGAAGGTTGTATGCTCTAACTACTAAACTATCTGCTTTATAAATATCAAATGAAACAACGCGTAGGCTCGAGTTGTGTGTTGTGAGAAAAAGAAGCGGCTACCTCTCTGAAAACATAGTCACATGAGTGTCAAGGTGACTACAGGGGTGCTATTTCAGACCTAGAGGGCTCTAGTAATGTGAAAAAATGTATTTAGAAGGTTGAAGGCTGCTTTATGAATAAGGAATCCTACTTTAACACCATCAACAAGGGATTGCTGTAGTTTTAAATGGTGCTTTGTTGGGCACGAAAACCAAAGGAAATTTTTTTAGCAAAAAACAACCTCATACAAAACACCAGGTTGTAGAAAAACTGAGGTTTGACTGAACCGTATTACTGTTTATTTGTGGTGTATGGAATATGAACTTTCTCTCTAACCGCGGGTCATCAATTCGGGTAAAGTGCAATATTTCTCATAGAAGTCAAGTACATAGGTATATTCTTCAAGTTCTGTTATGTGATGTGTGCATATTTTTGGCCTGAATTGCTTCTTGTGAGTGTGTGCCTGTCAGACTCCCTTTTCTCTGTCAACTGATGTTAGTGCTCACGGGTCAATTTTGTGTGTCAATGTGTGTGCATATCTGCTTGGCTCGGCTGTATTCTCATCTGAAGACATTGCCGCCCGTGGCATTCTTCCAGCACAGGCGATAGAAAAGTTAGTTGGACTCCTAAGTTTCTGATCAAAGCAAATAAGTGATGATGGGATGAAAATACCAGAAACTTTTATTTTTCACCCCCTTTAATGAATATGCATCCCTCGCTACTCCTCATCACTCCCACGTACACACATAGACACTGCTGTGTGTCTTCATCACGTGCAATAATTTTTTCAGACACATGCACACTGTATCTAAGTGCATCTACAGAAGGAACTAAAGCAGAGTAAATGTGCCTCCAGGCTACAGTAGAGTATGCAAGGGAGCAAACACTATACACAGAGCAGGAATAAATGATGAAGGAGCGAGTCATTAGCCGTCCATCCATCTCTCCATTCATTGATTAGCATGGACTAACCTTTTACTTTCATTAGTGAGATACGCTCTGCATCCGATTGCTGATCTCTGCATGTTGATCAGAAGGGATTAGTCCACTGCTTGAGGCTGTGTTGTGAGTGTATCAGTGACGTGCGGTGAGGTTCGTGGCTGGCGATGCTGGTCAATCCTTTGGATGTTTTTTTTTTTTTTTTTTTTTAATGTTCATAGTGGTAGCTCATTAGCGGATATGAGAATAAATTCCTTCATTCATTTTCTACCGCTTATCCTCACGAGGGTTGCGGGGGGTGCTGGAGCCTATCCCAGCTGTCTTCGAGCGAGAAGCAGGGTACACCCTGGACTGGTCGCCAACCAATCACAGGGCACATATAGACAAACAACCATTCACACTCACATTCATACCTATGGACAATTTGGAGTCGCTAATTAACCTAGCATGTTTTTGGAATGTGGGAGGAAACCGGAGTACCCGGAGAAAACTGCACGGGGAGAACATGCAAACTCTGGACATTGAACTCTGGTCTCCTAGCTGTGAGGCCTGCGTGCTAACCACTCTTAAATATGTTGTTTTCAAATACTTCCATGTGCCATTTTTTGTACCTTTTTATTTCTATATGAAGTACATGCATCCTATCCTCCAGGCTGATCTCTGTTACAGAAGCTGTTGAGTCAAGTAATTAATTCATTCTGCGGCGCATAAAAATATCTTTATTGCATATGACCTGTTGCTAACTGGCTGTTTGAGTGTTTCAGTTCAGTCAAATAAAAACACTGGCCCTGGCTTTTCCTTTCTATTGAAGGACGGCAGCGACAAGTACTTCACAGCTCCAGGCCACACCCCCTTCACTGAGTACTATGCACTTCAGCGTATGACATTTCTATTGTCAAACAATAACTACGTCATCAGCATCCAACTCAGTGAATTAACTCGGATGTGCACTAAGATAAGGAGGAGAGACTCGCCGCAGCCTCATCTTAGGTTTCGGTCCTGTAGTTGATAGAAAATGGGCAAATTCACAGACTTTTAGGTAAGAGAATACCATCAATAAATATATTGATATAACACAGTTTGATGGGTAAAATATTATCCATATCCCTCCACTACCTCTGGCTCACACTGAGCATTAGAGCTTCCATCCATTTGCTTGTCCCATCACTTCTATTTTGCAGTATTACTGCAAAGATTACAGATTACTGAACTGTGGGTTTGACTTTTGGATTGTTTTGATTCTTTGCAACTATAAAATGTGTTTATCAGGAGCAACTTTCTTGCTATTGCATTGCGCTCATCATGTAATGTGTGTCGTGTCCAGGCCCCACTATTTCAACCGTGCCAAAGGAGGGGAAGTGTGCCGTGTCGGGGCAAGGATCAGTGCGCTCACACGAGCTAAAAGTGCTGTGCTTTTGTTGCGGCGGCCTAGTATGAGTACGCCCTGAGGGTCCGTTACTGATACAGCTGTACTGTACGCACCTGGATACTTTATAATGAGGAGATATTCTGCATAAAGGTTTCGCGAAACAAATTTATGATGCCACGGCAATGTTTTTTTCATGGAAAATAATTTTCAGCAATATCAACTATAAAAACTATTATAATAACAAATAATCAAAAAATCATTTGAAAAGAGAAATCAAATGTATTGTGCCAACTAAGCACAATTTCTTCATTTTAATAGTGGACTTAATTTAGATTAAACTGTCAGTGGAGAGCCTTTTTAAGCTGATTTCATAAGCCCTTCAATTCATATGTTTGACAGCTATCTGCAATGTGACTTACACGAGTACAACATGAATATGTTATCAGCATACCTGCTGGCAGCACACGTCTATCCCTGCAACGACTTTCTTTTTTGAAGACCTTTACATACCTTGGATGCCAGAGAGGATGCATTGATTGTTTCATGTATATATTCATCATTTCAAGCAGTGCCAGACAGCTTTTATCTTCAAAGTACTTACATTTTTTGGATTTTTAATGTTGCCTTTGTGGACTTTGTAGTGCACTAGTTAAGTCAAAACTAGTTGCATTAAAAACTTCATTTCGGCATAAAAAATATACATGTGTTTGTCTTGGCCGCTCCACAAATATTCCTGATATTGATATCATGTATTCAGATCAGATATTGATATTGGCTCGATACAGTTTATATTAGCCTGCATCTAAAATGTCAACGTGCTAACAAAGTAGCAATGAGTTTGAGTTTCGTTGGCTGTGTCCAGCAGAGTGCAAAACTTGTCATGTACGAGTATCCCGTGGTGTTGCAGAACATCAAGGTGCATTTGTAGTAGCCTCATGTAAAATAGCATTTTTGGATTTTTGCCAGAACATAGAAGCCAAAAAATTAAGCTTCGGCTTCAAACTAGAAACACTGTCCAAAACAATTGAGAGTGTGTGAATGGAGAAAAAAAAAATGTCACTCGATGTATGAGAGCCCAATTTATTGTGCTTGGTGACCAGCCTGTGTTGCTGGTGAGCATCGCTATAGAATTCCTAGCTGTCACTTGTTGGTCCATCAAACTGTACCCTTGCATGTAGTCGGGACGAAATTAACACATTTTGCAGTACTTTAAGAGTACCGTTTGCGCCCATCGGGCTGCATGGTGGACAAGTGGTTGGCATGGGTTTTCTCCGGGTACTCCGGTTTCCTCCCACATTCCAAAAACATGCTAGGTTAATTGTTGACTCCAAATTGTCCATAGGTAGGAATGTGAGTGTGAATGGTTGTTTGTCTATATGTGCCCTGTGATTGGCTGGCCACCAGTCCAGGGTGTACCAGCACCCCCGCGACCCTCGTGGCATAAGCAGTAGAAAATGAATGAATGTTTCCACTGAATTTATTGAAGCTAACAATAAATCGGTATTTTTTTTTCTCATATTTAAGAAAAAAAATAAATATTATAAATATTCATATTTATATTTTTTCTTATTTTATTCTACTATTGTTCTCTGTTTGAGTACTATCAACTTTTCTAACATTCCAAACAACAAAATAAGCAATAAAAGTGTAAATATCGGGCAATATCTGTATTGTATCTGAAATGGAAAAAGTTGCATCCTGCAAAGTTACCAGGATGACGTGACGAATATAGTTGTGGGAAAAAAATCAGAGAAAAAACACTGGAGTTATATGTAAGTGCATGGTTAGGAGTTGGTATCCGTCTCTTTGAGAAACCGCAGCAGGAAAGAAAAGAGACAAAAGTCACCTTAAGAGGGTCATGAAGAGGACAACAGCAAAGATGATTGTGATCTGAGAACACAAGAGATTCAATTATGAATTTTCTTGAAAGACGCATAAGTGGTAGAGAAGAAACGTGGTGGGAGAGAGAGGAAAAAGAAAAGCAATAAGAAGAGGAAGCAGAGGTCAACGGTGAACACGAGGTGACTGCCTCTTGTCTTATGAGAACATTTGGCTGCTGAAGATGCAATAAAACTGTAAGGGGAGACGCATAAAGTCGCGCTCTTCACATTTCAAATAGAAAAGTTGCCTGAAAAACATCAAAATGGCTCTCAAAGCATGACACACACAAAAAAGCCCTACTCCGTAACTCCATCCTCTTATTGCAAAGATGTCGTCAGATTGAACGACATTTATCGACAGATCCTCTTGTTTTTCTTGTTTTCACACAAAAGATCAAGTGAAGAACGGGTGGGGAATGAAATGCTTGGCGAAGAATAGAGAAGATCTTCGCTCAACATTCCATGCTGTTTCGTTGTTTGTTCAAATTCCATCCGTGAGTGTGTACGTGAGTGTAAAAGTGGACTTTTAATTTTGAACCAAATCTCATGAAAATACCCGTACAAATGTTGTTTAGCCATTTCTTATTCATGGTTTCTCCCACTGAAGGACATGTAGCGTGAAAACACAATTAATTTCTGCTTTCTTTGTTTGGTTCTTACTCTACTAACTCGGACTTGACATCCCATCCCAATGTTCACACTTCTGGGACTGCATTATTATGAATAATGTACAACTTTAATAATGCATGGCTTTTCCATCAATTGGACAACATTAGACTTTTCAGTTCACTGTGATGGTGCCTAGTTCATTGTTTTTAATTGTTTATGAAATATTTTTAATGCAGGCATGGATTACTGTACGACTTGCTTCACTTATCTCTCCATCCAGCATCCAGCATCCACATCTCACACCCAAACATTGCCACATATAGCTAACCCTTGTGTGTGTGTGAGAGAGCAGTGAGCTTTTAATCTATTTAAGTCTGATCCTTAAACAGTAATCAATGCACCCTTTTATATTTCCATTAGAGCACAGAGGGGAAGGGGATAAAGCATGACAGTAGGGGCTCAGCCACGGCTACATAAACTCTGGAAAACCCCAGGGCTCTACAAATGTACCCAAAGTGGACTTTGGTCCCTTCTGGGACGTCGGACGAGATCACTTATTTGCCATAGTAAATTACGGAAATACAAACCATGTCAAACTATTAAACAATAGACTCCCACTTATAAGACATTCATTCATTCATTCATTTTCTACCGCTTTTTCCTCACGAGGGTCGCAGGGGATGCTGGAGCCTATCCCAGCTGTCTTTGGGCGAGAGCTGGGGTACACCCTGGACTGGTCGCCAGTCAATGTTTGCCAATTAACCTAGCGTGTTTTTGGAATGTGGGAGGAAACCGGAGTACCCGGAGAAAACATGGCCGAGAATGGAATCAAACTCGGGTCTCCTAGCTGTGAGGTCTGCACGCTAACGACGACATACCAGCAAATACCCAGAAAATTAGAAACTACAAATTTTACAACAATTACCACTTCCACACAGACAGAGAGGAGAACCTTTTCCATTTCAATCTCAGCTGTGGCATGTTGGCTGTAATATTTTGTCATGTCTCATAGCATTGCTATATTGCTACATGACCAGAATACTATGTATAATTTTATATAAATATTATGATATACTATAATATATTATAATATACATAATAAACTAATATTTTGGATTAATAATGGCCTATAGTCAACCACAAAACAGTGGCCATTTCTTCAATGGTGATATCATGAGGGGGGCGATATTTGAACCGCTATATAGCAAGGGATAACTACATGTAAAACAACAATAATGAAACAACTACACTTATTATATATTGTTTAAGTTAATTGGTCCCAGACCCAACCACGATAAGTGATTTTCTAAGTAGGATTCAATATTAATAAATGGAATATTTGACCTTATGAATGTGTTGTTTTACCATTAGAGCTCCTCGCCCATATCACATATTTACCATCACCGTATTTACAACATAAATGTTAACCTGAGTTCATTTAGTATACTTAAATGGCAGGTTTGTGCCCCGCTGTGCTTTATAAGTCTTGTCTTGGTATCTGACACTCCTCCTACAATCCTCTTTACCTGTCCTCTCAGCATGCACACATTTATCCGCCACACTTAGCTGACAGTATTTCCTCCACAGGAGTATACGGGGGTGTTTTTTTCCACTCCACTGTGATAGTTTATCAGCAACGTCTCCTTTGATAGTTACTTTGCACGCTTGATTATGGCTGAAAGGGAGTGGGCCGGGCACTGGGGTTGAGAGGAAGTCTGTCTAATGATATTAACAACATCCTTTATTTGGTAGTGACTACTGGAAGAGGAGGTGAGTGTGGGGGGGGAGAAGGACGCAGAAGTAAAGAAAGCATACAGACATAATGTCACCCGAGTGTGTGATCACAGTGTTCCCGAATCACAAGCTAGATATTTCACACGACATTGGTGCCTGGCGTCTGTTTAAAACAATCATGGATATGGTCCGGTACTACCTCTGTTGGGGGCGGTCTGTGTCTGAGTACTTTTACATATACCGTACCACTGCAAATACAACAGCACGACATTCCCGTGTTGACGGCGCTGTGTAAAACAGGCGACTGGGTCAGGGAATAATGCAATCCTGTCTGGAGGTGTAGCCAGAAGAAAAATAAAGGAAGGAATCGATTGACTGGAGACTAGAGTGAAAATAAACAGGACAATTATGAGCGATATATTACCTTGGCAGGAATGACCCTGCTCCAATCCCAAAAAAGGGGGCAGATATTCCGACCGTGTCTTGTCATGTCATGTATATTATGGTGACTTGTCATCTTGACATGTCACTTTTTAATCAAAATCTTTACAGTGTGACATTACATTTTTTATTTTTTATTTTTTATTTTTTATTTTTTATTTTTTATTTTTTTATTTTTTATTTTTTATTTTTTATTTTTTATTTTTTATTATTTTTTTTTTTTTTACAGTGTGACATTACAAATCACCCAGGAACCTCGCTAGGAATCCACAGAGTCATATGATAACTCTGAAAAAATAGCTTTGTATACGCTATTTAGTATGACATATTTATGTATTTTGAAGTACAGATGCCATATAAAATAATGTATTGCATGCACCTCGTCTTTCTATGCAGGGTTTGTGGTGTGAACCCACGACCATGCATACTTCGTGTGTGTACATTATGCGTTGCCGTGCTTAAAAGGTCAGGGTGTGAATATAAATGGATTTTATTTATAACTGGTATACATGCTCTTTTAAAAGTCTCCGCATACATAATGTTGGTGTTGTGTTTAATACATTTATTATTATTTAGTATTGTGGATCGACAGGGTAAACACAAGACCTTTTTGCACTATAACCTCAAACTCATAAAAAAAAAGATGTCATCAATCTATTCACGGTTACAACACTTCACAGTGTGATGATGTTATACAATGCATGCGTATACTGGTATACACACAAAACGTCCATTGTAAAGGCAACTGTGGATTCATCATGTTTGTGGCGTTATGCATATCGAAGGAGTCAAGTAAACCCCACAGCACTGGCGAAATGTCACTTCTCCCATCTCCCACGTGTGTTTTATGCACAGTGATGCAAAAACCGCTGCAGGGAGGCTATTAATATAAATGCTTTATACACAATGTTAAGACTGCAATATAAAAAGCACAATGCACGGCGATTCTTAGGGCTATTTTAGTATGTAGTATTTTTGTATATTCAGTATGCTTTTGAATGTTAAATAAGCCTGGAGATGCGGTGAAAACCGGAACCAACTAACCTCGATAAACGACAGACAAAATGCTATGTTCCCTGAAGGATGATTGAATACCAGCATCAAGGCTATATTTTGGACAACACAATTTGCATACACTATGAATTGAGCCACTTATCTCAAAATCCCAACCCAACCAGTGTGTTGCACATAAGAGGGCAACCTCATTCTAGGTCATGATGGGATTCTGTTCATCGCATATCATGGCTGAGAATTGATTGTTTTCTACTGAAGGAGGAGAATAGTTTTGGGGATTTATCGTTGATGAGCATATAAGTACATTTGATTGCTCCAATAGTCATCTTTTGGCAGTCCGGCGCTGGTATTAAAACCCCATTTCATCTGAGGCCCGTGAAAGTGTGTTGAAAGCTAAGCAAGACCAGTGCTCACAAGCTGCTTCTATAACCCAGCGAAAACTGTCACCTTGAAAAGCCTCCATCAACACCAGCACATCTCAAGGCTTGCAATTTTCCTCTATTTACCTTGGCAAAGCGCCAAGGACTCCATACTCTCCACCAGATGTGCACGCTTGTGTGTTTGTTTGTGAGTATGCATTATGAAGGCGTGTTAGATGTTATTATTATTATTATTATTGTCAATTCACTTTTAGATACATTTTCATTTATATTTTTCATGATATACACATGCAACACTCACAGATAACTAATGGTAAAATAGAAGAGGCAGACACATTGTTCTCGCTCACACATGCTTAACATTCACTAGTGCACAAACTTAACTTTCACTTTCTGTTATATGGAGTCTATGTACTTTCATTCTGGCGTCTTTGTTGATCTTCCTCATTGATGCTATGACCAAATATATTGCTGTTATATTAGAATACAGGCTGCACAGTGAGGAGTGGTTAGCACGCAGGCCACACAGCTAGGAGACCCGAGTTCGATCCACCCTCGGCCATCTCTGTGTGGAGTTTGCATGTTCTCCCCGTGCATGCGTGGGTTTTCTCCGGGTACTCCGGTTTCCTCCCACATTCCAAAAACATGCTAGGTTAATTGGCCACTCCAAATTGTCCATAGGTATGAATGTGAGTGTGAATGGTTGTTTGTCCTGTGATTGGCTGGCCACAAGTCCGGGGTGTACCCCGCCTCTTGCCCGAAGACAGCTAGGATAGGCTCCAGCACCCCCGCGACCCTCGTGAGGTTAAGTTGTAGATGAATTTGAATACAATTTGTAAACCTTTCAACTGAATCATAACGGTGTTTTCTCAGAAAAAATTATATGCGATTAAATTTGTAGACAATGGATCGCCTGCTGATTTTTGTGCTAATTTGGTAAGATAAATATGTTTGCACCACGGACAGCGCATGCACACTTCCACTGTTTTTTTGCAAACCGACAAACTGATGTTGTTAAAAAGCTTGGCCCGAGGATCAGCCAAATGCACCATCTGTTCTTCACATTAGGGATAAGTGAATTTACTATTTTATATGCCATCACTTCATGGACACTGATATTAGGCCGCTTTTATCGTTTTTATATTATTATATTACATTCTGTTTAACCTGGTTTTGTAGATGTGGCTTCATCTTAGTTTTTATTATTTTTGATTCAGTCTGTATAATGAGTATATTGAAAACATGGATCACTTCAAGATAAATGCTTTTGTATTATTTTAATGGCACACTTGTAATGAGTAGTCTTTATGTTTCATTCATTCATTCATTCATTTTCTACTGCTTATCTTCACGAGGGTCGCGGTGGTGCTGGAGCCAATCACAGGGCACATATAGACAAACAACCATTCACACTCACATTCATACCTATGGACAATTTGGAGTCGCCAATTAACCTAGCATGTTTTTGGAATGTGGGAGGAAACCGGAGTCCTCGGAGAAAACCCACGCATGCACAAGGAGAACATGCAAACTCCACACAGAGATGGCCGAGGGTGGAATCGAACTCTGGTGTCCTAGCTGTGAGGCCTGCGCGCTAACCACTAATTTTTTAATCATTCAGTTAAGTAAAACAAAAGTCAGGGTACACCCTGGACTGGTCGCCAGCCAATCAGTCTAATGTAAACCCTTATATTATTATTATTTTTAAAAACCTTCAAACATAAGCTACTTTTTACCTCGGTGTTCATTATATTTGTAAAGAGGAAGATTTGAAAACCAATTGACCCATCTGCACAGTGCCCAGAGGTGGCAGTCATGCAAGCCTTCTGCCATCTCTCCCTCCAGATGCAACATTTACAGCTCCATCTGTGCTCTGATTGCTCTCTGCGGCTGCCTGCAGTGGTGCAAAACCAGAACAACTCTCAATCCTCCCAAAATTTCATGACATTATACTTGTTTGTCAAATGCATGTCATTGTCTGTCAGTCACAGCGGCTGCACAATAGCTAAAGCCAGCATATAGCATCACTCGTTTGGAAAACCATACGCTGGTATGCAGAAGCGTGCGTGATCAACCGATTAGATTTCATTGTGAAGGCTTGTCGGTCAATTTCCTGTCACACATACAGCTTTCCGTAGCCATGACAAATTTTTGGATTCCCTCACAATACATTTTTAATGAATTATTGGTCATGGACAGTGAATGGTCCTACATATTCCTGAGGGCATTTGTTGTACTCAGCATTCGGTTTGACAATTTGGGCATGACAGAAAATAATCGAGAGTCATGTTTGGCCCAGTTCAAATTTAAAGATGCCCAATGCCATTGTGAAATCCATACCTAGACCCTTTGGTTAAGCGTGTGTGTAAGATTTTCCATTGCATCTGACTATTGCATTACGAACATGCCCTGTTATGAATGCATATATGGAAGTAGAAATAATGATGTGCAATGGCACACACTGGTATTTTTATCTGTGCATGGAAATATAGACAGATGAGTTTGAAAGAAAGTACATATGGGACGTATTACATGCTACACATTTCTCCATTACTACAGGCAATTTGTTTTAATGGCAGACTTAAACATACAATACCCTCAAACGTCCTCCTTTCATGCGGGCAACTATGAAATTGGAGAGTGCCTGTTAACTAGCTCAGTTATGTTAGAACAATCAAATTGAGTTCTCAGTGCTACAAAGACATATACTCTGTCACTATGAATATTGCTTAAGGGGGGATGAAATCCACCAGAGATTTCCTGGGACCGTAATGCAAAGGGTGGTTTAAGCCAGTGCTTTTCAATTATTTTCACGCCTGCCTCTGAGTTGGTATACAATTGAGAACCCGGCACCAGCATTCTGCATGAACAGGTGAATGCACCTCACATTATATGCCAGGTTTGTGGGTGACTTTGTCAAACTTGAGTGGGAGAGGAAGGATATGGAGTTGGAGACTTAACGTGACGTCCATCCCACACACAGCTGCAGATATCTGCTGGAGAGGAGCGCACCATGTGTTGAAAACAGTCTCTTATATTAGAAGATATGACAAGTTTGAGTTGGAAAAATTCTTGAAAATTTGTCATTGAAGGGTCAGGGTGGGTTACGTTGTGTCTCGTTATGTTATCAATACACTGCGTCAATCCAGCTTAATGTATTTTTATCATTTAGCATAAAATGTAGTTTGATGTTACATGGAAAGTCAGTCCACAAAAATAAACAGATTTTGTGTTTTGTGGAACAATTGATTGGATTTGCATGTTTTGTTTTGTTTTTAAATGCAAAAAAAAATGATTCAGTTAGCGTACATTTTGGTTTGAGTCGGACCTTCTTGCGGATAAATGGTGGATCATGTCGCAGTAGTTAGAACTATTTATGTTATATGTGAGTGAGGCCTGGAATAGAAATACTAGATTGGGCTTTCAAAATCCAAAATGTATTTAAACATGTGATTCTTGATTGTAAAAAGACTGCATGCTCTTGCATCACTGTCACAATCCAAGTGAAATATCGTATATTCTCCCTGGGATGATCTCTAAATAGCTGTGGCCTTGGCGTGCACTCCATCCTGCCTGGCTGGAGGGGTGTTAATTAAAATATTTCCAAATTTTCAGTGCAGCAGTGGCATTAGCACCAAAGTGTATGAACACTTTTCCAAGAACACTGCTGAGTCAGAGTTCATGAGCGGCTTTTGCTCCGACTTAATTTCACTTATAATTGGCTGCGAGTTAAACTTATAGTGGGCGATCTAATTGACAAAGCATATATTCTAAATATTAGGATGATTAGTGACCAGCACGTCGTGCTTGCGTCCATGCTTATGTCCATCTCCACCGCTTAAGCACGTCATGAGCCGAGCAATATCCACTGATTTATTGTCCCAACTCGTAACTAAATGAGTTTAATTAGAAGTCAAGCCAGTGTTGAATCAGCACCACTACTGCAACAAAGTTTGTGGATTAAAAAGGAAAAAAAGGATACCCTAGAGTAAAATCTATTATGGAAGCTGGTGCCTGTTAGTGATGATTAAACAATATATAGCACAGATAACCTCAGTCAGAGAGGATTATGAATATTATTGGAATAAAACTCACATTTCCCACTGCGTCCTCGAGGCTGAACAGGACTCCCAGTTATTTTTAATGTGTGAATGCTTTATGTTCAAAACACAGCATTCCCCACGGGCTCCGACACTCCCACTGGGGATACAATTCTCACAATGTGCACACATTAGTTTCAAAACACACACGAGTTTCTGCTGACATTGAACCCCAAGATGTTTCCGGACCTCTGAGAATGACTTTTATAGCATAAACTTTCAAAACGGGATTGTACTAAACATTTCTTTTGCATATTAAGTGGGTAAAGAAAGTAACATCCGGTTGTTCCGCCTGCGTAAGTCAGCTCTTTTTTTTTTTGCATGTCTATACGGGAGCTTCCGCCACCATCGTGCAATATGTAAAGACGGTTTTAAATGGATTTTCAAGGACATAATGAAGTGTGTTGTATTTCATTTGTTACGTATCGGCTTCTCTGTGTTGTGGTGCGACCCCAGGGTGCAGAGAGCAGGACCGAATGCAGGTAAAATAATATTTATTTTATCAATAATAGCAGCAAAAGAAAACACAACTCAGCATCAGAGATGCACACACCTGAACTAAATAAGACCACAAATTAGGGACAGGTGTAAATGATTAAGGCAACCAAGGAAGACAGGAAGTGAAACAGGAAAATACAAAATAAGAGTGTGAAACGGAAACCAAAACCTAGACCGGAGCTCAAACATAAACTGTCACGCAGGAACTCACGCAGGGCGTGACATCATTTTCACAATGTTCAGCTCCTTGCAGCCCTCGTAATCCCATGAGACATAATAAACTGGAAAAAAAAGACATAAGGAAACGTTAATTATTTACATTAGCGGTGGGTGTATGGGCTGACATCAATTACAGCAAATCAACTCCTACAATTCCGTTTTGTTTTTTTAAAGCACCGTTCCTTCCCATGAGGCACTGAGTTTTATTACGTTGGTTCTTTTCAGCACAAATTGTGGTGGTGTTGTCTTGCAGTTTTGTTTGGTCACCACAGCTGTCATTCGTCCGTGGTTCTTTGACATCGTTACCATCGTGTTGTACGTACATCCATTATGTATGTGCTCACCACAGTTGATTCTCTCAAGACAAGACAGGGCACAAGGCAACCGCACTATTTCATGTCATTTGACTTTATGTCACGTTTTCTTGACCTTGTTGAATGAGGTCATTTCATTTTCAATGCAACTATTCATTCTATTCACATCGCTGTGAAAATGGTAAATAATTGAGCGTATTCATGGAACAAGTTAGTCACTCTTGATGGCCCGGAGGCCATTCATGGCCTGCAGCTGATTTTTTATTGGCCCTCGGCACATTCTAAAAATACAAGTCAACAAGATAACAATAATAATATAATAACAGCAACAATAAAAAAAATGAGGGCTGCATGGTGGATGAGTGATTGGCACGCAGGCCACACATTTAGGAGACCAGATTCAATTCCACCCTCGGCCACCGTGGTTTTTCTCCGGGTACTCCGGTTTCCTCCCACATTCCAAAAACATGCTAGGTTAATTGGCCACTCCAAATTGTCCATAGGTATGAATGTGAGTGTGAATGGTTGTTTGTCTATATGTGCCCTGTGATTGGCTGGCGACCGGTCCGGGGTGTACCCCGCCTCTCGCCTGACGACAGCTGAGATAGGCTCCAGCACCCCCACAACCCTTGTGAGGATAAGCGGTAGAAAATGAATGAATAAATGCAAAACATTACGGGAATAAAGTCATAATATTAGGATACAAAACAGTATGAAATTGAATTAAATTTTGAAGAATATTTTTTTTATCAATAATAATATTATGAGAAACAAAACAAAACAAAGATTGAAGTTGCAGTTTTAGGCAATTTAGGTTGGGCAAGTCATAATATTCATAATATTCTAAAAATAATGTCAACATGTTTTGACAATAAAGACATCATATTAAGAGAAATAATGTACATTAAGAAAGTCTAAATATTTGTAAAATAAATAATAAGCCAAGTCTTGAAAGTAAAAGTATGCCAGTAAAGCAGAGTTGGTTGCAGGACGCAACTTTGCACCACACCACTGCAGATGATGAAGGTGATGGGGGGGGGGCCCAGCGAACCTCATGTCGCGTGCATCGGAGAGAGGTGGATGTGCATGAAGGCATCTCTCAAAGCATTAGTGGCAAATAAAAGGTGTATTACCCTTAGCTAAAGAACATCAGGGTCAGACACTCTCATGCTCTATTATGTCCCCTTATTTACGCTCTCTTATTTCCCATATTTCCAAACGCAACGTGACAGGGATGTACATACCTGTGGATACCAATGGATGACTTCTGGTTTAATGCTGCATTTTTGCCGGTTGGACACCACAAAAAGTGAAAAAAAGTTGAAAACGTCCGATGTCTTATTTATTGGTTTCTGACCTTCTGGGGACTTTGACCCCTGTATTAAACCAAATGACATTGACATTGTAGCAACACTGAAGCGCAGACATTGAGAGGCAGCGAGATGACAAGCCGCCAGATGGTCTAATGAGCACAGGAAATATTACAGCTGGCAGCCGCACACCAACATTAATGACACCGGTCATTTAAGGGCCTGAGAAGAGGCTCCGTGTGCATGTGTGCATCTCCATATTCCTACATTTAACTGTACTTGCAAGGTCAAGAAGCTCCCCTAATTATTGCACTATTACCGAGAGGCAAAGTCTTTTTTAACCTTTCACAAAGATATGTGCTGGGCAAGCATTCGGTTGTCAATGTGAATGTTTCAATACTGAGTACACAGTGGTACAATCGTATTGTATAACTCCTGCACAATGCTACAATAAACAAAGTCAATTCACACGGGATATGCGGTTCTGCTTCCTGGTTCTTCCCATGTGACGGTTTTGCTACTATCTCATGCCGTCCCTCCTTCAATCCTTTCTGTCTTATCTCTCTCAAGGGTCTCTATGAAATATTCTGACCAATCTCCTACAGGGAACACATAATTAGAAACCACTGAACCATGACTCCGACACGGGGGCTTTTCTCCTATCTGTTTAGACAAGGCAGGCTGTGGAGCGGGGGCGGTTCAGCTGTAAAACATCTTAATGGTCAGAATGCTACAGCGACCTGAAATGGAGGTGTCCAACATTACATTTAGATAGATAAGAGGAAAATGAGTGGGGAGATGCCGGAGGATGGATGCATTGGTAGACGGATCGAGAAGGTGAGAGGAGTGGAGAAACTGGAAACGGAGAGTTGGGACTTAACACCATTTAGTTTTTATTCATGAAACCATCAGTCACAAGGATTTCGAACAAAAATATTCGTATCATCAGTTGACAAGCCTAACAAACCCAAGTCATTCACACTTCCATGTTTTGGAATGAGTTCTGTTTGCATGCATATATCTCAATTAGAGGGTCACGGTGTGACTTTTACCCGACTTTGTCCCCCGTATAGCATTATTATGTTGTCGTGGCGTGACTAGCTCGTTATTGTGCTGACGGCCTATATTAGCGAAGGACAGTGGACCCTTTGGGACAGTTTCATTACTGCATGCCCTTGGAGCATTGTGGAGGCTCATATATGATGCCGCCAACACACACACACACACACACAATCGTATACACATATTTCTACACATATACATATGACATCCAGTGACCACACACACACCCTCCCTTTTATGAGCCCTCCCTTTCAGATAAAGCGAGGAAATGAATGTCCGGCAGCCAAGACTGTTAATTAACATTTATGGCTTTAGATGACCATTGAATCGTTAGACTCCTTCTCAAACCAGGGTATAAAACTCCAATCTATGTCTCACAATCCTGGCCAAAGTAATGGAGGTAGCGGATGATGGTGATTGGTTTTATAATATGACTGTAACAGCGCTCATCTTCTTTGAGAAATGCAGCATTTATTTATTCCCTTGGGCTGAATGAAAAGGTGGGATTTATCTACAGAACAGAAATCTATATATTCTCTGAATTAACTATGACACCTAATTAGTAGGCTATTCTTCTGTATTCGGTGCTGCTCTGTACACTATCCCAACAAGCTGTTTGGCACGTCAGTAAACGCTTCCTAACTAACCTCTTACAAACTCCACTGACAGCAAATTGGCTCTTGTCTGATAGACCACTGCTTCAAACCATCTCTTATGACTCTTGTTTTACTGCCATGATCTAATCTTCTAATAAGATCACCTCTGCAGTGTGCATGGCATGTCCCTGATCCCTCAGGTCATACGTTGTCAACAGGGTCGTCACAAGGTTCTGAGGACGGGGGGGTGCACAGAGATGTACAGGATATGAATGAATGTAGTAGACATTCATAAAAAACAAATAACGAAGAAGAACCGGGATATAACTTTCCCACTTTTTCCCACTTTTGGACAGATTTAGTAGAGATACTGTTTTAGGCCACCATTAAATTTGCACAAGTAAGCACAAGCATTCTGTCCAGTGGACAGTGAACAATTATATAATAATCATTATTATATTATTAATTAGCCTATTAATATTACTATCATTATTCTTCTTTTGATTATTACTACTAGTAGTAGTAGTAGTAGGCTAGTAGTAGCCTGCTTAGTGGCTTGCTTATTAGCCTGCTTTTGCCTTATTATATGAAATTTGTCTGAGATTTTTTTGGTAAAAAAAAAAAAAAATCAATACAAAATCAATTTAAAAAATATCAAATTATTTAGGGGGGCTTAAGAACATTTTAGGGGGACTGAAGACCCCCTAAATGACGCCACTGGTTGTCAAAGCCCTGTCACCAGAGGGTGCTTCCCGACTTGTCCCGACTATGTTTCCTCTAGCCAGACCGAGAAAAAGTGGTGGCAAGTTCCATCATTTTTCCTATTTTTTCTCACACTTGTACACCTGCAGTTTGTACCTTGATACAGGTAATTACGGCCAAGAACTACATTTCCCATGATGCCTAGAGTGAAGTTCAGGAAGTTGTGAAGTGGAAGCGAATATCATGTTTTGAAGTCTTTGACTCACTATAAGTTTGCTAAAAGTATAGAAGTACTACAGTACTCATTTGGAGTACTCAGATTTCCAAGCGTCCAACCGCCTCCAGATAAAAGTAACACCAAGAGCGATAACAAAAGAGGGAGAGAGAGACTCAGTGTGTGACAAAGGAAGAATGAGCCTCTTTAACTGTGATGCTGAAGAAGATAACTTTAGTGGTTTGAGTTCCCAGGAGGAGGATGGGGATGCCGATGAATGACTTTTCGGGAAGGCTATAGTTTAAGTACTGTTACATGCATTGTTTGGAAACTGGGGTAACCTGGAAATGATGGAAAATCCACATTTTTCTACTATCTATGGAAGTCTTAGAATATGATGGGTTTTCATGCCATGCCGATGTGTCAATCACTGCCACTCAAATAAAGAAATTGTAAGAGCATGCAGTTGTGTGGTCTGAACCAATACAATTTCCATCTTGGTTTGAATGTTTATCTCAGTAAACAAACCCAACTTCACAGAATGAAGCTCATGTTGATCATTCACTTCCCTTATCACATGCGCCCAATCCACACAATCATGATCTATAAACAGACCGTCAAGCACAGACCAGATATCCGAGTCAGCGGTCCCCAACACCTGTCAGCCAATCTCCTTACCGTGTTCTGTGGCCAAAGGATGCTCTGTGTGTTTGCTTCATGTTTATTCATATCTCAGATTGTGTGTTCACAGCATGCGCGTGAGCAGTCTGACGGTCACAGATAAGGTGGCAGTTATCGTATCGGGCCAAGCCAACCTATCCCAAACTCTAACAAGCCTCAGGTGCCTTTGCACATTGGCTTTTTCCTGCAACAGCCCTTCATTTTCATGTCAATTTCACACCATTTTTATAACTGTCAGTCTTAGCCTTCCCCTGCCGGTTGGCCCTCAATCACTCCTACTTCCTTTTGATAGGCACTCAAGCCACTTTCACTCAAGTTTTTCTCTTCTGTTTCTCCCTCAATTTTCACTTTTTTCTCAGTCTAGCCCTCTTGATCTATCCATCGACTGGATGCTGCGATCTGTCTTTCTCAATTTACTTCAACTTTTATGGCATTCATTATCCTATGCAGGGCTGCATGACAACCGAGTGGTTAGCATGCAGGCCTCACACATAGTAGACCCCAGTTCAATTCCATATCTCTTCCATGTCGGATATCTCTGTGTGGAGTTTGCATCTCCGGGTACACCGGTTTCCTCCCACATTCCAAAAACATGCTAGGTTAATTGGCAACTCCAAATTGTCCATAGGTATGAATGTGAGTGTGAATGGTTGTTTGTCTATATGTGCCCTGTGATTGGCTGACGACCAGTCCAGGGTGTACCCTGCCTCTCGCCCGAAGAGAGGCAGGGTACACCGCTCTATCTGCAGGCGTGCCACAGGGAAGTGTCCTTGGTCCCCTTCTTTTTCTGATGTTCATAGATGATCTGGCTTCACACCTTGACAACGATCTTCACCTATTTGCTGACGATTCAACTCTCCATGCAGCCATCAAGAATCCTGCAGATCGTGTCATGTGCACTGACAGTTTGCAAAAAGACCTACACGCAATTGAGAAGTGGGCATCTGACACCCTTCTTGGTGTTCTCTGGTGTTGTTATTACCAACACTCTTACTTGGACCCCGTATATTACATATCTGGCTACATCCCAAGTCGGTCAAGGGATCTTCTCCCCTTCAAGGCCAGAGTTACCATCTACAAGGCCTACATTCGACCCCCCATGGAGTATGCATCACCCATTTGGAGTGGAGCTGGCAATACTGCTCTCAGTATTCTATACAGACTTCTGCATCTTCTGAACATTGAAGACCCAATCAATGCTGGTATTTACCCCTTGGAGCTTAGAAGAGATGTTGCTACTCTCTGCACATTTTACAGACATTTCTTCTTCAAGCCATCGTTGGAAATTGGTTCGATCATCCCCCCGGTGTTTGCTAGTTTGAGGACAACAAGATCCTCCTCTACTGCACATCCATACTGTGTAACTATCCCCAGGTCTCGCACACATCTTCACCAATCCTCTTACGTACCAAGGGCATGCCGTCTATGGAACTCGCTGCCAGCTCACACCTTTCCCACCTTACCAAATATGGATATATTCAAGAAAAATATTAATCAGCATTTAGTTGCTATTTTATAAGTGGAGGATTAGTGGTAGAGAATGAATGAATGAATTATCCTTTATGCCTTGCACTTCCTTTCATTACCTTGACCCACTTCTTGCTCTTTATACTGTTTTCTAATTTAGTCCCACAATCGTCAACAAGGGTGTAATTTGCTTTTAATTCCGAGAGACCTCCTCTGTTGTTGTTCTCTATCAATCTTTTTCCTAAGTTTATGTTCAGTGTCCCCAAACTATTCTAACTCCTGTTAAAAGCTACTTATGTAGCGATGGGACAAGTAGTCAATTGTCGTATCATTTCAAATCTTTTCAAATTGTATGAAAAAAACTGATAGCAATATATTTTGTAACGGTGCTGGATTCTAGCATCAATGAGGACGATCGACGAAGAGCCCAGAATGAAAGGACACAGTTTATGTAGCAGTTACCATACTCCTCCGGAAAGTGAAAGTTAAGCTTGTGTAAGAGGGGTGGTTCTAAGTATGCCGATTCCGTGTCAAGAAGGCTGAATGTATAGGTGTAATAATAATATCTAAGAGGTATAATCAGCTGAAGTCCTACTGGTGAAGTATTACTAGCACATACAGTGCGGTATAGATTTAGTCCTGAAATCTAAATTGTAAACATTTACTGTTTTTGAATCACTGAGGACAATACCTTGAAGCCGAGTGTACTACAGTAGAATCAGACGTGCGCTGAGTAGGAACGTCAACGATACTGGTGTTTTGTCACACACATTAATGAACATGCTGCCTTTTTTTTCACTCACTCCAGTTGGCATTTTATATGTGAAGAAACTAATTGAATATTTCAAATTTTGTATTCTGCCTGCCTTGTTTCATCGATATTACTTCCTGTCTGTAATGCTGTGGCAGCAATTACATATTTGCCAGAAAGTGCAGAGGTGGGCAAATGCAGTAATGACAAGATTGAACATTTCCTGAACACTCAAACAGGGTCCCTCTCTTACTCCTTCTCTTTTTTTTTGCCTTCGTTTTTTTCTCCTCTTTGCCATGCTGCGGTTGTCCCCTTCTTGCTTTTAAGATGATGCATTTTATATCAGTTTCCTCCACTCAATTTGTTAACAAAAATTGCTTTTTCCCACCGTGATGTGACTATTGTATATTGTTACTGAAGTAAATGAGCTGTTGAGTTGTAGCTCGGGGCTGCTTCGAGATGCAAGAGAAGCGTTGTACAAAATGAATGAATGATTGAACAATTTATTTATTGTCTGTATTTTTATTTAGTTTATGTCTGATTTATTTGTTCTTATTTAAAATGTACCCAAAGTGGTAGGATGAACCCTTCAGAGCTTGGAATGTTGATCTCAAATGGGGGATGGGGGTTTGTTTGAGGATGTGTGCAAACATAAAACCTCAATTTTCATCATTAACCCATGCCAAACAGTCAAAAAAATACAAACTTGGGAAAAACGAGTGTCGCACAACCTTTTACTTTTATTGGAACAAGGCCGCACGGTGTACCAAAGTGGTTAGTGCACAGCCCTCACAGCTAGGAGACCCGAGTTCGATTCCACCCTCTGCCATCTCTGTGTGGAGTTTGCATCTCCGGGTACTCCGGTTTCCTCCCACATTCCAAAAACATGCTAGGTTAATTAGCGACTCCAAATTGTCCATAGGTATGAATGTGAGTGTGAATGGTTGTTTGTCTATATGTGCCCTGTGATTGGCTGGCGACCAATCCTCTGAAGACAACTGGGATAGGCTCCAGCACCCCCGTGAGGTTATGTTTGTCTGAAACATTTGTTTGTCGAAACGTTCATAAAGTTATATGTGAAATGCAAATACAGTTTTCATTCTCAAAGTAAAGTATTACATGCCTTGTATTCTTTATGCTATGACATTAAATATTTTTTATAGCATTTCTAAAATGAATAAATCAGTTATGAAATAAAGAATGAATGAAAACATTCAATATCATAAATATTTCAGAAGTTGGCAATTTCAAAAGAAATGACTGTCCCGGAAGGTACGACTAAGTCATCATTTAAAAAATGATACCCACTCCTGCTTCCGTGGTGCTAAGCTATGACTGAATATTTAAGCTATAGCAATAACTACGCCTGTCAATGCATATTGCATCCCTTTACAGGAGGAAACGGTGTCATTCACATCATGTTGCTTACATTAGCTTTGCATTCTTGCCAATAAAAATGGTGAGTACGTAATAAATCTAGTTTACGGAAAGCTGCGTCTTCCTTAAAAACTTGACAGGCCCTGAGCAAGGATTGACTTCTTCACTAACCTCATTGCTCAGGGTCGTTGTGAGCAAGGTGTATTTTTTTTTCTGAAACCTTTCCTCATTGCTGACTTCATCACAAGCTCTCCAGTCAATGTTGTTATGGGTTCATATTATTATTCCAGGCATGGATTATGGTATCACTGATGCTTTCAGTGTAGGGTGAGTGATGTAAATTCAGCTGTTACAGATTCCTTTTTTTATATATAGTTATGCACAGAGTTATGTGTGCCTGTGAGCGCTCTCCGAGTATGCATCCTACTTCATAACTGAAGGAAGCACTGAGATGCTTTGGGCTAGCAAGCTCTCCGTTGGCGAGAGGACACACGCAAGGAATCAACTGTTTTCAGTTATGGGGATTGTGATTTTGATTGTGATTTTCTTTCAAAGTCAGGTCAAAAATTGTCTTTTTGTCACGTCTATAAGTCAGTTGGACATTGGAGTTTACTAATGATCTTCATCTGTCATGCACTCACCCCCACTTGTCATGACATGGTTAACTTAAGGTATAATGGCACTTCCTTTCCATCGCTTTGCTGTATGCACTGTGAGTCCATCTTACCTTATTTATGTCTGAGACGGCTTAATTTCTATTATTAATGTCTATATATTGGGTCATACAAGTGTAAAAGTCACTATAGGGTTGTTATTTCATGTCTAGGAGGCTCTAAAAAAGCTAAAGCTTGTTTTTAGAATCAGGTTTTCTATGCTCTTCCTATGGAAAACTTCCATGTATTAATGTTGAATCCTACTTCGTCAAAAATTAACTTATAAACGAGGGACGACTGTATTGTAATTTATTGGCTCACACATGTTGCTACACATGACATGTATACTCTCTCAAGACCAAGATGATGATGATTTCCTTTCTCAGTCGAATCTTCACTTCAAATTGAAAACTTCAATATAAGTCCCGAGGTGTCTCTGCCAGATGCTTAAAGACCCGTTTCCTGTCTGTCAATTTTCTGTCTTGGTTTTTCATTAATATAGCAGAGACTCCCTCCTGTTACAGTAAAATTGGCCGAGAGAGCAGCATCCGAAATAAAGCATCTGTGGCAGTGATGTCAGATGACAGTTATGAAGTAGATTACGGGGTTTATTGTCTCAACTATCGTCCTTCTGTTGGCCCTCTTACCCCAGCTACATGGAACACATCTCATCCTCAAATTATCTATTGCTTCGTTTTCAAATTATGGAAGCCAGTTTATGTAAATATTATTTGTTATTATGATAACTAGTTTCAGTAGTGCCCTAACTTTTTGTCGTTTTGTGTTGATTTGCAATACACCACTACTGCAGAGTGCTCCCCAATAATCCTCCATGAGCCCTCGTCCCTATCGACTGTATATATTCCTATTGCTTTCTTCCTCTTAACTGGATCCACTTGCTAATAATAGCTCTGGCTTAAGCAGAACCGGATGGGAAACAGAGCAGAAGAGAAAAACTGGGGAACTGTTGGCTGGGTTCACATTGTGCAGTGTACTCTTATGCTCATATGGCTCAGTGATTTATTGGCGTATCACCACTAGACTACCAATTTAGTTTTCTGTCTTTGTTTTATACTTGCTATAGAAGTCACTCGTCATTGTCTCTCCCATGCTACGAATACGAACTGCACTTTTGTTCAAGATAAAGCATCTTTTATTGAACACTTCTGTCAGGCATTTTTGTGCTGAGTTTTTCTTCCAACAGATGGATGAAAGAGATAATTCAGAGCATTTTTTAATGCTAAAGACTTTGGCTTCAGCCCTTAAAAACACAATGATTTGGAAGTGACGGATTACTAATGAGGAATTCTACCCAATCTTTTGGACTGCACATCTGTAATCCTGCTTAATGTAGTTTTATGGGATCACAGATCAAAATTTTGAGATGCTGGCTTAGAGCGTCTCCAATAGTATGGCCATGTATCGAACAGCGCTTACTGCTTCTGATTTTAGGCAAATACCCCATTGACAAAACACCTTGAGCCCTTGAGTCCGTTGAGTCAAAACATTAAGAGAAAAAAGTTATAATATAAGTTGGAATTTGTCAAGAATTACATTTAAGTAATTTTAAAGATAAAATAAAAATAGATGTATTTATTTATTTATTATTATTTATAAATTATTAATTCATTATTTTTAAGTCATAGTATGAAAAACAAACAAAACAACAAATTAATACAATTATGTTTTAATTAGTTTGCAAAAGTTATAATGTTACATAAATAAAGTCAAAATTATGAGAAAAAATTACAACAGAAATGCATAGAACTACTGTAATTTTATCATTATAAATCAAAATAATACAAAAAAAAGTCGTAATATTGTGAGAAATGCACAAAACTAAATTTGTAATTTGGGGGGAAATTAGGATGAGGAAAACATTTATGCATTTTATGCATTCTTCTCACTCACATAAGCTTGTACTTCCTGGGCTCTTATTTATTGATGATGGGAGTCCCAGTGCTGTAGTCATTGACTAGTACTCCAAAACGAAGTACATATTGTATATATTGGACACTAATGGTATGGGTAATTGTAGAGGCGTAAATTGCCAAACCAATAGTAGATTATGTTAATCGGGGCTTGAGCTGTATTATGACCCAAACCAAACAATTTTACCCATTCACATCCAAGTGACAAGGCACGATTTGTGAGAAGCTCGGCCTTTAAGGACAGACACACAATGAAAAAAATATCACTTCCTCTTCTCTTTTACATTCTTTTTTGCATTCTCTATGAATTATTTTTGGCTTTCCATCTAATGCTGTCAAGAAAAAGACCCAAGAGAGATGCTTTAGTGATTTGCGTGTTGTTTGTTTAATGTCGGCACACTTTTTTTGTCAGCTTTTGCGACCTCTTCATGTCCTCTCTTTGGAGGATTGAAGAAGTGCTGAACTGAAAAATTTGAATGTGAAGGAAGTAAACGAGAGAGGAATATGAATGTTTCTTCATGTGGAGAAGTGTCCGTGTCCAGCAGAGATGTAGAGAAAGTGTGGTTTGATAAACAGTTTCTTAGCAAGCGCCATGGGGGAAGGTAATGGTAGAAGGTAATAAAGAGCTTCTTGGCCGTGTTGACTGACTGAGGCTGACTGACTTGGACTAGACTAGACAAGTAAAGAGCCTCTTTACTGGATATCAAGGTCAGACACATCCACGGTATGGTGAATATAGGTAGACTCCATCTTTTCAAAAATCTGATTGACAGCATTTAAAGTTTTATTGAATTATTTTCCCCCTCCTTTAAAGCTCAAATGCCCAATTTCAGCGTTGAGCCTCTTATCCACGTGTACCTGTTCTGGTTAAACCTCAGCCATTCTGCTGTAATTGAGTTATTTCAGCTTTTATATTCGACACCAGACCGCTTTATCAAGATCGTGACGTGGCTGCCGCAACAGCCGTTTTACAGCATGGGCAATTTGGCTCGATGCGCACGGGATGCTAAGTTACCATGAACCCGAGACTAGCGTGTGTGTGTGTGTGTGTGTGTGTGTGTGTGTGTGTGTGTGTGTGTGTGTGTGTGCTAGCAGACAGCGTGAAAAGCGTGTAATAGGCTCACCTGTCTCTGGCTGCAAACTGATGGGCAGGTGGGGAGAATTGAAGCCAGATGGAAAGAAGAAGGTGGAAAAAAAATGCATGCAGAAAGATAACCTCACTAATACCAGCCGACTGTGGGGGGGGTGCATGGGTCTTAGTTTTGGGCTGCCTAGATGCAGCCTTTGGATCTGCTAAAGAATGAGAGAAGTGATGGAAAGGATGATAATGAATAAATATTGACAGGTGGGTGGATAACCTTGGGCAGGCAGGAACTTGGCTTGGAAGCTATTGATATCTCCGCAGGGGTTTTACGCACAATTCATCCATTTTTTATCAGCCCCGAGGGCGTTTCAGTCCAAGTGTCCAAATTATGCCAATGTTGGTTTATTTATGAATTATTTTTAATATCTGGAAATGACAGCTTGCAGGATGGGCTGGCAAATATCAAAGATATCGGGAAGGATAAATCCTCATTTGCTAACTTTGACTTGTGGGTACATTGTTGTCATGTGACTGACTGTGGATTGTTCTTGACAGGGCGAAGAGGAGCTTTCTGCTGACAATTCAATCCTCTTCAAGGTAATTTTGTTTTCTTCATTTTGTCTGAATAAGCTGAAAGAATGTGAGGCTTTTCATCCCGAAAGCTGCATCTTTTTTTTTTTTTAATGATTCAAACAAATTTCCCTGCAGACTTTGAACCTGGCACTTTGAAAGAGAGCATACTGTGGACATGTATGTGGAATCTGTACCCTCATCAGCCACTACATGGCTACAGTGGTGTAGCCCACAGTAATAGACACTATTAACCCTGGACTGGTCACCAGCCAATCACAGGGCACATATAGACAAACAACCATTCACACTCACATTCATACCTATGGACAATTTGAAGGAATGAAGAATTGATCCCAGAAAGCACCGCTTGGTACCTCCAATAGCCTCCACGTCAGTCGCCCGTCTGTGTCCGTATCTGGTTGTCGTGGTGACATGTGTGTGTCAGCGGTAGGATGCGTGATGTGCATGTGTGTCTGTGAGATGGCGGGTGTTGAAAGGATTCAAGTCAAGGTGGATAGAGTTCCTCCACCCAGAAAGCATTCACGTACACACACACTTGTACACAAAATATCCAGACAGAGCAGACGCTCGTATAGAAATGTATCCAGATTCCACGCAGGCCACTGCGATACATTCATAGTGACAGCTCAAGAGTATAAGGTTACATAGTCTGGGTCTGCCTCAAGGCTCTGAACATTTATGTTTGTTTGCTTATAGAATGACTATCTCATTGAATTAGTTTTTGCGAGGATAAATAATGATGGTTTGTTTTCATATCTGAATCACTCATAATAATAAACACACATGGACACCAGCAGTGCTAATATATATATATATATATATATATTTCTACATTCAATAACAGTGCTTGATCAATGCCACACCGGTGCATGTGTTTAGATTCCACTGTTACTTTGGAAGGGTGTGATGTGGAACATAAGAAAGAAAGTGTCCCCATTGTTTTAATAATATTCATGCAACAGGCTACATTGACATCCATCATTTAGTATAACTCAGACTAGGAAGAAGCAGACAGATTTATTAGACCAACAATGAGCACAGTGTGGGACTGTTAGTCCAATTCCATATCATTCTGCACAAGCTCAACTTGTTAGATATTATTACACTTTTGGATCCACTCTATTAGCTTAGTGTATTTTTGCTCACAAAAGGCCTTCTTGACACATATACTCACATAGCACAATATAAGTTGCACAACACTTAGATATGACTCATGGGAAAAAACATTGGGACAAGAAGTAAGCCCACAAAAGATGAATTGTTCCCGCTCTCTCTCTCTCACACACACACACACACACACACACACAACCTTTGCTTTATAGAGCAGCACAGCCACGGCTTTATATGATCTGTATACCCATCATTTTGGGCTCTTGGTCTATTTTCCTTGTCAATGTAGAGTCCACCACTGTAACAAAATATACTGCTCTTCTTATTTTTTAATACAGCTTTATAAACCTTTCAAACCAAGAACCGGGAAAAAAAATGCTTTTCATAGTAAATCAAAGCCTGATGATATTTAACCGAATTAATTTTATGATGTTAATCTTGCAAACCAGACAAAACCTGGTACTTCATGCGTTTTCCTCTCGGGTGATACAGGTCAATCTCACTCACTTGAAACGCATTTTCACAAATCATCCACCATTATCTCTCTCCATGCGGCATTCAAAGAACTTCAAGAAGCTCAATTCTTCCTCACCTCTGGCTGGCAGCTCCCTTATCGGCATTCAGGTCAGCAAAGTGCACCATGTCAACTGTACGAGTGTGCGTCTACTGCCTGTGAGTGTGTCTGTGTGTGTGAGGTCGCCAGTAATGTGAGAGTGTGTGTTTTGATCCCTCGGTGTCGCCTTGTCACCCTAATTACTGTCACACATGGTCAGTCTGTGTCTACTTTGACATAAACACAGATACATATTTTAGGCGTGGATTTGTGCAGAATATCGAATGTGATATGTGTATAATAATAAGAATAAAATAAACTTTGTAAGGCTCAACAGGATACTCGTAATGGCAGTAAACTACTAACAAAACTATCACTGACTCCCACCTCTGACCTGAACACGTTTGACGTCGGTATGCTGAGATAAAGCATATCATACAAGAAGAGCGATATCCTCAGGATGCCAGCAAGGCATGATTCCTCTCTCTTGTTCATGTTTTGATGGCAGGCTGTGTTGACAGCGCGCGTGTAGCCTCGACGCACGGACGAGGCCAAATTAAGATCCACGCCAGTCACCATCGCCTCGACCTACAATTTCTGACAAGGGACTGATGAACTGAGGAACTGTATTAAGCCGGCTGTGTTCTTACTTTGCTGACACGGCATTACATTGAAACATCCAAATTTCAACATGGACACTTGGGAAATCCTGCCAGAATCTTTTTAAAATTATGTCTCCAACCAAAAAAAATTGTTTGTACGTAAGCAAATGGAGCACGGTTTCAGTTCAGCAAGCAATAAACGAGTGTCTCTTTATTGAGTGTATCAGTTACACAAATGTTTTCTACATTTGCTGGTGGTCCCAGAAGGTAATCCATGCTAAAAGCTAACATGCCAGGCCCTGTGTTGCTGACAAGACACTGGATGCCGTGACAAGCTGTTTGCTATTCCACACCCACGGCAACATGGCTGGGGTCACATTGGCAAATCTAGTCTGGGGAAACCTGAGCCTATCTTTCCAGCAAACCTTAGGTGTGCATGCATGTGTGTGTCCATTGATGGGGATTAGCAAAGTTGTGAGCTTGGCTCCCTGCTTTTTGCTGGAGGTCAATGCATGTGCGCTGTAATGTGTGTGGTGTGTGTGTGTGTTTGCAAGGCTGGCGGGGGTTAAGGCCCGGATTGCAATGACAATGGAGAGGAATTTAAATGAGAGAAAAAAAGAGGATCGGGAACGTTTGCTCGGAGGATGGAAGAGGCTTTGGCACCATTGTTATTGTTCTTCTTCTTTGTCATTCTGCCTTCCTTTATCGCTCTATTACAAAACTGCCTCCTACTCCTGGCTGCAACTTTCCTCACCAACTGTCAGTCCTTCTGACTGACCCCAAGTCACAGGATTGTGCCTGAATACGAGCTGCACTGCCGAGGTTATTGAAGTACCGACAGTACGTACGCCCGTGCTTTAAATCAGTGGTCCCCAACCAGAACGGTATTTATTTATTTCAACTCTACATCATACAGTATCTGTATTTCCCATTGTCTTTCTCTCTGGCAACCCCCTACCCCCACCTACCTTATTTGTCCAGCAATCTGTGGTTGTATGCAGGCCAGGCTCTACTCAAACAGGCTCATTGATTGTAACCCCCTCCCTCTCTTTCTTTCTGTGTCTCTCCCACTCATAAACACACATGCAAACACACTTTCTCTCCGCATCTCTGTTCGTCTGCCACAGCCCCCGCCCTTGCTTAGTAACGGCTCTAATAGCAATCAATTAGGAAACTTCAGAAGGCTGAAATAGGAGCTGTGACAAGGGGCATCCGCTGAGCTGGCAGGCGGAGGGAGCGCTTTGGAGCGATGGGATGCAGCGAGAGAGAGAAGTCCACGTTGGTGTGGAGGGATGAGCTAATGGTAATAATGTGATTGATGTGGCCACAGCAGCTGAAAGTCACATCATTTTTCACACCAGGTATTGATCTGTGACAACCTCCTCCTTTTAGCTCTCAGGCTCAGTGGATGGGGAATGGTGCTCATGCTGCCACGTTAAGGGGGTTGTAGTATGCCCAGCGGAAATATATACAGTCACTCTCCTGAAGGATGCTTGGAATTATGGGCAAAAAATATGGAGGGTACTCGTTGCGACAAGGGGCATAGACAGATGGGAGACAATCAATGTGTTAAATGGCCAGTTATTTTGACTTATTACTTCAGCCAAGTGCAAATTGCAAGGAAGGAGGTCATGTACGGGTTGCGATTTGTTAGTTCACCGATGTATTGATTTCTAGAGGAAAAAAAAAACTTTGTCTAGTCATGGTGCAAAGACCGAGGAAGAACCCATATCTTTTAGAAACACAATGTTTCTGAAATGTTTGGTCAAGTTACCAATTTTGCAATTAGGATATTGTACGTCAGCTCTATGTCTATCTACGTACGTCTACCTCAAACATGGCAGGCATTCTGCATTAAAAATCACTATATTTTACCCTTAAAAATACGAGCTTTTACCGAAATGTTGGTAAAGTCAAGACTTGGCCCGAGCACCAAGTGATTTTCAGGCCAGGATGTGTTATGTTTTTTATTATTATTATTATTCCACGACTTTCCTTGCATTCCCGGTGGCCTTAACATGCATGAAAACTCAGCAATGTTTGCACAGCCTGTTGGAAAATGGTGTATATCGGGGGTTCCAAACACAAACCACGAAAACGCACTCTGTAGCGCCCCCTCTGAACTTTATAAAAGCTGCCCGGTTCACCAATCTTCATCCTAATTGATATGGACGATGAAGTTGACACCGAACACCTTGTGTATTGGTCACTTCCTGAGTTAGGCAACAGAAAATGAGTTGCATGTGAGTTGAGGAGCCTGCTCGCAGCTTTAATTGTTATTTTTACTGAAATAATTCATTAAACGCTCATGAGAACTGGCTGTTGTTGTCTATTAGAAAACATAGCATTCTGACCTGGATAAGTGACCTGGACTGTTACAAGCTCAGGTTTTTGAAGAAACAGAGATTTACCAGTCTCTAACGCAATCATGTAAACGTGTCCCTGCTGGTGAGCTGGGTTGAAGTCTAACCAAACCAGGATGTAATTCACGTTGAAAATGCTCAATGCAGTTCCGTTTGGAAGTAGTGAATTGATTTAAATAGCTTGAAATAGCTTGTCAAAGCCTTGAATCTCCACGGGAAGCCACAGTGTTTTCACAGCATGCAGCTATAGCGTCTACTGTAATAGAGTCAAGAGCAGCTGATCAAACAGTCCCGACCTTCCCGATTTTTTTATTTCAATTTGTTTGCACATGTTGAACAGATTGCTCCCAAGACGCAATCTTTGTCAATCAAGCTTTGCTAGAATAGTCTTTTGTAGAAAAACACTGAACTTCTCCTTCCACAACCCCAAGGCAAATATTATAAATAGCATTATTAACTGGAGATTATCCTTCAGAGAAACCAGCATGTTGTTCCTTTGCAAAGTTGTTGCAAGAGATTATCACATATTTCCCAGAATTGTTTGCTTGAAAACATGTAAATCAATAGAAATTGATCATTTGAATTAAAATACACTTTTTCTAGAGACCTTGTACACATGAAGCTGTATGTCGTCCTTGGGCTTACCTTGAATACGGTAGGAAGGTAATTGCATTCAAAATGCTTGTGCCAGCAACTGATATGGTGGTTTGTACACATAAATGAACGATTATCCCTTCCTCAGTAGTATTTCAATTCAGAAGAGCATCGGCCAAAAGCCTTTCCCTTGGGGGAAACATGACGGAAAATAATCGCATACTTGTGCGTGTGCATGTGTGTGCGACCAAAACCAAATGAGTCGAGAAGGACTGTGTGTGAGGCAGCAGGATAGGGAGATGGGATGATCAATACTGAGACGTCAGGAGGTCTGCCTCTCCCAGAGAGAGAGGGAACAGGACACCCAACACTGAGTGGAGGAGAGAGGGAGAAAGCAATCGAGTGGAGACAGTGAAGAAAACAAGTCAGGAGGAAGAGGAGGGGAGCGAGGGTGCAGGAAAGAACAAATGAAGGGGTGTGTGTGTGTACGGTGGAAAAGTATCAAGGAAGAGAGACAGATGGAGATACTCGTACAGAGTACATGAAGGGAGTGATGAAACAGCAACTGAATTGGGTGAAGCGGATGTAGAAGACTAATTAATAACTACTGTTTTCCTACTTGGTATCAGTGTGTAATTATCTGAGTATAATTCAAATGTTGAGTTTTTTCTGTCTAATGTGTACAGTAGTTTAGATGTCATGCATAGTGCAGAGTTAATTGTGGACTACATATTCATCTACGACTATATCTCCTAGAGCCTGCAGTTTTTGTGATAATTTCAAATTTCTAATCTGTTCAGACCCGTCTGACAGCAGTTTGAACCGCACAAGCACGGCCTATTGCAACGTGGTATTGAATCCATGGTTGGATGCAGTACGACAGTTATTTTTAAATGTCTTGAAAGACCCTGAGCTTTATGGTAAATGGACTTTTTGAAGTGCTCTGTAGCGCCACATTTACCAGGAGCAACTTGGGGGTACGATATCTTACCAAGAATACTTATACAGGGAGGACGGATGATTGAACCAGCAACCTTCAGGTTGCATCTGAACCATTTATGAATAACTATAAGACAGAGTATTGCAGTCATCAATTGTTCAGTGTCCTCTACAGTAGGCTAAATAGTTGATGAGTGTTGGATGCCCAGTGAGTTTCTTCACCTGAAGAAACCTTCCCTAGTGTTCACATGCGTTCAATTCCGGTGCTGTGAAAGTTCACAATGACTTCTGAAGAAATCAAGGGAATGATTTACATCAGATTTGAACTGTAAGATCAGAAAATGTAACCATCAAAGAACTTTTAACGAGAATTCATCCATAAAATGGACAGCTGAACACCACTTCCATGTCTTCCTGCCAACCTCCACCCAACTCCTCAAAGTACGCCACAGTGTCTTTACACCATGCACCTTAAAATGCAAAAAGTGTTCAGACCTTGACCTGGTGATGCATTATTGTGACACAATATGCACGCCCTCCTCAAAGAAAGGAAAAGAAAGAGCGTGAATGTATTTATAACATTCGTTTTGATGCATAATTCCGGGAACATAAACATCAAATGAAGAAAGAAGTGAAACTTTATTCCTGAAGATCTAAAAGCTTCGACTTGACACCCTTAATGAATATTTAAGACCTGATGACCTTACCCTGCATATGTCAGTGAATCATTTATCATTCTCCTCCCACATCTCTATTTTTATATCTTTTGTTGTCTTTTCATCTTTTTTCTCCTTTTGACATCTTTTTTTCCAACTGCTGTCATCTCAGATTTGAAAAATCTTTAATCAAGACAGAAGTTCGAGCGATGAACAAGTTAGTTGATGGTTGCAAACCCAAGATAATCCGAAGCTCTGATGTTTTCTACCGACTTCTGTACATAGTTTAATTTTAACATAGTGTATAGTAACCCTATAATATTCAATGTACAAGAACATGTGAACGGTTACTTAATGGGATGATATTCTTTGAGGCATGACAGGTTTTCAACACGGAGCAAATGAAGGTTGTGAGGCATCTCCGACTCATGATGTTTTATCTGCTTTGTATAATGACAGGAAAAGGAGGCTTTTATTGGATTTCACTTAACACTTTTCTGATCCTGTTCGTTCAAAAATTCTGGAATTGAAAGCTACACGGAGGAAACATGCATATTTAGTCTTTGGGGGGAGGGGGGTGCAGTTAATTTACAATATTCTAATTCACACAATCTGAGGTTTTACAATTCATTCATTTTCTACCGCTTATCCTCACAAGGGTTGCGGGGGTGCTGGAGCCTATGCCAGTTGTTTTCGGGTGAGAGGCGGGGTACACCCTGGACTGATCATCAGCCAATCACAGGGCACATATAGACAAACAACCATTCACACTCACATTCATACCTATGGACAATTTGGAGTCGCCAATTAGCCTAGCATGTTTTTGGAATGCTAGGCTAATTGCACGGGGAGAACATGCAAACTCTACACAGAGATGGCAGAGGGTGGAATCGAACTCGGGTCTCGGATCAGTTTTCAAAGCAAAACACCTTCTTTCACACAGAAACGACCGAATACATTGATGAGTGCAAGCAAGTTTCTAGTGTCACATGCTCCAGAAAAATATACTGAAAATCGAAATGGTGTGAAGTGTGATGACAACTATTCGCAGTTCTGGAGGATCCAATTTTGCTGTGGGAAATACAGTGGTTCTTTGATTCCCATTTGTTGTCATTCCTGTCAAAAGAGATGGTTTTGCATTATAAGACTGCTGTTCTTTTAATTGGCTGCATGGCATGGTTAGCACACAGGCCACACAGCGAGGAGACCCAAGTTCAATTCCACCCTCGGGCATCTCTGTGTGGAGTTTGCATGGAGTTTGTCTATATGTGCCCTGTGATTAGCTGGCGACCAGTCCAGGGTGTACCCCGCCTTTCGCCCCAAGACAGCTAGGACCCTCGTGAGGATAAGCGGTAGAAAATGAATGAATGTTCTTTTAACGTGTTTTCTATTATTGTTGTAAGCATGCAGCAGTAACTATGCAGCAGTCAATAAAAGTTGGACATATTCGACTTATCGTGTATGGAGTCAAACAAACATGGCTCACTACTACAATAAGCTAGTATTTGCTTTCATTTCTCTCCCAGCTAATTTGACATATAAGCAAATGATGTAGCAGGACTGTCACATGTAAACATATAGTATCTGCAAGATGGAAGTCAGGCATCAGTACCTTGAATTTGGCAGACTGGGACTGTGATCCCTGTTTTCAGAGAGGATTTGGCGATTTAACTACTTGGGAGTTTTCATGCAGAAAATGTTGTGTTAAGGGTGGTATTTAGTGTAACAGTCAATGGTTGTTTGTCTGTATGTGCCCTGTGATTGGCTGGCAACCAGTCCAGGGTGTACCCCGCCGACCCTTGTGAGGATAAGCGCTAGAAAATGAATGAATGATTGAATAACATCCTGTTGCACTTTTCTTAGTCGGAAGTCAAAACTAGATTAGAACAAATATCACAGATAGTAATGCATGTATTTAATAGTGCATGATGATGAAGCTAAGACAGACAACCAGTTTTCTTGGATGTGTGTTGGATGAGTTTCCTTGTTTATTTTTGGAGATAAGTGATTTGCTTTGAGACTCGGGCAGATGGCTCAGAGGTCACACAGTCGAGCATAATAACACAAGGCTAAGGTCATGCTTTTGGCCCTTACAGAGGTATCATCTCACAAGGGTGTGTGTGTGTGTGTGAGGAAAGACAAAGAGAAAGTCAGATCGGGCGAGACAGTGTGTGTGTGATGGGGCATGCACGTGTGTCCTCCAGCGGCCATGATGCATTAGAGTAACCCGATCCTTCTCTTCCCTTGTGGGTTCTAACCTTGGGACAGACTGGGATGCAGGTTGCAGATTTACTCCGATAAACATGTCTGGATATACCGACTATAAGTACATCAGATCACAGAAGTATCAATGCAATGTAGAAATTAAATTGTGTGGCTTAACCAAATCATTGTTTGCAGTTTCCATTTCCATGTTTGTGTTTATCTTCATCAAGAACAATGCTTTCATGTATTCTTTTTTTTTTTGATACATTCAACTCCCAGTCCAGTAGGTCACAACTGTAAGATTTTTTACGATTTTTCACTTTCCTCTAATTTTTGTGGTTTTTAAAGCGTGACAAAAGAGTGAAAATGAATTGAATCCCAAACTATCGACCTAACCTTCGAAATCAAATATACTGTATGTGTGTCTGTCTGTATCACGGGACAAACACAGACTTCTCTGACACTCACATTTGGTTGATGTAACCCCCTAGACGAGATAAGATTCACTTCAATGGGTCAGGTTGAAAACCGGCATACCCACTTGAAGATTAACCTTTGAACTCTAATATTAAGAAAAGACCTGAGTGCAAAGAGGTCATTTACTTCCTCACTGAATGGCATTCTCCCAAACACACATGCACCCAACATACCACATGTGCACACACACACACTCGGTGGTACTGAGAGGGCCTTATTATGTGAGCCAGAGGAAATGCAGACGCAGCAGAGGACAGGCCGCCCATTGATCCGAGTATAGACTCGTAGACTTCCCTGACTTGCCTCTCCTTTCTCTCCCACTGCTACATCACACCGTCTGTCCTTTTTAACCCTTTCTATGTTCTTTGTGTTCTTTACTCCACCTTCCACACATTTTTTTTATGCTTCTGTGTTCTACCAGCCACTCGATCTTCTCATTACACCACCAGACACCCATCCTTCTTCTCCTCTTACTCAAACCGTCTCCTCTGGTCTCGAAAGGGCTTCCCCACTCTCTCACATTCTCTGGGACTAAGGAGGCAAAGAGGCTTGTCTGAGAATCAAAGTGTTCTTGCATTGATCCTGAAGGGCCAGTCCTGTTCAACCACTATCGGCTTTCAAATAGGTGAAAGAGAGGCAAGTGTTCCGAGGGCTGATACGTGATAGCACCTTGTTTCACCTACTATCCTTGGAATGTTTGGTAGGAACCTTGAAGTGGAGAACAATATAATAATCAAAGGTGAGGACAAGAGCAACACTAGACAAAAAAGAAAACACAGTTGGGTGATATAAGTTGAGTCTGTATTAACTTTCTTTTTCCTAGGACTTGTCTTTGGGACCAGAGGTGGGTTCAACACTCAATGTAGACCAACCACAAACAAAACATCCATCACTTAGTGTATGCACATTCTGTCATTTCTGTTCTGTTTCAGATTCGCAAAATTACACCATATTGACACCAATATAACCAATATAACTGATATTTCATTTGCAAACAATCACAAAAATAAAGCCAAAAGTATAGAAAATAAATAAGAAGCCGACATCAAATACAGCAGGAGTCAAAATGGAAAGCCACAATAGGAAAAGGAAGTAGAAGAGAATACAGCTACAAAGTTGAAAGGGTTGGTGTGGCGGGGGAGTAGTCATGTTGAACAACAAGTAGTGAGGATTAACCCCTCCACTGCACGACCAACACACACCTCACACAAATACACACCCACTCTCGGGGCCTGGGAAGACGGGGAACTGCTGCACAAAATTAATTAGCAACTAAGTCAACTCCAACTCGGCGTACGTGTATGCGTGTTCCTTTTCCTCTCAAAGAGAATCATCTTTATGCTGTTTGTTTTTTGTTTGTTTTACACCTGTGAATTGGCAAATCCCTCATCAAAGACTCAAACATTCACACAAATTCTTTTTAATGCTTTTAAAGAAAAAGCCTCCTGCATTTTGATAGTGTATATAATCACACGGTATATATGACTCATTGTCCGAACCACTCTCTGAACTTTATTGAGCGGCTCTGATACAAAGTCTCCTTTCTGTCAAAAGTCATTATTGATGTGCTGTTTGCAAATCTGCACACAATTTCTACTACACAAAGAACATAGTTGTAGTGTAGGAACTCAGAAAATCTAATAACACGTGTGACCTTTTGTGTCCGCCACAGTCACACGCGTTATAGCCTTAGAAGTGACTTGAAAGCCTTCTGTTTTGTTTCTAATACACACCAGCTGCAAAATAAGAAGCTAGGCTAGAGGTATGGGGCCAAATTACTCGAAGTGAATTAAACTGAATGAAAATCATGTGGTGTCCAGTCATCATGATTGTTATCACCAGCATGTTTTGTGAGTGCAGCATTTTACTCACACTATTTTTCATGAACATTGTTGCTCATATTATGTAATTCCCATTAGAATTGGCTAATTGCTCTCTTTGGAAGACGATATCATTGGTTTGATACCACCTTCATACAGCTGGGTTGTGCAGAACAGCAACAGTAGATCAATCATAAATCGGAAAGACATACACACTGTGGTGTTTTGCAAATTCTGCGCTAACAAATGAGCTCCCCTTCAAGGGTTGTAAAAGACTACTAAAACTGCGGGAAACTTTAGCAAACATAATGAGTTTGGAATGACAAATCCCCAGCTTGAAGTTGTTGTTCCCCAATGAACAACTGGGTTCAGTTTGCAAAGCAATAAAATACAAATTATGACTTTGCTACCCAATATGCTCTTTCCAATTGTCACTTCTGTTGACGTTTTAAAAACATTTTACCGCAATGAGATGCTCGGGAGTGATCATGCTTGTCCATTACTTGAATTTGAGCTCCATCTTTAGGAGGCAACAAGTGAAATGACCTTGCTGACGTCCAAGGTCATCCACGCTTGCCTTAACAGGATAATGTTACAATGAGCACATAGCCTACAGCATCATGTCCTCTGGCAATTTACTATTAAGGGAAATTGTCCTAGTTTATCATTAATTATTCCCATTTTAATTACCTCATTATGTAACTCATAAGCATAACAATATTTACTTTAGGAACAAAGCACACCCAAAAACACCATCATAATTGTTTCTTTTAATAAGAATAGTGGAATGAAATATTTCCCACTGCCTTGTATTTATCGCTAAGTCCCATTTGAAACACAATGACATTAAAACAAATTGCTCGGAGATTGCTTCCAGTTACAGAGATGCTATAAACGTGTAATTTAATCTACATTTGTAGTTTCGCGGCCCACCTTTAATCTTGTATGCATGTTCTGTCAGACTCATACGGCGCAGCGTTACTGTTCGGTGGAGGCTTTGAATGTGCCACCAGATGTTTTCTTAGTCGTAATGTGTTTTTAATCACCAATCCTGAAGTCAAATGCCAGCAGGCAGCTTCCAATCTGATTTGCGTGGCTTGTTTCCCTTCATCTCTTCTCAACAGCTCAGAGAGCAGAGGGCATCAATCACTCCTAACTAGACACACTCTCAGACTTTTTATACATCACATTCATTTTTTTAGGGACATGGGTGTCAGCTACATACATGGATTTGGTGCACATGTCCACATATATGTTATATACCGTACATTAGGGGTGTTTGCGGCCCTAAACGAAACAAAAACTGCAAAATTGCAAAAGATACAGCAAAATGGTATGTGTTAAAAGAGAAAAAGTGAAGATTTAATTTAAAAATATGAAGCTGTGATATGAAAATATTTTTTTTCCTCAGAATCTCATTCACCATAAATCAGTATAAATACGAATGATAATACAAATAATTTACAAAATGTACAACATTTGTGTACCACTCATAGAGTGTCCACAATTGTACATGTTTATGTCTTTATGGCTCCCTGATTAAGTTTGATTTTGCTGAGAACGCTCACTTTTTTGGCGGTCCTTGAATGCACCATAGTTAGCTTAGTTTTTTTTTAATCTATTTTAAAAAAATACATATCAATTGCCCTCCGAATCCTTTCTCTTTTTTTTTTTTTTTTTACTTTTTTGCCTTCTTACAAAATAAATACAACAAATAAACTATAATATATAAATATTAAACTGCTCCCACATTCTCTTTTTTAAAAATATATAAAATATGTAAAAATATCAAAGTGGTCCCCCGTATCCTTATATATAATAATATTATTATTATATAATAATATTATTAGAATATAAATATAAATAAAATTATAATAATATAATGCAATCTTTGTCTACATGGTTATTTTACATAGTGACACATACTAACATAGTATACAGAAAATCTCAATTAAACCAAGAATGATTATTGCATCTGTGCAAAATGCGACGCATGCAACCCTCGCCTCAAATCGTTAATCGCTGCCCTGTTGAAGCTGAAGAGCATTTAATGCAGTTTTTCATTGATTCTTTTGTATCTCATGGCAATAAAGTCAAAGAGAGAATGTTTCATGTGCGGCTTTCACAGGGTGCTTCACATTCTGCATTAAAAGCAACAGAAGCTGCAAGGTCAGCACTTGAAAAGTTTTTTTTTTTTTTGAGTTTTAAGAGATAAGATAAGATATGCCTTTATTCGTCCCTCAGTGGGGAAATTTGCAGTGTTCTGATGTGCAGTGTGAACTACACAACCTCATATGTATGGTTGCCATTCTTTCTATTTGGTGATAAAAGCACTTCGCTTTTGTCTATTAGTGAATAGATACACATGGATGTATTATGATATAATAATAATGATATAGCATAATGATAATAAAAGTTCTTTCAATCAATCAGGCATTTACAAGTATAGCTGTGGTTAGTTAAGAATGCTGCCGTGTAAACAGCCCCTTAAAGTGGATGTGAACTGTTAACAAGTGTCAGGTTTTCCCCTCTCTCCCCACCTAAATGGTCCTTAAGTACTAAACTCAAACATACTACCACAGGCACTGAGCTGAGAAATCCTGCCAATGTCACTTCAGAGAGGCACCTTCGTTTATGGCCAGATGATTGATCCTTTTCAGTCCAGGAGAGTCCTTAGGAAACACTTAAAGCTCTAAGAACTGGCCCTTTAAAACTCTCACAAACTCATTTGACCATTGGAGAAAAAAAAATGGTCCTCACCATGCCTCTTTAAGTAGTCATTCCATTTCAATGTTCTTCCACATTAAAATGATGATTTGCGTTTGTTTTTATGTCACGTATTTATTTGTCTTGTGCATCTCTTTCCCCTTGAGACAGCTTCAGACATGTCAGCGCCTCCCGTCGCACACACAAATACATTCAAAGACACACACACGGACGTGTCAGCACCTTCATATGGTCCACATGTCATTAGGGAGGTCCACATGGTTCATATAAAAAACCCGTCCAGCGGGAAGCACGGAAGGGAGCGGGGCAACAAAGAAAGGAGAGCAGAGATTTGAGTGAGAAGGAGGCGGTGTAAAGGGACTTGAAGTAATGCAGGAGTTGAGGGGAATGGACGGAGGAGGATTTAAAGGATCACCTGCCACTTGAGTGTTGCTTTGTCCATTACTGGATCCCAGGTCTCAGAGGTTCTAAGTGGCTGATAGCGATGCACATGACATTCTCTCCCACTTCATTTTCCTCTGTCAATCGTCTCGGCTTTAATTGTTTGGTCCCTCTTATCGACATTAAAAAAAAAAAAAAAAAACGTCACCCACCCTGGAGGATACGTTTAATTTCTTTGTTATAAGTTTTTACATACACACACTTGAAGGGGAATTTGTAAACTTTCATAGTCTGACGTCAGCAGCAATTTAGCCACCTTTGTAGACACCCACATTAATAATGTTTCCATTTCTCCACACCTGCCAACATTGATGATTTTGGGAGTACCACCGCTCCCCGACCCGCCAATTTGATTTGTATTTGTGGCACATGTTCTGTTTACAACAGAAGAGCAAAAGAAGTCCTGTAAATAACTAATCCAGGAATGGTGAGTTTTCTCCTTGCTTCTCATGCCACCCTTCCTCAACAAATGAACCCCCCCATCTTTGTAATCTGGCCTCTCTCTCCTTCTCTTTCTTTGCTTCCACCTGACTGTTGGTCTTTATTGTCGTCTTCCTCTCTGTGGACTAATGAAAGTCTGCGGTGTTGGTCTAATCCCCTATAGCTGTGTGCTCACAGCTTCTTTGTTGGTCAAATCTGACTAATGCCTTCCGTCTCACTCTGCAGCACAGGAGGCCTTTACCTTTCCTGTCAAGTTACAGATGCTTTGGGAAATAAGTGATTTAGCTGGAAATGTACGGGTCGGCCCTTTCTTTGTGAGCACCGCATTTTCTCATAGAGCAGGTCCAATAGTACTCACCATATCTGGAACTGATTGATTGTCGGAAAACTGCTTTTAGCTTTGTGCATTTTCAGTGCAATATGTCTAACAAATGCGTGAATGGTGGTGGTAGGATTTGCCACTTCTGATGGGTGATCGCCTCATTTTGATGTATGAGCCGCAAGACGCTAATTAATTCATTCATTTTCTACCGCTTATCCTCACGAGGGTCGCAGGGGTGCTGGAGCCTATCCCAGCAGTCTTCGGGCTAGAGGCGGAGTACACCCTGGACTGGACGCCAGCCAATCTCAGGGCACATATAGACAAACAACCATTCACACTCACATTCATACCTATGGACAATTTGGAGTCGCCAATTAACCTAGCATGTTTTTGGAATGTGGGAGGAAACCGGAGTACCCGGAGAAAACCCACGCATGCACGGGGAAAACATGATGAGAGATGACCGAGGGTGGGATTGAACTCGGGTCTCCTAGCTGTGAGGTCTGCGCGCCAACACATCAATAATTCATTCATTCATTTTCTACCAATTATTCTCACGAGGGTCACGGTGGTGCTGGAGCCTATCCCAATTTGGGCAAGAGGCAGGCTACACCCTGGACTGGTGGCCAGCCAATCACAGGGTACATATAGACAAACAACCATTCACACTCACATTCATACCTATGGACAATTTGGAGTCGCTAATTAACCTAGCATGTTTTTGTAATGTGGGAGGAAACCGGAGTACCCGGAGAAAACCCACGTATGCACGGGGAGAACATGCAAACTCCACACAGAGATGGCCAAGGGTGGAATTGAACTCGGGTCTCCTAGCTGGGAGGCCTTCAAGACGCTAATATTTATCAATAATAGTTCAGTTAGTTAAGTTGATGCCCCTCGGACTAGTTGACAAATAAGCCAAAAACTTACCACTTCCACACATAAAGAGGAAGACCTTTTTTTCCATTCCATCTTTTCATTCATCTCAGCCATGGCCTCACGGCTCGGCTCTGCTCATGTCTTCTGTAGCTTAACCTATTTTATGAAACAAACTCATAGCAACCTTATAAAGATGGTATTAACGAGACATTTTCAAATAAATAATGAACAACAAGGCTTACCTAACGAGATAATATGTAAAGGGTTACGTCCAACCTCCAACTAAGCTTCTCGGGGTTTTATTTGTTGCAAAGGACTTAATGCTGTTCCCCTAGCAGAGGTGTGCAAAATGTCACGATACATCAGCTCTAGGGCGTTTCATTCTGATGCAACAGGAGGAAGTTAAAGTCGAGAGCAAGCCCTTTACAGCGGCAACTCATTTCAATTTTTCATTCACTGTCACAGTTGTCAATATGGATGAGTATAAAAGTGGAACATCGGCAGCCCCAAGCCCATTCCCTTTCTCATTACAATAGCTCTGAATACCCTTTGTCGTTATTCACTTTGACCAAATGAACCTCCAGTCCCTTCAGATGAAGCAAAAATTGTACTTTTTGAAACATCTTCTCCAAGCATAATTTGCTGGTGAATGGTCCGACCATTAAATATGCACAGGGAAAATGTTACTATTCAAAATCATCACAATGCATTGCAATCTTTAATTAGGCTATTTAACTGTACCTTCTCTATTATCCCATCCCATGAGAAGAACATGGTGGATATGATTAATAATGTATTTTTCTAATAGGGTTTTACTTGGTCATGAGCTTTGGGTAGTAAGGACAGGATGGCAAGTCCAGGCAGCTGAAGGAGTTTCCTCCGTAGTGTGGTTTGGTTCAGGATATCTACCAACATGTACAAATTTATAGTACTGAACATGCAGTTTGATGCTCTCCATTTTGTTGCATTTTCTTGGTTTCATTTTTAAGTTCATTCTGCACAGATGAATAAATATCAGTTTCTCTAGTATTTCAAATTGAAGGGGGGCACGAAAACATTTCTGTCCCTAATGCTCCTAGGAGTTCGTGCCAAAGATTATGAGTTCGTCGCGTAGTAGCTCGCTGCGGAGCCGAATTAATGTTCGCTCGGATTGTTGCCATGTTGCCATGATTCAACGTTATTCCAGTGGAGCAACATGGCTTGCGCCATTACATTTCAGTGGATTCCAATAGGCAGGTTGTTTGTGACATTTGGTTCCACTTGCTTGATGCAAGTGGCGCGACGAAGATTTTAAACATTTTTGAAATTTTCTTGCCTCCAAACAAAATTTTTGCCACCGTTACGGGCCACCACGAGCCAGTTGGGAGGCAGTTTGAGCCACTACACGCCACTAGGCACCTTATTGGCAACATGAGGCGCCACAGTAAATTGCATTGGCGTAAACTGGCACCAACTGGCGCTGGCCCAGTGGACTATTAGCATTCGAGGGGGCATGACAGATTAATTCGGAAGCACCATTCTGGAGTATAGGGTATTCTTGTATTCATTATGAACCACAATGCATCTCTATTTATAGTTATGTTATATTTATGTCATTTTATTATACAGTAAAGTCTCGTTATATCGATATTCTCGGGAGTCGGAAAAAATACCGATATAACCGAACTATCCATATATCCGATCCTGCGCCGAACTGCATTAAAAGTGTGCGGATCTTTGATATGGCACGTAATTTTCTCCTTGAGTTCATGGATTGCGTATCTAGCATGCTTTTGTACTACAATACATTTTGTACTACAGTAAATAAAAATAAACTTACGCTGTAGTGATTACCGGTTACCGGGACATAATTCACCCCGGAACTATCGACAAGGAAGGTGTTGCCACCCGGAGGGGTAGGCGCGAGGGACGGGTGTTTTCCGCTGTGTGTGCTGCACTCTGGTGGTGGAAGTGTGAAAAATAAAGTTGACTGGAAGCAGCCGTTCGCCGTGTTCTTTTTTGGTATTGAAATCCTTAAGCAAAGATTGATTTAAGCTGCTTTTGTATCGATATAAGCAGACCAAATTGGCTGGCGGGAGATGAAAAGGGCATCGTAGTAACCGGATTATCATAATAACCGGGTATCGTACTAACGGAGCTAATTATATCATAAAAGACTAGAAATTTGCCGGGAAATGAAAATAGTATCGTAATAAGTAGTAATTCGTTTTAACCGATATCGATATAACAAGACTTTACTGTATTGACTATTATTATGTTGACTCCAAGTGAGCTAAGATCCAAAGGTTTCTAAAAGTTATCCGTCCTCGAGGTCAGGACATATATATGCATAAATGTTGGTTGAAATTACAACTTTAGCATCTCTTCAAGGCTCAACAGTGAATCCTTGAATATGTGACCTGCTTAGCAGTATTGATCTGACCTTGATGTACTTATGCAACACTGCATCGAGGCATCCGTATCACCCGAACACTTCAGTTTGACCGAAGGCAGACCATTTTCAGCCTCAACTTTGTCATCAGTCATCGTCGCAAGTTCATTCAAGCACTACGCACGTTGACCCTCAAATGACTCCTCCATTATAGGGCAGACAGTGACCTCAGTTAACCTCAGTCTTCTCCCCGAAGACGCATATAATGTTAACGGCCCATGTTGAGTTCTCCATACCCCAATAAAAAATATGCAAATGCTTGAATCGATGTACGTGGGTGAAGCAGAATGACCTGTCAAAAAATCTGTACACATGATAAATACAGTTTGAACGCATTCTTCGGTTTATTGATTCCTCTGCTCGATCTACCATTTCCTTGTGCTTGCTGCCGGCATTGCAGCATCATAGACATGAGGAGATGATGTGCTCGCTCGTGTCCCGGGGTGGTTTGTATTGATGCTACATCGGTGTATGAGAATGTGTGGATGCACATGGGCGTGTGTGTTCATTTGTATGTGTGTGGGAGAGCTTGGAACTGTACACAATGCTGACAGTGTTTGTAATATTTTGCAGCCATTAGAGTGCCTGTTTATGGAGAGTGTGCAATAAATCATGACAAAACATAAGCAAACACAAGTGAGTGTTTACCAGTAAAGAAAAGCTGTTTTCAGCTGTTAATGACGTTGTGCGGTTCAACTGTTTCCGCCTCTCAGCAGTGATGGGAGCCGATATTTAATAGAAGGTGTTACAGGTTGGTTTTTAAACAAGGTGATCAGAATTTGTCAAGAATGGGGCTCATTTGTTTTCAATTTCATATTGATTGTGAAAGCTATAATTAGCATTAGCTGTCAATGCGGATGTTGCAACATCCCTCCCATAAAAACAAGTGTAAGTTCTTATATAAATGGAGCCTATAGTCTGTAGCTCAAAGGCACATTTCGAAGTTGGGTATGATTACAGAATAGCCTTTTTTTATTCTCATATTATGATTTGCTGCAGTAAAATCACACAGCTCATTATTTTTAGTATGCTCTTAACCTGTAAAGAATTACAAAGTACACCCGAGGATAATCAATTCAGTAAACTAAGCTTTTTCTGTAATATAAAGTACGGTTACTGACATATGTCACCTTAATATTGAAATGCTTTATTTATATTCATTCATTTGTCTTCTTAGTAGGACAGGTCCTTTTAATTAAAGAGAGCACATTTAAAGAGCAGCGGCAACATTCTTGTCCACGTCATTGTTTACAGCCTCGCCACAGATCCACAAATAAAGCTGAATTATCCACTTTAGGAAATGACATTCTTTTCACTAATTCAAATTAAAATATGTCCTTAGTAGTGTAAAGGAGTGATTCTCAACTGGTTTGACAGTGAATGCTAGCGTTAAAACTGCTAATGCCAACTACTAGCTCTCTGTGTGGCTCAAACTAAAGATTATTTAACATGAATTCTTGTCTATTCTATCTCTACTTGGTAGCTGAGCAGACAGATAACAGATGTGTGCCCGAAGAGGAGGACTCATTGCCGACCACACTTTGTCACAGGCACCTTTGATGCCATGGGTGTGAGGGCACGTCCTGCTTCTATAACGCCAGGTTTCAAACAGCACTACCGAGCATCGCCGCCACATATAGGAGCATTAAAAAATCCCTAAGGAAAAGTGCAAGATTAAGACCCGGCACCAATTGAGAATCACTGCTGTAAATGTAACTGATTTAGGTGAACATTTGATCAAGAAATCCCAGGACATTTTGATTCCAAACCAGTTCTCCTATGTGGGAAGTTAAACATGCAAGTCAGCCAAAGGTGAAGTCTTGCTCTGCCAAAACAGATTTTTAGCTTAGAGGGTCTCAGGCAAGACTCTTGTGATTCATAAAGGGTGTGTAAATGTCCGTCTTTGCGTGTGTTTGATCGCTTGAAAGGCATTTCAACTTTTTAGACATTCCCAAAAGTCACAGAGAGAGAGAGTGTGTTGTGTTTTGAAAGTTAAAAAAAAAAACTTTATCCATGTCTGAATCTTCGAATGCGGATTATAGAGCTAAAAATGTTAAGCTAAATCATGAACTGGAATCAGTATTAGTCCTGTTCCTGCAAACCTACAGATAAGGTGTACTCCTCTCGAGGTCCATCGGGTCAAGAAGCCAACGAGCGTGCAATTTGAAGGAATTCCCAAATACATGAGCGAGGCGGGGGTTGAAGGCACATGCATAGAACAGCAAGCCATCAGACAGTAAGAGCATCAACACGAGGGACTGTAAGAGGGTTAGGGTGAAAGGTGTCCCCACCTCTGACAGAAACTGCCATGAAATCAGCTCCCCTGCTCCTTCCCTCTTTGGGTGTAAAACGATGGAAGACTTAAAAGAAGAGCACAGACACTAATCCTCACTTTGGCCCTGCAGGCTCAAGGATTTGGGACTTCCATCACTTAATATGTGGAGGAAAGTCGGGACCCAAGAAATATGTTCTCTGATTTTTATCAACATTACAACATTTACAAACTCTTTTTTTCAGTCCAGCATTTTCGATTACCACACTTATGTAATGTAATTATCTCATCATAGAACAAATTTCATTCCTCCCCCCCATAACTTTTCCTTATTGTCTGGCTTTAGCCGCCTTCATCCAACCTCTTTGTCTCTGCTTCGCCTCGCATCCCTTCCTCTCCATCCTTCTCAGCAAGACTCCGTTAATACGCCTCTATCTCTTACCACACCGAAAACCAATTTAACTCTCCAAGCAAATCTGTAAATTTCTTTACTGCTGCCAATTCGCAAAGAAAAGACATCCAAAAGAGCTACGATTAGCAACCTAGCCACTGGGAGAGGTTTTATGAGAGATTAGGCTTTTGCAGCTCAGCTATGAATCACTGTGTTAATTAAATTATTCAAACAATAACGCACACTAACTTCTGGCAATGTGAGAATGAGGAGTCTCAGTCACTTGGAAGACATGGCTAAACTTGGTGTACTAGGTAATGATGACATCCATCTGATGTGTTGGGCTTTTTCCTAAATCCTGCAGGGAAGCGTCCAGATTCATGAACTTGACAAGATCTTGTGTCAAATGCATGTCTCAAATCATATATATCATATATCACAATATAGATTAAACCAATAATCCTAACCAAAGTATTTTATAGTAATAATTCAGCTAATACAGCTAGGAGACCCGAGTTAAATTCCACTCTCGGCCATCTCTGTGTGGAGTTTGCATGCTATGTTAATTGGCGACTCCAAATTGTCCATAGGTATGAATGTGAGTGTGAATGGTTGTTTGTCTATATGTGCCCTGTGATTGGCTGGCGACCAGTCCAGGGTGTATCCCGCCTCTCGCCCGAAGACAACTGGGATAGGCTCCAGCAGCCCCCATGACCCTTGTGAGGATAAGTGGTAGAAAATGAATGAATGAATTCTTCAAATATTCTGTTTTTTTTTACAATGATTTGTCTCTGTGTTGCATGTTACAGTACGAAGCATATGGCAATTAAACAAACTTGCAAAAGGTCTCATACAATACCTAATTAATAACAGCCATCTGCTAAAGGCATATGTTACTCTACCAGCCGTATTGATGCAGGTTGATCTTGTCCTCTTTGTGTCCCACAGCAAATTGCATCATTGGTCTTTTTAATTTCTGCTTTGTATATTTGTTTTCTAAGTGTGGCTTTTTGGCATCAAATTAAAAAAAAAATCACCATATTGGGGAAGAATTATTAAGAATAATCTCCATTAGTGGTCAGTGAGTCACTTCTTTCCACTTGAGCCAAATCATTCATTGCCAGACCTCAGTCGGATGATTAAAGCTATTGATATACAGTATATATGATGATGAGCTGCCACACATGGTACATGCATCACAGGAAAAATCCAGATGATTGTAAGGTCATAGCTGAAAATGGAAAAGACAGTGGAAAACTCAAGTTTTCTGCTGCAAAGATTGAATGAAAAGCTGATTAGCATCTGCATGACACTGGACGTCACCAAACTATGATGGATTTCTTTTGAAACCATGACCCATTTTTACACCATTTTTTTTTTTTTTTGGAAATGGGTCCCCAAGAGATGAATAGTATGAATAAAAAGAAAAGAAAACAGAACAGAACGGCCTTGGCGGAGGTAACAGGTTTGCCAAATTCATCCGACAGCAAGTTTAGTTTGGCGTTCTTTCTGATCAGGTCATTACTAATTGCAAGACAAACAAGAAAAAAGAATGTCTGGAGACGTACATGGAACACTCAAGTCATTCCTCCTCCACTTGCTTCAGAAAAAGCTGGGAGAGCCCTGCTCACCTTGAAAAGTGCTGAGGTTCTGTCTAATCTTTGCCTCCTTAAAAAATTACCTTTCTGAAAGGCGCTTCGGTTCAAGGAATCAATAGATCACTCGGGCTGCAAATGTATTATCTCACAAAAGCAAGGCGGGAGGAATGATGAAAGGGCGGAATGAGTGGAGCGGGGTGAAGATGATGAAGGGATGCAGATGAAGAGCGGAGGAAGTGAATGATCTGGGGTAAGAAGGAGGGGAGCGCTGCAGCAGGATGGATTGGATTGAGCAATGGGAATGGGCATCTATGCAGGGGAGGCCAAATTGAATGCCTGAGTGAAATACACCAAAAGAGTTACAAACACATTGCCAGGTAGCCATTAAGGGCTGTCAAATGTTGAATTAGGGAGATGAAAATCAAATGAGATGGTTGGGCTATGAGGCAAATTGAAAGGTGCCGCTATATAATTATAGAAATAGAGAGAGCAGGAAGTAGCTGGAAGTGAAGAAGATATGGGGATTTTTTTCAGCAGGTGATTAGTTTAGATTTTATATTAAATGTAAGTATGTTGAATGGCATATTTAGCATATTGGCATATTTGCTTTGCAATAACTAATAAATAATTATTTTATTGTAATAAATATTTATTATTTTGTATTTCGTTTTTTTTTCCTTTTTTTAATTTTTTTGACACATACCGAAGTACGAGGTAATATGACCATATAATGACATAATGGGTATCATAGTAACCGTCAATATAGTGATATAGTGACATCACTACTATACTGACACATCATGACCGGTTCAAGACTCTTCATCCTTGTATTTAGCAAACATCAACAGCTTGTATTGGTTCAATCTATTGTTATCAAACCATCTTTTTAATATGACCATTATGACCCGGAACAAAAAAGCAGTGGTATCATCTGCAAAAAATAACAGCTTTAAGTGTTTTGTGGCTTTGGAAATGTCATTGATGTACAAGTTGAACAATTTTGGTCCCAGTATTGACCCCTGGGGTACTCCGCAAGTAATATATAAACTTGCAGATGTGTGTTCTCCGAGCTTTACGTATTGCTTCCTGTCAGCTGAGTAGCTTTTGACCCAGTAATAAACATAACTGAAACTGTCAGGGTGGGTGTGAGAGGCAGGGAGTACTTTTACTCTTAGTGCAGACCTGCCAACATGTACACATTTCTCGTACTCACCATACATTTTGGCTCTTGAATACACTGGTATGCTTCACAGCTCTCCATTTTGTTGATTGTTGATTAGATTAGATTAGATTAGATTAGATTAGATTAGACTAGATTAGTCTAGACTAGATTCGTCTAGATTAGATTAGATTAGATTAGATTAGATTAGATTAGATTAGATTAGATTAGATTAGACTAGATTAGACAGAGTGAACTCTCTTCTTGGTAAGAGACAAGGAAAAGAGATGGCAATATATTGTTGTCAAAATGATCAAATGAACTTTTATTCATTGTGAGATTAATTATCTATTATTACAGTGACACCCATAAAATATATACATACTAAATATAATATATAATAATATATGCCAGCATCCATGCAGTCTGAATTAATTAGTTGAGAAAATCTAAAAATCCAAATGATTGAATTCCATTTGCCTATGCATTAATCTTTATCTCCATTGTCTTATGCACTCTCATCCAATTTAGAGGAGATTAGCACTAATCAACTGACTCACGTAGGTATGACAAACGTCATGGCTCCTGACTCTCCATCGCGGGTCATCTAAGTATGACAGGAATTAAATTGGAATGCTCAATGTTCTGCCTGATTTGTCTGACGACACGTTGACGAATGATTTCAAAGCGTATGAATTTGGAAGCAAGATCTCCCGTCACAATAATCATTTGCATGTCATTCGGCCTGGAGCGTGCACATTCAATCTTTGAAGTAAGTCACTCACCTCCATGACATTGGGAGAACTCCTTCACCTCACTCACACATAAACATGCAAACACACAAGCAAACAGATCAATATAGTCTCATTTCACACCTGGTGAAGTCAAGGTTCTCCACTGCAGAAGCAGGAATATACAGGCCTAAGACAGACTCAAACATGGATGGATGGACAGCCAATGGACTGATTGATGGACAAATGGATGGATTCAAGGACCGGTGTCAGAATCTGCACCGAATAGATGGCGGAATTCCAATGAGAGATGTTTTGGTCGGTACAAAAAATGATGTATGCTCATTATTGGCTTTCTTGCGATATAAGATATATGCTGTAGATATTGTCCGGCATAGCCGATATCCTCAAACTAATGAACACAATCTGCTTCTTTTACTGTGATGCCATTGGATGCATTTGACTAATAAATTCTGTTTGTTCAATACAAGTTATAGAAAAGTGCCCTGATTATTTTCAACATTTTGTCTCCATAAAATCATAAAAAAAAATCATAGCCATTAGTCACTATTCCGATATAACAATGATACAATTTGGAAAGCTGCACATTTCTATAAGGCACAAACATCCTTACAATACAAAGTACATAAGTATGTACACAGTAAAACACTACAGCCTGTTATGTCAAGTTAATGATTCTTAATTCTTAACTAGAATGTGTAAGTTACGATTCAAAACAGAAGGGGACAACTAGCCGTTACGGATTAATCGTATGAAGTGCAAACAGATAACAACCTCTGAATCGAGTATTGTCCCCATCAAGTTGGACTAAGACATTAATTAAGCGTTCAAAGGGTTGCTGCCTCCAGACGGATACCCTTTTCATGTTTTGTTGAGTTTTGTAGCCATTATCAAAAGAAAAGCAGAGATTTGTGGTGTAACTGTGTTAGTTAGCAAAGTACTACGGCGGCAACTGCTGATGACATCAGAGCTAATAGTCGTCTAACAAGGACATTTTGTTCTAAAAATACATCAATAACATGAGAAGACACATCATATTGTGTGATAACCGGAAAATATAGACACAAAATGTTCAACTTTAATAGAAAAACATGGTAACGCTAGCAGGGTTTATACTGTACTACTAATTGTTGACTCAATCATAAAACTCTTACCACTTCCCTGTGTTATATGTTCAGGTTGTTTTGTCGTCCTTGCCATAAATGAAAACACAAAAAGCCAAAGAACAAGCAAAGAAGGTTGAAATAGGCACAATTCCCGCTTTTCCCTGGGAGCTAGGCACTTGATTACTGCTTAGGTCCTTTGCTGCTTTTGCATTCCTTCTCACTGCTTTGTCCCTTGCCTCTCCTCTCCTATCCCCTGACGTGAAGCTGACAGATTCATCCATTCGCAGCTTACAATGAATGCAACAAAGGGGTGCTCTTTAAATCCCAAATTTCTGACATTACAGGCGACTACAAAAATAGGAAACACGAGTCTTACAGCAAACATTAGACCTTACTAATCTTCTTTGGAATGAGTTTTTGGGAAATTAAATGAGGGTGCCCACTTCTTATTTCCACTCTTCTCCTCTGAAAGTGAGGCAACTGAGGGCAGGTGGCGAGACCTTTCGTTTAAAGTTGGGTGAGAATTCCTCAAAGGGAGACAATATCAGGCAGAGGTAGATGCTCTGGGTGCTTCATTTCGGAATGTGTGCGCACGAGTGAGTCATACACGCCCTCCCTACCCACTGGTGTGCCTCACATCGGTTCTACGCCACAGACACACTCAGGTAATTACAGTGTGCGTGTCTGAGTGGGCATGAAAGTAATAGAAGGGGAATTTGGTGGCAATTGCCAGTCATTTCACACAACTGATCTAAACAGCCATGCATATGCGTCCAATTACTGTGCAGGAGACCCGGCTACCTTTTGATTCACAACCATCTCTACATTGCCTCTTCTGAAGGCATACGCCACACAATGAAGCCATTTAAAGTGCCAATGCTTAACATAAATTGCAGTGAGGAGACATACCCAGAGCGCATCTATTCATTAATGTTTGCATTGTTCCCACAGAATTGCATTTTGTGAGCTAAAAGGCTGGTAATGTTCAAACGTTTTAACACCTTGGTTATAATTAACAGAAAACAAGGTGTCGGTGAATAATTGCTTTTGTAAAGCGAGCATATTCGTTGACGTATTTTCAATTTTCTCTCCAGCACATAAAGCATTTGACGAAAGGAGTGTGAAAAGTAATTACGGCTGCTGTGGAGTTTATGTGATAAGCATAAAATGAAATTTAATATTTAATTGAATACCCTCTCGGCTGCACGGCAGTCGAGTGGTTAGAGTGCAGGTCTCACAGCTAGGAGACCCGAGTTCAATTCCGGCCATCTCTGTGTGCTCCAGCATCCCCCACAACCCTTGTGAGGATAAGCGGTCGAAAATTAATGAATGAATGAATACCCTCTCAGCTGCATGGTTGTTGAGTGGTTATAGCGCAGTGCTCACAGCTAGGAGAGTTCAATTCCACTGTGTGGAATTTGCATGTGTAGGTTTTCTCCGGGTACTCCGGTTTCCTCCCACATTCCAAAAACATGCTAGGTTAATTGGCAACTCCAAATTGTCCATAGGTATGAATATGAGTATGAATGGTGTAATATTAGTGTTAAAGTGACTATAGGGGTGTTATCTCAAATTTAGAGGGCTCTAATAATGTTAATATATTCATACATACATACATATTCATTCATACTCATATTTATGAGTGTGAATGGTTGTTTGTCTATGTGTGCCCTGTGATTGGATGGCGACCAGTCCAGGGTGTACCCCGCCTCTCGCTGGAAGACAGCTGGGATAGGCTCCAGCACCCTCGTGACCCTCGTCAGTATAAGCAGTAGAAAATGAATGAATGAATACCCTCTGCCTTTCTCCTGCAGCGACACACAGAAAAATCCCTTACCAAAGCTCGGACCTCCACAAACAAATTCTGTACCCTTTGATACGATGCCGTACGCCCTTAGTGAAGTTCAGTCAATGACAGAATATGATGGAATTTTCAGTTACATCTGTTGTTCTGAGAGTCAGTCACACATTTCATAAGATTTGCTTCAAGAGCCATTGAATATGTCCCAAACGTCGTATAAATTCAGTCATCTGTAAATCTTCGTTCTTGTTTTGACATTTCCATGCAAATAGTTCCCACTCACAGATGTTGAACCTTCTGCTTTGCAAAGCTAAACTGATCTTTATCAAGTATTTCCTCCTCTGCCATGGGTTAATTTGTTCAGACAGAACACTTTAGGGACTTTGTGCTATTAGATATTTGGCTGAGCAATGCGGGAGACCTAACTTTCTGACTCCCGTGTGAGCGACACAATTTGAAGTGTTTAGTATCTAAGTGATATTGCATAACGGTTTTAGAAGGGTTCAAGTTTTTAGGTAGATAAACACAGTTACATAAACGCCCCTCGCCACTTCAACTTATTTGGCTTCACTCTATCTATAACGGGGGTGCTGGAGCCTATCCCAGCTGTCTTCGGGCGAGAGGCGGGGTACACCCTGGACTGGTGGCCAGCCAATCCCAGGGCACATATAGACAAACAACCATTCACACTCACATTCATACCTATGGACAATTTGGAGTCGCCAATTAACCTAGCATGTTTTTGGAATGGGAGAGGAAACCGGAGTACTCAGAGAAAACCCACGCATGCACGGGGAGAACACAGAAATGGCCGAGGGTGGAATCGAACTCAGGTCTCCTAGCTGCGTGACCTGCGCTCTAACCACTCGTTCACCGTGCAGCCCCAATAGGAAACAATGTATATCCAATTATTTTGTTCCTGACACACAAAAAAGTGGACACAAACACCTGAAGTGGACATTTTTGTCAAAAACCTTGGAAAACCACGGTTCCATAATTCCAATAACTTCTTTCATACGTCTGTTCCTTCTTTTACCACTTTTGTTATTGTGCATTTTCGGGAAATGACTTTTGTTTGGCTAAGATGCTCTGACAGCTACTTGACAGTCTACGAATGCGAGAAGACAAAAACACCCATTTTCATGTGAACACAAAAAGAGGTCAGACATAACAAGCAAAGTGCGTGTTTACCACTTTGAGATGCTGATAAGTAACCTTGTGTTTATTTTTAAAGGAAAATCACCTCTCGCCTTTCTGCACACCATTCTGCCCACTGTTTTGCTTTGGGATTCATTTTATTCTGACCTTCGAAGCAGCTTTGAGGTGATGTTTTCCTCAGCGGAGGAAAGGTGTGTGCACTGATGTGGCCAGAAGGTGCAGTGCTTGGCCATGCCCGTATAACAGATTGCTTTGCTAATAAATATTGAACGGACAGGAGCCCACTTGCACAGGTGTGTGTGTTTTTTTTTACTTTCTGTGCGTATGTTGTGAATAAATGGGAAGAGAATGCTAATAGTTCTGTCAGGACCTTGTTGCGACGAAGGAGAATGCACACACACACAGAATTATGTGTGTGTGTGATGTTTACACTGTGAGATTTACACTGCTGTCTTGCATTTCCCTCCATAATTTAGTTATTTTATTCTATTCTCCTCAGATTGAATGACTAATGACCTATATAAAAATAGCTTCCCATTTGAAACTACACAGCCACTGACTTGCAGCTCACCGTGAACAAATAAATGTTACTTCCTTCTTTCAACAACCATGCAGGTGGAGCCAATTTCAACAACTCAACAAGAATTTCAACTCTGAAAATGACCTGAGGCAGAAGGAAATTCAACTTTATTTGTTTGGGTGATGTTGGTTGAGCATTTATGTTTCTTCCCTTCATTTCCACTCCTGTTTATGCTCTTAAGCATATTAACATGTAGGGTATCTGTTGTATATACAGCTTGATTTAAACCATGACAACTTTATTAGTTGTGTTATTTGTTTCACATAATATTGGGACTTTGTTTCTGTTACAGTATTACAGTATTACAGTACATATTTATACAGTAAAGTCTTGTTATATCGATATTGTCGGGAGTCGGAAAAAATATCCATATAACCGAACTGTCGATATATCCGATCCTGCGCCGAACTGCATTAAACACATGCCAAACACATGCCTGCAACAGAAGAACCAACTGTGTTCGTGGTTTCTCTCGTGTGTATAGATTCTATACACACGAGAGAAACCACGAACGCCAGCATGTACATATGAAAAACAGTGATTATTGCAAGCGATAAAAAGATATCTGAATACAACACAATTAAATACATGTATTTGTACGCTTGTGTCTTCGTTGGAATAGGTGTGTATGCTATGTCAGTTGGTTCTTCTGTTGCAGGCATGTGTTTGGCCAGCTATGTGGGGTGGGTTGAGCATGACCTGTGAACCAGGAAGTGCGGGAATCGGTGTGTGTGCTGCGCTCTGGTGGTGGAAGTGTGAAAAATAAAGTTGACTGGAAGCAGCCGTTCGCCGTGTTCTTTTTTGGTATTGAAATCCTTAAGCAAAGATTGATTTAAGCTGCTTTTGTATCGATATAAGCAGACCAAATTGGCTGGCGGGAGATGAAAAGGGCATCGTAGTAACCGGATTATCATAATAACCGGGTATCGTACTAACGGAACTAATTATATCATGAAAGACTAGAAATTTGCCGGGAAATGAAAATAGTATCGTAATAAGCAGTACTTCGATATAACCGATATCGATATAACGAGACTTTACTGTATTAAATAATTTTTTTAATATTTAACGTTTATTCTGCTAAAATATTTGTCCTTACAATTTTATGATGTTCTCATAAAATTAGGACTTTTTAAATTACATTTTTGTTGTAACATTTGGATATTATTCTTGTAAAATAACGGCTGGGGTTTCAAAATAATAGCACCCCCCCCCCAACCCTCGTGAGCATAAGCGGTTGAAAATGAATGAATGAATGTTGTTCTCTGCACGCATTTTGACCCTTCAATAATACGCTTGTATTATACACTGGTATGCATTGACGAGCTAAAGTAGATGGATATAGATCAGGGGTGGGCAAACTACGGCCCGGGGGCCACATCCGGCCCGCCAAGTGTTTGAATACGACCCGCCCAATCTTTCCAAAGTATTTCATTTAAAGTCAACATACAACCTGGCATCATGGCCTGAGCCAACCTTTTGATGGTTTTATCAATTTCGTTTTTTGACATGGTCTGTTGTTTACAAAGTGCTCCTGAAAAAAGGGACACAAGCACATAATAATAATAATAATTATTATTATTATTAGATTATTATTAGATTATTAGATTATTATAATTATTATTATAACTATTATGATTATTATAATTATTATATTAATGCTAATTATTATATTAATTATATAATATTATTGTTATATTTGCATATTTTACATAATAACAATGTAATAATTATTATTTTAATTTTATTGTAATTATTATAATATTTTATTATTTTTGAAATATTTAAATATAAATATAAAATAATAAATAATAATAGCAGATTGCATGACAATTTTACAGATACAATAATACCAGGTGGACTGTTACGTGTAAAATATATAGTCTGCCCCCCCCCCCCGGAAATTTTGTCACAAAAGTTTGCCCACCCCTGATATAGATGGAAGTTGTTCCAGCAGCAATATCACTCCCCTTCTCTCTTTAATTGTCATTGTACCATCCTTACACATTTGACCATAAAGGCGAGTTAGAGCTGATCAGAGAGAAGCATTCTAGCTTTGTCACTGCCCCTTGCTTAGTCACTGTTGTATCACTGCTATAACGATCCCTCTGGGGAGGAACGGGACTCTGCTGTCATCAGCATTAACCGGACGCCTACCATGGAAGGAGTGCGTTCTGTAGAGGGCGAGGTAGAGAGGGATGAACGGTGGATGTTGTGAAAAGCAAAAAAATAGCCAGTGACAGAATTGAGAGCGCTTGCGAGCAATGAACAGACAAGGTCGGTGGGGAGGTGAGGAGGACGACAGACAGGAGGAGAGAGCTGGAACACTACAGATACAGAGCGAAAGAGACGGACAGCTCCACTGCAGATGCAGAATTAGAGCATCACAGGAAGAGGCAGCAAAGAAAAGGGGAAGGCTGACAGCATGGGCGCTTTAAATGAGATTACAAATGACTTCCCCTCGCCATGACACACACTTATATTGACAAAGGGTGAGCTTCGAATATGACATCAGTGTTATGTCAGCAATGACTCAGTGTTGTGAAATGGAGCTGCTCAGCCATAAATATCTGCTCCTTAGCATTCGAGTGTGACAATAGATGACCCCTTGACTGTGCTTGCGGCTTATTCTTTATGATTTGATGGATAATTTCTGACATCAATTGGGGAGTGATGCAAATGTTATCCATTTTTCAGTATTAAACCTGTCACTTTTCGATAAGTAGTATAAGTCATCAATATGTAAAACATTGTATAGTCGTACATGATACAATAATTGCCTGTATGTGTACTGTACCTGAGTAAAAACGTAAGTGTCGGTGTGTTTAATAGGTCACTGAGGCTGAAAATTACTTCCACTCGTGCGCTTTGTCTGCCTGTAGATTATTGTACAAGATGGTCTTATTATAACTGCAAGTAATCGGTCTAATTTCACCATTAATGTGCTTGTGTGTGTGTCTACATTACGTCTATGTACTATGTGGGTTTGTGTGTGTGTGTGTGTGTGTGTGCGCATGCGCCCGAAGAGCCACTCATCTCTTAAACACACCTACATGATGGGGTGAACTCTACAAATAGCCCCCGATGGTAAAAGTGGACGCTCAGTCTATGCTGCCACTGTATCTGCTATATTTATCTAAATGGCTAAGCAGCCTGGTTGAGTCAACATACTCTTTTTCTTTTTAGCTTCCAACATAAGCAGAATGCCCCGTGGCATTCCTGCAAACACTCACAAACGCAAATACACACCAAGTACCAAAAGATATATGAAAAAAAGAAAAAAATATATAATCATCTAATATATGTATATATATATAATTTTCGTATATTTACAGGGCTTACTTACAGTAAGTCAAAAAACTTGTGTGTTATTTTGAAACCCCCAACAGTAATTTTACAAGAATAACATCCAAATATTACGACAAAAATGTAATTTAAAAAAAAGTCCTAATTTTCTGAGAATATCATAAATTGTAAGGACAAACATTTTAATGGAATAAACTTTAAATATTAAAAAACTAATTTAATATAAATAAATACTGTAACATAAAGTCTCAATATTACGTGAAACAAATAACACAACTAATAAAGTTGTCACCCAATTATTGTAATAAAGTCATAATAATGAGAAGAAAGTTTACAAGAGCTGAAATGGGGTGATCCTATCCATCCTGGTCACTCCCAATGTGTAACCCCCAGCATCCGCATCTCTGCTCCCTGCAGTTCAAAAACACAACCACAACCACTTTTACCCAGAAATATTATATATAATATATATGCAGGAAAACCAAAATTGGCATTGACTATCGAAGCAATACCACAGAGATCCCCCGCAGGTTAGGTCGCTATTATTCAATTTGGAAAAGGTATAGGGCAGTGAATGTGTGTGTACGTGTGTGCAAGCCTGCACACTTCATCCTCCGCGGGCAAGGCCTCATCTCTGGTTCTGATTAACTCCCTGTAAAAACACTTCTGTTCAGAACATCACAGCCCGTACATCACACTCTCTCCTCTCTCTCTCTTTCTCTCTCTCACACACACACACACACACACAAACACACGCAAACACACACATGCAGCGCGGCTCCCGGAGGCTCCCTGTTCACAAAGGGGAGTCTACACCCATCATTCAAAGCCTTATAGGCCTTAAGAATGCTGACACACACACGCTCAATCACACGCAGACGCGCACACACATCGACACACAAAGTGCTGTGTTTTCTTAGCTTTGATACACTTATAGAGTTCAGAGGTGAGAGGGCTGGAGGTAACGCCGTGTTTTTCCAGAGTTTCTAACCACCTAAATCTGCTCCTAGACACACAAGGAGGTCCAGATGGCTGGGTGGAGACAAAAAACACTCTCATACGCACACATACACACGCTGTCATGCTCAAACGAATACAAAAACACACACAATATCACATACATGCACATCCGACGTTTACGACCTGACACATGCGTGACGACTTGCAATGACGTTTCCAGTTTCGGGTTACATTGATGCTATTTTGTTATTACAATAATGACTGTTGGTTCAACTTGGTGCACGAAGATTTGATGCTGATGGTGGAGGTACGGCAGATTTGTGATGTGGTGGTGCAGCCTGCATGGTGCGTGGTAGCTGACATCTCAGGGCCCTCTTAATCTCAGCCAGCTGAGCACAGTCACATGTGATCAATAGCTAAATTTATCACTCCAAGCAAAGCGCTGTCATCCACATGCATTAGAGATTGTGAGTGTGTGTGTGTGTGTGTATACGAGTGTGTGTTTACAGGCTCAACCCACGCTACCTCTTGAGATAGGATTGACATTGTCTTTAGCAGCCAATTACAGTCAAAAAGCCAGTGAAAAAAAGGTCACAGTCATCCCGCTATCAACACTCACCGCCAAATGCCAACTGTGCACATGATTGCGCGCGTGTGTGTGTGTGCATGTGTGTGTGCATGTGTATGTGTATGTGTGCACGGAGCCCAAAATGCCAGCAGCTACACTGCAAGGCTCAGCCCCCCCCCCCCCCCCCCCCCCTTGGTGCTTATGAGTAACCTGCAGCAAATCCCTGCATGATTGATGAAAGAATTAATGTTGCCAAGTAAAGCGAAGCATTGTGGGAGTGAGGAAGTGTTATTATGCAGTAGGGAGCATGACATTAGAGGCTCTAATATCAACAGTTGTCTGTGAGGATGTGGATGTGTGTCAGTGTGTGTGGGGTTTACCCCCAGGAAGCATCTTTTGATGTATGTATCAAAAAAAAATCATATGCATGCCTAATACACTCCAAATCAAAATTTTAAGACCAGATTAAAAATTGCAATAATTTACATGATGACCTGTTGGATTTTAAGGAGGTTCTAAGTAGAGCTTCAAAATACAAAAAAGAAAGTAATGAGAGTAAGCAAAAAAAAAAAACATTTGAGAAAGCAATTTGTTGTGCCATCACGATCTGGGGTGCTTTTTCCATCAACGGAACAATGGAGCTTCAGGTTGTGCAGGGGTGTCCAACGGCAGCTGGCTGGTTATCCCTCATCTGTGTTGTAATGACAGTATTTTTCAACAGGACAACTCTGCAGTTCACAATAACTGACTTCTAACCTCACCATCCTGCGTTTGGGTATGGATGGCAAGTCAAGTTTACAAAAATGGACATCAGTTAATTATCGTGAATCAAGATTTGTTGTTTGACTTTCATAGAAAATACTTGGAGACTTTATGTTTCAGGTTGTCACCTGCTTCCGTGTTTCACCACCTCTTTTCCGTTTTCATGCAGCTAAATTGATGAAGCAAAATCACATAGAGAAAGGTACAGGTGCCATTTGACACTTTTAGTGTGTTCCACAGTGCCAGACAAAGTGATGACGTCCACATCAATCCCAAAAGGACAATTCAGACCTGCCGACCTTGAAGACATTTTATGAGTTCTCCACCTCGTCGCGTGTTAGCATTCTGTTGCAAACAAGCAATCGTAATTAAATAGAGAAGTGGGGTGTTATTGCAGCTGGAATGAATCGTGACAACAGTCAGTAGATCTGAAATTTGGAGGAAAATGTGTTTGCAGGGGTGCCCTGTCCATCCTGGAAACAAGTAAGCCAATATGGCCATAAAAATTATTTATCAGGTCATGTCTGCATCAGTTTTTGTGCTCGCTTATTATGTCTGCAAATCTGGAGTTTCCTCGTTTTGGAGTTTTCGTCCATGAGCGGTGGGGCTGTTTCAAATTTGTGATTGGTTGTTCAGAGCAAAACTGTTGGACAATCCAAGAGGAGATATTGACATCTGGTGTGGGAGATGTCCTTTTAATTTCACAATTGTATGGCTTTGCCATGTTGTTAGATAAATATTGATTCTGGACTGTTCCAGATGATATTGGAGTTTAGTGGTTTGGAATGGGGGTTGTTGATGATACTGTCCCTGGGACAAATGGAATTCAGGGGACCTATTGGCGCAACTTGGCTCGCGCCATTACATTCCAGTGCATTCCAATAGGTGGATTGTTTGTGACATTTGGTTCCATATTTGGTGAAGATATTCAATTTTTTTAAATTTTGTTGCCGCCAAACTAAATTTTTGCCGCCGTTACGCGTCACCACGAGCTAGTTGGGAAGCAGTTTAAGCCACTGCACGCCACAAGGCACATTAATGGCAACACTGGGCGCCACAGCAAATTGCATTGGCACCAACTGGCACTGTCCACTGGGCCGGCAGAATAACGGCAACATGGCAACATGCCAAGTGAACATTAATTTGGCGCCACAGTGAACCACTACGCGCCAATCACATAATCTTTGGCGCCAAGTGGCACCGGCCCAATGGACTCTTAGCATTATGCTAGGAATCGAGCATATCGAGCAACTCCAGTTTAAGGGAATCTGTTCCATCAGCGATGTAGCGCTTTGCTTTTCTGCTGGTGCTCTAAAAAACAATATCAGTGCTTTATAATATTGTCTTTGAACCAGACAAGTCCAGCGTTATCCCAAAGAATGGTGTCTCTATTATCTATCCAAACACATTTAGAATACACTTACACTTGTTTCTTACATCATGCAGCCAGAAGAATTAGGGTGAGAACTGAAAATAGAACCAAAGTGGATGTTTTGTCAGCTACACTCATTCATCAGGTCCAAAAATCCCAAAGTGAACTTGAGGATTTTTTTTCTTTGTGCAATCGCTTTTCCTGCTGTGCGTGGTTTTCTCTATTTCTTTTCATGAAAAAGAAGACAATATGAAGGAGGAGAGAGCCTACTCATGTGCATTTCTTGAAGAGACAAATGCCTTCTATCTTCACAAACACACCATGCCCCACCTAGTGTATTTCCCTCCTGGCTTTCCAATTTAAATGCAAATGATCCCAAATCGGACTCCACAAAAAACGAAGCGGCAAAATCATTTGACGCTGCGATGAATTATATATTTTAATTAAGCAGCCTAAAGAATCACGCCTATTCAGCCCTTTTGCCTCCAATAAAGAATGAATAAATAAATATGGAGGGGGGCAGGAAGGGATAGTTAGGCAAGGGGGGGCAATTGTGCCACTAACCGCCTCTGGGTTGTCCTTTTGTGAGCAATCTGAAGCTGTCAGATTTCAAAATGGCATTGTTTGCTGACAGACGCTTTAAATACCCATGCAGTTTCCACACACACATGCCGACACACACCGTGTTGGATTTTGATGGGCAAACCAACACTTAGAAAATGAAGAGGTGATATGGGAATTGTGATGGTCTGACAAGGGAAGCAATTTTAATTTCACCCCCTGTCATTCTCTGCGATATCATCTCTGATGAAATACATATGAGCTGCCAATCACTCACACATACACAACAGGCTGCTTTTGTGCAAAGGCGCACAATCTCAATGAAAAACCTTCATGCCAACTCACAGACACTAAAAGTTATCAAATGGTGAAAAGTTACAAGTTGACTTTCCCTCATGTCCAGATGTGCAGTGGAGTTCAATCTCGGGAAATGTCATAAAAATTGCTTTGCTTCTACAAAACCAACATTTTTGTTAGCACTTGAGTGCGTTCCATAGTGCACCCGCGGGTTAGACATGGAAGAAAACTCTTTCCAAGCCTACTTTGGTAAGACTGTAAAGATAGGGCTCATTTTATTGGTGCAGAGGAACAGCTAATGATATCGTCTGGCATTGTATGACACTAGAGAGACTGTGTGCTTTAAATAACCCTCATGGGGTTCCTGTCACTTCTACCTTATTACGTATTACTACTGCGCCTGCAGATTAAGTCCAGTACCGCAGTGCATAGAAGGCACACATTCACACTTGCATAGCACAACACAAGTTGCACAACACATACATACGACTAGTCCTGTCACGATATTCAATATATCAATTCACCGCACCTAAAAGAAAACGCCACCGTTTTGTCGGCCTCTAGTTTTTTGGCACAAGCCAGTTTTCGTGTTGTGGGACGTGCCACTAGGAGTCACCAAAAAATTAAAAAATGAAAAATATAAAAAAATATTGGCTGCACGGTGATTGAGTGGTTAACACACAGGCCTCACATCTAGGAGACCCGAGTTCGATTCCACCCTCGGCCATCTCTGTGTGGAGTTTGCATGTTTTCTCCGGGTACTCCGGTTTCCTCCCACATTCCAAAAACATGCTAGGTTAATTAGCTACTCCAAATTGTCCATAGGTATGAATGTGAGTGTGAATGGTTGTTTGTCTATATGTGCCCTGTGATTGGCTGGCGACCAGTCCGGGGTGTATTTTGATATATAAGTCGCATATCCGTAACTATAAGTTGCCCAACTATGAAAAAAGGTGCGACTGACAGTCCGGACAAAATGCGGTACATATTGTTGCTTTTGGGCAAATATCATGACATCTAACAATATGACAACATATTGATAATATCCCACTTAAAACCAACAGTTTTCATATTTTTAGTCACTCACACCTGACCATTTGTGGCAACAGTACCTGTCCCAGGTATCCGTGCCTGTGATTAACCAAACATGGTTGTTCATGGTATGCTCGAAGAAGCAGGAGCATCATAGAGGAATCCCATGATGGGAGGAAAACAAACTCAACAATGCCAAGCTGTGGCACCGTCACCACTATTATACGTGAATAATATTCACTGTCACAAAATGAAAAGTCAAGCAAATCATCTTTCTTGCATTTTCTTCACTCCTGTTGTGATACCCTCACCTTCTGCACTCGTCAACCCACGCTGTTTGTTTCTGTTGTTGTTAGTGTGACATTTGTGGCCTGCCTCATTATCGCGAGTAATGGCCAACTCTTTGCAAGTCAGACAGCGAGCAGCTTGGGGAACGTTCATGCACCCATACTGCCTGTCATCTTTATGCGCTTTCATTGCCTCGTGTATACTGTACACTGTATGTCAGTTGCAGTACACGCTGGGACAAATTACACGTTTCCAGCTTATAGCCCCTTCTGGAACCCCCTGCCGTGTTGGCTGCTTCATCACTGCAGTGCACTCTGCAAAGATAGCTTTTGTCAGTGTCCCCCCCTCACCCAATACCAATAAGTTACAGTCTGCACGGCTACAAGGGTGACTGGGCTGCAACACGGACGTTTGCACATACAAAACACATTAGTAGCCTCATTTTACTCCTTTAATGAGACTGTCGTAGCAATGAAAAATACTGCCGTACAAATGTCCCATATATATACTTAGCTTAGCAGGCTTGAAAAAAGGTTTTTCTTTATTTTTCTCAAGCTGCTGCCCCTCCCATGCTGTTGATAATACCATGCCAAGGGCACCAGAGACGTATTTGTGACAAGTTAATGAGAAACAGAATGTTCCACACTCTGTGTATGTAGATCTCCCTACGACTTTTATAGACGCAAGACAGCGTAAAATCCATTGAGACGAGACGTTTATTTGATCCCCGTGACAAACTACCGCTATTCTGCAGGAAGTTTTATGAGCAAATCAAGTTTGCTTTGGGATTGCCAGCTGATTATTTGCGACAAAAAGTGGTTGCGGTGAGAGTATGTTAAGACATCAAATTGAGCTGACGGGGAGCCCAATATTTTTTCCACAGAAGCTAAATTACAAGTGCGAGAAAATGGTTCAAATCTCATATAGCTGTTAAATTGAAATCTGGTGTGTCTAGCAGAAATTGGCTGTGTAAAGAGGATATCTCCATTTGAATGTTCCCATCCCGAGGGGAGGTGTTATTATATTAAGTTGGTAAACAGTCCATTCCGCTGTGATATGAAGAAAAATGGGGCCTTTCTAAATGACCTACAAAAACGGCACATGTTTTTACATGTTTAAATATAAACATTCAAATAATCTTCCTTTCGGATTGTTGTTTTTTTGCTTTTATATACACCAAACATTTGGTAATGGACTCATTCGTTGGTTGTGTCATTCTGTTTGATGTTCGGTGGGAGTCTAAAAGCCTTTTCATGTTCTCGAACATCACCCAGAAGTAGCGATATGATGTTTCTTCACTCAATGATGGTTAAACAAGAGGTAGTACTAAACCTTAACAAAGGGGAGCAGATTTGGAATAAGGGATAGTATAAAGTTGGACCGGTACATACAGCATGTACTCCAAAGAACATGTGAAATGGTACAAGAAAAGGAATGGACAAAAGAGATTCTTAAAAACCTGAAGCTAAAAAATAAATAAATAAAATGTAATCGGATAGACAGTTTGTAACAGTTGGACTCCTCCATCCGAAGAACAAGGAAATCCACTTTGCTTTATTCACCTCTATTTAAAGCACTCATTCTGTTCTGCCCATATGGACATGTGTTCCTTTTTGGGGGCTAACCTTAGCAGCAAGCAGTACCATGTAACACAGTGGTATCTTGGTTTTCATTATGAATCCATTTCAATTGTACAAAGATTGAAACAATTGTTCCCATAGGAAACAATGTAAATCTGATTAATCCATTCCAGACACCAAATGTTTAATAAAAAAAATGTTCATATTCAATGTGCAAAGGGCAATAGTGTACCATAAGTGAAAGTTTCCACATTATGTACATAAACAATGTACATGGAAGTTTATTAGAAAGATTTTGGTTCAAGCTGTCTATTTGGCAAGGACCCATTGACGCTCCAGTGTTGCAGTAACTGAGCCAAAACTGTGACCTTTCACCCACCGCATACTAGTGGGGAAGCAAAACAGTTTAAATAGGATCATCTTTAAAGCTGATTAATTAATTTTGGGCATTAGTGCTGATGTGCAATGGAACACCTGCTCAGTGGCCAGCAGCCAGCAGCTTGACTGCCAGCATTGGTGACTTTGTGCCTTTGCAGTGACTAGAACCCAAAGTTTTGTTTGGTTATAGTGTTACGTAGACAAGATGCAAAGGAATTATTGTCAAAATTGTTTTATGATTCATTTCTGTTCTGGAAGTGTGTTGGATACAGACTTATTTTATTAAGGTGTAAGGTCAATAAAGACATACAGTAAAGTCTCGTTATAGCGATATTGTCGGGAGTCGGAAAAAATATCGATATAACCGGACTGTCGATATATCCGATCCTGCGCCGAACTGCATTAAAAGTGGGCAATAATGCACTCGACATTGTTCTATAGTATAGAACAATGTCGAGCAGCTTAAATCAATCTTTGCTTAAGGATTTCAATACCAAAAAAGAACACGGCGAACGGCTGCTTCCAGTCAACTTTATTTTTCACACTTCCACCACCAGAGCACAGCACACACACCGATTCCCGCACTTCCTGGTTCACAGGTCATGCTCAACCCGCCCCACATAGCTGGCCAAACACATGCCTTTTTTGGTATTGAAATCCTTAAGCAAAGATTGATTTAAGCTGCTTTTGTATCAATATAAGCAGACCAAATTGGCTGGCGGGAGATGAAAAGGGTATCGTAGTAACCGGATTATCATAATAACCGGGTATCGTACTAACGGAACTAATTATATCATAAAAGACTAGAAATTTGCTGGGAAATGAAAATAGTATCGTAATAAGCAGTAATTCGTTATAACCGATATTGATATAACGAGACTTTACTGTAGTTGGAGCCCTGAATCCAATCCTATCAAACACAGAGAACGTAGAACTTGAACACTTAGTCATTTCAAGCACTTCATGTCTGCCTAAACTTGGAATTTTGTCAGGTGCTCACGGTTTGATGCCTTTGACCTCACACAAATTCCCATCTGGTTGAATCCGGACAAATCAACTGTACAAGAGTGTTTGTTTATGGTGTGCTATACCTTTAAGAGCTGCTTTCCATAGCCCATCCCAGAGAGGACGGACCCATTAGTCTGATGAACAGAGAGACGGAGAGAGAAATAATAAACAAGACAAAAAGATTTGCAGAAACACAACAGGAAGTTGCTTCACGAATAAGGAACTGTTAGAGAAAAGTCCACCAGGAACCGACAGACTCAGAGGGGACAGGAAGTGGTTATCTCTCCATCTCCTCCATGGCGTCGTAGGCGTCCATGTCTGTCAGTCAATTAGAACGACAGGCGGACACAGTTGCTTGCCAGTTCTCCGTCTCCTGCACGTGCTCTCGCTGATGACTTTCCTGTGTGGTGTGTCCACAGATGGCAAACCTTGTGACATCGCTGTGCTGTGTAGTTCTGGCCGCAGTGGTTGTAGCCTACGCGCAGAGACGCAGTCAGCTTGGTGAGTATACATTTTATCTCCTCATCTTTTTGTCTCCTCAATGACCCTACATCGCTTGTCACGTGTTGTCAGCGGATACTGCAGCGGCATATGACTCCATTTTCTTTTCACTCAACTTTGTTGCAAGGCATCGACTCTACAGTATTTTCTCTGTCCTACAACTGTTGATCTACTCTTTTTGTAGCTATCCAAATCCTGTGTTTGTTATACATTGTTTCATCCTGCTTGAATATTGACAAAGACAGTCATATTTTGCAAAAACTTGACAAAAGTTTGCTTCAGTCTGCTTCAACTGACCATTAGTGGAGTTAGAGTAACATTTAGCTGGGGATTTCTGGCCCCTCACCAAAATGCATCCAACAAAGACACCAGTCAGATCCCCTCATGACTACGAGCATGTCACAAAATCACTGGCATGCTGAGATCTTTATGATAGAAGAGAGAAAGAAAATGACCTATGGACTAGACTAAGACTAAGGCGATGACCCTTCCAGTTCTCACAATAGACATGACTGTGTGGAAGTCGATTTGTCACTTGATTTTGAGGAAAGAGTGCCGGGGGCTTGTTTGCCAATGGGCCCCAAGTTGAAGTCATCTGACTCAGTCTTTTCAGGTGTAGACAACAGTCTTGTTTTTTGGATATGTGATAGTTTCAGTCCAGATTTAGTCGATGAAAACTTAAACCATTTTCGTCTACTCTTAGTCAATGAAAACTAAAGATGTTCTACTCTAGTTTTAGTCAGTTTCCTTTCTTAAAATAAAGATTTGCATCAGTTTGGTTTGGTTGGAATCACACTCGTTCCACCCAAAAGACTGTCATTGGCAGGCATAGCCGTCACTCCGCTGTATCTTAGCGACTGACGTTTTGCACCACAAATAAGTGAAACCAGTCTCGGATGGATCATGCCTCTCTACCTTTGAGAATCCCGTCTAGTCTTTGAGCATGTATTGATGAAGCCTGCTTGGTTGAAAGGTGAAGTGTCAATAAGTCTGATTGGGATCGATTCAAAAGTCCTGAGAATATAATGTACCTGAGGAATAAGAAGGTCTCTTTTGGGTCGTCTATACAGTTTTTAGTGTGATATATTGTGATGAAGTCCAAGGTGTGTCAAGTTACCTGGGATGTACTCTAGCTGGTCTTGCACAGCGGTATATAAAATTAACTGATGTACCTTGTGAGGCAGAAATAAACGTCTTCATACAGTCGTCCCTCGTTTATAGCGGTTAATTTCTTCCAAAACCAACCGTGTTAAATCAATTTCAGAGTTTTAAACATGTACATGTCTATAGAGCCCTGTAGACGTGTAATAGCATGCCTATAATCACCTTCACCAACACATTGTGTTGCAGTGACTCAAGATGGCCACTAGCAAGCAAGCTTGCACGCTAACCAGTTTGCCTTAAATAATGTATTTCTTCTAAACTTAAGAAGCCAAAAAGTCACCACTTCCACGCGGAATGGGAGGATAACTTTTTTTTTAACTATATCGTGTCCATAGGTATGAATATGAGTGTGAATGGTTGTTTGTCTGTATGTGCCCTGTGATTGGCTGGCGACCAGTCCAGGGTGTACCCCACCTCCAGCACCCCCCGCAACCCTTGTGAGGATAAGCGGTAGAGAATGAATGAATGAATGAATGAATGAATAAATAAACTTAAGAAGCCAAGAAGTCACCACTTCCACACAGAATGGGAGGATAACATTTTTTCACTATATCGTGTTCATAGGTATGAATGTGAGTGTGAATGGTTGTTTGTCTATATGTGCCCTGTGATTGGCTGGCGACCAGTCCAGGGTGTACCCCGCCTCTCGCCTGAAGACAGCTGGGATAGGCTCCAGCACCCCCCACGACCCTTGTGAGGATAAGTGGTAGAATGAACGAATTAATTAATTAATTAACTTAAGAAGCCAAAAAGTCACCACTTCCACAAGAAATGGGAGGATAACTTTTTTCACTCTATCATGTTGGACATGCCATTGTTAACTTTATGACTTCATGTGATGTAGTGTAAGCGAACGTCTTAATGTTTTGTGTCATTTCTGCCACCTAGTGACGGAATACTAAATGTCACGTGTATATTTTGACTCATAATAGACCATCGACGACCAACTAAAAAATTTTAAAACTGCAATATAGTGAGGGAGTGATAATAGAAGTGTGTCATTGTGAGGGAAGACTATTTATTTGTACATTATAAGGAAATGACACGTGTTCATGGGTATATCAGACTTCCACAATTCCACAGCTACAGCATAGAGAACACCAGGGCTTGTGTGTCTTCCTCGCTACTGTCAGGTCCATGGTGAAGGAAAGTTAACTCTATTAGCGTAGGCGTAGCCCTCTGGAGGAGCTGTGGCTGCTACGAAACATAGAAACTCACTGACAGCTCTTGAGAAATAAAAATTATATCACAAAATCCTGATCCTACATTTCATCTTGTTCTTTTTAATGTAGAGTAGATAAAGTGTAGATGTATAGAAGATCATGGAATATTACATTCCATAGTTGAAAATGCTTTTCCCAAGTGACGCCAAAAACATGTAAGCTTTTTATGAATGAATAAAAGCTCTGACTTAATCAACTTATACAACAGACCGCTGTGATAGGCATGACGTTTATGGGGAAGGCATACAAATAAAGGCATAAAAATACTCTCCTAATTGCTTCCTGCCCAATATATTTTCACCATGTCCCATTATTGATGTTGTTGATGACAGTTGATGACAGCTTTAATGTAATTTAATTTGAATTTATGAGTCGGAACAAAACATGTCTGACTCTCTAAATTAGGAAATAAATCAAATAAAACAGATTAATAAAATGTGCTAACATAAAACACCTTCTGTGAATAAAATTTGACGGTGCAGGTCTTCAATGATTTTGTATGTGATTAAAAAAGCTGTGGTTTCCAGCAAAATACGCGTTTACGGATCAAAAATCACACAGCATTACTAAAGGCTGCTTTAGATGCAGATGTTTCCACCAGATTGTAGCTATGATTCTTCATTTTGAGTATGAATTTTGTCTTGTCGTGCAAGGAGAACTACAATTCATCACATACATGACAAAATGAGCCTTATCTTTTGCTATTTGTCTTAATCTTGTTTTGTCTCTCATTACAACTTATGCCAAATCTGCCCTTTTGTTACCTCTGTGACTATCGTCGTGATCTCATTTGAATTCTGAGATATAACAGAAACTCCCTGGTCCAATTTAATGTTTTAATGGGTTTTTTTTTCCACGGCTAATTCAAAACACAACAAGAATACCAATGGAGAGGCAAATGTAAAAGAATGAATGGACATAATGATGAGAAAAGGGACTAATTAATTGTGTTTTTGCCATACAAATACAGTTTTAGTTGGAGTGTATTCTAATTTTGTGAATTTTGCCACAACACTTATTATCGCTCGATTCAATTCTTTATAATTGCAGACCAAGACTGATAACTTTTTATCACTATTATTTTGAAATGTTGATTTAAATGTAGTTTGTGCACAGCTGGAAGTAATAATGACTCAAGTTAAGTTGGATTTGACAAACTGTACTTGGAAATTGTCTTTACCAAAAAAAAACATTAAAATTAATTATTAAAAGCAGTTCAAAGATGACTGTTGTTATTATTGTACAGTGAGACATCCAAAGTCAAACGCCCCAAAAGCATCATAAATTTGTTACTACAAGACAAAAAAAATCATCAAAACTCCAAACAAAATGTATAATTTAAACCAACATCATGTTACATTACATGAGCAGCATCAACTGGAGATATTCTGCTTTGTTTTCACATTTTTCTGATGTTCAAAAAAAATGTCTCCAGTGGCGACCAATGTGTGGTGACATCATACTGTTGACTGGGAGAGAGCACATTATTTATGGAAGTCCAAATCCTAATTGAGAGATTAATGTTTTCACTCACAATCATACCCTCCATCTTCCTCCCTCTCTTTAAGTCCCCTCCATCCTTCTGCTCATCTTCATCTCTCTTCTATCCCCTACGTAACCCACATGTTTTATAGTTCCTTCATCATTTTCCAGCCCGCTATTCCTTTAATTTTCTTCTCTTTCTCCATGTAAATCATTTTCCTTCACTCTAAATATTTCTCCTCCTACGCTCACAAGTCTCATTTCTTCAGAGGGCTTGTCAACAGCGAATCTATCACCTACTGTATGACATCATGTGACGCCGCCATCTCTGCGTGTCTTTGCATGTTTTCAATCTGTTGTTGGGGTCAAGAAGAAAGAAGCAGACAAGAAGGAGTAATAGGAGTACTAATTATGTGGTACAACAGCGACTTATGTGCTTTGACACTTTCCAACACAGGGTACAGTAAAGTCTCGTTATATCGATATCGGTTATAACGAATTACTGCTTATTACGATACTATTTTCATTTCCCGGCAAATTTCTAGTCTTTTATGATATAATTAGTTCCGTTAGTACGATATCCGGTTATTATGATAATCCGGTTACTACGATGCCCTTTTCATCTCCCGCCAGCCAATTTGGTCTGCTTATATCGATACAAAAGCAGCTTAAATCAATCTTTGCTTAAGGATTTCAATACCAAAAAAGAACACGGCGAACGGCTGCTTCCAGTCAACTTTATTTTTCACACTTCCACCACCAGAGCGCAGCACACACACCGATTCCCGCACTTCCTGGTTCACAGGTCATGCTCAACCCGCCCCACATAGCTGGCCAAACACATGCCTGCAACAGAAGAACCAACCAATAGCATACACACCTATTCCAACGAAGACACAAGCGTACAAATACATGTATTTAATTGTGTTGTATTCAGATATCTTTTTATCGCTTGCAATAATCACTGTTTTTCATATGTACATGCTGGCGTTCGTGGTTCTGTTGCAGGCATGTGTTTGGCCAGCTATGTGGGGCGGGTTATCCGGTCGACAGTCCGGTTATATAGATATTTTTTCCGACTCCCGACAATATCGATATAACGAGACTTTACTGTATATACAACTGCATTCAAGCTTCTGAATCGCTGGATGAGAAGTGCATAAAAGCCTATGGCAACGCTTTCTTTGTCATAATGATGTTTTTGTTGCATAATTGGTTGATTTTTAATTTTTTGATTGTCAAGATAAAGTACCAAATGAATCAAAAAACGTGTTTCTTTTATGTACAGTTGGATCCCAGTTTTCGTATGTTTCGGTTATCACCAAAATTCACCAAAATGTTCCATTGGTTCCCGTATACTGACATCATACAATACTGTGTGCAACAAATATATTATTATATTTTACCTTTTGGTATGGTCAATTTTTGTGGGATTAATAAAAATGTGGACCGACTACTCCCAGCATTTTTGGCCAGCTTGGATTTTGTGATATTTTAAAGAAAGAAATACTCTGACAATGCGACTCTCAAGTTGCTAATGTGTGTGAGTTGATATTATGTCTTATTTTCTAATATTATATCTGCTATGTTGGGGAATACAAGTGTTAAAGTGACTATAGGGGTGTTATTTCAAATTTAGAGGGCTCTAATAATGTTAAAAGCCATATTCAGAAGGTCTTAACAGGTATTCTATGTTCTAATTATGAAGATTGTGAATTGATCAAAAAGGAATTGGCTGGCGACCAGTCCAGGGTGTACCCCGCCTCTCGCCCGTACTTAGCTGGGATAGGCTTGAGCACCCACGTGACCCTGAGGATAAGCGGTAGAAAATGAATGAATGAATGTCTGATATATTGGGTAATATGAGTGTTAAAGTGACTATAGGGGTGCTATTTCAAATTTAGAGGGCTCTAACAATGTTAAAAGCCATATTCAGAAGGTCTTAACAGGAATTCTATGTTCTATCTATGAACAGTTTGAATTGAGCAAAAAAGAAAATTCACTTCCTGTGATTGGCTGGTGATTAGTCCAAGGTGTACCCCGCCTCTCGGCCAGGATAGGGCGGGGATACGCCCGGGATAGTGCTGGGATAGGCAACAGCACCCCCACGACCCTTGTGAGGACAATGTGGCAACCAGCCCAGGGTGTACCCCGCCTCTCGCCCGTACTTAGCTGGGACCCTGAGGATAAGCGGTAGAAAATGAATGAATGAATGTTTGCTATATTGGGTAATACGAGTTGTAAAGTGACTATAGGGGTGTTATTTCAAATTTAGAGGGCTCTAATATTGTTAAGAGCCATATTCAGAAGGTCTTAACAGGAATTATATGTTCTAACTATGAACATTTTGAATTGATCAAAATGGAAATTCACTTCCTGTGATTGGTGTACACAGCTGGGATAGGCTCCAGCACCCCCGCGACCCTCGTGAGGATAATCGGTAGAAAATGAATGAATTAATGTCTGCTTTATTGGCTAATACAAGTGTTAAAGTGACTATAGGGGTGCTATTTCGAATTTAGAGATCTCTGGTAATGTTACAAGCCATATTCAGAAGGTTTTAACAGTATGTTCTAACTATGAATATTTTGAATTGATCAAAAAGGAAATTCACTCCTTGTGATTGGCTGGTGATCAGTCCAGGGTGTACCCCGCTTCTTGCCTGAAGTCAGCTGGGATAGGGCCCAGCATACCTATACTAATAATAGATAAGTGGCGTATAAAATGAATGGAAAAATCACTTATCACAGTCGGGTCAAGAATAAATGAGGGATTATTGTACTATGGTATCATAGAATGTTACACAAGTCAATTCGCCGCTGTCTCTACCCTCTCTTCCTCCCTCTGTGGGTTCATATATTCATTTCATTTGTGATTATTTTGCATTGCTTTACATGTAAAAATGTAATTTTGGGGTTTGTAACAGAGTACCAGAGATTGACATCATTTCATGTAGGGAAAACAGCTCCAGCTTCCGTATATTTCAGTTTTTATCTGACCTTTTTGAAAGAATAAAAAACTAAAACCGAGGTACTACTACATTTATCATTGGGATTTTTCTGCAGCATTTACTTCAAAGTAGCCTTGAGTTCTGTTCAGGCGAATGCATCATTAAAACATTGGAAATACAGCAGAGAGGATGCAAGTGGGTCTTACATGACCGTGTATGCCAAGCAGCCTGGGAATACATGCTAAGGCTGTATCCATGCTGATCTATAAGACATGCAGACAACTAAATGTGATCAATTATTCAAGGCATTGAACCGCTGTCTGGTGTGCAATCAGAGAAAAATGCAGCTGCTGTAAATAAGTAAATAAGCACAAAGACTGGTGTGTGTGTGTGTGTATGCATGTGTGTATAAGCCATGTATGTGGTAGTCGAGAGGCTTGATAACACTCATTATCCTGAGTAGCACTCAGTGTAATCAGTGCTGCCTTTTTGGCATGCAGCTTGGATTAATCTCAGGAATGAAACAATTGATTGACTGACTGCTCGGCCTGATGGATAACAGTCAGAGTGATGGAGGGCTGACAGGAAGGCAACGTAAACATATACATGTTCCATGTAACAAGCTCAACAAACACTGTGTTTACTGTATAGATGGTAGTGTTGCTGTCTAATGAAAAATATGACAATGGAATTTACAATATGAACAAGTTCTGGTGGAAGTCAGAAGTCATGCCTAAATGAATGCTTACGTCACTCATTCTGTGAACAGAACACATGAAGGACATACAATAAATACATTCAATACAAGAATGAAATGGAACAGAAATAAACACTATGCTGTCCCGTTCATAGGGGCAAATCCTTTAACATGGCAAGCAGCTTTCGTGTGCATTAGCGCCATCTGTGGAACAGAATCTAAACCCTTCTATACTTTATTCACAACTTTTATTAAAAAAATAAAATATATATCTATATAAAACATGGCCTGAGTTTAATTATAAAATAAAAAAATCCTGTTTAAATTTATCCCGGGTGCGTTCTTTCAGCGCATGCTCAGATATGACGTAACACGCAGATCCAGATGTTCTTCACTTTTAAAAATGGAGGCGAGCAATCGGCACTGGACTGCTAAGGAAAGTTTGTTTTTGATCCAAACTAAATTTCAAGACTGGATGAACGAAAAACTGGCAATACGGAGTTATTCCAACAAGTGAAAGAAAAACTCGTGGAAGTCGGTATCACGTGATGTTGATGTTTACGTTTTACTGGGCATGCCCTATTGACTATTCAGTTTGATTATAGTGACGCATGTAGACAAGAGATTGGAATATTCGTTTCCATGTATACTATTGTTTTCGGAAAAGACATTCAGAAAGATTCCATTCGGAAAGAGGAAAACTCCTCATGTAAGCGTGGCTTATGTTGCTTACCGTTGCTTTCATCGGAGCAAATCCTTCAGAAGAAGCATTGACTACGGCCGACCAGCCAAAGCACAAGCAACCTTTGTATCCCAATAATGAGACCACTATGCTGCCTAGTTATTACTCTTGAGTTCTCAATCAAAATCAATCAAAACTCCATATCTCCTGATGAGTATTTGTGGTAATATTACTTTTTCCGCTGTACCCTGTACAAAACTGTTCTGTACACACACAATTATTGTGGATGTGGTCATGTTTACCACACACATTTATTGATGTTGGTTAACTCAAGACTTTTCCATTGTTGCTTTGCATTTAGCATCTGCTATGTTTAATTAAATGAAACTGAGCTTGACATTGACCGCCTCTCAGTAAGCACATTTAAGCTTCTCTGTTAAACAATTAGAAGGACAAACTGATGTTTCATATTTCTTTCAGCCTTTTATGAAATGGCCTCACCAATATAAAAGACGTCCGCACAGCATCACTCCTACACGTCGCCAATCAGCCTGTATTCTTCTAGAATGCCTCATACATAATGAATGATGGTCAATGTGAGAAGCATAAGAAAATACCGTATTAGAAAAAAAAGTGTTATTTCCATAAACATCTAATCTACCTGCCTACCTACCCAGTCACAAGCGGAACAATGTGCCAATGTGCCATTGGATTCTTCAATAATGAAAGACCTGTATGTATTTTTCATATTTTCTTTCATGTGCCCATGCATGTATCTTTTCAACTCCAGAGTGCAGGATGAATAAATGAACACATATCGCCAAGCCTGAGCGTATTACTTTTTCAGCCGCTGTGCTATTACTTTGTGGTCTGCATAATGTCTTGAAAAGTCACAAAATAATAGTCGACTGATGTGCCGTGCATAATTAGGGTTATTATCAAAAATGTATTTAATATCACAGGAGGTCAAAGCTGGAATAATGAACAGATAATTAGCAAAGTGGTGAAACGAGCAAATGAATCAGACATCATAATTATAGCCATTGATACATATAAAACATGAAAAGCATGCTAATGTTGGTGTGTGTCCTTGTGAGCATGATCCAGTTGAAATGGTCCAAAAGACCTGTAATGAATGACTTGTGGTTAATGGTGAATAAATGGTGGAAGAAAACAAATAAAGATCGGACTTCAGTGGCCATTCATTCATTCATTTTCTACCGCTTATCCTCACGAGGGTCGCGGGAGGTGCTGGAGCCTATCCCAGCTGAGAGGCGGGGTACAAAGGAGAGAATTATGGGTTTTCACGGTGTGTGTACGCTATATGCACCAATAATGTACCTTTAATGATGACATGTGAGTGTTTGTGAAAAGAACATTAGAATCCATGTGAAGTGATATATTTTTGATTGCCCCAATTAATTCTAAAAAAAAAACCATCATGACCTGTCATAATATAAATAAGTATAAGTAAAACCATAACGGATGACATGACGAGTGGTTAGCGTGCAGGCCTCACAGCTAGAAGACCCAAGTTCAATTCCACCCTCGGCCATCTCTGTGTAGAGTTTGCATGTTCTCCCCGTGCATGTGTGGGTTTTCTCCGGGTACTCCGGTTTCCTCCCACATACATTCCAAAAACATGGCGACTTCAAATTGTTGTGAGTGTGAATGGTTGTTTGTCTATATGTGCCCTGTGATTGGCTGGAGACCAGTCAAGGGTGTACCCCGCCTCTCACCCGAAGACAGCTTGGCTAGGCTTCAGGACCCCCCCAACCGATAAGCGGTGTCAGGCATCACGCTTTGGCACTCATAATTGCCATATTGAAGACATATTTAATTGATTAATTAGATTAATCCGATTAAAACATGAATTTGACAGCCTTAGATTTAATATTAAGTAATGTTTTTTAATGTGATGATGATGGTTATTATTCGTCGGTAATGCCAGGAAGCTAATGTGATTTCATCGTCTTTGGGTTTTGGCTAATGTTGCTGTGTAATAAAACACAGCCATTGCAACTGACTCACCAAAGCTTTAAAAGGGGTCTCGGACCCTTCAATGGTGCAATACTTCTAAATATATACATCTAATTTGATCTATTGTGAAAAGACTTGCCTTCAGTGTGACCCGCCATGTGGGGAGGGAATAGAAGAGTGATAGGGGGAGAGAATTGTCATTTATCACATTGAACTTTCATTTAATTTAATTCTGCTCAACTTTATTGTCATTCCCCTCGAGTGAAGTCATTCCGTCTGACTCAAGTGCACAGGGAGAGAACACGAATCTTGCTTAGTGCAACCATGCAAGTGAAAGTGGAGGCAAAACAGAACAATGAACACCATGACAGAAACTGAAGGAACAGACAAAGCAACAATTTGTCACAGCACCATGATTTGGAAACCAATGGTACTTAACAGCCTATTTAAGGAATCCGTGCATAAAACAAACGTCAAGTAAAGTGGTCTTATATATTGTGTCTTTATATTCACCACTCATAAGTTAAGTTTTAAATTTGTCTTATAAGATCTTTACTTTTGCCTTTTTTAGAAAGTAATTTTACGATTCAGAAGGCTTTTATGCTAACACGTGCCAGCACAGCAAAGAGAGAAAAGGAAGCAAAAGGAAACATCAGTTTGTCCTTGTAAAGGAGAAACAACAAAAGAAAAGGAAGCACAAAGAAAGTGTGTGCCTGTATGTGTGTATATTTGTCTTCAAGGGGGTGTGGAGTGTGTTTCTGCTTCTAGTGGCATTGGGCAAGGACAGTGCTATTGCTCTTTATTGATGTTTCCCCTTTTGAGGCGGGTACATACCGAGCATACCGAGAACTATTTGCTCATCAAAATTTTGTATTTTCTGGTGAGGAGAGCTTCATTGGATTTTTTTTGTCTAACTTTCAAACGTAAGATTTCTTTTTTACCCATTTATGTACTACAAGATTAGCCTTAAAAAAAACATTCGCAATATTCTTAAATCCATGCTGCTGACTTGAACCAGATTGGAAGCATTGTTTTTTTAGACCAGGGAGAAAATAATAAAAAAAAAAACACTACCCAGATGCACTATTGGATTCACTGGTGTAGCTTCATCTTCTACAGATTAAATCCACAGCTTTGGTTATCCATGCGAGAATGTGGATGGGTTTTGGGCTTCTGATCACTGCTGGACCTACCATTCTTCATGCACTGCACACTTGATCAAGTGTGCAGTGCAGCGTGCAAAGAAAAAGCTATAGAAGATACCATAGAGTACCGAGAAAGATACCGTACTTTTGTATCGACAATTAGAAAAGCCATTCTAAACATTTCTGCTCAGGGTAGCTTTGAGGGCGTTAGGAGTTTTGGTAATTAATTGAATTCATTTTCTACCGCTTATCCTCACGGGAGTCACAGGGGTGCTGGAGCCTATCCCAGCCGTCTTCAGGCGAGGGGCGGAGTACACCCTGGACTGGTCGCCAGCCAATCACAAGGCACATATAGACAAACAACCATTCACACTCACATTCATACCTATGGACAATTTGGAGTGGCTAATTAACCTAGCATGTTTTTGGAATGTGGGAGGAAACCGGAGTACCCGGAGAAAACCCACACATGCATGGGGAGAACATGCAAACTCCACACAGAGATGGCCGAGGGTGGGATTGAACTCGGGTCTCCTAGCTGTGAGGTCCTTGTGCTAACCACTCGACCGCCGTGCAGCTGAGTTTTGGTAATAATGTGCAATAGCAAAAAGAGAATTAGTCACTGAGAGGAACTTTAACCTACATCATGTTTCCAAAGAGGGCTGCACGGCAGTCCAGTAGTTAGTGCGCAGATCTCACAGCTAGGAGACCAGGGTTCAATCCCACCCTCGGCCATCTCTGTGTGGAGTTTGCATGTTTTTTCCTCCCACATTCCAAAAACATGCTAGGTTAATTAGCGACTCCAAATTGTCCATAGGTATGAATGTGAGTGTGAATGGTTGTTTGTCTATATGTGCCTTGTGATTGGCTGGCCACCAGTCCAGGGTGTACCCCGCCTCTCGCCCGCAGACAGCTGGGATAGGCTCCAGCACCTCCGTGACCCTCGTGAGGAAAAGCTGTAGAAAATGAATGAATGTTTCCAAAGACAGTGAGGCAGACTCTTCTGGTGGTAGCTCATAAAACAAAGTGAAAGTGAAAGTGAAACTAGAAATGTGGAATTTGGAGATAAATTACGTGTGAATTCTTGTGAAGCTGATTCTGAACTGCAATGCTGTACTTGCTGTTGAATCCTGTGCCCAAATCCTGATGAGCTGAGGCTGGGCTGAAATGCTGTAGCTAGCATGCTAACTGTTAGCATACTAACACCAAGCATGTTAGCGCTAAGTTTAGCATAATGTAGAGTGTCTGGGTGGCCGTAAATCGTGTTATTTCCATACTAACAGTGCTAACATCTAATATTACAAAAAACTACATGTATACCCAAGATGCTTAAAATTATAAGATGCAAATTTTATCATGCTAACATGATAGCTGTTAGCATGCGCTGCTGGGTTGAGAAAGCACCCTGTGGATTAGTTTTAGCAGTATTAGCTAACTGTTGGCCTGTCAGCATTCAAACAATTAGACATTGTGAGATGCTCAGTGGAGAAATCAACATTGGCCGCATGCCCAGTCCAAGCTGCAGAAATGCAGCAACCGCCATGAAAGCACAAAGATGGTATCTTTGCTATCACGTGAAATGATCTTGTTGATGATATAGTGTAGTGCTCTCATTCTTGAGACTTCCTCCTCACAATAAGACTGTCCCTCCATCCTTTGCAGCAACAAAAATAAGGTCTTTCCAAGGTCTCATCATGTCTTTTCTCCACTGTTCCTTATAATTATTGGATATCATCATTTTATTACTGTATTTTATATGAACATGTGCACAGTGTGAGTGGCTTCTGAGTTAATTTAGGTGTAAGAGCCCACTTACACCTAATCTCGACTTCCATCACGGTCTACAAACAGAACTGGTGTATACATAGACGTGCTCCTCTGCGCTGCCAACCAAGGTCTGGAGCCCCGACAGGAACAGCTAACAATCGGAAATACTATAATTCACTTTGCTTTAATCCACTTTGTGCTGATGTGCTCTGTGGCTTGGAGGTGCTGTAATGATGCGGTACAATATGGTCATCCAAAACCCCCGCAGCGCTGCTTTGCTTTTGGTGGCGACATGACAATTTGTTAAGGGAGCATCCACGTCAAAGTTTATGTAAATGAGCTCTATGCATATTCAATCTGAAGATCATGTTGAGAGACGCGTTTTCTGACATTGCACCTAAAAAAATTCATTTCACTCTTGATTGTTGAACAGGCGCGCCAAACACCCAAATATGTCTATGAAACATTTAATTTGGTCAATCATGCAACCTTTAAACTTGAAACTTAGACTTGAAACATTGCAGATTAGGATTGGTCTGCAACGATATGCCAACCACACCAAGTTTTAAGTGCATGGATTTTTTTTTTTTTTCAGGACAGAGCACTGTATCAAAGATCAGTGATCTTAACTCTTCCCTATTGATTTTCTTCTTTTGTCAATCTGCCCACCGTCTGATGTTTGTCTGCCCAGGTCCATGTCTAACCATTTGTTTTCCATCATCTGTGCTGCGTGACTCGGCCTGTTTGTGTGGAATGAAAGATCATCTGTTTATTTGTACGTGTCTAACTAAATATTCAAATTCACAGTTATTGTCAGAAATTGTTTGCGCAGTCGGCAAAGTTGGTTTTCGGACCAACGAGGACAAAGGTGAGTGTAGATCGAGTAGTGAGACCCAAAAACAATTGTTGTGAGGTCTGTGGCAATGAAGATTAACAGTATCCCACATTTTTTGGCATGATGATAGTGAAACTACAAATGGTTTCCATTTGCTTTGCATATTTAAAACATTGTATTATTTCATTTCACAACACACACTCACTAAGGATTGCATGCAAACCAGTCGAACATGTGTCTTCATTGACAGCCATATTGTTTCTTTGTTATTTTGTTATGGCCCCCCCAGGGGGCGTCATTTTTTCACGCCCACCCCCTCTGAATTGAAATATTATTGAGAACCTGATATTTATGTATATGTACAACCACTGTGTCAGTTGCAGACAAGAATACAAACATAGCGCCAACAGAGCTACTGGGGAGTATCGGGACCGTGCTCAGAAATAACTTGGTAGTACTCAGGAAGTGCAGTTCTCTCCAGGAACCGGTCAAGCGTCCAAACGCCTTAGGATGTAAGCATATATTGCTTTCATGTCCGTTGCACGTCCAAAGCGGGTCTTGAACCTTTGAACCTTTGCGGTTCAAAGGTTAACTAACACAAGTGACCTTTTGTAGTTCTTCATTTTGCATCCTTTAGTCCTACGAACAAATGTATATAGTTATATACTGACAATACGTGATGGTTTATCCTTGCGGCAGTCCACCATTCTTCTTCTTATGTCAGTGGAAACTTTGCGCTGACATTTAAGGATGTACTTACGCACTCAAGTGTCAGCCCGAGCCAATGTGGATATATATCAGTTATGAATGAATGATGTGATTCACGAGTGATGCAACGCTGGGCCAACTGCTTTGTTTGACTCTCTCCCTTCCACGTGTCATATTCATTTCTGTTAGAAGGTCATGGGCTCCTTCAGGGGGAACTTTCCAAGATGTGATCCCTGACTTTATCTGTCTGAAACACAATAATATAAAACTTCACAATGCATTTCATTGTGAAACCTTGACATTTGGAAGACATAACCTCATGTGTAAATCCTTGAGAGAGTAAAAGTTTTAGGAACTTGATCCATTTAAAAGAGCGATTTTGTCTTGATAGGGAATAAATACGGTTAAGTTAAGCCAAATACAGTATATTTATACGCTGACTACCCTGTCTTTCAACAGGCACAGGTGACATGAATGTACCTGCCAGTAATTCTAAGGTTGACATGTGTTCACACCTCCAGCATTGAAATAGTTTACAAAGGCTTCTGAACAGACAAATGAACATGCCCGGCCATCAGAGCAGCTGAAATTGCTTTAAAAAAATAGTTTTCCGTCTGCATTTTTGAAAAGGTCACCTGTTCTCCCTTGTACTGCTACATGTTACGGTCTGTTTCTTCCAGTAATAGAACTTTTTCTGTAGCTTTGTTGTTTATGGAGAATTCTTACCACCTGCAAGTCAATATGGTTTGGGTGTTTTGACAATTACATTGATTTATTCAGTTATTCATTATTTATTGTCTGTTTTTGCAAATGCCATTAGCTGACCTTACCTTTTGCCTTTCTGCAGTGAGGCGTGCATGTTCTTTAAGCTCTCATAGACACATTGAAGCATGCTGTAAATTATGAACATTCTGCACGATGTCCTCATTCTGATAAAACTAGGGAGGCATACTGACACACAGACTGAAAAACGACGTCACTACTGGTGCTAAATTAATTGCTTCGACATGTCATGTGCGACACAGATTAAGACTTATCGCTATAACTTTCTCTGACTGCATAGACAGATGTGTATTTTCTATTCTTCCTTTCACCTCGTCCTTGTTAACAAATGTTAATGCTGTGCATAAATGCACAGAGGTGAGGTTTAATAATGTTAGCTCTGTGCTGCTATGCATTTTCTATGTGCTCATATGTCGATTTGGCTCAGTACTGAATTAATTTCCTTACTGATTTCTGTATGGTATGTGCCTTTATTTGCATAATTATATGACGCCACTGTCAGTTGGTCACGGGTCTGTCTATGCCTCGGCCGGGCAACTTTGTCAAGCTTGCGCAAGAGATACACAGCTGCAGATATCTGCTGGAGAAGCAGATATATCCCTTTAAATAGATACACCAAACCAAGCGTTTCTGAATACAAATTCACCAGTGGGTCTGATTTACTCAAAGGATAGAAAAGTTCAGTCAGGTCGTAGCTATTGTTAAAGCAATGTCAAAACATTTTTGCCAAGTCCACTCAATTACAGAGCAATTGTCACTGCGTGGAGCTAAGAATGTCTCCTAATGACATGAAGGGCTTTACATCAGAGTTAATTCACAGCCCGCTGTGAGTGTAAGCTGCACAATTGTGTCTTGTCGGCTGTCATCAGAAGCAGCGGGCCATGACAGAGCTTTGGTATGCGATGACCTAGGAAGAACATCATGCAATCTGTCTCATTATAGATATGCAGGGCAATACAGTGCATGTTCTGTCCAGAACAAACTCATAAAAGAACTCAACAAGCTGATGGACGACAGAAACTGAACATGTACACTCATGTCTTCTGATGTTTTCTTGAAGAAAGTAACGGGTACCATTCAGAATAAAAGGAAGAGAGTGTGTGTGAGAGAGAGAGACGGGAGTTCTGTGTTGAATAAGAAAAGTTTGGATCAGACAGAGAGCTCAAGCAACAAGAATGTCAACAAGCCAAGGGGAAGGCTGTGTCTACACATGTGGGCAACGTCCTGTTAGCTTGCACAGAAACACACACACACAGTAATGCACATTTAATTACATGCGCCTATACATATTGGATATGGCACGCCGATATTGAACACACTCGGAGCAAGCTGACATAAGCACACAAGGCGCACACTGGGCGTGCCCAAGGCGTTCAGCATGTTGACACCTATCAACACACTCTCACACACATGCATAAACAAAGACAGAGCTAGCGCTCACACCCTGTTTGGATCTGCGATGAGCCGTGTAAAATGAAGAGCAAACATACCTGGATGTCATTATAGATAGCCGACAGAGGAATAGTATGTCTTTATGTCCGAGGCAACAAATTATTTCATTTGTGAATGTATGACAAGCTTCTCTATGTGTGAAAATGCACAAAAATAGAGATGCTCAATAATGGCTTTATTACCGATACATGATATACCGACATTGTCTGGAGCTTCTTTATCGATATGGAGATCGGCAACAACTCTTCCTAAACTACCTGACGCCTGGAGGACGGTACAGTTATGTGTTTTTTTGGATGTGCTGTGCAGCTGGCCTTCCTTTTGGTACATATTTGCTGACACAATAGCAGGGAGCGCAGGTGTGTGCATGCATTGTCTATATTGCTGCTGTAGTGTAGTGTTACATTTCAACAGTCACACGTGATTGATTGCAGCTTTAGAGCTACTCATGCGCAGGTCTCTTGGCACCCTTGCCACCGCTTGGGAAGCTGTCACAGCGCAAACACTGAAGGCACACAAGCGCAGGGGAAAAAAACTCATTCTTGAATTTCACTAAGCTTCTGTGGCAACGGAGAAATAGCCTCAAGTTCCATTTGAAATGGTGGCCCTTTGATCGCTGGCTCAAATAACAATTGAAACCATGCTGGAAGTCGTGCAGTATCGCGTGCCTTGGCTATGCTACTGCAACAACAGCTTGCAGTGTTTCAGGGGTCAAGAGTCGCAGGGAAGGACATCAAGTGGGGACTTAACGTGCTGCCCGTCCCACACACAGCCGCCATGATGCGAGAGACAGCATCTCACTGCTGAAGCTCGCGTTTTTAATTCATTCATTCATTTTCTACCGCTTATCCTCACGGTCACGAGGGTCACAGGGGTTGCTGGAGCCTATCCCAGCTGTCTTCGGGCAAGAGGCGGTGTACACCCTGGACTGGTCACCCGCCAATCACAGGGCACATATAGACAAACAACCATTCACACTCACATTCATACCTATGGACAATTTGGAGTCAATTAACCATGCACACTTTTCTGTGCGCGTTCACATTATGTGGACTTTCCTCCATTGCATAAGAAATGCTGCTCTTCAATACAGTTGAAAATGCATCATTTCCAGAAATGCTGAAATATTTCAGTACGCCATTCACAGGGCACATATAGGCAAACAACCATTCACACTCACATTCATACCTATGGACACTTATGAGTGGAATCGAACTCGGGTCTCCTAGATGTGTGGCCTGCACGGTAACCACTCGTCCACAATGTAGGTCACCGCTTGTCATTAATGGGTGACGATGGGTCCTGCAGTTGAGAACCACTGGTTTACATTTTATCCAACATAACCAAATCAAGTGCCACATCAAATTCTACTACATTAACACCTGACCTATCGAGCTTCATTAAAGAGGGAAATAAATTGGATTTTGATTAAAATTGACTCAAGGTTGAAATGACCAAAGCGGGTTTCCTGTTCAATTTATATTACACCGAAACATTTATTTGGGTTTGCCCTCCAGCTCAGTGACACTTATCACGTGATGTTACATCGGGTCCAAGCTGTGTTCAATAAATAATCATTGCAATGTAGAGTGAAATACACGAAATACTGAGGCAAGCATTTATATGAATTATTTAACCTTTGAAAAATACCTGGATACCAGTATCTTGCTATACCCTGTTTGTAGCAATACACACATGCTATACACACCACATAAGAAGAATGGTGAAGAAAAGAAAACAGCACGTTGAAGAGCATCTGAGTGAAAAGTTTGCAAATATGATATTTGGCCTATTAGTGGACAAACACGTACATATTTAAGCAGATTTTACCCATTTCTTGCCTAAATTAAGCCTTTTCAAGCACGTAAACCGAGATGCAGTCAAAGATGTTGATATGGTGTCAGGTACATACTGTAAGTAATTCAGTGTTCAGTGAGACACACAAGCACCAGACTTAATTGCTGGAACAACAGTCTTTTATTGCAGGTTTGAATGATCTCGCAACAGGCACAACAATCCCTAACACGGTTTAATGTTGTGGCCATAACTCACGCCAAGCTAAATTCAACTCTGAACTCCCAAAGTCACTTCCTGTCTGTCCCCCGTCCTTGTCCCCAACATACTTACAGCAACACATACGTGAATGTGTTTTATTTAGGTCTTAAATAGCTTATCACTTTATGTCGACTATATTCATTCTTTCATTCATTTTCTACCGCTTTTTCCTCACTAGGGTCGCGGGGGTGCTGGAGCCTATCCCAGCTGTCTTCGGGCGAGAGGCGGGGTACACCCTGGACTGGTCACCAGCCAGTCGACTATATTGTGTAATATAAATTAAATATAGGGGTGTTATTTCATGTCTGGAGGGCTCTAGTAATGTTAAAACAGAAAAGGTTCGAGCAGTTGTTTTTTTACAAAAATATCTGATGTATGAATTATTTGCTGAGGAAAACATTGCCCTTTGTGTTTTAGTGGAGAACCGCTCGTTAAGCACTTGCCCTTGGCCTACCACTTAGCCGTATCATTCCTCTACCGCTTAAACAACTCGCCGTCAGTCTTAATTCTTCAACATCCAAAGACTTGTCGGACATTGTGGAAACAATTCCAGTTGCATCTTCTGTTCCAGCATCACTGCCCCAGTGCGCATATTATGGATGGTCCAGAGTCCTGACCTCAGCCGCCTTTGGGAGGAATCAGAACAGAGACTGTAGGGTATTTAGTTGCAGTCCCACAGCAGACAGGAAATGTGTACATGGAGAGGTGCCAGATTGCTTCTAGAGTGTAGTCGAAGATGCCCTTGTTCCTGTTCAGCCGTTTGCGTCCTGTTTGGGGTTGCCCCGGGAGACTAGTTCATCTGACTTGGAATTAACACACCCTGGATGGGTCGCCAGTAAATCACAGGGCACACAGAGACAATCAAATTCATCCCAGACTGGCTGGATGACGACTGGCAGTCGTGTGAATTACTACACTATCAACAGACACAATGACTGCAATGCGAATGCCGCATGTTTGACATCATAAAAAAAGAAAATGAAAGTGACTTCTAAATAATTCCTTGATGAACTACTACATTTCTAAAATTGTTCATCCATAAAACAGAGATGCAAATAAATGTCAGTAATGTGATAACGTCAACTTGGCAAGCCAAATGGTTGCCATTAAACACACCAGGCAGTCAGGAGTCTGCAATGGTGTGATAGCAGGGGAGAGGCGGAGGGGGGTGCAACGGGTTCTCATCATCCTTTTCCGTAATTGGAGCCGTCATAACTTTTTATTGGGGGAAAGACACATTTAATTCCTGAAGGGAGTTTTGGAAATTTTGTGAAGGTCATGATGTATTTGAACAGGGCGCCTATGAAAAAGGCAGTCGTTTTTGCTGATGCTATCTTGGAACTCACTAGCAATACGGGAATATATTGAAGTCCACTAATGAAGTCGCCTTTTCTCAATCCAGCCCGTGTCTTCTCATCTACACTTTTTGAAATTCCTCCCTTTTCCCAGCTCCGGTTTTGCAACTTATCACCAGATGCTATTTCTTATCCCCTTGTTAACTTCCTCAATGCTAGCTCACTGCACCATTTACTTCTAAGCTTGCCTATTATCTTCCTGTTTTCAATCAGATGATAGGAGATATTTTGTATCGTGGTTTCCTTCATGTCTGTGCCCCCCCCCACCCCCTCCCCATTCAGTGTAATAAATGAGCAGACTGGTATTAGCGCTGACCTTCATTCTGCTGCTCAGGGAAGGCTTAGGGTGATGCTAACCATGTTATTAGCCAATAAGATGAGGACTGTGAGGGAGGTTTCTGCAGGCTTATGAAGGGATTATCATTAATATGCAGACTTTCCAAAGGGGGGTCAAAAAGCGCTAATTATGAAAATCATATTTGCATACAATATAATTGGGAAAGTGCAACAAAAAGAGCCACTGATAGTGTACTGTAGGGGTGTCCAAGGTGTGGCCCGTTTTATAATTTAATTTATTCATTCTAAAAGAATAATTTAACAAAACTAAAAAAAAAGCAAAGCAAAAACAGCAAAAATTTCAAATAAATCAGCAGTAATCTTACAATAATTCATTCATTCATTTTCTACCACTTATCCTCACAAACGTCGTGGGTATTTTGGATTCTATCCCAGAGAAGCGGGGTACACCCTGGACTGGTCGCCAGCCAATCACAGGAAGTGAATTTTTTGATCAATTCAAAATGTTCATAGTTAGAACAGAGAATTCCTGTTAAGACCTTCTGAATATGGCTTTTAACATTATTGGAGCCCTCTAAATTTGAAATAACACCCCTATAGTCGCCGATTTTTAATTTGGAGTCACCAAATTAAATTATTGGGTCTCCTAGCTGTGAGGCCTACTACTTGTCCACCGCAGCTCTTACAATAATGTCAAAAATATTAAGACAAAAAATTGTTATCGAACAAGAAATTCATAATTGACAAAAATAACGTTGTCGTGGGGCTGCACGGTGTACAAGTGGTTTCCTCCCACATTCCAAAATGTCCATAGGTATGAATGTGAGTGTGAATGGTTGTTTGTCTATATGCGTCCTGTGATTGGCTGGTGACCAGTTCAGGGTGTACAGCTGAGATAGGCTGCAGCACCCCCGCGACCCTCGTGAGGACACGCGGTAGAAAATGAATGAATGAACGTTGTCATTTCACTAGAATAAAAAGTTCTAATTGTTTGGTATGTGAACTTATTGACCTAAGTTACGAAACAGTACGTATTTATCGGAAACATTTACATTCTTTCATAAGTAGTTGGACTCAGATGTTCAGATGATGTTCTTTTCCCACCCTTGCTGTTTTATGGTCTCCGTTGTAAAAACCGCACTTATTCCTGATCAGAGCAGCGTTACCAGCTGTCCTGCACTTTTTCTTTTTTCTCCCTTCTCCTGCATACTTCCGAGCTAATTCTCAGGAATCCTTCCTCCACTCCTCATTTCATGACCTCTCTAATCCTGGCTTGTAAAAATATTAACTGCTCACTCCCAACATCCTCCCTTCTGTGCTGCCCCTCCCCTGCAAACGACTTCATCTTTCAACACTCTCCCCATTCTTTTCTTGCCTCCATGCGCCTCCATGCGCCTCCCTGGACGCCTCTAAAACTTCAAGTCTCAATTAAGCTGGTTGTGAATCGTGTCAACGGCGGTTGTTGCTGTGATGACTGACGCACGCGCACACGTATGACTTTGCACCGGGGCCCAAGTTAAGATGGCAGGAAACAGGAAGTGGATTTATATTAGCACTGATGCCCTGACTCATGCACATTCACACATACAAACACTTTCACAGCTGCAGCTGCCTCAGTGCTCACATGAAAGGAGCAGCAAATGCCGAGCGAGAGTGACTCTTAATCTCTCAGAGGAGAAAAAGAGACAGGAGGATAAAGTGATAACTTCATTCCAAGATGTTTGCTGGAGGAAGTGTGAGGCAACGAGAGGGTGGTTGCGGAAGTGGGTAGTTTTGAGCATAATCCTATTCATGTGTGTTTGTATGTTGCCGCTCGCGCTCACCAAATACATACATACGTATCTCTCCGATATCGGTACCAGCACTTTAATATGTGTGGGGCTGTGAAAGTGCCAACAGCAGTTTATTACTGGTACTTATTATGTCATACAGCAGTTAATCGGGCCGCCGTCTTGTAAATCATTGGAAGGGATTTAGCATTTTGCTGTGTTATACCTTTCAGGAACTTGCATCTACAAGGTGCTGCACATGCTGACTGAGGCAAGAAAAGATGGTTGTGGCAGAATAATGATATGCAAGATTCAACTTTTTAGTGCCGCGAGGATTTTGATGAATCGTTGTGTTGTGTGTTGACTTGTGCATAATATAAACACAGGTTTCCAGAAGTTAAATCAAGTACGGTTTCGTGGCATTCTGTTACATTTTTCTCCCCTGCAATTGGTTGATGCATGCATTAATGTCCGCTAGGCATGTTGCCATGTTGCCGTTATTCGGCGCCAGTATACGGCAATCACATAATTTTTGGCGCCAACTGGCCCAGTGGACTCCTAGCATCATTGGCGCAACTTTGCTCGCGACATTACATTCCAGTGGATTCCAGTAGGCGTATCGTTTGTGACATTTGGTTCCACTTGGTGGGCTTGATGCATAACGATTTTAACATTTTGAATGAATTTTCTTGCCGCCAAACTCAATGTTTGCCGCCGTTACGGGCCTCCACGAGCCAGTTGTGAGGCAGTTTGAGCCACCGCACGCCACTAGGCACCATATTGGGAACATTCGGTGCCACAGCAAATTGCATTGGCGTGAACTGGCACCAACAGGCCTTTAACCTAAATTATCGGATTGTTGATGAGCAAGAAATGGAAAACTTCAACACCATAACCCACAAAAAGACATCTGAAAAAATGAAAATACAAAGAAGTAGTAACAAAAAGAAGTCATTTGAATAAAATGCTCCCATGTAGACCTGTAAAATAAGACGGAACTGTACGACATGCTATAAATCTATCTATGACAAAATCATGAAAATGAAGCAGACCTCGGATATAGCTTCCATTTCATCTTTTTTCATTAACACCTGCACATAACACAAATGACATCACATTTTATTCCCTGCAAAGCATGCTCGACTCTCAGCCAGCTTTCCAATCAACTTATATAATTGGAAACATCTGTTAATTGTTTTTTCTTCCCCTCGTACTCTAATACAGCTGCCACTCGACTTACAGCACGCTCTCCATTCAAATTGCATTGGGGGTCTTTCTCTCATACCCAGTCACAAAGAATGTGTTCTTGTGGAAAACACTCTATTATCATGTTATGTACTGACATACGTAACATAATAGCTGAATAACTGCCTGCAAAAATATGAATACATCAAACCAACACATTACCAACATTCTGCCTGTTCAGATAAGAGATCAACACCTGTAGCTACTGATTGAAAAGCATGACCCTCTCAACCAAAATTGATCATTCCCGCAGGCTGTATTTCAGCCAATCCAATATTTTACTGTTGAACTTTCAAAAGCCAAGACTCCCCTTAGGCATACAAATGTGATTCACCGATAACTGTTCCTGTGAGTTACGGCTCGGCTGGAAAGCGACACGGTCCCACACAGCCTGATATGCACACGCCGATGAATCTACTAGTAACGCTGCAGAAGCAGAGATCGCCACACACAGTACACATATAAGTCAGTCAGCAAACCGAGAAAACACCCGATGTTTGGGGAGCAGCACGATTGGAAATAACTCTTAGGATAGTAAATCAGAAAGGCCCAGGGCCAAACTTCCATTTCATTCCACGCCGACTATTTCTCCATGTAGGTCGGAGCTCCTGAATAGGTGGCCACATCCGCATATGGCAAACATCACCCAAACATTGGAGGTCCAACTGGAAAGTACTCGTTCTGCAGGGCTTCCTCTGCTCTGCGGCCAACAGCGAGACATACGTGTCCAATGTAGTAGAAGAAGATGGCTTTCATTGAAACAAACACGACACTAGCAACTGGACTGCAAAATATCGTAACGATTGGGGACCTATTATGCTCATTTTTTGACCCTATGTATTGAGTTGTGGACTCCGACAGAGCAGCACATAAAGCGCTCTAGGTTTTCCAGAATCTGCACCTATTCAGCTGTATTTCTTTGGACTTTGTGCTTCCCGTGAATATGGTCTATTTTAATGTATTCCAACCACAGTGAGGAACACCCACTCTTCAGGATGTTTGCCGGCTAGTCCAGCCGCATAGTGGCCCATGTTCACAAAACAGTCCACTGTGAAATGCCGTTGACAGATTGAAATGCATTTGTTTTGCTGGTAGGGAATCAGGAACTCCAACCACTTGTGCCTGACGGTGGTGTCTTTAGGAATTGTAAACAAATGTAGTCTTCCTGTACGAGGCATTGCTCGCAAGTGAACAGAGGACGGCGGGGGAAGTGGAGCTTGGGGGAGGACAGAGAGTTTATAATAAGGAAGTGATGTCACAAAGGGGCAGTTTTACCACACGGAACAGGTAGATCAATACATAACACAAATGACCATTTGTGACCATTTGATTTGGCCAAGAAATGAACGACCCATAAAGTTAAACTGTAGTTACCAAGTGCCCAGAGGGCATACTGGGCAGTCCCTTCAACCCTGAAAATGCAAGTAGGGAAGCTGACGTGTTTACATTGTTTCCAAATACAGGGCAGGCAAAATGATTTGACACATTTGTAGGTTAAATAAAAGGAAAATAAAGTAAAGAAACAAAAAAGTGTTTTTATTTTCATTATGTTTTAAAAAGTAAATCAGTTCTGGTGGTGCGAGGTCGGCTGGTTGATTTTTGTTTCAATGCAGATCCAGTATCTCTGAAGTTGACAACCCATAACAAGATGTTTCAATCATGTTTCCAACTAGTACTGGATCATGTCTACCAAGTTTGAAGTGCAAACGGAACGCAGGTTGTGTTGCATTTACAGATTCTTTTGTTTTGTTAGTTTTTCCACAATGAAAGTGTGATGCTCACCAGTCCAATTCATGGCAGCAACTGAAAAAGAAACAAAAAACAATGGCATTATAAATAAAAAAAGCAAAATGGCATTATATGTATGTAGTGTTTTTTTGTTTCTTTGCTTTATTTGCCTTTTATTTAACCTACAAATGTGTCAGATCATTTTGCCTTTCAAAGAAATGATCACTTTGTCGCCGTTCACCCCCCATTCCGTCTACACTGGCTTGCATCAGTACAGGTAATATGACTCTGCTCACTGATAAAAAGCTAAAAAAAATACTATATATACCGATATATATAATTTTTTTTTTTTTAACGATACCATCTGGCTCTCACAGTGTCTGCCAAGAAATAATTCTGGTCCTGTTATGGGTTATTTCTTCTAGAGACTATCACTGGTAGCACAAACATGTGCACAAATAAGCAAAATGAAGGAGCGATCCACCTCACACGCCCCTTGTGTGGCCCCGAGATATTCTCGCACAGTTGGCTCTCCACAATGGAAATAACTCATTGATCTAATCTACCAGAGGGAGTTATGTAGATGCAGAACCTGGATGACAATGAGTACGTGCAGTATGGGCATGCTTGTGTTTGTGTTCATGGACATTAAGTACATATGTGTGAATATACATATACTTTTATTTCACCGCATGAACAGTTATAGCCAGTGCGTGCACACAGTTTAACACAACTGTGCATAAACAGTATCAGGCACTGTATGAAAATCATTTGAGGTTGGTCCTGTAAGCTGTAAATTGACTTCATCATCCATATCCAAGTACTTCATCAATCGACATTTTGACAAGACCGCACTGGCGCTTCATGTTTGAACAGCAGCATGTCGGGTCTAATCGGCTCATCAAACAGTGTGGCTTCTATGATGATAACTGTGACCTGTGGCAAAAAGACAACATACTCTGATATGTTACCTGTATATTTGCTACACATACTGTCATGTCTTTAACTTGAATTATTCATTGAATTTGCATGCCAATGTGTACAATTGTATATGGCATGTAGCATTTGAATCTTTACGTATATACAGCATGCATTCATATTGTTTTATGCAAATACCCTTGTATTTACATGCAAACTTCATGTTCACAGTCAAGGACTGCTGAGTATAAAACCCGCATGAGTAGTCACATGTGTGCAAAGCTCATCATCGCTTATATCAGATGAATAAGCAGCCGATGGTGCAACATGTCAGTTCTTTTGTATGTGTGTGTGGTGAGCATTAAGTACTCTCCGGGTAGATGTGCTCCATGTGCTTGTAGTGTGCTACAGGTCTGAGCACCGTTGACCTTAAAACATGGTAATGCCACGCTGTGGGAAAAAAATGAGAGGATCTGCTGCATACAAACTGTAATCTTAGAGTCGGTGGAAAACGTGACCACCATGACCTCACTGTTAAAAATATTGATGCCGCGTTCATGAAAGCCCCCATCATTCTTCCATATGGGTAGGCACGATGTACATTTGCACATTTATCAAACAAACTTATTATGTTATGTTAGTGTAAGCTAGTCGGTTAATTTTGTACTGTATCATTCCGGAGAATCAAGTGGTGACTGTCAGTGCATTTTTTATTGAGAGCGACTCCTAAATAACACATTAAACGTAATTTAGAACTATTTTTCATTGTTTTCTACATATACAACTATAATTGTTGTCTATAAAAAGTATTTCTTTCACAATATTTTTGGGTGTCCACTTTATTCTCTTGAGTAAACATTGCTTCAGTTTTCATCTGACCTTTGAGAGCAAACTAGTCATGAAAACCAAAGTTTCACAGTACTTGTCATCCTGCCAATGAGGTTATGCAACCAATCCACACAAAACTTTATGGACGGAAGCAGCATTAACCAAGAGAGAAGCTATTACAATTTGGTAGGGATCCAAAATATTTTCACTTATTCAACTTTAATAGAGAGCATTTTCCAACATTTTCCTTAAGCTACATTTTAGTTAATAATGCATGGATCTTAATGACCAAATACAAGATAATGCAAGAAGTGGGCGTCTATCCAAACATGTCATTTTGTACTTAAGGGAGAAAGAGGTGAGTTGTCACACTTGTTATTTTAGTGTGAATTTCTCATTATCATAACATCTTCCAATATACATTCCTGCATTAAATTGTGTTGGCTAGCCTTCTAATTGTCCAACTCACAGAAACAAAGATGTAATTTACCATCAAAGATACCCATTTTGCAATTTCATTGAATTCTGAGTCAAGAAGCTTTCAGCGCACCTTTGGCGCGCTGTTTTGTGGACACCTCCCCTCGCCCATCTCACCGCAGTCTAGTCTACCAAATTACCAAATTGGCTGGGCACAGTAGTGCATTGGACCAAATTACCACTGTGTGGCTGCGCTACTTTGCGCTCCGCCATTTTGCGCTGCGCCATTTCGCGCTACGCCACAAATGTTGATCAGCTGCAGAACAGCCCATTTCAGTTAAATGTGTTTTTTGCAATACATTTCTTGCACAACAAATGTTTTGTCTCATCTTAAGATCACATTGCACATTTGATCAGGACTACAGGTGCAGATACTGATAGTTAGACTCTGTACACTCTGAAAATTATGAAAGAATGCAACTCTCGTAGGTAACATAAAGGGTCTTTGCATGTGTGCAGCAGACAACATAAAGGATCTTTTCATTTGTAGCGGTGTCTTTACACGCATAAGAAAGCCCATCACAAGGCATTTTCTCACATACCGTTTGGATCTAACTTAACCACAGTCAGCTTTTCAACAAGATCACATCATCCACTAAACATACAGAATGTTTTTGCTCATTCTTCAAAGAGAATCTCTGCTGTCGAGTCTGGAATTGTCTCTGGGAGACTTTGAACTTTGTGAAGGACATTAATGATTTTCATTCGCATTTGATAGCACATAACATTGTTCTTATGCTACTAACAATGCCCTGCCTATTACAAAGAGATCAATAGCACTTGAGCTGAATGTCATTATGGTTATTAGGCCTACTCGTCCATATGGTGATGAGGCATGAGTACATTATGCAGACCGGTGTGGGAGTCATATGCGTGAGTGAGTTTATTCATCGGTGCGTCTGTTACTTTAGGTTGACTTTTGCACTGTTTGGCATTTTTTGACTATTTATGATGAGTAGGTGCTGAATACAGATTAGTGAAAGGAGGCGGAGGGTGTCTAGGTGAGAGAAAGAGAATGATGGGAGATGGGAGTGTGAAGGTGAGCAAAGAGAAAGACTGAGTGAGAACAAGATAAGCAGAACGGAGGCACCCGAAGGCAGCGAGAATAAGTGCCACGGGGTAAGAAACAAAGACAATAAACCAAGATAACGGTAAATGATCGCCACCGAGTAGCGAGTGTGCAATCTCATTTCACAGCTGGAGGTTGGATGTTTCTGTAGCAACTTTGGCCACCGCCCAGGGTAAATTTCATCAGAAGCACAATCAGAATTTCAAATCTAAGCTGTACATAATTCCATCCAGACCAAAATTAATTAGCCCTTTGAAAACATCCACAGTCATTCCTCTTGGAACATCTGTAAAATATCTGTAAAATTTCATATATAATATCAGCACCCAAGTATGAAAAAACCCAAATCAATGGTCACATTTACAGTACAGGAGGCATTGAGCATGAGCAGTCAACATGACAACTGTGCGTGACTCATAAATAGTACACAGGTGTTCCTCGTTTATAGCGGTTAATTGGTTCCAGAGCTTTCGCAATGTAGGATTCAATGTTAATAAATTTAATATTTCTCTTTTTTATTCATTATTATTTTTATTATTCATTATTACAGCCCTGGAGACATGAATTTTTTTTTACAGCTCTTATGCAGGAGGGACACGAGACAGCTAGCTAGCGAGCTAACCAGTTAGCCGAGAGTTTATTTCTTCTAAACTTAAGAAAAGGTTTCAAACAGAATGTGGAAAAAAGACAAAACAAGAAGGCAAAACTTACCACTTCCACACTTAATGGGAGGAGAGCATTTTTTTTTTTCACTCTGCATCCATGGCTGGCTGTATCGAGTGCCAGGTGAGGTCATGTAATGTCAACAGAACACTACATGGGCTAAAAATAGACCATGGTGTACTACAAATCCGCAATCATTTATTCATGAATTAATTTCTGGAGAAAAATCTCCAGTGTCCTCAAGGCCAAAAAAGACCCAGGGAGTGCCGTGAGGGGACCAGCCAATGCCATGCCATTGCAACTTGCAGTCCATCCATCCATCCAGCCGTCCATTAATTCTATTACTACAGTATACTACACTCCCAAAGTTTTGTCTCTCTTCTGTTCTCTCAACATTAACAAGGACATCAGCATCAAAGCTACACATCAAAGCCAGGCTGCTTTTACGAAGATGCAAATAAGTTTTTATGTAAATAAAGCAACACATCTTTTCACTTGACAGAGTGGGGGAGATCAAACCAAATTGGGATGTCTTGCCAGTCATATTCATATGCGTTCACTATTTTGACCGTGACTCAAGCAAATTTGAAGAAACGGCGGGGCAGTGAAGGGCTGATAACATAAAAAAAAAGAAGAAAATCCAAGGGAAGAAATCGAGGGCTGAGGAGGTCAAAAGGGTGATGCATGTCTCACAGAGGGGAAGCGGAAAATAAAAAAGAGGCAACAAATCATTTCTGGTTAATGTTAATGGGGACAGGGACTTTCTCACATGAAATATAAATGTCTCTGTTGTGGGACATGAAATATACATGAAACAGTGGCTTACATCTGTATCCACTGCGTTAAGAGGCATGTCAGAGGACCTGAAGAGAAAGAAGCTAGCTCGTGTGAAAAACCGCCCAAAAACTCAGCTGACAGCAGACGACTCCAAGACACAAGAGCGAGACGAGAGTCTTGACACCATTTGATCCCTTTTTTTCTCTCTCTCTCTCTTTTCTGTCTTGACAAAACATTTCAAAAGACAGCGATCAATATTCCATTGTTGTGCTTTGTTGAGCTGTTGATCCTTAGTATTCAAATGTTAATCTGACATCTTCACTTTGTGTGGTCCTGTCACATCCCCAAGGAATTATAAACAAAGTGGGGGCCACTAAAGTGCAGGGTCGTAACTATAAATCCCATTAGGCTCACATGTATCCCTTAATCCTACAAGGCATGTTTCCTACAATATGACTAAAATCCACCGGCAGTAGAAGCTTGTTAATGCTAAATCGGGATAAATAGACCTGAATTGTATGTCAGAAAGGAAACAAAGGCTATTTCTTAGCACGGTCTTGCTAATTCAAAAATAAAACACTGTTCCCGAAGATGTGATGTGGCAGCGAGACACAACAGGGACACTATCTTCCTGTTTGGTAGTTTGTGAAAACTTTGTGCAACTGCATTGCCGGAAAGCGTGTGCAGCGCTCCTGTTAAGCACAAAGAGCAAACGCGAACACTTTACAGTCATTGCAAATTGCATATTTACTTTTCGAAAACGAAACTTGGAAATAATTCCAGACTGTTGAGATACTGACCTCTGTGAAGCATGGTGCAGTTTGATGAGGTCGACCTCGTGTGCGGATATCATTATCGGCAGAAAAAATATTACCTACTGAAATATTACTGCTACCTGAGTTGCTTTTTCGCTGCTGCTGCAATTATTGCACTAAATAAATATAATTTACCTGCAATTGGTCCTGCTCTCTGCATCCTGGGGTCGCACCGCAACACAGACATGCCGAAGCGTGACAACCTCATTTTTATGTTAATAACAGGCAATGTTATTGGACATCCCTAGTTTGGCTTACTAAATGGCACACATTGTGAGTTGATTTTATATATTCATAATTTTAGATAAATCGTACAGGACGGGCATTTAATCTTAATTACGGTATTTATGAACTGAAGCAACAATGTATAATAATTATTGCATCCTTGATGCGTCTCTGCTATGAGGATCCGGTGTCTAATCATTGCACGTCGCTGAAGAATGATTGCAAATAACACAAAACTGATAAAATACTCAATATGGAGCAAATTATGTAAATGCATCTGAATTAATTAAACAATCAGGGGGAGGCTAGACTCCTTGGTTCCCCATGAATCTCAATTTTTCCAAGACATTTGGACCATTTGTGCTGCCAAACTGTCGGCGGTTGCAGCTTGTCTGTGCCCCAGTGCAAGCGAGGCTCACAATGCATTTCCCAAATGTTCTGGATGAATATGCAAAAATACAGATACTTAAAATAAAGTAGTTTTGCCGCAAATAGATAATGCACTACTTAAATGTTTATACATTTTTACAGTTCATAATCAATTAACGATAGCTGCAATCATGACACATAATATATTATTAACCCTCTGTCTTTGCAGTTGCCAGGAACCAATATGAGCGAATGGGCAGTGACGTCACCATGCGGTGCGGCTCTCTGGACAACGATGCGTCGGTGTCATGGAAGGTGAATGGGACAGACGTGAAGGCCCAGCACCGTCTGGAGGGCCCCAGACTGACACTGACCCAAGTGGACCTGGGCCACAATGGACTCTACAGCTGCTTTCAGAACCCAAACGGAGAGAGACGTGACACCATCAACCTCCGCATTGGCAGTAAGTACCCAGACAATGATCCGCCAAATATTGTTTGCCAGAAAGACATGGCTCTTTAATCATCCCAGTGGAGCACGTTGGTTATTGCTGCTGTGGAAGGTCAAGATAGCAAACTGAACTATTCATATTGATAGAAGCATACAGACAAAAATAACATGTATGTGTATTATAGTAAATAAAGACAGTATTTTACAGCGTATTCTCAAGGGAGTGAGACATTCACTTGCAGTTTTTAATTTCTAACCTTTGGAAACTCAATTTTCATGGTCACTCTCGCCTCAATTACAACACATTTTAAAGCGTTTGGTCGTTATCACAGTTGTGTTATCGTGTTATCACGTTGTTATCAACTACAAATTAGTAGTATTAGTGTTATTATTTTTTTTCATTTAAGGTTTTGTTATGCTTCCTCCAAGCTTGCATGATGGATTTGATGCTGGCTCTGCCTGGTTATGTGGAGTTTAACTATGCAGATGCTCTTTAGGCTCACACCATGGGTGTCCAAACTTATTCCACCATACTGAAAAATCAAAGAATGCGGTGGCCACAAAAAAAACAGAAAACAGTTCAATGTGTTGAGATGTTTACTTGTAAGAAGACAAAGTGTATTAATTGTATAAACTTTTGTGCTTTTTGGGGAAATATTACAACTATAATTACAAGAAAACTAAAATAAGTCATTTTAAGCATTAATAAATGTCAGAATGTTCTCAAAAAATGACACTTTTAATGCATGAAATGCTGCCTGGGGGCACCCCAGTGTGTAAAAAGCTAGCAAACAGACATAATTTAATAGCAAAGTTTCATTTTTTTTTACTCGCAAATGAATTAAAATAGACTGAAAATGTGTATTTATTATTCAGTGGCTGAAGCAGCTACAATTAAACAACACTTCTGTTTAAATGATGAATTTTCTTAATCCACACAGGTTATAGTTGCACATTACTTACAGACACATATTGGTCACAGTATTGAAAAAGCAACCAGGTGACCGCAGGAACTATTAAATAAATTTAAGCAAGCTGATATCTGCTCTGCATTTATCATGGAAAAAACGCTGCCAATCTTTGCCAAAAATGACAGGTTGTGAAGCCGCCTAATTCATCACTTGCATGGCACTGAATATACACACCTGGACCGAGGCAGCTGTTTCTATTTGTTTGTAATAAAGTGATAACTTCAGGTCAAGGTCAAAGCCATATTTGACAATTTAATATGAATGCAAATAAATGTGATGGAAATATGAAAAAGTATGCACATGCCACAATGAACTAAACAGCAGTGTGGGTAATTTGATTTTATCCACCTGTCAGCTAAAAAAAACCTCATCCAGCCAAGAGTGAGTCGTGCATATATGCGACTGGGGTGTCACTGGTAACATTTCCATGCAAACATGTGATGAATGAGTCGGTATGGGAGTGTGACAGTTGGGTTAATCTTACAGACAATGATGAATTACAGAATGCTGCAATAATGCCGAACTGATGAGGGCTTTATGTGAAGGTACAGCATGTGATGAGGGTGAACGATACCTAACCGATCATCATCCGTGTGTGTGTCTTTTCATAGGTTTGAGGTCTTGGTTGGGTTTGAGAGAGTGTGGCATTTCTTTTGTGTCGCTATTCCTCAGGGGAGAGTTACGAATTTGGGTAATAATGTCTTTGCCAGGTTTGTCCGCAAGGATTTTATGACCATCTTTTTCACAACATGGAGTTATTTTTTTTATCTGCTATCATACACGGTTGTGTATATTTGACTCACTTTGTTGTTCCATGTCACCGTGGCGTTCTATTTATATCTGTGTTTTTCATTATGTTAACTGTCACCTACAGAACGTTGAAAGTGTTGCACAGCTACAGCGATCGTGACACCTCGACAGGCGACACTTGTCGTGATTATCGTCATGATGGTGGTTGCATTTTATGCAGCGTTTATTACTCGCACCAGGGGCTTGTTATGTTTAACACACAGTGTTATCAAGAGGATAACAAAGAACCATCTGTCGTTTTTTTTTTTGTTGTTGTTGTTAATACTTGCAATGATTATTTTTTTTCCCACAAACAGCGTTTTGCTCAAACTTTATTTTTTCTCATATTTGGGTCACCTCTGGTTTTTTTTTCGGGGGGAGGTTAGAATAGGGTGCCACCTATTCACAATAAATGTAATCATATATTGTTTGGGTGAATATATTGTGGATTTGAAATGGATGAGGATGGACATCACAGTGTATTGCAGACGGTGTGTCGCAGTAAAGGCTATTTTTTCCTCTTTAGTCAACATACGTAATTGGCATAGAAAACTACCGAGCTAAATACTTAGCGTACCAATTTACCTATTCTAAACTGTGTTTCAAACAGAGTGGGGAAGAAGAACAAAGAAGGCAAAAAGTTACCACTTCCACACACATTGGGCGTCACTCAATCTCAATCATTGCGTGTCGGTTTGGCTCTGCTGGCTCAATAGCCAGCGTCCATGCAGTGTGAAAGTCAATGTAATCTCACCACATATGTCAAAATATTACTGATGACTAGTGACCAGCATACTACGTATAACATGTCTTTCAATATATATTTTTTTATTTTCCATAATCAACTAGGAATCAGTGTTCTGTTGCAAAGTCACTACTAGCATAGCTCTACTCTACTCGTAGATTGAAACATAATCGTCCAAGAATAAATGACAATGGCGGTGAGATAGCGAATGTTGGACTGAGATAAAATGAAAGTGTGCAAACAATAAAAGTCCAATATATTTTAATAAGCACAAGGTCATAAAATACTACAGTTCCTTGATGAAATATACCATCCTCTGTTGTCATAACTGGGGAAATTATTGCTGTCTTGCCACTTTGGTGCTTTTTTCTCCATTCTTCTATCTATTACTGTTCTCACTGGCTGTCAGCTAAGCAATTTATAGCACCGCCACTTGGCTGCACCCTCCCAGTTATTCAGTCTTGCAGCGAACACAATATCAACCGCAGTGGGTCGTATATCCAGCCACTCACCCTGGTGACCTGTCATGCAGTCAGTCCACAGGACATATAATCTCCCAGTGCGCTGTCATTCCGTGAGCGAACCTGTTGGAGACGTCTGATAGTTTGCCTGGGGGACATGTGAGCAGTGAACCAGCAGTAACGTACCACCATCATGCAGTCAGGAAGTCGGTTGCCCTGGAAGTTCCGAGGTGCCAATTTGAAACATGTCGTCCTAGCAGCACATCCATCTGTGGGCTAAAATTTAGATTACAAGTACATAGTTTTATTATTATGGTTTTAGGTTCATATGCAAATGGTGTCCTGCGTTCCTATATGTTCACATGCCAATATTATGAATATATTAAAATATTAAAATAAGTTTATATATAGTATTCTGGTCACGTAGCATCAGCAATGCTATGAGACATGACGTAATATTACAGCTAACATGAAAAAAAGGTTCTCCTCTCCTTCTGTGTGTGGAAGTGGTTAATTATCTTGTTTTTTTTGTAGCTTCTCAGCAAAACTAGGTCATTTTCTGGGTATTTGCTGATATGTCGTGGTTAGCGCGCTGACCTTACAGCTAGGAGACCCGAGTTCAATTCCACCCTCGGCCATCTCTGTGTGGAGTTTGCATGTTCTCCCCGTGCATGCGTGGGTTTTCTCCGGGTACTCCGGTTTCCTCCCACATTCCAAAAACATGCTAGGTTAATTAGCCACTCCAAATTGTCCATAGGTATGAATGTGAGTGTGAATGGTTGCGACTGAATGAATGAATGTTTGATTCAGTGCTTCTCAAATAGTGGGGCGGACCCCCCTTTGAGGGGCACGGTGAGGTGTGTTTCAAATTTCTTTTCCGAAATGTATTAATTAGTAAATCCCTATTTTGCGGTAGAATATGGCCAATTAATAGTCAAAACTATGTATATTTTGGCTAAATGAAGCTTTTTCAAGCATAAAATTACAAATACGTACAAAGTATAGAGGGCTTTAAAACCATATTTAGAAGGTTGTCAACAAGTTTTGTATTCTATAAATTCGGCAATATTCAATTTATGGGTAAGCAATTTGAATTTGTGTGGATTTTTAGTTCTTTTAATGTGCCCATCATCCGCAACTCATCCACCCTGCAGCCATTTCCAGTACAGTATTTGCTAATTTAAGTATGCCAATAGTTCAGCAGTTTTGTAATATTTAGGGAAACGTAAGATGAATCTTCGTTAAAAAAAAATTCCATGTTAGAAATAACTAATAAATAAATAAATCAAACTTAATGTGGCAGTTGTTGTTCCTACACACTTAGTTTTCAGTATTGGAAGAAAACAAAAATCAACCTTAAATCCAATTTCCTCCTCATTACAAAGCTATTAAAGAGCACTTACACTACTCTCATGCTCGCTGGTTGGTTGCTTCCACCCAGTCTGAGCTGAAGGTGCATTTAGCTCCCTTGTTAGATGAATGCGCAGCTCCTCCCCACAGGCAACTTATTTTCAAGACCCTGGCACATGCCAATTGATTTAAATTTCCTTGTTTTTTTGTGCGGATATCCACGCAAAGACACACACAGAGAAGCCCACCCAGGGGACCTGTGCTACATCGCTGGGTAATGGATTTGTCTTGTCTTTTTGCAGACAGATTGCTATTGGGAGGGTGAGCACATAAAACTTCTGTCTCATCTGGGACTTCCTGTTCAAACCAGGAAGCGTTTGGCCCCACATGCAAGGCCGCCGCGAGAACCACTCGGCTTACATTTTAATTACTCCCCTCGCTTCTCCGGCTACTCTGTCAATCTAAGTAAACAGAAAGTACCTGCCTGCAGGATACACACGGCCTTGGAAATGAATTTGAGTGTTTGTCATCCTCAGACCTCTTGGCTTTGGTGTCTTTCAGCAAAATGAAAACAAATTGGTGAATGTTTTAAATTGAGATGACCTGGCATGAAAGGGAATGTGGTCCAAATATTTCTACAACCACAGCCAAATGCAATTTCTGTTTTACCTTCACTGACCTTTAGATACTCGCTTACAAATCTGGAGATGGTGGTGAAAGTATACCCTGCCCTTTTCATCCTGTGGACACAAAGGAATGGGAAATTGCTTCTAATTTGCATGTTACTGGTTTATACACATATAATTCACGGTGGTGGATTTCAGTTTTACAGTTCTTGGACTCTGTGACCTCACCGCGGGATTTTAGTACTACTGTATATCACATTGGTTCCCATGGATCGGCTGCATGTGTTTTCTCGAGTCAGATTCTTGTACGTTTTGCTGACGATTCACTTTTGTTTTCTTTGTGTCAGAGGGTCTCAGAAGGGTGAGATGTTTGCACTATTGGAGTTTAAGGAGGTTCTAAGTCAGGGGTCTCAAACTCAATTTACCTGGGGGCCACTCCACTGGAGCTAGGGTCTGGGTGAGGCTGGGCCGCATCAGGTTTAAAAAAAACAACAAAACATATTTATTAAAAACAATTTAGCAATTGAGCAATTTACTGCAAACAAGCACCACAGCCTTTAAAAGACAAACATTTTGGCAAAGTCGTGATTTTTTTAATGGCAAAGGCAAAAAAGCTTTGTCTCTCTAGAGGTTGGTCAGTTTAATGAGCTGCATAAGCAAGCCAACGTGCCATGGCTGCTGAGATTAGAAGTCATTTGAAACTACTTGAAAGATCATCAGGGTTAAAAAAAAGTCAAGCGGTAGACCCAAAACTGGAGTACAAAACTGGCTATTTTTCAACTGTTCACTCAAGAAATTATGAAGTAATCACCGATATGCGGTAGATAAACTCTAGAAAGCAAAGGTTCCTAAACTTTACCAACTCGGGGCCCGCTTGAAAATCTAAAAAATGTCTTAATTATCTCTAAATATGTATTTTTTAAATAGTGCAATAAATATTTGACAAAAAAATAATTTACATTAATTTAAATGAATTAAATTAATTTATAAAAAAAATAATATTTGCAAAAATTTATCATATTTTTAATGACCTTTCATGGCCCACCTCTAGAGTGTAAACTACATGTTGGAAAAATACCAATGCCATCACTCGAATGACATTTATTGTTATAGCCCATTTTTCGCTTTCCCTTATTTCGATTTTCTTCATTCATTTTTCATTCCTTTCACGTTTCAATGTTATTCCTTTTGGCTACGCACACAGGAAAACTGCCGCTCGCACAACACATACAGTAATTGCGTGGGACAACCCTAACAAATAGGAAAATAGGAAAATGGGCCTGCTTTACAAAGTCAATGGGAAGCGATGAGTGAAACGCAAATATTTGAGAAACAAAAACAAAGAATCTTTGTGTGTGTTTTGGCCTATTTGCATCAGTTGGTATTTGGAGAAATCTATCATGGCAGATTATTCCCCCTTTCCGTTTCTCAATGCTGCTGTTTCAAAGAGAGATGGAATAGCGTTAACGAATCTGATGCTGACAGTTCGTAAAGACTCCATGGACCTGTTTGCTTGAATAACTGTAAGAGATGAGCATGGTTGTCAAAAAGTCCCGCAAATGTTTGGTTCATTTATCCTTCGTTTTCACTGATCACTGCTACCTTTCGTACCTTGTAGTTGTTGTTTGGCTTTTATCTTGGTCTCTATATCTCCTCCTCCAATAATCCTCTTATAACACCCCTTTGTAGTTATCGCTACCTTTTATGTCAGCTTTAGACGATGCACGCTTGTATAGTGTAAAACGAACTTTCACCAGTCGTTACAATGAAACGGCTTAAGAGGTTAACAAGGAGTTGAAAGGTGGCTCTAACTGCCCCGTTCATGATTGTGGAGATCAGAATTGTTGCAATCCAAGCTTCAACACCAGAGTGACTCGCGTGAGTAAAATAATAGTCGGAGGAGATTCTCGTCTGAGGGTACAGAAGCCAAACAGGAAATAGGCAAGGTATAAGGAAGGACTTTGTGTCTTTTTCTGTGGATTTAGCCAAGAATGAAAGTGCATGTGAAAAAGCAACCAGTCTTCAGCACAAGTAGTGTTCATGAGTTACATTTAAACATCATTTTTGAGTTAGAGAAGGCGCTGTTAGAATACTTGACTTGTTGTTTCCCTCGTTTTTTCTAATCTATTCAAATGCTTAATGCCGATATATGAGACAAACGTGACGCCTGTAAAATGGTCCGAAAGTTACAGATGTTCCATATTTGCTTTCTTATCGACATCTGATGTACCGATATTGTCCAGCGCTTCATTACCACTATCAACCAACAAAGTCAGGTCATATATCTTGTGATGCAACTAGATGAATTGTGCATATAATTTGTGCAAAATAAGGCAAATACTACAGTATGTAGTATAAGTTCAACTCGACAAGTCATTAAAAACCAATAGTGAACTATTATATACACTACCACTCAAAAGTTTGCTATCACCTGCAAATGTCATATATATTGTCATACATTTCACAAATTTTTTTATCAATTTCACAAACAATTAAAATGAATCAGATGATTTTTAAAGAACAATCTACATTTTTGCATAGAGGCCGAATATCAACATCTTTCAGTCTTTTGCATCAATCTCGTGGTATGGCTGCTTATCCAAGTTCATCATTTTATAAGGATAATAAATTATTAGAAAACCCATCTAAAAATCGAAACTAAAACTAAAATCTCTTACCATGCTGTTAACTAATCCTTTCAGAGAGCAGCACAAACTGGGTCTAACAAGGACAGAAAAACAATGCACAACTGTGCAAGAAGACAAATATCTGAGAGTGTGTAGTTTAAGACAAAGACGCCTCACAGGTCGTCACCAAAAAAATGTCCAAGTGATCCCAAACTTTTGAGCAGTAGTGTGTATGTATATATATATATATATATATATATATATATATATATAGAATGCAGTTTAGAAAGCTGCACATTTCTATGTTGCACAAACATCTGTGTCAGAACAAAGTACAATACAAAGTGAACAATTCATTTTGATATCAATATCAATACCGGCACAAGACACAATACTGATATGATCCGTATCATGATACATCATTCCTAATTTCTCATATTTTTATGGCCGTTATTGGGTTTGAACATATTTGGTTTTACTCTAAATACCAATCTAGAAGCCTTATTATTATCCTGATCCACCATCTGTATTTAGATGACGCCTTTTTATGTGTCTCATATTTATTTATCTCTCTGGGGTTGTGTATGCTTGTTTTGATGCCAAATATTTTACACTTGTTTTGGGTATACTGTGTGTGTACATACGTATGTTCTATGATTTGTCTTTCTGCCAAGACGGGGTAGAAGCTGCTTCTCTCTTGATTGGGAATTTTTTTGTTGGCCTTTCTGCAAATGTGTGTGTGTTAGAGAGAGAGACAGCGGTCAAGAAAGAACGACAGAACGACACGGGAAAGACAGACTTTGACCAGAAAGTATTCCCTCCGGCTTTGAGTCCAGCAGAGAGGTTGAGAAGTTTGCTCCATTGACGTCAATCAACTCTGGCACGGTCACATCTCCGTGTACTGTACTGTATTCAAATGTCACATGCTGTGAGAGGTAGGACTGCCGCTCCCGTTGACCCATTCAGCTAACCTTGTCACATGCATTTCGTTCAGTGCATCATCGACCTCAAACTAGCTTGAATCTTACGTTTTTTCACAAAGCACAAAAATAGAATCGGAGTAACAGTGATTATTAGGGATATAATAACAATTACTTTTTTTGTTGATTATTCTGGAGCTTGTTGTTTTGATTAATTGAGTCATCGTTTAGACTGTAGACCAGGGGTGGGCAAATATTTGTACTTGTGGGCCGCATTGAGGTAACAAAATTGTATATTTGTATAATTGTATATTTAACACACACACTATTTTATGCTTGTAATTTCCCTTGAATTATTTGTCTAATTGTCCCTCCCTGAAATACTTAGAAAGCAACTGGCGGGCCGGATTCAAATGCTTGGTTAGCGGTTTGGTTTGCTACCGAGAGATCGTCCCTGCAGCAGAAGAGTTGAGCAAAATGTTGTAAATAAGATGAAACATAAGATAAGATATGCCTTTATTCGTACCTCAGTGGGGAAATTCGGAAAGTCGCACTTTTTTTCATAGGTAGGTTGTTCCTGCAACTTATACTCCGGAGCGACTTATAAATGAAAAAACACCTTTTCTGTTTATTTCTTATTTATTTTGTGTAGCTGAATAACTATTGTGTTAGCATAACTTACATCTATTCAGCCTGTTCTTTATATTTTATTGTTAGAACTTACCTTCCAAGAGGATGTAATGTCTGTTTTGGTCAAATAGTTTGTAAAATAAATTACCCGCAAAAAATGTGATTTACTATGTATGTTTTTGTCTACCTAATTATGCATTTTTGTCCTTGTGCGACTTATACTCTGGAGCTACTTATAGTCTAGGAAATACAGTAATACTTTAAAGGTGACTATAATGTGTGTTAATTTATATCCACGGGGCTCTAATAATGTTAAAAATCATCAATCAAGTCTTAAAAAGGTTTTATAAAATTATTCCATATATTAACATTGAATTCTATATCACGGAAATTAATTTAACATGATGAATGACTAAAAAATAAGCTTAACTAAATCCAAGTGTCATCATGTAAAAGAATGGGTAGGACTGTGCGCATGTAAATATGTGATGTTATGTAATGTACCTTGTTAAGCATGTCTGAAATGAATAAATCATACCACACAATCCCGCTTCCCAGATTAGAGCATACCATGTTGGTTTATCATCTTCATGCACAGCAACGTCATGCATGCAATGTTATCATCAAGGGTGAAGAATGCCTTGTTCTGTATGCAAACACACATAATGAAATAACTCCTTCTATGGTTTACTGAGTCTATGTGCTTAAAAGACAAAGACGTCATATGAGCGCCAAAAACTAAAGCAAAAGAAAAATAAAAATGAGAGCAAAAATGATTTTATTGTTGTCCAAGAGAGCATAAAATGAGATATGTGCTTGCATCAGTGTGTGTGTGGTGTCCACTTCGACTTACATACCACCCATTCAAGCATCTGCGTTTGTGTGTATGTTCACCACATTTGTGCATGTGTGTGTGTGTGTGTGTGTAATGGACTAGGTCTAACATAATTTCACGCTTCAGAATAAAACTGACTTCTCCTTTTTAGTATATTCAGGTCATTTCTGTTTGGATGCAGCTTTCAGATGCAGCTTTGGGCTTTTTAAAAAGATGGGTGCAGCAGCACCCAGACATTATCTCAGTCCGAAAGTCAAGCATTAGTACACAAAAGTTGCTTTTTGGAAGATTATTTTTGTTTGTTCATGCAGCAGAGCATTTGTGAGGTCATACAGTAGTACATCGCAGATGTTGGATGGGAAGTTGAAGTTCACACCAATGGGCAGACCAAAGTGTCTCATATCTGTAATGATGTACCATGGAATTGTTCAAAATGGCTTGAAGATTTCCTAACTTGGGTCAGTGCATCATCCAATGACAGCGTCCTTTGCACCATGCATCTGATGATTGGCGTTGTTGGCGTGGATATGGAAACACGTTGTTTTCTTTCTTTTTTTATTGATGTTAATGCCAACAGAGGTTGAGTGAGCAGAATATTGATGCAGTATTCCACATTGCAATTTAGTCAACAGCCTATTCTGATGAAATGCTATCTCTTTCTTGAATTTTGATGCATTCATCAGTTTACATGTCATTCCGGTTGACCTTCATGTTGTAGTCCTCGTCCTAAATGCCCACAATGGATCCCACTGGGAATCTTCTAATTATGATACCACAGTCACCCTTCGCCACTTTGCGTTTTGACTTTGGGAGCTTCACTCTGTCACGGTTTTTCCGGTTTCCAGTTTATTGCGGTTAATTGCTTCCAGAGCCAACCCTGATAAGTGAAGGTAATGGAACATGACTGACACCTCGTATAAAGGTGACTATGAGGGTGTTATTTCATATTTAGGGGACTTTTATGTTCATTCATTCATTTTCTACCGCTTATCCTCACGAGGGTCACGGGGGGGTACTGGAGCCTATCCCAGCTGTCAGCTGTCTAACATTACTAGAGACCTCTAGGTGTGGAATAACACCCCTATAGTCAGCTTAACACTCATATTACCTAATATGGTAGACATAGTAACAGAACAAAACTTGTATATGTTGCTGTAAACGTCTTCTGGTGCTAGAGGAGCTGAGTGAGGGGATGGACAGGAAGTGGCATCTGGGATTCAGAGTTGAGTCTTGTGATTATTGTGCCTGTTCAAAGATAATTCAAATTTGCAATAAAATATTGGTATGCTGGAGCCTATCCCACCTGACTTAAGGCAAGAGGCGGGGTACACCATGGACTGGTGGCCAGCCAATCACAGGGCACATATAGACAAACAACCATTCACACTCACATTCATACCTATGGACAATTTGGAGTGGCTAATTAACCTAGCATGTTTTTGGAATGTGGGAGGAAACCGGAGTACCGGGAGAAAATAACATGCAAATGCCACACAGAGATGGCCAAGGGTGGAATTAAACCCAGGTCACCTAGCTGTGAGGCCTGCGTGCTAACCACTCATCCAGCGTGCAGCCCGACTTTAATGTTAAAAACCATATTTAGAAGGTTGTAAACAGGTTGTCTCTGCTCTAACTATGAAAATAACCCATTCATAAGTATATTAGGAATCCTATTTCGGGGCTGGTCACTTACCACGGTTGAACCGATTAACCGGGGCCAACAAAGGACGACTTTATGCAAACCATTGGAGTTGTTCAGCAAAATAAATTGGAAGATGCCCAGTGGGATAGTGATACTTTGTGGTCATCTACGCCTATGTCTGGTTCTCCATCATGCCCACTGTGTGGTAAGTCACAATAATGATGTGCCATGAAAGCCTTTTTGGGTTCAGTCTTCCTCAAGGATACTCTTGAGTCAAACTGAAAGCCTCCAGTTGCCACACGCCCACTCGACAACTGTCTTTGATAAATAAAGGATGTGTTTCTGTAAAAGCCCAAAGTAGCTGCAGCATTGCTGTCCACTCTGAGAAGTCTCAATTACACCAGCTTGTTGGTGCACTCTCTGGGGGCCAGGCAGCTGTAAGCTTGGACTGTGGCTAAATGGGATGTTCCCGATGGATAGGAGCACTCACAGAACATGGAACAAGGAGGGAAAGAGGCACGGTAGAGAGAGAGGCAGAAATAGAGATGGAAGCTTGTCATGAGCTGCAGTTTAGTTATGAATTATCAAGAACATAAAGGAGATTAGCTTTAGACGAACCTGGGGATGTCGGTTTTTCTGCCAGTAATGATATTGGGCAGCGAGCTAGCTCAGTGCGTCTGCGGTGTGGAATCATTTTCAGGTTTAGCCTTTGGATTGGAATAATGCAATGTGCAATGAAAGTGCCAGTAGAAATACGCACCTTTTCAAATTGTTGCCAGAATTATTTAACTACATTCTTATTTATTGTTGGGGGCTGCACGGCGGTCGAGTGGTTAGTGCGCAGGCCTCACAATTGCCCATAGGTATGAATGTGAGTGTATATGACTGATGAAACCATTAGTTTTGTTGAGCATAACTGAAAAATAACATGCAGAATATATTAAAAATGCATTCTGCCCAAACGGATGGAAGCACTAAAGGAAAAGGGATATGGGAAGTAGAAAGTCCACTTGGGTGTAGGACAAATAAACAGTGACTCCTGGATAGTCACACACAGACACACACATGTTGCGGTGGGCACATGAAAGCAGTCTCACACAAACACAGCTCCTACATCCAATGAGCAGTGCTTATTGTGGAAAAACATAGAGATGTTGGTCTTGGCCAGACAAGAATGTGGCTTGTGTGTGTGTGTGAGTGTGTGTGTGTGTGTGTGTTTATGCCAATGGCAGACCTAGCTTGCTGTTTTATTTTGTAGAGGCTCGCACACTCACACACTTTCACATAGCAACATTGACATGAAAAACTCAATTCGCTATAAGTTTAATTATCAGGTTCATAATTTGGAGAAAGTGAAAAACTATTTTTTTGCCACATTTGGAATGGTGCAAAACTCGATTTCATATTTGGATGTGTTCCCTTTTTAACTTCTTTATTTCTTTTTTCTGTGTGCAGGCATTTTCCCCGTCATGTCACGTCACGCACCTTCTAGTCGTGCATGCCAGAATAAGCCGAGTTTGTTTGAAAGTGATTTCAGTGTGCAAATGTCACAAAGTCTGATCAGACGACATACCTATGCTGAGGTAAAGTCTTTGTAGCGTTGCTCGACTCTACCCTTCAGGAACTACAAAACACTGGGATCTGTTCATAGTGGATTATATGGGAGCACAGTGGTAGGAGACAGCATAGTTCCAATTCAGTCAAAATGACATATAATTATTAAGATGATACATACTGTATTTTCTGGACTATAAGTCGCACTTTTTATTATAGGTTGGCTGTTCCTGCGACTTATACTCCAGTGCGACTTATGTATGTTTTTTTCTACTTAATTATGCATTTTTGGCCTTGTGCGACTTATACTCCAGTGCGACTTATGTATGTTTTTTTTCTTCCTGATTATACATTTTTGGCTTTGTGCAACTTATACTCCAGTGCGACTTATGTATGTTTTTTTCTACTTAATTATGCATTTTTGGCCTTGTGCGACTTATACTCCAGTTCAACTTATGTATGATTTTTTCAACTTAATTATGCATTTTTGGCCTTGTGCGACTTATACTCCAGTGCGACTTATGTATGTTTTTTTCTTCCTGATTATGCATTTTTGGCTTTGTGCAACTTATACTCCAGTGCGACTTATGTATGTTTTTTTCTACCTAATTATGCATTTTTGGCTTTGTGCAACTTATACTCCAGTGCGACTTATGTATGTTTTTTTCTTCCTGATTATGCATTTTTGGCCTTGTGCGACTTATACTCCAGTGCGACTTATGTATGTTTTTTTTTCTTCCTGATTATGCATTTTTGGCCTTGTGCGACTTATACTCCAGTGCGACTTATGTATGGTTTTTTTTAACGCAATTATGCAATTTTGGCCTTCTGCGACTTATACTCCAGTGCGACTTATGTATGTTTTTTTCTTCCTGATTATGCATTTTTGGCTGTGTGACTTATACTCCAGTGCGACTTATGTATGTTTTTTTCTTCCTGATTATGTATTTTTGGCCTTGTGCGACTTATACTCCAGTGCGACTTATGTATGTTTTTTTCGTCCTGATTATGCATTTTTGGCCTTGTGCGACTTATACTCCAGTGCGACTTATGTATGTTTTTTTCTTCCTGATTATGCATTTTTGGCTTTGTGCAACTTATACTCCAGTGCGACTTATGTATGTTTTTTTCTTCCTAATTATGCATTTTTGGCCTTGTGCGAATTATACTCCAGTGCGACTTATGTATGTTTTTTTCTTCCTGATTATGTATTTTTGGCCTTGTGCGACTTATATTCCAGTGCGACTTATGTATGTTTTTTTCTTCCTGATTATGCATTTTTGGCTTTGTGCAACTTATACTCCAGTGCGACTTATGTATGTTTTTTTTTCTTCCTGATTATGCAATTTTGGCTTTGTGCAACTTATACTTCAGTGCGACTTATGTATGTTTTTTTCTTCCTGATTATGCATTTTTGGCTTTGTGCAACTTATACTCCAGTGCGACTTATGTATGTTTTTTTTTCTTCCTGATTATGCATTTTTGGCCTTGTGCGACTTATACTCCAGTGCGACTTATGTATGGTTTTTTTTAACGCAATTATGCAATTTTGGCCTTCTGCGACTTATACTCCAGTGCGACTTATGTATGTTTTTTTTAACGCAATTATGCAATTTTGGCCTTCTGCGACTTATACTCCAGTGCAACTTATGTATGTTTTTTTCTTCCTGATTATGCATTTTTGGCTTTGTGCAACTTATACTCCAGTGCGACTTATGTATGTTTTTTTCTTCCTGATTATGTATTTTTGGCCTTGTGTGACTTATACTCCAGTGCGACTTATGTATGTTTTTTTCTTCCTGATTATGTATTTTTGGCCTTGTGCGACTTATACTCCAGTGCGACTTATGTATGTTTTTTTCTTCCTGATTATGCATTTTTGGCCTTGTGCGACTTATACTCCAGTGCGACTTATGTATGTTTTTTTTTCTTCCTGATTATGCATTTTTGGCCTTGTGCGACTTATACTCCAGTGCGACTTATGTATGGTTTTTTTTAACGCAATTATGCAATTTTGGCCTTCTGCGACTTATACTCCAGTGCGACTTATGTATGTTTTTTTTAACGCAATTATGCAATTTTGGCCTTCTGCGACTTATACTCCAGTGCGACTTATGTATGTTTTTTTCTTCCTGATTATGCATTTTTGGCTTTGTGCAACTTATACTCCAGTGCGACTTATGTATGTTTTTTTCTTCCTGATTATGTATTTTTGGCTGTGTGACTTATACTCCAGTGCGACTTATGTATGTTTTTTTCTTCCTGATTATGTATTTTTGGCCTTGTGCGACTTATACTCCAGTGCGACTTATGTATGTTTTTTTCGTCCTGATTATGCATTTTTGGCCTTGTGCGACTTATACTCCAGTGCGACTTATGTATGTTTTTTTCTTCCTGATTATGCATTTTTGGCTTTGTGCAACTTATACTCCAGTGCGACTTATGTATGTTTTTTTCTTCCTAATTATGCATTTTTGGCCTTGTGCGAATTATACTCCAGTGCGACTTATGTATGTTTTTTTCTTCCTGATTATGTATTTTTGGCCTTGTGCGACTTATATTCCAGTGCGACTTATGTATGTTTTTTTCTTCCTGATTATGCATTTTTGGCTTTGTGCAACTTATACTCCAGTGCGACTTATGTATGTTTTTTTTTCTTCCTGATTATGCAATTTTGGCTTTGTGCAACTTATACTTCAGTGCGACTTATGTATGTTTTTTTCTTCCTGATTATGCATTTTTGGCTTTGTGCAACTTATACTCCAGTGCGACTTATGTATGTTTTTTTTTCTTCCTGATTATGCATTTTTGGCCTTGTGCGACTTATACTCCAGTGCGACTTATGTATGGTTTTTTTTAACGCAATTATGCAATTTTGGCCTTCTGCGACTTATACTCCAGTGCGACTTATGTATGTTTTTTTTAACGCAATTATGCAATTTTGGCCTTCTGCGACTTATACTCCAGTGCAACTTATGTATGTTTTTTTCTTCCTGATTATGCATTTTTGGCTTTGTGCAACTTATACTCCAGTGCGACTTATGTATGTTTTTTTCTTCCTGATTATGTATTTTTGGCCTTGTGTGACTTATACTCCAGTGCGACTTATGTATGTTTTTTTCTTCCTGATTATGTATTTTTGGCCTTGTGCGACTTATACTCCAGTGCGACTTATGTATGTTTTTTTCGTCCTGATTATGCATTTTTGGCCTTGTGCGACTTATACTCCAGTGCGACTTATGTATGTTTTTTTCTTCCTAATTATGCATTTTTGGCCTTGTGCGAATTATACTCCAGTGCGACTTATGTATGTTTTTTTCTTCCTGATTATGTATTTTTGGCCTTGTGCGACTTATATTCCAGTGCGACTTATGTATGTTTTTTTCTTCCTGATTATGCATTTTTGGCTTTGTGCAACTTATACTCCAGTGCGACTTATGTATGTTTTTTTTTCTTCCTGATTATGCAATTTTGGCCCTGTGCAACTTATACTTCAGTGCGACTTATGTATGTTTTTTTCTTCCTGATTATGCATTTTTGGCTTTGTGCAACTTATACTCCAGTGCGACTTATGTATGTTTTTTTTTCTTCCTGATTATGCAATTTTGGCTTTGTGCAACTTATACTTCAGTGCGACTTATGTATGTTTTTTTCTTCCTGATTATGCATTTTTGGCTTTGTGCAACTTATACTCCAGTGCGACTTATGTATGTTTTTTTTTCTTCCTGATTATGCAATTTTGGCTTTGTGCAACTTATACTTCAGTGCGACTTATGTATGTTTTTTTCTTCCTGATTATGCATTTTTGGCTTTGTGCAACTTATACTCCAGTGCGACTTATGTATGTTTTTTTTTAACGCAATTATGCAATTTTGGCCTTCTGCGACTTATACTCCAGTGCGACTTATGTATGTTTTTTTTTAACGCAATTATGCAATTTTGGCCTTCTGCGACTTATACTCCAGTGCGACTTATGTATATTTCTTTCCTACTTATTTATGCATTTTTGGCCTTGTGCAACTTATACTCCAGTGCGACTTATGTATGTTTTTTTTACTTAGTTATGCATTTTTGGCCTTTTGCGACTTATAGTCCAGAAAATACGGTATATAATAATACCAACATACCATAATGGATGGATGGACTGTGTTGACATTTGAACGCCCTGAAATATCACTGAAAACAACGACAAGTAATTGAATGAACTTACATTTGGCCTCTGTATGGCCTGCATGGGATCCGAATGATTCAACTTTCTGTGGACCATGTGACTCGTACTGTAGAACATTCCAAAGTTGTAATAATACATAAGGGAATGGAATAGGCCACATATTTCAAGAAACGTGTTGGAAACTGAAGTGTTAATGGGGAATGTAATTCTGCTGTACAAAAAATTCCTGCTGATAATGAAAAGTGTGAAGCTTGTCACCTCCAAGTGACTGTTCAGCATACAAGTGTTGAGACATTAACACCTGGGAACATGGATCAAATTCAAATTAACCGGAGCCATCGTTTTCATTTTCTTCCCTCCAAAGTTCTTGAACACATTGCTGTGACACCGCCATCAATCAACCCTTCCAGGCCCTGTAAAATAAGATGGCTTCCTGTCTGACTCGTATCTAATTTGAGAAAATTGATCGATAGAGGATGTCAACATAGAACCAGGGTGTCGAAATCTGCTGCGAGTATACTTTCATATACATTTTTAAGAAGACAGAAGATGTACTTCATTCCAGTGTAACCTATAAGAGGAGCCTGTCAACCTACAATTTGGTTGGATTTGGAAACCATTTTTCCCAAAGGAAATATAAAAGATGCTCGACATTGGCTGCGATTGGCTGGTGACCAGTCCAGGGTGTACCCCGCCTCTTGCCTTAAGTCAGCTGGGATAGGCTCCAGCATACCAATATTTTATTGCAAATTTGAATTATCTTTGAATCCCAGATGCCACTTCCTGTCCATCCCCTCACTCAGCTCCTCTAGCACCAGAAGACGTTTACAGCAACATATACAAGTTTTGTTCTGTTACTATGTCTACTATATTAGGTAATATGAGTGTTAAGCTGACTATAGGGGTGCTATTCCACACCTAGAGGTCTCTAGTAATGTTAATATTTAAGATTTAAACAGTCGTAAACGTGTTTCCTATACTGTAACTCTGTAATTTATAAGTAAAAAATTGAAGGTCATTGGGCTTTAGCGTTTCCACTTTGATTACTTTATTTTAAGACACATTGCTTCTACTTGCCCATAATAGCTGGTGTGTGTGTGGGCGTCTCAAAGCCGGAGAGAGAATAACTGAGTTGGAATTGAAGGAAAAGATAAATAATTTCAGCTTTCTTTCAAGCATAGTTAAAAGTTAGCGAGTTAAATGGAGAGGAAGATGAAATCATCAGAGCGGTGCAACAGTCGAAAGCCTCTCTCCACCTCAGTCTGCACCTTCATTGTAACGCCACTTTCTCATTAATAGAAACTATTTAATTCCCACCCTTTTCTGTCTCCATCTGTCTCCTTTAAATTCTTACCTCAGAGCCAGTTGTCCATTTACACCCGTATCTCATTACCGCTTTCTGTCAGCTTTGCTCCCACGCCAGAGGTGTCCAAACAAAAGGTGTCCAGCGAGGATGCAACTTTGAAAAGCAACACACTTTGTAAAGCAACACATGAAGATATGCTGAGAAGTTATACATATATGCATTTCATGAAAAAAACGCTTTGTGATGTAGTTGATATATTACTATTTGCTTTTTTTTTGCTATGTTTTGCTTTTTAAAATCTTCTTCAATATTCTTTGTGATTCCTTTATTCTCATAATATTATAGCCTGATTTTCCAAAAACTATGACTTTTTGTTTTGTTTCTTTCTCATAATAGTAGGACTTTATTTTCAATTTAATATCAATTCTATGCATGAAATAATTTTTTCACTTATTATTTTGACTTTATTCTCATAAAATGCTGTTTTTCCCCATTTGTGATGTTTTTTTCCAACTATTTAAACATTTATTCTTGTAAATTTTCTTGGAATTATGACTTTCCCTGCCTTTTGAATTTATTGTCAAGGTCCTTTCTCAGTTACTTGAAGTTGTTAGATTACAACTTTTTTGTCTCAATATTTTTAGTTTATTATTGTAAAATATGTTCTGAATTTTAACTTTCTTCCTAAATATTGTTCGTTAAAAAAAAAATCATAACATAATGGCTTTATTTAACGTCAGATTTTGTGCAGTTTCCAGAATATTACACTTAAGACGCCATCATGGAGATTAGCTGTGCCATAGAAATTGGTTTTGTTGATCCCATGTACTATATGCATCCCAATGGGTTTCCCTTTCAATCTTCATTTTTCTGCCCCGACGTTTTCCTTGTGCTCAATTATCTAACGTTCATATTGTATTCCCCCCCCCTCATCATAAAATTGAAAATAATTATTTAACATCTGTAGTCCTGAGTAGTATCTCTGTAAAGCTTATTAGGAGATAATTAACCTAATTCACTTTTGCTTCGGGCAAAGTTTGCTGCCATTTTTCCGTCGTATAAAAGCCTTTTTGAAAAATGAAAAGAGAATTAGTAATAATATCCCACTCTCGCATTGGGCATCCAGCCTATGTACAACCTCTTCCTAGGCCATGAGTAATGCTTCGGAACAAATAGAGGAGGAATAATAAAGCAATAAAGGAGCAGCAGCTTTTGTTGTGTAAGATAAAGAGAATTTGAGCATGACATCACAGCTGACTTGCTCTGGCTTTTGGGATTTGTTGGTTTTATGCACGAGTGGGAGAACCTGACTGTTTGTTGTTAAAACTTGGCACTAATGATGCGGTTCATCTTTATAGAAGCATTGTGAAATTTTAAGTTTAATTCACTTTCATTTATGTTGTGCCAAACCACAACAAAAGGTACAGCGAGGGACTTTTCTGATGGAGAGGTTAGAACCACACTTGCTGTCTACTATATATTTAAGTTCTTGTTTTTTTCAAAAATTAATGAATTCATTCATTTTCTCCCTCTTATCCTCACGAGGGTCGCTGGGGGTGCTGGAGCCTATCCCAGCTGTCTTCGGGCGAGAGGTGGGGTACACCCTGGACTGGTGGCCAGCCAATCACAGGGCACATATAGAGAAGAAAACCCACGCATGCACGGGGAGAACATGCAAACTCCACACAGAGATGGCAGAGGGTGGAATTGAACTTGGGTCTCGTAGCCGTGCAGCCCTAGATTTAACATAAATAATGTTAAAATATGAAAAACATTTTTTTTATTATTTTTATTATTTTTTATATGAAAAATAATATGAAATTGTATATTATAAAATGCAAATGCTATATTATTAATATTATTTCTTTGTTATTAATTATTTATAAATGAATAAAAAATTACAAAAATATATAAATAAATAAATACATTTAATAATACAATAATAATTAAAACATTATTAATGGTTGTACTGGTGATAACCAATGTGCAATGGTTCTGATTGATTGACTTTCCATCTTTTCAACCATATACAGCACCTTGGTTTTCATGTTGTTTTCACCTCTAAATGCAGTCACACAACCAAAATCCATCCTGCCCAACCTCAATCTGAGTTGGTTCATACAAAAGGTGCCGTCTTCTTCTAGGTGCAAAATATGAAATGTTGCTCTCTGGTCTCATATTTATCTTCTCATCCCAAACCCAAATGTGAACACATGGACATTAAATCAACAAACAAGGATTCAAGCCCACACCATCTATTTTGTATGTTGCTACCAACCTTGGCTGCAATGAATAATGTAAGCTTATCTTAATGTTCATGCATTTCTCTGGAGAGTAACGCACATGCGCATGAAAAGGCCACATATGTATCAGCACATGCTGATATGTGCTTAGATATACTAACACTCATTTACAGTGTGTATGCACCTCCTCGGGGATCTGGGTTGGAAGAGCATAAACACAGACACACACCGTATGTGCACAAATACATACACAGTTAGGGGCAATTCCCTCTTTCCTTGATGATGGGCATTGGGGAGTCGGGAATGGAAAGTATTTACGCATGCAGCAATTAGATAAATAACTACACCAAGGAGACATGGCCTAACTGAAGCACACATACAGAGATTCCCTAGATTTTCAATAAATATTTCATTTAAGACGAGCCTGCGGAATGTCAGTGCACAACTGAACATGCAAAAAAAAAAATACAAATGCCTTTTTTGAGACACTCGGCCAAATGGTTTGACTTTGAAATATGAGACATCTTAGCAAAGAGCGTGGGGCTCATGAAGCCGCGGGTTTGTTTCATACACTCTTGAGGAATCGACCAACAATCCCACATGATGACAGACAAAACCGAGTGCAGTGGAACCTCGGAAGTCAAACACAATTCATCCCAGGAGGCTGACCGACCTTCCATTTGTATGGATTTTAAGACTATTGAGAAACACATTAGTATTGTTTATTGTGGTTATGTAAGCATCAATAACGTACATTTTGTCCCGTACAAGAATGTGTACCAGAAAATGTTAATTTCTATAGTCTCTTGGCTCTTTTTTGTCAATTTCTGTTAAGTAATCGTTATATCCAGAGTGATGTCTCCGAGTCAGCAATTCCCTCTCCCACACAGTGCCTCCTTTTTTCATAGTTTATGCCTCTTTTCTCCACTTTCTTTTTTGCAAATACAGTCATCCCTCGTTTATTAACAAAAAAATCATTAATTCATTCATTTTCTACCGCTCTTCCTCACGAGGGTCGCTGGAGCCTATCCCAGCTGTCTTCGGACGAGAGGCGGGGTACACCCTGGACTGGTGGCCAGCCAATCACAGGGCACATATAGACAAACAACCATTCACACTCACATTCATACCTATGGACAATTTGGAGTCGCCAATTAACCTAGCATGTTTTTGTAATGGGCGCTAACCACTCGACCGCGGTGCAGCCACAATAAATTCATTTCAATGTTAATAAATGGAACATTTCCGTAGTTAGAGCCTAGAAAACCGTCTATTTTTGACTTTTTTAATACGGTTCCCTGTAGACATGAAATAGTTAACCAGTTAAGTTTGAATTCATTTTTGCTAAACTTAAGACACCCAAAATCTACCACTTCCACACACAACGGGAGATGGACATTAAAGGTAATGTCTCAATGTTTTCTGTTATTACTGCCACCTAGTGACCAGAATATCACATATCACTATTTCTTATATGTTTCCACTGCTAATAGACCATTGTCTACCACTTATTAATTTCTGAAAACCGCGATATGGCGAGGGAGCAATAATCGAGCTTCATGAAGCTGAGGTAATGGCTGTTGTCAATCTATGACGTCACACAGGACAAAGCGGGATGCCATAACTGTTTTACGGATACAGTGTGGTCACAGTGTATACCCATGCGGGACCGATGTGCACCACGAATACTACTGTCGTACACTCAATGTAAGACATCGCTTGACAAGGTGTAAATACCGTATTTTCTGGACTATAAATCGCTCCGGAGTATAAGTCGCACAAGGTCAAAATGCATAATTAGGAAGAGTATAAATTGCATTTTTTGGACTGGCCCACTGTTGGATGCTGGTCAGATTCACTTCGTGAATTGTAGCTTAGCGTAGATAAAAATATCTTCTTTTTTGAACGACTCATGTTCATGAGGTCTCAGTTTAGACTTCATTGGCAGGGGATGGCCCAACAGAAAAGGTTTCCAGTGTTTATGTAACATAAATATTTTTTTCATTTATAAGTCACTCTGGAGTATAAGTCGCAGGAACAGCCAACCTATGAAAAAAAGTGTGACTTATAGTCCGGAAAATACGGTAAGTTAGATCCTTTTGTGCCAATGCGCACCGTTTATGGTCACAAATTGATTGCCAAGTGTGTATTTTCAGTTGTACCATAAATAAATGACACACATTGCCACAGCAAGTTGTGTAATTAATGGTATGGTAATTCATAAACTAAATATAGGAACGAGGCTAGTGATATAAATGCATTGTCGTGTGTTCCATCAGTTTGGCCTTTCCAGATTACAACCTGACATTTGTCCTCACCGTCTCGATACGTTGACCTCCGGGTTAATGAGCAGCTATTGTCAAACACCTCGAGCATCAAATACCCTTTTGGAAAATGTATTAGAGGTCCTTATTAGATCTGGTCGCTCGTGTCATTATAGAATTCAATTCCAATGGTCTAACTTGTATCCAGGCTCAGGATTCATTTCCTGGGAGACAATGTCTGCTGTCCAGTGCAGTTTAAAAAATGAATTATTCATGGAAGGCTCTTACTTGACAACATTTTATCATATCTTTTGAAATCCTTTTGGATATAAGAGTCTTGCCAGTTGCTTATTATAAAATTCATTCAATGTCAAGGGCAATGCGCACAGCTTTGGAAACACACCTGAGAATCAAGCTTTCATCGCACATTACTTACCCGCCTGTCCTTAGAGGTGAAAGGTATTACAAGCTATTGGAAGGGAATTCAGATGCAAAGCCGAAGCATTAAATTGGGATTAATGGCCGCATGGGTAAATGAAACATAATGTATTCAATTACATTCCGGTGTCCTAGGCTGGAGGCACCGGGGTATTTGATGTAAAGGTGTCATTACTCATTTGAGCTTTAGTTTAATGGCTATTTAGATTTTTCCATGATCGCCGTGGTTGTGTTGCTCTTAAAAAGCAATGCATCTTAGGCTGGGTATGGATCTTATGACATGCTGGATGATTGCACCCTTTTATCTACCTTGGCACTGTGGATTCTGAGCACCCTCTTTGTGCAAGGTCATGACATGTAGGCTTTAACACGGTGATATGATGACCAGAAAAGCACTGCAAATGCTGGAAACCAGTGGTAATAAAAATAGTAGACAACTGAAGGAAATGCATTGAAAGAAAATGCTAGCTGGATGCTAATTCACATTAAAATAGAAATGTTTGTTCCTAAACCTGATTGGGTAGTACATGCATTCAGTGAGTTTGGTTTTGTGGTCTTGACTGTAAATCTATATATTTTCAAGCCAAGTCACTAAAAACAAAAACAAAAAAAAAAAAAAGTTGATCAAATAAAGTAAAAAAAACACTTAAATTATATTAGGACAGCAGGAAGTGAACAAATGTTCTTGCTTATTAGGCCTATTACCATATCCCATTGTTTTAATGTTGTTGTTTGATGCTTTTGTATTACATATTTACTCTATTGATATTTGTAATTTTATATAACTTTGTAAATAAGAATTTGTTCTTAAATTGCTTGCCTGGGTAAAAAAAGGTAAAATTTAAAAAAAAAAATTAACAGTCATGTCAAGTCGAGTCCAGAGTCATAAAAATTCTGCCTCTTGAGAGTCTGATTTTTACCATGACGGGATTTTCCTCACAAGTGTCACCCCTGAAAATACTGCAAAAATATTGTCTGAATATACGTAAGAAAGCACAGTTTTTTGCTGCCATATTGATGTAAGAGCTGACGTGATTTTGGTTATTATCAAGAAAGCCATGGTAACGGCTAGATATACGCTCTTAAATTACACTCTTATGAGCTATTTGTCATCATTATTTGTAAAAACTAATGTACCTTGGCATTAAAGTCAACAAACAAACTGGTCTAATCATTTTTCCATGACTGTACATCCCACAGTTGCAGCCCAGTATCCCCACTGACTTTCCCAAAGATGCTTCCATCCTGTCCTCCCTCTCCCAGTTGCTGCTGGCACTGTAGCGTCATATTCAAAGCCTCGGTTGTACCATGCATCAAAGCTTGCCTCTCACCCCCACCCCCCTTTTTTTTGCAATCATGTCATTGCATGCATTATCAGCTCCTGCAAGCCAGTAGTGAAGCAGCCCCATCTGCTCCAGCCTATCTTCCCTTAATGAATAGTGAAAGCAACTCTTGAAAAATCTGTTCACGTTCCTCTACGCTACCATGCATTCTTCACCGCACCTGGCCTTGCTTTTGCCTTTAAAACAACTTCCTACCTGGCCTCGCTAGCTTTCTTAACGCACATTATAAATCACCATGTAAGCGCTTTAGCGCAATGCTTAAAATGCTAACGGAGAAATGTAACGCAGGTGGCTTCAATGAATCCCCACTTGTAGTTAACATACAGTATGTAATACAGTATGTAACGTGTTATTCCTTGTGCACCTGCATGCATGAATGCCAAAAAGGCACTGCGTTAAGAATGTGCTTTTTGTGGCCGCTCGGTCGGGGTGCCCTGGGCTGCACGATATTTTGGTCTGGTCCGCCTAGCCTTCCTGGGGGTCCCGCTGGAACCAGAACCTAGGACCGCGGTTGCCGCTACCTCCCTTGGCCTGTCCTGGGTCGTGGGCACCAACGTGCCCTTGAGGGGGTGTTCAGCGGTCTCCGGGCAGTGGGGGTCTACGGTGGTGGCTTGGGACTGCTGCGCTGTGGTGGCTGCTGCAGGAACCGGGCTGTGTGTTGGGATGGGGCCTGATCTCGCTCATGGGGACGGGGGCCTGGGTGGCGTGTGTGGATGGGGGGCATGCGCCTCGGAGTCGGGCGTTTGGGTGTCTGCAGCCACTGGTCCTATGCTCTGCTGCATCGCTTTCCTTGTCTTTGCCCATCCCCAGTCTTGCCTTAAGGCTCGTTGGAGATTGTTCTCCGGTACGTGGGTGGTGCGCTGCTGGTTCTGGGGGCGGGGGGGAGGTCGGGCTTCCCGGTGGATGGTGAGGTCCGTTGGTGGCCTAGCGCTGGTCTTGACTCCTCAGCTCTGGTGCTTGACCTCCCCTTGGCTTGGAGCTATGGCTCCTCTCCGGGAGTGACCTGCCCGGTGGTTGTCGGCCGGCGCGTTGGGGCATGCCCCCTCCTCTTGCTCATGTGCGGGCCACCCCCCTCTCGCCCGCTCCTTTGTCCGCCTCACTGCTGTAGCCCAGATGCCGTGGTCGAGTGGGATCTGGGGGTGTTATCCCTTGGCGATCCGTATCTCCCTGGGCTCAGGGCCTTGTTGTGGGTCTGGGACCCCTGGGTCCCCCGCCCTATGGCGCCCCGGACGGCCCGCCCGGGGACATCCACGGTGTGTGCTTGCGTGTGTCTGAGCTGATTTTATGTATTTATTGTTTTAAATACTTAAATAAATAATTAATAAGGTGTGTGGCGCTCGATGCCCTTCTGCCTTCGTGGTTTCGGGGTGTGGCTCTCCTCTGGCCTGCTGGCGCCCTGTTTCCTGTTGAGATTGCTCCTCCATGGCCTCTTGCTGGTCTCTTCGGGGGGATGCTTTGGGGCCGGGTCTTGGGGAGTCAGCCCTGGCTTTGCCCGCACCCACGGGGCCGGTGGATCTCTGGCGGTGGGGGCTTGACCTGGTTGACCAGTTTTAGCTTACACCTTTCCTTACACAGAGCAAATCTGTTTAGCATGTAAGGGCATTTAGATCAACAATACTATTTGCCCCAATAGCTGGACGGGATAACAAAAATGTGCTTTTTATAACTTTGTATACTTAGCCTATTGGTTTCACTTTGAAAGAGAGGTCAAACATGCTTCAAGTCGGCTACAAAAAGAGCTTGCAATGACATGCAGAACATAAGCTATGTAATTTGGCGTGTGTGTCAGTGTTCTAATTCGGGATGTTGTAAATGCGGTGATGCGCATACTTGTGTGTGTACTTGGGCAGAAGCGATGATAAATGCATAGTAGTCCGACTACCACTAAACCCACATGAAAATTGATCTGTTTATAATCTGGCCCGGGAATTTCCCCTGACATTATCAAAACCAGTCATTTAGCCTTTGCACAGTGGTTATGCGATGTACTCACACATACACACAAACACACACAAAGCAGTCTTCCGGATGGTAGGCTTGCTGACGTGTGCTTTTCTTTCCTTTTGGGTCACGTTCAAGGCCAAAGTGTTTAGCCACAGTGTTGTTGCCTATTTATAAATGGGATGTGTTTTTACGCCTGCACTACTAATGATATGGGAGCTGCCCTTGACCTCGCCACACAAACACACAACCACACAACCACAAACAGGAAAAGTTAAATACTGTAGATGAAATTATATAAGACTTGTTTCATCAACATTGCATGGAAGTCAGGGATGGAACCTTCGGTTTTGAACCTCACATTAAAGGAACAAGGTGGTTTTTTGCCACTTTGACAATTTTCTGGAGTCACATCTTGATTTTTGTACGCCCCAATTTTCCTATGATTGTTCTTTTGTCAAAAAGTTTTGCAAAAAATTTGCCTTGGTTTTTGTACACCCAAGCTGAAAATGTTATCAAAATGTTTTGACTCAGTTTTCTTCAAGACCAGTTTTTGTATGATTCAGATACGTATTGTTTTCCGTCAAAAAGTTTCGCTGATGGCTGCACGGCGGAGGAGTGGTTAACACGCAGGCCTCACAGACCTGAGTTCAATTCCACCCTCGGCCATCTCTGTGTGGAGTTTGCATGTTCTCCCCGTGCATGCGTGGGTTTTCTCCGGGTACTCCGGTTTCCTCCCACATTCCAAAAACATGCTAGGTTAATTGGCGACTCCAAATTGTCCATAGGTATGAATGTGAGTGTGAATGGTTGTTTGTCTATATGTGCTCTGTGATTGGCTGGCCACCAGTCCAGGGTGTACCCCGCCTCTCGCCCGAAGACGGCTGGGATAGTCTCCAGCACCCCTGCAACCCTCGTTAGGATAAGCGGTAGAAAAATGAATTAATTAATTTTTTCTTACATTTTGCTTCGTTTTTTTTCACAAAAAAAATTCCCTGATTTTTGTACGAGCAGAATTGCATGATTTCTTTTTTTGTTTAAGCTTTTTTTTGTACAACGCCCAGTTTTTGCATGATTCGTTTTTCTTTCAATTGTCATATTTAGATTTGTGGCGTAACTGCATTCGTTAGCAAAGAACAACAGCGTCGACCTGTTGATGACATCATAGACAGGTAACGGAGCCAAATTTCTGTTCATGTTTCCATGTTTCAGCAAACTAGTAAGCTGCTACCAAAGACGGTTTGTGGTTAAAAATAACACGACAAGACACTCGCCATATTGTCCACAAATGGGACAGTTTGTGGGAATGGGAAACGGGGAAAAAACATGCTACCCGGGTGTAAGCTAACCGAGGTTCCACGTATAATACTTAGTCTATTTTGTAGTGGTTTTCCTTTGTGATACAAGAGTTTAAATAAAATGCGCCCTATCCGTTTGCCTCATTCTTAGATTTATTTTCACTCTCCATTACATTTGTCCTTCATCATATTTCCCATTTTATTTCCCTCTCCCTCCCCGCCCACCCCCATTCATCTCGAAAGTGATTTAGTGTCATGTGATTAATGACTGTCATTAGAAGCTTCAATATCAACATGTTTTAGAGTTTACCAGATGGAGCCCTCGACGGAGTGTGTTTGTATATCGAAGCCCATATAAACATTGCAGATATCATTTGTTCACCGAAACGCACAGACATGCACTTATGCACGTTTGCCAAGAGGTTTATTCAAAATTCAATTATGGCTCGGACACCTTGAAAATAGTTCTGCAGCATTTTATTTGCTGTTATCATTATCTCCAAGAAACGAGAAAAGCAGGAAAAGCAGGAATTCTGGTACTAACATGGCCTCAAGTACATTCACTGGAAAATCAATATGACTGTGTTGATAATAAAAAATAAATCAGTTAAGTATAGGAATCGACTGATATGTTTTTTGGGGGGCCGATTGGATACCGATTTTTTTCCACCACCCTCAGCCGATGGCCGATTTTGCTTAAATCATGCGTGGAAAAATACATCGGCGAACCCATGCGCGTATTGGCCGATACCGATACAAGGAAAAAATGCAAATATCGGCCCGATGTATCGGTCGAGCCTTTGTTAAGTACAATATCGCGCATATCTGATTATTTCTCACATTATTACGTTCTCACGTGACTGAATCCAAAATATTTTCACTCGCGTGAATGTCTGTGACCTTCTTTCTTTCTTTGCCTTCCTTTCGTGTCAAGTCGAAGTGCTGGATTTATTTTGATGAAGTAAAACTTGCACGCTTCCAATTCAAAGCCACTTCGTTACAATGAAGTTTGAAGGTTTTTAAGATCAAATCGCACACAAGTAAGAGAGTGTTGAAAAGCGATTTGACCCTGCAAGAAAATAAGCTGGCTATAAACACAATGACTTATCTCTGCTAAGCCTGAACGCGAGATAAACACGTTCATTTAACTTCACAGAGACAACAGGAATGTATAATAGCTATTTTTTCCCCTTCCAGTCTTTCAGGCTGTTGTTTGGAAATCAGAGAGGGTGTTTAACTGCTCTGTGTGTGTCTGATAAGAGGATTTGAAGCGTTTTAAAGCAATAATACTTGTACAGAATGTAAAGCACACATGCAGACTTGCCAACATGTATGCACTTTTCGTACACGGCCCACACCATGACCCTTGAATACGCCAGGTAGGCGTTTTGTTGCGTTTCTCCGGTGCTTGTATTTCATTTCTGAGACCAGCTCTTTGAGAATAATGTGTGGTACAATTTAATATGATTTACACAACCTGCAAGGTCGGCGTCCAAAGAAAATATTTAGCTATGATTTGCTCCTCCCGTGTGGGACAGAAACAATAAAGTTCAGACTCACATGCCTTGACACCCAAAGCTATTTGAATCAGGTGGCAAGCATGTGGAGGACTGTCTATCACTTTTATTTTAGTCATTTCTCCAAATTTGAATTCATTCACAGCACCACATGAATACAATATTATTGCCAAATGGCTACTTTGCATATATCATAAAAGGGGCACCAACAGATGCCTCTGTGTGAGGTGAAATATAGTGTTGCTTGACTTTGCATGTGGTTTCCCATGATGCATCAAAGAAACATCTTCCTCCCTTCATCGTCTGACAGCACATCACTCTTAAAATCCCCCCACACCCCTTTCTTCCTCCCTCGCTCCTCTCTAATTTAATCTGTCCTTCAAGTCTGTAATTTAATATTCCATCTGTTGCATGCGCCTGCATCAATGCTCTTTTATCAGGCGAGTTTGACCTTTTCCATCAACCTATTGCTAGAATTAATACTGACCCCCAAAATGCTCACCCACAATCCTCCACTCCAAGTGTCAGTGACTCCATGTACGTAATGAGTGCCATTAGCTTTGGAGAGGTCAGGGAAGAATTTTGAGAATGATTGTGGAGTACCATTGTTCTTGGATGCTTAGTATTTAACACCTGCGCTAAGGAGTTGATGGACTTTTCCACAACACAAGTCCAAGTCCATGGTTCTCTCCTGGAAAAGGCTGGAGTGCCACATCCGGGTCAGAAACGGAGTTTAAGTACCTTGGTTTCTCGTTCACAAGAGGAAGGATGTGGACTCTGCATCGGTCCGTTGTGGTGAAGAGAGACCTAAGCCAAAAGGCAAACCTCTCAATTTACCGGTCGACCTCCGTTCGTACTCTCACCTATGGTCATGAGTTTTGAGTCGAGACTGAAAGGACAATAAAGTGGGCACAAGTGGCCAAAATGAGTTTTCACTGTAGGGTGGCTGGGTTCGCCATTAGATATAAGGTGAGAAGCGCTGTCATCCGAGAGAAACGTCGAGTTGACCGTTGCTCCTCTGTATTGAGAGGATCCAGGTGGCTCAGGCAGGATGCCTCGCGGACTCTCACTGGGGAGGTGTTCAGGGCACGGTGGACTGGTAGACTATGAGGCTATGTCTCTGGAGAGAGCGAAGTCTTCCCTGCGTCCCAACTTTGGATGGATGCATGGCTGGACATTATCAGTATTACAAAAGCCAATGTTGAGCATCTCAAATCAAAATATAGCGAGGTTTAATCACACTGATGCCCATTTCACGTTTGACTTTGAGATTTTATTGAAGGTCAATCCCAGGATGCTGGAAACCACAATTCAGCTATCCTTGTCAGGCAAGATGAGGCCAAAGGTAATTATTTGAGCTCTACAATCCCAAGCTTGAATCCCTGGCATGACTTTTGTCGTCTAAAAAAAAAAGTCCCATAATTTCACCCTGGCCGGTCCCCGCTTTGTGTTAAATCACATAGTTGACAGGTTAAATGGTGGCATGTCAGATCATGATAGCCACCGTCGACATTGGACATTTTCCATAGCAACTCTCACAGATGAACTCTATGCCGGTGATAAATCAGAAGGCAGCTTTCACCACCATCCAACTCCCCCAAGTGTCCATTGTTTCATTGGCTAATTCTATCCAAAAAGCTTTCAGAAATATGCTTTCCTGGTGCAGCAAGTGCAGTCCATAATAAATTGGTTTCCTAAGCCTGACAAATAAATACTTGACACAACTAGTCATCCCTGACCAACAACTTTGGAATTAAGGCAGTGAGCCAGACCGTGTGAGCTCAGTATTTCCCCACAGTCATAAATTAATTAATTGAGCTCATCTCTGTAGCCATTCCAAAAGCTTAATAAATAACTTTTTGGTTGCGGTGTTCAAATTCCGTCATTTGTCATTCCAGCAAATTGATATTATACGAGGACCGCTATGAGAGGACATACTCTATCAAGACCAAATGAATTGAGAGGCAAAATATACATTTCCTTTGACTTCATTTCCTTGTATGTTGTATGGAAATCACATGCCTGAATATGCACAAGTTTCCATCTATGTACCCCAAAAGTGGGAAAAATAAAAAACAAACTTGCTTGCTCCAATTGTGGGAAAACATGTGCTCAAACATTGGTTTTAAAGGTCTATGGAAAAAACATATACATATCACACTGGCCTATAAGTTGCACTTATTTAGAAATGTACTTCACAGAATTCAACACTATGATCAGGCATTTCATCTGGAGAAGCAAGTTATTCCACTACACAATATGAATAGGTTTTGCAAATTCACCAAACTCCGAATCTCATCCACATCACTAAATTTGACGTTTGCACTCTCGGTTGTCACAGGCCGAAAGCGCCCGCTCGGGGCCGTTGACGGTAATGTTCACTCCTTGGTTCATGTCAGCTAGTATGGATTAAAACTGATAAACATGTTCCATTATATACTGTATATATTTTGATCTGTAAATATAAGTGGCAGGTCTAACCAAGCTATGAAAAAAGTGCAACTTATATTCTGGAAAAATGGTAATAATATTTTTTATTTTAATAAATAGTTGGTCTGGGCAAACTTTTTGTCACGCTTCGGCATGTCTTTGTTGCGGTGCGACCCCAGGATGCAGAGAGCAGGACCAAATGCAGGTAAATAATATTTATTGCATGCATTAAATGCAGCAGCAGGAAAAGGCAACTGAACTAGCTCACGGACAAACTAACAATGATCCCACACCGGGAGAAGCGCACACCTGAACTAAATAAGAGGACAAATTAGGGACAGGTGTGAATGATTAAGGAAACAAAGGCAGAGGCGGCAAAACAGGAAGTCAAGTACAAAATAAGAGTGTTCAAAAGGGAAATCTAAGCCCAAACGGGGAACATAAACAAACTGTCACCTGGAAACCCACACAGGACGTGACACTTTTTGACTCGCGGGCCGCATTGATATGACAAAATTGACTATATATTTTACACATAACAGTCCACCTGGTATTATTGTATCTGTAAAATTGTCATGCAATCTGCTATTATTATTTATTATTTTATATTTATATTTAAATATTTTAAAAATAATAAAATATTATAATAATTACAATAAAATTAAAATAATAATTATTATATTATTATTTGGTAAAATATGCAAATATAACAATAATATTATATATAATTAATATAATAATTAGCATTAATATAATAATTATAATAATCATAATAATTATAATAATCTAATAATAATAATTATTATTATTATTATGTGCTTGTGTCCCTTTTTTCAGGAGCACTTTGTAAACAACAGACCATGTCAAAAAAGGAAATTGATAAAACCATCAAAAGGTTGGCTCAGGCCATGATGCCAGGTTGTATGTTGACTTTAAATCCGGGCCGGATGTGGCCCCCGGGCCGTAGTTTGCCCACCCCTGGTCTAGCCACTACTGACAATTTATTTCTAAATATCCTATTCAAGAACGCAATGTTGGCGCCCAAACACTTTTTACTATGCGTCACATTGCGTCTCCTCATGCTGAGAGAATTGTCTGCTCACCCTCCAGTAATCCTGTCGTCTTTTCCCTCATTCTGTGTTGATCTATGCCTCTTTGGCTACAGACTGTCACCTTGTGTTTAGCGTGAAGAGCAAAGGAGAGTGTGAGGGGAAGCATGGGAGAAGGTGAAAGGGCGGGAAAAAAAACATGAGAGCAAGACGGGAGCATAGCAGTTTAAATGGGATTTCATTGCTGTCTGTGTGTGTTTGTGTCACATAATAAGAGGTGCGTTAAAACTCACGTGTAGTATTTGTGTGTGTATTTGTTTGTTTTTCATGTGTGTGTGTGTCTAAGTAGCGATGCAACCAGAAAGAGCGGTGCACAGCAGGGGGATCATTCATTATTTCATCACCCAAGCGCAACATAAAGCCGGCTCAACCACGCCATATTTTCCTCTCAGTCCCTGAACGCTTCTTTCCCATGCTCCCTTTCTTTCTCCTTTAGTCTTTTACTATGCTTTTTTGTCATCCTGCTTCCCTGCCGTCATTTTAAGACCTTCTTCACTCCCACATTTGTGCATTTATTTCTTGGAATAATCGTATAGCTTTTTATGTCTGTGTCAATTGCATGTCCAGTTTCTCTGCTCTACTTTGTTTTTCCGCCAATTTCATGCATAAGCAAGGGCATGGAACCAAAAAAAAAGACTCCTACACCGTGCACGGGTGCACGTTTACTATGAAAATGAAAAACAAAAATATACTCCACTCCAACAAAAATGTTGTTAAGGACGTGCCCCCATTAGACAACACGAGTGACACGTTCTCATGCCCTGATCAAGGCGCCCTTTGGCATCTGTTCGAGGCGCAACAGGCTTTCAACTAATGCCAGTGGCAACCCTTTTGTGTCAATAAAAGAAGCACTTTGTGATGCCAGTGTATAGCAATACGGTCCATATACGAGTGTTGGTAATTAGGCTAAGGAATACTGTAATCCCTCGTCTAGACATAACTGTGAAAATGGAATGTCCGCCAAGTATGATTCCTTATATATTTTATAGTTATATCATATAAAACCTGACTTTAATATTATTAGAGACCTCTTGACATGAAATAACACCCCTATAATCACCTTTAAAAATAAAATAAACCATTTAATAAATATTATTTGCGAGTGCATAGCAAGATGGTCCTAATAAGAGGGAGGTTGTGGTTGGTAATTAGACGTTCTAATGAATACTGTCATCCCTCGTCTAGACATAACTGTGATAATTGAATGTCCGCCAAGTACGATTCCTTATTTCTAAATGTTACATTTTCTAGTTATGGCATATAAAACCTGTTGATGATCTTCTAACTACAACATTTAATATAATTAGAGCTGTCTTGACATGAAATAACAACCCTATAATCACCTTTACACTCATATTAGCCAATATAGTAGACATAATAAAAGAAGATAAACCATTTAATAAATATGATTTGTGTGTGTTGTTGTAAATGTGTTCCATTGTATCACGCCGTCAAATAAAGTTTGGGGAGTCCGCTTGAACAATAACATATAGACAAACAACCATTCACACTCACATTCATACCTATGGACAATTTGGAGTGGCTAATTAACCTAGCATGTTTTTGGAATGTGGGAGGAAACCGGAGTACCCGGAGAAAACCCACGCATGCACGGGGAGAACATGCAGAGATAGCCGTTGATGGAATTGAATTTGGGTCTCCTAGCTGTGAGGCCTGCGTGCTAACCACTCGGTCTCATGTTCAGGATCCTGCTAACATTTATACAGTTTATTTATAATGAATAGTTCAAATTTGTTAGTGGAAGCTGCTTCAAAGGAGTGGAACTTGAAATTCCTCACACCACATCGATTCTTTTTCTATTTTTCACCTCTGGCAAGGATGCTGTGTTCACCCATGTGGAGGTTTCTTGTCGGTACATCTGTTGGGAGCCTGTGTTTCAGGTCGTAGCTCAGGTCAAAGAAAGAGTCTTTAATTCATTTTTTTGGCCTCTATGTAGGCTCGTGCTGCTTGAGAGCCCTTGGATATTTGGACATTTCACTGATACCTGACTTGTTTTCTCTCCATTCATGCACTCCCTTGCATGTTTTTTCATGAAGTCAAGAATGAAATTACCACTAAAGTGCATCACGCTTCCAACAAAACCATCACTTTTTGGAAACCTACTTCATTTAGTTCTTAGAAATCCAATAAAAGTCAGAATGTAATAACGGACACAGCCAATACTCCATGATGTACATGTCCTGTGATTTCTATTTCTCCACTTCATGACCTGATGAAAGCTGTCTACTGCTATATTTTTGGAAAAGTGTGAGTGTGCGGAGCTGAAACATCAATGAATATCTATAACATCTGCACTACACACACTGTAAAAAGACGACAAATGGATGGACGTTCTCCAGGAACACAACACAAACATACAAACACCTCGATGGCGTGCCTTTATGCCTGCGCATGTCCTGCCAGATCAGAAAAGTCATTTGTAAAACAAACAAGTCTTCTATGATATTGGCATCACGCCAAACTGCAACGCAAGCGTACACACACACACACACACACTGTCAGCTCTGTACGCCAATGTCTCCAATTACACAGGAATATTTTCATAGAAAATTCCCTAACACTCCAGGTGACTGACCCCCCCGCTGCTGAGAAAACACTCTTTTTATGCACACACACACACACACACACACACACACACATACGTGTTTCCGTGAGCCGGGCAAAATTCCCATCAAAGTAACCACACAATCAACAGCAGCTCCGTTCTGACCAAGGACTCTCCAAAGATTTGAGATTGTTTCCCTGTGATTATAGTGCAGCATCTGTAGTGTGTGTGTGTGTGTGTGTGTGTGTGTGTGTGTGTGTGGTTGATTGAGGAATGAGGAGTTCTTTTTCTTAGGTGATGTCAGTGTTTTTTTGTGTGCCAAAGCACGGAGCAGTTCATTGTGTCATATTCCATCTGCATTCGCCGAATGACTCAGCCTCCCCCGACCTCCTTATTGAACAATTACATTGACACTACATGAAGCATTATTTATTTATTCATTCATTTTCTACCGCTTGTCCTTACGAAGGTCGCAGAGGGTGCTGGAGCCTATCCCAGCTGTCTTCAGGCAAGAGGTGGGGTACACCCTGGACTGGTCGCCACCCAATTAAAGGTCACATATAGAGACTCACATTCATACCTACGGACAATTTGGAGTCGTCGTAGCTTACACACGCAGTTGAAATTGATTTCTTAAAATCACATGGTGTCCAATCATCATGACTGTTATCACCACACATGAATATTTTGTGAGTATCAGGTTTTATTTGTCACTGTTTTTTGTTTAAGAAAAGCAGGACTTTTTTGGGGGGCACACATCTTTCTCTTTCTATGCATGCAAAAGAGAAAGATGTTAATGTTGGACGTTAGGATTGTGGATGATGAGCAAAATTCCGAAAAAAAGTTCAGTTTTCCTTTAACATACTCAATGGCTATGGGCAAAAAAAACAACATTTGGCTCAGACTTTGTCCATCGTCCAGCCATGGTTTCTCGAAAAACATGGAGATAAAGATAATTTTCATATTTTCATAATGGAGCTTTTAATCTACATCAATTCATTCCGTTATCAATGACAATGGTGACCAATGAATGAATCACAGTTTGTCTAGTTCCTCTAGCAATTCAAATAAAGGCATCTTGGACGCATGGGCCAAAAATGTACACGCCTGCAAAATCCTACTGACATGAACTATAGCAGTGGTTTGAGGGGACAAAATGTATTTCACGCCCCCCGATTTGAAATACTATTGAGAACCTGAAATATTGATTTATCTGTACAAACCACGGTATGACTGTATTGTTTGAGCATGAATAAAGACATTAACAGACCTGCCAACCTTGGAGAAATATAATGGCTATCTCCGCGTAACCCCCCCGCCCCTCAGAGGGGCCTTGCCCCACTATTTGAGAAGCACTGTACTCAAGTCTTTGGTGTCTTGTCCATTTTCACAGGTTGAGAATCCAATTGGCTCGGGTCCCAATTTCCTAACGTTTGCAGGTCGCACATCTGAACATTTCATAGTGATTCCCAACGCCAGGTCTTTACGGACTCCTAGCTTGGGCCTTAAAGCCTTGCAATGGTTCGTTTTGCATCAGAATGCTTCTGATCTCTTCTGTCTGCATTAACAAGGAGTGAACAATGAGCTCCTCTCTTCAGAGAGTACTTTTAGTGTAATGGAGAGGAGACAGAGACCAGCTCTCTACATGCCAGACCCAATCTAATGTGCTTATAATGAGAAACAAGTGTATTATGACTAATGTCACAACGGATACATTTTGAAACCAATCATTGCAGCATTTATAATGCGCTCCTCTCTTTTTCTTCCATGCTTGACATTGTGCAAGGAAAATGTTCAGTATGTGTATATATTTTTTTCATTTTCCTACGAGAGAAGCCTTTCAAAAGGAAGTATGCACTAAAACGACTTTAACTTTACAAAGGCCACAGAACTGAGAGGTTCATCTTGTGTACAGAATCGTAACGTGTACTCAGAGTGCTTTGTGTTTACAAAACCGTCCATGATGCCTGAATGCTGCAAACAACTACTTTCTACTCTGAAGCTCTGTGATTACACATATGGAACGTACGGAAAAGTGGAAAAGGTTTTCAATCTGTCAACAATCTGTCAAGTGTTGAAGCTGCAAAGGAAAGTCTTGACCTCAAATATCTTGTGTGAAGCCAGACAGGAGGTTGTTGTTGTTTTGGCAAGCAATGTGCAGCCTTGGCCGCTGTCGCAGCCTTGTCCGGTCTGTAGATGCATTGCTGTGCATACCAGTGGCTTTTAAAGGTAGCAGGGCTTAGCCAAAGGAAGCATAAAGACACAATAAGTACATCGCCCTTTTGAAACTACCATGTTATTGTTTCACTGATGGAGGCATGTAGCGACCAGATTGATCTGTGCCTTGCCATAAGTCTAAGCACAGGTTAGCATGATTTAAAATAGATAAGGACACGTGATGCTTTTCGTTGAAGATCTGTTGTCAGAAGCAAGTCTGATGCTTTCGCCGAACCCCAAAATTATTTGGGAATTGTATGGAAGGAATAGCATTAATGAAATGTATAAGCACAACATCTTCTATTATATGATTACATCATCTTCCATCCATCCAATCCATTCATCCATCCACCCAAAATCCACCCACCAACCCATCTACCCATCCTACCACCCAATCCACCCTGCCACCCATCCACCCGTTCATCCACCCACCCATCCACGCATCCATCCATCCTCCATCCATCCATCCATTCATCTATGCATCCATCCATCAACCCACCCACCAACCCATCTATGCATTCATCCACCCACCCGCCCATCCATCCACCCACCCATATTTCCATCAATCTATCCATCCACCTATCCATCCATCCATTCATCTATGCATCCATCCATCAACCCACCCACCAACCCATCTATGCATTCATCCACCCACCCGCCCATCCATCCACCCACCCATATTTCCATCAATCTATCCATCCACCTATCCATCCATCCATCATCCAGCCACCCACCGAACACCACCCACCCATCCATCCACCCACCCAACACCACCCACCCATCTACCCATCCATTGAAAACACCACCCACCCAACACCACCCACCCATCTACCCATCCATTGAAAACACCACCCACCCATCCATCCATCCATCCATCCATCCACCCAACACCACCCACCCATCTATCCATCCATTGAAAACACCACCCATCCATCCATCCATCCACCCACCCAACACCACCCACCCATCTATCCATCCATTGAAAACACCACCCATCCATCCATCCACCCACCCAACACCACCCACCCATCTACCCATCCATTGAAAACACCACCCACCCATCCATCCATCCACCCAACCAACACCACCCACCCATCTATCCATCCATTGAAAACACCACCCACCCATCCATCCATCCATCCATCCATCCATCCACCCACCCATCTATCCATCCATTGAAAACACCACCCATCCATCCATTCATCCATCCATCCCACCCAACACCACCCACCCATCTATCCATCCATTGAAAACACCACCCATCCATCCATCCATCCATCCACCCACCCAACACCACCCACCCATCTATCCATCCATTGAAAACACCACCCACCCATCCATCCATCCACCCACCCAACAATCCATCCATTGAAAACACCACCCATCCATCCATCCATCCACCCACCCAACACCACCCACCCATCTATCCATCCATTGAAAACACCACCCATCCATCCATCCATCCATCCATCCATCCATCCACCCACCCAACACCACCCACCCATCTATCCATCCATTGAAAACACCACCCATCCATCCATCCATCCATCCACCCACCCAACACCACCCACCCATCTATCCATCCATTGAAAACACCACCCACCCAACACCACCCACCCATCTATCCATCCATTGAAAACACCACCCATCCATCCACCCACCCAACACCACCCACCCATCTATCCATCCATTGAAAACACCATCCACCCACCCATCCATCCACCCATTCATCCATCTAGCCCAGATTTCCCATTCCCTGGCCAGTTGCGAGACATAGTCTCTCCAACATGCCCTGGGTCTTCCCCAAGGCCTCCTACCTCCTGTACTGGATTATATCGAGCGGCATACGTGTTTCAGTGTCTGTACCGGTCGCCAGTTAATCACAGAGCACATTTAAGTCAGAAGAGCGTCAGATGAATCTACCACTAGACTAGTGATGAATACCACCATTGATTATTCCTTGGGCGGATCGGGGAGAAAAACAATGTCAACACATTTCAAGGATACTCCAACATCCATGCCCCATTTCCGCATTCACATGCAATTGCTAATGATTTGTAATGATTTTCCGCCTCGGTATTCATACACTGCAGGAAGTCCACATCAACAATAAGGTCCATTCCCTTGTCATTTGTAACCATTTCACATTATTTCCTCGGAGAAAAAAAATGCCTGTTTGCGTATGTTTTGTTTTTGTCCACAAAACTGATAATAAAACAAATAACAAGCTACGACTGTATTCAAATCTATAAAATGCCACACATTGGTATAATGAAAGAAATGTTATCTTTTTTGCATTCGGTGGCCATGGCAGACATCTTCAACACGACCTTTATTAGGAAGTGGGCTTGTAAGCATGTCAATGTGCTCCATACTTGCATAAGCAGATGATGCACTGACCATAACTCATTCACCCAGACCACTTAGCGTTATTAGTCTATAACGAAATATGAATATTTCAAAACCATGAACGTGAAAACAAACAAAGTAGCCAAGGGGGGGCACCATAACTCAAGTTTGCCACTTAGTGTTAATGTAAACCAAATACGGAATATTTCAAAAGCGTAAAGTAAAACAAACAGACATGCTCTTCTGAGTGCCTTCCATCCTCTCATCACATCTTTTCCACTCCATCTTGTGCCTCGGTGCAGCATACACATTAGATGATAATGTCTTGTTTTGATTAGAACATTCCGCCCATCCATTTTCTGCTTGTCCTCCTTGGAGTTATGGGTAAGCTGGAGCCTATCCCAACTGACTTCACACATATAGACACTTTAGAGCAGAGGCATCCAAAGTGCTGCCTGGGGGCCATTTGCAGCCTGCAGCTGCTTTTTTTTATTTCCCAGTGCCCCATTCTAAAAATATAGTTCTAAAAAAAATCATTGCAATTTCACAAGAATATCATTGCAATGTTATGAGCAAAAATAACATCACCCTCATAGCATAAATCTAAAAAATGCAAGAGAAAAGTTTATTTATGCAGAAATTTTACAATTTAAAAAAATAAAAAAGTAACTTTAGTGGCCCTTGCATCCTTTCATGTTTCACTATATGGCCCTCAGTTTGGACCTCCCTGATTTAGAGGCACCAATTAGCCTAACGTGCATGTTTTTGCTATGTGGGAAGAAGCTGGAGCACATGGAGAAAACCCAAGAACACACTTGGAGAAATGTCAAACAGAGATTCGAACCCTCAATCTTCTCCAACATGCTAACCACTAGAGCACCGTGCATCCTCAGAGCATTATTCCATCATGCAGGATGAGAGTGCAACAGAAAGGAGATGGGATGCAACCTTACAAACTAAATATGAGAAAAGGATAACCTTGCAGAATATAAAAAAACAAAAGCTGGTTAAAGGATTTACAAAGCAAAGACATTTAGGGGTGAGATAGGCAATTAACAGCTGCAGGGGAAGTGGATTATGATACCAATATTGCATTTTAGGCGATGGACAAATTAAAGCGCAGCAAAGCACGGCTATTGCAGAAAGGAAAAAAAAAAGGAAAAAAGTCAGAAAAAGCAAGCAGGCAGAAAGAGGAAGCTATTAGCGATTGTCTGGGTGATCAGTTCTTGTTGCTCTTATTGCATTGCCAGGCCCTGATGCAGTCCAGAGTCAGCTTCAGCACAGCAACCCATCACTCACACACTAATGGCCAGCTGGCGTATTGCTACTGTGTGAGAGAGGGAGAGAGAGAGAGTGGCACATGGTTTGGATACTTTGTTTTTTTGGGGGCCAGTGGTCCGTTTGTGTCCCGGGCAGAAAATCCGACATACGTTATTTTTCCTTTCCAAATGTGCAGAAACACAACACAGATAATAGAAAGAACTTGAAGGAAAGAATTGAAGAAAAAAACTTTTTCTCACACAAAAGGTTCCATATATGGATTATTTTCTAGCAACATGCTCATTACTGTACTGTTTGGTTTATTATTATGTTTTTTATTCTGTTTTGTTTGTTTGTTCACCGCTTATCCTCACGAGCTTCGCGGGGGTGTTGGAGCCTATCCCAGCTGTCTTGGGGCGGGAGGCTGGTCGCCACCCAATTACAGGTCACATATAGACAAACAACCATTCACACTCACATTCATACCTATGGACAATTTGGACTCGCCAATTAACCTAGCATGTTTTTGGAATGTGGGAGGAAACCGGAGAAAACCCACACAGGCACGAGGAGGACATGCAAACTACACAGAGATGGTTGAGGGTGGAATTGAACTCGGGTCACCTAGCTGTGAGGTTTGCACACTAATCACTCGGTCACCGTGCAGCCAAGACAAATTTCACAGTTAGGAATAAAACCCTGAATCAATGGCGGGTCGTAATAACTGCCTTAAAAAGTGTCTTAAAATGCCACATTTATGGACTGGAATGCATTTGGAGTTAAGAGTGCAGATGATGGCATATTATTCCGGAGTGACCACACGTCCTGTTTTTTTAGAAAGTCATGAAATATGAACTCATTCAGACATTTTTCAAAAGACAACCCCTTCCATTTTAGACGATTTTGGCTGATCTTTCAGGACACACAGAATATTGTGTTGTATGGATGTATAAACACTGAACCTTCCAAAAGATTCTTTCCTTTTTCTATTCTTTACTAATCAGCAGTAGAACATCGGTAACTTTCAGGAAAATATCAGTTGAAACGCCTAAAAATGAGAGAAATTTAGTGAAAATATACATTTCAAGCACAACTTTCACTTAGACACAAATATTATTGTGCCTCTGTGACAACTCAAACATGTAAACAACTTGAAAAAGAGGTTGATTTACATTAAAATAACGGAATATGTGCTTGCAAAATTTCCTCCTCCACGCTCTCTCACTTCCTCCTTCATGTCACATGGCCATAAAATGGCCTTTTCATGGCTTACAATTGATCTGAAGGGAAATGCAATAGTGGAGAGTTGCATCATCACCACACAAAAATCATTAACATTAACATTGCACAAAAACATTAAGGATATGCATATTATTTTTACTTCTAATAAGTCCTAGTCAACTACAGCAAACATTATTTATTATTGTTATTCTCATATCCTGTGTAGTTATCAGTGACTTTATTGGTCAAATTAGCCGTGATCAATGCGGCACATCCTTGCTGCGCCTTTTGCAAAGCTATTATTGTGGTCATTATGGACTTGTATCGATCCCAAAATGAAAGGAATTAGTTCTTAATCCAATCTGGAGATGTCCTGCCTCTGCGTTTGAGCGTGCTGTGCTCACACGTAGTGATTCACATACGCGCACATTATCTCGCTTGCCTCCGACTAAGTCAGCCATAATCACTTTGGCCAAGGCTGCTCTTCTGTCCTAATGGGGTGAAATGATTTCACCGCATCAGAAGGGGTTAGGAGGAGTTCATCCAAGGCCTTGTCGTCGCAAACCCCCTGACTTTGTCGTGTGTGTGTAATGTTGTGTTTGGAAATGAATGCCGCATTTGTGATGTCTCCAACTTGGAGTGGCGATCCCTAAACCTCCTGCTGTACTGTCCTTTTCCTTTTTTTTTGCGATGCAATTCTGGCAGACTGTGCTGCGGTCGAGGCAGGCTATCCGCTGGAAAACAATCTGTCTGATACGGTTTTGTGGCGGGGAGTTAATGTTTCATCCAGCATTGGCTATTGTGGACGTTTCTGCATCCTGAACATACACCACTTTGCCGTCTAACCGCGGCGGAAGGCCACCGTATCCCACAGCCATTCCCCATGATTAGCACAGCTGTTTCCAAATGATTCCTCGTGAGACTCAAGTCGGGAGCTTGCCGGATCACATTAAGGAGAGCACTTTGAAAAATTAAGGCAATTTGCAATGTAAACATTTGCTTAAACCATTGCAGTTTGTTGGCTTTTAGTGTGACTGATATGCTGGATTTGTACTGCAGAGTCCTTTACATCTGACCTCATGGTAGCCTCGTCTCCGCTCTTGTAATACTTTAAGTGCTTATATACATGCCACGAAAGACTCATTTGCCACAACATTAAGTACACCTGCACTCCATCATACCTAATGTTAGAAGTTTGAAATAAATAATAATAATTTTGCACTTTGTAAAGCTCTTAGTGGTGTTTTATTTTTTCAACTCCAAGAAAGCATGTCTATCATGGGGTTCACGGAATCTTTTTACAGTCAATCTATTTACAGTCATTCACATACACTGTCTCTGTAAACTGATGCACGCAACAATCTAGTCCATTTGCTAGGCACTGTATCATGCGGTCAGAGGATTGGGGGTGTAGTGACCTGATGTCCATGAATGGTGCATGCCATGCTTATGGCCGGCTGTGTCAAGCTTGAGTGGGAGGGTGAGGACATTGAGTGGGGACTCCGACCCTCAGCTGCAGATCTGCTGGTGAAGAGCGTGCCATTAAAGAGAGGACGCCGTTTCATGACTTGCAGTCCCTTTACATATAAGAGACAATATGAGTTGAAAAAAATTCCACAATTTCGGTTGTCCTACAGCCAAACCACTTGACCACTATGGTAAATAACCCGCCATGGGGCCAAAGAAAGTTCTGAGTGGCAGCAATTTCATAAAGAAGGGGAGAAAAACTACTAACTAAGAAAGAAAACACTGCAAAGTACCAAGATGATGTCCCGCCTCCCAATCCACTCCTCACCGTATTCGCTGACAAGTTGTCAATCAATGTAAAAGTGATGTTACATGTTCATTTATGCATTTCAGTCATCATTGATAATGCACTTGAAGCTATAATTATGTTCTAACTATTTTTGTTAATATTTTATATCTGAAATATTGTTACTATAAAATATTAATATTAAATTCCTAATTATTATATTATATATACAGTAATTATTAGCTCATAACATACCATGATTTTGCTATAAAATATGAATATTAAAAATATGAACAACATTAATTTTAAAGGTAATTATATTTAATGTGCAGAATATATTCTCAATAAATTGATTACAAAAATATTTTAAATAATTATTAATGTAATTATTTTGCCAATAAATATGAATACAAATATTAAAAACACACATGCACACAAAATATTAAAATTATTAACAAAAATCTATTTTATAGAGAATGAGAATGAGAATATTAATTATAAATATATATATAATAATATATAATTTTATATATATAATATATAATTTTTTGTTACTAAATATTTATATTTGAAATATTAACAAATCTGTTTTCCAGATAACACTTCTGTATGTGAAAATATGATTCTCTTGAAAATGTGTTTAATATTAATTATGTTTATATTTAAAATTAATATATTTATTTTGGTGTACGTATTGATACTAAAATATTTTGTTAACATATGTTTTATAGAGTATTATATTTTCATGTATAAAAATGTTCATTTTAATAGTTTTTTCTGCATTTTTGTCCGAGATTTTGGAGCAAATACATAACGAAAGGTACCGAGGTACCACAATAATTGAATACAGTAAATCAGAGGATACTTATTTCTCCACATGTTGGTGACAACATTTATGTGTTCATAAATTGAGTTTGATGTACTTTTTCTACTAGAGTGATGCATGTCATGAAACATTCTGTTTGGATGGACTGGAAGGTCGGGAATGTCTGATTCCTCTCAAGGAGATTAACAGAAAGGCATAGAAACAAAAAGGGAGGCAACAGATGAAGGGAGGAGAGAGGCCGCATGGGGGGTGGCTGGGTAGAAGGGTCTTAGGGGTGTGCGTTTGTGTGTGTGCGTGTTGTGTGGAGGCTCTCTGTGAAGTCCATTCATGCCCTGCTGAATAAATAGAATTCTTTCTCCATCTCTCACACTTTTTTTGTCCTTTCTCTTTCACATTTTCTCATTCCTTCACAGAGTTTCTCTCCATCATCTGGTTATTCTCACCATCTTTTATGCTCTGTATACCTCTCTTTGGCTCGCATTCCTCCTGTCACGGCCTTGTGTCTGTGATGTCATTCAGGACAAAGAAGCCAAGCTTGCCTGGAATGTGAGACTGACTGAGAGGGAGAGACAGCGAGACAGTGGGAGGGAAAATTGGGAGAATGGGTGACACGGAGTCAAAACCGGTGGACGGCTAGGAGATAAAATGTCAAGTGTTGAACTTAAGTTTGGAAAACGTTGACATGAGTATGTGAGGAGGGTGAAACTGTAGCGGACGTGGAAACAAAAATGCATTCTTTAACACTAGTTTGTTGAGTTCTTTTCTCAAGAACATTTAAACAGCATAAACTGTCCCACGGCAAAACAAGAAAAACAAACAAAGCAAACCTAAAAGGGAGCAGATAGAAGCAAAGGAGGTAGATTTATATTTATACAGGTAACCCGCTTTTGTCTTCCTGCATTGTGTTTTGGGTTATGAATGAAGAGGGAGTCAAACTTGGTTTCTGAATGCCTTTTTTCCTGCATGCAAGGCGCACTCTCGCTGGACTTCTTGCCACATCACGCAAAATATACTGTTTTGCAGTGTATTTGATACCGGGGCCTTTAGTGGGGACTGAATAAGCCAACAGACAGTGAGGGCCAGTACTGATGATAATGATAATAATCTGCATTATCCGGTAGTCTCTTTATCACTGAAAAGTTTTCTATTTCTAAAATGTTCTATTTAGGGCATCGAAAGCTTGTTCTAAATAAAATGTTTAACACCATTAGAGCCTTCTAGACATGAAATAACACCCCTATAGTCACTTTTACGGTTGTATTATCCCATATAGTTGACATAAATGCTGGCACTGACTGCAAACCACTGGAAAACATAATATCGTCATGGTGACAGCATCCACTAAAATAGCTGTTTAGTATCGCAACATCCTCCATTCAGGTACTAAATTACCAATCTTGTGATTTGCACCGGATTCAATTGAGATTTATTGAAATTGCGTTCGCATGTGAAAGAGCAGCAGTAAAGCCGCTTGATTGGATGAACACACATTTACTCAGGAATGCGTCATTAAAGTCGATCCACTGATGATGATGATGATGATGCTGCCCCATTATTTTCTTTGTAAATGGATTTGGATGGAACATTGCTGTTTAATGGAACGGAACAACAAAAAGCACTGATGAATTGAATGTGTACTGAGTTGTAAATTGGACCAACCCATGTGGAATAACAATAGTTAGTTCAAATAAAACTGATGATGGTTTGTTTTGAAAGGACATTAGTTGCACAACATCAAAAGTCGGACAATCGGATGACGAAGGACCCTTTGCTCAGACTCTAAATGTTGTCTGTATAAACAAAAAGTACACTACTAACCAACTAACTAAACTAACCATGTTTGCTGAATTGTGACATTCCCAAAATGTGCTTGTTCATCCTTCATGAACAATGAAGGAACATTCCCATAACAACGTTGCATGTGAAGGAGAAAAATGCATTGTAAGAGCTTCAACAATTAGGGGGTCAATTTGTGCAAAAAAAAATTGAGGTCAGTGTCCTCCTTGCTTCCTTCAGCGGTGCTTGTTGCCAGGTAGCACTTCCTTGTCGGCTGTTTGGGAAGAATTTTCATCATATGAGGAAACATAACATTGATTTTCACTTCATTTTATGTCTGAAGGAATTTCGTGATGGTGGATAGAAAAAGGAAGGCGGCGTGTAAAGTTTGGAAAATAAGAATAAAAAGGTCAAAGATCTGTAGAGAGAGGAAAGAAAGAATAAAGGGAAACGGATAGAGAAGAGAAAAATACAATACAGAGGGAGAAAAGAAATCACATTTAGATTCTGACTAAAGTGTATTGTGGCCCCACAGACCACAATATATCTGACCACACACACACACACACACACACACACACAGGCGGGTGTGGCGAGTGACCTCTCTTTGGAGAGGGCTGTCCGTCAGACACACTGATGGATGAAGCTGTCATTGCCTCGCTTATCACAGAGTCAAATGCCCCTCTCTGCAGACCACACACACACACACACACACACACACACGTTGAGCTTCTCCCAGAGAAAGGAGACAACAAATAGAAGGTGAGCGGTCAGGAAAACAGTAAAGTGGAAAAAAGATGAGTTGAGTTCTTTTTCGGAGCTTCCCACCTTTCAGGTTTGTTAAACAAACTCATGGATACTGTGTCATGGTGATCAGGATGAAGTATGATGGAGACTTTATTGTGTACAAAACATATTATGTGGCATATTAAGATACTGGGTAGCATGGTTATTATTAGCTGGCCATAATAAAAGGCAATGCAGTTAAATCCACCAAAATGTCTCAAACACGAGAGACCCATTTCTACACTCAAAGGTCTAAGGCTGCTCTCCAAAAATATTGAAACCGTGAGGTCAATTTTGATAAATCGATAAAAAAATCAATAAACAACACTGAATGTCGACGCTCAGTTTCAGGTTGAGTTGAATAGGTTTTGCCTCTGTAGATTGCATTTAGAGGTAAAAACAACATGAAAAACGAGTAGAAAATGGAACCATTGCATTGGTATTGTCCTGAAGGATGAATAAAACACAGGTGTATTAAGGAACAAACAGGTAGACCAAGGAAAACATCAGAAACATGGTAAGAGCGATTAGCAACAGCCTACAGAGCTCAGTAGTGAAGGTATCACTATGTCCTGTTGACTGAAGATATCATAAAAGTACAGTGGCTACGCCAACAGATCCTAACCAATAAGAAGGTCAGGCTGGAATTAGCCAAAAAATACAGAGATGAGCCTAAAAAATTCTAAACAAATCCTGGGGCCAGTTGAGAGACAGTTTCTCCAAAGTGTCCTGGTCTTCCTTGAGGCCTCCTATTATTAAAACTTCCAATCTACTTCAATCTACTTCATCACCTAATTGGTTAGAATGGTGGCTCTAGAGTTTCCCCTATGTCTGTTCCCACTAAAGAAAAAGGTGTAAAGATGTAATCTTATTAAAATTCACCTGCTTTTTAAGTGATCAGGAAGCCTTCAGGGCCTTCGGTTGTCATGACATTGTTTACTAGGGAACCACAAAAGCAAAGTCAACAGGAAGCTCCCCCTCTGTTACACATTTGTTGTTTTATTCCCAGTGGTGACTCAGAGATGAGCTTTGCCAAGCCTCAAATACCACCAGTTGACTCAATGAAACATCCTTCTGCTTGCATCATGTTAAATGCATGAAGGCGGTGAACCTTTGCAGTCCAAACTGAACACACAAAAGATGCAAACACACGTGGTTATTGGGGAAAACGGCATCCGGGGCAGTGTGACCCAAAATTACATGTTTTCTCATCTGCAACACATATTTAAATTGATTCTCATCGAAGGCCTTACACTCACATAGCACAATCAAACTTGCCTAACATGTACATAGGACTGACGGAAAACTGGAAGGCACACAATAGGTTTGTTTGTTTTCATTCACACAAGCTTAACTCTCACTCCTACACAAACTTAACTTTCACTTAACTTTCACTTAACCCTTAGTCATCTTTGTGTGGAGTTGACATGTTCTCCCCGTGCATGTGTGGGTTTTCTCCGGGTACTCCGGTTTCCTCCCACATTCCAAAAACATGCTAGGTTAATTAGCGACTCCAAATTGTCCATAGGTATGAATGTGAGTGTGAATGGTTGTTTGTCTATATGTGCCCTGTGATTGGCTGGCCACCAGTCCAGGGTTTACCCTGCTTCTCGCCCGAAGACAGCTGGGATAGGCTCCAGCACCCCCGACGACCCTTGTGAGGATAAGTGGGAAAAAAATGAATAACAGTGTCTCAGCAAAATAGACACAAATAAAAATAATGTCCAATCATTAACTGTCCAGCAGTAACAATTTGGAAAGCTGCACATTTCCATGTGGCACAAACATCCAAACAAAGTAAAGTGCAAAGTATGACACTCTGGACTGAAATCTGTGTAGGGTATTTCTGTATCACTGAATCACACTTTGATGAGTTTTGTACAATTCCCCACCAAATTCCATTGAGACCACATTGCGGGACGTTACATAAACTCCCTGGTTGCACGGTGGACCGAGGCAGTGAAAAGATTCCCACTAGTGAATTCTGTGAAGAATGTGTTTGTGGCTCGACTTGAAGTGTCCGCTGTCTTTTTTTCAAATCCTAATTAAGACTTTGAAACTGTGTGAAGCAGTGCATGTTATATTGGAAATCATATTAACTGTGTGGGAATACTTTTTTTAAGTGTAGGGAACGTGCAGGGTGATTTCTATAAAATTAATAAACTGAACTATTATGAGTGATGCCCAGAAGACAGTGTGGAGCGCTTTCCAATTTTCCAGCCGAGTGTTCCTAGGGAGACTTAGCATGCCCTGATTTTCACTCTTCTTTTTCCTCTCAGGTACTTGGCATGGGCCTGTATTTGTGTGTACGTCCATGTGTGGGGGTGTGTGTCTGGTATCCTCTGTGGCTCACCCACTCAGCAGTAAATTCTGTTATCCTAGGGGGTCCGGCTGTGCAAGGATTACACTGGCATCCCACTCAGGTTTTAATGCGCAAACAAACACAGGTGCACAACACACATCTTTGTACCACACACACACATTCTTACTCACTGGCATGCAGCGCACAAGCTTGGCTTTGCGACGGCTCTACTTTTCAATTTTCAGCCCAATTACATTCCACTGTTACCTATTCTAAAGAGAGATCACTTTTTTCCTTCAGGACAGACTCTCTCAGTCATACTTTAATAGCACCGCATGCCACTTAAGCTCAAGATTGTTTGGCCCCCTCAAAACTATTGAAAGTAATATCCAAACTTTTGTTTTTGTTTACTTATATAGAATATAATAATTATACATAATTGAACAGCTATGTTCAAGTATATTCATTTATTCATTATTTTCTGTTTGTTATTATGTTTTTTCTTCTGTTTTGTTCATTGCTGGAGCCTATCCCAGCTGTCTTCAGGCAAGAGGCGGGATACACCCTGGACTGGTGGCCAGCCAATCACAGGACACATATAGACAAACAACCATTCACACTCACATTCATACCTATGGACAATTTGGAGTGGCTAATTAACCTAGCATGTTTTTGGAATGTTGGAGGAAACCGGAGTACCCGGAGAAAACCCACGCATGCACGGGGAGAACATGCAAACTCCACACAGAGATGGCCGAGGGTGGAATTGAACTTGGGTCTCCTAGCTGTGAGGTCTGCGCGCTAACCACTCGACATGCATTAATTAATTCATTTTCTACCGCTTTTTCCTCACGAGGGTCGCGGGGGTGCTGGAGCCTATCCCAGCTGTCTTCGGGCGAGAGGCGGGGTACACCCTGGACTGGTCGCCAGCCACATTATATTATATTATATTATATTATATTATATTATATTATATTATATTATATTATATTATATTATATTATATTATATTATATTATATTATATTATATTATATTTTTATATTATTATTATTATTATTTTAATCTATATTATTATATTGTTGTTATTATTATATTTTTTGTCCATAGTTGATGTCTTGTTTCTTTTTTTGAATGGTAATGCCTACAAATAAAATATTATTTGCAACCTCCGTTTTTCCTTTTTTTAAAGTTAGGAAGGTAAAAAAAAAAACCTCTGTTTGGGCTAACCTTTTCGAATAGCACCGTGGAACCTTGGTTTCATATGATTGGAAAAATCATTTCAGTTTTTGTATGACTCTGGTTTCACGACAACCAAGGTTCCACTGTGCTGGAAAGAAAGGGCCAAGTCAGTCTTATCAATATAAAATAATGTTCACCATCCTAGCCCAGGACGCTGCCTTTCTCTGGCTTTACCATTCTAGCGATCAAGTCCATGCACACACTCACCTTCACAGAAATGCTCTTTGGTCCAAAAAGCACTGAAGGCGAGCGTATAAAGGGAACAAACAGCCATGTAATGTGGCGGTTCCTTCTCATTGACACTGCTCTTTGGAATGCAACAGGGTGGGGTAGGGGGACTCAGTGTGTATAAGTGTGTATCAGTGTGTGTGTATGTGTTCCTGGACCATCCTGTCAAATTAGCCTAATGAATAGCATTACTGTGAATGACAGCAAGAAGAGGGAACAATGGCTGTCATTTATTGCCTTTTCTCTCCCTTGCCCACTCACTTTGTGTGCTTTTTGCTTCTAATCTCTGACACCCCCCCCCACACACACCCTCCCCACCATCCCCCTCCAGTCCAGCAGCATTGGGGAATGACCTGCCTGATAAAAACGAACTGGCATATTAGCATCCGCTAGCCACGCTGTTCCTATAAAGCTGTCTCCAATCATACGATGATTGGTGGTTGGTCAGTGGCCATGCTTTTAAGTCCCCCTAACACACATGCATGAAAATGAAAAGAGACAGTAGTGGTGAGAAAAAAAGGAAGAAAACCTGCATCCTAAATATGAAAAATAGACAAAGGAGGACAGATCTGTAACATTTTTCGTCTTTGAACCTGATGGTTGCTGCGTCAGTCGGTGAAGAGATTTGGTCAGTATAGTTTCCAATCACCAATAACCGAGTCTTTGTTGTCGCCACCTTTCCTTACTGCATCTTGCTGTCATTCACAGTAACTGCTATTCATTTTACCATTGACTTTTGGGGTTTCAAGTTACTGCTTCATTGGTTCTTTCTTTAAGATACCAGCAGCCAGTCTCGCCGTCCTCTATTGGAATATATGTGTATCGAAAGGTTTGAGCTTGTGTGAAACCAGCCTTTGTGCCTCTACCAGTAATGTGACACCTTTGATAACTCGGTAAAGAGAACATGTCGCATGTAAAAAGACAAGCACATAGTGCTACTGCACAAATACAATGATGGCCTCCAGCTTAACAGGCCAGACACTCTAAATGGCTGACTTTCTCTCAGCTCTCACCATGCACCTCGCTTCGATGTGACAGTCAAATTTAAAGGAGTCAGCTGTTCAGATCCAGTGGATTCAGTCGCTACCTGCCCGTCTCATCTATCTCCATCGGCGAGGCAGCAGTTAGGCACATGACAGTGACATGACGGGCTGACAGTTCGGATTGGTCAATCCCAGCTTGTCAGTCATTTTTCCTGCACACTTCAGTTTAGCAGCAATAGCGTGACGGGAACTCAGGCTTATACTATATGCTGGCACAGACTTGTGAGTTGTTCGGACAACCCCTCCCCAACTATGAATGGTATCACTCTTTTATGGTACAAAACGACATTTGATGACATAATACGGCTATTTTCTCTTCCCCTGCATTGAACAATATCTATTTCATGTTGGACTCATGAATAGTTCTTCAGCATGGTTTCACTGGCAGTGCTTCTGATGCGCTTTGCCAGAGACTCCTCCTCGTGTTGTATGAAGAACGACCAATGACTGTAGACTCTACCATCACAGACTGTACATTTGACGTTTTTTTTTATGTTTTTACAAAATAAACAGGGAACGGTTGAACTGTTATTCATATTTGAAGAGGACACTAAAATTGCCAAGTGCATTTTCTCAGCTCCCCGATATGGATTTCCCATACTGTTAACATTAATCATCATCCATCACATAATTTCTGTGAGGTAAGGTCGGAAAACGACGGGGAAATAAATGGTCTTCTCTTTGTCTGCATGATGACTTCATTTTCTTGAAGTTCCTCCAAAATTACTTTGACACCATCCCAGGTTTGAGACACTTGAAAGCAAAGTACATTGTTGCTCACAGAAGCAATTATTCCTCCATCAGGGTGAAACATTTGGGAAAAAAATAAAAAAATTATCATTTCTCTTTGCCGTTTAGTAAACGTCAAACAATAACCAAAAAAAACATATTTTGCCTTTGTATTTTTATCCATCATTGCAATGGCTTATGGCAGGGCTTTTATTGTGGCAGCCATGCAGCAAACAACAAAAGCCCAGAAATAAAGTGTGGAGAAAGGTCCAGACAAGTAAGGCTGCAGCCTTAAAAAGTTCAAATCCCATTTTTGTTAAGAAGATTACGTTTAAATGAACAAATCATTCATGAGTGGCAATGAGCGCTTCCCCAACTCACTTGGCAATCTCCACTGTGCTGTCAAGATAAATAATAACACAAATATGACAAGAATGATGAAAACCCACGCATGCACAGAGATGGCCGAGGGTGGGATTGAACTCGGGTCTCCTAGCTGTGGGGTCTGCGCGCTAACCACTCGTCCGCCATGCAGCCCAAACCAGTTAAATGAAAACCAGCAAAATGAATGCCATTGTGCCCATTGCACGACCACGACATCAACACAAGCCTTTTGTCCTTTTGGTGTACCACACTCTACAAATATTGACATCAGCATTTCATTTCATCGTGTTTTTTTCCTCATTTCAAGTGAGATTCCCAAGTTTGATTTTGAATGTAAAACCTAAAGGTGTCAGTTTTAATTCTATAAATTCTATAAAAAACTGTAGTCGTGCCTCGTTTATAGCAGTTAATTGTTTCCAGACGCAATATAGTTCCCTGAGACACATTGCAAAACTTTTATTAGCAAGTTAGCAAACTGGAAAGGTAAGCAGTTGTCTTCTACAATTAACCACTTCCACACAAAATGGGAGGAGAGCTTTTTCCCTCCATCATGCAGTGTTAAGGTAATGTAATGGAAGGTAATGTCTCAATGTTGAGTGTCAGTACTGCTGCCTAGTGACTAGAATACTACGTATCTTTTGATTAATTTCTGAAAAACACAATATAGCGAGGGAGCAATAATTGCCAGGGACGACTGTCACACAAAGGACACATGGAGTAAGTCACAGGACAGGAAAACCCATTTGGTCTTTTCAAAGTATCACCAGCCTTCACTAATAGTGTTTTTTGTGCAAGTGGAGGAGAATCAATTTTAGAGCAAAGAGATCTGGTATCGGAGGTATGGATATTTTTAGTATCAATCCACACATCACCACCAAAAAGTCCCATTGCTATAAAAGCAAGGGTGTCCAAAGTGCGGACAGAGTTGTTCTGCACCCGCTGCACATTATAAAAATAATGACAAACAAATAAAACAAAGGGCATCATGTAAGGAAAAATATATATGTTCCAAAATAACAAAAAGTAATTAAATGTGCCCCCTCCATGGTACTACATAATACATAAGACTTAAGTATCTAAGGTCTTAGCATTTTAACTCAGAACATGTCTGGAGTACGACCACTTCCTGTCCCCTGAGCAACTTGGCGTCATTCCCAGCCATCATTGGGTGAACATCCACACAGAACATTCTCATGAACACGCAAACCTACAGGCGATTTGATGTCTGCAGTTTAGTTCACTTTCAGCGCAGAGGTCTGTGATAAGAAAAACCTGGAGAGAACAAGCAGGGTTCAAACGAAGGACGTTCTTGCATTGAGTTGACAGTGCAGACCGCTGCACCGCCTTACACAAAATTGATGTTGAGACACTATTTAAACATTAAACAGCGAAGTAGTAAAAGAGTGGACACAGGCAGGTCTTGGGGTAAATTTGGTTTCCAGTCGATTTAAGTCAAAGAAGGCAGATTTCTTCATATTCTGGTTGGATTTTGTTAAAGACAAAGCACATGTGACTCTAAAGGAATGTTTTTGCCAGGCAGGTTTGGTTTCGACCTCAGGGGTATTTAAAAGTCGGGGTTCATTAAAAGACCACACCAAAAGTTTGTTGTTTTGCAATGCATGATTTTTAAATGAGCATTTCCACAAATATGACCCCATCTAATGACTGATCAGGGATGAAAATATTACACCACAATTATATTACCTTTTGTCACGCCAGCTGGTCTGGACGCAGAGGCACCACAGAGTCTCTGTGTCTCTTTCTATGACTTTGTCCTAGTTTTATTTACGTTGCTTTTTCTCCAATGACACATGACTTAACTAATCAAAAATGCAACAAGCGCAGAGTTGGCGTTGGATAGGAGTCAAACAAAGACCAAAGCCATCTGCCTAAACAAGTATTTGCCTCTCAGCGGCTCAAACACTAAAAGGATATCGTTCTTGCCACGAGAATGGATAATATGATAATGATTGGCTGAATGGCCATATCCCATTGTCTGTAACGAATAACAAATGGAGCCATGCTGTGGTGGTTATGCTGGTGTATTCTAGGACAAGGTCTATTAGGACAAGGGGAACTTTGACCATCACAAATGAATGGATAAACTGTAAATACAGTAAAGTCTCATTATATCGATATTGTCGGGAGTCGGAAAAAATATCGATATAACCGGACTGTCGATATATCCGATCCTGCGCCGAACTGCAAAAAACAAACACCCGGTTGATGGAACACTGTCGTGAACCTTCACATGTTGGGCAAAAATTAACCCGAGCTGATATCTCAGCTGATATCTCAGCTGACAGTATGAGATATACTAATAGGGAACGTGAGCTGGGATTAGACCGTCGTGAGACAGGTTAGTTTTACCCTACTGATGATGTGTCGTTGCAACAGTAATTGCAAAAGTGGGCAATAATGCACTCGACATTGTTCTATACTATAGAACAATGTCGGTGTGTATGCTATGTCAGTTGGTTCTTCTGTTGCAGGCATGTGTTTGGCCAGCTATGTGGGGCGGGTTGAGCATGACCTGTGAACCAGGAAGTGCGGGAATCGGTGTGTGTGCTGCTCTCTGGTGGTGGAAGTGTGAAAAATAAAGTTGACTGGAAGCAGCCGTTCGCCGTGTTCTTTTTTGGTATTGAAATCCTTAAGCAAAGATTGATTTAAGCTGCTTTTGTATCGATATAAGCAGACCAAATTGGCTGGCGGGAGATGAAAAGGGCATCGTAGTAACCGGATTATCATAATAACCGGGTATCGTACTAACGGAACTAATTATATCATAAAAGACTAGAAATTTGCCGGGAAATGAAAATAGTATCGTAATAAGCAGTACTTCGATATAACCGATATCGATATAACGAGACTTTACTGTAGATCAACCAATCAGAGGACACAAAAAATGTGACATCACTGAGGCCAGTCTTAAAACCCCATTGCTAATCATTTTTAAGTTTACATGGGCCAGTACTCCTGATGCTGAAGGCCCTTGGTAAATTAGAAGGCGACATGGCGACACATAGAAGTTGAAATCTGATTGGCCAAAAAATAAAACACTACTGGAAACAGTGCAGCCAAAAAAACACGCTACGAGTTATACATATGATGTAGCTTACAAGTTAAAGGCAATTGATTTAGCAACTTTTGCTCAAGTCCGCCAGTGGATCTTGACAGCATGGAGCAGTCAAGCCGTCAAAATGTTCTACTACCAATGGGTTTCAAAAGTTCAAGGGCTAATTTGCCTTGAGGCAAAAGTGACACTGACAGCGATAACAAAAGAAAGAGAGAGAGAGAGAGAGAGAGAGACTGATAAAGTTTGTGACAAAGGAATAATGAGGCTTTTCCATTCTGACATGGAAAAAGACGACTTTAGTGGTTTCAGTACACAGGAGGAAGATGAAAACAGCATTGAATTTTCTAGTATACTGCTGTTTAATTATATCATATGCATTGTTTGTAAAAAAAAAAAATATATATATACAGTAAAGTCTCGTTATATCGATATCGGTTATAACGAATTACTGCTTATTACGATACTATTTACATTTCCCGGCAAATTTCTAGTCTTTTATGTTATAATTAGTTCCGTTAGTACGATACCCGGTTATTATGATAATCCGGTTACTACGATGCCCTTTTCATCTCCCGCCAGCCAATTTGGTCTGCTTATATCGATACAAAAGCAGCTTAAATCAATCTTTGCTTAAGGATTTCAATACCAAAAAAGAACACGGCGAACAGCTGCTTCCAGTCAACTTTATTTTTCACACTTCCACCACCAGAGCGCAGCACACACACCGATTCCCGCACTTCCTGGTTCACAGGTCATGCTCAACCCGCCCCACATAGCTGGCCAAACACATGCCTGCAACAGAAGAACCAACTGACATAGCATACACACCTATTCCAACGAAGACACAAGCGTACAAATACATGTATTTAATTGTGTCGTATTCAGATATCTTTTTATCGCTTGCAATAATCACTGTTTTTCATATGTGCATGCTGGCGTTCGTGGTTTCTCTCGTGTGTATAGATTCTATACACACGAGAGAAACCACAAACGCAGTTGGTCCATTGTTCTATACTATAGAACAATGTCGAGTGCATTATTGCCCACTTTTAATGCAGTTCGGCGTAGGATCGGATATATCGACAGTCCGGTTATATTGATATTTTTTCCGACTCCCAACAATATCGATATAACGAGACTTTACTGTATATATATATACATATATATATATTGATATATTTCTGTGTTCTGTTACTTTGTGCAACAAATAGTAGTTGTAAGTGTTTAGGCCAGCGGGGACGGCTTTGCTGGCCCTGACTTCACACCGCTGGTGCCTCGTGACACACACAGGGAGTGAGAGAAAGAGAGAGCAGCAGCTGGAAGTCTTCTAACACAACCAAACAGCAAATAATACGACATCTGGGGCCTAGCAGCACAGCCATATTGCCATTGACCTCTTTAGCGAGAGCCAAAATATTTGCGTGATACTTACTTCCACATATATATCTGAAATATATAAAAATCAATTGGCTTTATATTTGAAAGAATGACTGAAAAAACACACATTTGTGTTGTATTAAATTAGAAACCATCATGGGAACTTTGAAAGGCTACTTCAAGTACATCAAATGCAGCTGTAGAAGCCAATCTAATGCATTTGGAATTGCGGTCCCAAAGTGTTCAGAAGGCCACGTAAAGTCACTTCTGTAGTTATGTCTGAAAATTCTATAATTTTTCATCACAAACTCCAAACAAATCATAAAGACATGCTTCCAGTCACTTTCATTTGTCATTGTTTCTCCGAGTGCTTCTTTTGTCGAAAACAGTGCTCTGTAATTGTTGTCTTTAAACATATGGCTTCTTCAAGTTCTAATAAGGTAGTTGCATTGATTACAGCTCATTCTACAATGCCTACAGGAATACCTGCGGCTCCGAATCCATGTGGGTGTTCGTCTGTCTGCCCTGGCGATCAATACAAGTGCGAGTGTGTGTGTTTGTTTTCAACGTTGTGTTTGACTTTTACTTTGACTGAAGCTCTCAGATGAGGGACAAATTGATCAAGATGGCCCCAATTAGTCTTTGTGATTAATTGAGTGTGATTAGATGTCCTCCCTGACACCTCATTGTTGATGATATTGATGGATTAATTAGTTGCCGTGGTGACCGCTTAAACAAAGCTAACTGTGTGTGACAGTGAAATGACCTCATCAGAAATTACCTCGCAAGGCAATCAAGGCAACCAACTGCTTGCGCATACTCCAGAATAAACAATTAATTACAAATGTGAAAAATAATTACACCGAATGCTAATGCGGTAAAGTAGGCACGGTTACTGTAATTTATCTACACATTGGCACCATAAATACTGACAAATAACAGCAAGGCAAACATGAATTTAGCACGTTAGAGGAATAGACACATGCTGATAAGAGGGGCAGAGAGGATCATCTAATGCGGTTCTCAATATTCATGTTTTTGTTAGTCCGTCCCTCTTGAGGGGATTGTCTTTCTTTTTGTGTTGATTCTCTTTGATCAATAGTTTTCTCAGTCTGAGTGGTCTCATAGCTCAAACAATAGTGGTGAAAACAAAGCCAGTGCTTAAGCGATTTAGCCTTAATTGGATGTGGTTAGACCAACACCAATGTATTTTAGTGCTGTGTTATTGGTCAAGGTAGTGGATCTTGAGAAAACACTGGTTTGAGTTGAAGATCTCTTAGGGTCTCTTAGAATAGTCGACTATTCAACAATTTGATTCGAATAACAATCTTTTGGACTTTCCAATGTGGATTTTCGTAAGACCTCATGCTGTGCGAAATGCATTTTAATCACTCTCATGTATTTTTGTAGTTAGAGCATAGAAAACCTGTGTCTACAATTTTTCACCATTAGAGCCCCGTTTGCATGAAATAACACCCCTGTAGTCACCTTTACAAGATTTAAAACTGAGTGGAGAAGAAGGACAAAGCAGCCAACAACTTAACCACTTCCACACCGCATGAAACTGCTTTTCATCTTGTCGGACATTACATGGTGGATTCCATTCTATAATACGACATATACCAGAATACTATATATACCTTTGTCTTTCAATATTTGTTGTCTAATAATATGTCATAATCAACCATGAAACAGCAATCATTTATTTATAAACTGTTGAAAAAAATGTATGTACATATGATCAACTATTAGTCTATGTCTACCATGGACAAAATCTAATGAATCAGATTCATTATTGCCCACTTTTAATGCAGTTCGGCGCAGGATCGGATATATCGACAGTCCGGTTATATTGATATTTTTTTCTGACTCCCGACAATATCGATATAACGAGACTTTACTGTATATATATATATATATATATATATATATATATATATATATATATATATATATATATATATATATATATATTAGTCTACTATCTATATATTATATTAGTCTATGTCTACCATGGACAACATCTAATGAATCAGATTCGACTATGAAAGACAGCTCTAGATTACTGTACATTGTAGGTAAATAAAGTTGTTTCCAAAATTACTAAACACCTTTTCATCTGGCGACACCCTGTTCTGCGAAAACATTCGGAGAACCACAGGGGACAGAAATGTTCCTCTCAGCAGCGACCCATGCAGTTTTTCCCATGTCTAGCACTCCATGAGCAAATGATTCTTCAAGACAAACAGACCCATCCCTTGTTTTTAACTCTGTTATGTAAGCGAACATATCGGAGGAGGAAATATCACAAGGGGTGCAAAATGAAATGGCATCCAATACAAAGCCTGTATTAACAATTATTTTAGTGTACTTTTATTGTACAATAGAATGCCTTACTACAGCGTAGACCTCCCCCGAGGTGTACCGGTTGAAGACGTGTACACGTTAACTTACAGAAACCTACTATAGTGCCTATCTGTCAATGATGTCGACCTTGAGTGACAAGAAATGTTGCATTCGTGTTTGTTGACTGTTCTTTTGTTATTTAGCACTTTAGCAGGCTACTGTCTGGTTCATGCACAAGGAACTAAGAAATCGTTCCTGTAAGGACATAACATAACAGGACATAACAATTTACATTCTGGGATGGTGGCCAAATCCTACAGTGAATTAAAATGGCAAAAAGTGAAAATCAATTGCTTTATCTCCAACTTTATCCAGACCCTCAGTGTAATTTAATCAGTCCCCCCTCATGACATACAGATAAATCAGTTGCGTAAAATTGTGCCTAATTGCTTAATGTACTTATTACTAATATATGTATTTATTTATTCATTATTTTGTTGTATATTTATTATTATTATATATTATATTATATTACTGTAGTTTCTTTTTTTCCTTATCTCCCAATATTCAATAACATTCACAAGAAATTGTCCTACACAATGACAACACCTATTGTCCTATACCTAAACAGTAAGCAGTTGATGTTTGCTAAATACAAAGATGAAGAGTCTTGAACCAGTCATGATGTGTTATATATATATATATATATATGTATATATATCACTATATTGACGGTTACTATGGTAACCATTATGTCATTGTATTGTCATATCACTTTGTACTTCGGTATGTGACAAAAAAAATACTGAATACGAAATAATAAAAAAATTGAAAATTTTAATTATTTCAGAAAGGCAGAAAGTGAACAAATTTAACAGATGCATGTTAAAATGAAATTAAACCATTACCATTACCACTACCATTACCATTACCATTACCATTACCACTACCATTACCATTACCATTACCATTACCACTACCATTACCACTACCATTACCATTACCACTACCATTACCATTACCATTACCATTACCACTACATTACATTACATTACCACTACCATTACCATTACCATTACCATTACCATTACCATTACCATTACCACTACCATTACCATTACCATTACCACTACCATTACCACTACCATTACCATTACCACTACCATTACCATTACCATTACCACTACCATTACCATTACCATTACCATTACCACTACCATTACCATTACCATTTCCATTACCACTACCATTACCATTACCATTACCATTACCATTACTACTACCATTACCATTACATTACCATTACCATTACCATTACCACTACCATTACCATTACCATTACCATTACCACTACCATTACCATTACCATTTCCATTACCACTACCATTACCATTACCATTACTACTACCATTACCATTACCACTACCACTACCATTACCATTACCATTACCATTACCATTACCATTACCATTACCACTACCATTACCATTACCATTACCATTACCATTACCTACTACCAGCAATGTGAAAAAAAATTGCTAAATTTACGTACGTAATAGTCTTTGTCAAAACTGACCATTGTTGTTTTTCTAGATGCTGAATTTTCCATCCAGTTTTTGAATTACATCCAACATATGTAGTGTCCAATAAGCGTAAGCTGTGCCGTTTAATAGCAAGTCTTATATCATTCTTATAGCGCAACATGCTGAACCGATCTGTAACTAATGAAGCACAAAGTGTGAAATGAATTTCCCGGCACTTAAAACAGATGAGACGGGTAGTGGATGAATTAATGACGGCAAATATATAATTTTTTTTTTTCTCCACTGCAATAGCTACACTACACTGTGCCTATACTGCATTTTTTATGCAGTAAAAGTAACTCTGGGCAAAAGGGCAAAGAGCCGCAGGGAGGAAGAGGCAGCGCTGGACAAGTGTGTGCTTCACTAGCTGAGAAGAAAAGAGCCTAATCTCGAGGGAGGCCAGAGTTGGCATAACATCACTTCTTCTGGACAACCTCCTTCATTCATCTGTTACGCTCCCACTGCACTATACTTCTTTTATTCACGTACAATCTTGCCTCCCAACCCTCCTTTTCAGCTCTTTACCCTTTTTTTCATCACTGTCCTTTTCTCCATCAACATACCCACCCGCCTCCACAGCTTTTTGGGGACCAGAGTATTAGTAAAGCCATTCGGTTGGCGTATATACACTCAATAGAAACATAAACGCAAGGCTTTTGTTTCTGCTCCCATCTTTCATGAGCTCAATTCAAAGACCTAAAACACTAAAGGCCAATGTTTCTCAAATGCTGCTAACACATCTGTCTAAGTCTGTGTTAGCAACTGTGTTAGCGACTTCTCCTTGGCCGGGATCATCCATCCATCTCACAGATGGGCGGGTATCAAGATGCCACGTGATTATTGCACTTTTTCCATTCAACTGGCCACAATAAAAGGCAATTTTTGGTATGTTTCTGCACAAACAGCCGGAACCATCCCAGGGAAGCTCATCTGCATGTTTGTAAATTGGGTAAATTGGGTATTGCATATTCAATATACAAGGGCAGGCAAAATGATCTGACATGTTTGTAGGTTAAATAAAAGGCAAATAAAGCAAAGAACCAAAAAAGTGTTTGTATTTTTGAAAAGTACATATAATTCGTTCTGTTTCATTATCAGTTCTGGTGGTGCCAGGTCGGCCGGTTGCTTTTGGTTTTGGAATTTTTTTTGGAATTTTTTATGATATTAATGTGCATCTATTTACGCACCATGACATTCAGTGTCTAATTATGTGCTGTAATTATTCACATTAATTGTATGTAATTATATCCGTGTATATTTCTGTCTCTTGAGTTGACAAGATGCTTTTTCTTTTTCTCTGCAGTTTCCCCTCGGGAGCCGTTGATCACCTGTAGATCCAATACGTATCCCAAAGGATTCTACTGCAGTTGGCACCAGCAACACTCCACATACATCCCCACTACCTTTGAAGTGGATGTACAGTAAGTCTTTTTCTTTTTTTATCTTATAGATTGACATGTTGTTGTTAATTTTTCTTTATATTTTGGATTTTTCAAGCTCTTTTTGAAAATGCACAGAAGCTGAATTGTGACGAGAACTCGGAATAATGATACTTATGATGATATTTTAAAGATACTGCCTTGATTGCAGCTGAAATCAAAATATCTTTGGGTTTATTATAATCCTGATTAAAAGGTAATAAATTGTCCTTTGGTCATATTGGAGCTACAGACCAAAGTTCATCCAAACTCTATATTTCATACATGCGTTTAAAGCGGGTGAAAACAGCTGCAACTGGCAACTAAGAAGACCTGAATGCCACAGAGAGAAGGAATAAGGACTCATTAATGGGAAATGCTGCTGGCGTTGCTGGCTGGCGAGGTGTGTTTTAGCAGCAGGTAGCTGCCGTCACCCTCGCACTGGTCCACTGGTTGGTGGAGACCGGCAGAGTATGTCTTTGTCACGTTGCGTCTTTCATCCTCCCACATCGTTACGTCCCGCAGCTCAAAGTACAGCGGGTGGTCCTCATTAATACCGCAAAACTATTATGAGTCTATTAGAATGATAATGAGGCGTCGGACTTACAGAATTATGATAAGGGTCAGTCATGTGGTCAGTGTCTCGAGCCTCCTGGTGATGGTGCTTTTATATTTTGGGGGGTAGAAATAATCATTTTGTCAGCTATTTTAGCAGCAGGAATAGAAAAATGCTTGTTTGTCATTTCTACCCTCGGCTTTTTTTGTCTCTAGACATAACCAGCGTTCACTGGAGGTGCAGAAAGATTCCTTCCATAAGAATCGTTGCCACGTACGTTTCCCAGAGGTCTTCTCCAGCTTCCCGTACAAAGTCAACGTGACAGCTATCAACGCTTTGGGGAAAGCCTCCAACACCTTATCTTTTGAAGAGTCCAGTATAGGTAAATGTTTGCATGTTTTCGCCACTGTTCTTTTGTTATACAGTCATCCCTAATTTAAGTGAAATTCAGGTTTTAGCTTTTACCTCCATTTTTTCGTGGTATGACATGAAAACATGTGGTACAAAGTTACGCACGTCATAATCAAATTTACTTTTTTTGAAGTTTTTGGAGTCTCTCTTATTTCGCTACAATCTTCTGCAGGCTTTTCATGAATGTTTACCGACTATGTTTTGCTCCCAACTTGGCACAGTCCTCGGATCCTTTCTCGCAAGACTTGGCAAAGAATAAAAAAAGGTTGAAAATGTAGACTGTCAGGGCGTCTCATTGAAGATGCCAGCCCATCCCTCGATGTTGAAACATTTGTTTGACCACAGATGACTGATTTTATTCACTCCCTCGGGTGGTTTGTTTCACACACATCAATAATCTTTGCCAAAAAGACAAAATAAACTGGCCAAATATATGTCACCAAGCTGAAAAGAGGAGCGCAGTGCTTTTCTCCTTGGGAAATCAACATGTCCATTAGCGAGAAGCTCACTAACAGAGCACCCATGTCTTAGAAATACACACTCAATAATAATCCACCCCACCTCCCAGACTTTGCTGCAGCACACAGTGTTTAACTGAATCATGAAAACATGCCTGATAACACAAACAGCCACTGCCCTGTAAACACATTTACCTTCAAGTGTTCTCGCTTTTTGACACCTTTTCTTACAATTGCATTCATCACCAGACTATTTTCCAGCTACATGAGCTTCACACTCCAAAAGTATCCCTTATTTGACCCAAATATCAGTGTGACCATGCCATGCACCACATCCTCGTAGATGCAGCACCATCTGCTGGGTCTGGTTGGTCGCTACCCCACATGCCTCCAGCGGAAGTGGACTTGTAGGGCAAAAAGTCAAAATTAAGCATTCTAAAGCATAAAACTGGCTAAATTAACAAAAATACAAATATAAGGCGGATAAGTGGTTAGCATGCAGGCCTCACAGCTAGGAGACCAGGGTTCAATTCCACCCTCGGCCATCTCTGTGTGGAGTTTGCATGTTCTCCCCGTGCGTGTGTGGGTTTTCTCCGGGTACTCCGGTTTCCTCCAACATTCCAAAAACATGCTAGGTTAATTAGCCACTCCAAATTGTCCATAGGTATGAATGTGAGTGTGAATGGTTGTTTGTCTATATGTGCACTGTGATTGGCTGGCGATCAGTCCAGGGTGTACCCCGCCTCTCACCCAAAGACAGCTGGGATAGGCTCCAGCACCTCCGCAACCCTCGTGAGGATAAGCGGTAGAGAATAAATGAACAAATATAAGGCATTCAGAAGATGCATTCAAAGACCTTATTATGATATGTAGTATTCCATATTAGTCACTCAGTGTCAGTAACGTTACTGAATTAAAATGTTGTAATGTTAAGAATTAAAAATACCTATTCTTTGTAAAACTGTATGAAATATTCTGTGTAAAGGTACAAAGTGGCTTGCAGTGAGAATGCCGAAGCGTACATAACAAGAGCAGGATTGTTCGAATTCTTAGGAGATTGACTGGACGAAGAGGAAATGGTTTCACTTTAAGGAAGGAATGAGCTGGACTTAAATAGATAAGGGAAATGCTTCCAGCGGTCCTCAACTCTGTTGTATCACATCAAGCGAGGTATGGGTTGCTGTGAGTGTGTGTCTGTGGGTCTGTTTGTATAAACTGAGCCAGTGACATGCTTGACCAAATCCTGGACACAGGACTCATGAAAATGTAAATCCTAGTCGGATTAGTGCCTTTGCTGAGGCACTAATACTTCCCTTTACTATTGGTTGATAACAAAATGGTAGACTGCTTCTTTCTACATAATAATTAATTAAGATTTTCAATCAAAAAAAACTCTAATCATTACTTGTTTCTCCTTTCATCATTCATCCTGTCACATTTTAACAAGTATGCAGACTCTTCAGTTGGTATCCATCCATGAAACGAGTGGGCAAAGTTAGTATCATCTAAAATTTACACCTCAGATATGATTCAGTTCCGGTTCCGCCATTTCCACAGGACAACAGTTTAGAGTGAAGTCAGTTGCGGTTGGAGCTTTAGCAGTAACTGATGGCAGTGCATCAGTAGCCAGCATGCAGCACAGCACCGCCTGCTGTGTGATGTGACTTACAGTGGAGAGAGGGATAACCTCTGGCAGCTGTGTGGAGTCTGGCAACCTCCACTCATCGTTTAAATCACAGGGATGCTGACTCGCACAGGACCAATATCACCAAACGACCTCTGTGGTTGGCTTTTTTTCTTTTTTAGTGTCATTTACGTGATGTGTATTAAAAAAGCGTAGCGCATATGCACAGGATTAAGATCATAGATGACCTTTGTAATTATTGCAAATGACTCCAGATCCGCAGGTATCCCCCTGGGGGCTCCTGAATCCAATAGGAGATCAGACAGTCTAGTCGAAACAATGAAGGACTGTGTCTCTGATGAAACATCCAGCGTGACTTTCGTCTTGCGTGTGCACATGTTAAATATGGCATTTAACACACACACACATACACATTTTTACCTGAATCACTTGAGTCACTGAACACATACATAAAGGACATAAAATGCCAACATAAACGTTGAAGTTCTTGTTTTTTAATGCATAAGATTAGACACATGCAATCCAGAAAATAAGTAAATGTTACAAAAAAGTAAATTGACACACAAAGACTGTAGATTTCAGAAAATAACAGATAAAATTTCTACACTGTACAAGAAGCAATGAAGTCTGTCAACTACAATGATGAAAATGGTAATATTAATGATGATTATAATGATGGTAATAATGATAAAGATTATAACAATAATGATAATAATAACAGGGGAAACAAGACAGTGGCATGAACATGATTATATCTTGCCTACTCCTTTTGGGCTTGCTATCAGATAGTTGAATACAAATGTAAATAATGGAAAGTTATATTTTGATTGAAATGCATTGTTATGATTCATATATTTGCCCAAATAAAGGGGAAAAAAAAAAGAATATGAGAATGAACTGAAACTGGAATAAAAACAAGTTAAAGCCTTGAACATGCTCAAGGATACTGTAGCCATGAAGCCATGGACACGTAGAAGACTGTGTATGTGTGTGGGTGCAGAGACGACAGTTGGGTTTGCTGGTGTTGTTTTGGCATGGCAACCTAAGCAGTAGCACCTATCCATTCATCTTCCATCTTCCGGCATCACTGCAGACTCTGCACCAATCCGCATAGACGTTACAATTCCATCTTCCAAAGCTCATTGGTGCTAATTCTTTGAGATATTTGATGAGTACTCTGTGGGTGTACTCAGCCAAAATAATCATCACTCAGTAGGAGTTATCGAGCAATTATCCATGTGCGATATCAACAAATGTATTGGGACACCTCACACACTTACATTTAGTGAAAACTCGAACGTTGCACTCAGAATTTAGTATACAGAATGGTTAGACTCGAAAAACATAATTTAAAAACATAATTTAACAAAAACAAAAATTTAAAAAATCATATTCTTTTGAAGAATAAAGTCAGAATAATAAGAAAATCTGTAATCTAACAACAAAAAAAATTATGAGAATTCGAAATAATATAATTGTAGAAGCATAATTCAAAGCAAAAAATATATAATTAATTGATAATAATAATTAAGAATATTATGAGAATTAAGCAAAACCATGAAGTAAAGTTATAATATAAATTATAAATTACAATATTATGGGAATATAAAATAATATGGGAATGAAGTCATAATTATGACATTGTTGGGGCAAAAAATGGGAAAAAATGCTAAATTTTCACAGAATAAAGTCAAATATTAAGAGAAAAAATCATATTTTCAAAAGAAAACGTTTCAATTTGAGAATAAAGAAAACAAACTTTGTGTAGTATAATTTTAGTAGAGCATAAAGCATTAAAATGTTAGATATTTGACCAAAATATATTAATACTAACAAACAAAAGATATTTTTTATGTCTTAATATTAACATTAAAAAAATCAGAGGGGAAATTAGGTTATTAAATTAGATTAAATTATTAAATTAGGATTAAAGTCCAAATATTATGGCAATAAAGTCATAAAATGTACAAAGATTATTTAAAAATAAAAAAAAAAACAAGACCAAGACCATACAATGTGTACAACCTCTTAGCATGCGGTTTACAAAATATCAAAGTGGTCCTTGCATGCTTTCATTATTCACTAAGTGGTCCTTTACCCCCCCTAGTCATCCCTCAAGTACCTGAGGGATTTTGTGACTTTGCAGCAGCGGCAACAGTTTTGAACAAAAGGGAGACTGAACTAGAATGTGCATGTGATTAAAAGAAAGAAGAACGGTGTAACTTCTGCCCCACGCATTAAGCATTGCTTTGTTTACATTGTGAGATAGTGTTTTCCTTTGGTTGGCCATCGCTTCATTACGCTTCGCCTGCCGCTGCTCATGGTGATAAATCGAATGAGTAGCTTACTCGCTCTGCTTGGCCAGGCTCCAGGTTATCACAGCGCCCCATCTCCCTTTTACTTATTACTAATGCAATAGCTAGCTTATGTGCAATGTTTCAGCCTAGATGAATGGTCTTTGGAAGGATCCATCGAAGTCGATTTCTCCATGTTTTGTTCCTGAATGGCATGTTTCTGTTGCTTTTTTTTATCTCACAAGGACAAAAAGCTTTGACTTATTTTTCTTCTTTTTTCCACTTTTACTTATGGAAGGTCACAATGAGATTAACCATCTCATGATGCCTTTCTGCTTTGATCTGCTTCTGATCAAATCCATTTCTTTGTCATGTTCAGTCTGTTTTGTCGGAATAGAATGTGTGCCTGCAGGCTGGGTACATGTGTGTTTCATGTTTTTGTGTTTTGACGCTATCTTTTATCAAACTATCCATTTCCTGCTATAGAAAAGGTTTGACATGGCTGGCCAGTCTGCTCCTTAATGGAGGTGATGTGACAAAATAAGCTTATTCAATATCTTGTAGGAGATACAGATACTGAACTTTTACGCAGAAACTTGCTTGGTTTAAGCACTTCCAGGAACCTTATATTATTTGTGCTTGGTGTTGCTAAGTCAAAGGTTGTAGAATTCTTCCATAACGAAAGAAGGCTGTTTTTATTTAAGAGAATTTTCAACACAGTAACACCGAGGCCGAGGTTACATCAGTACATTCTTTTAGGTGGTGGTTGTCAACAAGTCTTTAAAATAGGGTTGCTCACACTTTTTCAGCCTGCAAGCCAGTTTTAAAATGACCAAGTCCCGCTCATTGGTGCTTGTCACTCCTGAGGTGTCTTTGGGCTCCTCATCATGTATGGAAAACGGCCATGCAGCTCAGTACCAGTCATCTTGGGGCGCTTTGTCTGGGATTGCTCTTATGATGCTCCAAATCAAATGTACACTACTGGAATGTGTGTGTTTGTTCTTTTCTGTCTCCCAGTCAAACCCGACCCCCCTGAGCGAGTCACGGCGACCCCGATTCGTTACAACGCTCGCAGGTTGGAGGTCTCCTGGCAAAGTCCTGCCACCTGGCCCGACATCGACAACTTCCCTCTGAAATACTTCCTACGATACCGGCCTCTCATCAAGGAGCAGTGGCAGCATGTAAGGAAACATCATCAGATAAGCAATAAAACAACACAAGGTCTACTTATTATTAGACTATTATACCACCTATGGACGTTTTGAAAGGTTATCAGAGATATGATCCAACCTTCAACTCTAATAGAAGCTTAGGTGGATGGTACTCCCTCTGCCGCCTCATTCCCTGAGGCTTGTCTATACTAGAAGCATATGTGCCCACGAAAGGATGAAAGGTCCGTCTCCCGGCGTCTAATGTTGCAGCGTTATTATCATGCACGTCATTGGTTTGCAGAGGTGTTATTTGCAACACTCGGGTTACTACAGTCGCTCTCACATATACACTTGTGTGAATGAAAGGGAAAACATGTCTTCTCATCGTGTCTTTTCCGCACACTTTAAGTCCCCCCCCGTTGTTGCCTTTCAACACTTGTACTGCCTCCGACCTCACAGCAGTAATATTTTCTGTCTGCTTCCAAGAAGGCTCATCCATGTTCTTCAATTTTTATATCCAACCAAACCTTTGGGTTCATTCATTCATTCATTCATTCATTTTCTACCGCTGTCTTCGGGCGAGAGGCGGGGTACACCCTGGACTGGTGGCCAGCCAATCACAGGGCACATATAGACAAACAACCATTCACACTCACATTCATACCTATGGACAATTTGGAGTGGCTAATTAACCTAGCATGTTTTTGGAATGTGGGAGGAAACCGGAGTACCCGGAGAGAACATGCAAGGGTGGAATTGAACTCGGGTCTCCTGTAGCACCTTGGGGTTCACACGTTTTTGCAGAACTTTTGCCCAAATGCGAGTGTGTAATTTTACCTGAATGGGTTTATTGCTGTGCTTTGGGTTTGTATCATCGAGGCCGGTGGCATTGATTATCTATCAAAGCATTAACAGATGCGATCCACATGTTTGTAGTACATTGGTACCCTGTGAAGTATAATGTCTTCCAGCAATACTGGGGCTTGTCGTTTGCAGTGGAGTACAACTGAAGTGCATTACAGGACTATGTTGTTCTGAACTGAATGATCTTTCGTGAAAATATGGCTTCATAGTGTACTGTATGTACAGTATGAAGAAACCTGCAGCTCACTACAACAAGCTAAAATTGCCGTTATTAAAAGCGTTTTTCCCTTTGGCTCTGTTCCCTCTGACTCACACTCTTTTGCAGGCGGTATGAATGAAAAACATCCAAATCAGATCTTTGTGGCTGGAACTAATGATTCAACCCGACACAGGCACTCGACCACCAGTCAGTCCTCATGAGAACTGATGCTTAACATCCAAAATTCCAAAACCAAAGTCAATGTTTGGATTGGTGAAGAGAACATGATTTGAAAATTGCATAAATACAGTCAATGACAGCTGGAAGTGGCCGGCTTTTCCTCTTTTGCGGTCATTTTGGACAAAAAGCAGAGGTTTTAGTTTTCAGAGAAGTAAGAAGTGGAAAATACTGAACCCGTCTGGACTTTTATTAAGTGTTGGTTTTATTCTTAGCCTTGTGGAAAGCACACAGTCTGTTTCAGAGATAGATGAATCATCTTTATGTGGACAATTTGTGGATAGAGTGAAAAGATAGCAACCAAGTATGCTGATTATGCAAGTTTAATAATTGCTGGGTTGCTTGTGCTGTCATGGGCTCAAACAGATGGGCGGCAATCAAGTGTTGTTGCTAGAAGTCGTGCACCCTTCTTGCATACGTAAATAGTAATAAATACTTTTCAGAAAATGTTGTTGGATTTTGGCGTAGGGCTCACATTGCAACACACCATGCACACTCATACGACTGCAGCAAATGATTTCAGCACCGTTTTTTGCCATAATCTGCCAAACATTATACAAAGATACTGAGTTTTTTTGTGGTTTTTATTCATTGTGTGCCCCCCAAGTGTCATAGCGGAAACGACACGCATGTACAGTATGTAACACTTGTCATTCATGTTAATTTGATAGCTTGAATTCGCTGCCAATTAGAGCTTTGTAGACACCAATTTCCCCTTGGGTGGCAGACAGCTGGGTGACTTTCACATGTAGCTTTCTCCAAAGTGTTTGGTGGTGTGATTCAGTTGGAAACCATCCATCCATTCCCCACTGCAATGAGGAGACAACTGTGCCCTGATACCGAGGCGATGGAGAAATCGGTCTTAGGGTCAATGTAAATGATGTGCTGAAGAAAGGTACTTACAGAAATGATACAGCCTTTGATTGATACATATGCAAAATTAAAACAAGTGCTTATTAAACTTGGGAAAGACGTGATGGGATACTGTAAGTCATACAAAACTGAAAGTGAGTAATGGATTGTGGGTAGGAGAGGTATGCAGAGAAATGAAAGAAATGTGCACAAGGGAAAGATGGTGATAAAATATATTGAGCAGCAGGTGCCAGAAACAGATAAATAGCAAGAGAGGCGACTTTGAAAGGGCATTTTTAGAGGCTATCAGTCAGAAGGTGTTTCACATTACAGGGTGATAAATGAATGGCTCAATGAGGAGTGAGGAGAGTGCAATGGGAAGACATTTGTGGATGCAAGCAGAAGACAAACCCCGCTCTGACACAAACACTACTCCAAATACTAATTTGGAGGAAAACTAGAGGTTATGTTCTTCTCTCATGGAGTGTGCTACTTGGAGGCCAACAGCAGAGAGCACTGTTGATTCAGTCACACTCACAGAAGCCATCTGTTATGAATGGAACCAAGGAGGTACCAAACAGTGGAACGTTATACAGGTGGTACCAACCAGTTCCGTCCTTGCAATGCGTCGTCATATTAATAAGGACCCACCTATGCTGCCTTCAAAGATGATGTTTTATGGTTTCATAGACCGTAATTTCCAGTTTATACGCTGCTATTTTTTTCTTAAACTTATCCAGCGGTGCGGCTAATTTATGGCCATTTTCTAATCTGGCGACATTTCCTTTACTACTACTAATTGTTTAAATACGCTGCTGCTCACGAGTCAGTATGAAAATGGTAGCTTTCTTTGGCAGGAGTCAATCACAAGCTAGGAGGGAACTCACGGCGAGCTTCGCAGAAATTGCAGTAGGTCAGTAAGAAATATACAAATCAAGTACCAATACGGGTTTAGAGTTAAAACAAAACTTCTTAATGTCTTCACATGATGTATCAAAGCATTTCATTTGTCATGGCTGCCGGGGCGCTGCAATTATTCACTCGGCTGCCTTTCTTCTCCAGAGGGAGGCTCCTCGACCTCCTGCAATTTCTGATGGGTTGATAAGCTCGTTGCGACTTTTCTCATAGCTCGTGATTGACTCCTGTCAAATAAAGAGCTAACCTCGTTGTTCCCCATGACGTGTTTCTAACACTCTCCTCTGAAAAGTGGAGCCCAACTCTCAGAGCAATTAAAGCAGTCACTGTGATGAGAACAATTTCACATTGCTCAATATTCTCTTTGCTTTACGTTATGAAACTACATCTCCTGTGCTCTAATTTCTCTTTGGGGGTGAAGCTGAACTCCAGTCGACTGAAAATATGCACGTTCCTGTGCAGTCAGACTTGTCCACACAACTGCACACAGTGAGACACACAAACACAGATTCACATTGTGATAGATGCATATCAGCATATGCATAAATAAGAGAAACTGAGGGAAGATAATTATAGGGAACGTGGCCTGGCGTTTCCACCTTCCTGTTGTTGTAATAGTAAATCACAAATACGGTAAATTCTGATCTGAGTTTTTTTTTTGTGAAAGTTAAAATACATGAAACTAATAACACAGGAGGGTACCAGGAAAAAAAGGACAAAATATGCTAGTTTCTCACTGGAAACAGGAAGTTTGACAGGTATACTCTGGGCTACACCGTCCTCCTCCCCTTTTTGCACTTACAGATATCACGCTTATGCCACGTCTTCCCATCTCAGCCATCATCTTGTCATCCATCCATCCATCCAATCCATCTATCCATGCATTAAGCCAGTTATCTAAGCCTCCGGCCCTCAAGACATTCATCTGTCTCTCTGGCTGCACATGATAAATGTCTAGACCTTGATTGGGGAAAACATCCCATCAGAAGGACACCGGCACAGACACATCGTTTATCAGCTGCGTCCATGCTATCACATGTGAAAGTCATCATCATTTAGCTTACCTCTAGAAACATATCAAAGAATATGAGTTTTTCTATAATGTGAGTCTTTTCCAAACAGTGTTTCCAATGCACCAAAATAATCTATCTTAAGTTTGCTCTCTGGAGTTTCTTTTCTCCGCACAACACTGCCCGAGTTGTCTTGCAGCAGTTTGAGCTCAGGATCATGTCTTATCAGCTTCTGCTTTTATCATACTTTGTTTTGAAATATCAGTCCTGCTGGCCATCACACAGAGAGTCTTAACTTGTCTAACAGGCGCGTGTCTCCACAAAGCACTAAGTATGTTGATGCTCATTATACAGCATAAACAAAATGGACTTTATTTTGTAGTTTTTACTTTCCAAGTCAGCATAATACAAGTTTCTCATTAGTGGCTTTACAGTATAATGTGTGTGAATCTTATCCCGCATAATTCGGAAATTCATAACCATTATATTTCACCACTTTTTTGCACATCATGACATTTACCGCACCCATATCCATTTCCATTTTCATTTTTATTATACTTACTCAGTATAAATAGCATTTTATCTATTTTTTATTGCATTTTTCTTTTTTTTTCTTTCTTTCAACATATACACATTCACTGCATGCTCTGTTCATTACGATTAGTAGTAGTATTATGAGTACTGCTTCCCCATAATGGGCACCTACAAGTGCCAAATACAGTGGAACCTTAGTTTTCAGAAGATTCGTTTGGCATACAAATGGCATACAATAACCAAGAGTGGATAGTTGTTCTGGAAGTCATCTTCAAGTTTGGACACTATACACAGATTCCAGACAAGGAACCATCTTTATTATGTGTGGGTGGCAATTTTGTTCATACAATGTATACAAAACAACAACAACAAACTAATAATAGGCCATCTTCAACCACAAAACAGTATGATTTATTAATAAATGTATATATATTTAATTGTGATAGAGTGAAGCTCCAAATTTGAGGTGCAAAATGCAGAGGGTTTACTGTATGATGTTTTGGAAAAACGCTGCACAATAAAAAAAAAATGTTATCGCCCTTGACGTGTTCCTGTGTAGCATTTTGGAAAACCAGACTTGATGCTGTGTCAACTTCTCAACTTGCACAAAACTCAAAAGATATTTTTGACCTGCTGGAAGGTTTATCTCCCTCTAACAGTAATTGCTGCCTTGGTGAATTGGGGGCTTCAAACAGAGAGAAATAACGTCTAAGGAATATCCCCCGGACCTGCCGTTTGTGTGCGCACACATGTGCATGTATACGCCGCTATATGGGAGGGTGCTGGAAAAATGGGAGCTGTCAGTCAACGTAATGAGACCAAGCTTCTCAGTGTAAGCACACACATACACCCACCGAGCGGCATCGGGCCAGTGGAAGTGCCATATAATTGGGTTTCCTTTCCAGGACAACAGACATGCTCACTGGATTAGATCTGACCACCGACGCCAATTCCCTCCATGTCTCCCTCATGCTGCTTTTCCATCTTGATTTAACTTTCAATGCGTCTTTTCTTTTAAATAATTGATCCCTAATCTTCTACCTTTATCTGGTTTATTTGCTGCTTTGCTTATCTAATTGTCCTTTTCCTCCTCTCCGACCTTAGTACACCAAAACTTGTATGGCTGTAAGTACTGTGCAAAACACTACCCCGGGCTTCCTTTTGTATGTTTTCACAGCATCGCTGTAAAAAGGAGATGAAAAAAGAAGTAAGGGGTCACTTTCTTTCTCATAGTTCCTGTGCAATCTCTGAGGAATGTTCACATTTCCTCTGTGCCCCCTTCTTTGTCTGGACGTGTGTAGAAGCTTTTGGCAGCGTGTGTACGTGCATGCGTGTGTTGTGAGTGTGTGGGCCATTCCCTCTTTATTCTTTTAGACGGGACTACATAGGATTTGGCTCAGGTCTGCTATGTCCGCAGAGATTTCCTGTCAGCGTTCTTCTCGCTCAAAGTTCTCAGCCAATCACCTTCAAAGCTTCAGGGATAATGATCCTCTCCCTGAGCAAGAAGTCTATATACAGTGGTACCGCAGTCCGTTCTAAAAGGTCTGTCGAAAACATTTTTTCCCATAAGAGGTAATATAAATCTAATTAATCCTTTCCAAGCACCTAAATATGAGCACAGTTGAAATAATGAACGTTTTACATGCAGAAAACAATGTGAACTACATGCTCAGTTGAACTTTACTGCAACTTATGTGTCTCTTATGCATTCCCCTTGCAAACGGTGTGAACTAGTGTAACGCTGCCTTCTTCCAGCCTTAACTTGATAAGCTGGAATACTCACGGGCGTGGGTTAAGGAAAGCACGGGGACAACCTTTCTCCGTTTCTCACTTACTCTAATCTCTCCATGGTCAGGACGACAACAACAACTTTGCACTCTCAACATAGCGAAAACGATTGGTCACTTTACATCCCGTGATCTCAACTATCCTTGAGCTTAAAGGGGAGGTGCATCAAATTATGTAGCACATACTCTTGAACTCTCTGGTATTTGAATTTCACCTTTAAGGAAATTAAATCATTTGTCTGAATAAGTCATAGAATAAAATAAAACCATCTATCAAATAAAACAAATCTTCACTGTCGCTATATGCATTTATTTTTAAATATAGTCAGTTATTTTATCTGCGCTTATTTTTGTTTTGTGAACTTTGACACCGTCATGATGTCACTTCCTGCCTTTCGGGCGCGCAACTTTTTCGCCTTCCGGACTGCCGAGAAGGAGGTATGTTGGTCGGTGGCAACGATAGTTAATTGTATTAAATATGAATATGTTAGGCATTTCATTCCACTTTGTACAGCATTTAAAGACACCTTGTGAAAGTTACTGCTGTTATTTAAGGTAATTTTGAGGAGTTTGGTTTTTATGTGGTTTTCTATTTATAGGAGACGTGTGCTGTACATGTTGTAAGTTGTGCACAGGTATGTGGGTCCCCCATTTTTATTTACTTTGTATAAAGAGTCTCTTAAGTCGCCTTTTGGACTGCAGAAGAGGAGGAGACGTTTGCAAGAGTGTTGACGTTGCTGTACATTTTGTATGTTGTGCACAAAGAAATTAAACGCCCCCTTCCGGTTGGCGAAAGATTTGCAGCTTTCCACTTCGTCATTCACACCAATACACAACGCAGAGTTTAATTTCAGTGTCAGCGCAGACCGGCAACACCTCAACATCACAATCCCCTTCAACAGATTGTTGTACTCTGCTATTATTTATTTCTTCAATTTCTCACCTTTTATGCAGCCGTACTCAATTAAAAAACCCCAGTTTGAAACACTAATAAAGACGTAGTGCGTTTAAACGCCTCATCAGCACACAGGTATAATAAAGATGATTAAAGGGTTCCCGCACTGGAATCTTGTCAAAAGTGTCCCAACTCTAAAATAACCATATTTTAGAGCATACTTTTTTTGGACAGCAATGGTGGCAGCTCCAATATGTAATGTCAATAACAGTAATAATATAATAATATCGCTGTAGCTTGGTTAATATGCAGGCCACATTATGTAAATGGGGAGTTTATATTTTACGAACACATTAGGATTGGGGATGATGGTCCAAATTCCAAACAAGTGCAGTTTTCCTTTAAACCCAAAAGTACCATTGTCACCATCCTCTATAGAAAAGCAATTCTCATATGAGTACCTACCAAAAATAATCAGTGTCTTTACTCGGTTCAGTTCAAACTCCAAGATGACATTTTCTTCATAAAAAAAAACAACAAAAAAACCTTGGACCCCGGCTGCTCTTCCTGGCTTTGTAGTCCCAAATTCCTGCTCACATATGCTGTTTACAATGAAGCAACATACGGTGTTTATGCATGCAATGAGGAAATGTCTCCAGAGTGAAGATATTTAGAGAAGATTACTGTCAAAACAGACCATTCGCTGGTCAATTCGGCTGGGAAGATGTTTTATCATCATAATTAGCATATTCTACCTTGGGAGTAGTGAAGCGAATCGACATGATGTGTAACGGGTAAATATTTTTTGTTGGCAGCGCCTTTGTTGTTTGCACCCATATGCCGCCTTCCTTTGGGTACGCATTCTTTATGGATGGTGAAAAGCCACATTTTATTACTTTAATTGCTTAGTTGGTACAAAAGGTCGGCCCAAGAGACACCAACGTATGCATCAGAAAGCAGCAAGTAAATATGCTTCATTGCAGCCTCGTTCCCACAAGACACACAGAGTAAGAGATCTGCCTTTTTTCCTCCTCCCCTATCACCCTCTTGGTGATATTATTGCTGCTCTCAGTGCCCCCCAGGTAGCCACTTAGCAACATATCCAAATCTCTGGAAATGGCTCACAATATAAATACTTTACTCGCCATAGCTTGCATACGGATAGACTTTGGGTGTCCAGAACATTAGGTACACCCATGCATAGTTTTGCGAAGACATACTTCTCTAGTGTGGCTGAGCTTTCCTACGTGATTATTTTCAAGAACTGTATCTGTACACATCCAGCGGAGAGTCTTGCAGAAGTGCTGAGAGAAGCTGTGGTTACGCTGCTTGGACTAGATGTAAACAGCAGAAGGCTCAGCTCCGACGGCTAAACACCGGTCTGCACACATCCAGTACACACACAGTATATTGTACACACATAGTATACAATACACCAAGGTGTGTTCACAGCGCACATTATGGAACACGGGCACAGACACACTCAGATGATGTTGTTAGTGCATTCCACTAATTAAATTAAGCCTGTAAATACAACGCTGGGTTTTGCTGGATAAAAAGTCTGGGAGTTTCCTTCCAAACAAAGCGCGTAGGCGGGAGAACATCACTGTGAAGATCAAGGCCTCGCTGAAAACACAAGAGGTCAACCTTGTCATGCGATAAGAAGGGAGCTTATTTGAGCCGAGCAAGTGCTCTGAGAGGCTGCGGATGTTTAAAGAATTGTCCTATGAGCTCATCGGGAATCAAACAACAGTGGAATGTGATGGTCATGTTGCTGGGAAATGTTGTTTTTCTTTATTTTATTGGTTCTTTTTACAGACTTCTCACAGAAATATATCTATCTGTCTGTTGGCTTGCTATTTTACATTTTCTACACCAATTTTTTCCAAAAGGTCAGAAGAAAAGTCCATAGGAAATCATCAAACCAGACACCCAAATAGTGGAATAATAAAGTTGTAGAAGACTTCATGCTAAATGACGAATGGATGGCGTGATGGAATCACACACTTCTTTCCCAAAATGGGACAATGGGAATTTTGGCCCCATGGTGGGCTATTTAGCAATCGCACTCAATAAAAAAAATAACAGCGAGTGCTTTCTTTGGGCACTCGATTGAACATTTTCAACACAAACTGAGGCGTACGAAAGCCGGTATTTGACATGCTGTCCAACCACACACCAACTTGTCACTAATGTAGTCCAGTCAAAGATGCGAGGAGTTCATGCCTCGTTAGTTCTAATCCGCTGGTGCAGTTGTCCGGGGGTACGTTTCTTGTCTGGAGTCTGCAGAAAGCATGTCACTAAATCATTTAATTTGGCTTCAGGAGACAAAAAGTCAGCACCTTTTCTCTCACTGTGTCAAGATGCAAGCCAAAGGCAAACAAACACACACATGAACGCGGCACTAACCGTAAATTACAACAGAGCAGCAAATCAGAAATGCATGCACTTCCAAGTGACGGACAAATTTGGTTTAATCTGCTTCCCTCGCTCTGCCTTATTTTGTTATCAAATGTGTCACCGACGCAATAGCTTTCCGCTTTAATTGTGATTTATGCTGTCGATGCGGCGTGCGAAGGCCGCCGGGGGCATCAGAGTTCAATCACTTCAATAGCCAAATATTCAAAAATGCTACAGTGGTGATTCATGCCTGCAATAACAATGAGAGGCATGTTGTAAATAAATAAGCGCTCAATAAAAATTGTATCCAGCACGACTGAGCTAATATAACCGCCATAAAACATTAAAGGTAGAATTACAACGCCCAACCCATAATTTATGGCCAGCACTATAGGTAGAAGGAAGGAGCTGTAAGAGTGACTTCCTGTGGACTCAGGAACTCGTAAATTACACTTTACCAAATACATTTTTTTGATGTCATTTCCAAAATACAGCAAATTCACTCGCAAATAAGGAGCAGCAATATGTAAATTTCCCACTGGGGGCCCAGAAACACTCGTTACCATGGCAACTCTAGCCCCACACCCTCTACTTTAGAGGTCTTGGTGGACGAGGCTAGAGAATTCTCATCTTGAGGTAGCACAGTCACAGTATTGGTTCATGTAAACGTTAGTTTTGGTGACAAAAGTGATTCTTTCATACCGTTATATTATGAATAACCATTACATAATATTATATAAAATGGTCTACTTTTTTCTGTCCTGCTTCATTTTCAGGTGGAGCTATCTGACAGCACTTCCCACACCATCACAGACGCCTACGCTGGGAAGGAATACATCATCCAGGTATTGGAACATATATCACCTACGGGCAAAAGTATTGGGACACCTGGCTATTTCACATGCTCCGAAGACAGGATACAGTGCATCTGTTCAAAGGACAAAATAAGACAAAATAAGTAGGTCGTTTATTGGTAGAAAACCCATCTTATGTGCCATACATTGCGAAAGCTTGACTTGCACAAAACGTAAGTGTCCATATACGGAGTGAGAACACATCACAAACAGCAGCTTATTAACTCAAATGCCGACCTCACTCACGGTGCAACCAAAAACAACATAGCCTCTGAATATGCTTATACACAAATATACATGCAAAACAATGCTATTTTATGCACATGTATAACCTACAAGGTATTGCTGGGTAACTTCCAGTTCAGTGAGTGTGCACGTGGATGTGTGTGTATGTTTTGCGTGCTATTTTTGGTTGGACCGTATGAGGTGTTTGATGTCAATAGTGACACACCAAGCACTACTACTGAACTGTTTTAGTCGAAAGGAAGCAAGTAAGTAATAAGTCATTGATTTCTTGTCCTTCAGATTGGCCAAATAGCAAAAATCACCTGTCAACGCCTCGTGTGTTTTTGCACAACAGGTTGCTGCCAAAGACACAGAGATCGGCACATGGAGTGACTGGAGCGTCGCTGTGCATGCGACACCCTGGATTGAGGAACCAGTGCAGACCACCTCCACCACCGATATGGAGTATCTCACACGTAAGTGCTCGGCCCCCCTCCTCCGTTCGCTCTCCGCTGCCTAAAACTCGCCTGATGTAACGCTGTTTGCAGATTTGTGCTGCATTTCCTGTCTTCTCATCTTCCCAAGTTCTGTAAGGCAAAACAGCAAGCAGGATGTCATGCAATGATTACCGTACATTTTGGCTCATCTTGTGGCTGATTTTGAAAAATAGTATTATCAATCAAACAAGCAATCCTAGTATGCACAACAGAAAGCCTCATACGGGCATTCAGGCTTTATTTGCTCAGTACATGCTCTGATTCTAATGTTTAAAAAGTGTTGGATGTTTAAATGTTTAAAAGTATTAGTATTAAAACCTAATCTTATTATTAGGTTCAGGAGTGTCCAAAGTGCTGTTTTTTATGGAAAGAAATTGAAAAAAACAGCCATAATTTTAGAAGGATAAAGTCAAAATATTAAGTAAAAAAGAAAAAATCAATTTTATTGGCAAAAAGGCATTTTTCAAGTTGTAATATCATGAAAAAAAATAAAGTTATAATTTTTAGAAAGTGAGGTTGCAGGAAAAAAATAGAATATTTTGTGTAAATATTATGGGGAACATTATAATTACAAGAAGAACATGTGAAATGGTTGGAAAATAAATTTTTAAAAAGCAGAAATGTAAAACAAAGTATAACAATTTGAGGCAAAATAATTCAATTTTAGTGGCATAGATGTGAAATATTACGAAAATATGTATATATCTTTTAAGACGTAATATGAGAAACAAAGCAATTCAAGTTGTAGTATTTGGGAAATTAGATTGGAGAAAAAGTTATAATATGTGAATAAAGTCATAAAATAAAAAAAAAATGTACAAAGATTGTTAAAGAAAAGTTTTCGAAAAAATATGTAAGACAAAAAAAAATCCCAAGTAGCAGAGACAGAAGTTCATATAAATAATAGACTAGCATATTTCCATGTGTTGCTTTACCCAATATCAAAGTGGCCCTTGCATCCTTTCATTGTGTGGCCCTCGCTGGAAAACAAATGGACCCCCCTGCTGTAGTAAGATGTGAAATGCAGTGGAAGTATTTCTTTTAAAAAAAACTATTTCGAAATGGAAATTCAGACAAAGTCCAGGGTCAAAAATGTGGTGAGGAGCCAATGTTGAGTTTACAACCTTCAACTTTATTGATTTAATTCTCCACTCAGCGCAACCACCATAAATTAGCAAGGACATCATTTCCTCTAAAATCCCCCTAAAATGTTCCCATTCAATCCATTACAAGATTTCCTATTCACAGCCTGCTTTTTATTGCCACCCATCAATGCCGACATGGCTTTTCACAAATGCACTCTTTCTGAGCAGAATGATTCTTTTATTTTTACGCTTTTCAGGCCTCACTGAGGCGTGCTTGAACTTCATTGTGGGAAATACACAAGAGAAGTTTTACTTAGACTATTAAAAGCTCAAACAACTTATGGATGGAATTTGATTTCCGGAGAGTGGGAGATTACTGCAGAACACTTCATTGTGTTCCCTTCTGAAAAGCTGTCCTCTTTGCACGGTCTTGATGGGTTTATGGTGTAATGATGCCCCCTGTTGGTCCCCAGAAGGACCTCACGCTGCAGGTTCGAACGGCGCTCCAACATGACATGTTGGGAAACACACAAAACACAACCTAAACGGCAGAGACAGACAAGGTGGCTTTCGCTAACACTCCCACACATGCAAACACACACATCAGCATATGATCTCACTGCCTCACACAATCACACACAGACTCACACATTGGGAACATTGTGTGACCACTGGTGTTCCCTTGAGAAGAACAGGAGGTCATCAGGATTCTCCTCGTGCTTCTTCTTCTCCTCCTCCCAGCTGATGCGTCTCCCTGCTCCCTGCTCTCTCTTCACGCTTTCTTTTTTTTTTTGGCTCTTGTTTATCGATCACCATTTTGCGTGTTATTACTGACTCCACATCCATCTCCAGCCTCTTTACAACTGTTACATTTAAGATGATCGATTAAATCTGTGCAGGTGCTATCCTTGCCGTTTCCACAGATGTGTTACAGAAATGTAACATATTATTATTATTATTATTATTATGGAACTTGCATGTGAATGCTGGCGCCAGATTGCTATGCTGTACTCACTGTCGAATCCCGCACCCAAACCCTGACGAGCTGACGCCGGACTGAAATTCTGTAGCTAGCATGCTATCTGTTAGCATGCTAACACCGAGCATGATAGCGCTTAGTCTTAAGTATATACCTATTTAAACGGCACGCTAGTAATGGTAATATTCTAGCTGTTAGCAGGCTACCTCCTATGTAAGTGTATACCTATAATGGTTTAAATGCTAAGATGCTAACTTTAATATATTAACAGTGCATGCTAGCTGTTAGCGTGATGAGACTTTAGTAAGTTTATATCTATTAAAATGGCATGCTAGCAATGTTAACATGTTAGCATGCTAATACATAGCATGCTTAGTCTTTATGTAAGTTCATACCTACAAAAATGGGTTATATGCTAAGATGCTAATGTTAGCAGGTTAGCATGCTAACGCTAGCTCATTGCGGTTGAGCAGTCATTTTATGAGAATAAAGTAGAAATATTAGCATAAAGTAAAAATAAATTGTAACATGACGAAAACAAATCGTTAATAAAAGTATAATGTTACACTATGAGGAAAAAAAATTGATGTTCGCAGTATTCTGTGCTGTCCGCTATATAAGTTGTAATATCACAAGAAAAAAAAAGCATTACGAGCATAGCGTGATAGTACCATGAAAAAAAAATTCACAGTAATTTTTACAATATCAGTAACAAAACCAAAAAAATCAATTTAAATTAAGTTTGTTCTAAATATTATATTATAATATTACCATAAAACACAAAGCTGAGATGCAAGGTATTTTTTCTTGAAATAGACATAACTAAACGTATCAATATGAGTTGGTTTCCAAAATGGAAAATGTGAAGGTGGTAAGGTATTAAGGTAAAGTATGAAGTATTAACATTGGCCAATGTTTCCTGACTGCACAGCCTGGTGGCTAACAAATGGACTTCCTCTGACATCCGCATCGATTGAGACCAGCAACAGCGCTACCTTCATTTCCTTTCCATCTTTTTTGCCCCAACTTTGCCTTTTTCGGCTTGTTTTCTTGCCTTCACGCTTGAAATAGTACGCCCCCTCGTGCCTCATGGGGATGAGGTGACGTTGGCGGCATGTTGCACCCGAGCGTGTGCGTGTTCTGCTTCTCATTTCACATCAGCGAACTGACAGACAGATGAAATCTCATCCTCGGCGATGGGACCATCGCTCAGCGGCCGCATGCCATTAATGTGGAAAGCAGTTTGGTCGAGGCTTTCAAACGTCACGGGCGGCCTCCGTGCCTCACCCTGTCACCAGAGACACAAAAGTGGACCGCCGTGTCTGATAGCTCCTCTTCCATAGCACTTTGTGTCTGCTGCCATTTACAAATGAGTAGCTGCCTTCTCACAAAAATATACCCTTGAAACCTAAAGGAAATATGCAATGTACTATGTGCTGTCATGGAAATATGGCTGTCATAAAAATGACACAAAAGTTTGAAAGGAATTTTGCCTATCAACCATAAACCTTATGTTATGTCTCTTTTATGTGTGTTCTAAAGATATAAAAACTGATAAAAAGAAAAAAAAATCAATGCGCCCAGGAAGGAAATTCCAAAATACGGCAAAATGTACCTGGTACTGTACATGGTCACAGCATGGATATAAAACCATAGAACCTTGCCGGAGGGGTTTTAATAGCGGTCTCTGTAGGTGGAATAGGTGTGTCCCATTACGTGCAGCTGTGAGCGCTCTATTTTTATCAGTTTGTGTATCTTTAGAAAACATCTCGCACAGAAAAGAAAATTCTGTGTGCAGTTTATCATATAGTGCAATGCAGTAACAGCTGCATCCTTGTTGTGCACAGCATTAGCCCTGACTGACAAGTGTTGCCCTCGCCGCAACTCCACATCATTGTATTTGCCCAACTGTGTGACAGATTAACATAATTTAAGATTTAAAAGGCTCACTAAGAGGCTCAGGATAATTGCAGATCCCCCACTGTGATTTTGTGGCTTATTGTCACCATAAATACAGCGGATTAACGCCGTTCTCATTTATTTCCCCTTGCACGCATGCTTTATGAATCTGTCACTTTTCTTCTCATGTGACTTTTTCTTCTCAAGACTCATTTCCTGCACATCATCGACATCAGCTCTCCTCTCGTCACAGGCGTGTTGCATCCATGTTAACTCCGTAACAGCCATCTCATTATCTTTGCGTCTTTTTTTTTTTTTTTAATTTTCAAAAGAGCTTTATTGCTGACGGGAAGTTTATTCTGGACAAGTTTCTCTCGCTCTCTTTAGCGCTCCCCATTTCACACCTGGCTGCTTCCCGCCGCTATCTCCTCACGCCGCATTGCTCTGCGACACTCATTAAGTAGAGGGAGGGAGAAATTATATTCTATTTCCATTCGCCCCTCCAAATAAATGATTTGTATTATTATTTGGTCTGCTGTGATGCTTGTGGGGAGGTTTAGAAGAAGAGCAGCTGTCGTTCCTTCAGCTCATTTGCGAATAATGTGATTTTTTTTCAAGAAATTCCCAAATGTGCCCACATTTTCCCATGGAAAATGAATGGGACATTTTTCAAACGTTCATCATAAGGCGGTCAGGGTTAATGTAAGCAACGTTACATGCTACATGTAACTTTACTATAGTAGCTGTTTCAACCAGTAGAACTCGTAGAAATATTGAGTGCTATAAAGCATGCTAACATTAGCATTGCTTACATTAGCATAATAATATTTTAGCTAATTTCATTGATGGAAACCGAGCGCTGTATCATCTCTGACAAACATTAGCTTTGCGAACATACTAACATGATCCTAGTAGCATTTTTTTTTACATTGACAGAAATATTAACACTTTCCTCTACCATGCAGGGTGAAGAAGTAGAACTCATAGAAACATTTAATGCTATCACTTGTTAACATCCTAACATTAGTATTGCTACCTTGCTAACTTTAGCTTAATGGCATTTTAGCTATTACTGTTAACATTGATAGAAACCTAGCATTATATTATGCTTGGTTTATCATACTAATGTTAGCATTGCTAACATGCTTACATTAACATGAGTGGAAATCTATATAAACTACAGTAAAGTCTCGTTATATCGATATCGGTTATATCGAAGTACTGCTTATTACGATACTATTTTCATTTTTCAGATTTTAAGCCCTCGCTAAAGTTTATGGTCACTAAAATGAGTGAAGTAGCTGGACCAAGTAAAAAGGCAAAAACATATAACTTCCATACGGAATGGGAGGTGGACTTTTTTTTCACAATGTCTTTTTCGAAGTGCGTTTGCCTGGCTAACCTGGCTAACCTGGCTAACCTGGCTAACCTGGCTAACCTGGCTAACCTGGCTAACCTGGCTAACCTGGCTATCAGCAGCTACTGTCCGGACTATGCATCCCTGGCTGATTCAATTCAGTGCAAGTCATCAAAGTAAACTCAGGTAATTACAAAAAATGTTAATAGTTAATTATGTGTGTTTTGCAATATTGGCTCATTTGGTTATGTAAGGTACATCAACATACATTGTACGTACAAATAATCCTCAATACATTTGAAAATAAATAGATATTTTGCATTTTTGTAGTGGGTAGATCATTGTGACTCGGTCATTTTAAAAGTAGCTTGCATGCTGAAAAAGTGTGAGCACCCCTGGTATAGAACAATGTCGAGTGCATTATTGCCCACTTTTAATGCAGTTCGGCGCAGGATCGGATATATTGACAGTCCGGTTATATCGATATTTTTTCCGACTCCCGACAATATCGATACAACGAGACTTTACTGTATATCTATATATTTTTTTTCTTCACTGTAAAGCGTCTGAGTATTCTGAAAAGCGCTATACAAATAAAATGTATTGTAATTATTAAAAACTTAGTGCTATCGTGTCAAGGTATTATATAAGGCATGTTAGCACTACAAGCATAGTAGCATTTGTTTGAAATTTTCGTAAATATTAACAGACACTTTGCTGTTCTATTCTGGGTGTTGCGTGTTAATGTTAGCATTGTTAGCATGCTAACCTTAGCCTAGAACATTTTAGCTGTTTTCATAAATAGAGAATTATCTAAACACGTTGTTAGCATGCTAACCTTACTCTAGAACATTTTAGCTGTTTTCATAAGTAGCGAATTATCTAAACACGTCATTCATAGTACATGCCTTTTAAAATTTCAGCACATTTGCCCACCATTTTGACACTCGCGCCTTTCCTGCTCCTGTCTTTTCCCCCTTTATTCGAACATTCAGCTCACGCATTCACACACAATATCTTCAGACACTGTAATCTACGTTGGCTACCACTTTTAGCAGCCGTTCACCTCTGGAGGTAGCATACAGTAGTTGTTGTCCTTTCTGGGCAGTGAATATGATTTTTCTTGTCCAGTCCACTTCATAACTGCCTCAACAAGTCTTGTATTGACTGCTCTTGCAGATTAGAATTGATTTTCCTCTGCAATGAATTTTCCTTTCTGTTTGCGTCCTCCCGCCATCATGAGCGCTTCCATTTGTCAAAAGAAAAAAATGTTTGGATGTCGAGACCCTTGTGGCTGGGGGGGCTAATTTCAGGGGGGATAAAAATGGTGTGGTGTGTTTCCCTCACAGAAACTAAGACTTCGCCCATACCGTCGTCCAACGCGCCACAGAAGGCCGAGCCTCCGGTGGGAAGAGCTGGCAGGCTGCTCACCTTCTTCTCACCTCTGCTGCTGGGGATGCTGCTGCTGCTCATGTAGTGAGTACACACACACACACACACACACACACACACACAACTTGTAATGAGTCGAGCCCCCCTCATATTTGAATTGATTACGGACTCAGCCCTTCAGTCACATATCAGCAAGGCAACGCATGTCTATCGCCGTCGAGAGCGCATTTAGAGAGATGGGCGAGTTTGTTTTACGACCCAGCAGCAGAGGAGTGCTTCATTTTTTTTTCCCCGCAGCGAAAACCCCCCTGAAGCGAGTGAAGTAAAACCAATCTAAAGCTGTCCCATTTCATTTATTTCATGGCTTTTACACTATAAATGGGGCTGTAATGGTGTGTGTCCTTTTTGGAGATGTGCGTGTTGAGCAATGACTACTAAGTACAGACATGCAAAACGAAAATGCTTTGGATGGGGAGGGGGGCTTCCGCTTTTTGGTATTCAGAGTGGAAGTGACACTAGTGACAAACAGCTTTTAACTCATAATGTTAGGAGTCTAAAGTGGGGCTACTATAGGAATAAAGTCATAATATTATGGAGATTTCACAGAAAAACAAAAATGGAAAGAAATACAAGAATAAGGTGGAAATACTGGAGAAAACCAGTCAGAATTTTACAATAATAAAGTTATTAACAAAAACATTTTTAGAAGCTGAAATATTAAGGAAATGTATTTCCCAATGTGGTAATATTATGAACGGAGTTGCAAATTTTGGAAAAATTTGTTTGGGAGAAAAAGGAGAATAAATACTCAGCAAAAACATTACTTTCTAAAGTGGTAATATCATGAGAGACATGAAGTTATATATGAGATGGTATTAGGAGAATAAAGTTATAATGTTACAAAAAAAAGTTGTCACCTGGCAAGAAAAAAGTCATCATTTTTAGAAAATGAATTGTAATATTCCAAGGGGAAAATGTGTAATATTTTGCACCTTAAAGCTGAAATATTCAATTTATTTATTTTTATATATGAAACAAAACAAATAATCAAGATGCAAATTTCTTTGCTTTTTGTCTGAGATGCAATTTTTTTTGCAAAAAATGTTTGCAAAATTTTTTTTGAGACACAAAAAAATCATAATATTTTGAGAGAACAAAGAATAATGTTACACATTTTGCTAAATTACGTTCAGAAAAAAGTATGATATTGGGAGAATAATGTCATAATATTCCCAAAAATAAAGTTGTCAACTTAAGGAAAAATTCTCATTTCACAAGAATAAAGTCATAATATTGTGAGGAATAAATATCTTTTTCTAAAGTAATATTATGACAGAACAAAGAATGATGTTGCACATTTTGAAAATTGGGTTGGGAAAAAGTTATATTAGGAGAATAAAGTCTTAACATGAAAAAAAATCATTTTACATGAATAAAGTTGTAATATTCTGACGAAAAAGGGGTTTGCAGCTTTATTTATTAGAAAATGTGAGGGCTCTAATAATGTGTAGAAAATTGTATTTTGGAAGGTTGTCAACAGGTTTTCTGTGCTCTAACTACAAAAATATTCATTTATCCATTTATAAAGAAGGGAATTACCTTTCATGTCTTGGTTTCTCTACCAAATGTTGCCATTGTATGTATTATATTAGATGATTATGAAGATTTGAAAACTAACAGTTTGTTGTTTTTTTCAGATGTAGCCATCTTATTGCCAGAAGGAGAGGAGAACGAGGAACGAGGAGGAGGCTGCATCTTTGTTATTCTCTTTTGCACATGTTCCCAGGATACAGTGCATTGATCATTTCTGTCCATCACACACTACACCGCCAAGATGACTTGGACTATGCCCCCCCCCCCCCACCCCCCACGCGCCCTCATGCAGCATTTTTAATTAACGGTGACAGAGATGTTCTCCAGAGGAGGTTTTTTTTTTTTTGGGCCTTGGCGTTGTCATTTTCATCAGTAGCGAGAATAGGAGCAGTGCTTACAAACAGTCATCATCTAACGGAACCTGCTGGCTTCCTTAAGGAGCCACAACTGGCTGATTTGTTTGGCTGGCAAACGGCATTGATTCCCTTTTTTTGCCTTTTTTTTGGTCAGATTTCACTGATTTTGAAGCGATTCTTTTTTTGTGACAACACAGCGGCATTCACACACACACACAAACACAAACTTCAAATTCAAGCATGTGTGCATGTGTTTGTCACGGTGCCCCCATACAGCTAAACAGTCATGCCAAAGACCCAACGACACCCCCACCCTGCTGAAAAACAGTCCGCTTGGTTAAAATAATGGATTGGAAAGGCTTTGAAAATTGTGGTCCCCTAATTGATCCACTTTGAATCAAACACGAGGAACCCTGCAGCTCAGGGTTGCTTTCACCTTCCTTTTTGTAAACAAAAAAGTCAGAAAATAAAATCTGCATTCCCCCCCACCCTCACCAACTGAAATGGACTTAACCCTTTGAATAAGTCTGCCTTATTTCCGCTCTTTGCTTTGTATTCAGCGACAGCCAAGAAGGACTTGGATTGTACAAAAAGAAATATATCTATATATGTAATAAAGTCTAAAACTGCCCAACTACTTGTTTGGACTTTTGACAAAAACGAGGCTGTTTTTTTTTGTTTTTTTTTATTTGGAGGCATTGATGGCTGTAAAAATAACGAAAACATCACTTTGCTTTCTGACGCCTTCACAAACATAGAAAATGTGTTACTGCAGTTTTCAAAAGCCAAGACCTGTTGGTATTATGTTATTCAGATGGGTTCTGATGTGTTTTATTGCCATGATTTTTTTAATATATATTTTATGGACAAATAATTACAAAAAAAACACATATAGGATTTTAGTTGTTTTTTTCTGGCTTTTTTAAAAATCAGACGTTCATAATGGCTTAATTCTCTGATCCTATTTTGTAAACTATGATATGTAACTTTAACATTGAAGACAAAGTTTATTATTTAATAATAATAATAATGATAATGTATGTATTTAGCAGTAGAATGTCGTAACCTGTACCTGGGGTCTTTTTTATAGCTGTATATACAATGACAGGTTTCAACCATTAAATGTGACCATTTCACAATGAATGACGGCGCACTGGCTCTCATTTTACTAACCTTGTCTTCCTGTTCTCTTTATTGGTTTTATCATCAAATTGGCGCCACGAAAACTTTGAATTTGAATTTTTAACATTCAAGACTCAAAACAAAACTAGACTAAATTCTTCATATATGTGATGTTTTTATGTATGAATGTGCTCCGCCATTGGCTAATGGCACCCGACGTCAGCTGGGATAGACTCCAGCTCATGATCATTTGTCGCCCTGTTGGATGGCCCAGGCTGGATTTGACAGAAGAATCTGCAGCAAAGCTCACTCTTGACTTCTGTCTGTCTCTTTAAATCCTCTTTCCTTATTCTGACGACTTGCACCAGGCCGATACAGAGGCAGGGGACAAATCGATACACCATCTAACACCTGTCAGCTGGAGTTCTGTGTGTGTGTGTGTGTGTGTGTGTGTGCCCGCATGCAGCATTCAATATCCCTCCCTTTTTGCATTTCTGCTTTTACACTGTTGCTATCGCCATGACTTGTCCAAAGGCACCAGTAGTTTTGTTGCCGTGTTTCTCATTACAAGCTCAGGAAGAAGCGACCACAGCTTGAACTCTTCACCCCATATTTGGACACAACTTAATTAAATGGCAATTGAATTGTTCAGCCATGCTCTTTGTCTGCGACATTAACCTCTAAGATGTAGTGTGTGTGTGCATGTTGGGGGAGAAGCAATCGCAAAGCCTCACAACCTTGCTCTGCTCTAATGACTACTTTGACCTTTCACAGATAAATAGATAAATGTCCTCCTTCAAACTGAATTGTGCAGCAGCAAAATGCTCTCTGGTGAAGGAAGGCCGCTTCTACTCAACTGTATCGATTATAATAATATTTTGTATTGCCCTATATATAAGTGAAGACAATGAAGTGTAACTGAAATTAAAATGAAAGTTTATTTATTGTATCTGTCCACAAGAGGATAGCAGAGACCAGCTTTAGTTGCTCTGTCCGTGGTGCTGAAAACACCCAACTAACGACACCACATAGTATGAGGGCCGAGACACTGCAGGTTTTTCTCTCCAACCGTTTTCTCCAGCAGGGGATTTAATTGACAAGCTTCTTCCCTCAAATTGAAGGAGGTACTGATCATTAAAATCACCTGTTTTAAAATCACTGGAAAGAAAACCTGCAGTGTCTCGGCCCTCCACGGCACGAGTTTGACACCCCAGCAACATACAGACATACCTTAACATATACGTACTGTAACACATGCATACATACACAAACAATTTTTTTTTGTCTCAACTTGCTTCTAATGCACTTTTCTGCAAAAAAAAAAACAAAAAAAAAACCCTCACACGCTCAACAGGGGCCCCAGAAGCACCCAAAAAGGGCATAAAATGCCAATTTTGAGGGCGGTGATTTTTTACATAACGTTTGTACGACATAACGTATGTCGTTTTTTCAGGTTTTTTCAGTTTTTTCAACTTGCTTCTAATGCACTTTTCTGGTCAAAAAACAGGGGAAACCTCACACATGCTCAAAAGGGGCCCCAGAAGCACCCAAAAAGGGCATAAAAATCTAATGTTTGAGGGCGGTGATTTTTGACAAAAAACATAAGGGTTAGTATGTCGTTTTTTCAGATTTTTGACAAAAAACAAGTATGTCTTTTTTTTGTCAATTTGCTTCTATAATGCACTTTTCTGGTAAAAAAAAAAAAACAGGGGAAACCTCACACACGCTCAACAGGGGCCTGAGAAGCATCCAAAAATGGCATAAAATGCCAGAGTTTGAGGGCGGTGATTTTTTTTACCAAAATAAAGTTTGTATGTCTGTTTTCTTTTTTGGGGGGGGGTTCAACTTGCTTCTAATGCACTTTTCTGGTCAAAAAACAGGGGAAACCTCACACATGCCCAAAAGGGGCCCCAGAAGCACCCAAAAAGGGCATAAAAATCCAATGTTTGAGGGCGGTGATTTTTGACAAAAAACATAAGGGTTAGTATGTCGTTTTTTTTCAGATTTTTGACAAAAAAACACAAGTATGTCGTTTTTTCAGTTTTGTTCAACTTGCTTCTAATGCACTTTTCTGCTCAAAAAAAAGGGGAGGGGGACCCCACACATGCTCAACGCCCCAGAAGCACCCAAAAAAGCATACAATTTACAGAGTTTGAGGGCGATGATTTTTGACAAAAAACATAAGGGTTAGTATGTCGTTTTTTCAGATTTTTGACAAAAAACAAGTATGTCTTTTTTTTTGTCAATTTGCTTCTATAATGCACTTTTCTGGTAAAAACAGGGGAAACCTCACACACGCTCAACAGGGGCCTGAGAAGCATCCAAAAATGGCATTAAATGCCGGAGTTTGAGGGTGGTGATTTTTTTTACCAAAATAAAGTTTGTATGTCTGTTTTCTTTTTTTGGGGGGGGGGGTTCAACTTGCTTCTAATGCAGTTTTTCGGTCAAAAAAACAGATGAAACCTCACACACACTCAACCAGGGCCTGAGAAGCATCCAAAAATGGCATAAAAAACAGAGTTTGAGGGCGGTGATTTTTGACAAAAATCGTAATCATAAGGGGTTAGTATGAATATGTATGAATGTGTTTTTGTATATATGTTTGTATGTATGTATGTATGTATGTGTGTTATTGTACATGTCAATGGAGGGCTGAGACACAGCAGGTATTCTCTCCAGCGGGTTTCTCCAGCAGGTGATTTAATTGACAAGTTCCTTCTGTCAAACTGAAGAAGGTGCTGATCATTAAAATCACCTGTTTTGGTGACCGACTGCATTTGAACTATTATCCGCCTGAGGGCAGTAGTGAGCCGTACTAAGCTAAACAGCGACTGCTCTTCACTGCAGAAGAAGTACTTTTTCTATTCTTTCTTTTTCTTTTTTTTTTTTTTTGCAACTGGATCCAGGACACCAGTACAGAACGATGGGGGGGTGAGTATAATAATTATTATTACTATTGGGTTTTGTGCAATGAAAATAATGGTAACGTATTTAGTGTTAGTACTTTAGTTTAAAATATGGTGTAATGTAGTCGGTGTTAGCGGATCTGTCCGCCTACATAGCGGTATCCTTCAGTAGCTCGTTAGCATGCTAGCTCCCGGCTAGCTGTCAGTTCAGAAGACGCTAATGAATGAATCGTGTATGAATTATTCATGTATTTATAAGTGACGAAGGATGACGACGTAGCTACAATACGTGTTCGCGCTGTGTTGCATTTTTTCCGGTGACATAATTAAACAGAAGACGACAGAAAATGAGTGTCGTCATTACAGTCATATCTATTTGCATAATTTCCCATGACGCATATGCATGTCATTTTTATGGATGTGTGCAGTCAACCTGAGTCTTGCTGACCCTTCACCCCGCCACCACCCAGCCAGCTATCCATCCATCACCATGCAAGGGTTCTACTCCAAGCTGGACTCCTCCCCACTGCTGGGGGTCGGCCTCGGGGGAGAGGGCACCCCCGTGCCTCTCAACCTGGCTGTGGAGACAGAAAAGGCTCAGGCCCTTCTGCAGACCTTCAGCTCCGCCTCTTTGCTGGCGTCGGCTGGCCTGGGCGTGTTCTGTGTGGTGGCGGACCACGCCCTCCAGCTGCCGCTCATCCAGCATCACCTGTGGCTGCGTGCCATCCTGGACAATGCCACCCATGCGCTGGTGGGGCTGTGGTCCTGGGCTGTGGTCATCGGGTTAAGGAAGAAGAGTGACGTGTATGAAGTTCTGCTGGCCGGTCTTCTGGCGTCAATCATCGACGTGGATCACTTCTACATGGCTGGGTCGCTGTCACTGAAGGTGCTTTTACCGCACCCAAATTTGGTAAATGGCTCGTTTTTATTTAAAAATCTGTTCTTTTTCCTCCTCCAGGCTGCTGTCTCGCTCCCTCAGCGTCCTCCCCTCCACTGCTCCTCCCTCATCCCTGTCCTGTGCCTCTCCCTCCGCTTCCTCATGTGGCTGGGACGCCTGAAGGACGCCTGGTGCTCCTTGCCTTGGATGCTCTTCGTTGCCATGACCACGCACCACGTACGGGATGCCGTGCGCCATGGCTTGTGGGTGTGTCCTTTAGGCAACACGGCTCCGCTTCCCTATTGGCTGTACGTCAGCACCACGGCGACGCTTCCTCACCTGTGCTCAGTGCTCATGTACCTGACGGGTACCAGAGACGTCATCTCCACCAAACACGGAGTCGCTATTGATGTGTAGAGCCCACGCCGAAAGAATGGTGACATATTCTATTTTACCCGTGCCAATCACCGGTGTTGTTCCTTCACAACCTTTGGAACGGAATCTCTTTTACTCAAGAGAACATTGCTATACGTTACTTTACATTCACCGTTTTATTCATACGGCTTTAGAGGAGCGTGTGTTGGAATATTCAACAGGAATAATGCACTAAGGCAACCAAGAAACTGGAAATGGTTCATTTATTTTTGAGTATTTTTCACAAAATTCTGCTATTTATTGTGTATGAGTGCTACTGAGCTACGACACTTCTTCAAATTGAGCGATGGATTTTGATATGTGATAACGCTGTGAGTACTGTGACAGTGGTTAGCGTAAAAAAAGAGATTTAGTGTTTGAATGTTGGAATTGAAGTTATATGTTTTCGTTAATGGTTAAAAACATCCACTGTTATTAGATGCCTAAAATAAAGCTTGAATGCTTTGTGCCACATGTGAGAACAGCCATACCAATATTTGTCCACCAGATGGCGACAAGGAACCAAAGGGAAGCTCGTCATTTTCCCATTAAATGCTTTGCAAAATATCGCATTGTTTCAAAAATTAATTCATGAGTGATCGTGGTTGACTACGGTCTAATTTTTACTTTCATTTTGTACATTTTCAAGTGTAAAAATGGGCTAAAATGCAAATGGCTTTGAATAATCTCAATAATACAGTTGCAGCTGTAATTAAGCTACACCTGAATGCCGACCCACAACGTCACTTCCTGTTCTTACATCCGAAGACATTTATTGCAACACACGCCTTATTCACGTCTGAAATTGCTTATTTTCTCTTGATTATGGGCTCTAATAATGTCTAATAATAATAATGTTCGTATGTGGAAGGGAATAAACAGGTTTTATATGTCCCTAACTAGTAAAATATTTTATATTTAAAATATCCTGACTTAATGTCTAATGGCCGAATTTTTTTTCTCTGCAAATACGACGTCCAGTAAATAAAATAAATACATATATATATATATATATGCCTGCAACTAATGATTATTTTACTTGTTTCAATTAATCGAGTAACTGGTTACATCTGGTTACTGTAGATATCTGGTTACTGTTTTAGAAAACATAAAGATAAGTCCACTTTCATGGATGACTCAGGAAATTTGAAATTATATTTACATTTTTATAAAACAAATATTAATCCAGTACCAAAATAGTCATTAATTAGATAAGATTCATTGTTGCAGCTCTACAATTATTTTGCACATTTTTAATTCACTGTTTTAATTTGCTTGAAGTAAGGATTTTTTTTAAAGCCAAAGCTTACTTGTACTTGTAACACAGAGTGTGTAAATGTACTAATTGCACTAATAAACACCCTGAACTAATCAAGTGTGATGACATGAAGAGAGCGCTTGAAAATGTGATAAAATAGTTTTTTATTATTTTACAGAACCGTACAAGCTTATGGTGATATCTGGCAAACACATGAAGCTAAAAACAAAGACTCAGACTATGTACATCTGCCAGGGTGTAAACCTCAACAGGCACCGCGTGGCATCACATACCGCAGAGGAAAGGCTCACATGACATGATGGACAGTTACTAATACTGCACTTTGCCCACAGAAAAATGTAATTGCATGACAAAAAAATATCTTTCAAATGCAACGGAAGTAAATATTCATTTTTTTCGTGTTTTTTTCAATACACCAAATTGCGTTCTGCTGACCAAAACAACTTAATGTTACAAAAATATATCAGTATTTTAACTATAAAAGGGCAAACACAAACACATGCGTGGTGGTACTTTCTTTGTACTCCACATTGGAACGAATGAGAAATTGAAGAAAAAGTAACAGAGTTTCAAAAAACTGGGGAGGACAACACAAATACACAGCGTACATCCTGATTATCCCAACATTCTCTGATTACAAAACGATTTTTCCTTGTAACCAACGCCAACGGCTCCATGCATTTCCATCCCAATTACGAGAAACTCGAACACAAGAGGGCTTTCCCAAATAAAGAATACATGCCATATAAAATACTTGGCAAAACAAAGCTTCAACTGGATCTGTGCATTACGTGTTAACATAGCTTGAGAGAACATACGGTCGTCAGACTCGCATCGAGCTTGCGTTCCCGATACGGTCATTGACTTCAGTCCCTGGATCATCCATGACCGCACAGCTTCGGACACAACGTCATCAACCGAGGACAATTACAGAACAAAGAAATACTAAAACAGATATAAATTGAGGTATTTTGGGGTTTTTCACGAGCACTGACCAGCACTGATAGACACAGGTCACCATGGCGACCACTATCTTGTCAGACCACATGGTCACAATGAACTGACCCAACCCCCCCTTGCGTGAGGTGCTTTCGACGGGCCTGACTTGAACACATTTTCAGGAAGTTAGAGGTGCAATGGGAACACTAACCAGACAATTTCCCCGGTAAAAAAATAAAGGTTCCTGGAAATGGGGGTGTGGTTACTCACTAAAGAACCTTAATAATAGGTACACAAAGGTTCATCATGGTCAGCGCCCGTGCGTAAAAAGAACCCCGTGTCCAAGTTAGCTATGAGTTGCAAGCGGCTTTCAACACGTTCTACATAGGAAATTGTACATTTTTTTATTTTTTGACTTGACACTTGATATGTCATCAACCTCTAATTACTTTTACACTTGCATGGAAATTAAAAATCCTGCAAAATGTCAGCCATTCCGATGGGATTACAAAGGTATTGCACATGTTCCTTGAGCGCTGCACGGTCACAGCTTGACTCTGCAGCAAATTCATTCAATGAAGAGACGGACTTTGATGATCAGCATCCTCCAGCGAACTAATTTGTTTTCTAAAGTGGGCAACTTTGACGATCCGCGTTCTGCAGCAGCAAATACCTACAGTATTTTTTTGTGTGTTTATTTTCAAAAGATCCCTCAAAATCCTCATAACAAATGTCCTGATTCGTTCACACCCCATCAGGCCAAACCTTGGCAGAAGATACACCCACAAGAACTTCTTTAGCCTTCTAAAAACATCTCTATATTACTGTAATGCCATTCAAAATAGTTGCACGAGAACATTTCCTATTATTACAAGTTATGCATGATCTGTTTTTAAAAATTCATGAAATCTAATACAATAATTCAAAGGGGGAAATACGACTGTTGACAGTAGTAGTACTCCAAGTATTGGGTTTCCGATACCAACGTAATTCAAGTGTCAGAAATGTCTGATATTGCCTGGGTAGGTTTCTGATCAATAAGCCACGTCTCTTTAATGTTGTCGGCTAACGCAGCTAGAAGATTATACATAGTCAAAACAGCATCAGTGAATGCAACTACTGTAGAAGAATATAAGCAAACGCAGCCAAAGCAGCATCAGAAAAATGTGGTTAGAAGAATATCAGCAAATGTAATGAGACGAACATCAGCAAAGATACGTAGCTCGAGGAATAAGCCAAAAGAGCATCAGCACTACAGCATTCACGACACATTCACGGACACACAAAACTTGCAGATGGCTCCAATATCTTACTTCCATTTCAGCCTGATATTAAATCAACAACAATGCATCTGTGATGCTAAGGGTCCTGTGTTGTCCAGCTGACTGTGTTGGCTGATATTCCAACCGTGAGGATCAGTCTCTGGGGTTCCGATATCCAAATCCGTAGTGGACAGGACTGATGCTATTCAAGCACATGAAGTCTATAGAAAATATTGTTGGCTTTGTTTTTTGCATGTCGAGCAAATTGATGTCGTTTTCCTTCTTCTAGCTGGTGGTGTGTTTGTCCCTCTCTTTCATTCTACGTGTCGTGCACTCACACACCTTCAGTGGATGGATGATAGAGGAAGAGGTATCACAAAAAGGAGCATCACCCAAAAGACAAAAAAATGTTTTAAAAAAAATATCAGACTAATACATGGCGTCTGTAGGACTGGAGTTGGTGTCAGCTGCCTTCCTCATCCACCTCACACGGATACGACATATAACAATGTGTGTGTAACAATAGCATGAGGGGTATTGGAAAGAGAAAAGTCTGTACTTGAATATGGGAAGTCAACATGCTGTCATCACGGCCAACTTTTTAGAAGAGCCCTAGAACGGGCTGAAGGAGGAGACGATGTTTAAAACCAACCTGCAGAGAGGGGGGGAGAGAGGAGGCCACATTAAAACATCCATGTACTAAGCAGTGTAAGCACTAGCAGATGTAAATGACCATATATATATATATGAAGACATATTTACAGGCCTCTGTTTCTTGTTTATAGCAACACATGGGTATAATACATACATTTTTCCGATGTAAATAGTTCTTTTCAGATAATCAACTGAGATGCCCTGGCACTGGAATACATTTACAGCAACACACACAAGCACAAGTATGACTATAGGGGTGTTATTATTATGTCCAGAGGGCTTTAATAATGTTGGAACCTTATTTTCTAACTACGAACATATTCCGTTTGTAAATAAGGAATGCTACTTATCACAAATGGGTCTGCAATCAATTTATCGTGATAAACAAAGAAGTAATGACGGATGAGGAATGACTGACTCTGAAGTTCAACTGTGACATGAAAAATCTCCAAAAATAAAAAGTCAAAAGATTTGTCTCACATCAAACTGGCATGGACTTCATCTTGACCATTGAACTGAGTTCCTGTTTGGTCACATGTTCACGCTGCCTCTGTCTCACCCTATAAATGAAAAAACAAACAATAGAATCCATCACCTTTCAGTCAGGGTGAAAGGCGTGTGTTAGTGGATGTGGACTTCAAGTGGGTGCGCCTTACCACACCAAGAAGATGAGGGAAAGGACGGTGGCGATGATAACCACGGCAAACAAAACCAGCAGAATCACCAAACCCAAATGACCGTCATCTTGAACTCCTGGATCTAAAAGGGAAAGGAGACTTTTAAGAAGAAGAAGAGTTTTAAGGATCTAAAAAGTACCAAAAACCTCCATACTATTACAAAATATAAATTGATTGATGCTGACTGACTGAGGACTAACATCTGCTTCACAGATGCTGGAGAACAGAGTGCATCAGTCTTCTCTGTAAGCTGCATCATAGTGCGTGTTGAGTAAGTGCACTTGGAACTGCAGACCACTTTTTTTTGGAGAAGAGCTTCCATTTACAGTCGTCCCTTGTTTATTGTGCTTCATTGGTTCCAGACGTTCAGTGAAGATTCAATATTAATACATTTAATATTTTTGTAGTTATGGTATAGAAAACCTGTTGACAAGCTTGTAAATATTTTATTAGAGCCCTCTAGACATGAAAAAACACCCCTATAGTGGCCTATATTGTACTTCATTTGTCTTTGAAACAGTTTCCTGTAATTACGCAAGGTGTGCTGTGAAGCCGATGCGCACGCTACAAATGCAAAATGATTGTTTTGCAAATAGACAGCAGATTAATGTTATATTTATCCAAATTCCTCGCTTTTCTTTGCCACTCGCGACGCCACAAATTCCAAGTCACTTTTAGGGTAGGAGTTAGCCGTGTGTAAAAATACACATTTTTAAGGCAATTCCAATCAATCCCTAATATTTGCCATATGTTGGTAGGCAAAAAACAGTCAGATAAAAATCCAAGTAAAAGAGACAGTACATGTTGAGAATATATAGATTTCCCTGCCATTGTATGATTCCATGTATTTATGGTAAGGAAGCGGCTGCCACAAATCACCACAAATACATCATTTAAAGATGCTTACTGTGCGCCTTTGCAGTAGAGGTCTCTGGCTTTGCACTGGAAGGCAAAATATAGTCGAGAAAAGTATCCTCTGGAGGTTCAGATGTGGCGTACTCTGCAGAAGAAACACAAAAACACATTTGTCAACTCGGATCAAGTATTTATTGAAAAAGAATGAATTAAAAGCGTGTTTTAAGTAACAAATATATTAAAATTATTATATATTTACACAGAGTCTGAGGATTTTTTTCTAACCTTCCCAAGGCTGAACAAAAAGCAGAGGACTCCAATCACTCCATTGGCTGTCAGAATCCACGTCGTCCCTGGCTCGGACTTGAATCTGATGCAGGTGGCCAGCGAGGGCGTCAAAAATCACAACTGCACTCTCCCTTGAGTAAACCTGATAAGGAAGATGAAAGCATGACACAAATAAGAAGGTTCTAGCTCTAGCTTATGAACAATTGAGGAATACAGTCTTATGCATGCAAGTGTATCAGCACTGTGTACAATATCGCATGTAGAGAAACAGAAACTCACCTCTGACCAGTATAGAGATCCATGTGGTCTGTATCTAATGTGAAAAACTAGGGGAAAATTATCATATTGCTGCCAAGAGGAGGGAAAGTTCCATGAGACATTCAGTCTCTTGGAATGGCCTTCTACCTCCTTTGCCGACACCGACTCTGGAGGGTCAGGTTTCACTATGAAAGGAAAAAAAATTGAAGAATGCTCAAAAGAGATGAATTTCCTACATTTTGCTTGGTATTTTCCTTATTTTGTTTTTTACACAATAATAATAATAATAAACAGTACATAAGACTTTGTGGCTAAACTGTGTGGCCAACATGCTCACCACTCGGCTACCATGCTGTCGGGGTTCTTATTTTGGAAATTTTTGTCATAACTGCCTGTTAACAACCTTCTAAATACAGTTCAACATAATTAAGATCACTCTTAATTATGGCATTAAACAACAACCCTTTAGACTCGTATTTCCTAATATAGCGAACATAGTAAAACAAAATAAGCCATTTAAAATATGAATAAGAGAGTCAAGCGTGATGCTTAAGTGTCTCACCAAACATTACAGGAACATTTCTGGCACCTAGTGAGGAGTGTAAAATACTAAGCTAATACACAGTGAAATATTAGAGCTGTATTTCATGTTGTCACCACCAGGAGTCGCTGATTTCCCTGTCTGAAAAATGTGTCCAAGCATGAGGCATTGCATAGGAATGTTCTGTCTTATGTATTAGATATTCTGTCTAATAACACAATATATGTTATACAATATATGAAAGTGATGGTGGGAATCAAATGGTGTTTTATACACAACAGGCAAGAAGAAATCATTCCACACACAGTAGCACTGAAAGTGTTTGACAACACAAATAGTACATTCTCAATATATACTTTATATACGTATCATACTCACAAAGCTGGTGCAACTTAAAGCGGGCTAATGTTGTCTCTGAGCCAAAGGCGTTGGTGGCAGTGATTCTCAGGGTGTGAATAGTCAGCCAGAAGGCTGGGTGATCCACATAACAGTTGTGGTGCACAGCGTCCACTAAGCATGGCTGCCACTCCTGACCAGTCCCCCTTGAAAAAGACAAAAACGTTTTTCATTTACTCCAAAAGGGTCAAAGTCCAACATCAAACTGCAAAACACCGCCACCAAGCGATGAAGACAAAGATAATATGGTAGTGGCTTGTTGCTGCAGCTGTATTTTACCTGAAGGAGGCGATGTACTCGACTGGAATAGAGGTATTTACTGATTCCATCCAGGAGCAGCTAACGTGAGTGTGATTAGGAACTCGACAGGAAATGCTCAGCAGCCCAGGGGGATCTGTGGGGGTGGAAAGGAGTCTGAGGTAGTTCCCAATGTATACTGGAACCATGTGAAGATATAAAATCTTGGAGACAAGTGCACACGAATGCCTGAAGTCACCATCAGGAACAAGGGGTATCTAATAATATGAAAAACTCTTCCTGGTGCACCTTGTCCCTCAAAAGGAAGGCCACTTTGGGAGCCATTTCCTGTTTGACAGTCACAGGAAGCAGAGGCCTTTGTCAATGTGGTTGTGATAACGCCAGTTTCCTTGGCAGTGACAGAAATGTCCAATAAGGGGTTAAAGAAACACACGTATTAAAGAGGCTAATGTGTAACGAGGTTGCTGAGCTAAATTGAAGCGATTCCTTAATGAGAGCCCAGGCGAGACACGACAACACTTACGGCCCAGCCTGAGTTTGACGGCGTGAAGGAGGAGCCCCTGGTTGTCATAGCAGCTGTAGTTGCCCTGGGCTGAATGGCTGACGTGCAACAGGACCAGGGATCCATTTGATGTTACTTTGTGCCATGGCAACGCTGGGCTGTTATTGAGATGCCACACCACGGGTAAGCTGGGGAGGGACATGTTATTAAGCCATAAAATACTTCACTTACAGGAGACAGTCCTATTAAATTATACCCATTCAGTAATGTCATTTCAGAGGAACCTTGGTTAGGGTCATTACTGTAATTTCAGGTGTATACTATTTTCTTTCAACCCTGTGGCTCATACAGCGGTGGGGCTAATGTATGACTATGTTCTAATCTCATGACATATCCGATATTTCAGAGGTACTACTAATACTGTGCCACCTGCCAGTCCGTGAGGATCAGGCAGCGCTTAAAAACTCGAGCTTATCAACCCATTGGAAGGAAGTCATTACCCAATATGATTCACCTTACAAAAAACTCATCACACAGCAACTTAACATTGGAGGCTGGAGGTCATTAACTCAAAATAACAGTCTGAAACACGGTGTCATCTTACAAAGAACGCTAAACCCATCACACAGCAACTTAACATTGGAGGCTGGGGGTCATTAACTCAAAATAACAGTCTGAAACACGGTGTCACCTTACAAAGAACGCTAAACCCATCACACTGCAACTTAACACTGAAAGGTCAGCTAGGAAATATACAAGTACCAATGCTAATTTAACATAAAGCCTTAAATTAACTTTTCCAGGTAACGCATTTCATCCAAGCAAAGCATTTGATTGGTGCCTAGGCTCTAGACTCCTCTGGTGGGCAGAGGCAGCATTACAGCACCTCAGCAACCGTCCATCCATCAATTATCTATGCTGTTTGCCTCCCAATGAAATAGTTTACTCGGACAAAATGCATAATGGCAAAATGTTCAGAGCTTGTTTTTTATTTTTTCAAACTCAGCACTTGCATATTTCCTAGCTGTCCTTTCACTGTTAAGTTGCTGTGTGATGAGTTTAGCATTCTTGACACCAAGGCGTTCCCAGGCCAGCTGTGAGACATAGTCCCTCCAGCGTGTCCTAGGTCTGCCCCGGGGCCTTTTCCCGGCTGGGCATGCCCGGAACACCTCACAAAGGGCGTCCAGGAGGCATCCAGACTAGATGCCCGAGCCACCTCAACTGACTCCTCTCGATGTGAAGGAGAAGCGGCTCTACTCTGAGCCCCTCCCGGATGACTGAGCTCCTCACCCTATCTCTTAGGGTGAGTCCAGCTACCCTACGAAGGAAACTCATTTCAGGCGCCTGTATCCGCCATCTCATTCTTTCGGTCATGACCCAAAGCTCATGACCATAGGTGAGGGTGGGAACATAGATCCACCGGTAAATTGAAAGCTTTGCCCTCTCTTTTCACCACGACGGTCCGGTACAGCGACCGCATTACTGCCGAGGCTGCACCGATCCGTCTGTCGACCTCACGCTCCCACTTTCCCTCACTCGTAAACAAGACCCCGAGATACATAAACTCCTCCACCTGGGGCAAGACCTCATTCCCAACGCGGCGGTAGCATTCCACCCTTTTCCGACTGAGAACCATGGCCTCTGATTTGGAGGTACTGAGTCTCATCCCAGACGCTTCACACTCAGATGCAAACCGTCCCAGTAAACGCTGAAGTTCGCAGCCCGAAGAAGCCATAAGAACCACATCATCTGCAAATAGCAGAGATGAGATTCTAAGGCCCCCGAACCGGACTCCCTCGACACCTTGGCTGCGCCTAGAAATTCTGTCCATGAAAATTGTGAACAGAATCGGGCAGCCTTGGCGGAGGCCAACGTTTACCGGAAACAGGCTCGACTTACTACTGGCAATGCGAACCAGACTCCTGCCCCGTTTGTACAAGGACCAGATAGCACGTAGTAGCGCGCCACCCATCCCGTACTCCCGGAGTCATTTTGTCCTCTATAAAACACACACATGGAAACATGATGGCACAAAAGCAACAGTTGGAAATTCCTTACTTAATTTGTGACTTCCCACATGCCAGTGTCACATTGGAATCCAGGCGTCCATACTGCACGTCTGATACTGCAAACACAGACATTACATAAAACATTAACGCACATTCTTACCTGCATGCTGACATACTGCGTCTGCATGGTGTGTATTAGCGTGATTTAAATGTCACGCTTCGCAGTCTGGCCACAATAACATCACCAAACAAGGTGAGCGGTCTCCACTGTGTTTATTTGCACTGAAAGTTTGTCATTGTAGACATTTACAGAGCATTACTTCGTATTTGAAAAGCCGCTTTGACATCAGTAATAATGAACATCAAATGTATTTGAGTAAGTTATTGTGTTACTGCAAGCTCTTCAAGTGGACAGCATTCAGGTAATTATCTTCATAATGAATAATTAACTGTCACGACAACACAACAAAAGGTTGCAACAGCAGCATTAACACAACGTCCTTGCCAAAGGGACACATTGTTCTCACTTCTGGGCTCACAAATAAGCAATCCCCAAACCAACAGCCTGTCTTGTTTGATTGTTTATAACCTTTGTTTGTCCCAATTTAAAGGCTGAATTTGGAATACAGTGGAACCTTGGTTAACGTCATTCATTTATTCCAGACGGTCTGACTCTCAGCGAAATGAACACAACTACATAAATTCATTTTTCCCATAAGAAATAACGTCAAACCCATAAATGTGTTCCAGGAAGCCAAAATGCTAACACAAAACATGCCATAAACAATTCAAAATGCATGTACAGTAAATACATACAAATGATGAATGAAAGGGATAAATCAACATTTAAGGATATTTTTACATTCACTGAAATGTGATTATTCATGTGTATTTCTTGATTCCAATAGTGTTACTCAGCTCAGTAACTCAATGGACAGTAACTGAACAAGTAAATGGAGTTTCAAGCGACAGCACTTTAATAAAAAAGTTGAAAAACACTTTTGAATTGTATTGAATTCAAGAAATAACTCATGACAAAACAGGAAGGTGGTGTCTGGTTGCCACTTTGCACTCACATCAAGAATCATCTTCAATGACGGTAAAAGTAACCTTAAAAGTTCATTTATCGAATTAATTTGTCATCTGTATGCATTTAGAATTGTTTCAATTGTTTGAAAATATGAGGCAAAATTGTGGCATACATTTTTGAGGCAACATGAGGCAGGACGCTAACAGAGGTTCCACCGTTTTTGTCTGAATTCAGGCGCAATTTGCATATACAGTAAAAAGGAGAGACATGGAGGCCATTATCAGTGCAGTCAAAACTGAGCAGAGCATTCAACTTAATTGAGTTATTTCTGCTCCAAATCACAAAGACAATTTTCACACCCATTCTCAGTGGCGCGTAGTCTCCATTTGGTGCTAAATTGTTTCGAATATAGTAAAAAAATGTGTTATACTTTTCTATTACATATTCAGTCAGATGGTATAGCCAGATTTGATGCCAACTAAGAGCAGTGTATCGCTGAGTAAATATTTATTTTGATTTTAGTCATTTACCAAGTGGATACTTTATATCCTGACTATGAAAGCATGTGTGCACTGTGGATGTTTAGATTGCCACATGATATGAAAGGTTTCTTTTACAGTAGATCTCAGGAAAAACATTCAAAAGGCACACACCTTTGAGACACACTTTCATTAATTCACAACCACAGTCAGCTTTTTGCAAGCCCCGTGCTATTTGCTAAACTACTATTTCCCCCAAGTTTCACTTCCTTGCTTTTCATATGTCAGTCATCTCTACCTTCATTTGGCTGAGATTTGAGAGACACACTGGTAAAAAAACAACAAAGTCAACTACTTACTAAAACTTGCCGTGTTCTGTATCTTCCTGTGAAACTGAGCACCATATGCATTGCAGACTCAGTGTTTAATCAAGTACGGCTGCTCAATAACCCGCCATGGGGCCACAGAAAGTTACCAATGCCAGTAATTTGATTAAAAAAGGTAAGAAACATATATATATATAGGTTGCAAATCTATTACTGCATTTCTCTAGTTTAGTTAGGCTGAATTTGGTCGGTTTTCTACATCAACCCTAGTACCGAAGGAAACTGCGACACAGTGAACACAATCAGGACAATTCAGCCAAACAACAATGGAAGAGAAAACCTCAGCGTCCAGTTGCAACAGTTCATATCTCTCTCTCAATACTTTTAATAGTTTTTCATGTATGATTTCAGCTACACATAACGCATTCCTTACCCCCTCTGTGTGCGCATGTGTGTGTGCAGTTCCGACAGGCCTTGGTGTTGTGCAGAGTTGGCTGCTTTGAATATGTGTATTCATGTTTTATTGGCAGTAGAGCACATTATTCCCCAAACCCGCAGCGTTCCGCTCATATCTGATTCTGCCTCTGGTAAAAGGGCCACAGCTCACGCACAAGTATCCAACACACACATACACAAAACCACACACATATGCATTTAAGTGCTGGTCTCCATACAAGCATACTTTCTCACTAGCGTATGTGCAAAAAAAAATTAAAATCAGATGGGTGGGGAGACGCAGAGATTTCAAGTTCAATGAAACTCAGTGCTCCTCAAACAATAAAAAAAAAAGGAGTCGTTATGTTGATGGGAAGGAAAAACAGTGACAGTTTTACTCCAAGGGCTAAGGGCCAGCTTTCTTATTGATGAAGTGAATATTTCAGCCTTGGCTTGGTGCAGATAAGGGAGAGAAAAATTAGAAACATAAGACACTAAGAAAGGAGAAAAGTATCTTTGTAAAGATGGCAGATTAAATCAGGGCTGTCCAAAGTGCAGCCCTAAAAATACAATTAAACAAATAAAGACTTAATATTAAGAGAAGTTGAAATATAATATAACAAAGTATTAAAAAAAATGTAAAAATGTGTTCTTTGTCACTGATAACACCAAGCTCAGAGGCAGGCTGTTCTTTAACGGTACATGGCTTGGATTAAAAACAATATGTAAAATCCCCTTTGCATCCTTTGATTTTGCAGTATTTGGGTACCCCTGGATTAGATTATTATTAAGGAATCGGGAAAGGAAAAAAAAAATCAACAATTGAGTTATTGTGGAGTGAGTACAAATGGGGAGAAAAGACAACATTGTGGTCAAACAGAATTAGAAAAATGTTTTTCCTGTAGTATGTGGTGGTGTTTTATGGTGTTTTTCAAAAAGAGAAACCGTACAGTGTAACCAGTTATTTTATTCTAAACGCTGGTGAGTTTCCACCCTCTTTTCCCCAGCAGTTGCTTCAGCTCCCATGGGTCAGTGGCACTAAAATAGCTCTTCAGCTTGCTCTGCGCGTGTGTGTATAGAATGAACAGTAACGTCTTTGCATGCAAATGCATTTTTAAATATGACCTTAAGATAAGAGGATGCCGTGCATGTGCTGCTCTAGGTGTGTGCCTTTGTACGTTACCTTCACTGGTCCAAATCTGAGCACCACTGAGACACAGTGACCAAGATAAAAACCAGATGACTGTCAGACTCCCAGGACCGGGCAAAAGACCTGGCATCTGGAAAGATACAGAAGGTATAATCATGAAGACTTACTGCAAAGACTAACGAGTCTGTCTGCAGCTTTTTAGAAATGACATCAATGGCAAGGGCCTTTTGGCTGCATTATTTTCATTCGCTCATTCATTCATTTTCGACTTTCTACAGGCAATTTGCACTCTCTAATTAGCCTAACATGTGTGTTTTTGGACTGTGGGAGCAAACTGGAGCAAGAGAGTAAACCCATGCAAGCATAGGAGGACATGCAAACTTCTGTTTGCTTGTGTTGTTTTTTTTTCTATTAGAGTGATGCGGTTTGTGTGTATACTACCGTATATAGTATACCGTAGAGCTGTTTATGAGATTCAATAACCTTTGATTTAAACGTTAGGAGTGTCACGAGACACTCAAGATGAGCCGATACACGAGATTGGATCTATGAGAACGAGATGAGTGGAGGTTTTAACATTACTTAAAAGAAAATTAGAATGAATGAACCTAATTTATTTTATTTACTTATTTTGGTCACTCAGTGAAGGTCAGTTGACACTCATATGGTTTGCACATTCGTCATGCTGACATTTTTGCAAACATCGCATGAACACCGACTGCAACACAGATGCACTTTTTGGCATCTTGACCAAATAATTAAACAAAGAAAAGAACGAAAATCAACAGTCTTTCATCAGGGCAAGGTATTATTATTGGCGCATATAACTGCCAGAATCTAAGCATGCTTGAAAAAGGGTGCTCTGGAAGCTGATTATGGTGATATGTTAAAAGTTGATGATGTGACAGTTTAAGTCAAACAGGATGAGGACTTTTGACTTCAGGAAACGTAACCCCATCAAAATAGACGAGCACTCAGAGCTCAGATCTCCGCCAAGGCCAATAGACCACTTATATTATGGAAGCCGTATTATTTATAACTTCACCATGGCTCACAAAATTGAAAATGACTGTATATAAGATGAGATAAAAGTTTGCATTGCAGTCTCATGATCTGACATAGTGGTGTTATATTCACCACTCTGGGACTGGAACTTTTCACAGCACACTCAGCAAATTCAAATCCCACTTGTTTACATTCCTCCTCCTCCTCTCGCCATACCACCTTGCCAGTGATCAAAAGCCCCTTGAAATTTGGGACACTCTGTACCTGCAACCCAGCGGGAACTGCTCATTACGATTCATTTAGTGTTGGATTGATGTAATGTTGTTGGGTGGCATTCCGATCAATCCAAAATACAACTATAGTGCGAAACAATGTCAGCGTTTCGGTATAATACTTGTGTATTTGGACCGTTTTAACAAATTTGTTTACCTCTACACTCTGCAGTCGATCGTTGGCAACATTTCTCCAGCATGCTGATGCCAGAAGGTTCAAGGTTCAGTAAACACATTTGTGTCAACATCTCTAATGGTGTGCCCTCTACCTGGTAGTGCTTTCCTCCAGAGTAACTGGAGCTCAGCAAATACTGGCTGCACCTTTCTGTCGCTCCTGTGAAAGGTTTTCTAATCATGCTTACACAGTCTTGTATCTCCACCTCCCGTCATCTTTAAAGGCTGTTTTTTTTTTTTAATCCATGCACCAGTTTCCTAGCTAGAGACTGGCTGGTTTTCATTACAGAGGCATGACAGAACAACATGCAGTAAACAGAAGGTCACATGTGCGCATGTTCGTAAATGTCGGTGTCCGTCAACATCCATCCCTCCCCTCCCAACACCGTTTTCTTAAACTTGTGCAAAATATCCTGTTTCACTGTTGGATTTCGGACTCAAAATTGCGTGGTGGTCTGCCAAACCCAAAATAGGCGCTATCAATTGCACTGCAGTTGCCAGTTAGTTATATATTACAGGCACGCATTCAGTGCACTGATTATCATCTCCACTCTTTTGGGGGTTCACCTCATAAGCAGGCTAATAGCACACAGGGCAAACCATCAAATGTACTTTTGGCAACCACAAAATCTGCAAACCAAGCTTCATGCCAGGTCAAAAGTTCTTTATAAAGTCCTTGTACATATGATCCCAAATACCAGATTCTGAGAGACAGTATGTCTGCGGGTGAAATGCTTTAAGTGTATCTACCACATCCATCAATCCGAAATGACTGCGCTAAAACATCAGAAAGATACAACCCTTATTTTGGTTTTTTTTTGTGGCACTGCGTCAAATGCACAATGGGGATGGTCGTGTTGAACTTTTCTGGTTCTGTGCCACCAAAGGTTACTTGTGCATGCCAGGTTTTGCACTAGGCTGCAACGTTTTTTTCAAGCTGCTGTGATATGCTAATTTTATTTGCTGTTATGAGTGCATGGGCTCTATCCTGGCACTGCTGGGAGTGCTGGGCGCAGTCTTGAATGGGCTGCTTCTATCGGTGCTGATATCCAAGATTTTAGATGGAGGACAATTTTTTTTGCTGATATCGGACAGCCCTCTGATCAAATGTTGCATATTTGAGTTATATTTTTATTATTTGGTAAATGCAAAATGCAAAATCCCATGTTCACATTTGTTTTAATTAGGGAAGTCCCAATCCCATTTTTTGGCCTCAGATTCGATCCGATAATTTGGCAATGGTATTATAGATTCTTAGCAAATAACTATTGTAAACATAACAATTTTTAATAAAGTTTGAATAAATATTGAATTTGGCAGTATTGTTATACGTATATCAGCAATGTAGTGTTGCAATGACAGAACATACATTCTAAAAGACTGGAAAACACAACATTCTCCACGACGGAGATGGGTTGGTTGTCCATGAAAATAAATCCAACTGCCTTTTCAATGATCCCTTTTGTAATTTCACTCTCTGTTGGATATTTGTCTTTCCTTTGAAAGTCCAGAGTTTGTTGCCCTGGCCTGGCAGCCTTTTTGGGGGTTGCCTTGCTACAAGCTTTGTACTCCATTTTATGTTTGGTCCTCAGATGACGATAAACTTGTGGCATTGAATGGAGCTCTACTAGAACCACCACTTGAAATTGTCATTTTACAGACATTGCAAGTGGATATAGGACTATTTTCAGTGGTCTGCCGGGGAAATACTTCGTGTTTAACAGTAGATTCCGTTTTTTATTACCCAATTCCGTGGAAATCATAGGGCTTTCTGCTTTTTTGTGTTTTAAATACAGCATTTGAATCACTAGGATGAACCGTGATTGCAAGTTTTCCCACACGCCAAAAATATGCAAAACAAATCCAGACAGACCCACTTACACATACTTAAAATAGTTACTATTTATAATTAACGGACCCTGGCCCAACACAACCACAACCACTGAGCTAAAAACAATATAAAAGGCTTAAATTATTCTGGTAAACTATTTCTTACAAGAAAAAGTGATCAAGGCCAAGAGTGTGTATGCCAAGAAATCCTGACAGAGGTCAGGCATGAGCTCATTCTTGAAGCACTGCCATGACTGGCTGAGAGACAGAAGAAGATAGTATTGTGTACTTCCATAGCTGATGCTCAAAAACAACCGAGCACTAAAATAAACTGTTCGCACACTTACATGATGACTAATCTGATTGAGAAGCGCTTGCTTTTAGCTGTTCCTTTCAGTGACAGCACAATCCCACACCGTGAGTCACTCACACTCCTGCATGCCACTGCACATTCAGTCATCTTTACGAGGCAAAACGCAAGGCAGAGTGGGGGTGAAAATGGGAGGGGAGTTGAAAACAGGGGGCTATCTACAAGGCTAGGGCAGGACTGCAGGAAAATATGTGCAGTAAGATTAAACTCCATCCAGTCTGACTAGCTTCCAGAATCATTGAAAGTGACATGATGTCCTGTTCATTAGCACCGGTCACAAATTAACAAAGACGAATGTTTCATTTAGTCTAATTTACTGTCTGCACATTGTGTTTACGCTTGCGTGTCATTGAGGGAACCTGTGCTCAGCTAACAGCTCAGTAATAGTGATGTGTGTGTGTGTGTGTGTGTGTGTGTGTGTGAGAAAACACAGTGATACTGTGTGAGTGAAGGCACACAAGCACTAAATCAACAAGATTGGAGTGTCCAGCCAAAATGTGTGCCAGGCTAACAGGGGCACACTACAATGGCTCCCGTGTTTATGCAGGTTTCCATGACAACCACTGCACACTCATCTGGCCTTTTGAGGCGATAACAACTGTGCTGACAGATGAGTGTGTGTGTGTGTGTTTATGTTATATTTCCATACGTGAAGTGTCTCAGTGCAGTATTGGCTGCCATAGTAGTTGTTTGGATAAGTCACCACAAATGTACTTGCGTATCAGTGCACATTTTCACATTATACTTTTTTTTCACATGGAACTAGATTAAGATTAAGATATGCCTTTATTCGTCCCTCAGTGGGGAAATTTGTAACTAGCTTTTATTAATAAATCAGTCCGTAGAAGAAGAGAACAAGGAAGTGTTGACGTACTGCCCTGTGTCTATTTCATAAGGCTGACTAATTTACAGCCATCCTGACATGGTGTCATTCACCCGCCCTTGCAGTATGTTGATGAGAAATAGCCACCGCAGGAAGTATGCTGTCCAGAAAAAAAAACAAGAAACTCTCGAAATATTAATATGTGAGACTATGTCTTATTTGTGCCTAATATGTATTATTTCCTCTTATTATGTCTACTGTATTGGGTAATATGAGTGTAAAAGTGACTATAGGGTTGTTAATTCATGTCTATGGGGCTCTAATGTTACAAAAAACATAAAAAAATCTATGTAATTTGTTTCCAAATTCCACTTTTTAATATTCATCTTTTTTTTACCTTTTACACTTATTTTACCAGAGAGTGTATATTTTATGACAGTAAATATAATGTTCATTAATTGAATCAAAATTTTGCCCAGTACTTCAGAAATGGATGTAGCTGGGCTACCTTGGCTAATGGGATGTCAGCCTCTGCACACACTCTGCTAAACTAAGAGAGGAATTTACATTTTTTTATTGTTTTATCTGATATGACTATTTGTTTTAGAGTAAATGAACTACCAAGGAAGAAATCATTGAAGACTGACAAGGATAAGGAAGAACAGATGCACTATGAGTCCTATAACCAGAAACATACTACATCAAGTTAGTCTCCTACATTGGCTTGTGCCATATACGATATGTGGAAAATGCCAAAGATTAAACACAGAAAAAAATAATGGCTGCCATGTGTATACAGAGATAGAACTCAGCCAATCCACAGCCAGAGAAGGGGGTCTGAGCGTCAGTGAGCAAATCCCTGTGTGAGAAGATTTGAATTATGACATGTTAAGAAATGTGCCAAACACGTTATAACACTTTGGCCTTGTGATTGAGTTCTCCTCAAATTATTTCTAAATTAATTCGGCACACATACCACAAATCTGACCTGTGCTGTGTGTGCAAGTGAGTGTGCGTGTGTGTGCTGCGGTATTATCTTGGCCTAAACTCTACACTGCTGGAATTTCCTTAAAGTCAGCCGCCAGGGCAAGATGGCTACCATATGCCAGCTTTTCACACTGTGCAAAAAAAGCCCACACAGGATTGGATGTAGATATCACTAATTAGCGTTTTCAAACTGAAGCAGGACATCCAATCCATTGAAAACCAATGCAGGCACTGCAATTACTGTGATTGAAAGTCAATATGCAAGGCAACCAGGTTTCAGAAAACAAATGAAGCACGGAAAGCAAATTATCCATTAATACTTGAGGTCTGTGAAGTTGAGCCGATGCCAGGTAAACGCAAACCAAGCTCGTTCAATATGTATCAGCAAAATGACTTCTGTTTCTTATTAATTTAAGAAACGCTGTGGATACCAGGTTAAGTCAATGACTGTACGATTTGTGAAGATGGGGCGTGGAAGAGTTACTGAGACAGCAACACAGAAAAATAACTTTCAGTCATGAATGCAGCAAGGTGTTAGGCGCTTATATTACACTCCCACCAAGGTGGTTGAGTGCTACTGTAAACAGCACTAGGTGCTAATGCTAACCACGGTCAAAAAGTGAGCCTCCATGTGCTTTTCAGCAGCGTTACTCAAGCAATAACAAGAGGAAGATTGAAGATTCCCCAATAGGTCAAAAATGCAAGCAAGGTTACAATACTAGCAACAGTGTTTGTAGCTAAATCAAGTAATATTCTGAAACTTTCAATGTAATTGTATGCAGTATGTATAGAGTTGATACATCCATTAAAATGTCTACTTTTGGATACACGACTCACACCCTGTCCCCCAAGCCCGCTTGCAAGCTTGACTTTAACTTTTTCCTCCATGTTTTTGCAATGAAACATAACTTGTGATTAGTAGATTTAATGTGTGTAGGTGATGAAATGACTAAAGTAGGACTACATGATTTCCATGTTAACGGAATCACGTAATTGGCCAATAAAAACGGAATCTACTGTTCAATGTGGAATCTCATGGAAATTGAAAATTCAAATAACGAACGATTGTGTGGGGAAGTATTTGCCCAGCGGACCGGTCAGTCGTGGCACTAAAATGATGACTACAGAACTCTCAGATCTCCTAAAAATATAACATACAGTAAAGTCTCGTTATATCGATATTGTCGGGAGTCGGAAAAAATATCGATATAACCGGACTGTCGATATATCCGATCCTGTGCCGAACTGCATTAAAAGTGGGCAATAATGCACAGGGATGGGAATGGCTTTGCTGAAAATCAGCTGAAAATAAGTCGGGGGTCTGGGGGCCAACATTTCAGCTTTTGAGGGCACTAAAACTGGCATACAATGAAAGAAATATTAAGACCTCAAACAACAAAAATAAATGAATAAAAAACATGGAACAAACTGCATTCAAAGTAAAATTAATAGATTTCCATAGGTTTGAATATGTGACTCACAATTTCCTTTTAAACACGTACGTTGAAGTCAACACCAGGTAACTTAACATAGTCGTTTTCTTTTTGCAATCAGTGCATGCAAACGATCAGTCGCAACCTTCCTCTTTTCTGCTTTTTGATGTGCCAGTCTTGCAACTTTCGCTGCCTTCTCGTTTTTTTTCTTCTGCTCAGCTCTACTCTCTTTCTCATGTTCTCTCTTTCACCGTGTTCCGCCATTACGGGTTCACCGAACGCGTTTGAAACGCGACGTGTGATTGGCTGAGAGACACGATACAACCAATCACAGCAAGCCTACTAAACCAGCTCATTTTCTCGTCGACTTCGCGGCCAAGATGCCGCCTCGGCCCGATCGGACACGATATACCGAGACTGTACCTACACCTACCCCCCCCCCACCCCCCACAATTTTCTCAACGAATTTACACGAATTACGAAAATGGACTTTTGCCAGAAAAATCCGCGGAATTCCGCGGATCCGCGGAAAATTCCCATCCCAGAATGCACTCGACATTGTTCTATAGTATAGAACAATGTCGAGCAGCTTAAATCAATCTTTGCTTAAGGATTTCAATACCAAAAAAGAACACGGCAAACGGCTGCTTCCAGTCAACTTTATTTTTCACACTTCCACCACCAGAGCGCAGCACACACACCGATTCCCGCACTTCCTGGTTCACAGGTCATGCTCAACCCGCCCCACATAGCTGGCCAAACACATGCCTGTATAGAATCTATACACACGAGAGAAACCACGAACGCCAGCATGTACATATGAAAAACAGTGATTATTGCAAGCGATAAAAAGATATCTGAATACAACACAATTAAATACATGTATTTGTACGCTTGTGTCTTTGTTGGAATAGGTGTGTATGCTATGTCAGTTGGTTCTTCTGTTGCAGGCATGTGTTTGGCCAGCTATGTGGGGCGGGTTGAGCATGACCTGTGAACCAGGAAGTGCGGGAATCGGTGTGTGTGCTGCACTCTGGTGGTGGAAGTGTGAAAAATAAAGTTGACTGGAAGCAGCCGTTCGCCGTGTTCTTTTTTGGTATTGAAATCCTTAAGCAAAGATTGATTTAAGCTGCTTTTGTATCGATATAAGCAGACCAAATTGGCTGGCGGGAGATGAAAAGGGCATCGTAGTAACCGGATTATCATAATAACCGGGTATCGTACTAACGGAACTAATTACATCATAAAAGACTAGAAATTTGCCGGGAAATGAAAATAGTATCGTAATAAGCAGTACTTCCATATAACCGATATCGATATAACGAGACTTTACTGTAGTTGTCACGAGACAGCATTATCATAATACAGGTCTTATTATAGAACTAAACTTGCTAATAACATTCCTGAACTCTGCATTTCCACAACCCAAGGATCACAAACACCGGCCAAAAAGATTTTTGCCTAAAGACATTCCTTGGCATCACAGATGACAAACCTATTTATGCAAATTTGTAGGTGATATTTGAGTAAATACTTCCTAACACAGTCAGACATTGCTTGATCCTGGTTACATACTGTATATAACTTAACAACTCCTTTACTGCTTTCGCATCCTGAGAGGTTGAACAGGCCTTTGGTGTGCTGTAGCTCCTCTGAAAACGTTTATTCACTACATACACGAGTCACAAAGGACCGTCAGAACCCTACTCTGTGTATTTAAGATTGCGGGTCAAGTCCACTTTTCACCCTCTTGAGCTCTCATTTAAATGCACAAACTACAGTAATCAACTTTTTTCACAAAAGAAAATCAGCTGCAGCTCTTTCAGCATGTTGCATAACACGGTTTAACTTTTTTGGACTGTATTCAGCTGTTACCAAGAACCAAGACTCTGCCACAAAAAACACACACTGTTTTGGTTTATATATCTGCTTTTGGAAAATTCCATACTACCAGCCATGTGTAGAGTGACCTACGCATCTGCCAATACAAACACAAGCACACACAGAAATGTTAGGAAGGGCGTGCATTATCAAATGTAAGCTACTTAGTTCTACTGGCTCAAATACAAGACTTACCACAACATTTGCTTTTGGAAGAATTTGAAAGCCCTGACCTCAATCTAATCACACACCTTTGGGATGAACACGAGCAACAATTGCAAGTCATGGCTTCTCTCGGATGAACAGACTTACAACACCCATGTTTTGCCAATATTTGTGTCAATATAGCTCTGTTTGAGACAAAGGTGATGGTCGAGAAACATGGAGCCCTGACCTATTCACCTGTGGTTTCCGTTAAACAATGTTAACGAGATAGATTTGGTGCATGGTACATAGTATCTATCTGATCAATTTCTAGCTCTACAAACCATCACCAGACAAGCATCAACTTGATCTGCTGTCTTTGCAATTCTGACAGACATAGACTTAGCCATACATTTGGCTACAGAAGCTGATCTTAGCTGGACTTAGCTTGGTCCAAGTCTATAAGACAGCAAGTTGACAGGCCAAAAAAACTCTCCCCAGTTCTGCTTTGCCACATACTTATGATCTTCATGTCTGTGTGTGTGTGTGTGAGAGAGAGAGTAAAGGCTGCGTCCAAGTGCATTTGACTGGCGCCACACTACTGCTGGGAGCAATTATGGAGACATGAAGCAGATAGTTGGAGATTGTCGTTTTACGCAACATTTAGGGTAAAAAATGCATGCATTATCGCATATAAGCCACATATGATCTAGAATAGATTGTGAACATTCAGCCTTGGAGAGGTCGGAATCCTCACCAGTCACCTATTTGATGCAACAATGGCTAGAAGCAGAAGAATTCTGATAGGAATCAACAACCCGATGGTCCCCCATTGTTGATTTAGCTATCATGCACAAGTGTATGGCCACAAAGTATGTGTCTATGTATGGCACATTAATCTTAGACTCAAGTGACAAATGTCATAGAGAGGATGGATGATAAGTTATTAAGTCTTATTATCATTGCTTATCATGTCTGCTATTTTAGTTAATACAAATATGAAGATGACTATAGGGGTGCTGTTTAATGTCTACAAGGCTCTATTAATGTTTAAAAAACAGAAACTTAACTATGAAAATATTCTCTTTATTGACATTTAATCCTACTTCGTGGGAATTCACCTGTCGTGGTCGAGACAGGAGCCAATCAAGTGTGATAAATGAGGGGTGCCTGTACTGTGATTGTCACCATGTTATATGACCAGTGTTTCCCATACGTTCATTTATTTGTGGAGGCCCGCCATAACCTGTTCACTCTTGCTCATAAACACATAATGACACAGTGGGTTCGTGTAACTCCGCTGTTAACACAACTCAAACGCATCTGTCAGTCAGAGAATCAGAAGGTGTACCAGGAGGTATCCGAGTTGCCAACAAGGTCGACGGGGAGGCTCTAAAATCGGTGATTTAATTAGTTTAGAGTGGAAAAGGGATTCCTCCCTCTTCCAGCGTTCATTACAATTACATGCAAATGCCTGATGGGCAACGATGCAAATTCGAAGATCACGTGTCAAACACGCATATCCCCAATCCACCACAAATAGATTGCAATCTTGTGGGAAACACTGATGACCTTTAACACAGTTAGAAGAAACCTTCTGCCGTGTGTCAAGCAGGAAGGAAAAATATTGGGAAGCACATACCCCCAACCGCCCATTTCCACCCACACACACACCATGACCGTCCCACTCACCAACCCCAAATGGCTCGAGCAATGACTCACTCTGCTGGGAACTCCACTCTTTAGCCCGTTACTACTGTCCTCATACACTCAGTCGACACAGAGTGAAAAGATGATAACATAGTGTCGATGGAAAAAGAGCGATGAAGAGAAACCGATATTGGAAAAATAACAGAGGGAATACATGGGACCTGACACAGAGAACAGACAGGCATGATTAAATTTACTGTGCACGGCATAAATCAGTGTCTGTTTAACGATGCACTTTCCACATATCTGCAGTGAGAAAGCTCGCTCAGCTTCAGGTCAGACAAAGCCCAGTCCAAACCAAATGAATGTGTAATGATTTACTGTAAATACTGGGAACAGACGTAAAAGGGAGAATGCCGGGCGTTTTCATATGACTGCATCCTAAAGGCATATACACCGCAACCCTTCATAGACAGCTCCTAGTAGTGTGGGTCATTCTGTGGCCGACTGCTGGTAAACAGGAAGTGATGAATGTTTGTATTAGCTGATATGAACAGTACCAGCGTTATGTAACTTAACATTAGATGTGTAGAGGTCAATGCTTTCGGGAGTAAGCATTTATACTGTCACCTACTAATGAGCTTTGGGTAGAACAAGTGGGGACAATCAGGATCAAGGAATATACATATCCAAACGGATGAAATTAGCTGAGGTGGCTCGGGCATCTAATTCAGATGCCATCCAGATGTCCCTTTGGAAGGTGTTTTCCAGGGAAATCCCTGGGTAGACGTAGGGTATGCTAGAAAGTCTATTATGTCTCACAGCTGGCAGGAGAAAGGAATGGTCCTGGCAGAATGAGAGGAAATGTCCAGAAACTGACAAATCTGGGCATCCCTTCTTAAACTGGAAATGTTATATTCTGCATTCACGGCCCCAAAAAAGGGTCCAGAAATCTATTTTTGTTATTTTTTCTCAGAAAGTAGTTTACCACCACCAGTGTGTGACTGAGGAGTGAATGAATAACGGATTCACTTCACTGAGGCGCTTTGTGCACCTTGAAAATTGAAAAATAAAACCGAATCCATTATAATAATGTCGGGTTCAAGCACGTCATAGAGCACATCAAACCTCAATACATTATGCCTATTGTTGATGAAACTATGCACCAGATGCATAAAGAAGAATGATTCCTCATACCTACTGTTACGCACTGATTCTCTGAGTAATATCACTTGATCAGGCCTTTTCTAACATCCCATTTTATGTAAATCTAGCAGGACGAGGAGGAGTGAGCTGTGTGTTTTCATCATTCGATGGTATGCCTGGAACATAGCTCCCGCAAAAAGCAGGGAGCTCCTGTAATTGGATTGTATTTAGAGAGTGGGTTATCTCAGGTCACTTTCTGGACCGACCAGGTGAAGGAGTCGCCTTACATATTTAAAGACAGCCAAAAAATCCCACATAAACATAGAACTGGGAACACTGGGGGAGGAAACAAGGAACCACATTAGTTATTTATGTCCTATTTTTAATCCTGAAGTTTTGGGGCCTTGACAATATCAATTCCATATTTGCATTATTGATTTACTCTGCGTCACCATGGATCGGAGCTTGAGACACTCATGTGTGTGTGTGTGTGTGTGTGTGTATGACAGACATTTGAAAAGGCCTGCTTAAGATCAAAAACAGTCAAACAGGAAGTAGGAGTTAAGGCAGGATGTTTTAAACCAGAAACAGGTCCATAAAAGCACAGGTTTATTTTTAGTTAACTTGTATGATGTTACGTTATACACTTATATTGCATAGAATCTAAGATATAATAAATAAAACTTTGTACCTTTGATAACTATATTCTGTTGGGTTGCCTTGATGTCATATTGATATCAAATATTGGGCCAATATCAGCAAAAAAAAAAAAAAAAGAGTATGGGATTACATCTAGGGCTACGTTCACACTGCAGGTACCCCATGAGTTCCACTTTAACAGAATTGTGGACGGAAACGCAAAATTGGCCAACCAAAACAAAACCTACTGTTAAAGGCATGTACATATTTCAAAATAACACATTTTAGAGCTGTAATTATAATACTGTGACACTGTAAAATTTTATCACACTCCCAGAATTTCATACTGACTAGTGCCTAAACCCCAGTAACCCTACCCCGTTTGCATCACGATCTAATATCCAATAATAAGTGTACATTTTGGGAGTGGCCTTGTATTGGAGCCAATCTAAAGGCACACCTGTGCAATAATCAATATCTAATCAGCTTTGTGATATGCCACACTTGCATGGTGGATGAATTATTACTTACTAATGGCCAATAACCAAAAGTGTGTGAGGATTATTTGAGAGACAGGCCTTTTTTGTTCATAGTTTTTTATTTTTGAATTCACTCATGCAAAAACAAAAGTGTTGTGTCAATATTTTTTGAGGGTAATTTTTTTGGACAAATGCTGCACTAATTGACATAATTGCAACGTGAGTGATGAAAATGCATTAGCATGGTGCCGGCGCCCACTCCCTGACTCCAGTTCCTGCCCTGTTATATAACGCTGCTACAGTGCTGGGTCTATTCTCAAGCTCAAACTAAACTGGATGGCAAAAGGTTGATTGCTACTAGTCAGCAGGCGTTGTATTAAATGCAGCACATGATGCAACAATCAATATATGAAACAAAATAATTACAATTCCAGTGAGAAACAAATGATTGGATCCCGATAACAGGCATTACTGGGGTTATTCAACCAGTTAACTATTAACTCCATTTGATGTCAAATGAAGTACAAAAAGAAGTAATAAACTGACATGCTTAGCACCCACAAGTCTAACACGGGCGTCTCAGGTCATGGCTAGCCTTTATATTTCGCCTTTGTACTTAAAACAAAAACACACATTTGCTGTGTGATCACAATCTGAAACAAATGGTTTGTGGATTTTTAACTTCATTTCCATTTGTTTTTTGCCCCGCGTACCTGCCAAATGTGATATCATCAGCACGCTCCATAACATACCTTTAACCTCCTTGAACAACACTAACGCTCCATGAAAACAACAAACACAGCAGGAGCGGGGAGCCAGGCGGCATGAAAACAGAGACATGGAGCCAATAAAATCACAAAAAAAGCATAGTTAAAAAGAGCGAGGAGAAACAAACCCGAATGTGTGTCAAAGGTGAAAATAAAATGAAGTTGAGAAGTTGGAGCAGGTTCATATGCCAGCATGTTTAGACACACAACACAAACACACACAGCAGAATCTACCCAGTTGAACCTATTGATAAATCAAACTTACATCCAAAAACACCAAGTCCCGCCCTTCAAACTACCCTTGGAAGAACCAACCCAAATGATTCCCAAAATATTCACCACGGTGAGTTGAACATCCAGTTCTTTTTCCATAGACAGATGTGTCTCACGAATAGCTTTTGCACCATCCTAACAAAACGGTGCATAATTGAAACTGACAAGTCTGTCAATTATAAATGACCAGTCCAAAATAGTTACCTTGCTTGACTGCATCATCACTTTCCACTGAAACAAGAAGGGTGATAAAGCAAAACCTTCTTGCCTTTTATAATGTACCAGGAAGCTGTTTCTTCGTACCAGATATATCAACTTAAATATTTGGTGATTTTGTAAGTGCATGAATATAATTCAAACGTATCCTCATATTCATCTCGCATGCAATTTGTACAGGACCTGTACCTGCAACCCCAGTGTGAATAGGTTTTTGTCATCAGAAATGCATAATTGTCCCACAGATGCCCCACATCCAGTCTTCCAGGCTGTGAATCACCAAACAAAAGTTTGTCTTCCCCCCCCCCGCAGGTTGAATAAAAGTATGCCTCATGTTGCTTTGGCAAGTTCAGGAAAATGGTTTTAAACATTCTGAGTGTTTCTGTCCTGCACTTCATCACATTAGCCAAACTCTAAGGTCTCCCTCTGAACATGGCATTCCAACAGTGCTGAGAAAACCAGCCATGTGCTAATACATTCTGAATACAATGTGGCTTGCAAATTGCAGTTTGGATGGTAACTGCTGAAGTCTGTGTTCAGATTCTAAGAAAAGGTCCTGTGGTTGAATGATAAAAACCTCATCCTGCAGTAGATATCCACAGAATCTCCAAACAAGTCAGCAGAGCATCTGATAGAAAGGGAACACATGCTCAAACATTTCATTTCCCTATTATATTTTGAGCCTGCATGGTAATTTTAAGACAGGCTTGGTTATTCCCTGTAAAGTTATTGACGTATATACAGTAAAGTCTCGTTATATCGATATTGTCGGGAGTCGGAAAAAATATCGATATAACCGGACTGTCGATATATCCGATCCTGCGCCAAACTGCATTAAAAGTGGGCAATAATGCACTCGACATTGTTCTATAGTATAGAACAATGTCGAGCAGCTTAAATCAATCTTTGCTTAAGGATTTCAATACCAAAAAAGCACTTCCTGCGGGAATCGGTGTGTGTGCTGCGCTCTGGTGGTTGAAGTGTGAAAAATAAAGTTGACTGGAAGCAGCTGTTCGCCGTGTTCTTTTTTGGTATTGAAATCCTTAAGCAAAGATTGATTTAAGCTGCTTTTGTATCGATATAAGCAGACCAAATTGGCTGGCGGGAGATGAAAAGGGCATCGTAGTAACCGGATTATCATAATAACTGGGTATCGTACTAACGGAACTAATTATATCATAAAAGACTAGAAATTTGCCGGGAAATGAAAATAGTATCGTAATAAGCAGTAATTCGTTATAACCGATATCGATATAACGAGACTTTACTGTAGATTCAAGTTTTCCCACTGATGACAGTCCTTGCGAATACGTGGATGTGAATGGATGGATAGCTAGTTTCCCAATCTTTAAGATCTTTTTAAAAAATACAATTTCAGGTCACCTACAATGCTGTTTCCGTGTGGATGAACAACTGAAACAGCTAAATATTTTGCGTTTTGACCTGAAATCAGGCGTCGGGACGTCGTTTCAAAGGTTTCCATGTGGATAGCCCATAGGTTTTATCTGCTAAATACCACAAAAGCCGCTAAAAAAGCAAAACAAGCAAAAAAGTGTATCTGCCTCGCTATTCAACAAACTCTGAGGAATCAGTTTTTGTGCAACTTTTATTTTCAAACATCAATTCATTATCACAACAATATCGCTAGTTTCACTGTGTCAACTCAGCTTGAAAGAAGCCGCAACTCCAAGCCACAAGAGCAGACTCCACTTTGGTGGCTTCACCATGTGGCTAGGAGAAATAGAAGCTGCAATTAATTTAGACAACCATGGTAGAAGTAGAAAGAACCCAACCACCAAGTCAGAGAGATTTGATAGCGTCTTAGATAGTTTTGTTCCAAAGGGAAAACACGGAGCTCTGTTTTTTGGTGTGGGGATTAACCTGCATTTGCAGGGGCAGAGTAGAGAAGAAATGCCCCATTGTAGGCCTCCCAAAGTTGCTTCGATATGAAAAGCTGGCTCTTTCTCCTTCACACATACAAACACGCACATACCAAGAAAAGTATGGCTTCAGAGTCTGAGTTGGCGAGCAATACCCAAGTTTTTGCAGCAGCTTTCTCTTTAATTTTGAAGTGATTACCGAGGGCCAACATGTGTGTGACTGGTGAAATATGAGTGCAGAGAATAGTAGATGTGTTTATGTGTGCATTCAGATACCCCAAGTCTGAAGCCATGTGCAAAATGTATATACAGAACGTATGTGCACGCATGCGTCTGTGTGGAGGTCCATATGGAGTCAGCATGTGTACACATATACAGTATGTGTTTTCTTTGGCCAGCACTAAAGCAAAGATTGGGGCTGCCAGTAAGAGCTGTCTGCAGGCTATCAAGGGAAACTAAAAACCAGAACCGGTCTGCAAGTGAGCGTCCGCGAAAGGTTTTGCTGCAGCAGAAAGAACTGCATGAGGCTAACGAGTATTGTTCTGGGACTTGATAGAAAATGTTGGCCCCGGACTCTGAAAGATTATTCTTCTCTGAGCTTGCATATTTCAATAACCAACAAGTACAAATGCAAAACATCTGCTGATAACTGTGATCTGTTGAATAACATGTTGGTGAGAAGTGCTGTTTAAAGTTTGTAAATCGAGGCAACAAATTCGCTAATTTAAAAAAATAAAACTAGTAAAAAAAAGTAAAATAATATGCACTAATAAATAACTTTTTTTTTTCTTTTGACGCTAACCAAGGATCCATTGTACTATAAATCACACAATAACTGTCACTGAGCAAAATTATAATGCATTACTTTCCTTCCTGGAGGCAAATGATTTCATTTGTGGTGTACTAATCACCAGTACACAGCAGAATAGTGGTTTCTTAACTAATCTGTGTCTATTCTGACTTTGCCGGTGGAAAAAGGCCTTTGTGTGGATAAGACTTTCATGTTATATAAGCGCTTCAAATCCAATTCCCTCCCAAAAATGGACAAAGTAGAGATTACAATTGTGAAACCTTTCCTGATTAGGACATAAAAGGTGGACAGTGAAAAGAGTCGTGTCATGTTGCAGTAGTAAGAAGCAACTGCACAGTAAATCGGTGAAAAATTAACGCATTAAGGCTGTCTTATCAACTTGAAGTGTTTGCTGATTGACACTTGACGTTGCACTTGCCATTGCTCAACTGACAGTAAACTACAACGGCAATTCTGTGCTGTATTCTTGAAAGCAATCATCAGGGATAAGATAAACGACCACATGGTGCAGGAGTGCCCTGACAGGAAGGAGGAAGTGAGAGAACATGGAGGAGTGTCACATGCAGGTTACGCATTGTAGGGAAATTGTTCATTTGATGTGCTGTTTATGTGGTGGATAGTTGTTTAGATATTTGAGCTGTCACAAAAGCAACAAATATTTGTAACAAATTGAAAGTTATGCTTGGACTGCATCTTTTCACAAATAGCTGCTTTTCTCCCATTTCTAGTCAGGAACTGATATTTTCTGAAACTTACCTATGTCTAATCTTTCTTTTTGTAAGTCCCATGCCACAGAACACAATATTCTGTGTGGCTTGAAAAATCTGTCAAAATTGTTCAAATTGGTCGTCATTTGAAAAAAGGCTGGGATTGAATGAGTTAATGAGCTATATTGTTAGACATTACACCAATTTGCTTTGTCAGGTCTTTAAACAAGACCACAGTGGATTGGTTTAAGCATCTTTAATGTAAACTGTATCCAAGTTGCCTCCCACAGCCTTCAATTTTTCCATTTGTTGCCGTTTGGACATCCTTACAACATACAACAAACATACATTACAATACATTTATATCCTTAATGAAACCTGAAACCTGTAAAGCAGGGGTCGGGAACCTTTTTGGCGAATAGAGCCATGAAGGCCAGATATTTTAAAATGTGTATCTGTGAGAGCCATATACATTTTTTTAAACATTGAATGCAATAAAATGTGTGCATTTTTATGTAAGACCAACAGTTTTAGATAATGGGCTCTAATTACGTAGACCAGGCACACTACCCCACACCAATGGGGTGTGGCCAGCACACTTTCGTGAGCAGCGCAGTGTCTAATAATAAATCAAATACTTGTTGCCATTAATACAACTTCTGCTGCTGCATAATTTTGCACTATACTCAGTATATTTCATTCTTTTGGCCATCTTTGCCAGAAGGCTTGGTTCTGCAGCTTTAGTTATTTGACTAAAGAAGGAAAGTTTATATTTACATGTTTTTTTGACATCTCAATGACCGAGTCATTGTCGACTACAGCATTACTCAGTAATAATCAAGTTTTGGTGTTTGACCTGGAAAATATCATCAGGAAAGATAGATATGGTTGGCCGTATTGCAGTAGAAAATAGATGGATGAATTAAAATGCATAAGAAAGTTGTTGATTTTGAATATTATTTTTAACAGTCATTTCTGTGATGTTTACTTTAAAATGTTAGCAAAAATACATTTTTATTGTGGTAAGAAATGCTTGAGAGCCAGATACAGTCATCAAAAGAGCCCTACCTGGCTCCCGAGCCATAGGTTCCCTACCTCTGCTGTAAAGGCATCAACCGAGGATCACCTGTACTTACCGTGTTCTCCTGTTATCAACATTCTTTTGTGGTCTGAAGATGCAGAACAGTGGCCTCTCCTTTTACGTGATTAACCTTGATCAACATGTCCTTTCTAATTTGAATGCCACCCAAGAAGCAGGGCCACAAATTGGTCTTATTTGAAGCAAAATACCTTTTTTACTCTATTACTCCATGGTCGCTGTGTGTGCTGGGTCTGTTTGCATTCCTGTTGGGCTCTATTTAAAGCCTTGATCACTCCACTGGCTGCAGGAATGCACATCTGTAGTCCCTAAGACCCTAAGACCAATCTCCAGTCTCCAACTCTCCACGGTGGCAGACTGGCATGTGTACAGACAAGTACTCAAAGAGGATGTTTTTGATGACATTGGGGTGTGCATTGGGGATATAAAGCAATCAAACTACCCCAATGAACAATGGATAATGAATGTGGTTTGATCCAGTGTCGCTTCAAAACATGATCCACTGTGGCTGAAAGTCACCTTGTCTACCAGCTCAGTTCATGATGTTTGGAATTCAATGTTTTACTATAGAAGTGCACACAGCTTGACGCTTATTCCACTGGGAATAAACATTGGAGTACGGTCCCTCCTGTAGCGACGAGTGAGCCGGATAAACTTTCTGCCAACCGCATGCTCAGCCACCCTGCTGCTAAACCCCCCTCCGGTTCGAAAGGTTCGAAATGACCAAGCACCTACCTTGGAAAATCTGCCTCCGATTCAAGCGCACATTATTCTGTTGTCGCCTTCCATGTTTGGAACTTTGAAGTTGTAGTAGTTGTTGTTCTTCGTTGAGAGGAGAGGTGATCTAGCGGCGGGACAAGCAACTCGGACGTGGAGAAGGAAGGAGGCCAGTCATGATAGCCGCAATTCCATTGGAAGAGAGAGCTGCCAATCATTAGGTAAGGGGGCGGGGTGTAACTGTAAAGCGATTATATTGAGTGTGAGGGAAAACAACAGTGTGTGAATGCGATTTGACGATATTTGAGTTTACATTTTGTTATTTTTCGATTTGCAAACAAGAATCTCAGGAAAGGCAGTTGGTCATATCGTCTGTCATTAATCGAATTGATGTGCAATTTAGGATAATGAATGGTGCCATGTCATTAACAATCACATTGCATCATTCAAAATAGATATGAATTTCTTACATGGGTGGCTCTCTATATAAGCTTACAGGAAGCTGGTCTATTTCTATATTTATCTGTCACAGAATATGAGAACATAAACAAATTAAAACCATTAATGGCTCCAGGGATTCATGCAAACAATTAACTGGATGTCACTTAAAAAAGAAAAGCTTTTAATAAAAAAAAAAAAAAAAAATACGAACCTGAAAACAGTCAAAGCTGCAAGCTCTAATATAATATACACGCCCACAAACTGTATTTTAGACATGGCAAATTTGTAGCATTGTCAACTGCAATAACCCAGTGTATTTGTGTAATGTGTTGTAAATTTAGTTGGAAAACACAAACATGCATGTTATATCTTGTATATCTTGATTCATTTAGAATGAGTCACAGCGTGGCATCAGGTCAAATAGCCATCCAAAAGATGTTTTGTGACGTAAATGTCTACTCTACTCTACTTAAGTGGCCCTGCCAACTAACCCGCAACTCATCCAATCAGAACTTACGGCTTACGGAACAATGTGGGGGGCAAGTCACTATTGATACACTACACTGGAAGTATGCTTCAAAAAGTCAGACCTATCCCTTTAACACTGAGTTACTTCATGCGCCTGGACACCTCTTGATTTATGTGTCATTGTTTTCAGAATGATTTGTAATCATTGCATGTATGTGTAACATTAGTTGCACTGCTTTACTGTTGTTTTGCAGACCGCAGCAAAAAGAGCATAAAGTCCACACTTCACCGCAGTGAATTAATAGAAAAATTTATTTAATATATGAATCAAAGTCGTTTTATTCTGTGCTTCAGGTCAAATGTATGAAGGGCAACGGGACTGTGAAAAATGTGGGACAAAAGGTTTATTCCATGCTATTCTATTGTCAAATGTGTCTCTGACTAACTGATGACACCTGTTGAATATAATGCATGTTGCACCCCCTTCTGGACGTTTGGTATCATTGCACAACGCCGTGGATAGATTCAGCATCAGGCAGTAAAGTAGGTCACTGTAAGAGAGGCATTGATTTGGCAATATAGTACATTTATGATTGTGGTTTTTGACACATATCCTACTCTACCCGGGAGGGAAAAGACCAAAATTAATGTAAGTAAAAATCTATGCATGCAAACAAAAGGCGGGTTAAAGTAAATGTTTCCAATCATACCAAGACTTACCAACAAATTTATTTTTTCACGCAAAAGAACTAATTAACAGAATAAAAAAAAAACAGGCCATCTACCTTAATAGGTAGCAGCTGTACCATTACACCAGCGTAAGGTACCATGTTGTTTTATCTCCTATCTGGTCCTGTCTGAAATAAATACAATTCCAACTTTGTTTTGCTTGTTTGACATAATACTCGGACATTTTTTTGATACTTTAACAACTTTATGCTACTAAAATGACAAATGTTTGACAAATATATTCTTTATTCGCATATTTTGACATTATTCTCGTGAAATAACTTTTTCCGCAAGCTAATTTGTTTTTCATATTTTTATTTAAAAAAGTAACGTCTTTCTTAAATATTTTAACTAAATGCCACTAAAATGAGATTATTGTTCCTCATATTAGTAGTTCTTGTAAAATTCATTTTTTCATTTTCTAAATATTTTGACTTTATTTTTTGTGAAATTAAAGCTGTTTTTTTCCATTTCTGCTGTTGGTTTATTTAGTCCTTTCTTGTAAAATTCTTGCTGTTAATTTTTTCATTTTTTTTTTAGAAATTAGATTTTTAGAATTTGAACAGCCACAAGCCACATATAGCACCCCAGCCATACTTTGGACACCCCAGCCAATAAAACGAAACACATCCACGTGACTCCCGTCCACACAATGGGCACATATGAGCATTTGTTCCCACTATGGCGTCACAGCCAGTCAGTGGGTGGGTCGGCACTAACTTGTGAAACATACCAGGGCTTAAATTGTGGCTAGTCACCACCATTTCCAAACAACACACCCCTTCTCACTCGGGCTGCCCTCATTGTTGTGCCAGCACTCCAATACAGGCGTATTAGTCTGACTTTTTGTAGCTGAGTGACTTCCATTGCTATCGCCCTGGACAGACTGGCCATCTTTGTGAGGATACTTCACCAGCAACAACCAAGTCAAAATGAATATACCTCGGTCAGTGCTGCTTTGTCTGGCAGTTGTTGGGCTTTGTCTGGGAGATGAGCCTGTGGAGGAAGTCCTAGTAGCGAGTAAGTATAGCTTCAATTTGTGATATAAATTAAAACCATTACAGAAATGCATTTTTAAAAGACAATCGATGATTCCTGAGATTCTGTTGCTAGGTCAAAATGTCACTAAGAAATGATTTGAGGACTATCACGACTGTAAATATATCAGCACCACATATTGCATCAGTGAATTTCTGCCATTTAAAAGTAATACACGGCATATTTTTGTAGTTAGAGCATAGAAAACCCATTTATGGCTTCCTCAATGTGGATTTTACAACTATTAGAGACTTGTAGACATGAAAATAACACACTTGTAGTCACCTTTCCACTCACATTACCCAATATATTAGCTAGAAAATAATCAATTGAAAACATAAACAAGACTCTGGCCGTGTGTGTTTCAAAAAATGCCTTCCAGACGTGTGAACAGGAAGTGACGTCAGGATTCAGATGCGTTTTAGCTAGAGTATTATTATTATTAAATAATATTATTATATTATGTTATTATTACGCTTGTTATGAGATAAATGATATGATCAAGTCCTGTGCGTGTTAATATTGACACCGAGTAGTCAGTGTAGGCTACAGTTCATAAAAGTCTTGAAAGGCCTTACAGGCAATTTTGCATTTTTTTCTCCATGGGAAAAATTGCCTCGTTTTTTGTATATTTCAGTTTTCGTCCATCCTTTAGGAGCAAACTAATAGCAAAAACCGAGGTGTCACTGTACTGTACTACAACACAGCAGCAGTTCTAGCTGATAAAAGACAATGGTGTACTGTGTAAACTAAAGCAATGCCAGACAGAATGACACCATGGCAAAACCGAGTGCGGCTCATTATAGTGAGTCAGAGGCAAAAGTCGTCATTGCTGTGCTGTTATTTCGTTTGGCAGAGCAGAGTTGGGTTTGGGAGCCACTTAGAAAGAAAAACAATCACAGACATTCAGGACCAAATGTGGGGACAAAGGAAGTATATTAGACTGCATTAAAAATATATAAAAACCACTGTAGGTGACCAATATTATGGGGTGTCCAAAGCGTGACCGGGGGGGCATTTTAGCACATTTGGCAAATATAATTCATCAAAAAAAAAAAAAAAAAACAAACTACAATAGCAGCCAAAAGGACATATCTGCAGTCATTTTTCAAGAAAAAGTCAAAATATTACAAAATGTGTGAATTTACAAGAATAAAATTTTAATATTAGGAAACAATAATATTTGGTAGCATAAAGTAGAAATATCTTAAATATTAAATTGTAATTTGGGGGAAATAAGGTTGTGAAAAAAGTAAAAATTTTAAAGTAAAAATATTGTGGGAATTAAATCATAAATACACGGGGCAAAAAACAGTGTTAATTTTACAGGAATAAAGTCAAAATATTTAGACAAAAAAAATTATTTTGTGGAGTTGAAATATATAGATAAGATAAGATTAGGTGTTATTTTGTAAAAAATTGATATGTTAAAAAAACATTTTTACAAGAATGAACTTGTAATATTGTGGGAAAAAATGTAATGTAAATGTAATGGAGTTGAAATAGTAGTGAAGCAAAATATTGTTTTATTTGTATTTGTAATGTTATGACAAACAAACAAAAGAAAATCATGTTTTTTTTTAAAAGGATGTATGATGGAAATAACGTAAAAATATTATTGGAATAATTTTGAAGATTATTGAACATTTACAAAGATTGTTTAAGAAGAAAGTTCACATATCTTCAACATAAAAAACAGTAGCAAAAAGTAAAAGAGCAAAATTGCTGCTTTTCGTGGGCCTCAATGGAAAAGGTTTGGAAGCCCCTGAATTTGCATAGAACATAGTAGCATACTGTAGATACAGTTTATGTGCAGCTTGGGATTGAAGGTGTAAAGTCAAGTGTATACCTCTCTTGTTGACTTCCGACACATCCATGTGTTTTGTCTTTTCCTAAGCTCCTAACTTACAAAGTATTTCCATGCAAAAATGTTTGTATCCTCTGTCTTATTAAATGACCTGAAAGGAAAAGTGCCTGTGTTGGGCGGCTGGTTTGAGAGCAATGCAGAATCACAGGAAGTGCAGGCTGCAGCTAAGCATGCTGTGGACACCTTCAACACGCACTCGAAGGCCAAGAGGTTGTTCAAGCTAGCATCCATCACGTCTGCGCAGACTCAAGTAAGCCTGCGTGAAAGAAGCATTACACAGCACCGATTCTGCGCACTGTGCATGTTAACCGTGTGCTCACCAAACCACTGCAGGTGACCAACGGCCTCAACTTCAGGATCGATGCAGTGCTGGGAAAAACCAAGTGTCTCAAGGCGAAAAATCATGACCTAAACAACTGCAATCCTGAGAAAAAAGTAAATATAACAATTCCATTTCCATTCAAATTCCATTATTCATATTAGTCCTCTAATAATGGTAAAATCATCATACTATAATGTCATTTTTGTTTCTTTCTTTGCAGACTCTCAAGTGCCACTTTGAGGTGATGTTCAACCCCAGTGGCAACAAATATGAGATGCAGAGTCAGAAGTGCAAAATGATTGTGCCCAAAGATTAAGAAACCCTTTGTTACATCTATATAAGCTCTATATTAAATACACTTCAAAGCATAAAGGGAAGTACAATGTAGTTTGTTGTTGCATTGATTTTATTTTAGAGTAAGTACAAAAGAAAATATACAATCCCAAACTTGTTGTGCAATCCATCATTTGCTGCAGTAAACTCTGATGCAGGTTTGACTTTAATCCCATACAGCACAATAAAGAATTTTGAAGTAGACTGATTCCCAAATTGAACTTATTGCACTGAAAATGAGAGTATATGAATGAATGTATAATAAGAAATAAGGTGTTTGTCAAACAGCACCACAGCGATTCTCCCAAAAAATAAACTTGCACAATTATTCTGAAGGGATGTACCCTGTGATTGGCTGGCGACCAGTCCAGGGTGTACCCCGACTCTCGTCAAAAGACAGCTGGGATAGGCTCCAGCGCCCCTGCGTCCCTAAAGCGGTAGAAAATGAATGAATGAATGAATTATTCTGAAGGGGTTATTTTTTATGCAGAGGGATGTTGTCTATTAATACGCCAATAGGTGGCGACAGCACTCTGTAGTGTAATGATGGGGAAATCTATTCCTCTTACTGATTCGAGATCTAATGAGTCATTCACTGATGTGAATCGGGTACTCTCGCATGTGACACGTTGCCTTACGTTCTGTAATATAGCTAACTGGAGCAGAGGTGAGAAAATGAACGAGTTAACAGAGACGAGTACCCATTAGTGCCCACTCGGCACATCTCTACTGTAACGCTATTTGAAATTGAAACCTGCTGCTTTTCATTATCCACCTCCATTAAATAACATATTTATTGTGTTGTGTTTGTCTATATGAATGTTACGTTTATTTTATATCAGCTGCGCCATACTTTGGAAGTGTTCAAAATCGCCATGCAAAGTGGCTAATGCTAATCGTTAGCCGTACAAGGGATTTTCAATGTAAATTAGCATCGAGGTAGCACATTAGTTTATGTGCATTTCCTTTATGTCGAATTTTATTTGTCCAGTTAAGAGCCACTGGTCCATCAAATATTTGCCACTAGAGACACAAGGTGGCAGCGTTCATTTTATATGTCACCATTTTTGGTATGGTTTAAATGGTTTAAACATTCCACTTTGTTTGTTGGCAGTCCAGTTAGCCGCATTATTGTGTCCATTGTTTTCTCCATGTTGCCTCTTATCACACACTGGTCTCAATGTGAGGTGACATCTTGCAGCTCAACATACGGGACAGGAGTCTGTGATGTTTATGGTATCTACAAGAGAAACACACTTTTTTTTTAGAAAAATACGCAACTAGTGCCTAAATTTGGATGCATATGCTAACTGTATGTAGCATACTGCTAGAATCTTAAAAAGCAGAAAAATCAGATACTAACTTGCTAATAACCATTTGAATCTCCCTGTTCTCCTCTTCTCTCAGATTTAGTATAACCTGCTCCAGGATGGGAAGCTCCAAGTTTAGATACTGGGCCACCTGATGAAGAACACAAATGGAATTAAAACACATTCAAACATTCTGGGTGAAATGCATCTTTGCACAAAGCATAATTACGAGCCAAATGTATCAAATCAGTGTTTTATAAAGGGCTCGGATCTATCTGTGGTGATTGTGATATCATTGTTTAATTTGCATGATTGGAAATTATGCAAAATTCTGGCCGGAGTGAAGATTTTCCAAAACACAGACTGAATTACTCACATTATTTCATGTTTTTAAATCTTATTTAACAACAGAAAAATCATGTGTGTTTAATAACACTCACAACTAAAACATACATATAATACAAAAAATACATCCCCAGGCGATACACTCACATCATTGCTGACTTCCTCTTCATCCATGTCCATCAAAAAGATCTTCATGATGTCATCAGAGGGTCCCTGCAGGATGCGCTCCCAAAGCGGCCGGTCTCTATTGTTCATCTTCCTCTTTTCTGCATACAGTATAGCATGACTTGCACAAATCAAACTTGTCTGATGACACTTTGGCGGTATCATAAAAACAAAGGTTACCACCACTCTGGTGAACACAGTATAGTGCAAACTCCTGAGGGTCATTCTCTATCTGCGAGGTCAAAAAAAAGTCATGTGTAGGTGTAAAGGCATTTGTAGTCAACTCACATTTTGGTAAATATGAATAAACATGGACTTTTACGCTCACCTCACCTTGAATTTGTTCAGTAGCTGTTCAATGACTTGGTTCGTGGCCATTTGACTTGTAATGCGGACCTTAGTTGCTGTACCAAAGCAAGGAGTGAAGATGGAAGTCTAGAGAACAAATTGTGACGTTTAAGCTTAATACGTACTACTGTTATGGGGAAAAACACAGATACTGTACGTATACTCAGCATACCTTATAGTTATAGAAGTGGCCGTTTATAGAAAAGCGGTGCTGTCTCTCTCTCTCTCTCTGCGCCGCTGACTTGCCTCGGCGACTTCTCCTCTTGACCAGTGAGGCATCGCTCATACAGCGAATCAGGCTGGACTCTGCCTCCAGCTCGCAGCTCTTCTGCCTCACAGGACGAAGCGTCGTGGTCTCATAAACAGAAGGCCCTGTGTATACAGTATATAGACACGGCTTGGTATAAAGTACCCGATACTTACGTACACCGGGAGTCGATTCAAACATGAAATATTTGATAGTGACTCAAAGCATAGTTGCATGTTACTTCCAGATGCATAATCTCCAAGGCAGCAGCATATTCTATGCCAAAAAGCATCCTGTCTGCCGGTCATTCAAATCTGTGTGCCTAACTGCGTCACAAGCTCAACTCAATGAATTATTATGGCCACTAGGTGTCGCCAAAAAGCCAACCATCACCCCACTTTTACTTCGAACTTCATATCATACCTTCTCAATGCTTTATATATGTGATTTGTGGACTACAATAGAGCAGATACACACAATAACCAGAAAGCTTTCTAGTTCTTCCAGTATCTGCACCTATTCAGCTTTGGATTTTGTGCTTCCTGTTTTAATTCATTCCACCCATGGCCCGCCTCTAGGCACGCCTACTCCACTGTGGTTGGTCACACACATCTGAGTCCTTAAGAGGACTTCCGGTGTTGTGTTGCTAGCTGCGAACCCAACTTTATAAGAGTTGATAAGCCTTATTTTCTAAAGCATGTTCCTGTCCTTTATATAAAATGTTACATACTAAAATATGTAAAGTTTTCAGGTCATAATAATAAAAAAGAGAGTGAAATCAAACCTATTAACCTGGTAGAGGATTGTTGACCACAGTTTGGTGTGCTGTCTCACCCATCTCATCTATCTGGTGAAGGTCGACATACTCCCCCCATCGCGACATGCCCCTGCAGAGACATTTAATTATATTATTATCCAAACAAGGCCATAGTTTAACACAGGCAAATGCTTAAATGTCATATTTGATATCAACAACAATGTCAAACTGCAATCTCCAACCTCCTGTTTCCGATTGGGCTGACTGGGCTCGTTGGGTCAGATGAGATGAGGGGAGCAAAGGGAAGCATCTGTTTCTCATCCTGTATTTTCAGCCTGATGGGTCTCTTCACGCCCCAGCAGATATTTAGGAAGCCCTCCACAACGACTTCGCCATCATCACCCTGTTTTGGAACCACAGCCAAATACATTGTCATTTTAAGGTCATAGATCCAAACACTGAATGTACCTCGGATGCTATTAGAGTACTAGTCCTGTCTTCTAGTGGATTTTGTTAGATTGTGTAGTCTAGTGGCGTGTCAAATGAGTATATTGCACAAGTAATACCTGAAAGTAACTGAGATGTAGTTGAATCTGGTCCTTTAGGAAGCAGTTGTAGGTGTTTATCAATGAGAGGAACTCTGCTCTGAAATTAATAGCAATGGATGACGATACACATCAAGCACATCAAGATAATGACAAATAAAATACTTGTGAGATTAAAAAAAACAGCAAAAATACACAATGATATCACATCATATTCTTCATAAAATTAAGAGCTCATAAAATATATTTTTTCAAAATATTTTGACTTTATTGTATTTTTTTTAGTTTTATGGTTAATTTATATTTTTAGGAGCCATATTTTACATGCAATAAAATAATCACAATAGAGCATCCACAATAAAGTAATTAAAAAAAATATCCCCCAGGCCACATTTTGGACACCCCTGTGTTAACAAACGGGGCGTTTAATGTTTCCGTCCTTATGATGAGAGTTGCTGACCCACCTGGACAGCGTCCTCCCATCTGCTGCCTGGACCACTGGAAGAAGAGCTGCCTTGTTCATCTCTGCTTTCATCAACTATTGCAGACAGAAGAGGCACACGGTAGTTTGAGTGCACATGTTGGCAAAAAGACTATAAATATTATACGAAATGGCAAGCTTGAAAGACGCCAACATTAAGATGCTGTCGATGCATTCCTGCACATTCTCCTAAAAATAGCAGAATTCCTGAATGGAAAAAAAAATCACACGCATTCAATCTTACGTTTGCTATTCCACCAACCGAGGGCTCCTTTTTATTTCTTTGTCTGAGGCGCTTTTCTCTCTCTCTCTGTCTCTCTCTCTGTAGTTTGTGTGTTATATTTATCCCTCTCTCTCACCATGCCTTCACTCTCTTACTCTCTTCAAAAGAGTTAATAACAGTACTCCACCCAGTAACCAGCGGTGACAGAGTGCACTTCTTATCCTTCACTCCGAAACACTCCATACTGTCGGTATATGCATGTCTCTCCCTCAGTACATCTTTTTACTTTTCTTTCTCTTTTCCTTCCTCATTTTCAGCTGTCCTCCCAGTAGCACAACACACATTTACCAGTTTTCTCGCTTGAAGCTCTGTCTCAGCATGTTGGCTGCTTAGAAACATCTCAGGTATTCAGTAGATGTTGCCAGTAACCCACCACTCCCCCCTACCTGATTGACTTGACTTTTACACAGGCAAGGGCAACATTTAAAGTGCAGCGTACATTTAAGCACATGAATAATGCTTTGTCATAGGATAGTTATTAACCAAACAATTCACATGCATACTATTAGTTTGGTGCTGATTTTTAGCTGCATGTTTAAATGCTTTGATGTTAAATTAGTGTTCTACATTTTGTCAGTAGAGCGAGTCAGATTATCAGTCAGAATTTAGATAGAGTACAGTAAAGTCTCGTTATATCGATATCGGTTATATCGAAGTACTGCTTATTACGATACTATTTTCATTTCCCGGCAAATTTCTAGTCTTTTATGATATAATTAGTTCCGTTAGTACGATACCCGGTTATTATGATAATCCGGTTACTACAATGCCCTTTTCATCTCCCGCCAGCCAATTTGGTCTGCTTATATCGATACAAAAGCAGCTTAAATCAATCTTTGCTTAAGGATTTCAATACCAAAAAAGAACACGGCGAACAGCTGCTTCCAGTCAACTTTATTTTTCACACTTCCACCACCAGAGCACAGCACACACACCGATTCCCGCACTTCCTGGTTCACAGGTCATGCTCAACCCGCCCCACATAGCTGTAATAAGCAGTAATTCGTTATAACCGATATTGATATAACGAGACTGTTCTATACTATAGAACAATGTCGAGTGCATTATTGCCCATTTTTAATGCAGTTCGGCGCAGGATCGGATATATCGACAGTCCGGTTATATTGATATTTTTTCCGACTCCCGACAATAGAGACTTTACTGTAGATACAATAGATGGATGGTAGTGATGGGCAACTTAATTCCTTTTACAGGACTCAAGTTCTTATGAGTCACTTATGGAAGTGAATCGGGTACTCAACTCACTTGTCACTCGTCAAAGAGTGCATGCACAGCAGGTTTGGCAGCCAAGCTGTCGAGTCAGTGAAACACAGGTCTCAATTTGAGCACCCGTGAGTCAGTGAAACTTGAATCATCTTTGGGCACCCGTGAGTCAGTGAAACTTGAATCGTCTTTGGGCACCCGTGAGTCAGTGAAACTTGAATCATCTTTGGGCACCCGTGAGTCAGTTAAACATGAATCATCGTTGGGCACCCGTGAGTCAGTTAAACATGAATCATCGTTGGGCACCCATGAGTCAGTTAAACTTGAATCATCTTTGGGCACCCGTGAGTCAGTTAAACTTGAATCATCTTTGGGCACCCGTGAGTCAGTTAAACATGAATCATCTTTGGGCACCCATGAGTCAGTTAAACTTGAATCATCTTTGGGCACCCGTGAGTCAGTGAAACACGTCGAGTTGGAGCACCTGTGAGTCAGTGAAACCTGGGTATTCATCAAGCGCCCATGAGTCAGTGAAACTGGATTCTTCGTCGAGCACCCCTGAGTCTGTGAAACTGGATTCTTCCTGGGGCACCCATGAGTCAGTGAAACTCGATTTACCGTCAAAGCACCCAAGAGTCAGTAAAACCCAATTCTTTGTTGAGCACATGTGAGTCAGTGAAACTCCTCAAGCACCGGCGAGCCAGTGATACGAAGATTGCGTCTTCATGGAGCACTCATTAGAAATGTCATTTTTTGTCAGGCACCCGTCAGTCAATGAAACTTGATGATGGAACTTTTTTTAGGCCTGCAGCGAATACAGCACTGCGTGTACTGTATTCATATGGGGGGCAATATCGGAAAATGAAGCTCTTTACTGTGAGGTTCGCCTGTGGAAAAGAAACCAAGATACATAGTGACACACCCGCTCTCCTTTTACCGCTTTCCTCAATGTCACACCCATTTTTCTTTGTTTCTAAATATATCCAGTTGTGCCTCTTATCTATTGACAAGGCATCAATTTCAATTCATTTCAGAGTAGAATACGTGTTTGTAAGTGAAAATATGAAGGGTTTTGAAAACTACAAGCACAATAAGTTTGCTGTTGTTCTCTGTTTCTGTATTCCGTTGGTAGTCCAACACTTTAGAAGGTATGAAATGTAACGTGGCATAAAGATTCGGTCCTACCTGACTAGCACTTCTATCTCCCAACGGATTGATATGATTGATTTCATGAATGAGGTCTTCTAGCGTGTGTGTATGAGTATGTGTGTGTTCATAGGTCCAGAGTGCAGTGCATGTGGAATATAAGGGTCTCAGGTATCTCAATGCAGCAGCTGGTTAATTATTGGAGGAAGAGGAGAAGAAGGAGGAGGAGGAAGGAACGAGGGTTGGGCTGGAGTGACATCAGACCCGACTTGCATTTTGTGCCAGGTGTGTTTATTATGCAAGTTTATGGCAAGTATATTTGATATACAATCCTTCAGACCAATTCACTCCTGTACTTACTCTTTACTCCACATCCCTCATGATAAGATGAGATAAGATAAGATATGCCTTTATTCGTCCCTCAGTGGGGAAATTTGCATTGCACAGCAGCAAGAGTACAGTACAGATACCAAACATGTCAACTATAGCTCCTTAACTTATTATTATTATTCATATTATTGTAATAGCTACAGTATTGTTAACTCGCCTTTTAAACATCTTTATCATGATATTTGCTATAAACAAGTCATCATTTTGATAATAATGATTGGTAACCCCTCATAAAAATGCAAAGTTCATATTCAGTCAGTAGAGGGGGTGAGAGTGTAATTATTAAAATACATTACCTGGGTCACATGTTTAGAGAGCAAGAGCAACACTTCTAAAAACATCAATTCAGTCATTGTAAGAATGTATCTTTTATTGTTGTTTTATTCTTATTCTATTTCATATTCTGCTACCATATGGTTGCCTTAGATGCAAACACTTTTAAAACATGTTCAATGCTGTCCGGTGGTATACCACCATCTAGTGGATAAGTTTTAAAAGTGTTTTGTATAAATATATGGGCCACAGTGAAAAAGTGAAAGGATGCAACTTTGGCGCTTTGTACTGCCCTTGGGCAACAGGTCTTAAACCAACAGGACCAGTGTTGTTAGTCATATATTTCAACCAAACGTGCCAAAATGCTGTAATTATTCAAGTAAAATGTAAAAAAAAAACTATAAACGACAGCTGGTGGACACAGGTGAAATTTGATACCTTCTGCCTGTCACTATACGTCACTGACAAAGATACACTAATGTGTCACAGCACAGTGGCTGGGAATTGGGCTCTCACAAAGGTACAACAATAGCTACTGCACCGGAAGCAGGAAGGATAAAACGCAAATGAAGTGCCATTCCTTTCCTAAAATAAATCCAGCCATACAGGCTCCAAGCAACAGGTGGACACAAAGGCAACACGTGTGTCATATGGCGATACATGATCATATGTTTGGCGATGGGGGCATTTGTCTCACTCTCTTTCTGGGTAAATGCACTGGGCACTAAGATATGTTGAAAATGTCCTGAGGGATGACTTCTAGTATAACATATAAAGCAATCCCTCGTTTGTTGCAGTGAACTGACCTTCCACAAAAGATTCCCCATTTATAAAATGAATATTATCATAGTTAGAACATAGAAAACCTGATTACAACAATATAAATCCGATTTTTTTACATTATTAGAGCCCTATAGTTGCCGTTACACTCACAATAACACAATATAGTGGGCATAATAACAACAAGTAGGCCTTTTGAGAAATATTATATAGTACCTGTTGAAATGTAGAAATTCTTAGCATATTACGAAATAAAGTTTTCACAATGTGTAGTATTTATTGCAACTTTCACTTTTGAAATTAAGTAAATCCAGTTAATTTTCCATGTTGGTGGTTTGTTTGAGGACATTGTGATACTTCATAGTATTCCATGTTTTTAAATTACGACTGACGCTTGCTTATGTATGTGTGAGTGTCGGACTCTGCAACACTGGAGAATTTGGAGCTTTGAGTGTCACTCAGCCGAGTGACTGCATGTGAGGATGGCTGGCAGCTGGCACTGTCACTCATAAAGTGCACACACACACACACACAGACACACACACAGAGTGAGTTGCTCAGTGTTGCTCAGTGTTGTCGAGCATGGCCGCCTCTGACGAAACAGGCCAAGTCAAAATACTGGAAGGTATGAGAGAATAATCCGCATTTGAAAGAGTTGAACGAATAAAAACCTGGGTTCCTGGAGCCAGGATGACGATTATAGGAGTCATTTCACTTCCCAAGATCCTCTGTCCGTTGCTTTTGGTCACCTTGACTAATGGGATACAGAGAGGTAAGTGGAAGCTCCATATGCAGAACGTTTCCAAAGTGTGTTTTGCATCATCAAGTGTGGTCACATTGCTATAAGTTCCATTTCTTTTGCCAGTAACAATTGTTGTAACAAAACACTCACGTGCACCACGACTTTAAAAAGCCCTCCTCAATGGAGCCCCGGTCCCTCGATTGACCATGGGTGACCATGTAGTTGGTCTACATTTCTCATCAAATGTCTTTACACTTAAGACACCACATAAAAAGTAACTGGTTTTCAGGCAATTTTCACTTGTTTCACGCACATTTTCAATTGAAATAAGTAGAAATAACAAACTTGCTCCACTGACAGATTTTTCAAATTATTTTTTTAAGTGAAATGTGATTGAAACACGTGAACATTGTCTAAAAACAATTTACTTTTAGGTGTGATTCGTTTTGATCAGAAATTAGACATTTTGACGAGAAATAAGACAAATATTCTTGGTATGATTTTGAGTTTTTGCAGTTTGATGCAGTCTGACATTCAATCTACCTGCACATTGATGCTGTGAACGGATTTTCTGTTCACATAGTCTCCTTCATTTTCTGAAGGAGCAACGATGGGAATGTGCGTCCCATCGATGCACCCTATCACACCAGGGAATCCTAAAAGAAATCAAAATGACAAATCCCAGTGTGAGGTTGCAGCACCATGTCATTAACTGAATATGATTTATAATCTGTTACAATAATACGATACAATTCTGTGGAATTCCTCCTTGATGACCCTCACTGGTTTAGTATGTCCCGGGAACACAACGAAGGAGTTGATTCGTCTTTTTAGTGCTGGGAACACTTTTCTCACAGCTCTGCAGACGGTGGCCTTGCTAATGTTTTCTGCATCACCTATATTATATAAAAAACTTCCGTTGGCAAAAAACCGAAGAGCAACACACAGAATCTGGGTGGATGACAGTGGACGTCCACGGTTGGTGATGTTTTGAATGTCCTGACGGATGAGATTATGGATGTAAGTGATGGATGGTGAAGTGAAGCGGTACCGTTGGAAAAGAAAATTATCTGGAAATGGTAGCGTGTCCAATCTCGGCCTGTGGATAACTTCCCTACGAATGCGGAGCTCTCTTCTGAGTAGTATTGCCTCTTCGTCTACAGGGTCTTCTACAAACGGAGACGCCATGGTTCAAAAAACAATGCGACACACAGCACACCTTGAAGAAAAACCACCAAACTGGCTTTAAACACGCGCGACAATGAATGCATCACACCGTGTGTAGCGTAAGAGGGCGGAGACAGAAAGAAACTCGAGGTCCATTGAAGAAAACCCGGTCCCAACCAGGTTATGTTCACAGAGTCTGTTGCCATAGTAACTGACACCGAGGTTAAGTTACCTCTCTCTGTGAAACAGGCTGGAGTTACTCCTCTGTCTCTGGTTTGACTTACCTCCCTTTTTGAAACGGAAAACTCAGAGTTTTCCTCATTTCAGGGTTAACATACTCCGAGTTTTCACTAAACCTGCTTTGTGAAACGGGGCCCTGCTCTCTGCATCCTGGGGTCGCACCGCAACACAGACATGCCGTACCGTGACAGTACCAGTAGTATCTTTTGTTAAGTTATGGCACATCTTGTTGCTTAAAGTTACAACACTTGGAAGTAGAGTAAACATTCTACTTTGAGGAACTCTAAAAACACTTAACTTGTTTGCCGCATGGCATGCTGGGAAGCACTCCCAGCGACACTACAATATATATCATTCATTATTCTATTCATTTTTTTACCGCTTATCCTCACGAGGTCACGGGGGAATGTTGCAATATATCATAGTTTGTATTATTTTCAATCAATCAATCAAACACTGTAAAAAGTCAGAGACTGTCTGCAGAGAGTGTCTGACTTTGATGATGCCTTCAGAACCCGTGACACAGACACTCTTCTTCACTTTAAAAGTGCACATACGGTGCGTCCGACACTGCGCACACTTGTATTTTACGAGTACAGATGCAATGACTCAGAAAACAGGTGTCAATTCTGTCACACTTGACAAGGATATCGTTTATTCACTGGCCGGGTCGAGCACTCAGCTGCACTCAAACAGTCACTTCAGGATTGCAAGGTTATTTTGGCTTGAGGGAAGATAAAACAGAGCTTTGCAGAGCATGCAAGTGTATTTTACTTTTTTTTTGCCATACTGCACTGACGAGCTAAGTGAGGCTAACAAAGCGAGGTCGCAAACAATCTGTTTAATCACAGACTGTGACACAAATGAAGGAGTCAGGTACAGAGCCAGGCAAATAGACAAATCAAACGTCTGCAAAGTACATAAGAAAATACCACAAGGACATAAAAACCTGCCTGGAAACCAATTGAAACTAAATATAATGTCCAAAAGAAAATAAACACTCTTCTGAGTGAATGAGTGCCAACAGTCGCTGCCATTGCAGAGCCAGATGTTGGTCGTTTTTATTCCCGGCTTATGAGGCTTACAGTTCTTCACTATGAAATCACGACTTCTGTTTTTCATTTGCAGCAATTCTGCCATATGTGGATTAATTATTGCGCTTCAGTGTAATAATCGGCCTCTAGATTGAGTTGTATATTCTTTGGATAGCGCTGTAAAAGGCAATGTAATGATATTAGATGGCTCATTTTCCACAGTTGAGCTGGAAGACAAACAAAGCTTGTTTCTCTGAAGTGAGCTGGCTTGGGTCATTGTTTAATTCATAACGAGTGTGAGTTTATTGTTGCTTTGAACTTTTATTTCCTGACACAAATCAACTGTTTTGCATGTTTGCGAGGAATCAACAAGCAGTTACTCATAGGCTAACATCTGATTGTCTGCCACGAAAACAACAATCAGCTCCGTGCTGCTTGACAGCAGCAAAATATGGAACAACGTTTGCAGCCAAATGAACACAGAGATCAAAAAGAAACAGAACTGAAAGGCTATTCATTTGCCCTGTAAACAAACAGCTACTGTGGGAACGTGGGTCCTGTTATTAATCTGTTCCAGACGGTCTGACTCCCACCAAAACACACTGATACCAAATCCATTTTGGGCATGTTGGAGAAGTCTTTAACAGACCTGTGTGCACAGATTCATTGTGCCACATGAGTGCAGTAACAGCTAAAAAATAAAAAAGGTATTGCCCTCCAAACATAATCTCCACGCCAACCCTCATGGTTGCTGGTTGCAAAGGGAGTTAATAAAAGTGATGCTAAATATTAAATTGTTCATTCATTTGTCATTTGTCACCTGCCTTTTAGATCCAATTCCCACATCACTCTTAAAATCACTTTATGGATTCTTTGAGGAGCAGTTTTTAAACATCATGAACGGCGGTGGTGAAGCCCCTTCTGAAGAAGAGCAATTTAGACCCCAACAATCTTAATAATTACCGACCTGTATCCAACTTACCGTTTTTTACCAACATTTTTTTACCAACTTAATGACTTTTTAAACAGAAATAGCATTTTAGAGAAACATCAGTCTGGCTTTAGGAGGAACCACAGTACCGAGACAGCACTTTTAAAGATTTTCAACAACATCAGGTGGAATTTAGATAACAAAAAGCTCACAGTGTTGGTTCTACTGGATCTAAGCTCTGCTTTTGATACAGTGGACCATCACATTTTATTAAATAGACTCAGATACCTCGTCGGCCTCTCCGGTACTGTTCTTAACTGGTTTTGTTCTTATCTCACAGACCGATGCTTTTATGCAAGTATGGATACATGTTCCTCAGGAACCCATGAAATTGAATGTGGGGTTCCTCAAGGCTCAATCTTAGGTCCACTCCTTTTTAATCTGTACATGCTTCCCCTTGGGGACGTCATCAGGAAGCACGGCATCAGCTTCCATAGTTATGCTGACGATACGCAGCTATACATCGCCGTGTCTCCTGATGACTCAGGGCCACTTGATGCCCTTTTTAACTCCATTGTAGACATCAAGTCACGGATGGCAGAGAATTTCCTACAGCTCAACCAGGACAAAACTGAGGTTTTAGTTATAGAGAAACTTTTAGCAAAACTACAGGATCTTAAACCAGCCGAATCAGTAAAAAATTTGGGCGTGATTTTTGACTCTGAGCTAAACTTTATCCCACATATCAAAAATATAACAAAAATAGGTTTTCATCACCTTAAGAAAGTCTGGGGGCTGTGTCGAGTCTGCTGAGGGGGTGCCATCCTTGGGTCCCTTCGACCCGACCGGCTGGGGGTTCCTCCCTTTAATGTGGGGGTCCATCCGTCTGAGTCGGGGGGCCCGGGTGCTGGTACCCCGATGGCTCCTCCCAGTGTGGACGGCCCCAAATGTGGCGTTTCCTTGATCCTCAGTGCCATGCCATGTCTCCCTACTGTGTGTGATTGTGTGTGTGTGTGTGTGTGTGTGTGTGTGTGTGTCTAGTATGGAGGGTCGGAGGGAGGGGCTTTCTTTGTAATTGTTTTTCTTTTTAATTGTGGTAATTGTTTTTAATTCTGTAAAGCACTTTGTGTTGCATGTCTCTGCAGGAAAAGTGCTCTACAAATAAAGTTGATTTGATTTGTGATTATTTTTGCATCAACAATATATTTTGGGGTTTCTGGAAGAGATTAATTGGATTTACATTATTTTCTATGGAAAAAGTTGCCTTGGTAAAAGTCCGTTTTGGTTTGAGTTGGACCTTCCGGATGGGATTAACGGCCCTAACCAAGGCTTCAGTGTAAATGCAAGGCCAGTATTGCTGATACAGGTATATTTTTCTAGAAAAACTGATGTTGCCATGGTTAGCGCCTACCCTCGTTAATAATGCCGTTAACACTCTTCCTTGTTAGCATCCAATGAGCCAGCTTACAAAAACTGCATATTAAACTATAATTGTAAAAAAAATTTTTTAATCATTTTTGGCTTTTAAGAATGGATCATTTGGAGTGACATTTTTTATTATGGGAAAAATTAAACTGATACTAGCCTTGGCATTGATATTGTTGCCGTTTGTATCGATCACCCCACCCTACTTAACAGATACGGATGCGATACCGCTCACCTTACTTTAACCTCGGCTAAAATGACATCTTAATGCTTAAATCCACAAATTGACCTGATGTTAGCTTTTCATTTCCAGTAGCTCTCTTTCAGTCACGCATCATAGCTAGAGTATATTATTGGAAAATCTGTTTTGTCACAAGAGACAATAGAAATCATATATCCTTTTTCCTTCCTCTTCGCCTTCTGTTTTCTTTAATTCTACCCTCTGGTTTTTTTATTTTGCCTCTTCCTCTCGGTTCACCCAAAGTTTAATACAATCCTGATGTCTCCAATCAGATGGACGTAGATGACGTTTCATTCATCTGCTACCACTGACTGTGTTGTTCTTGATGTCTTTATATATATTCTGCAGAATAAAAATAACCGCCTCACTGCAAACATTGGACTTTCTCTTTACTTCTGTATACTCTATATTTATCTCACCTCATGTAATATTTACTGTATGAAGGTGCATCGCAATAAATGAGAATATGGTGCAAAAAACAACTTTTGACCATTTACTGAGATGCACCTCTTTGTAACTTGTGTTTCCCACAGGACATATTAGAGGCATTATTAGAGCCCTCTACACATTAAATAACACCCCTATAGTCACCTTTATACCCCTATTACCAAATATAGGTGATATATAACACCTGTTTAAGACATAAATAAGACAGCACTCACACACTCACACAAGCATTGATGTGTTATTGATGCAATGACCCTTAAGAACATTATTATTGTGTTCATATTATTGTATAATAATTCTGGAAACGTACTTTCCAGCACCGCGTATTATTACGTTGTTGGAGACGGTGGACGTACTACTGGATCACAATGCAACCTTCATCTGTGAGGTAGAATCCCGACCCTCTGCTGACATCGCATGGACCAAGAATAACCAACCAATTATGTAAGTCAGCCTCTATAGCTTCTTTAAGTGTCTCTGGCGGGGGCCATTTTCCCGGCCTGCTTTCAATGCTCCGTGTTAGCACCGCACAATGTTGTGTTAAGTTTCAATCAAGGAGTGAAGGACTGCTGGGTCCCACTAGGTACTACGACCATCGCTACCTGACGAGAGAGCAGGGACAGATGTTAATCATCCCCCACGTCAGAGAGACAGACAATGGAGAGTACTGCTGTCTCGCCAGTAACGGTATTGGCGAGCCAGCCAAGAGCTGTGGAGCGCTGCAGTTAAAAATGAGTATGTCTGTTTCGTGTCAAACCCGTACAACCTGTCCAAACTCATCCTGATCATAAAAGACTAAGTAGCACTGAAGTAAATAACCCCAACACTGTCTTAACTCTTGTCCGTCTTTGTACAGAACCACAGATCAAGCGTCATCCAACTAATGTAACCCTTCTGGTGGAGTCCAAAGCAGTGTTGCCATGTGTTACTCTCGGAAATCCTAAACCAGAAGTCACTTGGCTCAAAGATGATGAGCTTATTAAGGTAGAAATGAAGATTCCCAACCTGTGATCTGGTTTTGTCTTTGTTTTGAAATGATTCCTAGCAAACAGTCAAACCTCTCACAGGTCAGTGACCGGGTCAACATTCTCGACTACGGTGCACTGAAGATCAACAACATTCAGAAGGATGATGCAGGCCAGTATCGCTGTGTGGCCAGAAATAGCTTTGGTTTGGCATTTTCTAAGCCCGTCACCATTGAAGTACAGGGTAAGTATCCTAGCCCTTGCTTTCTTTCGCTATACATCAACTAGAAATCCATATTCATGAACACAATGAATACGCTAACTTTGTCATGCATGTGAAAGTGATTGATCATGACCACTTCCAAAACTGAATGCAAAAAATCAGCAACCCCCCCCAAAAAAATGTGGAACTAAACCACATACGACTCATCAGACTGGCCCTTTTAGGACGGTCAAGTCCACCCAGATTGCTTTGTTCCACCCCAGTGGTGTCCATACTGTGGCCCGGGTCCCGGCTCATGTTTTAGAAAGAAAACATAAAAAAAAATAAAAATACAACAGCATAAATTAGCTAATTTTGCAAGAATAAAGTCATTTAAACAATAACAGCGTGTACAGTATGTTTGATGGTTAATCGTTAATCTGTTTGACTTAATAACGTGTGGAACATGTAGCACACTCATTGTGTTATGTGATTATTTTGGGGCAAAAATATGACTTTATTTCCATGGTAGTGCATGTTCCTTTTCATAGCATTGTGTGTTTTGCCCTCATAATTCTCATAATATTCCTCTCACATTTAATTTTTATGATTATTATTACTGTATTATCTTAGGAACATTATAATAACTTTTTCCGAAATGAACGATTTCCACACATGAGGACAGCGCACGCATACACATTTTCCGCTCTGTTGTTTGAATCCCATTTGCTGGACTAGTCACGTGCAAGGCAGCAATTTACCTAACGTGCATGTTTTGGGAATATGGGAAAGAAGTTGGATTGGAAGCCAGATCTTCTAACTAACTATAACTAATCCACATGATTGTGTGTGATATCTGTCTTTATGGGATTTTAAGTGTTTCGGAACATTAAAAGTAACACCCAAGGTTAATGCAAAAGATTAGAAATACCGTTGCTCAGATGGAGACGTACGAGGCATACACGAACATACAAAGATATTTGTTGCAGATGTTAGGGCTGGGTATCTTCTTCTACTGTCTCTGAGCAGAGCTGCAATTAGCAGCAAATAACAGATAGAAGGGCTGTTTAGTCTCGAGTAGTCAAGGATGCCAAAAACTAGGTAGTCCAGCCTGCGTGTCTTAAAGGTTTCCATATCTGCATGTAGTGGATGAATAGCTGCAAACACTGTACTTCAACTGTGCTCAAATGTGTCTCGACTCATCTGTGTGTGGTCTGTGACATGTGCAGCTCCGGCACGAATCCTCAGAGTTCCCAAGGAGAAGAGAGTGGCATACGGCAGCCAAATATCTCTGGAGTGTAATGCCACTGGAAATCCGATCCCCACCATCACCTGGTTGGAAAATGGAAATAGTGTGAGTGAACTGGATAGAAATTCAGATGAATGCAGTGAAATGTCTGCTGATTCTAATGCTGGCTTTTTAAAATGGGATTTTATATTGATGATTTTGAGTTCTAAACTTGTTAATGGTAATTAAGTAAATCTCCAACGCAATACACACGGTGGAACATTCCCACCGTACATCATTGATGGACCCTGACATTGTGGTTTGACTTTTTCGTGTACTGTGACGAAAGACCGCACAAGGGCGTTTTATTTTGGAGGCTGACCAAATTGCATGTGACACTCTGCTCGCTGTGAATCACCAAAAGGCGTCGGTGTCCAAGTGCCAATTCCTTTCCATACATATGACAGATGATACTGTCCACTCACCTCCCACGCTGGTAGGTGGATTTGCACAGTATATTGTGATCCCTATAGACCAGGGGTGCTCATTAAGTCGACATAAAAAAGCGGCGTGACATAAAAAAAATATCATCCTAGCATCAATGCCGTCACTTGATTGATATACAGGGCAGCCATTCAGATGACGACTGAATGTTGCCCTTCGGGTGACCAATCGAATCAAACAACGTCTCTAAGTGCAGCAGAACTTACGATGTCAGCCTATCATCCATCCCCGTTACTTGATTGACATACAGGACAACCAATCAGATGACAACTGAATTTTGACCTTTAGGTCACCGCTCATGCGTAAACAACGATGCAAAGTGCTAAGCTAGTCGGCGAATTGCGTCAGATTTGAAGCCCTCGCTAAAGTTTACGGTCACTAAAATGAGTGAAGTAGCTGGACCAAGTAAAAAGGCAAAAACATATCACTTCCATACGGAATGGGAGGTGGACTTTTTTTTTCACAATGTCTTTTTCGAAGTGCGTTTGCCTGGCTAACCTGGCTAACCTGGCTAACCTGGCTAACCTGGCTAACCTTGCTAACCTGGCTAACCTGGCTAACCTTGCTAACCTGGCTAACCTGGCTAACCTGGCTAACCTGGCTAACCTGGCTATCAGCAGCTACTGTCCGGACTATGCATCCCTGGCTGATTCAATTCAGTGCAAGTCATCAAAGTAAACTCAGGTAATTAGAAAAAATGTTAATAGTTAATTATGTGTGTTTTGCAATATTGGCTCATTTGGTTATGTAAGGTACATCAACATACATTGTACGTACAAATAATCCTCAATACATTTGAAAATAAATAGATGTTTTGCATTTTTGTAGTGGGTAGATCATTGTGACTTGGTCATTTTAAAAGTAGCTCGCATGCTGAAAAAGTGTGAGCACCCCTGCTATAGACCGTATATATGTTTATTTTGCCAGAACACATCAGAGCTAATGATTCCTTTTCATAATCGTGTCCAATTTTGATCTGAATTGTTAACTGTTTTAGATTTCCCGAGGAGTCAGAGAGCTGGATGCTCAGATGATTTATGCAAGCATCACGTCTAATGATATGTATGATAAGTATGATTATGGTCTAACGTCACCGGGGTGGTTTGTTGCAAACGTAAACTGCTTGAAAAACACATGCAACTGTCTATGGGGAGACAGAACGAGGCGTTTTTGTGTAAAATAACAACAAAAACATCGTAAAAGTCATAATTTGCTGTGGGACAAGTCTACATGTGTATCTTGTTAACGAGTCCCACTAAAATCAATGCTTTGGTATGTTTGGAAATGGAGAGAAGAAATAGTTCTTGTGAGTATGGACATTTTAGTTTCTTTATAAAATGTGACTTAAAATGATTTTTACCAGCAAACCAACAGACACCGTGGGCAGACACTGACATTACAATGTCTGCGTACTTAATAGGGTGCTTGTAAGTAAATTATTACATGCCTGTAATGCTTGTAAATAGGCTGTGTGTGTGTGGTGACTAAAATATTTCCTGGCAGCGTTCCGATTTCATTTATTTTAACAAGGCTATCCAGGAGGAACATGCTGAAAGGTATAAACATCTATGCTGCCAACAAAGCACGGGGGGAAAAAATTCCCGGCACTTGGAGCATCACCGTGCGGCCCCTTTTCAGACATGTTGACTTGTGCAAATGTAACAGCTTGTCTGACACAAATAAACCATACCATACACATCTCGCTGTCATACCGAGACACACACACACACACGGCATTTCGATTAGAGTAACTATAGACAGCACACATTTGATTAGACTAGGTAAGCGTGCCATGAATACCATACATTTTTATCATGTTGTAAATGTTCACGCAGAGGGTTACAGTAATGCACTTTGCGTTTTATCAACTTAACACCTGTAATGATAAAAATAATCTCCCCATGCCTACTTTACACCCAATTAAATAACTGGACGTTTGGGAGATTCTTTGCATTTCCAACCTTTTATGACAGGATGGATTAATGATGTTGAATTATTAAGATATTACCACAATTGGAAATAATCTGCTACTGTGTTTCAATCTCCCCTTAAAGATTTCCGGAGCCTCAGTGGATGAGACCTTAGTGGGGGAGGTGATTCTGTCTGTTCTGAAGGTGACGGTGAATAAACCGGCCCTGTACACGTGCTTGGCGTCCAACAGACACAGTGCGGGAGCGAACACCGTCAAAGCCACCGCAAGAGTCACCGTCGAAGGTGAGGAATTCATTCTCTACTTGTGGTCGGACGGACAAGAACAGTGCCCTACTTGTGACTCTTATGTTATGTTAGCTGCCAGTCAGTGCTTTGTGTGGCTTCAGCTGGTTTTTTTTGTGTCTGCCACATTTGTTTCTTTTCAACTCCCCCGCAGTCACCACCAAGAAAACACACACTGACCACACACACACACACACTGGTCATTCACTTCCTGGTACTTCAGTTCCTTCACAGCGAGCTAGGAGATGGTTAGACGAGCATCATGTTTGATTTTCTCTACCAAGCGAGACCAAATGCTATGCCTCTGCTCTCTTTCTTCTCCTGCCTCGTCCTGCTGGTTCTCCTTCAACCAACATCTTCTGGATATTGTCACTTCCCCATAGAATGGAGGTAAGTCATTGCGAAGGTCTGGACTGCAACTCTTTCTGTGTGTTAATCCCTTACAGTCCACAGTGGCTAAATTTACTCTGGGGATTAGGTCCATTATCAGAGGTTAAATACTGGGTATTCCTCAAGGATACTTGGGCATGTCCAGATGAACAACTGTCCGCTGGTACCTCCGTTTTTGGAATGAATCCATGCCAAATGGTCCATCGAAAACTGGGTTGTACCAAATCCTAATTGATATTTCATTTATTAATTAATTTTTTACCGCTTATTCTCACGAGGATCACGGGGTACTGGAGCCTATCCCAGCTGTCCTGGGGCAAGAGGCGGGGTACAGCCAATCCCAGGGCACATATAGACAAACAACCATTCACACTCACATTCATACCTATGGACAATTTGGAGTGGCTAATTAACCTAGCATGTTTTTGGAATGTGGGAGGAAACCGGAGTACCCGGAGAAAACCCACACATGCATGGGGAGAACATGCAAACTCCACACAGAGATGGCCGAGGGTGGAATTGAACTCAGGCCTCCTAGCTGTGTGGCCTGCGTTCTAATCACTCGCCCTAATCGATTTTTCTTAGAACAAATAATGCAAATGCAATTAAGACGGTGTAGGAGTTTTATTCACAAATGCCAAAAGAATCCTTTAAAACATTCCCGCATCCAGGCAGTGATCTCACCCAAAATTAATCAGTTCTTCCATATCTCATTTCGGACAATTCCTGAAAAATTCCATCCAAATCACTGATGCTGGCATTTTGACATGCAGGGAGTCGTTCCTGCAGTCAACCATATGGTGCGAGTTGACTGTGAACTGTTAAACCTCAACATGACCACAGTTACCACATGTGGACTGTGAATCTGTGGAAAATGAGGGTGAAAAGAAATGTTCTGAGACTATTAGCTGATGCGGCGTGCTCCTCAATAGTCGCATCCATTGCATGAATACATGCATCTATGGTCGGTCTATGGCTGTTTCGTACTGCTGCCTGCTGAGTTTTTGAACCAGAGAGTGGCATTGTGGTAGGAAGTCTCAAAGGATGAGAGAAGTCCAGGTCTGCTTGCCACATCTGGACACCGGATGTCGACGCAGAGAAAGTCATGAGAAAGAAATTAGAGCGATAACGGTCATGGTGGGATTTGGTAGATTTACGTGTTACTTCTACATTGACGTTTTGATTTAATGATTTAACCAATTCTCCAGCCTCCCCAGGAGGCAACATCTGGAGTTTGTAAGAGTCACTGTATATACAGGATGACAGGAAACGGTGGAAAAACTGTCCAGGCAGGCCATTCGGAAGGTCATCAGATCTAAAATGAATGCAAATCCCAGCCATTCTGACGGAGAATATACTACATTTCTGTGTAATCTTTACTCACAATGCAAAGCTTTCTGAATCTGAACCAAAGACTGCACCTTAAGATAGATGATGCAGACATTTCCCTCCTATTCCCCAGCAGGCTCTACAAGGGTGTTGCAGGCTTCTGCAGTGCATATCGCGGAGATGTGTGCCGCACCATTTTACGAGAAGATTCACTGGTTTTCTTCAATACCTCGGTTTCTGACCCCGAAGACATGCAAGAGTACCTCGTTCAGAGCTGGTGGACCGAGTTAGAAGGACTCGGTATGCTGTGTGGCCCTGCAGTACGTTCCCTTTTGTGCCATGCCTCCTTCCCTGACTGTAACCCATCCGGGTTGGGACCTGCACCGAAACCTGTCTGCAGGTAACCTAGTGTTAAAAAATCAAAATAAATGTATAAAAATCACATAAATAACAAATGTACAATTTAATAAAGCTGTTAAGATAACATAACCTGTTTACATTCTTTTTATCATCATTAGAGCCCTCTAGACATCAAATAACACCCCTATAGTCACATTTAAACTCATATTATCCAATGTGGTAGACATAATAAGAGAAAATAACACACATAAGTAGAAATCCTACTCAGTGGTCAGTAACAGAGCTCCATCCTGGATTTGCTCGATGGGACTTTAGGCCATACAGTGGAATGACAATGGCAATACATAATGAACTTTTGTTGTCCTTTACCAGGGAGCATTGCCTTGCAGTCAAGGAGCTGTACTGTCATAAAGAGTGGTTGATACTGGAAGGCAGCATGCCCGTCCAACCTGGCCTGTTCGGTTCTGTCCAGGACTCGAATGCTCCCAGTTTGCTGTTGCCCAAATGTCTAACTTTACCTAGTCTCCATTCAGACCCTGAAGCTTGCACTCACGTCCCTTTTGTGGGTAAGTTCTCACCAAAACATTGTTTCATGTGTAGCTGGTTCTGTTGACTTACAAGTACAGTTGATTGGCAACTTTCCACAATTCCACAACTGTGGTCACATTTCTTGTTTCCTGCTGTATGATTCAAGATGATCCATCTTTTCTCTATTTCAGATATCAAGACAGATCAAGTGACAAGTGAGTCTGGACATTATGTGATAATTATGAACCCACTGACATGATCAGGGTTGTGTATCGTTGAAATATTACTGATACTGGTGCCAAAAACCTGTAGTAATAATCAGACTAGGACACGGGTGGGCAAACTAAATGACATACAGTAAAGTCTCGTTATATCGATATTGGTTATAACGAATTACTACTTATTACGATACTATTTTCATTTCCCGGCAAATTTCTAGTCTTTTATGATATAATTAGTTCCGTTAGTACGATACCCGGTTATTATGATAATCCGGTTACTAGGATGCCCTTTTCATCTCCCGCCAGCCAATTTGGTCTGCTTATATCGATACAAAAGCAGCTCCTAGCCTAACAGCTAGAAGACCCGAGTTCGAGTCCACCCTTGCCATCTCTGTGTACTGGTACTCCGGTTTCCTCCCACATTCCAAAAACATGCTAGGTTAATTGGCGACTCCAAATTGTCCATAGGTATGAATGTGAGTGTGAATGGTTGTTTGTCTATATGTGCCCTGGGATTGGCTGGCGCCTCTCGCCCGAAGACAGCTGGGGTAGGCGACAGCACCCTTCGCAACCCTTGTGAGGATAAGCGGTAGAAAATGAATGAATGAATTATAAGCATAAAATAGTGTGTGTGTGTTAAATATATGTTCTGGACCCCCCCGGACAGTTTTGTTAACTCAGCCCACGCAATACAAAATATTTGCCCACCCTTGGACTAGGCTCTAGCATTTAGGATGCTAGATTAGCGCTCTTCACTCTTCTAGTCTTTGGTCCCATCAGTACGGTAACAGGGACCATCAATGAAACAATTTCCGGCAAAACCAACCTTTGGAAAAATTCATGCACGTAATTATGAAATCAATTTTGGTATGAACCAAGGGATGAGGTCCATATCAACATATTTCATGAAATTATAACTCCGTTTTTGATACACCCCATAGTGGGTAATGTCTTCTCTAAGACAATCAGTGTACAAACAGTTGAACTGCATATTAGGTTAATACCACCTTAAATGGAATCAAAGCCTGGCGATTGGGACGGTAACTTCAGCGTTGCTTCAGAGTGTCGATACTCATCCCTAAGCATGATCATCATTCCAAAAAAATGAAGCATTAATCTCACAACCTTTGTGTTTGGTACCAACAGCAACATGTTACAATGACAGAGGCCGCTTTTACCAGGGTGACATGAATGTGACAAGGTCTGGGACACCGTGTCAGCCGTGGAAACAACAGGTACCCCCTCTGCGTGTGTCAACCGAATTTACTTCAGTCCTTTCTATGCTTTCTATCACACGTTTGTGGCTTTTTCTCTGAAGAGATGGACATAAAAATGTGTCATACACAAACACTAAACCACTCCCAGAGGTCTGAAACCCATTTATGCTTTTATGGCTGCTCACTAAAAAGGTTGCATTAGGGTGAACGTGTACTGCTCTCCTGCACGGTTTGTGTGTATGTGTGTGTTTTTGCCGGGTCAGCAGAGAAGGAGGGGCTTGCTGTGTCACATCCTGACTCTGGAAGCAATTAGCTTTCACACACAAATCACCAACACAGATGTTCATTTACTGGCAAACCCACACTTTTATTGTGCATCCCATGTACTGTACACACATATACGTGCAGTGAATACACACTCTGAGACGCCATCATATTTCCATTCCAGTTAAAAGCTCCTTAAGCAATGACATAATCATCAACAGTGAAAGTTTATAACGATCCAGTCTATGAATGGAGACCAAGTGGGATTGTCGTCATGATAATATATACTATACCGTTTACATCCGTGGCATGCACTCATGCTTTCAAAGCCTCACAAAAGCATAACAACTCTACGATTTGAATGATGTCTACTTGAAGGCTTCCCCACGAGGGCCATCTGAGCGTGATTGCACCACTTGCACACATGGGATCACTGACACTTCTCAATCTGACGTAGTGCAGTCCTGCAAATATTTTATAGGTATTGTTCTGTGTTAGACCAAACAAGCATAATATTTGTAATGGCTGCGGTGCTTATTCATATACAACATCAATCATTCACACAGATGACCGTAGCCCTCATCCCCCATCACCCTCAAAGGGCAGCAGCTGTATCATTCCATCACAGGCTTATTGGGTGCTCTTAGCCTCAGGCTAGTAATTGATTTACATTATTTGTGCATTGTTTGGGTGGGCTATTCACTCTTCACTCAGGTAAATGTATATTTTTAGCAATAAACGCAGCAGAAGGAAAAGCAACTCAGGGAGCAGACGGACAAACGACAATAATCCCACACGGGGAGAAGCACACACCTGAAGTAAATACCAACACAAATTAGGGACAGGTGTGGATGATTGGGGCAACAAAGGAAGTCAGGGCAAAGTAGGAAGTTCCATACAAAATAAGGGTGTCAAAAACGGAAACTAAAGCCCAGACACAAACAAACTGTCACGAGGCAACCCACACAGGATCCTCACTAATATTCCACAAAAAAAGTGTTAATATATTTTTACATTAAGCATCACAATACCATATAAGCACGACTTATTTAACTTTTTAGCACATCTACATGTGTTGCTTTACAAAAGTGCATCCTTTCCTGTCCTAAATGAATTGTGCATACTGCATCCTTTCCCTATAGGTTCCTCATCAGCACCGCCTGTCTGTGGATGCCATTCCGGAGTTAAAAAACTCAGAAAATCACTGCAGGAACCCAGGAGGAATCAGCGACAAGCCGTGGTGTTACACCTCCAATCCCAATATCCGCTGGGAATACTGCGCTGTACGGCAGTGTGGGCAGGCCGGTACAGGATCAGGTAAATTCCTATAAATTCTCAGGATTCGTCATTAAAGATGAGTGTTACAGAAGCAAGGAATTGCTGACTACTCATCTCTGGGCAGGCTTTGCATCCGTGCTTAAGCCAGAACCACCAGGCCCTCGTCAACCACCTCGTTTCCCGTCCATAACGGCATCATCGCCAGCGTACTCCATGTCTGTCATTGTTATTGTCCTGGCTTTGCTCGCCACTGCCGCCATCCTCAGCATCATAATCCTGGCATGCCGGCGTCACAGGAAACAGTGGAGACAACACAAGCGGTAAAAGCGCATGTGATGCTGAGTTTTTCATCACGTTCCTAACAATACCTTTCTACATACAGAGCAATGGAGACCCCGACTATGACTGCTCTTCCTTCAGAGCTCCTGCTGGACCGTCTGCACCCCAACCCCATGTACCAACGGGTTCCCTTGCTTCTGAACTCCAAGCTGCTCGCACTAGAATATCCCAGGAATAATATCCAATATGTTCGCGATATTGGAGAGGGAGCCTTTGGCAGAGTTTTCCAAGCAAGGTAAGATTTGGACAATAAAAGTGAGATAAATGGATGAAAACAAGGGCGATAGTGACAAAAGCACTACATAAATAGTACGCAGTAATGGAAATCCTTGTTGTTATTGTCAAGCTGTAAACTGACAAGGCTTCAGATCCATCAGCGCCCTTCGAGGAGATAAGATGTATCAAAAACAAAGAAGAAACAAGTGCCGAATTCGGACAAGTCAGTCTCAGTTGTCAAATGTTCTGTTGAGGGCAAAACAGAATCAGCTAGGAGGAACTCGCTGAGAGTGGCTGCGTCATTCACACGTCTCTAGGAGAGGTGTCACATTCAGCCTACACTGAATCCAGGCCAGATTTTTCCCTCCGACAAAAGAAACAATCCTCAGTCATCCATTTTCTAAAATAGTATTCATTTCAGTCATATCAGTACAATAATCCTTCTTTTATCACTGTTAATTGGTTCCAGAACCCGGCCGTGATAAATGAATTTTTCGCCAAATAGTATTCCTTTTTTAGTAGTTAGAGCATAGAAAACCTGTTGAGAATTAGAGCCGTCTAGACATGAAATAACACCCCTATAGTCACCTTTCCATTCCTATTAACCAATTTATTAAAAGTAAATAAGTCATTTAAGACATGAATTAGACATAATATAAACCAGTGGTGTTCAAAATGCAGCCTAGGGCCAGTTGGAATTTTTAAAATTAATTTTACACAAATAAAGTCAAAATATTACAATGACTGAACATAGTAGTCTGTAGTCAGATATCTTTCATACCTTCTGGTAATCCCAAAACTGGAAACGGGAATGGTGCAGGAAATTGACACCCCAGGGAACGTAACGCATTCACTGACCTTGAATCTTGGCTTAATTTTTTTTTAACCGCAATCAATCAAAATCCTCCGCTAGATGTAAGCCCCCTCATATTCTGTTATGAGCATTTCTTCCCTCACACACACAGGCAGGAAAAAACAAGATTAAGATCAAGCTTCAACACAAATGCCTGCATGATACATGGATTTCCCTATATATAGTGCACAAATACGCACAACATATGCACACAAATCATATACAGAGCTGCAAATAGACCAGAGGGGTCTTCACATACTTCACTTTCTGCATTATGAATACATACTTTAAAAAAGGTTTTCATGCAGATGAATGCATGCAAAATCCATGCTTGAACGTTGGGGTGAACATACGGCACGTGTCTTGCAGAGCGCCAGGCTTGCTGCCGATAGATCCTTTCACAATGGTGGCAGTCAAGATGCTCAAGGAGGAAGCATCGGCTGACATGCAGAATGATTTCCAGCGAGAGGCGGCCCTCATGGCCGAATTTGACCACACAAACATTGTTCGACTCCTAGGTAAGCGAGAATGTGTGTCTGCTGAAACTGGAAAATAAACAGCACGGATCCGCATGGTAGAAGGATGGGGGGGGGGTATAAACACTGTATGTATCAGTAACATTCATTCATTCATTCGCGGGGGTGCTGGAGCCTATCCCAGCTGTCTTGGGGCAAGAGGCGGGGTACACCCTGGACTGGTTGCCAGCCAATCACAGGGCACATATAGACAAACAACCATTCACACTCACATTCATACCTATGGACAATTTGGAGTCGCTAATTAACCTAGCATGTTTTTGGAATGTGGGAGGAAACCGGAGTACCCGGAGAAAACCCACGCATGCACGGGGAGAACATGCAAACTCCACACAGATGGCACAGGGTGGAATTGAACTCAGGTCTCCGAGCTAACCACTGGCCTGCCGTGCAGCCCATAACAGTAATTTAAAAACAACAATGCTTAGTTTTTGTTGTCGCTTTCATAGGAGCAGATCCTTTAACATACTCAAGGATAGTTGTGCAATTTTGGCAAAAAGTAGCATGTTTTGTTTCCACAATAGATTGTTGATGGACCACCTTCTCGTCACCTTCGTACATTAGATATACGTACTGGATTTCAACCGCTTTCAGAAATTCCTTTTAAATGTCCACATTTCCTGTGAGCAAAGACTGGCGGCCCAGAAGAACACAAGGTTGATTTAGAGTTGGGCTACAGTTACATCACTGAGCTATTAATGTGAAACTGTAGCTCCACTATGTGCTGGAGTTTATTTGTGAGTGTGCACACATCACAGATGGCTTTGTCTGTGTTTATGTCTCGGTTGGATGTTTATATACTCCTTTCCCCCATGAATGAACTCATTCTACAATGTAGTGTAGATGAAAAAATAACTGGAGTCACTGAGATGAATGACGTCACTAATGTCTTTACGTCTGTTTATCCCTGCAAACCCATGTGGTGAGAAATGGTGGCGGACTAAAAACGGTTATGTGCTTTCATCCTCCAGGTGTATGCGCAGTGGGCAAGCCCATGTGCTTGATGTTCGAGTACATGGCCCACGGTGACTTGAATGAGTTCCTGCGTCGTCGCTCTCCAACACGATCCGTGCGAACCCTCAGCCGCGCCAGCCTGTCTGGTCGCAGTTTTTCCTCAGAGATGGAAGCAGGAGCTCTCTCTTGCACAGAGCAGCTGTCAGTGTCCAAGCAGATTGCAGCCGGTATGGCCTACTTATCTGAACGCAAATTTGTCCACCGAGACCTTGCGACGCGAAACTGCCTGGTTGGGGAGGAAATGGTGGTGAAGATCGCAGACTTCGGCCTCTCCAGAAACATATACTCAGCCGACTACTACAAAGCCAATGAGAACGATGCCATACCCATCCGCTGGATGCCGCCGGAGTCCATTTTCTATAACCGCTACACCACTGAATCCGATGTTTGGGCGTATGGCGTGGTGTTATGGGAGATCTTCTCCCACGGCATGCAGCCGTACTACGGTATGGGTCATGAGGAAGTCATCTACTATGTGAGGGACGGTCATATCCTTTCCTGTCCGGAGAACTGCCCTTTGGAGCTCTATAATCTCATGAGGCTTTGTTGGAGCACACACCCCTCGGATCGGCCGAGCTTCAGCAGTATACATCGAATTCTGGAACGGATGCATCAAAACACGATGAACACAAATGCTGATATTGAGGCTGACTGTTAATATGGAACCTTATCTGCGAGCAAGATGCTGAGCCTCAGCATACATCAGAAGTGGATAAAACCTGCACATAAGTAGGTGCGCTTTGAGGAGAAAGCAAGTCTAAATGGTCTGACATGGCTGCCATCCATCAGGACTGGTCACCAGCAATGAATCATCAACCATTCACACTTACTTTCACACATATGGACAATTTAGAGTTTCCAATGAGATGCTCCAATGCCGATTCAACCAAACAACCAACAACACAGTGACTGTGAGCACTAGCTTTAGACACTTCTACTTGGCACATATTCACTTTAACCCATTTTCTTATTGTTGTTTTAACGTGACTGTAATTCCATTTTGGGGCATTTTTCTTCGTTTTGTCGTCCTATTGCTGGGTTTCAACCACATGACCCGGTGCAGTATATGCACTTCCAGTCTTTCAAACAAAGACTATGAGCACATACACACGCAGTACAGTAAAGTCTCGTTATATCGATATCGGTTATATCAAAGTACTGCTTATTACGATATTAAAATTTCTAGTCTTTTATGATATAATTAGCTCCGTTAGTACGATACACGGTTATTATGATAATCCGGTTACTACAATGCCCTTTTCATCTCCCGCCAGCCAATTTGGTCTGCTTATATCGATACAAAAGCAGCTTAAATCAATCTTTGCTTAAGGATTTCAATACCAAAAAAGAACACGGCGAACGGCTGCTTCCAGTCAACTTTATTTTTCACACTTTCACCACCAGAGAGCAGCACACACACCGATTCCCGCACTTCCTGGTTCACAGGTCATGCTCAACCCGCCCCACATAGCTGGCCAAACACATGCCTGCAACAGAAGAACCAACTGACATAGCATACACACCTATTCCAACGAAGACACAAGCGTACAAATACATGTATTTAATGTGTTGTATTCAGATATCTTTTGGCCAGCTATGTGGGGCGGGTTGAGCATGACCTGTGAACCAGGAAGTGCGGGAATCGGTGTGTGTGCTGCGCTCTGGTGGTGGAAGTGTGAAAAATAAAGTTGACTGGAAGCAGCCGTTCGCCGTGTTCTTTTTTGGTATTGAAATCCTTAAGCAAAGATTGATTTAAGCTGCTTGACATTGTTCTATACTATAGAACAATGTCGAGTGCATTATTGCCCACTTTTAATGCAGTTCGGCGCAGGATCGGATATATCGACAGTCCGGTTATATCGATATTTTTTCAGACTCCCGACAATATTGATATAACGAGACTTTACTGTATGTTTGTACAATTCTTTACAGATTCAAAAGGGAATATATAATTGTTGTGTGAGTGTGCATGGTGTGTTGCATGAACCAAGTGTGAGCTCCATATAGCCAAGCCCATAAGCTTGTAGGGTGATGGTGCCCCGTGATTGGATAGGGTGATTTCATGCACTGATTCCAGGCAGCCTGAAGCCCCGGATCTGCCACACTTCCAAGAGGAACACCTGGCTGTTTTTGCCAGGAAGTTGATCTGGTGACAACAACAACTGGCTGTGACGTCATGTGAAACCCAGCAATAGTCATAGGCTACATTCACGCTGCAGGGTATGATGCCCAATCCGGATTTTTGGTTGTTTCACAAATGCAATAATAATTATAAAAATGATAATAATGTGCCTCTTGTATCATTCTTTAGAATTTTATTCATCATTGTTCAAGACAGTTTTGTGTGGTAAGGATTCAGTTTTTTCTGGCCTTTGTATTGTTTCTGAATTTCCGAAGTGTTATATTTTGTCAATTTCTTTTTTACCTATTGTTCATTGTGGAGCCTATATAAAGTTGAAAATAAACACTATTTATAGTTGACGATGCATTTGGATTTGCGCTTTTCATGTGTGCGTATGGGCTGCATGGCGCACGAGTCGTTAGCATGCAGGCCTCACAGCTAGGAGACCTGAGTTCAATCCCACCAACGGCCATCTCTTCTCCCCGGTTTCCTCCCACTGCACTGTCCAAAAACGACTCCAAATTGTCCATAGGTATGTGAGTGTGAATGGTTGAATGTGATTGGCTGGCGACCAGTCCAGGGTGTACCCTGCCCCTCACCCGAAGACACTGGGATAGGCTCCAGCACCACCCTAAATGTGTGCGTGGGATGAAACTGTCATCACCCTGCCTTCATTTGACCAGCCCTGCCTGCCATGCTTTACACTTGGCTGCCCCTCAGACAGCAAACGGACAGCAGAAGCCCCACCTAAGCGTCTGGTGTGGCTTTGGTGGTCAGCGTGGTCGAGCAGTAGAAAGATCCAAATCCACAGACATGGCCACAGCAAATGACACGTGTGCAAAAACCTCTTTAGTCAAAAACTGTGTCAGCATCATTTTGGGACTGAGCTGAGTGCTGGTTCTGAGTCTTGAAACTGAATTTAGGTAGATATTGTAGATATTTCATAATACAATCACAGGAGAGACTTAATTTATTTGAATTAAATAATTTAATACATTTAAAACATTATTAAAAATGTCAAGGGTTTGGATCTCTGCCTGAAGTAGCAGCTGTATCGTTACAGTATCAGGAACTGACAAGTAAGGGGGTGAATTCTGTGGTGAATTTTAGTCTCTTCTTCTTCTATGTGACACCAATCTTTGTGGCAGTGATGCTCATTCTTTGCGCATTTGCAGGAAAATGCACGCCATTGTGCAAAAAGTGTTTGTTTTGTGCAAACTACCGCAAGATCATGCATTTTGCACACTAACTATTTTACAATCATGGCTTAAAAACATGTTGAGTGCAAGTGCATGTCGCAGGGTTGCGTTCCTACTACAAGATGGTTCACATGCAATAGACTAGAATGTTGTATGAATCATTTTAGGGGGAATAAATAACATATCTCTGTGATGTTTCATTGCACACATGTGTCCCACTTGCTTGTGTGTGAGTTTGAGTGAGGGGGCTGGGAATTAGGATGTTAAGAGTAAACTGTTTATAGTTTGGCCTTTGGCCGTTTTGTCTCCTCTCCGTCCCTGATTTAAACTGTTTTTTTTAAAATTCGCTTCCCTCGTCACACGTTTATGCTCCCCCTCATATCTCTGTCTGCACATTCACTTCTGTATCACTGATTCTCATGATGGGTTTACCATTCTTTCTACGACTTTTTCCTGTTTTCTACCACTCTGTTTATGCCATCGGTTCCTCGTTCCAAAGGTCAAAATACTGCAGTGGACAGTAGCAAGCTTTGGTTCTTTGCTGTGTAAAACCTCACAATTTAATATGAATAAGGAACAAGAATACTCAAGAAGTGCAAAAGAAATGACATCGGCAAAAAGAATGTTGCTTATAAACCCAACTGACCACTGAGGTAAAGTGGCTGCATCTACACCCGGGAGGAAACACATCCTACAAAATAAGAGTGCATACGAAGTAACACCTCTTATCATGTCTCATCAATGTAAGATATACTACAATGTAAAGAATACTACTGCAATGGTGAAGGAGCTGCTGTCAGGACGTGCTGGAAATGTGCCGAGTCTGTTTTGCAAAAGTGCTGCGGTTTCTGGCACATGTTAACACCTTAGCTTCTCATATCTTGTTTTTACCATCTCGGATAGGTTTTGTTGGCGACAGGACTGCTGAGTCAGCCAATTCAAATACAAAACTCCCCATGCAGAGAGGCATTGCACAGCGGAAAGTGTCTGTATTGACACTGTAAGGAAAATATGACATCCCATTCACTCAGCGGCGGCACAGAGGAACATGTTTGGACGGCTGCGCTGCCTCTGATTGGCTCACTCAGGGGGCCACAGGAAGCACCGAGGTATATATATATATATCAGTCAACTGGAGGCTAGCAGTCCAATTCAGCAGAACAACAAACATAGTAGTGAGGTTAACGTTCACACAGTGCATAGCACATCTTTACATCCTATAAAAACATATAGCAGCTGACTGCAACACAAGATAGCTTAATATCTCACATTTCAACTCATGGGTAGAAAATAAATTATTTCCTTGTTTTTTTCTGTATATGTAGGCTATTCATGTCAGGCATAGTTTTCCGAGTGGCGGAACTGTCAACAGCACCCACTGTTCCCAAATACCAGAAAACTCCCCAACACCGCCACCGAGGTGCATTGAGGTGCTATTGCACACACACATACAGTACATACAGTACATAGAGTACATACCAGTATTTATACAACACAGTACATCATGTGGCCTCTGCTTTAATCCACACATATAATAAGATTTGATATAATGCACATATTTGTTCTGGTTGCCATTCTGTTGCTCTCTACAGTGTCTGACTTTGCATTGGTCAAGAGTCACATGGAGGTTAAAAGTTGTATTCTTGTTTAATTCCTCATGTATTATAGGAGAGTTTAGTCCATACATGACAATGCAAACAAAAATGTTTCCTCAAGGATACTGATAGCATGCAGACAGCATTTCATGACGCATGCATTATCGCTCGTTGCCTACTGTCCTATCTGTGACGCTTTAACTATCATTGCAAGAAAATGTTGACCAATAAACTATCAGTGGGGGCAAGGCTGAACATGGAAGATAAAGCACTCATTATGCAACCCCTGGAAAAAACAAGTCAGCCATGGCATGCTCCACATGTTGAATAAAACTTTATCCTCCCATTATGTGTGGAAGTGGTAAACATTGATGAGACTTTACCTTACATTACATTACAACTAAACACTGCATGAAGTCATGAAGTCAGCCATGGCATGTCCCACAAGATGAAAAAATATTATCCTCCCATTCCATGTGGAAGTGGTAAATTTTTAGCTTCTTAAGTTGAGAAGAAATCAATTCGAAGACAACTGGTTAGCTCGCTCGCATGTTTGCTCGCTAGCTAGGAACCAGCTCGAGTCCCTGCAGCATAAGAGTTTAACAATGTGGGATAAAAATAATAGGACAGTAAAATTACTGGGTTTTAGTTCATGTCTACAGTGCTCTAATGTTATATTGATTCATTCATTTTTTGATTAATCAGATGTACATTAGTTCTGACTCGAAACATTTATTTCTCTATTGCACAGCAGTACCACACATTGTACATCATTGATCCAGTTTTTTTTTTACATCAAAAAGAAGAAGTAGAAAACAAAAGTATTTTCTCGTGCTTTATTGTTGCTGGGATAACACCACTTGACATTGACTTCCATTAGAACCGACAGTAACGTGTGTTCATTTCAATCCATGTTATTATTGTACAGACTACTTGTATGGCTTGTTAGGTTGGAGGCAAACTTTGCAACAATGCAATTCTTCTTAGCCAAAAACACCTGGAATTCAGAGTAGCAGTAGTAGTACTTTTATAAAAAAATGTGCCCCGAGCCAACCAAAAAAGAGTCATGGGCTGCAAATGGCTCACGAGCCGCACTTTGGACACCCTTGGCGTAAGAGAATCATCACTATTATTAAGAACTTGACATCCACTGACAATGAAAGTGTGGTTGTAGTAATTCAAAGGCTCTTTAGAGTTTAGAAGTTTAGAACTTGAATAGTGTCAGTAAATTACAGAAGAGCTGAAAAGGGAAGTGCACTTTTGGGGGGAATGTTGCCCATCATTCACAATCTTTGAATTTCTTTCCCTTTCTGTGTATTACAACATGAGAAAATTCGCTAATTTCAGCTAGTTTACGATGCTGTATGTTATAATGCACAGAAAAGGGAAATATGTGTATATCCAAAAGACGTTCCCCTTTAAGGCACCACAACTCCTACAGTACTCTTGACAGCGTAGACTCGGAAAAACGTACACTTTCCCTTTGGTGATTTAATTTACATAATATATATTTATACACACACACACTGTACAGATACACTTCCACTTTTTTCTTCGAAACTGGACAACAAATATTTGTGGGTTATTTTACAGCGCAGAGAGCCCCAGATGATTAAAAGTCCAAACAGCTGTCAATAAAGTTGCTCCAGGCCAAACATGTGTAGCAGCATGATAAGCCTGACGCCGATGCTTAAGAAGAGAACACTATAATCTTTCTACAGGGACCGCAACTTCTGTTATCGTCTAAACAGAGCTCCTCGGATGAGCGGGCAGCACTTACTGGCATCGGTGAGGATCGGCGCGGGGACAAAACATCAGCTTTCATCTTGGCAGAAATAAAGCAACCCCAGCGTACTCAAACGCTCCATGCTTCCTTCTTGTAAATACTTCAGTAAAAAGTGTAGTAAAAGAAAACATGGTTTATCTATGTACTGTATGTACATACTGTAACAGTTACTTCATAGTGCTAACAATACTGGTGTGGAACATTCACTCTCTGGGCCAAAGGCTCTGGTGTTTTCTAAATTGTGATATCATCAAAGTGACCTTTCCCCCAAATAAAAGGATTTCATTCCAATGGAAATGAAACATCAGAGCAGATGTGCTGAGGCACCAGAGATTCTGTCAACTTCATAGGATCCCCAAGTACACCGTATTTGTTTCCACACCCATGTGACCTCCAGCCAATTCTAACTCACAGCCAGACACAAAAACAAAAGATAGAAGACAGAGAGGTCGTCACATTTCATGTCACGACCCGTAGTCTGTTAACACTCACAACACTAATAAGATGACCTTCACCTTCTCTCTGCATAACACAGTGCCTCCAAGCCTGCATGGCGTGAAACTGCAAACAACCTCCTCCCCTTCTTTGGTCACAACCTGGAAACAAGTCGTCTTTAATGCCTTAGAAGGGAAATAAACAAGTTGGGGTTTCTTGCAGCTTTTTGACTCCTTCATATATTTAGTTTGGATGGCAGCCTGAAGATGTTTGGTTGCATTCATGTCGTTTATTTTAGGACATTTGCAGGGCAAGATGTTCACTGGCGTTGGAAAGGTGCTTCACTTTGACCTTGTAGACATGAATATCTGAATGCTGCATGAGATTGGCTCTTAAAGGGACTGTATGCATCTCGCTATGAATTACTTTCATTGAAAAATTCAAAGCTGCATGGTGGGAAAGTGGTTGGCGCGCGAGCCTCACAGCTAGGAGACCCGAGTTCAATTCCACCCCCATCCATATCTGTGTGGAGTTTCTTGTTGTCCCCGTGCGTGTGTGGGTTTTCTCCGCGTACTCCGGATTCCTCCCACATTCCAAAAACATGCTAGGTTAATTAGCCACTCCAAATTGTCCATAGGTATGAATGTGAGTGTGAATGGTTGTTTGTCTATATGTGCCCTGTGATTGGCTGGTCCAGGGTGTACTAACCACCGCTTGCCCAAAGACAGCTGGGATAGGCTCCAGCACCCCCCACAACACTTGATAAGCGGTAGAAAATGAATGAATGAACGACAATTTGGTTTGTTGGCTGTATGCTGGCTACTGTGAGCTGACAGCAAACATAGCTAATGTACAGTATGTACAGTATGTACAGTATGTACAGTATGTAATACTATTCATACGTTCCAATGTTGGCGCCCTCATGGAGGAGCACGATGCATACAGTCCATTTAACAATGGTTCTCAAAACCAGACGAAAAATAAAGTGTGGTGTTGAACCATCATATAGATGAAGTAAACAATGACGTAAACGTGTAGAAAATGCTATTGTTTACATTATTTCCAGCTTCATAACACATATTGATTGGAATGGGGAAATGTGGGTCACAAATGATGTGGGGCGGCATGGCTCAGGTGGTAGAAGGTTGCTGGTTCAGTCCTCTGTGTCCATGTCGAGCAAGCATCTTTGGATGGCAGGATGCCGAACCCCAAGTTGGTCCTGATGCTGTGTCATCAGTAGGTGAAAGCACAGGTTTGGTTCCTGCTTCATGTAAAATGTTCCAAATCAGGAGGTGGGGTTATTTTTGTGTCCTGGATGGTTCCGCTTAGTGAGTCAACGTTTCATGAAGTCCCAAGCTGATGCTAAACCAGTGCAAGAGCAAGCCAGCTTTCTGTTCATTGGAAGTGGAAGAAGTGACTCGGCAGATGGGAATGTACCATTTTCATTCTTAGGTGGGGAGGGGGTGTAATTCAATGTTACATGTGACGTCCCTGCACAAACTGTTGTGAGTAGTTTTTCCATCATCTTGGAATAACCAAAACTTTGCACATGTAACAATGGGATATAAGATCAACTGGAGATTATTCGAGTTTCACAGATACTGACAGCAACACATTAAACGCAAATAAAAAATATGTCTTCAACAAAAATACTAACATCCTTTCGAAGTCCTTAAGATAATGCCTCCTCATCCTTCATCGTTAGCGTCCATCCGTGATCCATGGCTAAAACCATGTCCATTGTCATTCTGTAATCCATCTCATGTTCCTGTTCAGAGTCACTTGACCTTCTCATCTCCCAGTCATCTCTCACATGGAGTTTAACCCCCCTTTTATACCACTGAGTGTTCATTGTGGTGATGGTGGTGCAAGCCGCCACTGAGCACCGTGTGGTTGATGGACGACGCCGAACGGTCAGAGCCCTCCGCTGTCGTCCCGTTGACGTTCTCTTGCCTCTGGCAGCACAGGATCTGCCTGAAGGTGGCGCTCATCTCCTTGTCGCGATAGGAGTAGATGATGGGGTTCATGGCGGAGTTGAACTCAGCAAGAAGAAGGAAGAACTTTTCATAGGTGAGAACGTTGCAACTGGCACAGAAGACGTCCAGGAGGAGGATGACGAGCCCGGGGGTCCAGCAGATGATGAATGCACCTTTTGGAGACACAATAGAGAAGAAAAGTTGAACCGGCTGCTTCATTATATATCTGCTTCTAGAACATGTATCGGAAAACTGCTGGTTTGAAATCCTTCCTGCCCGAGCTGCAGCACGGGTGCTTGATGAAGACTTTCAGAAACTTGACTTTCACTAACTCACAGATAATTGACAAAGACTCAAGTTTCACTGAATCACGAATACACTACAAAGACGAGCGTTTCACTGACTCACAGGTACTTGACAAAGACTCGAGATTCATTGACTCATGGCCACTTGACCAAAATTTGAGTTTCAATGACTCATGGGTGCGCGACAAAGACTCAAGTTTCACTGACTCACGAGTACACTACCAAGACTTGCGGTTCACTGACTCACAAGTACACTACCAAGACTCAGGTTTCACTGACTCACGAGTACACTACCAAGACTTGCGGTTCACTGACTCACAAGTACACTACCAAGACTCGGGTTTCACTGACTCACGAGTACACTACCAAGACTTGCGGTTCACTGACTCACAAGTACACTACCAAGACTCAAGTTTCACTGAATCACGAATACACTACAAAGATGAGTGTTTCACTGACTCACAGGTACTTGACAAAGACTCGAGATTCATTGACTCATGGCCACTTGACCAAAATTTGAGTTTCAATGACTCATGGGTGCGCGACAAAGACTCAAGTTTCACTGACTCATGGGTGCGCGACAAAGACTCAAGTTTCACGAGTACACTACCAAGACTCAGGTTTCACTGACTCACGAGTAAACTACAAACACTTGCGGTTCACTGACTCACAAGTACACTACCAAGACTCAGGTTTCACTGACTCACGAGTACACTACCAAGACTTGCGGTTCACTGACTCACAAGTACACTACCAAGACTCAGGTTTCACTGACTCATGAGTACACTACCAAGACTTGCAGTTCACTGACTCACAAGTACACTACCAAGACTCGGGTTTCACTGACTCACGAGTACACTACCAAGACTTGCGGTTCACGGACTCACAAGTACACTACCAAGACTCGGGTTTCACTGACTCACGAGTACACTACCAAGACTTGCGGTTCACGGACTCACAAGTACACTACCAAGACTCGGGTTTCACTGACTCACGAGTAAACTACAACACTTGCGGTTCACTGACTCACAAGTACACTACCAAGACTCGGGTTTCACTGACTCATGGGTACTCAACAAAAACTTTTCCAACGTCAAAACAGATGAAATTATTTTTAAAATCACCTTTGAGAGTCTGAAATAGAGGATATATGTATACTTGTTTAATTAATAGAATCCTAAAATACAGGTGGATTAACTGCACAATTAATCATTCATCCATTGATTAATTGCTCTACAGCTCTGACTTCTTGACAATATCACATGTTTTAAATACAGACAAAGAAGTCGGTTTTGTAAATTTATTTGGCGCATGCATCTGCCGTCTCCAGACAGAACGTATGAAACCATCCTCACCACTGAAGCATTCCAAGCTCTTTTGGCGGGGAAATGTGACGGACAGCACAGTGCAGCGGCCTCTGAGTCATTCCTTGCGAATGTCAAGGTCAAGTGTCGTAAATGAAGTCAACAGAGGCCTTTGTCCAAACAACGACACAACTTCAGCACATTAATCTCTACAACAGCAACACAAAAAAAGTCTTGATGAGAAATGAGGACAGCCGAGCGTCTTGAAGAGCAGGCCTGTTATCTGTTGGGGTTTTGTAGGCAGCAGCTGCAGCTAAATGCTTGACCTCACATCCCAGAAATGCAGGCAGACTCTTTGGAGTTTGATAGTTGTCCAAAATGCTTTACACCCAAGCGGGAAAACTATGAAAAGTATTTCTCTCTCACCATCAGGACTATGCGACTATGCTCCATCACCACACCCAGCTGGACCAGCCAGTTGCACGTGGCGCGGACTCCTACTGTAGAAGAACACTACCAATAGCCCAAACAGTGAGCATCTATGTTGAAGTTTTCCCTCATGAGCGTCTTTCATTTCCGCTCTCCATCCAAGGGAATGTACCTGCTGGTGTTATACCATACTGCAGAACTGACAGTCCATTCCCTGAAGCAGTTTTTGAGGCCGGGGTAAACGAAACCCTCTTTCCTTGTCACTGCCTGAAATATGTCAACCGTGGGGGAAAGAAACTGGAGAAGCTGAGCAGTCTGCAGAGAAACGTAAACAAACAACTCCGCAGGAGTGGCTGGAAAATATTGAAATGTCTGGAAAACTATTGAGACATTTTCCAGGTCTTGTCGGGTAAAACAGGGGCATTGCGCTCGCCGTTACTTAACCACTTGTCCAGTGGAGGCTGAATCAGAACAGAACTGAATTTATAAGCTGGTCAATTAAAAACTTAATAAAAATAAAAATAACTTCTTTCAAAAATGATTTCCATGGAGTTCTGGGAGAAAAAACTACAAATAAAATGGACCCCATCATCCTATAAAGATTCACATGTGTAAAAACACAGACCAGCACTATATTACATAATCATGAATGGCACGAAAGCAGAGAGTCATTTGGCTCGCTGTGCTGCATGCTGAGCCCTACAGTCAACATTCTAATCACTCAAAGTTTGCTTACCAGAAAGGACCTCAGTCACGCACTATCAAGCCCTTTGTTAGATAATAAGTGACCCCCCCCCTTCCCAGTCTCTGGAACAGAACTGTTCCCCTTGTTTTGGATTAAGAACCAGGCCTCTTTCCTTCAACTTACTAAGCATAACTTGACACTAAATCCTGGCTAACTCATGTCGGCAGAAGCGCCGAGCCCGTTAGGCAACATAGTCAAATGTTAAGGGCCCAATCCAGTAAAATAGTAACTAAAATGGAACAAAAATTGAAAAAGTTTTTTGGACATCTGTGTTTGACTGTCTTCAATGGGTTTCCCCCCTACCGACCCTTAAACAGAATAAACTTACAATATTACTAGAATATTACTACTTTATCATGCTTAGTCATGCCTCACTTCCATCAATCACCCCCCCCAAACGTTTCTATTTTCTCCCTGTATATCTCTTGTGTGTTTATCTCCTATGATTTCCTAACCCGGTCATTATCTGAGGTCGTGACCGTGACGCCATTGAAACAAGGCATCCAGTAGAACCCATTATGTATACTTCTTAAATGGCTCTGTGGCTTCTCGTTTGTCCGCAGAAAGATTTCTTTTTCCTCTCCCTTTATCCACATCGCTCCTTGCACACACTGCAGATTAGATGAAAGTTCACATTGGGTAGCTAAGTGGTGAGAAGGCTTGATCAAGATGCTGGTGGTGTTAGCACGGTGACCTAACGCTTAAAGAAACAAGCCTTTGACTGCTAGCACAGCGGGTTTGTTGAAATGGCAATAAAGAATGTTTCTGCTCTGCTGTAATAAAAATACAGTCATGTGTCCAAAAAATGGGGTTAGCCAGCATTCACTACAACTTTTGTTGGGGTTTCTAATGTTGTATTTCTATTCTGGTCGCAGTTTTCAAAGCAGTGACATCACTGCAGTACTGTCGACTACTCGGTGAAGGACCTGCACCGGATACTTAATGACTTGATTTTGTTTGAATTTTGATATTCTTCACAAAACCGCAAATTTCATACACTCCATTAAAAATTCTTGATCAAATTTTCATTAGTGATTGGCAAAACCGTTCATTTCAGTGAACCGGATCATTCTGGTTCATTCAGTAAAAAGATACGTTCATTTCGGTAAATTGGTCGTTAGCCTGTGATCTCCCCCTGTGCATTGACCCGGTCAGATGTGTCGAGTCAGTCCGTTCACTCATGTTAACGTTCGTTCCGACTCAACACCGCAACAACGAACGTCATGAACGAACAGGTCAAAAGAACTAGTTTTGTGAACGGAATGAACGAGGTCAGTGTCGGTCAATCTCTCGGTCTCGGTCTTTCAGTCAGCTAACCCCACCCACAGAGCGAGGCGCGACGATAGGATAATACGGGCAAGCACGCAGATAGTCCCGCCTTGCAAAAGGAACGGTGAACTGACTCTCCAGCCAATCCAAGAAAAACATTTGCAACTGAACGGACTGAACGGGTATTTTAGGGGCGGTGACCTCGTTCATTCCGTTCACAAAAAAGAACAGATTCTTTTGACCTTTTTGTCCAACATTGCATATAACAAGTCAGTTTGTCCTTAGTGAGGATAAGCGGCATAAAAAAGGGGATGGATGGAAGTCAGTCACCAATGACTTTTACTTGGTTGAGCTGAGTTCTGGTTGGTTTTTGTTGTGGAGGAAAGCTGCTGGGATTTCTGGGAAAAAGTGTGTCGAAAATTTGAAACTATCCCTTTAAGGTTTTTAAACATATTTTTGTCAACCATGTATGAAGTACAGAGGCTTGCATCCAGGATAATCGTGGTTAATCTGGCTAAATCTTCATAATACGTCAGATATTCGTTGGAAATTCTCGTAAATAACAGCTCACAAGATCACGAAAAGCAAGCAAAGCCACAGAAAAACAATTTGTAAGGCGATCCGCTAATGACATGCGTCAAAGCGGACTACAGTGGTTGTAGCAAACCAGCACCTATCTCAACCTCAAACAGAATACATAAGGACGCTATTGTACATGATTAGAAAAGCCGTACAGTGTGTAGGAATTGTGTGCAGTTAGTATGTCATGTATGACACATACAACAACAGGTGACAGCGTGAGCTAAATACCAGACATGATTCCACACTGATGGTGGAATGGAGAAGTTCAGCTCTGATTGGCCCTCCTTTCAGTGGATGTGAAAAAAAACCAACGTTCCTCAGTGGTCATTCAGGCAAGGCTTGTGCACTGGTATGAGTTGGCGCTCCACAACGCCAGATGATGTGATCATGCGTCCAGCGCCAAGAGATTTTGTGATAATTCATTCACACAGAGCCTCTGCATGAGCCAACACCTGACGCACACGCCACACACACGGATCAAAAGGCCATGTTGGACAGAGCTCTTGACTCACTGAGGAGTGATGAAGAACGATCTCTGTTGGTGTCACTCAAAAAGCCTCAAGAAACACCAGCAGCTGAATGCACTCAGAACAAGAGTGTCCATTAGTGAAGTAGATTCCCACCCACTGTGGAGATTGTAGTAAGTGGCAAGTTCCATAATTCAATAAGGTGCTCTGAAAGCCCGTCTTTGCCACAAAGGGAATGACTGAATGATGTTTGGCAATTACATCGATCTCCATCATTCCAGGGCCACCGTATTCTATACCCCAGGGGTGGGCAAACTATTATATTGCATTTGTAAATAACTGTAAAATTGTTAATTTGTTAATACTTGGGTTGTATATATTGTTTATTTTTTAGATTGTGGATTTTGCACTGCTTAACTGATCCTGTACTCCATTGTACTGTTGTGCAATGCAAATTTCTCCACTGAGGGACTAATAAAGGAATGTCTTATCTGAACTTATCTTAAATACGGCCCGCACGTTCTTTCCAAAGTATGTCATTGAAACTTAACACACAACTTGGCATCATGGCTGGAACCAACATTTTGATGGTTTAGGTAGTGTAGCTGCCGCTGTCACTACATTTACAACAAGATTTTTTTGTTATTGTACACATTTATTTTGTTAAGAAATGTATTGTATTGTGAGTCATGTGACACAAATCGGAAGTACTGTGTGGTAACCGGAAGTACTGCATAGTAACCGGAAGTACTCTGTACTAAGAGAAGCGCATTGGAGAACAGAACAACGAGAGAGACAGACAGACAGACAGAGAGAGAGATTTACTGTATGTTCTACCATTGGTCCACCTGGCGAACAACTTTGTTTAAAAAACTATTGTATTGTATATTTATTGATTGTTTATGCAAATTGTATGTGATTGTTTGCCGTTTTCACGGTGTCTAACGATGTTTCACGATGCTTCAATGTCCTGCAATGGCGTGTGAATGCAATGAAGAGCAATAATTGCATCGAGGACATCGGTAAAAGAAGCGTGAACTCTTTACTGGACCAGGGTAGTTACAGGTAGCTTTTTAGGTACCTTGTTTATTTGATGTGGTCTGCTGTTTACAAAGTACTCCTGAAAAAAGGGACACAAGCACATATAGTAGCAGGTTGCATGACACTTTTACAGGTACAATATTTCCAGGTAGACTGTTAGAATTATATGTGTAAAATATATAGTCTGGCCCCCCGTCAATTTTGTTAAACCAAAGTGGCCCACGAGTCAGAATGTTTGCCCATCCCTGCTATACACAGTATTCCCTCCTTTGTCGAGGTGAATTGATTCCACTGTTCAGGTTGTCTTAGAAAATGTTTCACCCCTCCTCCCAGCAAGCTCGCAAGCAAACCAGTTAGCCTGGAATAGATTTCTTCTCAAAGTAAGATGCCAAAAAAATGTACCACTTCCACATGGAATGGGGGGAGGTTTTTTTCCTCTCTATCATGTCGGACATACCATGGCTGACTTCATGCAGTGTTAAGGTAATGTAATGTCTCATCCGTGTTTTGTGTCATTACTGCCAATTAGCATAGTAGCATGGATGGTTAGCTTATTGGATGCATGGATTGATGGATGGATGAATGGATTATAAAGAAATTTCTTACAACAGATGGTTTTCGAGAGGTTAGCGTCAAATACACGAGTCAGAGGAAAGCCTTCATTTTTCAGGGTACCTTGCAACAGCAAGATAATGAATGATTGAAAAAATGATTAAAATTGGATCAAAACTTGTTTTGTTCTCCAAGTGATACAATATGTTGAAATCCCTTGATGTTGGTGTGTGCGTAGAAAGCCATCTCTGCAGGAGGTACGAGCTCATCTGTGTGTAGTTAACCCAATCAAGTGTTTTGTGTTCCCATCATTGGACAAGAGCAGCTCCGGTGTCCCCACAGCTCGAAATGGAATGGGGTTGTGAAAGGGCACGTCTTCAGCACGTGTCTACGTTTATGTGTGTTTAAGTGCGTACAACCGGCGTGGACTATTACTTTGCCATTCTTTGATTGTCTCAAAGACAGAACTCCATCAGGGATGGCTTTACAGCATCCTGAAAGGAACAAGCCGGGAGGGCACCAGGGGAGCCACCATCATCTGGTCAGCAGATGGTAGAGGCTTGACAGGGAATCGCAGGGGGGGGGGGTTACCGTCAAGAACTCCTTAACCTTTTGCTCACAATGTGAATATCAGCAAAGGCAACTCTTCTTAAAAATAAAAAAAAAGCACTTCGCCATCAGACGTTTTGGAGTTGCTCTTTCTCCACATTGGCGTGAATTGATCTTTTATAAGTTTCAATTGGTAAACGGTGAGAGGGTTCGTCGTGGAACCTGTGCCAGGTCTTTATGGGAAGCTTTGATGAAGAACGTGTGATAGGGTGTGTCATCATAAAATTTCGCAGGAACTCTCAGTTGTTTAAAGAGTAAGTCAATCATCAGATGATGCAGATCAAAGTGAGCAAACCCTAGGCGTGAACACATCCTGGAAAACCAAGCGTATTTGAAGTTCCTGTCGCTTTGCAGGATAGTTTAACATGGAAAAACCACCGACTCCTTTATACCCTGCACTACTGTACATTGCTTGAGTCGATTGTGGAGTAAGGACAACAGTGGCAACAGGATGAGATAACACACCACATAGAAGACAAATCACATGGAATGCTCTGGCATGTTATGTCTAGGACCAACACATCCTGCTTCCAAGAACCAACAAGTTCTTTTCCCACACAATTTGCACATGCTACAAAATTCTAAACCGCCGGATTCACTTAAATCGTCTTCAAAGCGTATTACGCAATAGAAAAGCTCTGGAACCTTGCAAAATGAAAGACATACAGTATCTCTACGGACTGTTTAGACATAAAACTGTCAAGACTTCACACCCTGCTCTGCTGGAAGATAAAACAGGCACCGAGTGGAGTAGGGCCATGCTTACTCTGGTGGTTCTTGTATAAATAAATCACTTGGACGTAGAGTTTATCATATGTGGCGATGTTGGAGTTAGTCATATTCAGTACGTTCAGTAGCCCATTCCATACGCTGTGAAGTCTATTAGTATAGTTTGAGTGTTCATTCATTTTTTGACCATTTATCCTCCTTATTCATACCAGCTGAATTTGGGAAAAGGGTGGGGTACACCCTGGACTGGTTGCCAGTCAATCACATGACATACAGTATATACTAGACAACCATTCACACTGCCGTTATGAGTGTACAATTAGGATGTTGGTTTTGGACAGTCCTGTACATGATTTAAAAGAATATTCAGAGAACTAAACATCTTATATCTACTGCAATGACAAGAACATGGACTCCCATAATGCTTCCTTGCTACGTCTTCTTCATTGCCCTGCAAGTTCGACGGCCAGCCGTGCAGACAGAGACAGATCAGGAGGACAAGAACAAGAGAAGGAGTGTGCTTACCCAACACAATCGCCACGGTTTTCAGAAGCGACATCATTGTGTCTCGGTTGCGTCTCGGTCCGGAGCTGTGGCGTGACATCCTCATGGTCCTTTGGCGCACGTAGACAAAGATGTGGGCGTAGAGTGTCACCATAACAACAAATGTCACGAGGTTAAAGACGGCCCAGAAGACTAGGTAGGAGTTGCTGTAAAGTGGGGCCATGTTGGAGCAGGATTTAATACTGCAGATACAATTCCAGCCCACACTGGGGATGGCGCCCATGACTATGGACATGGTCCAGATGATGACAATCACCACCACCACGCGGCGGTTACTCATGCGCGTGTGCAGCTGCATGCGGAACACAGTGATGTGACGTTCGATGGCGATGGCAAGGAGGTTGGCCACCGACGCCGTCAGGCTCGTGTCGATCAAGCCTTGGCGCAGCAGCCATGTTGAAACAGTCAGTCGCCTTGTGTTTGGGCCCGTGTTGAACATCAAGTAGAAGTAGGCCAGTCCAGCAAAGAAGTCAGCAGCTGCCAGGTTAGCCATCAAGTAGTAGATGGGGAAGTGGAATCTCCGGTTGACATAGATGGCGATCATCACCAGGAGGTTGGCAAGCATGATGAAGATGCAGACCGTGATGCCAAGACCCATCACCAGGCGGCTGACTGTGTTCCAGTCTTTCGCTAGGTATTTGCCACTGCGGTTGTAGAAGAAGGCAATGCTTTCATTGTAGTAGCACTGTTCCTCCTCCATTATGGTGGCTTCCATGCTCTCTGAAAAGAAGAAGACACGGAGTCACTTATAAAATGTGTTTCCCTCATCTAACACCTCCTTGAAGAGGAGTGGACAACCACAGTGCAGCAACCTGGGACCAGATCCATCACTAGAGTCATTACCATGGTCGAAGGAACTAAAAATGAAGAAATCGTCAAAGTTAAAGTAAGTAAAGGTCCACAACAAAGCACATTAGGTTCATACATGTGACCTTGCGGTTCACAAATGTCAATCTGATTTGAGAACAGTTCAATGAAACGTAAAACAGACTCAGGCTCGTATTTCTGCACTGGACTTTACTGCAGATATCAGTGAAGGTCATCTGCATTGTAAGCAAAAGCCTGTTGTTGCGTGCAAAATTAACAATGTTCATGTTATTTTCTTGAATAATACCCCCCCTCCCCACACACGTCCACATTCTCTCACACCCATTGTTAATTGTTTTCATTCTTTCTGTCTTTAGAATGACTTCATCTATACCAGCGTCTCCAACTGTCATCACTATTAGCTATTTCAACTATTATTAGCTATGACAACTATTATTTGTGTTTGATTTATGGGACAGGCTAACCCGTCGTATATAATCCTTTTAAATTGTCTTTTCATAATATTATGATATTATGACTTTATTCCCATAATATTGTAACTTTTCCTCTAACCCAATTTTCTAAAAATGACAACTTTGCTTTGTTTCTTAGAATAATGTAGCTTTTTTCCCTGTACTATTTCAACTCTATGCTACTAAGATGAAAGTTAGTCAAGGGACGTTTATTTATGGGTCAAGTCCACACATTCTTCACATGAGGAAAATAACACTGGATAAGAGCGTAACAGCCGCTTAGTATACGTACAAGCTTTAAGAACAAGCAACACAGAACCCACATTGTCTACAAAGTCACAGTTTACAGCAAGTGTTGGTCACCAGCTGTGTATGTCTGTATGTGTTTGGAAGCACAAGCAGACACACAAGCTGTGTGAATAAACCCTGGTGTGATGTGAGGCTGAACCCACTTTTCCCCCCATCTGGTCCAGTTTAATGAGTCTTCCGGTTTAAACAAAAAAAAGGACATTAGACGCAACCGAGACAGCTAAGCAGCAGTAAGAGGACACTTTGAGTAAACGCACACACAGAATCCACAAGCACAAACAAACAATTCATGTTGCATTTGCAAGTGTATGTTGATGTAATAAGCTAAAACCCTCACAAAGGCCTCTGCCTCAAACATCCCAGACCGGAAACAGGACCTTGGGGCTGTTGAGACAAAAGGTGGCGACATTAGCAACAAAAAAATAATTAGTATATGAAGGGCGCATATCAATAAGTCGAAGCAATACGTTTAATTTAACCAGGGCTCGACAATAACGATGTACCGATGGCCCGGGGCAAGTTAAAACAAAATTCGGGCAAGTAAATCTAATCAGTGATATTCCCGTCGGGCAAGTGTACTTCGGCATGCCATACTGCCAAGAGTTTTTTTAAAAGCGGTTCTTGTTGGTTGTTGGTAAAACACGGACTGTGTAATTCCGGTGGTAATTTGCAAAGCAATCCTTGCAATGGACCAATCAGAATCGTTTATTTAAACCGCGGTCCGAAATCCACAGTCCGCGTTTTACCCACACCCGTTGTTCGCGATCAACCAATCAGCGATCGTTTGACTACGAAAACATCCATCATGGCGTCGCTGCCAACATCGTCTAATTCTGAAGGAAACAGCAAAAAGTGATGAACCTCTATCGTTGCATGGTTTTTATTTCCAAGGCAGCATGAAAAACAACTTACTGGCCTGTTGCAGACTTAACTAACTAGCTGGGGGCACGGCAACCGAACTTCTCCTTTTTTCCCTCTCGTTCCTCTTCTTTGGTCCCAAAACGCCCGCTCCAAGACCGCGAGCTGAACATGACTGCCCCCCAGCGTCCATGCATGAAACTACAGCCCGGAATACAACACACACGCAACGCTACAGTATTATTTATTTTATTATTTTATTTATTTGAGATTCTCATGTGATGCCACAAAAAATTACATGATATCATTATGGTAGTCTTTTCATTTTACATGGGGCAAGTAGTTCTCACCTTAAGGATTCCCCATGGGCAAGTCATTTTGGTTTTTAATGTACAGCCCTGCCACAACATAATTCCTGAATGGGACTTTTGCTCACACTGTACTTTTAAATCCAAATTTAGATCATTTATTAGCCTTAATCCAAGCCAAAGACAATACTGACCAATATACTGGCTGGGAATGTTGGCAGCGTACAACATCAAGGTCTTCTTCAAGGTCAGCCAAACGGCATGTGTGTTAGACATGACAACAGTAAGGACTTGTTTGTTTATACGTCTAATTCCCTGAGTTAAGCCAACCGGGAGCTTTGTCAGGAGAGTACGGGAATGTTTGTAAGTTATTTGCTGAATTAACAAATTTGATATGTTATTACTGTTGTTGCTTATTAAGTTGCTGCTCTTTTGTGTACCTAAATAAACGATAAAGATCATGTTAAACCTTACTTCACACCAAGCAAGTACAGGTTACACGTTGGTTGGATAATTCCAGTTCCAAGTACAAACTTCATCACTAATATTCACCCGGGCTCGAACCAGTGCTAGCCATCAAGCTAAAAGCTCAGGCTCCGACCAGGGTCCACAGACCCTGACCCTGACCACAGACGCTCAACTCAACGTCCAGCACGGGACCCTCACTCTCACCCCATGTTACCCGCCTGGTTCAGCCAGCCCGACGCTCCACTTGGGCCTGAACCAGTGTCCATAAAGTGAGAGTCAAAAGTGCTCAAGCTAAAAGCCTGGTCTCAAACCAGGGATCACAGAATTAGAGTCAATAGCCCTAGCCATCTACAGTAGCTACAGTAGCAGCCTGGCCTGTCAACTTGATGTCCGGCGTGACTCTTCAGGTGTCAGGGAGTGAGGTTTACCAACGTACTTTGGCACAGTTGCACGAGCTGGCATCTGTCACACTTCTCAATAAGGATGTACTAAGTTGACATATAAAATAATGGCATGCCAAAGATGCCAAAGGCAGGGGTAGACTTGCCACTCAGCAAAAACATGGGCAATCATGTAGGGCCCTGAACGTGCCAATGTTTTTGACAAATCAGAACTGACTAAATCAGTGGTCAATATTCAGGTCCCGAACCATTATTACGATGAACTTATTATTTCTCATACTTTCCTCAGCTTTGAAATAATATTACCCGCCCCTCATACAATTTGTATGTTCTGTGTCTCCATTGGCCATTAGAAGCCTTGCAGGGAGCGGCTGAGTGACAGCAGCGGTGCTAATGCCTCATAGATCCATAATAAGGTGCGGTCTATGCCAACTCCCTCAGATGAAAGGCCACGCTTTTTCGCTCGTCATCTGTGGTTCACAGCCATTAAGCATCTGTAGGGAGCAGTTAGCGTTTGGATGCCTGAGGCCAATCCTCAAAGTGAAAATGGAAGAGGAAGTGACATCTGAGTGCATATTCCCAACACTTTCAGTACATCCTGGGAGATACTGGCATTGTATTGCTAATGGTGTGTTTGCATGCAACACTTGCAGGGTGTTGTCCAAAAAGCTCAGACAACTACAGTACGTTGCTGAAGAGAAAAGCATTCGTGTACAAAATGATCTGAACCGTAGGTGTGAAAGACAGAACAAAATGCTCACTGTGCCCAAGTGTGTGTCGACACACTCTCTGCATGCTTGTTAGAAATGTGTGATAAAATCTTTGTGGGGAGAAAGAAGTGTGTGTGTGTGTTTGAGTCACAAGAGGCCATAATGAAAGGATGAAAGGACCACCCATCAACTCAAAAAATGAGGTCATGACTCACATCAGGACCCAAACTTACAAAATTGTACAACAAAATTCAGAGTTCTAAAATTTTCAGCAAAAATATTCTCATAATATCCTTCAAAAAAAAATGCGGGTTTCTAAGCACGGAAGCTTGTGGTCTGATGAGAACCGTAGAACCACAAATGAAAGCACAATGTTTTTCTTGAAAAAGGTCAGCGATTCGGCACGTCCAAATCTGAAACCATGGTTCTCCTTCGGTGGATTTCACCCTCCCGGTCGAGAGTGAGGTCTTACTACAGCTGCAGGTACTTCAAGTATATCAGGGTCGCTGTACTGGACCGTCGTGATTAAGGTCATGGGCTTTGGGTAATGACCGAAAGAATGAGATCGTGACCAGCTGGGACGAGGGAGGCCCCGGGGCAGACCAAGGATGCGCTGGAGGGATTATGACTCACAGCTGGCCTGGGAACGCCTTGGTGTCCTCCCGGAGGAACTGGAAGAGGGTTGGGAGTCTCGGGTTGGGATAGATGACCATGAAACTTAACTACTGATCCCACCAAAGCCATCTTGGATATGTATCAGTTGGCAAATCTGTGGGAAGTTATGCTTTGTTGAGTTTGGTGTGGAAACACATAATACTCAAACCTCAACCCCATCATATTTTGCAGCTGTACTGAATAAAAAAAGCATAGACTGTCTGTATAGGAAGAGAAAAGGAGACAGATACAATGTTGTCAATCGTTCTGTATGTGTTCTATAACCATGAACATCATAAGTCTCTATGTCAGCCTTTATTAAGTTTTATAATAGGGCGAGAAAGAGCAGAGTAGCATCACGTGCAGTCTGGTTTTTACTAATAATCACAGGCTTTATGAATTTCCAGAGTGAGCAAAATTTCCAGGATTTGTAGAACAGTTACACAGGAAAGGGATGCACATGTTGGACTTGGATCAGGTCTTTTAATTCGTCAGTGGAATTTTCTTGCAGATGCACCTTTGACTGCGAGTCTGATCCTCAAATTCCAACTCGGCCATGTTGATGTTAAGTGGATAATACACTGTTTGCATGACAAGTGTAACTGAGAAGACTTACCATATGTCTTCAATCTTTTCATTGACTCCCTTCACTGGTTCTCTTTTCCAACGCTTTGCAAGTTTATGCTCTGCTTTGTCTCGCCTTGCCCTTCCTTTTCAAAGACTCTCTCACTCAACACTATCATCTTCTTATTCCTTTGTCATTTTGAAAATAACAAGTTGGGACAATATAGACAGATTCTGATCATTGTGTGTCTCTTTTTTCCTTCCCAATAAGTAGCCCTGCATGAATGAGGTGTTCAAGCAAAAAAGTGTTCTGTGTGCTTTTCTTTAAAATTAAGGCTGCAAAAGAACCCAGCATGACGTCGAAAAAAAGTGCCACAACTTTGATAAAAACAAGGCAAGAAACTTTAACATAGGTTGCAGTGGGGACAGTTTGATGGGTACACCAAGTTAGCTGGGCTACTTTCATTTTTTGACATACTCCATATTTCCTTCAAATTGTTTAATATCTGACAAGTTAGGCTCTACTGTATCTTTCTCCTTGTGTCTCCTCATCTCCTACCACTTCTCTCCTGCTGCATTGCATCCCCCGCCCCCATTTGCGCAATGTGTGCATTGTTTCCACCCCCCCCCCCCCCCCATCCAGAAAGCAGAGAAATGGGGACATGTAACAACCCGGAATACACACAAAAAACATTCATTCTCTAACTTTCTCTTGAACCTAAAGCACGTAAAAAAACATATCCACACACACACACCCTCACACTCGCACATAGGCTCTGCTGAGTAGTGGCACAAGGGATGGATTGAGAGCTGGAGGTGAGTCATTCGTGACTGCAACCGTGACGGGATTCACAGCTCGTCAGCGTAAGAGCCCCCTAAATAGTTTTCTGAGCACACCACTACACGTGCCTCACTCCTGGAATGTAGTAAGAGAGAGTACGTTTATTGCCGTGGTAAAATCAGTGATTAGAAAGGCCGCCCTGGACTGGTCAAAGTCAATCACGGGGCGATTGTGAGCAGTAGTGCTTGAGGGGGTCAGCTATGTGACCCACTACACTAACAATTGATTAGGAAACAGAAAAAGGTATCGAAAGATGCAAAAAGAACATTTGTCCTTTCGAAACCCATAAGAAATAACCCAATCAATCCATTCTAGAACCCCTTAAAATATGAGGAAAAACTGGTTTGGGCACTTCCACGGAGTCATTTGTTATATGTACTGAACCTGAATCCTCCAAAAACCAGGGAGTGCAAAAACCAAGTGTATGATTACTTATTTATATAGCAAAACATTTCGCAGTTAGAGCATAGAAAACCTGTTCATAACTTTTAATTATTAGAGCCTGAACATGAAATAACACCCCTATAGTCACTTTTACAGTCCTATTATCCAATATGGTAGACAACAAAAAGTAAGCAATTTAATACACTAGCTTGAAGATTGAGTAGCAAGTAGCATGGGATTCATTCATTCATTCATTTTCTACCGCTTATCCTCACGAGGGTTGCAGGGGGTGCTGGAGCCTATCCCAGCTGTCTCGGGGCGAGAGGCGCCAGCCAATCACAGGGCACATATAGACAAACAACCATTCACACTCACATTCATACCTATGGACAATTTGGAGTGGCTAATTAACCTAGCATGTTTTTGGAATGTGGGAGGAAACCGGAGTACCCGGAGAAAACCCACGCATGCACAGGAGAACATGCAAACTCCACACAGATATGGCCGAGGGTGGGATTGAATTCGGGTCTCCTAGCTGTGAGGTCTGCGCGCTAACCACTCGTCCACCGTGCAGCCTGTGCAAAGGGATAGTATCTTAAAAAGTTCTCCAAGAAAACTGTTACTGTCTCACACTCTAAATGATGACATCAAAGAATTCTAACAGCTCAAGCAAGCAAGCAAGATTGTAGAAAAGGTTTCTGAAAATGAACAGTTGCTTCTGGTTTGTCCGATAGCCACTAAGAGCAATGTCGGATTTCCAAATAACATCCAGAATCATACATAAATTATAAAAGCCCTTTAATTTGCCTTTACGATTTTCCAAAGATAATATCTTGGAAACAGCCAAGTGACAGCTGAAGTGTACGACACACCCTTTCATTTAGCATTTCCAACAAAATGTGTAACTACGAATGAAATGAAGTTAAAAGCAACCTTTAATAATACAGCACTTATCTTTTATAACAGAATAAGCTTGGGCCGAGTGTGTTCAGACCTCCCTGTTTCATTTGTATCTCTCCAACAAACCACACCAGCGTGCATGCCACCCGCTCAAAAGTGTTTGTGTGGGAAGATTCTCAGAGATTCTTCACTGATTGGAAAAATGTGTGACAGCAGCTTAATCCCAAGAGGCTTTGAAATAACATCCATATTGCTGAGTGGAACCTTCCCAAACATTCTCCATTCTCTGTGTGCATTATCGGTGTATTTCATTTTCTTTGCATGCTTTGTCATACAATAGAGGGAAACAATCAACAAGCCTGCCATTGTTGTCCCATGACCCCACAACGTGATGGACTACAGCCAATAAAAAACAAGCCGTCTGTAAAATTGCCCCTAACAAAAACAACAAAGTTGTGCAATGCCATCGAACGTGGTCTCCACATAGTTTAAAAGGAAACACAACACAACAACACAACAATGTGCTATTCAAACCGGACAACACTCAGCATAAATGGGATTATTACTGTCACAAATCATTCATTCATTCATTCATTTTCTACCGCTTAACCTCACGAGGGTCGCGGGGGTGCTGGAGCCTATCCCAGCTGTCTTGGAGCGAGAGGCGGGGTACAGCCTGGACTGGTGGCCAGCCAATCACAGGGCACATATAGAGGCCTATGTGATTGCCTATGCCTATGCCTAACCACTCTTCCGCCATAGTCAGCCATCAAATTTAAAGATAAAAAAAAGGTTGTCTACAGGCTGAAGGTGTCCATGTTCTACCATGGGATATTTACACAGAGAAACACACTATAAACCTTGCAATGCCACGACTCCACAGTGCTGATGAGTGAGACATTTTTTGTCCTTCGGAGTTCAACTGCTGAGATCTTGTCCTCCTTACGGTGCCTCCACAAAGCTCACATTACATTAGCTTGTTTTCCCCAAGTCCATTTTAATACTGCATCACTGCTACCTAACAAGTCAATCGCAGGGCACACATACAGCAGATAAACACAGCCATTCATACTTTCATTTACATCATCATTGAGCGGGAACCAAGGCCCGGCTGGTTGCAAGAAAGTCAGTCCAACTACTACACTGTCGGTGACACAAATTCATTCCGATCAAGCGTGTGTGTCATTCACCATGTGTTGATAATACAGTGTTTCCATAGAATGAATACAAGAAAAATGATTTACAATTGCAAGATGCTGTGCAGAGCTGAGATGAATTATGGAGGATGTCTTAGGATTTTGTCTTGGGAGAGGAAAAAAGACAAAACACAGTATGATCGCTGGTGTATTCCCTCGATACAGACCACGACACTAATTGCCACTTCCAATGACAAACGGTCAAGGTTGGGTGCATTGTTTCCATTTTAAGTGGCTTCATTGTGAAAGCTCAGCATCTCCAGCTATTTTAACAACATTTGAGTTAAGATAAACACACTATGTGTCATCTTTCACTGCTGCATCAAGCCAGCAGAGTCCGAAAAAAAACCCAACACATTTATTAAAACTAAAAAAAATTTAAAACTTCCAATTTTCTACAAGAAAAGCTCTGATAAAACATTCCACTGTTCTCAAATATCTTACTTTTTATTTTTCTACACAAAATAAGATGAAAAATAAATAAATCAAGAATAAAGAAAATCAATCAATCAGTAATAAATAAATATAATAATAAAAACTTAAGAAAGCACATATAGTTGGTGGGTAGACAAATGATTTTTTTCATATTAAAATGAACAAAGCATTATTAGAGCCCTGTAGACATGACAAAACACGACTATAGTCACATTTATACTCTTTTTATTTACAACATATTGCGCAACTGCAGGGTCTTGAGACACATGCTAACTCGCAAACTAGAGAGCTAGCGACCTAAACTGTAGCCTTCAAGTTATTTCCTTTAAACTTAAATAGCCAAAAACTTACCACTTCCACACGGATAGGGAGGATAACTATTAACAGTTATTTAACCTTTAACATGAACATGAATCAAACGTAATAATTTTTTCTGGGTACATGATACCATACAGCATCCATATCAAACTTGCGCGGGCCGCACTGACATTAAACTTTCATATCAAGGCGGGGGCCTCAAACTAGTGTCCTGCGGGCCACATTTGGCCGGTGGGCCGTGTGTTTGAGACCCCTGCCCTACAGGCTGTTGGAAACAGAGTTGGAAAAAAGTTGTTTACTGGTGAAAAACACTGTTGCTTCCTGAAAATGAAAATATTTGTATACAGTAGATTGCAACCTTGCTTTTCATTATTAGTTAATTCGAAAAAGTTACGTTTTTGTTGATGCAGACTTCTCGGACATCTTTGCAAATTTTTTGGCCCCATGGCAGGTTATTTAGCATTCGCATAAAAAATACATGGAACAAATTCAGGGAACAATTTAAATAGTTTGATATGTGCGGTATTGTATGAAAACTACATTTTGGTGAAAATGTTCAACCAAAAACAAGGTTTGACTGCATATTATATAATATGCAAAATGACATGCTGTTTTGATACCGGATGTGCATATTCCTATGGGTGTTAAACTGTCTTTTTGCTACATTAGCAACCAAAATGCAGCTCGACTACCTGCATGAATGTGAAAGCAATGTGAACGTCAAAAAGAAGAATGGGTGGAATGCGAGTCTTTAGTCGAGGGGGAGGAGAAGACTTCTTGGAGTAATCACAACACAGATGTTTCAAAAAAGCCCCCCTCCCTCCCACTGTTTCCCCTCTTTTGACGTATGTCAGAGCTCATGTCAGGAACCATAAAACAGCCATCTTGAGACGAGACAATGGGAGTTTGCTTTGACCATGAGTGTCGGAAGTCACTGACACGAAACGCCACAATGTCACTTTTTTCTCTCTTAGAAAATGGATTTGCACTCCAGACAACGTTACCATTCTAATTTCCAAGTTCAAATAAGTCTGTGCAGCTTCTCTGGTTGCCAGGGAAACCAATCCTCCCCTCATGTTATGACCACTGGTGTGTGGTATCCATGACGACGCATTTTTATCCACTCAGGCAAACTAAAAGGGCATAACGGAGATGACATACCTTTTTATTTATGCATAGTCCAGCACATTAATTTTAAGGCCAAATTGCTGCATGGGACCCTATCGTCAATCAAGCATATTTTTACTTGTGTTTACAAGTTAATTAAATTGAAAATTAATATTAATTTATTAGTAAATGATCATTGTTTTGTGTTCGATCAGTTGAATACAACCTATTAGTAAAGAAAAGCTAATTTAAGCACATTGTTTTACTTATTCTTTGCCGAAATTAAGTATTTTCCTCTATGTTGCCACCTGCAGCATAGAGAAGGTATTACACCAATCAGCAGTAACAACTGAATGCTTAAAAGAATATCCCAAAGTATCTAATGCTAACATACAGGAGCAAATGCTCTAGCTAACAGCGTATAGAAGGGAATTATTCCACAGGCAACAAACCAATGTTGTGATTTTAGCGTGAAAGGAAGGTTGGGGAGGTGACGGTAATCTCCATAATTAAAACGGTTTGAAAAAGCTCTGACCCTCACCCCGAGCAGATACATGAGTGTTAAAGCTTTTCACACGCCGCCATTGCATCAAAGACCCCCTGAGGTTTGTGGTCATGGGTGGTAAGCACACATACGTAAAAAGCCATATATAGTCCCTGCAAATTAGCCCTCAACAGTTATTTCATTCATTGGAGACCTGGAGTGTCCAATGTCCAATGCAAAAAAAAAAAGAAAATGAAAACACGTGTTTTTTGTACAGTGAATTTCTAAATCCAAGCATCATTTCAACCCTTGGAGGGCTCCTGCCCTGGCTGCTCAGCACAATATGGCTCAGGTAAGTACAATATGAGTCACCTGTGTTGAAGATTAATGTGGAAAAAAAACACTAATACTATCACATTCATTCATTTTCTAGTGCTTATCCTCACAAGGGTCATTTTTTCTTAAAAAAAATGGAAACTATTCATAGAAAAGTAGTCAATGCAAAAGTGATGAACAATAAGGCCTTTTGGGTGACTAAGCAGCTACATCATTCTTGCTACACAGCTCTTCTTATTTCACTATGCAAAGTGATAGAAGACAAATTAAGAATATAAAAACATATTGAAGTTTACAACCCAAGAGCTGCCTGGGCTTCTGTTTGAATGATGAGTCTTCCTTGCGGTTCTTCCCTGGCAGGAAGTACGTACAAGCCCCCTTCTCGAACCTGCGCACAAACCCCCCAAATAACGGCGCACGATGCATTTGGACGCATCTGCAAATGTTATTTCCACCTCATGCTTCCCATGCACGTCTACGTGGCAGGTATGTAAAGATGCAAACAGATCAGCGCCAGATCAAAGTTCTTCATCTTTTTCTGAATTATTCAGTGTGTATAAAAAGTACATGCTTCTTGAATACTTACAATGTTTGTGTTGGTTTAGTTTGCTTCCCGGAGCGGCTCCTGGGTGTCCTATCCCAAAGTTTGATTCGGGAAAACCTGAAATTCCTCCCACGGAATGAATATGGACTTAGTTTGCGAGAATCTCCTGTCAAAGCGGCGAGGAGTCAAAATCCACAAACATGAAGTCAAGTAGTCGCATTTTATGTCCAAGCACACGAGAAACACTTGTTAATCCTCCTGAACATGACACTTTTCCTTCCCGCAGAAAGAAGTGTGATGCTCTGCCCTGCAGCGCTGGTGTCTGGCGCGCCTCTCTCTCTCCCTCTCTCTCTCTCTCTCTCCCTCTCCCTCGACCCCCTCTCTCCCGTCCTCGCGCGCGCGCGTGCGCGGCTGCTTCAGGGAAGGACCTTTGACTGCGCGTGACGTCACTGAACAGAATAACTCATGAGATAAAATGTTAATATAATAATTATGAGATAGGAACCACGATTCAATTATAATGTTATGATTATCATATGAAGTCAAAATTGCGCAATATTCATGAGATAAAAAGTCAAAATTACAAAATAGTCATAATTATGAGAAAATGTAAAAAGTCGTAATTAAAATCAGAATTATAAAAAGTCAAAATTACAAGATAAAAAGTTGCAACCATGAGATTACAATTGTCACAATTATGACATAAATCAAAATTATGAGACAAAAGGTTGAGATTATGAAATTAAAAAGACATAATTATGAGAGTGCAGGTGGCACATTCTTCACCGGAGCCTATACATTCACTTATAGCCAACACAATAAATTCAGCTGGGATAGGCTCCAGCACCCCTGTGACACTTGTGAGGATAAGCGGTAGAAAATGAATGAATTGTTGGCTGGTTGTTGCTAAGAACTCGCGAGGAACAATCACATTATAGTCATTCAATGACTCTGTTCATGATAAACCACATAATTAATGAAGAATCATCCCAAAATAAAGTAAAAAAAACTGAAAAGGAGAAACCCTAAGGCATGGCACAATGCTAGAGCAAGGTTTACCGAAACTAAGGGCCAAGCAAGAACTAAGCAGGATGCAAGCACAGCAAAAAAAAGGCAGTTGACAATAGATAGATAGATAGATAGATAGATAGACTCCCTTTATTGTCATTGCACAAAAACACAGTAGTGAAATTGCCAACGAAATGTCCTTGCCTGGCTCCCATATAATAACAGACACAAAAGAAGATAAGTAATAATAAATAATAGCAAAATAACAGCAAACTGGCCAGAGCATTTAAAGCAACCCAACAAGCAAGGCTCCACTACATATAGCATGTGCTGCAAACACCAGCTGGCTTAAGTTGTCCTAATTGCCAATCTCCCACAGGTTTTTCACTAACTTGTTAAAAGAAACAGGAAGAGAGTGCAGTGGTGCACTCACAGAACGAAAACGAAAATCCCAGAAGCCCAAAAGGCAGATTGTAATCCTTACCAATACCCTCCTACATATGATACAGAAAATATTTCCTTGTGTCTGACCATGCCGTCCCATTGATCCCAAAGTGGTCTCATACTCAAGTTCTCATGTTATGAGAAAGTATTTGCCGTAGGGATGTTTGCGTCTGCCAGGTCAGCACCATCTGTGAGCACTTACTGAGGTGTTTAACCTGCTGCTTCTCTTGTGTAATAAAGTGTTAAACACTGAACAATGTGCCATTCTCATTTGTCCCATAAAGATCGACATACCGCATGCATTGTTAAAAGTGCTGGTGCTGCCTCCCGAAATGTCAGCCCTAACTTTATCAGACAGATTACAAACTGACAAAACATTTTACTTTCATCAGACAGAACGTGTGCTCTTGTTTTAATATCTTGTGTTGTCTCATAAACTTTTGTGTCACTAAGCTAAACTTGGATATACATCACAGAACGTCACTGATGACACGTTTGTCTTTTTATGACAATACTCCCTTGAATCAAAGCTTTGCAGTCATGTTACCTTTTTATGTAACTGTAACTGTATAATGAATGATTATTCCAAGTAAAAGCTAACAAAATTGGACTTTCAAAAAACAATCGCGTTCCCATTCCTACCTTGGTTTCCGGAGGAATGCCATTGGGATGGATTTTGTGCACGAGTACGTAAAGCTCCGCAGTGACTTTGGCCGCCAATGTCTCTTTTCTGACCGTCACGTGGAGCTGCTTGCCGACGTTCCATCAAATCCGAAGCTGGCTCAGAACTTCTCTCCGAGGGAGACCAGAGATGTCGGGGTACAGGGTTGCTGGCAAATGTCGGAACATGAGGTGACTGAATTACCACCCGACTGAATCATTTCCAACAGGGCAATCATCCATCCATTTTTTATGCTGCTTATACTCACTAGGGTCACGAGGTATGTTCGAGCCCATCCCAGCTCACTATGCCCAAGGGAAGAATCAAAGATCTTCCCGATTTCATGACTGTGTGGCCAAAATGCCAGAAGGCAGTTTTAAAAATTAAAGGAGGGGGATTCAGTGGGTAAATAAACAAAATAAAATAATAATAAAGTAATAATAATAAAATAAAATAAAAGCTCAGTTGTGGAAAAGACCAGGGTAGCAGAAACAAAATCAACAAAAATCGATGGGGTACAACTAATCAACCAATCCTGCCTTTCCTCTGCTGTCAGTTGTGGTAGTCCTCCAGCGTCCCATCAAACTAGTTGACTGCTTAAGGAGGTATGCCAGTGAATATTCTCATTCGATTCGGGCATTGAATCAATCACGATTGAACTGTTCAGGTTCCTTCTCATCCGAGAAGGCTTCATCACTTCATGCTCAAAGAATAAGGCGTGGGCATGACCAGGTTTTAGGTTCAAGGCCCTCTACTGACGAAAACGTGGAACTTGTAACTGGTTTCCACCACCTGAAACAGATATCTGTTCATGATATTTCTTCTACAGGTGAATACGCAACGGATTGAGTATGACAACTGTGGGATAAACCATGTGGAAGGAGGGTGGCCCAAAGACATCAACCACTTGGAGATGGAGCAAACTATTCGTTTTAGGAAGAAGGTGGAGAAAGATGAGGGCTACATGAATAGCATACAGCTGCTTGGCACGGTAGGAACCGCATTGACCTTGATCCCCCAGTTGTGAAAATGTCTGATGTCACCTTTCTGCGATCCAGCTTGCAGGACAATGTGTTGGACAGAACAATGCTGTAGATATCTATGAACAGTATTTTGAGAAGGAGGACATGTTGGAAGAGATTCAGGGAGCGCCATCTGCCAAAACTGTTAATGTGTTCAGGTACTGACAGAACAACATTCTCACCGGCCTGTCCAAATGCTAGCAATTAAATACCATCCCTTTTAGGCTAACTGTAAATGTTTTTGCAGGGACCGTAATGAAATAAAACGGTATGTCACCTCTCTCTCTTGGCATCCCGATAAAGGCAGAAGTCTAGCGGCCGCCTACTCCTGCCTTGACTTTCAGAGTGCCACTGCAGGCATGAGCACAGACTCATACATTTGGAACACTGGTGGGTAAACCAACATTAATACAGGGGGGGAAAATCAGTCAATAACTGCCTATGCATTGTAGAGAACCCTACCAAACCTGAGATGACTCTCAAACCAGAATTTCAACTTGTCTGTCTGGAGTACAACCCCAATGACTTGCATACTCTAATCGGTGGCTCCTGTAACGGACAGATTGGTGAGTTAAGGTGAAATATTGAGTCAGGAATCCCTAGATTTCTTAAGCTTATCCTGAATAAGGGTTTCTTCATTTCAGTGTTTTGGGACACCCGTATAGGCGGTGATCCAGTCGAGATTTCCAATCTGGAGCACAGTCACAGAGACCCTGTCTACAAGGCAATTTGGTTACAGTCCGAAACTGGGACAGAAGCATTTTCTGCCTCCACTGATGGGCAGGTATTTATGATCATGATATTCACGACAGATGTTTTCTTCTTTGAGTGAACAATTTTTTTCCATCAGATTCTGTGGTGGGATGTCCGCCAGCTGAGCAAGCCTATGGAGCGGCTGGTTCTAGACCTAGGTTGGGAGGAAAACTTAAACAATGCTTTAGGAGCCATCTCTCTGGAGTATGACGTTACCATGGTGTGTTTCTGCACTTTCAACATAAAGAAGCATATTTTGAATGTCTTCTGTTGCTGAACAAATTGTACGCACTCGGGTATGTTCTATGGACCATCCCTGCATCCAACCAGCCAAGGCTGACCAGGGATGGATTTGCATCCGAGCAACTGCTCACAGATCGGCGGCCCTTTTGAGGTTGTTGCAATGTATAGTGGGAATATCATCGCAACTGTCAGTCTGAGGTTACATGGAGGAGGCTTGTTGGGTTTTATTCAAAGTTTTTTCCCAGCTTTAATGCCGGTGAGTTTTCTTTGGCTGTCGTTAGTTTTCGAGCCATGGACTGGCCACAGAGGTTCTTAGTTATTGCAGCGATTTGGGGAATGCCCAAAACACAATATTTTTGATCTGTCTGAATGCCAACATCTCTACAAACTTGTCAGGCTCTTACAAAAGGTGCCTCTTGTGTCAACAGCCAGACAACTTCTTGGTTGGAACAGACCTAGGTGTTGTCGTGTACTGTAACAGGACCGCTGAGATTCTGTCTGAGAAGGTTGTCTGTATATACGATGGCCACTACGGACCTGTCTACGCCGTTAAGAGGAACCCTTTCTTCCCAAGAAATTTCCTCACTGTGGGGGATTGGGGAGCCCGCATCTGGTCCGAGGACATCAAGGATTCATCTATAATGTGGACTAAGTACTGTTCTTTTGACATCATCTTTGGTCTTTAGATGTTGTGTCTTACCTCTGTTCAGTGATGGCTGTTACTGGTTTTATCAGGTATCAGATGTCCTACTTGACAGATGCCTGCTGGAGTCCTGTCAGACCTTCCGTCTTCTTCACCGTGAAGATGGATGGTGTGCTCGATGTTTGGGACATTTTGTTTAAGCAAAGCGACCCCACGTTGAGTGTGAAGGTATCAAGTAGTTTTCTCATTTTTTTTTTGAAGGCCTTTTGTTCTGGCTCAATCAACCACGCTGTTGCTTTCAGGTGTGTGATGATGCTTTGTGTAGCCTCAACGCTCATGAGAATGGACGCATGTTAGCTTGCGGCTCCCAGAAAGGAGTCATTACACTACTGGAGATCTGCTCAGGGTTGTGCACCCTACAGCAGAATGAACAAGGCCACATGGAAGAGGTGAGATAACAAATGTTAAACACCCGTTTTTGTATAGCTATGATCAATCTAAGGTTTCTGTGTCGATTGTGCGGAAACAGATGTTAGAGCGTGAGACAAAGCGCGAAAAGATCCTTAGGTCTCGGAAAAGTGGGGACGAGAACACAGATTCAAAACAGCTGATCCTGAGAGCTGAGCGAGACTTCCACAACCTCCTGCAGGCAGAGCAGAGGAAGAGAGGCTTGGAGTCGAGACAGTGGAGGCAGCCACAATAACATGTATGTTAACCATAAACCCAGGCAGAAAATGCTGACAGATGCTGTGTATTGAGTCCTGAACATGCCAGCAGCATAGGGAATGACAAAAGAACAGTCATCTGTTGAGAAATGGTGCTTCTAGGAAACATTAAAACAAGCAAAATCACTCTCACACAACCTTGGTGGAAAGGTTGACTCAGAAGATTTATCTTTCCTTGACTCTTTATTACATTTACCACATCTCTCTTCTTATCTTATCGCAGTTTCACTGGTAGTACGGAGGAGCAGATAAACAAGTCCACAGCAAGACACACTAGTAGAGCTTTCTGGTGGTCATTTCTCAGTCTGGCCAATAGCTTTGTTGGAAATTAAGTTGCAAGTCAGATCAAAAGACAGCACACATTTTACTACCCTAGAACCCTATGGATTTTCAATCAGAAATATGAATCAATCATCTGGTTATGGCAAATCATAAAGTTCTATTAGTGGTTGCTTTGCAGGGATTTAGTCACGTTTTATGAATAATTCTATCTACTCGGTCTAGAGGACAAGTGGATGTCACTGGACGCAGTGCCTAGCTGGTCAAACATGAGAATAAAGGGTGTTAAAGACATCCATTGGTTGACAAATGAGAGGAATTGGAGTTAATGCCCACATGGAAAAGAAGAAAAACACATATAAGGGAAAAACCTAACTTGTGCTCCAATCCTGACAGTGAAAGTTTCTGCAGGAAGGAAGGGCTCAAGGTTGTCTGCTAGGTTAGGTCCACAAAGTCCTAACCCTTTTTTTATGGTTTTGTTTTGACTCAAATGTGCGTTCTCACATGTTGTAGTGCGAATCCTGTACCTCTGTATCTATCTACCCCCAACCCAAACGGTATCTGTCAAACATGGTGTATTTCTGTGTATACTATTCCTTTGGGCATTGCCATTCATTATGTTGCAATGTGAATGCACGATGAGGAATTAGGAGTCAATTTTGCATAAAATTACAATCTCCAGACTAAAATGGCTCACTTTTGCTTTTTCATGAACAAAACACAAGCAACCTATTCATCACATAGTTGGGAATAAGTCCATGGAGCTACTCCACTGGAATTTTTGTACTACACATGTGCTAACATTTATTTGTTGGTTTCTAGAAAACAAAAGTGTTGTTGCAGGAATGGAAGGAAGGAAACGCAAATGCAGGTCTTTAAATGCTCTCTCATCTCAATTAGGATTGGGAAAATAATACACATGTGATCTGTGAAGGACAGTGTTGGGCATGTTACTCTCAAAATATTTGTTATTACTTCAATGTCCCGATGATGCATATTTATATTTACATATCTGTGTTTGTTGTGTTCCTTCCTATTAGCAAGGCAGCGAGGTCCTTCTCCATGTGACAACGAAGCCTTGACATTTTTGAATATTTGTATTTAAGCATACTAAAGGGGCCTTCATCCGCTTAATCCCGAAGCAAACTGCTGATTAAACCAGATTATAAACCTTGTCGCCGCCTGCACCCGCCCACTTACAGCACAACCTGCCTGTCAGGCGGGGGACAGAGGGAAAAGCAGTTAGGAAGCATGTGACAGACAAAGAAGTTTTATGGCACCAATGGAGCCACAGAGGTTAAGCAGAGTGAAATAGAGGGAAAACAAAGTACAAGGGCCAGAGAGCCTGGAATGACATCAACAATTACAATAACATTGGAAATTGTCTGTGAATGTTGAGAACTAGTGTCTCTGACGGATTAAGAATTCTGAAATAATTCAATAATAATCATTTCAAACTTGGTTGTACTCGTGGTTGGTAACTGCAGGCCAAATGTAACAATTCCTTTGTTATGCATGAAAGCAACCCAACTCTATTTTCTTTGTGTTTTAGGCAAAACGAGATCTTCACACAGCTTTTGGGCCTCTTTTCTTATACGTATGTCGCCGACCAAACTAGTTTTCATAAAGGTTTTTATGATGAATTTGCATATACTCCACAATGTTATGAAGAGTGATAAAATGAGTGGCAATGTCCCACTTTGTCATGTAAATGAACTTAATCCCAAATATTTCTACTGCGTTTCAGCCCCGCCACAAAAGGACCAGCTGACATCATGTGACTCTGGTTAACAAACTGTAGGTGTGAGTGTCGACAAGGACAACATTTGGAGGTGACTGTCATCCTGATTGAGAATAAAAAGGACCACTGTGCTTGGAATCTTATTTTTCCCCGTTAACCACATTTCTACTGCATTTCAGCCCCGCCACAAAAGGACCAGCTGACATCATGTGACTCTGGTTAAAGTACTGTAGGTGTGAGTGTTGACAAGGACAACATTTGGAGGTGACTGTCATCCTGATTGAGAATAAAAAGGACCACTGTGCTTGGAATCTTATATTTTCCCGTTAACAACATTTCTACTGCATTTCAGCCCCGCCACAAAAGGACCAGCTGACATCATGTGACTCTGGTTAACATATTGTAGGTGTGAGTGGTGACAAGGACAAAGGCTGGAGAAATTAGGCATTATTCGTACAGCACATAAAAAAATGTGTATAAATAAAGTGGATCGAATTGGATACATTGCTAACATTAAAAATGAAAAGTATACTCTCCTTCCTTTGGCGCCACGGTGCGTACCGTAGCTTATCGTTTGAAATCTATTTGAAACTGACAACAGACTCTATTCACACAGGAGCAGTAGATGACAGGCAGACAGTCTGGTGTTCTGCGGCTCTTTGTGATTGAATGAGCAGGAAAGAAGTATGAAGTGGAGATGACAGAGTAGCCATGGTGACGTCCTTCATGTCGGGTAGTGACGGACGATAAAAGCTCTTTGCTGCCTGCAGTGGTAAAGGATTCACTTTCTAATGGGCTCTTTACAGCCGCTGGTGCAATCACGCGTACTGTGTTCATCGTTGGCAACAAATCATCACGACACAACATTAGATACCCAATTTCTTTCAGTTAAATGTTCTATTTCTGTGTTCTGTCAGGCTCCATGTCAAGTAAAAGCAATTTTGCTGTGGTATGTCAAATCTGTTTAAGCTCAGGAAAGGTTTGGATTCAAAGACTATCTGGTCCCACCCAAAGGTTGAAGGTCATCCAGGCAGTGTTAGAAAGGAGCGATGCTAAAATACTAATGTAGCCTCCAGTAGACATGGAAAAAAGCATGAGCATGTTGCAGAAAAGGCCTTTTCTTTGCAGAGCTACGCTCAGGTTCACATCAGGAACCAATTACCCCCCTGCCCCTCACCCACCTCAATGTGTCCATCCCCCATGTTTCTTCTTCTATATCCCTTCATGGGCCACCATTTTTCATTCCTCCCTCCATCTTTCTCCTCTTCTCATGCATCAGGCTGGCACCTCTTCAGCCAACCCTCCTTTTCCTTCCTGTCTCTATCTGCTCTGGCTCTTTTCTCCCCCACCCTTTCCTGCCAAATGTACCTTACTTTTTTAAAAACCTCCCCGTGAATCACTCCTCTTGTTACCTCTCCCGCCACAGCACCCACTTTTTCCACTCCTACCTTTATTCCCGCCGACTACTGCTGCCACAGCTTTCACGAGAATTCCCACGAGTCTCTTTCTCTTGTCTTCTCGCTGACTGCGCATAAAGTAAGAAAAACATTGTGATAATGTTGCACTGAGAAAGAAAATACACCTTGTCACCGGGAGACTTGAGATTCAGCACATTCATGTCTGCACAGTCTTTGAAGTCACGATGCATGAATTATGCTGTTTCCATACATCCTTAAATGCCTTGCCAATAAGCGTTTCGAATTTCGCGGATTCAAAAATATATAAGTAGCCACGTGTACATGGACCCAAATATTCCAATTGCATTCAGTTTATTTGCTGAAACAGCAAGAATTGAACCTTTGTATTCACCTCATTCCGAAAGAAAAGTGCCAATCCGAATGAATATATAATCTGATTCCCGGGGGTGGAATATTCCTTTCCCTAATCCGATTGAGGTATCTTGTACCCGCTCAAAGTTGTTCTTCTTTGTCGTGTTTTTCTTCTTCTGTTGTTTATTGGCGGTTGGCAAGCAGCTTTTGTGTGCATTAGCGCCATCTGTGGAACAGAATCTAAACCCTTCTATACTTTATTCACAAGTTTTATTAAAAAAAGAAAATATATATCTATATAAAACATGTCCCGAGTTTAATTATAAAATATTAGCAAGATTGAATTTGATCTTTTCCTGTTTAAATTTATCCTGGGTGTGTTCTTTCAGTGCATGCTCAGATATGACGTAACACGCAGATCCAGACGTTCTTCACTTTTAAAAATGGAGGCGAGCAATCAGTTTGTTTTTGATCCAAACTAAATTTCAAGACCGGTCGAACTTGTTATTCCAACAAGTGAAAGAAAAACTCGGGGAAGTCGGTATCACGTGATGTTGATGTTTACGTTTTACTGGGCATGCCCTATTGACTATTCAGTTTGATTATAGTGACGCATGTAGACAAGAGATTGGAATATTCCTTTCCTTGTATACCATTGTTTTCGGAAAAGTCAGAGTAAACGAGGCTAATCATGCTGCTTTGTGGTGGAAGATGCATATTTCAGCAAATGTTACATTTTTGTTGCCTAATTTCAACATTTTCAAGCATAACAACGGCTAAAAAACTAGTGGAAGGCATTCAGAAGACGCATTCAAAGAATGGAGGAAATTTGGGGTTGCAAGTCTGTCATACTTAGGGAGCAAGCGATTTGTGACACCCACATATGTGCCGCTCGCCTGAAGCGTTGGTGTCCAAACATTTAGAGAAGGTCAAGAAAGGTTATAGTGCGTCCTGAAATGTCAGCCACAATCCAAATATCCCTTACGTTGTGTGAGTAGAGTCAATATTTGGACATGTTTGAATGATGAACAGTACAAGTAATTCCATTTGAAATGAACTACACAGACAAATGCAGTGCCTTGTGGTATAATACATCACTCTCTTACATCTTTGTGGTAACCCATTTTTACTTTGTATACTTTCTTCTCTGCTGCTTTCGTTTTCTTGTAATTCTTATCTTTGGTCATCATCTCCTGCTCCTTGGATCTGTCTTTCTATTTTCTCTGCTTCCAACTGATTTTTATCTGCTAAATTATAATTATTTTAATCGAATTACACAAATGTCAATCAACGTGTTTGCTCATCTTACCGTCTCTTCGCTTTCCCTCCCCTCACAACCGTTACAGTTTGTAAAGACCTGGCATGCTGACCTGCGTCAGCAGGACCTGGGCGCAGCTGATCAGCTGATGAACATCCGACAATTTTTTTCAACTTCAAAAACACAATCGCAGCACAAATGTGTGCAGGAAATAAATGCACATCTACATAATAGAGACACACTGTCCCTAAGCTATTTGTTTTAATAGCGGAAGGGAAGGATGTGGACGGGCCGCCCGTCGTGATGCTTTGCTGACTGCTAAGCTTCTCAAGCACGGAATATCCTTGTTAGACAACCTTCTCCGAGGAGTTGGTCGTAATTTTATAGTAATTGAAGTAACGTGCTGAGCATGGAGACAAACTAGCAGGCAGTTTGTTGGCCGTGACGGAGAAAACAGTTTGTTTTGCCGCCGGATAGTTTGCATCATGTGTTCAAAGCCATGTTTTGGAGACTACTGCAAAATACAGAAAAGATAACAGCTCACCATATCTTACATCTTAAATGTGGACCAGAGCAGAAAATGGATGGATGTACGGATGGTATCAGATTATTGGATGGTATTGGATGTCCGACTTTGAAATATTCGCAGGCTTCCAAAAGTGCATTTGGAATGCCACAGAAACAGATGACAGCAAGAAAGGCCTTCAATTATTTCATTTGACAATGACTTTGGCGAGACGACATTGGGGAAAGTCAGCTCACATGTTCGCTACACGCGCTACAATGGATGAGTGGCATCCCGGGGACCAATCCAACCCCCCCAAATAAGTTGGGGTTTGAACAATTGGCTGGTCTTTAATGTGGGTTGATGAATTGTCTTCCTATGTCAACTGAAAAATGAATTAGGATTCCTTTTCACAATACAAAGTCATTGAATTTAACCTGAGGGATGCATGTGTGTGTTTATGTTGGACTTTGGAGACTGAGGTTTCAGCTGTGGAGTCACTTGAAGGAGCGGTAATTAACACACACACACACACACACACACACACACACACACACACACACAGGGGACCGGTCAGTTAAAAACACACACTCTTAATTCCTTTGGCAGAATCTTCAGAGGGAATCAGAGACAGATGGAAAGAGCACAAGGGTGATTCAAAGATGGCACGACAAGGCAAAAGACAGCCTTGAAAGACGACAAATGCAGGCTTAGAAAAAAGAGAGAGAGCGAGGTGGGGGAGAGGAAATGGTCCCAGCCGGTGGAGGTAAAAGACCTCCTTGTCTCTTTTAACAAAGTCACATTTCAGCTCAACTTGGAACCGATTTATTTTTTATCCCACAGCTTCAGTGATTGCCATCAAATAATGACCCTGACATTAGTGTTGGTGTTTCCGTACGCCAACACACAATGTTGTTGCCTCTGTCACTTAGCAAGTCATCCACACTGGACTTGGACCTTGGAGTTCCAGTTACACAGTGCGGTACCTCAGCTTTTGTTATAGATCTGTCCATTGAAAAAAAAGTATTAGCACCACATTAAATACGAATAAAGTAATTAATTTACAACTTTCTTCTCGTAAATGTACAACTTTATTCTCGAAGTCTCCGATTATTTGTCATAACAGGCATTGTCTAAGACAACTATGAAAAGGGGGGAGTTATGTGACCTAATTTATGATTTGTTTTATCTAAAATTTACAGCATCATTTTCTTGTAAATGTACAACTTCATTCTTGTAAATTTACCAAAAAAATTATTTAAAATGTATGACTTTTTTCCAAAAAAATTCCAACATTTTGTCTCGGAAATGTACAACATTTTTTCTGGAAAACGTTTTTTCTCTGAAAATTTTGACATTTTTTCTTGGAAAATGGCCTTAATTCCTGTACATTTATAGCCTAATTCCTGTAAATTTTGCGACTTTATTCTCAAAATCTCAGATTATTTGTCGTAACAGGCATTGTCTGAGACAACTATGAAAAGGGGGGACTTATGTCATTTAATTTACCATTTGTTTTGTCTTAAATTTACGGCACTATTTTCTATGAAATTTACAACTGTATTCTTGTAAATTTACAAAAAAAAAAAGTACATTTATGGCTTTTTTTTTGTCTTTTTGCCCAACATTTTTTCTCAGAAATGTACAACTTTATCCTCTGAAATTTACAAAAAAAATATCTGGAAAATGTATGCAATTTTTTTCCTGGATGTTGGCCTTAATTCCTGTACATTTATATCTTAATTCCTGTACATTTATATCTTAATTCCTGTACATTTATATCTTAATTCCTGTAAATTTACGACTTTCCTCTCGAAAGTCCTAACAGGCATTGTCTGACACCGCTATAAAAAGGGTGGGATTTATGTGATTTAATTTACCACTTGTTTTCTCTTAAAGTAACAGCATTTTTTCCTCTGAAATTTACTACTTCATTCTTGTAAATTTACAGCATTTTTCTTGTAAATTTACGACTATTTTTTCTTAAATTTCCAATGTTTTTTTCTCGGAAATGTACAACTTTCTTCTTGTAAATTTACACATTTTTTCTTGCAAAGTGGACTCAATTGTTGTATACTTATGACTTAATTCTCGTGACTTTATGAATTTATTCTCGAAAACCTTTGATTTTCGTTCCGGACACACAAACTTATTATCATAAAATATTTTGCCGGGATAATTCCAGTTTTGCATTGAGAATACAATTGAGAATACAATTTTAAGTGAGGAATGAAATGGATAGCAATGAACGCACAATCCATGAAATACATCACAATGTGTGTGTGGTTGCGTTAACATGCGCTTCCCAAGAGTGTGCTCATGTATGAAGCTCCGTGTGACATTCTATGCAGCATGTTAAGAATGTGCGCACAAGAAGGCGTTGTGCTTTTACATCAAAGTGCTGACATTGAACGCACAACTTCAAGAAAAGGGTCAAGCGCAGCGGATCACCCACAGTCAAAGTGGGTGACGGCAACGAGGAGGTGGGAGGGTGGCGGAATGAAAGAGTGAAATTGAGAGAGCATCTCTCTCCGTGTTTGTGTCATGAGGTCAAATGAGCGTGTCTGTCAATGCATTGTGCTTAAATAAAGATATTAATATATAAATACATACATATTGTCCTAAAACATGTATATATACACTATATATAAATATGTAAACATTAATATTGAAGGCATACAGGCATATGTAGGCATATATATATACATATATAAATGTGTAAATTCCATTAAACATATACGTAAAATGAAATTGCATACATAAATTAGCAAATATATTTATACATTATATAAATACATGCAGTAAATAAAAATATTTAAACATGACAATAATATTTAAACAAATATACTGTATGTGTATATATTATGCCTACAAAGTACACTATATAACACATTATTATTTTATAAAATTATTATTATTATATAAATTATTTTATTCTAAATTAAAAATATACACAGTACAAACCAATATTAAAATATTACATAATTTATATTTAACTGATAAAATACATTTTTATCAATATATCAAATACTTTATGCATGATGTATGAGAAATTGTATTATTTAAAAATAGAATATTTATTTTTAAATACATACATACACAATATAAAAAATATGGACATATTAAATTGTATTTACATGTAAAATGTATTTTAAAATATATATTGTATACACAAATGCATGAATACAGTATATAACAATTTACTTAATTACTACATCATTCATGTTTAAACTATAAATATAGTTTTTAAAAACATGAAATACTGTACAGTGCACACACACACACACAAAATATCCTAATCATCATATTTCTCTCATCATTATCGTCACGCTTCTTTTTTTTTCTACTCCTACTTCCCTGACGCTAAGTGGCTAACATCACAGCGAGACTCCCCTTCGCTATAATTAGCTTTTACATTCACACTGGGACACGTAACACCAAGAAATATTGATGCTTGGCGATACATAAAGCACGGCTTGTGAAAATATACTGCAGGGCAAGGCAACCATCAACATTGTGTTCTTTACCACCGGTTGTGAAAATTGGGAAAAGCAAGGCGAGAAATGTGAAGGCGCAACAAATCACAGCGTGTAAGCCGAGTCATGAGGGGACCAGGAAAAGCATAAAGCGTCACATCAACCAATTGAACTGACTGGAAATGGAAATTAAAGGCAAATCTGCTTTAAAACGTGCAACACAGGCGGTCCCATTCCTTGGGAGAAAACTTCGCACACAAGGCTGGATTTCCAATCATAATGTTTTCATTTTCTACATATACTGTACATTCTCTTATACGCAATGCTCTGGCACCCTTACCGCTTGCATCGCTGGTTCAATCTAAGGTCGGCGAGAAAGCACACTTTGTTCCCTTCTGTCAAAGTCATCTGCAGCTATTTTCCTTCTGCGTGTCTCCCAGCCATATTATCATTCTCAAACAGATCTCTTATTTTTTTATGTTCTCGTCCTTAACGGTCAAATGTTAAACACCTGAGCTGAAGACGTCAGCGGACAGATGCACCTTTCCCAAATCTGAGTTGGATTGCTTTTCCACACCGTGCATTCTTTTCGTATTCACCAGCTATGAGATTTATTCTCCAGGAAGTGATTAACGGGGCCCAGGACGGACATAATCAGATACGTGACCAGTGTAAAGGGAGTCAAACCAAAGTGTTACATCACTTCTGTGTGAATTACCTTCAGAAAGATCATTATGGTTTAAGTCCACTGTGTTAGAGGTCATTAACAGCCTCTTTTTTGTACACCGTCTCAAACATAACACATAACAAATGAGTATGTTTGTATTGTACTGTATCCTTCTGGGTTAGCATGTCGGCCACGCGGGCATGAGATCGGTTCTCCACTATGTGGAGGTTGCATGTTTTTCTCGTGCATGTGTATTTTCTCCGGGTACTCCGGTTTCCTCCCACATTCCAAAAACATGCTAGGTTAATTAGCGACTCCAAATTGTCCATAGGTATGAATGTGAGTGTGAATGGTTGTTTGTCTATATGTGCCCTGGGATTGGCTGGCAAGGGGGAACCGCGCCTTTCGCCTGAAGACAGCTGGGATAGGCTCCTACTAATCAGAACGAAGAAGGTTTCAAGTGTAATAATTATTTGTAAATGTCGCAAAAGTTACTTACGGTCCACACATGAGGTCACCACAGTGATGTTTAGTCATTTACTCGATGGTCATGTCTGCACTTTCGCTTCACACACAAGCGTCTCTCCTCCTATTTCCTTTTAGATGATAATGCAAAGCATACGTTGAAAAGCAGCGTGGGAATTATTTTGCAGTATCACGCTGGATAGCCAGGCGCAGACGAAATGAGAGCCAAAGAAGATGCACGTGTGAGTGGAAAAGCACAGCTTTGGAAACATGACTTCCTGTGGAAAGAGTGATGTCATGATGGCCCGTCTCTCGTGCACGCAGGACTTTGTGGAGTCATGAGTAGGACTGACACATGCATTGTTCACCCTTGAGAATCCAACCATTGCGCAACATCCAAACCTCAAATTGTCTCCCAAGACTTCAGCGAACAACACAAACAGGACACGAACAAGCATTAGCATTAGCATTAGCATTAGCAATAGCAGTCTCTCAATCTCACTTATGAAAACAAATTGTCAGACTTAAAACCTAAACAAGAATGCTAACGTATCAAATGGAGCAGCAGTACTTCCATACGATAAAACTGAAAATACTCAAATATCGATATTTCCAATACGGAGTCACATGTGAATTGTGAATCAAGATTTCCTTCTTAAAGTATTATTTTAAATATTAGCCTTGCTATATTGTATATCGCCCCACTAGTACAATATACTAGGGTTTAAAACAGGGGTCAGCAACTCATGGCTCCAGAGCCGCATGTGCCCGAACTTGTTGGGGCCAGAGTAAACGAGTTTGTCAACAAATGTAAACAGAGTTTACATTTAATTTACACAGATATTTATGTACATTTATCTTATATATTAACAAGATCCGATACTAGCAAGAGTACTTGATCGCTAAATCTGGCAGTCAAAATCATGGGATCAATTGGCTCTGGATGTGAGAATGGCGCTGCACAGTTTATAAGATATTGTTTATGAATTATGTTTTGCTGCTCCAGTCTATTTTCCTTTCGTGAGCGAGGAGGTAAAATGGCTTTTTTGATGGGAAAGGTTGCCGACCCCTGGTTTAAAAGAAGGTATACTACTCAAAAGAAGAGCTCAGCAGTTCCTCACAAAAAGATGTCGCTCAACGACTGGCCTGGCATGGGAGGGTGTCACAGGCTGCTCTGATCAGGAAGCTGGTTCCTCCAAGCTGTCCTCATGAGTCTCCACAGTATCCCCACCACTTGAGGGCACTTCTTGTACAGCTTAGAAGGGTTTTTTTCCCAAAGACTTGGTATTTCTTGGAATGTTTTTATTGTCTCTCTTTCTCTGCATTGTTTCTCTTCAAGCTTTGACCTCCGGGATCCCTGTCAGCTCTTATTTCCCTGATGGCTCGCCGTTCTCTGAAGACGCTGAACTGTGCAGTGTTACTAACCGTAACTTTGGATATTCCTTGCAAAAAAGTGCTTTGCAGTTCTCTGCCAACAACTGTGTCCTATTACCACATGCCAGCTGTTTTTAACGTAGAGTGGGACCACGCTTTTTGTTATTAATTGGAATGGAAATTTTCACATAGGACATAGTTTAAATCAAATGAATCCATTCCTGACATGCAAAAATGTGGGCTTCTTGTGTTATTGGGGCGTGGAAAACAATGAGCACACCCTGAAGTGGATACTGATCGGCTGTCATTGTGTTTGGGATTGTTTAGCATAAGCTGATAAACTCCTGTTGTAGTTGGGAGGACAAGGTGAGTAGCGGGGATGAGACGTGAAAAAATGAAAGCAATGATTTGATATACTTGATGTAGTCTGGTCTCACCCAGACTTGAGTTTGAGACCCCTGCTCTGTACTGTGCAGGTAACTGTGGGGCAAACCGATGCTGCCAAGGGTGTCGTTACGCTTATGTTTGTTTTACCATGATCCCTATTATTGTACTCCTGCTATAGAGTTTCTTTATTTGAAATTTCACCCCCGCCCCCCCTCCGCTCACACCTCCTTTCCATTTAGTATTCAGTGCATGCAAGCTGACCTTAAAGTGCACAACTTTCAACTGTGTTGTTTGCGCACTGCGGCTATATGCGCCCTCTGAGGGCACAGACTGCGATTGTTCTCTCTGGGTGTTAGCTTTCGATGCAGGAAGTGCACACTCAGGTCAGGAGGGGGGGATCTAGGGACTCTCAGTCTGCCGACATCTGTTCAAATAGCAGAGACCCTCAAAGTCACACAGGAAGTGTGTGTGCTGCAGAAGCCATTCTTTGTGTGCATGATTTATAAAAGGAATTTACCTTTCGTTGAATCATTTCACTACCTGCTTCCCATTACGGCAGGTAAAGTACATGAACCTGTCAGTCTGACCTTTGACTTCAGCTTGGACGAACATCTGGACGACCTCTAAAATGAATAGGGTTCTTGGTCTGACACAGAACAGTAGAAAAAATAATGTTGGGGTGTTGGTGTCTAATCATATTAGTTAGTGATGAAACAACAGCAGGTGTGTGGGGCTAGAATGTAATGTAATATAATGTTTTATTATATTATATTATAAATAAATGAAATAATGACACATATTAAAAATATAATAAAATACAACTATTTAAAAAACTTAATTATATATATATATATAACATATTATTTATAGATGTGTTATATTACTTTAGGATTATAAATGCAATATTATTTCAAAATATTAAATTGACTCTTAAAGACTCAATATTCGATTATATGACCAATAAATACAATAACAAACAAACATAATAAAAATCAAACATTAAATAAATAACATTTTATCTACACAGTTTAAGGTTAGTTTTTGATTATTTACAATGCTATATATAATAATTTATTAAATATTATATCTAGTATCACAACAAATATAATTATTAATGATATATTATTAAATAAAACTGAAAAAATATTATATAACATAAAATCTAATAAACAAAAATATTTTTAAAATACAATTATAAATATTATATATATATACTTAAATTATTTACAAAAGTTATATTACTTTTTATATTATAAATGTAAATATTTAAAAAATATTATTGCATTATAGCAGAAATAGATCAGTTATAAACAAAATGAGGCACAGATATCTACTTTTTTTGATCCGACCTGTGGTTAAAAATGAAGCCCATCTGAATGAACATGTCTGCACTTGGAGCGTCAAAGAGCGGCTTAGTGGCTTGATGTGGTGAATTGGTGCTGTTTAATGACAAGGACCGCTTTACTTGAACACTGCATGGCACCATGTCCACATGGTCGCTGCAACACACACCCAGACATCACACACGTGTAAACATATGTCGAGTGCGTCATGAAGTGCTGTAATGGCTGTTAAAAAAGCTGTCTGCAACACACCCTGTTGATTAGGCCCACTTACTGTGTCTGGGAAGGGTTAGGCAGGGTGCAGGCGGAGGGAGGGACGGAGGGAGGGAGGGAGGTGACAAGGATGAGAAGAAGAAAGAAGTAAAAGAAGCTAGTAAACCTTACAAGAGGGGCGTATCATGGCAATGTATTTAGGCTATGTGTGTCAATACTACAATACTCCAGAATAGAATCACAATACTTTATTGTAAACATAGATCACAGTAATGCACTGTCAATAATACAGTACTATACTGTGTAAATCACAAAGATTTGTTACAGTGTATATACAGTATGTGTAAAAGTGGAAAAAGTGAAAAAAGTATTGTGTTTGGAGCCAAGATATGTATTCCGTATTCTGACATGTAATGCTTCTTCTTATTTGTAAACAATGTTTGCTATTATGAGGTCAACCCAGAGAGAAAGAGACATCTGAGTTTGTAAATTCCGTTGAATGGTTACAGCCTGCCCTCCAGTGGAGATAGTCGGCTATTACATCTTTGGCTTCTTGTTGTTACCGTATTTCTCCACTGTGTGGTGCTGTTAGTCCAGAAAGCATTTGACAATGAATGAATCGATATTTGTTACATCATTTTTTAAAAATATGTAAAGTAAAATATACTTATTTTTTGTGTAATGCTTTTTATACTACACGCGCTACAATCAAATGACAAGCATCTATTTTATGAATGAGGGTCGTGGTGCTTGTGACGTCATAAGCCAATGAGCTGCACCTGCTGCGGCAACAAGAGGCGTCCACGCCGTCGTCGTGCACGCAGTCCCAGGAGGCTCGCCCACGCACACACGGACAGACCCACGTCACATCATCACGTCTCATCCTTTTTTTTTTTTTTTTTCTCCAAACGCGATGGCCTTCAAAGGCAGCAACGGCGTGGCCGTGGAGAGACGTGTCGACCTGGCGTCCCTTTTCTGCATGATCGGGCGGCACGGTCCGGCCGTGGCTCTGGCCGTGTTCGCTGTGGTGTCCGTGCTGGCGGGCTTCGTCATCTACCGAACCGTCAGGGGGAAGAGGAGGAGGAAGACCGAAGAAGACAAGAACCCCCTGACGGAGAGAGACGAGTCTGTAACGCAGGCCGGATCGGAAGCAGAAAGATCTGCTGCCCCAACAGGTAAATCGAAACATGACGTCATGATCACATATATTCTACCCCTGTTTTGTGTGCAAAGTTAATTATGATCCTCCGATAAGAATGGAAGCGACACAACATTGGCCCAAATGTGAACATCATGATCTCCAATATTCATCCAACATCAAATTCTACTTAAGAGTTTGACAACTATAGCGGTGGTGGTGGTGGCTTGGAGCTGACCCTCGGACCCTGAACAATCACTGTGCAGTGGGGGGGGGGCAGGTTGTGAAATCAGTTTCAGCCAAGAGAATCATACAGATACATCTTATTAAAAGAAACATTGCATTGCTTTTAGCATGTTTTATAAACACATGTTAAGAATAACAAACACCATCACATGGTTTGTCTGGTATCAGGCCAGGTATCATGCTCCCAAGTGTCAGGTCTCGGGCTGATACTGGCACGCGGGGGCATGATACCAGACAACCCATGTGATGATCTTACTTTGTTTCCAGAAAATTTTCAGTGTAAATACAATAATTGCAAAAATATTTCAACAATAATATTTTATCAACAGTCTTATCTTAGTTTGGTTTTCTGGGTGACTGGAGAAGCACTAGGAATATTTATAGTTACAGTTCCTGTCACATGCGCGGCGAGCACAGACGGCAGCAAAACAAACGCTGTGTGTTCACGCTCGTGAGCTGTTCTCTGATTGGTTGTTTCACGGGCACGATACCAGAGCAGCGCACTCTGAGTGGACAGCTACGGGGGCTGATACTGGACATTGTTAAACTCTATATCTTATCAGTATCACTGCCCTGGGCTTTGACACAGTATCATTTGGGCCTTTTCCTGTATCGTTCATGGGCGCTTTCTAGGGTACAGGGCCAATTAATACTGTAGTATGTGATCATACAGCAGTATGACCATCTCCATACCCTTACTAATACAACTACAACTTTATTTGCTTTGTGTTCTAGAAGTTACAAATGAAGACTCGTTAGATGTAAGCAAAGAGCTGACGGAAACTCGCCCTGAAGTCCGGCAACGTCGTGCTACTGCTGCTGCTGCTGCTGCTGAGAAGGACTTGTCGCTACGCTCGCCTCCTAAGAGTGACGTCCAAGCACCAGTCAACCGCCATGATGCTTCACCTCAGACACGGGGGATGGAATCGGTGCCATCCAATTCCACTGAAGCTATTGTGTACTCGGAGGACTGCTGTCCGATCCTGGCGGGTGATGCTGGTGTTTGTCACCTCGGTGTGATAGACGCCGGTGTTAAGGATGAAGTAAGAAGTCAATTTGTTATTCTGACAGGATGGTAGTTATGGTTATGTACGCTTTAAAGACGGATCGCAAATAACCCACACATTTAATTTAATTGGGCTGTGATCACTTAAAACCCTCAGACTTGAGCTGCCCCATCTAGTTTTTGAGCATCAACTGATGAAGCCTGCTCAGATTCTAAGACATTCCATGTTCTCCTTTCCAGGTATTGAAAGAATGGGATCTTACCACAGATGAGGATATTGTCATGGAGGAATCCACACAAGAGGGAAACGCTTCTCTCATGGGGGAGTATGCTGATCATGACAAACAAGACAATGGAGCCACACTGGAGATTGAAAGAGTGGAGCTCAACTTGGAAGAATATGTCATTCCAACACACAAGAACCAAAATCACGATATTGAGGATGTACATCACCGCCAAGACATCACTCCGGGAGAGGGGAGAACAATCGAGGTCATCCGGGCTGAAGAGGAGAAGCAAGTAGACGTAGATCTCTTGAAGAACACGCCTGTTAATGTTGATGCTCAGTCACCGAAGTTGGAGCATAACGAGGACCATAGCCTCACTTGCAACCAAGGGACTGATGTTCTCCCAGCTAAAGCTGATACTGCAGAGAGTGGTCAAATCGGTAGCAGTCGTGAAGACAAAGGCGGGTCAAGTGTCCAAACAATGGTTGACGATCTTGTGTCACTTATCACCTCTGATGTAATAGCCCACATGGACCAGTCAGCAAATGATCAAAAATCACAGAAAGTAGAAGTTCCGACTGTGGATCAAGATGGGGCACTTCCAGTAACATTGGGTCAAAGCATAACTGGAATGATTGGAAATGGTACAACCACAGTGGAAGAAGAGGCACCGGTTCACCGTATGTTCCAAACCCATGTTCTCCTCAGTGATGATCAACAAAGCGTTCAGGAGATCGACGATAATCCAACTGGTCCTGATACAGATCCATCCATTCAGGAACTGAGGGTTGCCTCTGCAGTTGATACAGATGCCAGAGACTGCATCCTCCAACAAAATGGCGAAAATGATGATTTTTCTTTTGTTGTCATTGATCCTGCTCTTCACATGACCCTCCCGCTGTGTGAGCCAAGCGAGCTGAGGGATAACGACATCTCGTGTGGTGTCGGTGAAGAGAGCGGAATATCCAGCATGGCCGTCAGTCCTGATTTGCTAGATCCCGGCAATAGCTTGGAGCTGCCGTTGATGGATCATGAGCCACGGGACGAGGAGAAACCAGAACCTCCAACTTGCCTCTTGGCCGACGTTGCAACTCTGTCAGGCGTGGAAGACGTTGCATCAGGAACGGGGTTTGAACCTCACCCAGAGCCACTATCTAAACACGAGTCATTAACAGCGAATTGGGACCTGGTGAGCCATGAAGTCCAAAAAGTGGAGGTGGCACGTGATGTTTGGAAAAATCAAGTGAAAGACATGAAAGTTTCCGAAGGTGCAAGTGTTGGAGAGAAAATGAAATGTGCAGAAAATAAAGACGAAGCCTATGCAAAGACTGAAATAAATATCATGGAGGCAACTATGGACCATAACGAGTGGATCACAGATGGTAACCAACACCTTCCCTGGATGAACATCTCTCTGGGGTCTTCTAGCCATTATCCCACAACCCGCCTGCTTCCCACTGAAGAATGCATCCACGCGGATCGAGACCCCCCGACTCTCTCTGAAGTCAAGCAAATAAATGGACTCCATGAAAACACAGGAAGTAAGAACGTCAGGGTGACCTTCCGGGTCCACTACTTCACCCAATCGCCCTTCCAGTCGTTGGCCGTCACGGGGAACCATCAGGAGCTCGGGAACTGGAAGGGGTTCATCCCTCTCGAGAGAGCGAAGGACGGACTCTGGGCCGGCATGGTGAGTCTTCCCGCCGAGAGCCACGTGCAGTGGAAGTTTGTGGTGGTGGACAAGGGGGCGGTGTGTCGCTGGGAAGAATGCGGTAACAGACTCCTCCATACCGGACGCGGTGACGACCTGCTCGTGCACAAATGGTGGGGACTCCTGTGAGGGGAACGTGATGACGAGGTACGTTCGAGGTACTGGGGCTGTTTTCAACACAAATGTGGTTGCTTTTATTGTGAGCGAGTGGGACGCAAAGTAGATTGATACTCACACAAATGTCAGACCAGTAGTTGGACCTCGGTACGGCTTTGAATGCGTTCACTGGCACGGTACACTGCTGTGTTTAGGAAAACTACATTACATGTCACTGACACGGTCTTTCTCACCTTGGCACCACTTGGATTGTTTTGACGTCACGTTTTACAGTATGTGTCCAAGCAGCTAATTATATCATGCACATTCAATACTTTGAGATGTATTTCTGTCAAAATCTTCACTTTGTTGCCATTTTTATAAAGGTTTCAGCCAAAACTTCCATTAGAAACAGCCACTTATTCAAAAATAATATCCCGTTATTATGCAATGAGCACCTTTGTTTAAATGGAGTCATTTGTATAAAGACTGTAATACTGTTTATGCCGCTGTGAGAGTACATGCACGCCGTTCACTTTTCTACATCAGCAATAATCAAATCAATAACTACTGTGTATCGATATTGTAAACTTTGGTTTTTCTTCCCTGTGCATGAAACAGTCTCCCTTCAATCACAGTCCAACAGTGCCTTTTTTAGAAAAAGAAATATATAACTGCAATCTATACTCAAATGATATCTTATTATGCAATCTTGTGATGTTATTTGGATGTATTGTAAAGAACTTGTCATAAATGGAAACATATGAATGCATTTATTAAAGGCCAGTTAATTAAATGTAGCAGTGTCAGTCTTCAATGAGGACTTTGTGTCTGGGGAAAGGCTTACTATGCTTCTCTGGAGGTGGACCCGTGCCATCATCAATGCAGTTGTTCCTCTGGCTTGCTTTTGATGATTAATAAGATAACCTTGCCTCCTTTTCATTTTGTTTTTCCACTACGTGGTCCTCGCACAACTCGCAAGTGATCACCGTCCACCATAAGCAGAATAAGAACTTTGGTTCTCAGGATTTGCTTCTCCGTGCTATCTAAAGGACCTCTGCTCCTTCTCAGTGTGACTCATCCACAGGGACGGTATTGAACGCTGAACTTTGGTACATTATCAACAACCTGCATTTCTGAGCCAAGCGTGGACTCCGGCACTTGTTTGACCCACTTTAAATGGGTTCAGGGGGGCGATGCCCCCAGAAAGTGGTGGCTTTTGTGCACCTTTTAGTTTTGACCACCCTTTCTGTGATCCAGAACTGATAACTTTTATGACAGGTGAAGGTTCTTCCTCTTGTAATCTAACGGGGCATGTTGGAGCACAGACTTTGCTGATAAAAGGGCCAAACTAAACAAAAAAAGATGTCCATGTGATATCGGGTCTCCTCAAATGCAACACACTCCCTTGCCTGCTAATGTGTCAGTACAGAGTGTACGCACTTTCTAAGGTTAAGGCTAATCCTTTATTTAGACCCGGGGCTTACAACTGACACCACAAATCCTGAGTCGTGTGTTGCTCTGTCAGACTCTGTCAGACTCTGTCAGTCCTGAGAGTCAAGGGGCCACCTCAGTTTGATGTTCACGCAAAAGTCTGAGCTCCTCAGTTCCACAACGAAGAAGTAGAAGTCGTCTCCTCAAATATCGAACATTTCGTCCATAGACAGCTCGATCCACTGCTTCCAAACTCTCCTGCGAGCTTGATGTTGATATCCTTGTCCAATTTCAGATCAACATTTGCAATAAAGACTGTTTCAGCTTCTCTCTTCAATTGCCGTGGACCCTAAATGAATGACTATGTCAGATGGGCTTTTCCCTGTTGTCATTCCACTCATGACAACATATACCAGGGGTGGGCAAACTTTTTGACTCATGGGCTGCGTTGAGTTAACGAGATTGTCCGGGGAGCAAGAATATATATTTCACACACACACACTATTTTACGCTTATTAATCTAACAGTCCGCATTGAATTATTTGTGTAATTTGATCTGTAAAAGTGTTATACTATCAGCTATATGTTCTCAATACCCTTTTTTTCAGGAGCACTTTAAACATCAGACCTCAACAAATTATAGAATTTTACTTTTTTTTTTTTTTTACTGAATAAGACATCCGACTTGCAAGTCATGTTGCCAGCTTGTATGGGCCGTAGTTTGCCCACCTCTGACATACAGTGAAGAAAATAAGTATTTGAACACCCTGCTATTTTGCTATTTCTCCCACTTAGAAATCATGGAGGGGTCTGAAATTTTCATCGTAGGTGCATGTCCACTGTGAGAGAGATAAACTAAAAAGAAAAATCCAGAAATCACAATGCATGATTTTTTAACAATTTATTTGTGTGATACAGCTGCAAATAAGTATTTGAACACCTGTGTATCATCTAGAATTCTGACCCTGAAAGACCTGTTAGTCTGCCCATTAGAAGTCCACCTGCACTCCATGTATCATCCTGAATCAGATGCACCTGTTTGAGGTCGTTAGCTGCATAAAGACACCTGTCCACCCCATACAATCAGTAAGACTTTAACTTGTAACATGGCGAAGACCAAAGAGCTGTCCAAAGACACCAGAGACAAAATTGTACACCTCCACAAGGCTGGAAAGGGCTACGGAGCAATTACCAAGCAGCTTGGTGAAAAAAGGTCCACTGTTGGAGCTATCATTAGAAAATGGAAGAAGCTAAACATGACGGTCAATCTCAATCGGAGTGGAGCCCCATGCAAGATATCACCTCGTGGGGTCTCAATGATTCTAAGAAAGGTGAGGAATCAGCCCAGAACTACACGACAGGACTTGGTCAATGACCTGAAAAGAGCTGGGACCACCGTTTCCAAGGTTACTGTAGGTAATACACTAAGACGTCATGATGTGAAATCATGCATGGCACGAAAGGTTCCCCTGCTTAAACCAGCACATGTCAAGGCCCGTCTTAAGTTTGCATATGACCATTTGGATGATACAGAGGAGTCATGGGAGAAAGTTTTATGGTCAGATGAGACCAAAATAGAACTTTTTGGTCATAATTCCAATAAGCGTGTTTGGAGGAAGAAGAATGAAGAGTACAATCCGAAGAACACCATCCCTACTGTGAAGCATGGGGGTGGTAGCATCATGCTTTGGGGGTGTTTTTCTGCACATGGGACAGGACGAGTGCACTGCATTAAAGAGAGGATGACTGGGGCCGTGTATTGTGAGATTTTGGGGAACAACCTCCTTCCCTCTGTCAGAGCATTGAAGATGGGTCGTGGCTGGGTCTTCCAACACGACAACGACCCGAAGCACACAGCCAGGAAAACCAAGGAGTGGCTCCGTAAGAAGCATATCAAGGTTCTAGCATGGCCCAGCCAGTCTCCAGACCTGAACCCAATCGAAAATCTTTGGAGGGAGCTCAAACTCCGTGTTTCTCAGCGACAGCCCAGAAACCTGACTGATCTAGAGAAGATCTGTGTGGAGGAGTGGGCCAAGATCCCTCCTGCAGTGTGTGCAAACCTGGTGAAAAACTACAGGAAACGTTTGACCTCTGTAATAGCAAACAAAGGCTACTGTACCAAATATTAACATTCATTTTCTCAGGTGTTCAAATACTTATTAGCAGCTGTATCACACAAATAAATTGTTAAAAAATCATGCATTGTGATTTCTGGATTTTTCTTTTTAGTTTATCTCTCTCACAGTGGACATGCACCTACGATGAAAATTTCAGACCCCTCCATGATTTCTAAGTGGGAGAAATAGCAAAATAGCAGGGTGTTCAAATACTTATTTTCTTCACTGTATGCCGTGACTAAACATATCTATTAATATTGAATCCTACTTCACAGGAATTCACTTATTGCTGTCGAATCTGGAACCCTCTTAACAGCAATAAAGTGAAGATTACTGTACTACCATGACACAAATATGTTCAGATGCTTTGTACCTGTAAAAATGGAACTAATCAGAACAAAAAAACAGGCAGTAGCAATGAGATGAGTTTTTGCAGTTAGCACCCTGTCGCTTTGGATGGGCTGAGCTTGGTTTGACCGCCAAGTGATGAGAAATTCTCCACAAGTTGTGTCATCTCTTCTTACAGAAACTGACCTGCCTGCAGCCTTTCGCTTGACCTCTGACTCTTTGAAAATTGTACAATAACACAGACGGATTTAGAATGCCGCTTTGCGGTTTGTATTTTAACTTCCTGGTCCAGAGCCTTCCTTGTAGATGAAAATATCATGTCACAAACCTATATTAGGTTGGTCGGGAGGAAAGAAAAGCATCATCTATTCGGGTGTCATGCATGTGGGTAGGATGGGTCTATTTTTAAACACATGCCGGCGCCCATTCCTCCCACATACTGTGGGATCATACGGTGACCTTCACTGAAGGATGATGAGCCAGCTGATAGCGCCGCATGGCCTCGTGGGAAGGAGAAATTCATTTTCACTAATATGACCAGAAATAAACAACCAGGCTGTGATTATGGTAGCAATTAGAACTGTTTTGGAGGCTTTTTGCTTTAATCCAAAGTGTTTTTGAATGTCCCCCTTACAAGCTGACCTCAGAGCTCCTGGGTGTGTGCCATTCTGGGACTGCTACTCGTGGTGTCACAAGCGAGGTCTTCCCCGAGGCCTCCTACCGGTCGGATGTGGCTTGAACATCTCACCAGGGAGGCGTCCAGGAGGCATCCTAATCAGATGTCGGTGTTTCTCCCGCCTTTTTAAAATGATAAATATCAAAATGGACCTCATATCGTTTCATTTGATAGTATGATCAATATTTCCGATACCAGCTCTTCATGCTACCTTAGATATACTTTGGTACCTCAGTCATTTGAGGTCAGGTTTCCATTCTTATAGTAGTTCCTCATAATTCTAATTTTAATTAATTTTAATTTAATGTTATAATTTAATCAATTTATTTTAATGGTTTTATTAGTTTACTTACTGTCTTTTTAACCATTTCACATAATTTACATATTTACCAATTTACATAGTTATCTACCTCAATATACTTTTAGGGTCTTAAATAAATTAGAAAATATTTAAATTAATAATTTATTCATCACATTTCATATTAAAAAAATAACATTTAAAAAACATAATTTCAATTCATTTAATAAAGAATGTCTTTATGCTTGGATATGAAATCCATAACATTCATTCAGAGTGGCCTCCAGGAGGTATCAAAGATCCGGATTTTTCTTTTTTTTTTACCTACAATATCATGATATTAAAACTGAACTCTTCAAATTTCACTAGAAACTGCTTTGACTTTTGTAGCCGTTCATTTCTTTTATTCGTACTGAAGTGATGAAGATGAGTAAGTAAACGTTACGTTATATATATATATACCGTGGTAAAGTGAAATAGGATCTAAAACATGCAGTATATTACAGACGCTGAAACACCGCCACCTGGCGGTACTTTAGTAACACTGCAACTGCTGTCCCTGTGACAGCTCCACGTGGAAGTATGTGACATAAAGTAAATAAACACATCATTACAAGAGTGTAGAAGAACAACACACCAGTGTATTTTAAATAATTTCGTCAAAAAAATGTAAACAACAAATTGAAAACAGGAGAAAGAACAGTAATATCACCCTCAGCAAGGGCAATGTCATGGGGAAAGAATTACATTTTAATTAACAAGGTACAAAGTTGTATTTTTAGCACAGACAGTCTAGCTACAAACAAATCACAGCATGGGTGACAATAATTGAACTGCAATGTACAGTATGGTACATTTGGAAGGTCTCAATGAGCCTTCAGCAGATTCCAAATCCCTGAAGGTGTATTTCTATTTGACAGTCTTTATATAGAGCAGCTTAAGTAAACAAAACAAGTCGGTACCTTTGATTGAACTAGTGGATGCGTGGCTGCTGTGGATCCTCTGTGATGGTGCGGTAATGCTGTGGTCGGTTCTGCACCAGAGGAGACTCGCTTTGTTTAAACAAGGTGGTCCGACTTTTCAGAGGACGTTTCAGCAGGAACCTTCGAGATGTCACCAGATCTCCGTAGCCCTGGGTGTGAGAGAAGGCGTAGCCCGACCTCCGGGTGCTGATTCGCCTAGTCGGTGGACGGCGAGGAGCGGGAGCGGGCAGGGCCTCCTTACGCAACTTATGTCTCACCTGCAGAGAAGAAACAGGTAGTTGGCATGTGTTTGCACACGGATGACATCTGGATCGAAACAGACTGGAAGAAACAAATTCATTCATTCATTTTCTTCCGCTTATCCTCACGAGGGTCGTGGGGGGTGCTGGTCGCCAGCCAATCACAGGGCACATATAGACAAACAACCATTCACACTCACATTCATACCTATGGACAATTTGGAGTGGCCAATTAACCTAGCATGTTTTTGGAATGTGGGAGGAAACCGGAGTACCCGGAGAAAACCCACGCATGCACGGGGAGAACATGCAAACTCCACACAGAGATGGCCGAGGGTGGAATTGAACTAGCTGTGAGGCTTGTGCACTAACCACCTGGTCGCCGTGCAGCCATGATGCTGTATAAAATACATATATGCTGGTACATTCGCTGCTGTAAACCTAAAATTCCCCCTTGTGGGACTAATATCTTATCTTATCTTATCTTAATACCTTGTCATTGATGGTGGGTCTCAGCTGGATGATAATGAAACGGAAAGCTATCACCGGCAGACTGCAAAGGAGGGTTGTCAGGAATATAGTCAACCACACGTTAGGCTGGTTCAAAGAGTTCCTTGCCGTACCTGCAGTCCCAGACACATGAGGTCAACGTCATAGCAGCTATCTATCAATAAAAAAAAAAGCATCCCGAAGCAGCAGTGACTCACCGATGAAGGGGAATATGGAGGTGAAGATGAGGAACATGCCGTTGCTGTGCATGGTGAACGTGGTGGCAAAGTAGACGGCCAGGCTTCCCCACACAAAGAACTGGTTCACTGCTGTCCAATAATAGGTGTCTAGACACAACTGCAACATATGCATACATAAAAGACATATTTATATAGTTATACGATAGCTACTACATTACAAAAGTCATTACAAACTCCCTCACCTGGATGTTGACCGCAACAAGCAGACACGTTTGCGCCAGTAACGCGAAAGACTGATAATCTGCTATGTCTTTGCCGTCATCTCGCACCGTGTCGTGCATGGTGGCCCACGGGATGAAGAAGAGGATGAGGGAGCTGTAGCAGCTGTGGATCATGCAGCGGATGAAGGACTTCTTATTAAAGTAAACGTTCAGAGGCCCCGGCGAGTAAAGCTGAGGATACTGGGAACTCCAGCGGTCATTCACATCCTGGAGGAAGACATTGGGTGAAAGGAGAGAACTAATGTATCCGGTGAGTGTAGAGTATTATGCATACCTGGTCAAAAAGGCTCATGCCCAGGACTGGGAGAGCTGTGTAAACTAGGTTGTACATGGTGATGAACCACTCGTCATACACAGTCTATGGAGGAGAGCAACAACAGATTATAAGGCGGGCGAGTGGTTAGCGCGTACACCTCACAGCTAGGAGACCCGAGTTCAATCCCACTCTCAGCCAGTTTGCATGTTCTCCCCGTGCATGCGTGGGTTTTCTCCAGGTACTCCGGTTTCCTCCCACATTCCAAAAACATGCTAGGTTAATTAGCCACTCCAAATTGTCCATAGGTATGAATGTGAGTGTGAATGGTTGTTTGTCTATATGTGCCCTGTGATTGGCTGGCGACCAGTCCAGGGTGTACCCCACCTCTTGCCTGAAGACAACAGGGATAGGCTCCAGCACCCCCCATGACTCTCGTGAGGATAAGCGGTAGAAAATGAATGAACGAATGAATAAGCTTCCTGGCAGAACCTCGTCCACAGTGAAGAATCAGACTAGGCTTGATCAAAACACATCTATGGATAATGCTTCATTATGGAATCATCTGGCAGGGCTTGGAGGTTGGGCCACATTGGACCATATTCCAATGCCTCCAGGGTAGTGAATGGAGCAGTTGCCGCATTTGTTGGCTGCTGAGCCACCCCCCAAGCACGTGCTGGACAATAGAGGTATCATGGCTCTGATTATTGTGGGACTTTCCTGCTTAATAGTTGGAGAATAAGTCCTGTCGTCTGTAAAGCAGAGGAACAATGTACAGTAAAGTCTCGTTATATCGATATCGGTTAAAACGAATTACTACTTATTACGATACTATTTTCATTTCCCGGCAAATTTCTAGTCTTTTATGATATAATTAGTTCCGTTAGTACATACCCGGTTATTATGATAATCCGGTTACTACGATGCCCTTTTCATCTCCCGCCAGCCAATTTGGTCTGCTTATATCGATACAAAAGCAGCTTAAATCAATCTTTGCTTAAGGATTTCAATACCAAAAAAGAACACGGCGAACGGCTGCTTCCAGTCAACTTTATTTTTCACACTTCCACCACCAGAGTGCAGCACACACAGCGGAAAACACCCGTCCCTCGCGCCTACCCCTCCGGGTGGCAACACCTTCCCTATCGATAGTTCCGGGGTGAATTATGTCCCGGTAACCGGTAATCACTACAGCGTAAGTTTATTTTTATTTACTGTAGTACAAAATGTATTGTAGTACAAAAGCATGCTAGATACGCAATCCATGAACTCTGAAGAAAATTACATGCCATATCAAAGATCCGCCCACTTTTAATGCAGTTCGGCCCAGGATCGGATATATGGATAGTCCGGTTATATCGGTATTTTTTCCGACTCCCGAGAATATCGATATAACGAGACTTTACTGTAGTTCTCTTCTTGGTTGTAGAACCAGGGTAATGATGGGTGCTTGGGGTGGTGGGGTGGGGTGGGTGGTTGCCCTCCCAGTTCACATGTGCTTTTTGCGATGTGACTGTGTCTCTCACAGTGTTCTGATAAAGGGTGATTTATATTCTATGTTTTCAGTTCCTTTGGATTTCAACGTTCTCTTTAGAATCTATTTTAGTTTTCTGCATCTAGTGGAGGACTTCAGTAATCCTGGGTCTTGGCAGACAGATGTAACGTGGAAATCAAGTGTGGAATTAATCTGAAAAGTTTAACCTAAAGTTTTCTTCTTCATCCATTGAACGTAATACATGCAGGTGATTTCATAAATAATAGAACTATATGAAAAAAACAACAGTCACCAACGTTAGAGCTTGTGGAAATCCCTTACCTGTGCTGAGAACCCGCAGAAGAAGGCGTACCAGAAATGCACAAAAGTGAAGGTAAAGTTCTTGTAAAAGAAATACTGTAGAAACTTGCACATGCGCAGATAGGACCAGCGCCCGTGCACCAGCAGGAGGCGCTGCAGGTAGCGGAACTGGGCAAAGGAGTAATCGCTGGACAGAACAGCCTGCATGCCCTCCTGACCGCTGATACCAACACCGATATGTGCAGCTGATGGACGAACAGGAAGTGAGAATCATTGAATTCTAAGATGTTCCTGCGACTGTGGAATGATACCCTTGATCATGCTGACGTCGTTGGCCCCATCCCCGATGGCCAAAGTGACTGCCTGCTTGTATTTCTTCACCAGTTCAACAACTTGGGCTTTCTGTAGTGGGGTGACCCTGCAGCAAATCACTGTTTGGCACATGCATGCTGTCCTCAATAGTTCCAACTCCAAGCCTTTCTCCAAGGCAAAGGCCTGAGGGTCAGATGGAAGCTAGTGAAACAAAGCACTGAGGCCAAGAGAGAGAAATAGCAGATTCAGCAAATGATCTTCTTACCAGACTGTGTCCATTTATAACAAGAGCATATTCTCCCTCCACTTTGTCATCATGCACAGTTTCTGTCTTCTGAAGCCAGAAGAGGCCTGCACGGGCTTTGGTTACAGTTGGTTCCTCTGCAGCTGTGGGACACATTTTCTTTCTTGCACTCCTTAAAAAAAGCAGAACTATATATATATATATGTGTGTGTATATATATATATATATATATATACGTATATATATATATGATAGGGCGGTACGGCGATCTAGTGGTTAGCGCGCAGACCTCCCAGCTAGGAGACCAGGGTTCAATTCCACCCTCGGCCATCTCTGTGTGGAGTTTGCATGTTCTCCCTGTGCATGCGTGGGTTTTCTGCGGGTACTCCGGTTTCCTCCCACATTCCAAAAACATGCTAGGTTAATTAGCGACTCCAAATTGTCCATAGGTATGAATGTGAATGTGAATGGTTGTTTGTCTATATGTGCCCTGTGATTGGCTGGCGACCAGTCCAGGGTGTACCCCACCTCTTGCCCGAAGACAGCTGGGATAGGCTCCAGCACCCCCCGTGACCCTCGTGAGGAAAAGCGGTAGAAAATGAATGAATGAATATGATATATGGATATTTAAGGGTTAGAATATCAGGACTCTAAATTAAACAATGGATATGAATGTGGTTGTTTGTGCCTATTGGCGAGTGTTGGCTAGTGACCAGTCCAGGGCGTACCCCGCCTCTCCCCAGAATTTAGCTGGGACTGGCTAATGAGGACAAGCGCCACAGAAAATGAATGAAAATCAGGACTCACTGCAGCTCCTGTTTGACTCCTTCTGCTGTACTTGCTGACACCACGAACACATCGTTCATCTCTTCTCTCAGCATGTTGCAGGAATAGCCGATATTCTCCGCCGTCTCTGGCGGAAAGGAGCATACCGGCATAATTCATTCATCAGCAGATTAAAACATGATTTGTCGATGTATGTATGTATGTATTCCAGGTTTCCGACAACCTAAAATTATGGAATTAAATATGGATGAAAATAATAAAACAATACACTATAAAGGTGATGAATACTAACCTTGTTTATCTCCGGTCAATACCCAAATTTTGATGTCCGCTTTGGCCAGCTGCTCTATGGTCTGTGGGACACCATCTTGCAACTTGTCCTCTACAGCTGTTGCTCCCAGAAGCTAAAACAGGTGTTGGTATTTGTAATGGAAATGTATATATATGATATTTATATAGGAAAAAAATATTCTTCACATTCAGTGTGGAAGTGGTAAGTTTTTGGCTTCTTACGATCAATAATAGGGGTGCAAAGCTGACTATAGGGGTGTTATTTCATGTCTACAGAGCTCTAATAATGCTAATGCTACATTGAATCCTGTATTGCGGAAATTCATTTATCACAGTCAGATATGAAATCAATTAACCGCTGAAAATGAGGGACAGCTGTAATTGTACTACATGTACTACATGGAAAATCGACCACCAACAGTTGGAAGGCTTTAGTCGACAACAAAACATCCAACTGAATCCAAATATGAGACAATGCAGACTAACCAACAAGTCTTTTTCAATCTCTTCATAGAGTTGATCCAGTTTCTCCTCTCTTCCATCAATGGCGGTACTGGCCTCATGGTTGCGCCGCATCCACTCCTTCATGTAGTGTTCATCCAAATCCTTGTAGGCTAGAGCCAGCGTGCGGAGGCCATCGCCTGCGTACTCCTAGTGTACAGTTCAAAATAACAATTAGTGTGTCTGACTTTGGACATTTTTAGGAGAAATCAAACACCGACATTTAGATGTCCCGTGGTGGTGGCCATCAGCTTGCTACAGGAGGAATGCAGCCTCTCGTAGATGATGGTGTCTGCTCCTTTGCAGTACAGAGTCAGCGTTCCCTCGGGGTTACGTACTGGAAATCATAATCACTTGGTAATTTAGTCATCACTTTGTGACGGAGATAATGGGGTATCACATTTTCAAGCATAAAAATGGCAAAAATGTACTAAAACACAAATACTGTACATATATACACTGGTCACTATATGTCAGTATATGTTTCGTGTGACACACAAGCACCAGCATAAATCTTCTTTACGCCGTGAATGGCTTGTTTTATCTTATTATGTTTACTATATTGGGCAACAGGATTGTTAGGTGATCATAGGGGTGTTATTTCATGTCTACACTCTTAAAAATGCTGGGTTAAAAACAACCCAATCTGGGTTGTTTCCCAACCCAACGCTGGTTAAATATAGGACCAACCTCGCGTTGGGTTATTTTAACCCAACAAGTTGGGTTGGTTCTCTTAACCCAACAATTGGGTTGTACATTGGGTTGTTCATATGACCCAACGCTGGGTTCATATTTACTACACGGCTGGGTTATTTCAACCCAACAAGTTGGGTTGCCAATATACCATATATATATATATATATATATATATATATATAATTTATTTATTTTTATTGTATGCTAATATTAATATTATATTACAATGACACCAATGTAACAATAAAATATTTATTTATTATATATAATATATTTATATTACATTTCCAGAACATACAAATATAACAACTCACAACATTTCCTTCACATATGAACAAATTATGTCCAAAAAAATAACATTTTAAGAACGGGTGAGGGGGACAGCTATGAGAGAGTGATATATACATAGAACAAGAGGCTCTGTGAGCAGCAGCACAAATGGGTAGGCGATTGTGCCTGCTGCAAGTATTCCACCATGTTAGCTCCGACCTATGATGAGAAAAGAAAAAAAGGTAAGTATTTTGTAAGTATTTCTAGCAGTGCAGAGCAATTGTCATCAGCTCTCTACTGAAGCTATTTCAATATATATTCTACGGGGAGAAGTGTGACACCTGTAAAGTCAATGGCGTGTTCAACAATTTATTCGGGGGGTTTGGCCAGTCTAATGTTTGGTCTGTGGTTTATACGTCACACATCACTATGGAGTAACAACTTACACCAAGTTACAACTTGTAAGAATAGTGCTTCATGAAATGAGAAACAGCCAAATGTTACGCTGTCACACATTCCACGAAATACAATCTTTTCAAGTCGCTCCTCATAAAAAGAGTCCTGCTTTAAAACTGTGTAAAAGAACAACTGGAGTCATGTCACAATTCATTTACATTTTAATTTCTGTTGAAAGGTAAATTACTTACCAGCTTAACATCGATGAAGGCTCTCTTCACCTCCTGAATACTCGCCCGGGCCAATTTCCTGCCCTTTTTAAACACAGGCGGAGGGAGCAGGATGGGCAGCAACGTCATGGGCAACTTCTCCCCTGGCATCTGTAGGACAATTATGGGTGTCATTACCAGATTGTTGAGAACATGAGTTTTAAATATTATAATATATTACAATTTTAGATAAAACTGTTTTCAATATGTTCCACTACTGTTCAGTGTTGTCGTATTGCAATCAACCCTAAAATAATATTGAGAAAATGTCTCGATTATGTTTACTTGGTCTATATTAAAACACAAAAACACACCCCAAACATTTTTTTTTACCAATTGGGATCATAATGTGTACCATAGAGGGTTTGTCATCATTGTCTCGAGCAGTGGTGAGCAAACTTTGACTCGCAGGCTGATATAACAGCAATATATATTGGAATCACAAGATGGCTCACCCTGTTAAAAATTTGGGTATTGGTACAAGCAACAGTGACTGACCCACCGCCATTTCTTATGTCTATAACATATAGCAGGCACAGTAGCTACTGTAAAACAATACCCATAAAATGAAGGCATGAAGATGACTTACCTTTCAATCAGCCCCGGTAGCTGCCACTCAGTCAATTTGGAACTGACAAACTCATCCATAGATACTTTTCAGCGAACTGAAACATCACAAAGAGGGTGCATAAGAACAAACATACCATGAAATGAAATAAGATTCAGTAGTCCAAAAGTATTTTCGACATTTATATGCGACTTACAAAACTGTCGTCGAATTCGCGCCCAAACTGATTAGTATACAGTGGACTATCGGTGGCTAACGGAAGCCCGCTAGCATGCAGCAGTCTAGCTTAAAAAAACACCGGTTCATCAGCACGCTCGTATTAATTCACGAGATTCTTTAACTTGATATCACATAAAATGGCAAATTGACGAGATAACTGACGTTGTCCTCATAACTATCACACATGTCTCTTGTAATTTCAACAACATAGTTTGGTTCCTACATAGCTCGCCAGCGAATGTGTTCGCTTGCCACTTTTGGAGGGAATGGAAGTTTGCTAAGGTTACCGATCGATTCCTCAAGCTAGTACTCAACAGTGCTTCACGAACTTACATTTTAACACGTTTATGAAGCGTTATATAATAATATAAAGTCATTTATACTGTAAAACAATAGTGGGAATGTAACAAACCTTGCTCCGTGCTGAAATTGGTCTCCTCAGATGAAATGTGGGGTCCGAACGAAGTAAGTTTGTGGGCGGGGCTTTGTTGCGCATGTCCAAAATTCTACCCAACGCTCTGGGTTGTCCAAAATAACCCAGCACAATATAATGGAAATCACAACCCAGCAGCAAATAACTCAGCACCCAACAGAGATAACCCAGCGAATTGGCTTCTCAGAATACCCAACTCAATAAAAATAACCCAATTAAATGACCCAACAGGCTCAACCCAGCGATTGGGTCAAAAAAATAACCCAGCATTTTTAAGAGTGTAGAGGGCTCTAACAATAATTTAAAAAACTTTAGGAGTTCTAAACAAGTTTTCAACACACAGCAAAATATTTAATTCATAAATAAGGAATCCTTTGCATGAAATCACTCATCACGGTCGGGTTTGGAACCAATTAACGGCAAGAACAGTCCAAGTATAAAAATAAACCAACGCTTCTTTTTGCTCGCATTTTTCTCTCAATTATTGTTTACAATTCTGTCTAAATCTGTATTCGTGAGCATTTATAGTTGATCCACTTCATGGAAATGCAGATGAGACAGCATGATGACAGCTGGCCCTAATAAAAGGCCACTCCAAAAAGTTTAGGATATTTGAGTTTTGTCATGAAAAACGTGAGCATAAATAGCGTTTATATTTTTGTTGCCTCCAGTCTCACCTATGACTGACATCCTCTTGCGTACATTATTGAAGTCCAGCACCGCCAAAAGGTCATAGGTGACCCTTGCGCCCATCTCTATGACCGTGATGGTCTCTGGTGTGCGTGAGCGGAACACGAATCCAAAGTTCCTTGCGGCGGTGACTAGAGCACCTTCATCAGGAGACTGAGCCTGATAGTACAGCTCCCCTGGGAGGAAAGGGATGATTTTGTATTAGAACTGTAGACAATGTGATGAGGAGGAGGCTCACCTTCTTTCTTTTCTTCAGGCATCACGGTGTGGCACAGTGCTAGCAAACGGAAGAAGGCCTGAGCCTCCATGTTGCCCTCCTTGATCGTTTCTACCAGACTGTGGTCATGAAAAATGAACTTTGAGTCGGCCAGCTGGTTCCACGAGAAGTCGACCTTTGGTGTCTTCTGCAGGGAGAAAGAAGCGGAGAAAGGGACTTGAACAGGTGTCACGATACTAAAAGTACTAGGCTGTGTTTAGCCCCATTTTGGGGCCACTATTTTTTACTGGTTTTTGGCTGTTAAGGTTCATTATTCACCTTGACCGGCCACCTCCATGTGCATTAAATGGTTTGGTCCTTGAGCAGAAGCCCCCAAACTGCTGCTGACCGGAATCAAAGCAGTGCACTGTGCACTGATGAGCCGTTCAAGCGCACTGCGCAGGAAACAATCATATATCTCACCTCTGTTATTTCCATCCTCTGTCCTGAAAAGTCAAACAGTTCACCTGACACATAAAAGAAATCAGAAATTGTTATTACACTGGATCACAGTAGATACAGTAATTAATCAGTGTTTTGCTCACCGTAATTTTTGCCGTTGATGGAGCACTTATTGAAGGTCATGATGTTCTGCGTCAGGGTGCCGGTCTTGTCACTGAAGATGTATTTGATCTGACCCAGCTCCTCGTTCAGAGTGGTGGTCCTCGCCTGAGCGGGAGTGTCACACTTGGGGTAATACATCTTCCTGTCCCAATCGATGTAGAAACTATTCCCAAGACGGATGATCTCCACGCTTAACATATCAAAAATCTGATGTGAGAAAAATATGAAGTGGTGCCACAGTCAGCCATTTGAATACATACCTGACATAGAGCGATATGGGCACCACTGTGTTGAGGACGATGACGTAGGACCAAAAGGTGAGGAATGATGAGAGAGGAGCATCAACACTGGGTTCTCGGGGGAGGAACACGGTAAACACTGACCCCTCCATTGTTTCCCAGATTGCGTTTCCAATGGTCAGAACGGAGCACATGAATGCCAGGAAGCCAAAAATCTGATTGGCGAAAGGAAATAATAATAGGAATTCATATAAAAAAAATATATATATATATGTATATATATATATATATTAGGGTGCATCAAAAAACACAATTATTGAAATTTGATATGGCTGGGTATTAAAAGTGTTCCAATATATGTAGAAACAACGCATAGAAAATATTTTTCCAATACATGATTATTTAGGGGTGTTTTTGTGGAATAAAGTGGTGAACAGTTCAATGGTCGCCATGGAGATTTGAGGTCAGCAAAGACTGCAGCTCAAGAACTCTCAGGTGATCTTTATGTTTTTGTTGGTATTCATACTCCTATTACATATTACTACCAAATTTGTGGTTTTGTCTTTGTAATTTGAATGATTTGTAGTCATATTTATAGGTATTTAGTGCTCATTGCCTCTACTGTAGCTAACATTAGCTAGCTCCAGTTTGCTAATGACAGTTAGCTAATAGCAGTTAGCAATAGCAAGTCTAACATCAACAAGAGTAATATAGAGTAGACAGTATTACTGATGCTTCATGTTTATTGAGAGTAGTACTGTAGTCCTACATAATGTGATATACACTTGTCCATTTATTATTTATGTTTAAACTTTATATGTATGTCAAATATCCATGACTGCTACATAAAATTCAGGGTAAGGCCATGTGAACATGTCCCATTTACCGCCATTCATTTTGTCAATAGGACAAATGAATGGAGAATCTTGAAAGTTGAATTCTGAGGAATACCCAATCTGCCCAAAGAGAAAACAAATATATTTACTTTGATAACCCTATAGAAAATGATGCTGTATTAAATTTTATTGTACTCAACATTTCCAGGTCAACTTTTTTAGATTAGACAATTAGACTAGTTTATGTATCAGGTGGCACCCCGAAATCTCAATGGATTTCCTCAAAACTTTGCAAAAGACATTTTTATGTTCATTAGAAAAAAATGGAATGCCAACCAAATTGATATTATGAAATTAAAATTTCCCATTCAAATTTGATGCACCCTAATATATATACATATATTCATATGTGGTGCACACGAGTCACATGAGCTATGAAAAAGTCACAAGGAGCTTGCTAACCTATTGGAAATAGGTTTACTCAATATAACAGTCTGAGCTACGGTGTCAACTCATGAAGAACACAAAACTCATTACACAGCAACTTAACACCCATGTGAATGTTTTGTCTTCAGACTTGACTCAATCAGTCTTGCATGTGTGATTAAAACTTACACAAAGCACCAAGACATTCATGAGGTGATCGATGCTGGTCCGTTTGAAGGTCGTCTTCCCGCTGTTTTGCATCAGCTTGGTGTCTGGACCTGTAAAAAGGTTGGTCGTTCAGATTCAGCTGTATTCAGCAGGGAAATGTTGGACAGTGAACGGGCATAAGGTTCATTGTGATTGTGAAGTGGTAGGCGGTGGTTTACCTCCAAAGATAACCAGTCCAAAGCACCACTCTGTGTTTCTCAGAGTGCATCCTCGGAGGAGCACTTTGTCGTTGTCCAAAGAGTGCATGTGCCCTTCCGCTGTCAGCGTCCCTTTAAATTTGTCCAAGCGGTTGTTTGGAGGTTCACATCTCACTTCACCTGCAAGCCACAGATATATACGGTAGACATATTCACCCGAGTATAAACCCCAAATAAACATCTCACCATTGAAGCTGGCTAGTGCTTCAATGCTGTCTCCCAGCTCTCCGGTGACAGTCAGAGCCTGTTTCACTTTCAGATTGGTTTCACTGGGGGAGACCACAAGGACATGAGAAGGACGATGTGGAAGAACCAGGCAAGAATGCATACATTGAGTATTAAACCGTCTATTGTGTGTACCCGTCTAGTTCTGCTGTTTCAACATAGACCAGATTGAGAGGCTCACTGCTGGACAGCAAAAGGAGGTCCGCCTGTAAATACGAACAGAAAATAGAAGTCATTCATTTTCTACCGCTTATCCTCGCGAGGGGTGCTGAAGCCGATCCAAGCTGTCTTCGGGCAAGGGGCGGGGTACACCCTGGACTGGTCGCCAGCCAATCACAGGGCACATATAGACAAACAATCATTCATACAGGGATGGCCGAGGGTGGAATTGAACTTGGGTATCTTAGCTGTGAGGCCTGCATGCTAACCACTCTACTCACGTGCAGCCAGTAAGACGAAAAATGTGAATTTTGTAGTTATACCATTGTTGTACTTACTGTGACAAACTGGTTGTTTTCCAGCTTAATGACATCTCCAACTTGGACATTCATCCATTTTTCACTTTGAAGTCTACCAGAATAAAAATGATACACACAGTTATTTAACAGTATCAAAAAATGTTTTTTTTTTACAAGCTTTTCATGCGTGCAATACACAATTTAAGATGATGGGAGAAAAGTGAAATGGCTCACTCTCCGTCAATGAGGACGCTCACTTTGCGGTTATTCACTTGTTTGTCACTTTTGTGTCTGTTCTGTTTGAATGAAATAACATCAAAACATAATATGCTGCATCAGTTTCTGTATTAAACAGCATTTAAAAGATGATGATCTTGTAATATTGTAATGTCAGCTTACGATGTCATCAGTGGCATCTTTGACTGCTGTTATGGAAAGTACCAAAACAAGGGGGACGGCCGTGGTGAACCAGGAGAGCGAGGAGATTTGTGGGATGAGCTGTCAAAAAAGAAAAAAAAATATGCTCATTGGCGTTTCTAAACTACATCCTGTTACAGCGTGTAGGTGTACATGCGCCAATGACGGCCTACCTGAAGTATAAACAGGAAGAGGAAGTAGCCGTTGGCCAGCCTCCTGAACTGCTCAAAGAGGTTAAGCGGCAGGAAGGTGAAGACGTTGTATTTGGACGTCTTGATGGCGTTGTTCTAGTAAAACGAAAAGAGAAACGTTATATCCTTGTGATATTACTTCTACTATCTGCTGTACTCACTGCATAGTGGTAGGATAGGTTGAAAGGTCTGTCATTGGCTCGCAAGAGTCTCTGCTCCTCTGTTGGTCAGGAGAATGTACAGTATATTATATTTTTTTAAAAAACAACATAAGCGATACAACGCATACAGTACATGTATAATGCAAAATCCAAAATGATTCACCGGTCTTTTGCTGCTTCCCACACAGTTGGCCACAGTATGACGCTACTGATCCCATCTTTAGCTCTGTTTCTTCATGTTGTACAGCTGGAGAGAAAAGGGCCGACATTACCACATAAATACATATCAATATATGTATGATTAGCTCATTTTATCATTGTGACAGTCACTTTTATTGCAAATGTCAATCTGAAATTGGTTTGTAAAATGTGATTATATTGCTGCAGCACTTGAGTCGCTCTATCTAGTGGAAAAAATATTTTTACCCAGTGTGTATTGATGAAAAAAATGCAAAGCGTGACATTGTTACAGGAAAAGATGCATGACAGTTTTGCTGTATTAACGTTATGCCACTCCTTAGTCAACCCTTTGCACCTGAGGCAAATCAAAGAAGGATAATCTATAACCACAAAGATTACCCGAGGTGATATGAACCCCGTCGTTTGACTGGCTTGTACCAGACAAACATCCAAAATGTGTGCTTGTATTAATAATCACCTGAAAGAGGAAGTGGAAGTCCAAAAAAGTGGTCTCAAACAAGAGAAGCATCTGGACAACCAACCCAACCCGATGCGTGGGGTTACGTTTAACGACAGCATGACCAGTTAATCTTTATACTTTTATGATGACATCACAGCGTAGTTGAGGTTTGGTTGTATATACAGTCAGGCTGTGGTTCAAGAATAATAAAATGACAAATGAACACATACCTTAATAAGACAGAACTAAAATGTCTGCGTCCGTTATGTCTTCTGCTCTTAGAGACACATGGCCTAAATATAGGAAAACTTGCATTTAGGCTTTTATACAGCCTCTTGCGAGCGGAAAAGTTGGGGGGTTTCTGCCGAGGCCCCCAACTGGATGAAAGACAAACAGAATGGAGGAAATGGCGAGAGAGGAGACACCAGTCGAGGTTTCAGGTTCAAAAAGGAAGCGCTGTAGTCCCTTCGAGCCTCCTGGGTGAGAGCTTGAGTAAACAATGAAGTGATCTTTGGACCTGGCTGGTGACACTGGCTGGGTAGTAAAACAACGGTAGAGATGAATAGAATGATTTGGTTGGGCAGGTGTGCAGCACACCTTGAAGGGAGTGCACTCATACATGTCTTCCATACACTCTTAAAAATGCTGGGTTAAAAACAACCCAATCTGGGTTGTTTCCCAACCCAACTAATATTTGTTATCATGGTCATTTTTTCATGTAAATGGAGGGATCAAAAGCAGTATCGGTAAAAAAATCGGTATCAGCATCGGCCCCCCAAAAAAAACCATATCGGTCGATCCCTAATCCTGACCAGCAGGAAGCCGGCCATCCTGCACACACCTGTGCTCAATCATCCATTACCAAGTAGTCATCCATGACTACTTAAAGCCCTGCTCATAGCTGCACTAATTTCCAGATTGTCCCTGACAGTCTTCGTCTGCTGCTCGTCATTGTTCCTCTGCTTTCAAGTTGTTAGTACCTGCCTGTGGCTTTTTGCCATGGTGTTTTCTGTTGTTACTTCATTTATGTGTTGAGTGTTTTTCGTTCCTGTACTTGTGTTTTGCCTGTATCCTCTGCAATGGACTGCTCGCCAGCCAATTGCAGGGTACAAATAAACAAATAACCGTTCACGCCTATGAACGATTTAGAGTCTGCATTTAACCTACCATGTGGGAGGAAACCATAGTACCCAGAGAAAACCAACACGTGCATGGAGAGAACATACAAATTCTACACTGAAATGCCAAAACAGAAATTCCAACCCAGAGCTTTGCAATTTCCAGACTGTGTGGCCCACATGCTAACCACTATTCTACTATGCGGTGCGGCTCCTTCTGCAGAATAAACAGACACATTTGTCATTGAGCAGTTTATTTCTTCTCTCCACCAGTGAAACCACAGCCCAAACTCTCAATTTTTTTAAATAAATTCAATAGTTTTTAAAAATGTGATTTCTTTTTGAGTCTTGGCCTGGGATGACAAATGAATTAATGAATCACACAAACTCAAGCCTCAAAATATTGCCATGTGCATGTGTGTCTTTCTTTGTTTCCCGCCTCCAAACTAGCAGGAAGTTCACTCGATTTCAGTACCTTGATGCATTTGGTCCATAGAACAACGGGATGAACGGAGTGAGCCCCTTTAACAGTCCAAGAGTCTCTTTGTCTTGGTGGGGGGAGGCAGGGCCAGTAACATACACACACAGGAGTGTAGCCTCATGTAGCCCTTTTTCATAGTTAGAGCATAAAATACCACTTTTACCATTATTAGAGCCCTCTAGCCATGAAATAACACCCCTATAGTTACCTTTACAACTATATCACCATATATGGTAGATTCCCGACATAAATAAGACTTCTGTGTGTTTCAATATACATTTTCCAGACACGGTGACAGGAAGAGGATAGCTGGAGGAGGGCCTAAACAGTGTTAATATGATGATGACCATTATTATTACTATTATTGTGTTAGTACCGAGTGGCCAGTGTGACTACAACTCATTAACATTTTGCACTGTGGGAGAGTCTTATAATGGATTGGGAGATATCATGATTACCCTTTCACCTGAACTCCTCTGGCACCATACGGTAGAGTTGTGGCTGGTTCTGCACCAGAGGAGAACTGGTCTTATTGAACAGGGTAGGCCAACTCTTTAAGGGGAGTTTCAGCAGGAATCTACGGGATGTGATGAGATTGCCGTAGCCCTCGGTGTGAGAAAAGGCGTAGCTGGACCGACGAGTGCTGGTGCGCCTTGGTGGTGGATGGCGAGGATCAGGAGGAGGCAATGTCTCCGTACGTAGCTTATGTCTCACCTGCGGATAATACAGTGGGACGTAGGAATTCAACCATGTGTTTATTATTCAACCATTCATACCTATGGACAATTTGGAGTCGCCAATTAACCTAGCATGTTTTTGCAATGTGGGAGGAAACCAATCAACAACTGTTGTTAGGAATTTGGCCTTGGTGGAGGTCTACACTGTACATGCGTATCTAAAGCTGGCCTCATTATTTGGGCAAATCCTAAATCCTAATCTAAATTGTGGTACCTTGTCATTGATGGTGGGTTTAAGCTGAATGATCATGAAACGGAAAGCCATCACCGGCAAACCACAAAGGAGGCACGTCAAGAACATTGTCAGCCACACGTTAGGCTGGTTGAGGGAGCTCCGAGCTGTACCTGCAGTCGCAAACGCAGTTATCCGCGAGCACACAAGCACCCTGAGCATGGTAGCGACACTTATTTCTGCACAGTCCTCTCATAATCAACTGCAGTCACTCACCAATGAAAGGAAATACGGAGGCAAAGATGAAGAACATGTCGTTGCTGTGCATGGCGAGCGTGGTGGCGAAGTAGAGTGCCAGGCTGCCCCACATAAAGAACTGGTTCACAGCTGTCCAGTAATAGGTGTCGAGACAAAGCTGCAACATTTGGGGTTGTGAATGTTAAGTACATTGCATTTATTCGATTTTATTTGATTATTCTAACTGGTGGGTCGCAGAACCGTTTCCAAAATTCATGATTGGTACAAAATAACGGTGAGTATGTACTGTATGCCGTCACCTGGATGTTGACCACAATAAGGAGACACGTCTGCACCAATAAAGCAAAGGACTGATAATCCGCAATGTCTTTGCCGTCATCCCGCACCATGTCGTGCATGGCCGCCCACGGGATAAAAAAGACGACGAGGGAGCTGTAGCAGCTGTGCATCATGCAGCGGACGAAAGACGTCTTATTGAAATAAACGTTCAAAGGCCCCGGTGAGTAAAGCTGAGGGTAACGGAAACTCCAGTGGTCATTCACATCCTGCAGAAAGAAAAATGGTTGCAAAGAGGGAAATTATAACCAACACAGACTAAGTCCAAGTCCATATCACACAAAGCGGCGAGAGAAAGAAACCGAGGAAACCTTTTTTAATATTTCTTAGATCAAATCTTGTTCTACTACTCAGTTATACTACATAAAGTGTGAGCTGGGTGTATTGCATACCTGGTCAAAGAGACTCATGCCAACGACCGGGAGAACTGTGTAGAGTACGTTGTACATGCTGACAAACCACTGGTCATACACAGTCTATCAATTAGTAAAGAAAAAAATATGTTAGCAGATCTAAAATGGAAAAATTGACAGTTTCTATGGACATTGCTGAGAGGTAGCGTCGGAGCAACTCCAGAAATTGTATGGGCCTGCCTGTTGGTTACCTCTAGCCCGCTTTTGTAGCATGTGTTATGTACCTTACGGTTTTAAGGGCGGGTTTTCAACTCTGGTCGTTAATTAGACAGCCGTTACATTACACAGAATATATAAATATATAAACTATGAACATCACTATCCACCATCGAGACCTACCCAGTGATATAAAATGTGTGGGGGTGGTTTTTGCACAGTTTCTCCTAACATTGCGTACCTGTGCCGAGAACCCACAGAAGAAGGCGTACCAGACATGCACAAAGGTGAAGGTAAAGTTCTTGTAAAAGAAATACTGTAGAAACTTGCACATGCGCAGATAGGACCAGCGCCCGTGCACCAGCAGGAGGCGCTGCAGGTAGCGGAACTGGGCAAAGGAGTAATCGCTGGACAGAACAGCCTGCATGCCCTCCTGACCGCTGATACCAACACCGATATGTGCAGCTGATGGACGAACAGGAAGTGAGAATCATTGAATTCTAAGATGTTCCTGCGACTGTGGAATGATACCCTTGATCATGCTGACGTCGTTGGCCCCATCCCCGATGGCCAAAGTGACTGCCTGCTTGTATTTCTTCACCAGTTCAACAACTTGGGCTTTCTGTAGTGGGGTGACCCTGCAGCAAATCACTGTTTGGCACATGCATGCTGTCCTCAATAGTTCCAACTCCAAGCCTTTCTCCAAGGCAAAGGCCTGAGGGTCAGATGGAAGCTAGTGAAACAAAGCACTGAGGCCAAGAGAGAGAAATAGCAGATTCAGCAAATGATCTTCTTACCAGACTGTGTCCATTTATAACAAGAGCATATTCTCCCTCCACTTTGTCATCATGCACAGTTTCTGTCTTCTGAAGCCAGAAGAGGCCTGCACGGGCTTTGGTTACAGTTGGTTCCTCTGCAGCTGTGGGACACATTTTCTTTCTTGCACTCCTAAAATCATGATATCATGAGTATTCGGTCTTGCTAATTTACTGTTTCGCATCATGTGTGTGAGACCTTTCCAGGACCTACGTAGTGAAAAAAACATACCGGAGCTCTTCTTTGACATCTTCTGCTGTATTTGCAGACACCACGAACACGTCCCTCATCTCTTCTCGCAGCATGTTGCAGGAGTAGCCGATATTCTCAGCTGTCTCTGGTGAAAATTCAGATTTCAGTTTATATGTGGTTGCTGTAGCAATTGTGCCGATTGCGTTCTTTTTGAATCAAATCTCCAGATTCTGGATTCTGGAGTCCAGAATACCATGATTTGAAGTGTACATTTGAAAATACACGCCAATTGATCCAGGAAAAAACATTGATTTCATATCAGCAATCACAAAGTGTCGCACTAAAACATCTCCTGAATACTAACCTTGTTTATCTCCGGTCAACACCCATATTTTGATGCCGGCCTTCGCCAGCTGCTCTATGGTCTGTGGGACACCATCCTGCAACTTGTCTTCTACAGCCGTTGCTCCCAGGAGCTAAAACACATGTACACAATGAATAAAAGTTATTATTTTATTATTAATAATCCAATTCTTATTGATTAATTGAATTGTACAATAGCTGTATTGTCAATTTTGCGCTCTGCACCCTGACTTCTTTCAATGTTTCTTTTGTTGGTAAAACAATACAAATTAAAATGATCATAATCCAATGTGCCATAATATCCATGTATGAAGCAATGACTGACCAACAAGTCTTTTTCAATCTCATCATAGAGTTGATCAAGTTTCTCGTCTCTTCCGTCGATGGCAATGCTGGCCTCCTGGTGGCGCTGCATCCACTCCTTCACGTAACACTCGTCCAAATCCTTGTAAGCCAGAACTAATGTGCGAAGCCCGTCGCCTGCGTACTCCTAAGGTCAGAGTTCAAAAGGCGAATCATGACAACACTTTTGATTTCAAGGAAAAATCCAAAGACTGACATTGAGATGTTCTGAGGTGGTTCCCATCAGTTTGTTACAGGAGGGGTGCAGCCTCTCGAAGATGATGGTGTCTGCTCCTTTGCAGTACAGAGTCAGCTTCCCCTCAGGGTTACGTACTGGAAAACGCAGTGAAGTTGTGAATGAGTGACCGACTGCAGGCCTTTGGTATGAAATGCACCACCCACCACAGCTTAAAACACAACAGTCTCACCTATGACTGACATCCTCTTGCGCTCATTGTTGAAGTCCAGCACCGCCAAAAGGTCGTAGGTGACCCTTGCGCCCATCTCTATGACCGTGATGGTCTCTGGTGTGCGTGAGCGGAACACGAATCCAAAGTTTCTTGCGGCGGTGACTAGAGCACCTTCATCAGGAGACTGAGCCTGATAGTACAGCTCCCCTGGGAGGAAAGTGATGATTTTGTATTAGAACTGTAGACAATGTGATGAGGAGGAGGCTCACCTTCTTTCTTTTCTTCAGGCATCACGGTGTGGCACAGTGCTAGCAAACGGAAGAAGGCCTGAGCCTCCATGTTGCCCTCCTTGATCGTTTCTACCAGACTGTGGTCATGAAAAATGAACAATGGGTCGGCCAGCTGGTTCCACGAGAAATCAACCTTTCTCCAGAAAGGAAACTGAGATTTATCATCTTTGGATTGGATTACTTTATTTTTGGATTATGTCCATACCGACATATCTCACCTCTTCCATCTTCTGTCCAGAAAAGTTCCCTGAAATAAAAGCCCATATAAAAGATCATATTCATGTATCTGTGGAGTACGGCATCATCTGCTCACCGTAATTTTTGCCGTTGATGGAGCACTTATTGAAGGTCATGATGTTCTGCGTCAGAGTGCCGGTCTTGTCACTGAAGATGTATTTGATCTGACCCAGCTCCTCGTTCAGAGAGGTGGTCCTCGCCTGAGCAGGAGTGTCACACTTGGGGTAATACATCTTCCTGTCCCAGTCGATGTAGAAACTATTCCCAAGACGGATGACCTCCACGCTTAACGTATTAAAGCCAGGTGAGAAAAATCGACATCCTTTTTTGATCTTTTTTTTGCGGCGGAGTTTACCTGACAAAGAGAGACATAGGCACGACCGTATTGAGAAGAATGACGTAGGACCAGAAGGTTAGGAATGACGAGAGAGGCGCCTCGACGCCGGGTTCTCCCGGGAGGAACACGGTGAACGCTGAACCCTCCTTCGTCTCCCAGATTGCGTGACCAACAGCCAGGATGGAGCACATGAACAGCAGGAAGACAAAAATCTGATGGTGGAAAAAGGTTGGACATTAATGGCGATGGTGATGGTTTGATTTCATTTGAACGTGCATCAGATTACAATTGAATGCATCCCATAATCAGTTCCCAGTTCCACATGTCCAAAAGGAGTAGGAAGAAGCAAAGCTTATTAAATCCTACCCCTCCATCTGGTACTTTTACAATCACTAACTGTTACATTTGTTCACTTCCTGCTTTCCATAATACAGTTTAAGGTTTTTTTTGTTTGTTTTTTTTAGTTATGATCGTTATGATAGTTTTTTGTATCAAAGTACTCGGTGATATGAGCATCCAATGCCATAATGGGTTCAAGACTCTTCATCCTTGTATTTAGCAAACATCAACTGCTTCTTGAATTGGCTCATCGTTGTGCATTGTTTGATTTCCTTACTCAATCCATTCCATAGTTTGATTCCACATACTGAAATGCTATGGCTAGCATAACGTAGTCCTAGCATAGAAGTGTTTCAAATTTAGTTCTTCCCTGTTGTCCCTGTTTCTTCTGTTGTCTCCAAGTTAGCTGTGGGTTGGGTGTCGCGTTTCCAGACCCGTTAGTACCAAGTTGTCTCTTTTCGTGTATTGTTCCAATTCGTCCACCCTCTGCTCCAGCACAATAATCCTTCTGTCTTTTTCCATTAGCATTGCCTTCAAGGTTTTTTACTTCCTCCACCAATCCAATTAGTCGTTCCTGTTGTGATGTTAGCTTAGCAAGCTCACCAGACATAAAATTCAATGCTTTTTTAATCTCTTCCATGTCGTCAGCTGTTGCCGTGTCTTTATTTGTGATTTTAGAAATAAGGAGTTAGTATGTTCTCTGTTGGCGGCATTGTGAATTATCCTTACTGGCCTTTTTTGCAGTACATTTAGCGAGTGAAGATTGCTTTTATAAAAAAAAAAAAAAACGATTCCAAAGTGTCGAAAATAAAATATGACAGTTCTGTGTTACACAAACGTACACAAAGCACCAAGACATTCATGAGGTGATCGATGTTGGTCCGTTTGAATGTCGTCTTCCCGCTGTTTTGCATCAGCTTGGTGTCAGGACCTGCAAAAGGTGGGTAGAGTGGTTAACTCATTCAATACCAAAGACTTTTAGAGCACTTTTCCGCCATAAAAACGACTCTGAATGTGAATTTGAATGGAAACTATAAAACTATAAAAGCATCGAGGAAGTGTAGAGTGCAGAAGTAAAATGCGTGCACACACACAGTTCAGTTCTATATGTGAAAATTTGTTAAGTTAAGTTGTTATTTTCTTCTTCTTCTTCTTTTGGTTTAATGGCGGGTTGCATCCATGACTTTAAAAGGTGCATACCGCCACCCACTGTACCAGAATATGTATCTATGGGCATTTTACTTACTTTATGTTCGGGTGAGTAGTAGCGATATCATATAATATTACTACTAATAATAATGTTAATAAATATTATATAATCCTGATAATTGTAATATTTGTTTCACTCATCTATATTCTTTTATACAGTCCTGTAAATGCCTTATCACCGCCTTCTGTATTTTTCTAATACTCCATGCTCCACACCTTTCCTATTTTAATAAATCTTAATTCTCTCTTCCCTATTTTTCCTACAATGTAGCAGTACATGCTCCACATTTTCTATGGTCTTACATTCTTTACATACTTCACATGTGCTTTTGCCTACTAAAAACAATGTTTTATTTAACCCAGTATGATCAAAACTTAACCTTGTTAAGACAGTTTCCTCTTTTCTGTTTTTTATCTTCACCCCTTGTGTTTTAACATCTTTTTGTACTTTGTAGTATTGCCTTCCCTTTTTATCCCTATCCCATCTGCTTTGCCATTTTTCCATAATTTGTTTTTTGATAATTGCCTTTATTTCTCCTTTACCCATGGGTACATTAATCATGTCCACCATTCTTGTCCTTCTTTTAGCTATTTGATCAGCTCCCTCATTCCCCCCCACTCCGAGATGTGCAGGTATCCAGCAGAATCTTATTTATTTTTTGCATTCTTAGTTGGAATAGGCTTTGGTGTATTTCCAATAATAAATCCTCTCTACTTGATTTCATACTTTTAATACTATATAAGGCTGACAAAGAATCTACACAACATACCACTCTCTCTGGTTTAACTTCCTCTATCCATTGCAATCCCATAATGATTGCCATCATTTCAGCTGTATAAACTGAGTGCTGATCTGGGATTCTTTTTGCAATGCTATAGTTCATCGATGGTATATAAACTCCAATCCCCACCTTCCCGTCTTCGTTTTTTGAGCCATCTGTATATATATTGAAATAACATATAATATTTATTTCTTATATATTGACTCCTTTCCCCCCATCATCCCACTTACTTATATCTATATCTACTTCCGGTTTGGGGAAAAGCCAGATAGGAACATTACTAATAGGTATTGGATTATTAATATCAATAGTATTTAATTTATATTCCTCTGCTATGCCTTTAATTTTCCATCCAAAGGTATTGCTTTTTGTTGAATTATACACCCAACAGTCCTGAATGACACTCTTAGCCAGGTGTCCGTGTCGGCATCCTTTCAGTTTACTTATTCAGTTTTCAGTTTACATAAGTTTCTTCTGAAATCGTACGGTTTGCTTTAATCGGAGTTGATGGAATTGCACCTGTACAAATCCTGAACGCTTTGTGTATATTTCTTTCTATTTTCAATAAATGTGTTTTAGCTGCAGCTGCATAAACAAAAACTACCATAGTCTATTTTTGCTCTCATCAAAGCTCTGTATATATACATCAGTGATTGCTTATCTGCTCCCCATACTGTACCTGTAACAGCTCTCATTAAATTCATTATCTTTTTGCATTTATCTACAACCTTTTCTACATGAATTTTCCATGTACCTTTCTGATCCAACCATATCCCAAGATATTGAAAAGCGTCCACTTTAACCATATTTTGGTCATACAGCTTCAGGTTCTGTTTTTTAATGCCTTTTTTCTTGGTTATGACCAAGTAGCAAGACTTGGTGGGCGATATCTTTTTTCTATTTTTCAAACTTTCTTATTTGCTTTCGTAGTTTTGCTGTTTACATTTGAGAGGTCTGGTCCCCTTGCCCATATGGCCCCATCATCTGCGTATAAGCCGGATCCAATCCTTCTATCTATATCCATAAATATATAATTTATCATTATATTAAATAATACTGGGCTAATAACACTGCCTTGTGGGATGCCGTTTTCTATATGATATTTGTTAGATATTTCCACTCCAACCTTTACTTTAAATTTTTCCATCAGATAGGAAATCAAGAACCCAGTTATATAGCCTGCCTTTTATTCCCACCTTGTTCATCTTGATCAATAGCCCTTCTCGCCACATAGAGTCATATGCTTTTTCGATATCAAAAAATACAATATTCTAAAGCCACACTGGTATGGTGCATACAGCTCTTGACTTTCCAGGAAGTGCTGGAGTCTCCTGGCTATTATTTTCTCCATCCACTTGCATAGGTGTGAGGTTAGAGTTTTGTGATTTCTGAAGCGCATTCTTCAATACCACATTCCATTGGAATTATTTTAGCTGCTTTACAGCATTTCTCCCTGAATTTCCCCCAATCTGCTTTAGAGAATGTCCATGTTTTAATGTCTGGGTCGGCCTTGTATATTTATTTCAGTGTTTATTGTACATATAATTGGGAAATGATCACTTCCTATATTTGTATTTTCATTAACATTCCACTCGCAATCACTTGCCAAGTTATGAGACACCAAAGTTGGGTCAATACATGACATAGTATTTGATCGTGTATTTATCCTTGTACCATTTCCTTTATTTAAACATACAAGCTGTCTGATATCCATAAACTCTTCCATAGCAGTTCCGTTATGATCTGTTTGCCTACTACCCCATAGACTATTATGTGCATTAAAGTCCCCACACCATATCTGCTTGTCTTCATGCCTCGTTGTTAACTTCACTAATGTTTCTATATCTAATGATTTACAGGGGTTATAAATATTAATAATAATTATTTTTCCATTTGATTGGTATACTTCTATAATCACACATTCTACTATTTCTGTTGAAGTTGTTAATCTACTGAATGCTATTCCATCCCTTATGAATGTTGCACAACCTCCACCTTGGTTGTCCTTTCAGTCGTATCTCACTGACTGATATCCATACACTATAAAATCTAGGTGTGGTCTGAGCCATGTATATTTCTTGAATTCTTGTCCATTTGCTATCAAGCTTCTTGCAGTCCATTGTAGGATGTGGAGTACCATTATGATTTTAGTGAACTTGTTGAGAACCTGCATCATTTGGAATGGTTAGCATACTGTTTATTTCCTCTGCTTTTATGTCCTGGATGTTTAAAAATTGCTCTGCAGCTTCCACGATGGTTTTAATCCTGTCACATTGATAACTTTGCATATGAATGCTACAAAATGTTTTTTCTTCACAACTAAGGTGTCTACTTTTATGTCTACTATTATGCACTTATGTTTACATTTCTGTTGGGGGGCAGGCCATTCTATCTGGGGCAGCCCTGCATTCTGGTTTCCGGCATGTCTACTGGTTTATTTTGCTTACTTCCACCCACACCTATGTTCTTCACTGCTTCAGCATAGGATACTTTGTTCTCGATTTTATATCTTTGCACTTCTTTGGCATGCCTTTGGACTTCACATCCAGCATATGCAGCACTATGTTCTCCTCCACAGTTGCAACGCCCAACCTACACGGATCTCATCTGGCATTGTTTTTTCAAAGATAACGAGTACAGATAGGCTATCACTTTTTATTCCTCCTCTGTTGGTTTGAAGTCTTTTGACCTCAATTATTTTTCCTCCTCGAATTTCGTCGTACCGGGCCTATACAGGCCGTCGGCCGAGAGCTATGCAATCCACTTCCCACAACTTGCCTTCACTTGGAACTTCAGAACTTTTCCAAAAAACATGTTTCTCTTTCTTTCCTGATTTTACTTTTACTATTTTGTTAACCAGCTCCACAACATGCACCACTGGACCTCGACCCGTGAGGGTTCAGTCAGGGATCAAACAGGAAGTCTATCAAGTTATTATTTTGATATAAAACAACCTTTTTATGTTTATGTGGCAGTATAGCTGTCACAAAAGCAAAAAATTTGAGTCAAAGGGAGAAAGCTGTTGAAACTTATTTTTAATTTTCCTTGATGAAAGACAGGAGGTTTCCTTTTTTGTATTTCAGAAAAGAATGCATCTCTGCTTTATTTTTCATTTTTGCTGTCTTTATATAATTTTTGCTGATTTTTTTGTCTTGTTGTGCCAATAAAAATGCCCCCCAAAGAACTCTAGAGAGGCCCTTGCTGTATTTGATCAGGAAATTAGCAAATTTAAATATTCTTACTTTATTCTTGTAAAATTACTGCTCATTTTACCATTTTTCCCGTTCTCTTTTCTTGTTCATATTTTTAGAATGTGTTTGGACACCACTGGCTTAAAGAGTTACCTTTTTCATGAGACATTGGTCAGCCATTGTTGCCAGCATTAAAAAAAGACATCTGTTTGATGCCACCTTAATTCCATATATAGTAAAGTGGTTTACCTGCAAAGATAACCAGTCCAAAGCACCACTCTGTGTTTCTCAGAGTGCATCCTCGTAGGAGCACTTTGTCATTGTCCAAAGAGTACATTTGTCCATTCACTGTTAGCGTCCCTTTCAATCTGTCCAGACAGTTGTTGGGAGGTTCACATCTTACTTCACCTGAAAGACACAGCAGTGGAGTGACAGAGTCATCTTTTTGTATATACAGAGGGACCAGTTTTCATGTACCCTGGTTTTGGAAGAATCCTGTATTGCCACAAATATGTCAATATCGTTATCGGTTATGGTAACAAACAAAGCATCCATGTATTGCTGTCCTTTTAGAGTTGGGACACCATGCTATAATTTTATGACAATAAAATCAAAATATAAAGAGAGAAAGAAGTCACATTCTAACAAGAAAAAAAGTTTTTATTTTAATAATGTAATATTATGAGGAAAAATGATGTCATTTTTGCAACATAGAGTTAAAATAAATGTAATATTTAATATTATTACATATTTAATATTTTTACATTATATATATATATATATATATATATATATATATATATATCAAGGTGTTTCTAGAGCTCTAGAGGGGAAAAAAAACAGCCTCTGCTCACCATTGAAGCCGGCCAGTGCTTCAGTACTGCCTCCTAGCTCTCCAGTGACGGTAAGAGCCTGTTTCACTTTCAGATTGGTTTCGCTGGAGGACACCACAAGCACATGAGAAGGAGAGACGGGAATAAAAAGTACACATACTGTACACACCCGTCTAGTTCTGCTGTTTCAACATAGACCAGATTGAGAGGCTCACTGCTGGAGAGCAAAAGAAGGTCTGCCTGCAAAGATAACCGGATAGACACCACAAAACCAGCAAACACTACATTCAGATCATGGAATATCAACTTTGGGATCCTGGTAGTTACTAAAAATATTCACTTTCCAGCAGTACAGTCGATCCCTTCTTCCTTCTTCTTTAGGCTTTAAATTCTAAGTCATTTGAGAAACTTTAAATGAGAAAGAAGTTCTGCAGCGATGGATCCAGCACATTGAAATGTCTCATGGGTCAATTCAATCAACACCCACCAGCAGAAAGATGCTTTAACAAGATGCAATGTTGTGTAACGGTTCACATATATGTGTAACACAAAATTAAAATGCATTCAGGTTTAGACCAACAGTGTGCCCAAATGTATGTAATCTACTGTATTGTAGTGTAAAATTGTTGTGTTACTTACTGTGACAAACTGGTTATTTTCTAGTTTAACGATATCTCCAACTTCAACATTCATCCACTTTTCACTTTGAAGTCTGCCAGAATTGAAAAAATATATAATCAAAAAATAACTGTTTATGATGTGTGAGGTGAGAAGCACAAATTTGTCCTTTTATTTGACTCACTCGCCGTTGATGAGGACGCTCACTTCCCGGTTGTTCACTTCTTTGTCACTTTTGTGTCTGTTCTATTTGAATGAAGCATAGGAAGAAAGAACACAATCAACATTAATAACTTGGCTCACACAATGACGAAAGTGCAATATTGAAATGTTGGCTCACTATATCATCGGAGGCGTCTTTGACCGCCGTTATAGAGAGCACCACAATGAGAAGGGCTGCGGTGGTGAACCAGGCAAGCGAGGAGATCTGTGGGATGAGCTGTCAAAACACACATACACAGACAGCTTTGACGCATCCATTGATGAAGTAATAATTAGAGCCCTATAGACATGTAATAACACCCCTATAGTCACTCTCCCACTCCTATTATTCATTGTTTTCTTCCATCCATCCCTTTTCTATACCGATTATCCTCACTCGGTATGCTGGAGCCTATGCCAACTGCAGGATACATGCTGGACTGATCGCCAGCCAATCTTGGGGCACATATTTATATTGTTTTTTATCATTATATTTTATAGTAATTTTTATAATTAGTGAGGATAAGCGGTAGAAAATGAATGAATGAATGATATTATGGGACTAACGTCATCCGTAGTTGTGTTGTTCAACGAATCAGCAACAAATATCTGTCTTACCTGGAGTGTAAAGAGAAAGAGAAAGAAGCAGTTGGCCAGCCTCCTAAACTGCTCAAAGAGGTTCAGCGGCAGGAAGGTGAAGATGTTGTATTTGGACGTCTTGATGGCGTTGTTCTGACGCGGGAAGAAGTGAGAGTTGACGTCCGACATTCACATTGTGGTGCGATACCTACAATCTTCTGGACTCACAGCGTATCGGTGAGACAGGTTGACATGTCTGTCATTGGCCTGCAAGCGTCTCTCCTCCTCTGGTGGAAAATGACATGAAACAGTCCGCCAACAAGGAGATTGGAAGCTGAATGTCTCACCTTTCTTTTTCTGCCGCCCACACAGACGACCAAAACAGGACACTGCTGACCCCATCTTCCTTCATTCAGGTTGCCTCCCTGGGGTTCAGGACGTGAGCTGGGGTCCTCGTGGGCCTCCTTGCTGAGCGCTTGAGTCAGCAATGAAACAATCTTTGGACCTGGATAGTTAGCATTGGACGGGCAGTAAAACAACAGTAGATATGAACGACTCAGGTGGACTAGAACTCATAAAGTAGGCGTGATTTGTCTGGACTGGCGTGGTGAGTGCACATTATGTGCCATTATGTTACCTTGTTCGCTTCTTAGCTTCTTAGCTTGCTAGCTTGCTAGCTTGCTAGCTTGCTAGCTTGCTAGCTTGCTAGCTTGCTAGCTTGCTAGCTTGCTAGCTTGCTAGCTTGCTAGCTTGCTAGCTTGCTAGCTTGCTAGCTTGCTAGCTTGCTAGCTTGCTAGCTTGCTAGCTTGCTAGCTTGCAGCCGTCTCGAGTCCCTTCAGCTGCGCAATATGGTGTAAACAAATAATAATGGGACTGTGGAAATGTGACTATAAATGGTATTTCACGTCAACAGGGCTCCAAAATGTTAAAACCCGTATTTAGAAAGTCACAAACAGGTTTTCAGTGCTGTAAATACAAAAATATTTCATTTATTAACATTAAATTATCGTTTTTTTGGGAACCAAAATGTAAATGAAATAGCTAATTATAGTATGGCGTTCTGGCTTTGCTCTTTTTTCCTTTTTTCGTTGCTGTTTTTTAAAATTAATTTTCAATGTATTTCAATTAGCTAAAGCCTACTATACTGTATAACATACAGCCGTCTTGATGATGGTGAACAAAGTCAACACCGCCCTCCAGTGGACATTTAAGATGCTTACTTACTTAAGAACTTTATTTATCCGTTAGGAACTTCATTTGTGCAGAGCATCAGCGTGTGCTGTTCATGTACCAAACAATACGACATAAAACATACAGTCAACAGAAACAAACAATCAACATTTCGATATCATTATTTGCCAAAGAAAGCCTGCCAGCACGATACCACACACGATAAAAACAGTGATAAAGAAACAATGCTAAAATGTGCATAAATAAATAATACTCGATAAACTTTAAAAGTGTCAATCAGTGTTAGTGAGCCACGTACAAACGGATACACACATGCTTGCTAACACACACATGAAAATCATGCATTCATGAGCCGGATAGATGTCGGTAAAAAACTTGATATGGCTCTCTCAGTCCTAAATGCAAGTGATCTGTATCTTTTTCCCGAAGGTAGCAGGCTATAGTGGCTGTGCAATATGTGAGTAGTTTTAGTGGTTTAGTGATTTGGTTTAGTGGATTGCGATGAATGTTTGATAGTGAACCGTACCAAGCTGAAATGTTAAAGGTAATTAGAGATTCAATGAAGCATCACGGGGATGGCGGTGGGGTTCTTGCGGAAGTCGACAACCACCTCCTTCGTTTTTGAAGGGTTGAGATCAAGGCAGTTCCGCCTGCACCACCCTTCAAAAATGTCCATCTCCGACTGTAGTTGTCCTGAGGTGTTTGTAGTGTCCATGATCACAGTATCGTCAGAATATTTTACGTTTGTCATACCTGTATTGGTGCTCCTGCAATCATCCATGTACATTGTATACAAGACTGGTGAGATTACAGTGCCCTGAGGGGCTCCTGTGGAAACAGATTTTGATGAGCTCAGGTGACCATTAACTCTGACCCGCTGTTGTCTGTCAGTCAGGAAAGAGAGGGTCCAAAGGATGAGGTGCGGATTGACATCTATTTGGAGTAGCTTACGCCCCAACAGGTGAGGTTGGACTGTGTTGAAGGCGCTTGAGAAGTCCACAAACACCAGCCTGATGAATGACTTGGGCTTTTCAAGATGCGTATATGCCCTATGCAGCAGCGTCAGTACGGCATCCTCCACACCTCTGTGTTGTTTGTATGCAAACTGGAGGGGTCAACTTCCTCCAGTAGCTGGGGAAGAATAAGCCTTTCATTACAAGAGATCTCAATGCTACTGGACGATCACAGGTGGGATTCTTCTTTTTAGCAACTGGACAAATGATGGAGGATTTCCAAAGTGACGGGATATGATGCTCAGACAGGGAGCGGTTGAAGAGAAGTTATCTTAGTCCAAGTAGGGGGTGCATGCAAATCTCGGCAGGCACAAAATCCGCCCTGCCTTAAAAAGCATGCACCGCATATTTCCTATATGGGAACTTTTTTGGTCCAAAGATGAAGTCCACATAAGAGGTGGATGTCTTTAAAGTAAATCATGTGAACTATAGCCATGTAGTTATCTCAGCCCAAATAGGTGTGGATGCAAATCTCGGCAGGTCAAAAATCTGCCCTGCCATAGAATGCATGCACCCATATTTGCTGATGGGGAATTTAAAATTCACCAAATAACCATTGTGTTGCTACATAATGAATAAATGAGTGGAGCCCCCAAGTTCAACATTTTATTTTTCATTTTACAGTCCAAAGTATGTCAAACGGGTGAGATCAACTGTTGCATCATGCCTCATTCATTGGAATGTGGTAGAAATTACGTCAGCTCCTGGCCACAAAATGAATAGGTAAATAATTCCACATTTCATATTTGTCATTTGTGTTTGGCCGAAGAACCGTATTCAAAGAAGCAAAGAAGTACTGAGGACTGTACTGAGTACTGAGGACTCTGATTTGCCAGCTTCTGATTCGTCAATTTGATGTAAATTTAAGTGACCCAATGAGCAATGTTTGGGGAGGGCACTCAGAAGGTGCTGTATGTGTGTCTTTTGCACACTGGCTGTACAAAAAATATTACTGGCCAAGTTAGTTACTGCTGGCTCATACTGAGGTCATGACCCTTTTCTTGCATTTTAACAACGAAAGATTTCACACACTCACAAACACAAACTCTGTTTTTAGGAGTCTTTGGGGTCTGTATATAAATCAGTCCTGATTTGAGAAGTCCAGATATAATAGTTTTTGAAGTGGAGCAGGTCTAAAATGAACTAGATGGAAAGAAAATGTGTAAATGTGACTTTATTCACAAATACAATAGTCACCTTCAGGAAAGGGCAATGTCTTACATGAAATGTTTTCACATAAAGAAGCGTCACCAAATACAGACCAAAAACACTAAGATTCATCATTATGTGACCTTCAATTCTATCTTATATTTAAGTACTGTATCGGAAGCCAACTTCAGCATCGTAACATACTGTTGGAAAAATAATTATTCTCATATATATATTTCTTCTGAATCTAAATTGCATACTTTACATCCGTCTTGTGTTCATTACACATTCATCACATCATTTCTTCTATTACTTTGTCCTCACTAGGGTCGCGGGTGTTCTGGTTGGTGTCAAAGCCAATTTAATGTTTCACTGGTTTTTGTGTTTTTTTTGTGTTTTTTTAGGTCACACAGCCGTTTGAACTGGTGGGTATGGACCTCATTGGAAAACTAACCACCACAACAAACGGACGCATGTACTATGTGTGCGTGATGGTGGACTACTTCACCAAGTGGCCACAAGCCTATCCCCTGAAGACCAAAAGGGCTGAGGAGGTCACGGAACAAATGCATTCTCACGGACCAAGGGAGTGAGTTTGTAAATGCGGTATGCACAGAACTTATATCTTATTGGAATCTATTCTTCTTCTTTCTATTTGGGCTTTTCCCTTCAGGGGTCACCACAGCAAATCACCCGCCTCCATCCAACCTTGTCTTCTGCCTCTGTCTCTCTCACACCAACTACCCTCATGTCCTCCTTCACTACGTCCATAAACCTCCTCTTTGGTCTTCCTCTACGCCTCCTACCTGGCAACATCCTTCTACCAATATATTTACTGTCTCTCCTCTGGACATGTCCCAACCATCTCAGTCTGTCCGATAACTGACTTTATCTCCAAGGCCTCTAACATGTAATGTCCCTCTGATCCTATCCATCCTGGTCACTCCCAATGAGAACCTCACCATCCTCATCTCTGCTACCTCCAATTCTGCTTCCTGTCTCCAGACCAAACAGCAATGCTGGTCTCACCACGGTTTCCTTTTAGCTGAAACTCTTCTATAACACATTATGACACCTTATTGGAATTTATTACTATGTGTTTAAAATAAGGTTTCTTAATATGTTATGCAATTGTCTGAAATTGTATATGTGTTACCAGGTCAATAAGAATGTCTGCAATATTTTGGGGATCAAAAGGACTTTGTGTGCCCCCTACCGTCCTCAAACCAATGGTTTGGTGGAGCGCATGAACGCAACCATCCAGAGGTAAGTAATGTCACCTTGTCATCCAAGTTGTCCCTCAAAAATTATATTGTTGAATAGATTTGCAATCTATTTTTTCTCTTTTAGGGCTCTTGGTAAACTGGTAGGGGGCAAACCAGAAATCTGCGACGAATATTTGGATGCTGTCATGTTTGGGTTGCGTACCAAAAAACAGATGACAACCAAATTCTCCCCCTATTTTTTGATGTTTGGCCGTGAAGCCCGGTACCCAACAGAAGTTCCAGAGGACTTTCTGGTTTGTGAAATGCAGTATTAAGTTTAGTTACATTATGAAGAATTAAAGTTGTTATTATGAAATTGAAGAAGTAATATATTTCCATGCTGTTTTCTTTTATATTTAATGTATTTGTAGAATGAAAGTGTTGCATGAGCTATTGTCTATTTTACAGATGGACAGTAATGTGGAGGATTACATTGGAGCGGAGACTGTTTGCGAGGACATTAGGCGGCTTGATGTGATCCTGGACACAGTCCTCAAAAACGTGTCCCGATCTCAGCAGAGAGCGGTGCAACAGATTAGTTCAAAACGGAAGCAAGTCAGCTTCACAGAGGGTGACAGAGTGTTGAGACAGAATGTGAGGAGCCAGCAGCGTAAGGGTGGGAAGCTCGAGTCCAATTTTCTTGGGCCCTTCACCGTCACAGCAATCAACGGGAAAAGTGCTGATCTCCTTGGGGACAATGGAGTGGACTACAAGAAAATCAGCATAGACCACCTGAAGCATTTCAGGCAGGAGACTCCACGGATTCCACATAAAATTGGAGCACTGGAGTGCCAATCCGCTGCCACTGCTGTCAATGTGCCAGGCGTGTCTGTCCCCACTGCCACTGTCCTCACAAGACCTGCAGTCATTGTCGTCTTCAACTTTTGAATGACAGACTTTAGATTAAGTATATCTTGGATTGAGAGTACTGATCAAATGTGTGTGTGTATTTGTTTTTTAATTAGTTGTTCTTACTAGGCACCTCTGGGCCATATTTTAATCCATGAATACATACATGAGTGTTTAAATATGTTTCTGTGTTGTGTGGAAACAAAATGTTATCTTTTTGTTGTCTTTAAGGTGATAAATGCATATCTAACGTTGCTTGTCCGGCGATTCACCAATGCCAACAGCGGTGATCAAGCTGCTGTCATTGACAGCTATGAAATGACACGTATTTGGACTCACAACACCTCCAAGCTCAAAGTTAGTAGAGAACATATTTTTCTAATTAAGTAATAATTACACAATTGCTTTTTATAGTCGCATTTTACTTTATAATCCTTCAAGTTGTTTGTTTGGATTGATTTTCAGATGGATCCGATGCAGTTCAATATTATTGTGGGGATTTTTAACCAACATCATCACTGGATGTTAACGGTAAAGCTTTGACTGTCGCTTTGAATACCTATAAAATAGTCCTTATTGGGACTGATATGAAGTTTATGATTACAGTTTAGGAAACATTTTAAACAAATATGAATCTGTTCATTCATTGTCTCAATTGGTGGTAGTTGTAGTGGAAAAGTTGTAAAGTTGTTACCTTCCAAAAGGTCATATATCCTCATGAAAAGAGGACCTTGTTTGTGGATCCATTTGGGGAAACCCAAGATAAAATAAAAAGATGCCTGGAAACAAGAAGAGGGAATGTAAGGTGTCAAGGTGGACATGTGGTACCCTTCCTCATGGACTTCAGGGTGATGGCACATCATGTGGTGTGTTAGCCTTGAAAGTGAGTACAGTTGCAGTTGCATATAGCCAGACTTTTAATGTTGACTTAATCAGTCTGTCTTATGCACACATACAGTGCATCCGGAAAGTATTCACAGCGCTTCACTTTTTCTACATTTTGTCATGTTACAGCCTCATTCCAAACTGAATTAAATTCATCTCTTACCTCAAAATTCTACACAAAATACTCCATTATGACAATGTGAAAAAAAGGTTTTTTTGACATGTTTTGAATTTATTAAAAATAGAAAACAAAAAAATCATATTTACATAAGTATTCACAGCCTTTGCCATGAAGCTCAAAATTGAGCTCAGGTGCATCTTTTTTCCTCTGATCATCCTTGAGATCTTTCTACAGCTCAATTGGAGTCCACCTGCAGTAAATTCAGTTGATTGGACATGATTTGGAAATATAATAACTGTCTATATAAGGTCCCACAGCCTTTGAGGGCCAGCCTTTAGGGTTTTGTATCTTTTGTCCCCTTTTAGTTCTCACGTCGGTTTTGTAATAAATCCATCAGTAAAAGACGAGAACTAGTAGCTGTCTGATCGTTGCACATCCGAGGGAGTTACACCTTCCTTTACATTTGCAGGAAATGATTCCAAATGTGGGAAAGTCCAAATCTGTAAATGTAATACCTTCCCACAAATGGAATATGAGACAAAATACTGATCTTTGTGGTTGTTGTTGTTGTCTATTTGTTTACTTATAAACCTGCCAATAGTGACTGAATGTTGACAAGCAACCCGCAGGTCAGAAAGTGACAGAGCAGTGTCCCAAGTTATTAATAACACACACACACACAGATCATGCTCATCATTTTAAGGGCTATGGCTACAAGCCTATGCTGGTGGCTTATGAGAGCCAATGTTTGAACCATTTCATGTCTGCATATCAAAAGCCAAAAACTTGAATAGATAGACAGTCCATTCTTTGAAGTAGGCCTAATGAAAACATTAGTCAAGATTTAAGACTGGCCTATGCTCTTTTTGATAGTCACATGGACCAAGACTGTCTGTGACAATTCAAGTATGACTGACAAATAAATCATGACTGTAACTTCAATGAATCTACCATTGTGAATGCAGGACAATGAGAATTGCCATGTAGGCTACCGTAAGTAACAGAACATTTCCCAGTGTTACTTTATGTTACATTATATTTCATCAACGGCCTTTCAATGAAGTGTGATGTCATTGTTGATGATTTGTTGCAGCAAATAAATGAATGTATGGGTATGCTCCACCACTCTGCCAATCAGAACAAAGAAGACGCACTGACAGGCTACAACTTTGGAAGAACTTTTCACTCATTTCCCGGTAAGTCAGCATGATGTATTTTGTATGGATGAATTCATTGAAATCTCAAGATATATGATGGTTTGGCAGTAGTTTTAAAGCTCAGTCCGCTATATTGTCAAAAGTGTCACTCTTGTATTTTTTTCCTCTTATACAGCATGATACTCCAAAACAATTAGCTGCACCACATACAGTTGAAATAAAAGTCTATGGTCACGTCGCGGTAAAACAGTTCAACTTTGCAACAACTTTTCACTCCTTTCCCGGTCAGCAAGCATGATGTATTTGGTGTCAATGGATTGGTTGAAATCTCAAGATTCATATAATACCACTGGTTTGGTGCTACCTTTGAGTCCGCTAGATTGTCAAACATGTCCATGTTGCATTTTTCTCTCTTATGCAGTACGCTAGGAGCCTCCAGCACGCTAGGCCTAATGTTTGTAAACATTGCCAATCATGAATTGTTATTAGTAAGGATCATTTTACATGGTTATGTTTGAAGATGTTTTGCTTAATGTTTATAGCCTGTACTATTTACAGCATCATTTAGTTTGTTTTCACAAAATGCAATTTGATATTGTAATACTTTACATTACAGTTGTGGTGTACTGGCCACCGGTCCAGGGTGTACCCCGCCTCTCGCCCCCAAGTCAGCCGTACTATGTACTATGTACTATGTACTATGTACTATGACTGTTGTGGTCAGAGGTGTAAATGTTCAGAAATCCTATGTGTTTGATTGTAGGACCTTCTGGGCTGTGACCTGTCTGAGACTTCAGGACCATAGACAGCGATGGTCACAGACTGAGTGCTGTCAGTCTTAAAGGTACTATATGTAAGAAATGTGTAGATTGATTGATTTTTGAAAAAATGGGACATGGGAGATGATAGCCGTATGGCTAATTTGCACTTCCCATTGGCAGCTTGGTTTTGAACATATAAATCACATTATTCATAAAACATGCAAGGTTATGTGTTTCATGCGTATTATATTGCAACTTGCCCAAGTGCACACTAGATATAAAGTGCTATTTTCATTTCACAATTCTCAAAACATTTTACAATCATGAAATACCAACAATGGTCATTTTATAATACTGAGAGAACTAGAACAGAAATATAAAGTGCTTGTTGAATTGCACGTTGCTCTCCTGCCTAAGAATAAAAGATAAATGATGACAGAATTACAGACTTATGACATACTACAATAATGAATTAGCAGTTATAATTTGTGGCTACCCAACTATGTAAAAATGCAACATTATAACATACAATAGATAATAACACACAACAAATCAGCAGCAGTGGACAAGTTAAAAATGATCACAATCAGTGGCAACGGGTTTGATTTTCCAAAGTTGAAGATGCTTGGAAAATGAAGCAATAGTGGGTAGATCAGGCACTTGGTGTGGAGTTCCAAGCGCTGCACGCAGAACAGAGACACCTAGTGCCAAAAACGCAGAACTACAGCACACAGACTTCCCACAATGCCATTTTTCTTAAAGGGCCATGACGCACTTTCCGGAAACGATGGTCGCAACATTCAGATGAAGCACGGACGGCCGGAAGCCCCGCCCAGCACGCGATAGAGCGGTTTCAAATAAAAGAGGGATGGCCTGAGGGCAACCTGCTTCTTACGCACTTTGAAGAAAATTGAGCAAGTGTGAGTAGTAAGTACGCAAACTCTCTGTACTCTTTGTACACACTATTAAAACATTCTAATTGTTAAATGGCTTTAAGTGACCTTTAAACGGCATACATTGAGCTAGCTTAAGTAGCACACGGCCTTCAACTTCAGAGGCTCATATTCAAAAAACTAAAGCAGACAGCAGGCTGAATTCTATATAGTTTGAAAGCATATTGACTGCGCTTTCCCTCCTTTTTTTGTTTTACAGAACTCCCTTCTATGGCAGGAGGCTGGTCCACCGGTCACACCTGTAATTGATTGCAGCAGCTACTAACAGTGAACATGGCCACCTTGTGCCATGCCATTCTGCGCATGCGTCAGAGGATCGTTTGAGCTCAGACTTCCCAAGGCGAAGTTCGAGGGCGCCATGTTTTCACGGGAAGACGATGGAAGACGACGGAAGACGACGTGGACAGTCGTTTAACAAGGAAATTCATCGACGTGGAGCCATATGGGTAGGTCATATGCTTATCTGACTTGTTTTCTGTCACCTTTCCTGTTCCTGTTCAATGTTTACGTCAGTGTCATAATGTGACATACGCGACGTTAGCATTAGCTTACCTTTAGCCAGCCAGCCAGCTAGCTAGCTAGCTAGCTAGCTATCAACTGCGAGCTGTTTTCGGTTGCAGAACAGGAGATTTTTATGTTTATTAAATGTGTAAGGATTCGTCCCTTTTATATATGTTATGTGATTATTTTGGCAGCAGCAGTGTCCTCTAAGCCATGGGAACCGCGTGTAGCTCAAACATTTGTTGAAGTATGCTAGCGACCTGAGTCTTGTGGATACCGTCGGGGAGCGGGAGTTTTTGTTTGTGACAAGTATTCCATGGAAGTGAATTTTGGAACTTTAATTTCACCTATACACATACACGATCTCTAGACACCTGGGGTGAAGGACGCGCCACAGAGAGGCCGCCGCCGGGGTCAAGGTGGCCAACCCCTACAGAAGGTAACATTACAATATGTATATGGTTATTTGAATCTGGAAATGGCAGTTTAGCCTTTTAAGTTTTATTGATTTAAAGAGTTGGATAATGGAGTTCCTCAACGATATCCCGTTGTGAGGAAAAAAGAGTTTTGTTTAGGTTAGGTTTCAAGACACAGATGAAAAATGTGTATTAACCCATAGATGCATAAGTGGGTCAAAAATGACCCAGTCAGGTTGTTTTCTTGAAATATCTTCATAATGAATTTTTTTTATCATTTCATATTCCGAAAAAAAACATGTTTTCAATATAATACCATTCAAATTTTTAACTTACCTTTTATACATTTCAAGAAATATGGACTCTTATGGAAGAGTGTAGGGTCCAGTCACTCATGCATCTTAGGGTTAAGAACTAAGTTGATTTTGAGTGTTTTGTTTAAAAAAACAAAAACAAAAAAAAACCCAACAAATATTGTCAAGCAGCTTTGTCGTTTGGACTACTAACCATTGTGATGATTTTAGATTTTGTAGTTGCCATAATTGAAATGATTTCTCCATCCATTTAACAGAATGCTGAAGGATGTTGACGCTCAAGAATTTGGTCCCAACAGCTTAGACAAGGTAAGATTACAGTACAGCTGTTGAATGACACCAACATGGTTTAGTTATTCATTCATTTTCTATGTCTCTTATCCTCACTAGGGTGGGGGTATGCTGGAGCCTGATTTGGGGCGAGAGGCGGGGTACACCCTGGACCGGTGGCCAGCCAATCCCAGGGCACATACAGTGCATCCGGAAAGTATTCACAGCGCTTCACTTTTTCCACATTTTGTCAAGTTACAGCCTCATTCCCAATTGTATTAATTTAATCTCTTACCTCAAAATTCTACACAAAATACTCCATTATGACAATGTGAAAAAGTTTTTTTTTTACTTTTTTGAATTTATTAAAAATAGAAAACAAAAAAATCACATTTACATAAGTATTCACAGCCTTTGCCATGAAGCTCAAAATTGAGCTCAGGTGCATCTTTTTTCCACTGATCATCCTTGAGATAATAACTGTCTATATAAGGTCCCACAGTTGACTGTGCATGTCAGAGCACAAACGCCAAGCATGAAGTCAAAAGAACTGTCTGTAGACCTGCGAGACAGGATTGTCTTGAGGCACAAATCTGGGGAAGGATACAGAAACATTTCTGCTGCTTTGAAGGTCCCAATGAGCACAGTGGCCTCCATCCCTACAGTGAAGCATGGTGGTGGCAGCATCATGCTGTGGGGATGTTTTTCAGCAGCAGGAACTGGCAGACTAGTCAGGATAGAAGGAAAAATGAATGCAACAATATATAGAGATATCCTGGATGAAAATATTGCTGCATTCATTTTTCCTTCTATCCTGACTAGTCGAATAATGGGGGCCACTGTGCTCATTGGGACCTTCAAAGCAGCAGAAATGTTTCTGTATCCTTCCCCAGATTTGTGCCTCAAGACAATCCTGTCTCGCAGGTCTACAGACAGTTCTTTTGACTTCATGCTTGGCGTTTGTGCTCTGACATGCACAGTCAACTGTGGGACCTTATATAGACAGTTATTGTATTTCCAAATCATGTCCAGTCAACTGAATTTACTGCAGGTGGACTCCAACTGAGTGTATAGTAGACACCAAACGTCCAGAAGGAGGCGACTGGCACACTAGTGTGGGAAGTCCATACCTGCATGAGGAAAGTGGAAGTCAAAAAATAATCATTCTAATAATACGATTCCCAATTAAGGGAATAAATCCCAGGTCTTTGGTTTAGTTATGAAATGTTGAATTCATTTCACAGGTGCCTCAACCTGTGGCTGTGTTGTGTTTTTGTGCACCGTCATCTGGAAGTAAATACAGCTTTACTACAAATGCAGTGAAGCTGTTCTGGTTTGAAATAATGTTTTGTAGAAGATGTGTTAAGATCATTTCATTCAAAGAAGGCCATCTTAAAAAAAATACTACACAATCATATTAGAAAAGTGGTGTAGGTGGTAGCTTAAATCATGTAAATATTACTTATAATTTGCTCCAAATAAAGTCAGGGAAAACTAGTTAAACAATCCTGAAAAGCGAGTACATTTATATGGATTTTGAAGTAGATTCAAAGGTAGTTTGGGGTCAAATTTACTAGCAAAGAGTACCTTTTTCATTCAAAAAAAGTAAATTTGACCAGAGTATTTCCCAAGGAAAAGTTGCTTGGGAATTGTGCGTGCAAATTGTTACCTAGCTTTTCTCAAGTAAATGGCACTCCAAATTTTTTTCAGTGTACTGCCCAGTGGACCGCGACCTCCTCCAGCTGTTTTTGGGAGTTCTTTTGTCTCTGGACTGCTCCATGGTATGCCGTCTGCCCCCATCGCCTTGCTTTTCCTTTTTTGGACTGCACTAATGAATACAGATATTCTGGCTGCCACATGAATTACATGTGCAGCATTTTTGGTAGGTTGAGCATTGTTGCACTTCCACCTGAATTGGCATCAGCTGTTGGGGCTCGATTGCGAGGCGGTGCCAGGGTTATTGATGGGTCTTGGCGTCACCGGGGCGCTCATTGTTCCTTGCTGTTCACCTGTCGAGGCTGTGTTGGCGCGCTCCGGTGGCGTGCTCTGGTCTGTCGTGCCATCAGCAGCGTATGTGAAAGGTAGGCATAAAATTACTGGGCGTGTACCGGTGACAGTGCATCATGTGACCGCAGCCATGGTTGTTTTAATTTGCAGCGGGATTGGTTGTTGAGGACCTGGCGTGCATTTTGGAGGGCTTGCAGGAAGTGCAGTGTCAGCCTCTTGAGGCTAGGATTGCACTGGCTGTGTGTTAAGCTACCTTTGCTCCGGTAAGCTGCCGATGCTTTAAACAAGCAGAAAGCTAACTCAAGCACCATGTGTTGTGTTTGTGTAGCTAAAAGTTATTCTCTGCAGCAGAAAGCTAACTTTAGCACCACATGTTGTCTGTCTCAAAGTTAAATGATCTGCTTAGATAATTATTTTTCTTTTTTGTGGTTAGCACAGAGAGGTTGTCACGTTCCGGCTTGGGAGCTTTACGGCACGACCCCAGGATGCAGAGATGAGGACCCAATAGCAGGTAAAAAGGCATTTATTGTTGATACTATGCAGCAGACCAACGCACTAGCATGTTCAACAGCGAAAACATCAATGACCCAACAAAGAAAGGAGCGCACCTGAACCAAATAGGCATCACAAATAATGAGAAACGGGTGCGGGAGATAATGGACATCAACTGAAAACACAACAGAGCAACACAGGAAGGAAATACAAAACAAGGGCATGAACGAGGAACTGAGGAAAACTAAGAGCTGTCACGAGGGGGTGACAGACGTTAAACTATTTGTTGGCAAATTCAGGTTCAACATTCAGGCTGTGTGTGTGTGTGTAAAATGTTGCAGATTGAATAGTTTAACAGGCTAACACATAATATTGTTTGAAGCAATGTCGGTGTGTTCTGTTGTACTTTGCTAGCTCTGACAGAGGTTTAAACTTCAAAAGTGGTGCCCTGTCAAATAATATTTTGTGTATGTGTTTTCAGGTTGCTGCAACGAACGTGACTTGGCACTGTAAGTTCTGTTCAGCTTTTTTTTTTTTTTACCACTAGAACATCTATTTAAACACTAGATTGCAGCACAACCACTTTTCAAAAATGAGCCCCCTCCCATGCCTCCATGATGATTGCATGTGCACATTTCAGACACTTGGTGCGCTGAGTAGTCACCTGTCAAGATATCATACTCAAAAACAAAACAGCGGTGCAAGGGAAAATCAGGAACTTGTGACTTTTTAGTGTCCTTTATGCCCATCTGAGCAACCATTTTCAGTCTGTACTCCTCAGTCACATAAGATCACACTTAAAAAAGCACGACACAGAGGTATAGTATATAAAATAATTATCTAACCAGATCATTTAACTTTTAAATAGACACAACACATGGTGCTAGAGTTAGCACAAATGTATACTCTTCATTGAACGCCATAAAAGTAGAGTGCACCAGGGGAGTCTTGCATCAGACTTTTCTAGTGACATTGTCTTTGAGCATACTCACAATCAACATGCTTTCGGCTGGCTATATTTTCCTAATAACACGGTATCTATAGACATTAACTGTAGATACTGTACAAGGTGAGCTGATCCAAGAGCAGCCCCAGTCCTGTTTATGTGAATGATTATATTTTGTTGTTGTTGACATGTGCTGGCAATTTGCTCCTCATGTGCTGGAATGTTGTTGACAAATGGTATGACGTTATTGTACATTTTTAGATGCACGTAACCGTCACTTGGCGCGCGCGCTTTTATTTTGAATTTCTTCCAAACCCCGCCGACGGCAGCAGTCCGCAGTCGCAGCAGCAGTGCGCTTTCGTCACTGAGTAGCATGTCTTTATCTCTATCATGTAATATTCTCGTATTAAACCAACATTACCACAGACGTATTGTGAGCTAAGCCAATGGTAAATTTGCAAAAGTGCCTGTTTGAACTGTGCTAATGTTCTAGCTAACAAGTGTTTTGGCTAACCTTCTAACTAACAAATGGTTGAGCTAACGTTTATAGTTAGTTAAATAAACAAAGGTGCAGTAGTACTATGGTGCCAGATATTGACCCCAGTCATTTAAGAAGGGACGTTTTTTTTGGTCTTGTTTATGATAGTGTTACTCAACAGCTTGATGTGTTGCTTTCAGGGATTCAATGAGTTTAATTATCATCTCATCAGTTGATGTGTGTGAGTGCATATGTCATAACTTAAAAGAGAGTTAGGAGTCTTAGGAGAGAAAAAGTCACCCATTGTTCAACATCTAGGCTGGCCGGACAGTCATAGCTAGTATATAGTTCGTGCTAAAATTGGGAATTTGACCTGAAATTGTATTTTACAGTTGGTGGGTGAATGTTGACCACAAAGCATTTACCTGTGCAAAAACAATAATTATAGAAAGTGCCCCTTGTTAACTTCTCTCAACCATTGTCTTCCTGTCCCATTTAGAATTGTCCAGATGACACTGCCAGAAAGTGTTCTTTGCCACGTGAGTCATTGAAATGTATTAGTGTGCCACATTTGCACAATGTACATGTTGTCAGTTTGTGCTCATCTGTCATTTTCAGTTCTGATATTACTGCACTTGCAAGCTCAAATTGTAGTAGGCCATGTGACGTGCATGATGACCCCTAGTTGGCAGTGCATAGCAGGTAGAAATCGCAGTACATTATAGTGACCACTAGATGGTGATATTTACCGAGTAGAGTAGCAGCAGTGCATTAAAGTGACCACTGGATGGTGCTATTTACCGAGTAGAGTGGCAGCAGTGCATTAAATTAAAGTGACCATTAGATGGTGCTATTTATCGAGTAGAGTAGCAGCGGTACATTAAAAAGACCACTAGATGGTGCTATTAACAGAGTAGAGTAGAATAGCAGTACTATAAAGTGACCACTAGTTGGGTTTACATAGCAAGTAGAAACAGCAGTAGATTACAGTGACCCCTAGTTGGCGGTACATAGCAAGTAGAATCAGCAGTACAGATGGGGCTATTCACCAAGTAGAATGGCAGCAGGGACCACGGACTGACTTTTAAAAACAAGGGCCGCTGGCTTTAAGTAGCCAATGTCTTGTGACTTTGTATTAACCACAAGTGATGATCCCCCGTTGACAACCAGGGTTAGGGTTAGGGTCCGGGGTTGGAGTCAGGGGTTAGGATGAACTGAAGTGTTTGTGCTGTCTTCTACAGGCTGGATGAAGGCCAGCCTTGCTAGCGCTCTCCACTCACACCAGGCCTGTGGGGCAAAAACAGTATCTGCAGCTTCAACTCTGGGTTCTTCTCCCCGTCTTAACCAATGGAAGGGTTAGGATGCACTGATATGTTCATGCTGTCTTCTCCTGACAATAGAGTCACAAGTTAGCAAAGGTGGGGTGTCTGTGCTTCCAGGTTCTTCTGTTGATCCCGAAGGCCAACACCAGTTTTTCCACCTTTGTGGGAACGATTGCCTTGGCAAGAAGATCCTTGGCATTCCTGAAGGTGTCCCCCGGAAAGCTGTCCACCTGCAGGTCTGGGAAGTCATTTGGTGGGAACTGGGACAGATTGGAATCTCCCAGGATGACGAATCTCTTCCGCACGGCAAGTTGCCAATCGACCATTTTCCTGGTGGTGTGCCGATGACGCTGGACCAGTTGCTTTTGGCTCCCGCCGATTGAGCCGGACATAGAACTGTCGTAGCTGATGTCCGCCAGTATATCTTCTCATTGGCCTTCTTTTTCCGCAGGTGACTCCCTTGGTGGCGTAAGTAGTGGGGCGTCGTCAAGCAAATTCTCTGACTCCCAACAGCAAAGGGCCTATGTGGCCGGAGTTGGTAGGGGACCGGTGGGTAACCGATTCCCCTCGCGCCATCTGATCCAAGAGCAGGGACAGCTGGTCACCGTACTCGTCGGATTCCTCTCCCGGTGGCTGACCTTGGTCGAGGTTTTTCTCTTTCCTGGTGCGTTTGCGCTGGGTCAGCGGGGGTGGTGCTGGAGTCTCAGGGATTTTTTCCTTTGGCGGTAAGGATGTTTTGCAGGTCTTGGGATGGAATGAGGGTACCCAAGTTTGTTTGGGTTAGGGGTCTCAACGGAAAGCTTGCAGCCGAATTCGTGTAGGCGGAAGTCGGTTCTATGTTTATACGACCTTCCGTTGGGGAGTTACTGGCGAAAAACGTCGCCCATTGAGATTGCATTGTTGGAAGCAGCAGTCCATTAAAGTGACCACAAGATGGTGGTATTTACCGAGTAGAATAGCATTACTTTAAAGTGACCACTAGTTGGCAGTACATACCAAGTAGAAACAGCAGTACATTACAGTGACCCCTAGTTGGCAGTACATAGCAAGTAGAAATAGCAGCCTCCCCCCTCCCTCACCCCCTGCCTTCCTCATTTGGGCCCAGCCTTCCACACCCCAGTCCCCGAGCCCCCCCAGCCTTCTACATTTAGGCCCAGCCTCCCCCACTCCCTCACCCCAGCCCCCCAGCCTTCTTACACTTGTGCCCAACCTGTGGAGGGCAGTAATACGCCTTGGAGCGTTGAAACAAAAGAGGAAGAAGACAGACTGGCAGAGAATGGTGGTATCAACGGACCAGCTAACCGAAGGAAACATGAGTAGTCTGCGCTGCGCCGTTGGGTAAGTAGTCAACATAGATCTCGTTTGAATGTTTGGGTTAGGGTTTTAGGGCCATGGTTAGAGGAGGGTTTTAGGGCCATGGTTAGAGGAGGGTTTTAGGGCCATGGTTAGAGGAGGGTTTTAGGGCCATGGTTAGAGGAGGGTTTTAGGGCCATGGTTAGAGGAGGGTTTTAGGGCCATGGTTAGAGGAGGGTTTTAGGGCCATGGTTAGAGGAGGGTTTTAGGGCTGGCTAGGGCTCGTTTGGGCCAGGGCTCTTTAGGTTGTGTCACTACTAGGTGTTACTACCCCAACCTTCCATAAGTGGGTCAAAAATGACCCGCATGCATTTTCTATGGAATCCAGTAGGAACCATTGATTCTTATCTGATCTTTGGCCGTCAGGAATAAATGAACTGTAGACCACACAAACTATATCAGACGTGTCACCCCTCAGGAAGATGATTTGACACATCAAGTGCTGATACATGTATTATCTTCATATGATATTGTGTTTGTCCTTAATGACTGTTAGTATTATCAACAAATTAGCCTACTCTATAACTAGCTGACACTAGCTGGCTAACATTGCTAAATGTATCGTTGGGCATACTTTATCAATAGCTAACACTAGCACAGTTTTTGTAAAGTATTATATGCAGTATAGGTATTACACCTGTCAGAGATACTGTCAATCTGGAATACTATAGCATTGGAATACTGTACAACAGTGCAAAACAATGTCCCTTCTGACTAGAAAGAGTCCACATGGCCTTCCGCTATGTATGGGACCTGTTCCTGGTCAATTTTCTATTGTTGTACGGGATCATTTTCTTTTTCAAAGATATTAAAAAGTGAAAAATGAAGATGTTTCTAACATGAAATTATTCTTGTGTGGTCCTAAATATAATACTAAATATCATCCAAGTGATTATTCCGAACCAAAATGGCTTAAAACACATTGATTCTAATATGGGTCATTTGTGACCCACTTATGGAAGAGTGTAGGGTCCAGTCACTCATGCATCTTAGGGTTAAGAACTAAGTTGATTTTGAGTGTTTTGTTTAAAAAAAAAAAAAAACCCAACAAATATTGTCAAGCAGCTTTGTCGTTTGGACTACTAACCATTGTGATGATTTTAGATTTTGTAGTTGCCATAATTGAAATGATTTCTCCATCCATTTAACAGAATGCTGAAGGATGTTGACGCTCAAGAATTTGGTCCCAACAGCTTAGACAAGGTAAGATTACAGTACAGCTGTTGAATGACACCAACATGGTTTAGTTATTCATTCATTTTCTATGTCTCTTATCCTCACTAGGGTGGGGGTATGCTGGAGCCTGATTTGGGGCGAGAGGCGGGGTACACCCTGGACCGGTGGCCAGCCAATCCCAGGGCACATACAGTACATCCGGAAAGTATTCACAGCGCTTCACTTTTTCCACATTTTGTCAAGTTACAGCCTCATTCCCAATTGTATTAATTTAATCTCTTACCTCAAAATTCTACACAAAATACTCCATTATGACAATGTGAAAAAGTTTTTTTTTTTACTTTTTTGAATTTATTAAAAATAGAAAACAAAAAAATCACATTTACATAAGTATTCACAGCCTTTGCCATGAAGCTCAAAATTGAGCTCAGGTGCATCTTTTTTCCACTGATCATCCTTGAGATAATAACTGTCTATATAAGGTCCCACAGTTGACTGTGCATGTCAGAGCACAAACGCCAAGCATGAAGTCAAAAGAACTGTCTGTAGACCTGCGAGACAGGATTGTCTTGAGGCACAAATCTGGGGAAGGATACAGAAACATTTCTGCTGCTTTGAAGGTCCCAATGAGCACAGTGGCCCCCATTATTCGACTAGCCAGGATAGAAGGAAAAATGAATGCAGCAATATTTTCATCCAGGATATCTCTATATATTGCTGCATTCATTTTTCCTTCTATCCTGACTAGTCTGCCAGTTCCTGCTGCTGCTGCATGATGCTGCCACCACCATGCTTCACTGTAGGGATGGAGGCCACTGTGCTCATTGGGACCTTCAAAGCAGCTGAAGTGTTTCTGTATCCTTCCCCAGATTTGTGCCTCAAGACAATCCTGTCTCGCTGGTCTACAGACAGTTCTTTTGACTTCATGCTTGGCGTTTGTGCTCTGACATGCACAGTCAACTGTGGGACCTTATATAGACAGTTATTATATTTCCAAATCATGTCCAATCAACTGAATTTACTGCAGGTGGACTCCAATTGAGTGTATAGTAGACACCAAACGTCCAGAAGGAGGCGACTGGCACACTAGTGTGGGAAGTCCATACCTGCATGAGGAAAGTGGAAGTCAAAAATAATCATTCTAATAATACGATTCCCAATTAAGGGAATAAATCCCAGGTCTTTGGTTTAGTTATGAAATGTTGAATTAATTTCACAGGTGCCTCAACCTGTGGCTGTGTTGTGTTTTTGTGCACCGCCATCTGGAAGTAAATACAGCTTTAGTACAAATGCAGTGAAGCTGTTCTGGTTTGAAATAATGTTTTGTAGAAGATGTGTTAAGATCATTTCATTCAAAGAAGGCCATCTTAAAAAAATACTACACAATCATATTAGAAAAGTGGTGTAGGTGGTAGCTTAAATCATGTAAATATTACTTATAATTTGCTCCAAATAAAGTCAGGGAAAACTAGTTAAACAATCCTGAAAAGCGAGTACATTTATATGGATTTTGAAGTAGATTCAAAGGTAGTTTGGGGTCAAATTTACTAGCAAAGAGTACCTCTTTCATTCAAAAAAAGTAAATTTGACCAGAGTATTTCCCAAGGAAAAGTTGCTTGGGAATTGTGCGTGCAAATTGTTACCTAGCTTTTCTCAAGTAAATGGCACTCCAAATTTTTTTTCAGTGTACTGCCCAGTGGACCGCGATCTCCTCCAGCTGTTTTTGGGAGTTCTTTTGTCTCTGGACTGCTCCATGGTATGCCTTCTGCCCCCATCGCCTTGCTTTTCCTTTTTTGGACTGCACTAATGAATACAGATATTCTGGCTGCCACATGAATTACATGTGCAGCATTCTCCATCCATTTAACAGAATGCTGAAGGATGTTGACGCTCAAGAATTTGGTCCCAACAGCTTAGACAAGGTAAGATTACAGTACAGCTGTTGAATGACACCAACATGGTTTAGTTATTCATTCATTTTCTATGTCTCTTATCCTCACTAGGGTGGGGGTATGCTGGAGCCTGATTTGGGGCGAGAGGCGGGGTACACCCTGGACCGGTGGCCAGCCAATCCCAGGGCACATACAGTACATCCGGAAAGTATTCACAGCGCTTCACTTTTTCCACATTTTGTCAAGTTACAGCCTCATTCCCAATTGTATTAATTTAATCTCTTAGCTCAAAATACTCCATTATGACAATGTGAAAAAGGTTTTTTTTTTTTTACTTTTTTGAATTTATTAAAAATAAACAAAAAAATCACATTTACATAAGTATTCACAGCCTTTGCCATGAAGCTCAAAATTGAGCTCAGGTGCATCTTTTTTCCACTGATCATCCTTGAGATAATAACTGTCTATATAAGGTCCCACAGTTGACTGTGCATGTCAGAGCACAAACGCCAAGCATGAAGTCAAAAGAACTGTCTGTAGACCAGCGAGACAGGATTGTCTTGAGGCACAAATCTGGGGAAGCATACAGAAACATTTCTGCTGCTTTGAAGGTCCCAATGAGCACAGTGGCCCCCATTATTCGACTAGTCAGGATAGAAGGAAAAATGAATGCAGCAATATTTTCATCCAGGATATCTCTATATATTGTTGCATTCATTTTTCCTTCTATCCTGACTAGTCTGCCAGTTCCTGCTGCTGCTGCATGATGCTGCCACCACCATGCTTCACTGTAGGGATGGAGGCCACTGTGCTCATTGGGACCTTCAAAGCAGCTGAAGTGTTTCTGTATCCTTCCCCAGATTTGTGCCTCAAGACAATCCTGTCTCGCAGGTCTACAGACAGTTCTTTTGACTTCATGCTTGCCGTTTGTGCTCCGACATGCACAGTCAACTGTGGGACCTTATATAGACAGTTATTATATTTCCAAATCATGTCCAATCAACTGAATTTACTGCAGGTGGACTCCAATTGAGTGTATAGTAGACACCAAACGTCCAGAAGGAGGCGACTGGCACACTAGTGTGGGAAGTCCATACCTGCATGAGGAAAGTGGAAGTCAAAAATAATCATTCTAATAATACGATTCCCAATTAAGGGAATAAATCCCAGGTCTTTGGTTTAGTTATGAAATGTTGAATTCATTTCACAGGTGCCTCAACCTGTGGCTGTGTTGTGTTTTTGTGCACCGTCATCTGGAAGTAAATACAGCTTTACTACAAATGCAGTGAAGCTGTTCTGGTTTGAAATGTTTTGTAGAAGATGTGTTAAGATCATTTCATTCAAAGAAGGCCATCTTAAAAAAATACTACACAATCATATTAGAAAAGTGGTGTAGGTGGTAGCTTAAATCATGTAAATATTACTTATAAATTGCTCCAAATAAAGTCAGGGAAAACTAGTTAAACAATCCTGAAAAGCGAGTACATTTATATGGATTTTGAAGTAGATTCAAAGGTAGTTTGGGGTCAAATTTACTAGCAAAGAGTACCTCTTTCATTCAAAAAAAGTAAATTTGACCAGAGTATTTCCCAAGGAAAAGTTGCTTGGGAATTGTGCGTGCAAATTGTTACCTAGCTTTTCTCAAGTAAATGGCACTCCAAATTTTTTTTCAGTGTACTGCCCAGTGGACCGCGACCTCCTCCAGCTGATTTTGGGAGTTCTTTTGTCTCTGGACTGCTCCATGGTATGCCTTCTGCCCCCATCGCCTTGCTTTTCCTTTTTTGGACTGCACTAATGAATACAGATATTCTGGCTGCCACATGAATTACATGTGCAGCATTCTCCATCCATTTAACAGAATACTGAAGGATGTTGACGCTCAAGAATTTGGTCCCAACAGCTTAGACAAGGTAAGATTACAGTACAGCTGTTGAATGACACCAACATGGTTTAGGTTATTCTATGCTTTACAGTGTCAAAACCTTTTTTCAAGTCGAAGATTGGTTTGAAATTGGAAACGGACAAGGATCTACGTTCTTATATATTGAATGACAGCTGATGCCTTCCATACACAAGGAAAAACTGCCGCAGAAATTGAGAGAGTGAGATTTGTGGTTACAGGAGTTATTGATGTACAATTGAGTTCTTTCAACATAAAAGTATCAATGCCCAATCTGCATCTTTTGTTTTAGAATATTTAATCCTTAATCCATTTGTAGAAAGCTTGCTGGCCACAGTAAAGTAGCAACTCGTCACATTATGAATACATGTACCAGATGATAAATGATGAGTTTTGTTGCTCCATCAGGTTACATCTGGAGGTGTTTGATAAAGACATGGACATGAAGGATGACTTTATGGGAAGGTACTGCTTCCAGTACACATTAGTAGTGTTGTTATTATCGATACTGTCACATACTGCAACTGCTTGATAATACTGCTTACTACCTCCAGCGCAGCGATGCCAGTATTGAGAAGAGCACCGCCATCCTCCTTTATCTACACTTTATTGTCCGATTCACAAGAAAAATTATGTCACACACTTACAGTATATTAAAGACAGGTTGTAGAATTTGATATGGTTGGAATCATTTAGAACATTCATGTAGAACGCAAATGATATTAAATATATATGTATAAATATCAAATATTGCAGTGTAAATAAATAAAAATAAACATGAATTAGAGAAAAGAAATCCATTCCATTATCAAGTGGTTGAAATAATTGTCATGTTTCTCAACATGCAGGCTGAAGGTCAAACTGAAGGACATAATTGATTCTCAGTACACGGATCAGGTATGGAAACGGCTTATATTATTGTCATTGAATTGTTCAAGCATTCAAAGGATTGTGTGTGTTTTATGTATCAGTGTATCAGTACACGCTCAGTGATGTCAAGTCAGGTCGCGTTCACCTGATCCTGGAATGGCTTCCAACAGCCTCGGAGGCAGACCAACTGGATAAGGGGGGTGCTTCCAGAAGAAGAAAAAGCGTACTAATGCTTCATTCAACTATAAAAAATACTAATATCGAACCATTCTCTTCAGATTCTCAAGTTCTACTCCAGGCAGTCCTACCAGAACAAAGCCGTTCCATCTGTGGGACTTTTGTTTGTCTTCATCGAACAAGCAGATGGTTTACCAGTAAGTGAGTCGAGGAGGTACTGAGGAGGCATGATCTGTGTTTTATTATGACCCATGTGGCGTGTCAACAGGTGGAAAAGAGTGGAAAAGAGCCAAAAGTGGGAGCGGATATGCTTCTTGGAAAAACATCCCACAAAACTACTGTGAGACTACTAAGCGTGGCAACTAGCCAAATAATAACCAGGGTATTGGCATCCGGGACTAACACGTCCATCTTTGCTGTAGGTGTGTGATCGCACGACATCACCTCAGTGGAATGAGGCGTTCTGCTTCCTGGTTTATGACCCTAGAGAAGAGAATGTTGTTGTCAAGGTAAGTTAACAATATTATTTTTAGTATTTCCACCATGTGATATCAACAAACTTGACTTGTATTACTACCTTTACACTTTGTTTCTCCAGCTCTCTCACAGCTGGACGTTGCCCATGGGTTCCTTAGTCGTCCCAATCAGAGAGCTGCTCTCGGAACCAGAACTGGTCCTGGATCAGTGGTTCCATCTGGATGGCGCCTCCCCAGAGAGTCAGATTCTTCTTCGAGCTGAACTCAAGGTAGGCGATCTCTCATTCTAGTCTTAACTCGCACCAGACTTCACATGCAATTGTTGCAGATGCTGATTCCGAGCAAATGTCCTCGTGGTGATCATGAGGCTAAATTCACTTCCAAAGACTCCGACCGCTCGACTGAGCAGCAGAAACGGGAGGCAGATGTGATGCAAAAGTGAGCGCTGCGTATATCCAAGCACACTAGTCTCAGGTCTTATTTGGTTTTCATGCTACATTGGGTTCTTAGGTCAAGTTTGGTGGACACTCCGGTAGAAACTCTTTTCTATGTCTTATCCTCACTAGGGTTGGGGTATGCTGGAGCCTGATTTGGGGCGAGAGGCGGGGTACACCCTGGACCGGTGGCCAGCCAATCCCAGGGCACATACAGTGCATCCGGAAAGTATTCACAGCGCTTCACTTTTTCCACATTTTGTCAAGTTACAGCCTCATTCCCAATTGTATTAATTTAATCTCTTACCTCAAAATTCTACACAAAATACTCCATTATGACAATGTGAAAAAGTTTTTTTTTTACTTTTTTGAATTTATTAAAAATAGAAAACAAAAAAATCACATTTACATAAGTATTCACAGCCTTTGCCATGAAGCTCAAAATTGAGCTCAGGTGCATCTTTTTTCCACTGATCATCCTTGAGATAATAACTGTCTATATAAGGTCCCACAGTTGACTGTGCATGTCAGAGCACAAACGCCAAGCATGAAGTCAAAAGAACTGTCTGTAGACCTGCGAGACAGGATTGTCTTGAGGCACAAATCTGGGGAAGGATACAGAAACATTTCTGCTGCTTTGAAGGTCCCAATGAGCACAGTGGCCTCCATCCCTACAGTGAAGCATGGTGGTGGCAGCATCATGCTGTGGGGATGTTTTTCAGCAGCAGGAACTGGCAGACTAGTCAGGATAGAAGGAAAAATGAATGCAACAATATATAGAGATATCCTGGATGAAAATATTGCTGCATTCATTTTTCCTTCTATCCTGGCTGGTCGAATAATGGGGGCCACTGTGCTCATTGGGACCTTCAAAGCAGCAGAAATGTTTCTGTATCCTTCCCCAGATTTGTGCCTCAAGACAATCCTGTCTCGCAGGTCTACAGACAGTTCTTTTGACTTCATGCTTGGCGTTTGTGCTCTGACATGCACAGTCAACTGTGGGACCTTATATAGACAGTTATTGTATTTCCAAATCATGTCCAGTCAACTGAATTTACTGCAGGTGGACTCCAATTGAGTGTATAGTAGACACCAAACGTCCAGAAGGAGGCGACTGGCACACTAGTGTGGGAAGTCCATACCTGCATGAGGAAAGTGGAAGTCAAAAAATAATCATTCTAATAATACGATTCCCAATTAAGGGAATAAATCCCAGGTCTTTGGTTTAGTTATGAAATGTTGAATTCATTTCACAGGTGCCTCAACCTGTGGCTGTGTTGTGTTTTTGTGCACAGTCATCTGGAAGTAAATACAGCTTTACTACAAATGCAGTGAAGCTGTTCTGGTTTGAAATAATGTTTTGTAGAAGATGTGTTAAGATCATTTCATTCAAAGAAGGCCATCTTAAAAAAATACTACACAATCATATTGGAAAAGTGGTGTAGGTGGTAGCTTAAATCATGTAAATATTACTTATAATTTGCTCCAAATAAAGTCAGGGAAAACTAGTTAAACAATCCTGAAAAGCGAGTACATTTATATGGATTTTGAAGTAGATTCAAAGGTAGTTTGGGGTCAAATTTACTAGCAAAGAGTACCTCTTTCATTCAAAAAAAGTAAATTTGACCAGAGTATTTCCCAAGGAAAAGTTGCTTGGGAATTGTGCGTGCAAATTGTTACCTAGCTTTTCTCAAGTAAATGGCACTCCAAATTTTTTTTCAGTGTACTGCCCAGTGGACCGCGACCTCCTCCAGCTGTTTTTGGGAGTTCTTTTGTCTCTGGACTGCTCCATGGTATGCCTTCTGCCCCTATCGCCTTGCTTTTCCTTTTTTGGACTGCACTAATGAATACAGATATTCTGGCTGCCACATGAATTACATGTGCAGCATTCTCCATCCATTTAACAGAATACTGAAGGATGTTGACGCTCAAGAATTTGGTCCCAACAGCTTAGACAAGGTAAGATTACAGTACAGCTGTTGAATGACACCAACATGGTTTAGTTATTCATTCATTTTCTATGTCTCTTATCCTCACTAGGGTGGGGGTATGCTGGAGCCTGATTTGGGGCGAGAGGCGGGGTACACCCTGGACCGGTGGCCAGCCAATCCCAGGGCACATACAGTACATCCGGAAAGTATTCACAGCGCTTCACTTTTTCCACATTTTGTCAAGTTACAGCCTCATTCCCAATTGTATTAATTTAATCTCTTACCTCAAAATTCTACACAAAATACTCCATTATGACAATGTGAAAGTTTTTTTTTTTACTTTTTTGAATTTATTAAAAATAGAAAACAAAAAAAATCACATTTACATAAGTATTCACAGCCTTTGCCATGAAGCTCAAAATCCAGCTCAGGTGCATCTTTTTTCCACTGATCATCCTTGAGATAATAACTGTCTATATAAGGTCCCACAGTTGACTGTGCATGTCAGAGCACAAACGCCAAGCATGAAGTCAAAAGAACTGTCTGTAGACCTGCGAGACAGGATTGTCTTGAGGCACAAATCTGGGGAAGGATACAGAAACATTTCTGCTGCTTTGAAGGTCCCAATGAGCACAGTGGCCCCCATTATTCGACTAGCCAGGATAGAAGGAAAAATGAATGCAGCAATATTTTCATCCAGGATATCTCTATATATTGTTGCATTCATTTTTCCTTCTATCCTGACTAGTCTGCCAGTTCCTGCTGCTGCTGCATGATGCTGCCACCACCATGCTTCACTGTAGGGATGGAGGCCACTGTGCTCATTGGGACCTTCAAAGCAGCTGAAGTGTTTCTGTATCCTTCCCCAGATTTGTGCCTCAAGACAATCCTGTCTCGCTGGTCTACAGACAGTTCTTTTGACTTCATGCTTGGCGTTTGTGCTCTGACATGCACAGTCAACTGTGGGACCTTATATAGACAGTTATTATATTTCCAAATCATGTCCAATCAACTGAATTTACTGCAGGTGGACTCCAACTGAGTGTATAGTAGACACCAAACGTCCAGAAGGAGGCGACTGGCACACTAGTGTGGGAAGTCCATACCTGCATGAGGAAAGTGGAAGTCAAAAAATAATCATTCTAATAATACGATTCCCAATTAAGGGAATAAATCCCAGGTCTTTGGTTTAGTTATGAAATGTTGAATTAATTTCACAGGTACCTCAACCTGTGGCTGTGTTGCGTTTTTGTGCACCGTCATCTGGAAGTAAATACAGCTTTAGTACAAATGCAGTGAAGCTGTTCTGGTTTGAAATAATGTTTTGTAGAAGATGTGTTAAGATCATTTCATTCAAAGAAGGCCATCTTAAAAAATACTACACAATCATATTAGAAAAGTGGTGTAGGTGGTAGCTTAAATCATGTAAATATTACTTATAAATTGCTCCAAATAAAGTCAGGGAAAACTAGTTAAACAATCCTGAAAAGCGAGTACATTTATATGGATTTTGAAGTAGATTCAAAGGTAGTTTGGGGTCAAATTTACTAGCAAAGAGTACCTTTTTCATTCAAAAAAAGTAAATTTGACCAGAGTATTTCCCAAGGAAAAGTTGCTTGGGAATTGTGCGTGCAAATTGTTACCTAGCTTTTCTCAAGTAAATGGCACTCCAAATTTTTTTTCAGTGTACTGCCCAGTGGACCGCGACCTCCTCCAGCTGTTTTTGGGAGTTCTTTTGTCTCTGGACTGCTCCATGGTATGCCTTCTGCCCCCATCGCCTTGCTTTTCCTTTTTTGGACTGCACTAATGAATACAGATATTCTGGCTGCCACATGAATTACATGTGCAGCATTCTCCATCCATTTAACAGAATACTGAAGGATGTTGACGCTCAAGAATTTGGTCCCAACAGCTTAGACAAGGTAAGATTACAGTACAGCTGTTGAATGACACCAACATGGTTTAGGTTATTCTATGCTTTACAGTGTCAAAACCTTTTTTCAAGTCGAAGATTGGTTTGAAATTGGAAACGGACAAGGATCTACGTTCTTATATATTGAATGACAGCTGATGCCTTCCATACACAAGGAAAAACTGCCGCAGAAATTGAGAGAGTGAGATTTGTGGTTACAGGAGTTATTGATGTACAATTGAGTTCTTTCAACATAAAAGTATCAATGCCCAATCTGCATCTTTTGTTTTAGAATATTTAATCCTTAATCCATTTGTAGAAAGCTTGCTGGCCACAGTAAAGTAGCAACTCGTCACATTATGAATACATGTACCAGATGATAAATGATGAGTTTTGTTGCTCCATCAGGTTACATCTGGAGGTGTTTGATAAAGACATGGACATGAAGGATGACTTTATGGGAAGGTACTGCTTCCAGTACACATTAGTAGTGTTGTTATTATCGATACTGTCACATACTGCAACTGCTTGATAATACTGCTTACTACCTCCAGCGCAGCGATGCCAGTATTGAGAAGAGCACCGCCATCCTCCTTTATCTACACTTTATTGTCCGATTCACAAGAAAAATTATGTCACACACTTACAGTATATTAAAGACAGGTTGTAGAATTTGATATGGTTGGAATCATTTAGAACATTCATGTAGAACGCAAATGATATTAAATATATATGTATAAATATCAAATATTGCAGTGTAAATAAATAAAAATAAACATGAATTAGAGAAAAGAAATCCATTCCATTATCAAGTGGTTGAAATAATTGTCATGTTTCTCAACATGCAGGCTGAAGGTCAAACTGAAGGACATAATTGATTCTCAGTACACGGATCAGGTATGGAAACGGCTTATATTATTGTCATTGAATTGTTCAAGCATTCAAAGGATTGTGTGTGTTTTATGTATCAGTGTATCAGTACACGCTCAGTGATGTCAAGTCAGGTCGCGTTCACCTGATCCTGGAATGGCTTCCAACAGCCTCGGAGGCAGACCAACTGGATAAGGGGGGTGCTTCCAGAAGAAGAAAAAGCGTACTAATGCTTCATTCAACTATAAAAAATACTAATATCGAACCATTCTCTTCAGATTCTCAAGTTCTACTCCAGGCAGTCCTACCAGAACAAAGCCGTTCCATCTGTGGGACTTTTGTTTGTCTTCATCGAACAAGCAGATGGTTTACCAGTAAGTGAGTCGAGGAGGTACTGAGGAGGCATGATCTGTGTTTTATTATGACCCATGTGGCGTGTCAACAGGTGGAAAAGAGTGGAAAAGAGCCAAAAGTGGGAGCGGATATGCTTCTTGGAAAAACATCCCACAAAACTACTGTGAGACTACTAAGCGTGGCAACTAGCCAAATAATAACCAGGGTATTGGCATCCGGGACTAACACGTCCATCTTTGCTGTAGGTGTGTGATCGCACGACATCACCTCAGTGGAATGAGGCGTTCTGCTTCCTGGTTCATGACCCTAGAGAAGAGAATGTTGTTGTCAAGGTAAGTTAACAATATTATTTTTAGTATTTCCACCATGTGATATCAACAAACTTGACTTGTATTACTACCTTTACACTTTGTTTCTCCAGCTCTCTCACAGCTGGACGTTGCCCATGGGTTCCTTAGTCGTCCCAATCAGAGAGCTGCTCTCGGAACCAGAACTGGTCCTGGATCAGTGGTTCCATCTGGATGGCGCCTCCCCAGAGAGTCAGATTCTTCTTCGAGCTGAACTCAAGGTAGGCGATCTCTCATTCTAGTCTTAACTCGCACCAGACTTCACATGCAATTGTTGCAGATGCTGATTCCGAGCAAATGTCCTCGTGGTGATCATGAGGCTAAATTCACTTCCAAAGACTCCGACCGCTCGACTGAGCAGCAGAAACGGGAGGCAGATGTGATGCAAAAGTGAGCGCTGCGTATATCCAAGCACACTAGTCTCAGGTCTTATTTGGTTTTCATGCTACATTGGGTTCTTAGGTCAAGTTTGGTGGACACTCCGGTAGAAACTCTTTTCTATGTCTTATCCTCACTAGGGTTGGGGTATGCTGGAGCCTGATTTGGGGCGAGAGGCGGGGTACACCCTGGACCGGTGGCCAGCCAATCCCAGGGCACATACAGTGCATCCGGAAAGTATTCACAGCGCTTCACTTTTTCCACATTTTGTCAAGTTACAGCCTCATTCCAAATTGTATTAATTTAATCTCTTACCTCAAAATACTCCACTCCACTAATGAACTGCACTAATGAATACAGATATTCTTGCTGCCACATGAATTACATGTGCAGCATTTTTGGTAGGTTGAGCGTTGTTGCGCTTCCACCTGAATTGGCATCAGCTGTTGGGGCTCGATTGCGAGGCGGTGCCAGGGTTATTGATGGGTCTTGGCGTCACCGGGGCGCTCATTGTTCCTTGCTGTTCACCTGTCGAGGCTGTGTTGGCGCGCTCCGGTGGCGGGCTCTGGTCTGTCGTGCCATCAGCAGCGTATGTGAAAGGTAGGCATAAAATTACTGGGCGTGTACCGGTGACGGTGCATCATGTGACCGCAGCCATGGTTGTTTTAATTTGCAGCGGGGTTGGTTGTTGAGGACCTGGCGTGCATTTTGGAGGGCTTGCTGGAAGTGCAGTGTCAGCCTCTTGAGGCTAGGATTGCACTGGCTGTGTGTTAAGCTACCTTTGCTCCGGTAAGCTGCCGATGCTTTAAACAAGCAGAAAGCTAACTTTAGCACCACATGTTGTCTGTCTCAAAGTTAAATGATCTGGTTAGATAATTATTTTTCTTTTTTGTGGTTAGCACAGAGAGGTTGTCACGTTCCGGCTTGGGAGCTTTACGGCACGACCCCAGGATGCAGAGATGAGGACCCAATAGCAGGTAAAAAGGCATTTATTGTTGATACTATGCAGCAGACCAACGCACTAGCATGTTCAACAGAGAAAACAACATCAATGACCCAACAAAGAAAGGAGCGCGCACCTGAACCAAATAGGCATCACAAATAATGAGAAACAGGTGCGGGAGATAATGGACATCAACTGAAAACACAGCAGAGCAACACAGGAAGGAAATACAAAACAAGGGCATGAACGAGGAACTGAGGAAAACTAAGAGCTGTCACAAGGGGGTGACAGACGTTAAACTATTTGTTGGCAAATTCAGGTTCAACATTCAGTGTGTGTGTAAAATGTTGCAGATTGAATAGTTTAACAGGCTAACACACATAATATTGTTTGAAGCAATGTCGGTTCATATTCAGGTTCATATTCCTGGATTCTATTTTTCAATTTCTCTAGGGTTCTCAACGGAAAGCGAATTCTGACTCCCAATGCCGAAGGGCCTCTGTGGCCTGGGTTGGTGGGGGAGTGGGGGGGAACCGATTCCCCTCGCGCCATCAGATCCAAGAGCAGGGACAGCTGGTCACCGTAATCGTCGGATTCCTCTCCCGGTGGCTGACCTTGGTCGAGGTTTTTCTCTTTCCTCGTGCGGTAGCGCTGGAGTCTCAGGGGTTTTGTCCTTCGGCGGTAAGGATGTTTTGCAGGTCTTGGGATAAGGTTTTACAGGTTTTACAGGTTTTACAGGTTTTACAGGTTTTACAGGTTTTACAGGTTTTACAGGTTTTACAGGTTTTACAGGTTTTACAGGTTTTACAGGTTTTACAGGTTTTACAGGTTTTACAGGTTTTACAGGTTTTACAGGTTTTACAGGTTTTACAGGTTTTACAGGTTTTACAGGTTTTACAGGTTTTACAGGTTTTACAGGTTTTACAGGTTTCACAGGTTTCACAGGTTTCACAGGTTTCACTTTCTTAGGGTTCTCAACGGAAAGCGAATTCTGACTCCCAACGCCGAAGGGCCTCTGTGGCCCGGGTTGGTGGGGGAGTGGGGGGAACCAATTCCCCTCGCGCCATCAGATCCAAGAGCAGGGACAGCTGGTCACCGTAATGGTCGGATTCCTCTCCCGGTGGCTGACCTTGGTCGAGGTTTTTCTCTTTACTCGTGCGGTAGCGCTGGAGTCTCAGGGGTTTTGTCCTTCGGCGGTAAGCATGTTTTGCAGGTCTTGGGATGAGGTTTTACAGGTTTTACAGGTTCATATTCCTGGATTCTATTTTTCAATTTCTTAGGGTTCTCAACAGAAAGCGAATTCTGACTCCCAACGCCGAAGGGCCTCTGTGGCCCGGGTTGGTGGGGGAGTGGGGGGAACCGATTCCCCTCGCGCCATCAGATCCAAGAGCAGGGACAGCTGGTCACCGTAATCGCCGGATTCCTCTCCCGGTGGCTGACCTTGGTCAAGGTTTTTCTCTTTCCTCGTGCGTTTGCGCTGGGTGCTGACCCAGGGGGTAGCGCTGGAGTCTCAGGGGTTTTGTCCTTTGGCGGTAAGGATGTTTTGCAGGTCTTGGGATGGAATGAGGGCACCCAAGTTTGTTTGGCTTGGGGGTCTCAACGGAAAGCTTGCAGCTGAATTTGTGTAGGCAGAAGTCGGTTCTATGTTTATACGACCTTTCGTTGGGGAGTTACTGGCGAAAAACGTCGCCCATTGAGATTGCATTGTTGGAAGCAGCAGTCCATTAAAGTGACCACGAGATGGTGGTATTTACCGAGTAGAATAGCATTACTTTAAAGTGACCCCTAGTTGGCAGTACATAGCAAGTAGAAATAGCAGCCTCCCCCCTCCCTCACCCCCTGCCTTCCTCATTTGGGCCCAGCCTTCCACACCCCAGTCCCCGAGCCCCCCAGCCTTCTACATTTAGGCCCAGCCTCCCCCGTCCCACACCCCAGCCCCCCACTCCCTCGCCCCAGCCCCCCCAGCCTTCTTACACTTGTGCCCAACCTGTGGAGGGCAGTAATACGCCTTGGAGCGTTGAAACAAAAGAGGAAGAAGACAGACTGGCAGAGAATGGTGGTATCAACGGACCAGCTAACCGAAGGAAACATGAGTAGTCTGCGCTGCGCCGTTGGGTAAGTAGTCAACATAGATCTCGTTTGAATGTTTGGGTTAGGGTTTTAGGGCTATGGTTGGAGGAGGGTTTTAGGGCCGAGTTAGGGCTGGCTAGGGCGAGTTGGGGCCAGGGCTGGCTAGGGCGAGTTGGGGCCAGGGCTCTTTAGGGCTGGCTAGGGCGAGTTAGGGCGAGTTGGGGCCAGGGCTGGCTAGGGCGAGTTGGGGCCAGGGCTCTTTAGGGCTGGCTAGGGCGAGTTAGGGCGAGTTGGGGCCAGGGCTGGCTAGGGCGAGTTGGGGCCAGGGCTGGCTAGGGCGAGTTGGGGCCAGGGCTGGCTAGGGCGAGTTGGGGCCAGGGCTGGCTAGGGCGAGTTGGGGCCAGGGCTGGCTAGGGCGAGTTGGGGCCAGGGCTCTTTAGGGCTGGCTAGGGCTCGTTAGGGCCAGATATAAATTTGACCATCCATTTAACAGAATACTGAAGGATGTTGACGCTCAAGAATTTGGTCCCAACAGCTTAGACAAGGTAAGATTACAGTACAGCTGTTGAATGACACCAACATGGTTTAGTTATTCATTCATTTTCTATGTCTCTTATCCTCACTAGGGTGGGGGTATGCTGGAGCCTGATTTGGGGCGAGAGGCGGGGTACACCCTGGACCGGTGGCCAGCCAATCCCAGGGCACATACAGTACATCCGGAAAGTATTCACAGCGCTTCACTTTTTCCACATTTTGTCATGTTACAGCCTCATTCCCAATTGTATTAATTTAATCTCTTACCTCAAAATACTCCATTATGACAATGTGAAAAAGTATTTTTTTTACTTTTTTGAATTTATTAAAAATAGAAAACAAAAAATCACATTTACATAAGTAGTCACAGCCTTTGCCATGAAGCTCAAAATTGAGCTCAGGTGCATCTTTTTTCCACTGATCATCCTTGAGATCTTTCTACAGCGTAATTGGAGTCCACCTGCAGTAAATTCAGTTGATTGGACATGATTTGGAAAATATAATAACTGTCTATATAAGGTCCCACAATATTTTCATCCAGGATATCTCTATATATTGCTGCATTCATTTTTCCTTCTATCCTGACTAGTCGAATAATGGGGGCCACTGTGCTCATTGGGACCTTCAAAGCAGCAGAAATGTTTCTGTATCCTTCCCCAGATTTGTGCCTCAAGACAATCCTGTCTCGCAGGTCTACAGACAGTTCTTTTGACTTCATGCTTGGCGTTTGTGCTCTGACATGCACAGTCAACTGTGGGACCTTATATAGACAGTTATTGTATTTCCAAATCATGTCCAATCAACTGAATTTACTGCAGGTGGACTCCAATTGAGCTGTAGAAAGATCTGTGAATACTTATGTAAATGTGATTTTTTTGGTTTTCTATTTTTAATATATTCAAAACATGAATGTAACATGACAAAATGTAGAAAAAGTGAAGCGCTGTGAATACTTTCCGGATGCACTGTACCTTCATGGAGACAAACGTGTGTTGACGTCTCATGTAAGGTTAGTTGTTGTGACCTTTGACCCGTACTGTGCACTTTGCTTCCTCTGTCTTTCTTGTGGTTGGTTCAGGACTGAGCGATGACATCCTAGAGACTCATTTGGATCTCGACGTGGACCCCATGCTGTACGACTCTGCTGCAAACTCAGACGAGGATGTCGTGTACTCCAGCAGCCCTTTCACTGACTCTCAACTGTTGGACGTATCTTTGCTGCCGCCCGCTCTCTGACATCCCTGCTTTGGACATGGAGGATTGTCCTTGTCTTCAATTGCTGCTTGGAACCCCAGCCAAGCCCGCCTCACCCATGTGTGTGATGAAATGGCATTGTGTATATTATGCAATAAAAAATAAGTCAACTAAAGAGACCCACTCCAAAGGGCTGGCCTCTATGTGGTTTATATACGGTATGAATATATGGGTTGGTCAAGTAGTTCAAGGTGGAGGACAGCTGGGCTATGGTGGGTCCCGTGCCTGTATCTAGTGCGGTTAAAATAGAAGGGTGACCGAGCCAGAACCATGCCGAGGGCAAAGGAGTAGCCCCAAGGAAACCCCTCACCCCCTCCACACCCAATTGTAGACCAGCCCCCAAGGTTCCTAACGCAGCAGGGAGGATACTTAATAGGTATCATAGCTACATGACAACCTTCCCTCAATCGTTGGAACAAAGTGACAATTTGAAATCACTGCAGTACTGCCATAACGCCACTAGGTGACAGCATTGCTCCGCTAACACCCTCATAACTCCGAGTTAACTCCCAAGACCCAAAGTTTCCACCGTTTTGGGAAATGTGGTGCGTAAATCCGTGTAAAAATTGGCCATGAAGCTCAAGCATGCGACGAAACGATGAACATGCACACTGTAAGAAGGCGAATAGATGTTACACGCATTATTTTCATGATTTCTGCTTTTCCATCAACTATTTGTTTTTAGTAGAGATGGTGAAATGAGCCCGAAGCCTCGAAGTGTGTCAAGTCTTCCTGAGTCACACTGCTTCCAAATGGTGACCATTTCATCACGTGACCGCTGACGTCATGAGCATCTTATGTCACAGCGCGCATTGAAACGGACTGGTTATTTTGGCGCTAACTTGTGCATATAATGACCACCAAGCAATTGAACTGTTAATGACATGAACTAATTAAAGCATTTTTGTTTGTAATGGCGATCTGTCTTTCACTCGTTGTAGCGAGATTGCTTTGCCTTCCTTCTTCCACCAGATGTCGCTAATATTGCCTTTGACGGAGACAACGCTCCCAATGTGTTCCGGGACAATGTGAAGGACAACGAAGCTCAAGTTTTCATCTTCCGAGTACACTCGGACGTTAGGAACACACCATTTCCAGCACATGCATATTTCAACTGCTAAACACATTGCTAGACAGTAGAGTGGGATGAATGCCAATAGTGAACTTTTACTGCAACTATGAAGGATGGCCATCTTGAATTGGATGTATAAGTGTTGGATTATTTACCGGTAAATTTTGTAAAGTGGACTGACATGTTGCTACATGTTTCTGGCCTGAAAGGGCCAGCCTTAGAGGGCCAGCCTTAAAGGGCCAGCCTTAAAGGGCCAGCCTTAAAGGCCCAGCTTAAAGGGCCAGCCTTAGAGGGTCAGCTTTAAAGGGCCAGCTTAAAGGGCCAGCCTTATAGGGCCAGCTTAAAGGGCCAGCCTTAGAGGGCCAGCCTTAAAGGGCAAGCCTTAAAGGGCCAGCCTTAGAGGGCCAGCCTTAGAGGGCCAGCTTAAAGGGCCAGCCTTAGAGGGCCAGCTTAAAGGGCCAGCCTTAAGGGGCCAGCTTAAAGGGCCAGCCTTAAAGGGCCAGCCTTAAAGGGCCAGCTTAAAGGGCCAGCCTTAAAGGGCCAGCTTAAAGGGCCAGCCTTAAAGGGCCAGCCTTAAAGGGCCAGCTTAAAGGGCCAGCCTTAAAGGGCCAGCTTAAAGGGCCAGCCTTAAAGGGCCAGCCTTAAAGGGCAAGCCTTAAAGGGCCAGCCTTAAAGGGCCAGCCTTAAAGGGCCAGCTTAAAGGGCCAGCCTTAAAGGGCCAGCCTTAAAGGGCCAGCTTAAAGGGCCAGCCTTAAAGGGCCAGCTTAAAGGGCCAGCCTTAGAGGGCCAGCTTAAAGGGCCAGCCTTAAGGGGCCAGCTTAAAGGGCCAGCCTTAAAGGGCCAGCCTTAAAGGGCCAGTCTTAAAGGGCCAGCCTTAGAGGGCCAGCCTTAAAGGGCCAGCTTAAAGGGCCAGCCTTAGAGGGCCAGCTTAAAGGGCCAGCCTTAAGGGGCCAGCTTAAAGGGCCAGCCTTAAAGGGCCAGCTTAAAGGGCCAGCCTTAAAGGGCCAGCCTTAAAGGGCCAGCTTAAAGGGCCAGCCTTAAAGGGCCAGCTTAAAGGGCCAGCCTTAAAGGGCAAGCCTTAAAGGGCCAGCCTTAAAGGGCCAGCCTTAGAGGGCCAGCCTTAGAGGGCCAGCTTAAACAGCCAGCCTTAAGGGGCCAGCTTAAAGGGCCAGCCTTAAAGGGCCAGCCTTAAAGGGCCAGTCTTAAAGGGCCAGCCTTAGAGGACCAGCCTTAAAGGGCCAGCTTAAAGGGCCAGCTTAAAGGGCCAGCCTTAAGGGGGAGGGCTTAAAGGGCCAGCCTTAAAGGGCCTGCCTTAAAGAGCCAGCTTTAAAGGGCCAGCTTAAAGGGCCAGCCTTAAAGGGCCAGCCTTAAAGGGCCAGCTTAAAGGGCCAGCCTTAAGGGGCCAGCTTAAAGGGCCAGCCTTAAAGGGCAAGCCTTAAAGGGCCAGCCTTAAAGGGCCAGCTTAAAGGGCCAGCCTTAAAGGGCCAGCTTAAAGGGCCGGCCTTAAAGGGCCAGCCTTAAGGGGCCAGCTTAAAGGGCCAGCTTAAAGGGCCAGCCTTAGAGGGCCAGCTTAAAGGGCCAGCCTTAAGGGGCCAGCTTAAAGGGCCAGCCTTAAAGGGCAAGCCTTAAAGGGCCAGCCTTAGAGGGCCAGCTTAAAGGGCCAGCCTTAGAGGGCCAGCTTAAAGGGCCAGCCTTAAGGGGCCAGCTTAAAGGGCCAGCCTCAAAGGGCCAGCCTTAAAGGGCCAGCTTAAAGGGCCAGCCTTAAAGGGCCAGCTTAAAGGGCCAGCCTTAAAGGGCCAGCCTTAAAGGGCCAGCTTAAAGGGCCAGCTTTAAAGGGCCAGCTTAAAGGGCCAGCCTTAAAGGGCAAGCCTTAAAGGGCCAGCCTTAAAGGGCCAGCCTTAGAGGGCCAGCTTAAAGGGCCAGCCTTAGAGGGCCAGCTTAAAGGGCCAGCCTTAAGGGGCCAGCTTAAAGGGCCAGCCTTAAAGGGCCAGCCTTAAAGGGCCAGTCTTAAAGGGCCAGCCTTAGAGGGCCAGCCTTAAAGGGCCAGCCTTAAAGGGCCAGCCTTAAAGGGCCAGCCTTAGAGGGCCAGCCTTAAAGGGCCAGCTTTAAAGGGCCAGTCTTAAAGGGCCAGCCTTAGAGGGCCAGCCTTAAAGGGCCAGCTTAAAGGGCCAGCCTTAAAGGGCCAGCTTAAAGGGCCGGCCTTAAAGGGCCAGCCTTAAAGGGCCAGCTTAAAGGGCCAGCCTTAAAGGGCCAGCTTAAAGGGCCAGCCTTAGAGGGCCAGCCTTAAGGGGCCAGCTTAAAGGGCCAGCCTTAAAGGGCCAGCCTTAGAGGGCCAGCTTAAAGGGCCAGCCTTAGAGGGCCAGCCTTAAGGGGCCAGCTTAAAGGGCCAGCCTTAAAGGGCCAGCCTTAGATGGCCAGCTTAAAGGGCCAGCCTTAGAGGGCCAGCTTAAAGGGCAAGCCTTAAGGGGCCAGCTTAAAGGGCCAGCCTTAAAGGGCCAGCCTTAAAGGGCCAGTCTTAAAGGGCCAGCCTTAGAGGGCCAGCTTTAAAGGGCCAGCTTAAAGGGCCAGCCTTAAAGGGCCAGCCTTAAAGGGCCAGGTTAAAGGGCCAGCCTTAGAGGGCAAGCCTTAAGGGGCCAGCTTAAAGGGCCAGCCTTATAGGGCCAGCCTTAAAGGGCCAGCTTAAAGGGCCAGCCTTAAAGGGCCAGCTTAAAGGGCCAGCCTTAAAGGGCCAGCCTTAGAGGGCCAGCTTAAAGGGCCAGCCTTAGAGGGCCAGCTTAAAGGGCCAGCCTTAAGGGACCAGCTTAAAGGGCCAGCCTTAAAGGGCCAGTCTTAAAGGGCCAGCCTTAGAGGGCCAGCCTTAAAGGGCCAGCTTAAAGGGCCAGCCTTAAAGGGCCAGCTTAAAGGGCCAGCCTTAAGGGGCCAGCTTAAAGGTCCAGCCTTAAAGGGCAAGCCTTAAAGGGCCAGCCTTAGAATGCCAGCCTTAGAGGGCCAGCTTAAAGGGCCAGCCTTAGAGGGCCAGCTTAAAGGGCCAGCCTTAAGGGGCCAGCTTAAAGGGCCAGCCTCAAAGGGCCAGCCTTAAAGGGCCAGCCTTAAAGGGCCAGCTTAAAGGGCCAGCTTAAAGGGCCAGCCTTAAAGGGCCAGCCTTAAAGGGCCAGCTTAAAGGGCCAGCCTTAAAGGGCCAGCCTTAAAGGGCCAGCTTAAAGGGCCAGCCTTAAAGGGCCAGCTTAAAGGGCCAGCCTTAGAGGGCCAGCTTAAAGGGCCAGCCTTAAGGGGCCAGCTTAAAGGGCCAGCCTTAAAGGGCCAGCCTTAAAGGGCCAGTCTTAAAGGGCCAGCCTTAGAGGGCCAGCCTTAAAGGGCCAGCTTAAAGGGCCAGCCTTAGAGGGCCAGCTTAAAGGGCCAGCCTTAAGGGGCCAGCTTAAAGGGCCAGCCTTAAAGGGCCAGCTTAAAGGGCCAGCCTTAAAGGGCCAGCCTTAAAGGGCCAGCTTAAAGGGCCAGCCTTAAAGGGCCAGCTTAAAGGGCCAGCCTTAAAGGGCAAGCCTTAAAGGGCCAGCCTTAAAGGGCCAGCCTTAGAGGGCCAGCTTAAAGGGCCAGCCTTAGAGGGCCAGCTTAAACAGCCAGCCTTAAGGGGCCAGCTTAAAGGGCCAGCCTTAAAGGGCCAGCCTTAAAGGGCCAGTCTTAAAGGGCCAGCCTTAGAGGACCAGCCTTAAAGGGCCAGCTTAAAGGGCCAGCTTAAAGGGCCAGCCTTAAGGGGGAGGGCTTAAAGGGCCAGCCTTAAAGGGCCTGCCTTAAAGAGCCAGCTTTAAAGGGCCAGCTTAAAGGGCCAGCCTTAAAGGGCCAGCCTTAAAGGGCCAGCTTAAAGGGCCAGCCTTAAGGGGCCAGCTTAAAGGGCCAGCCTTAAAGGGCAAGCCTTAAAGGGCCAGCCTTAAAGGGCCAGCTTAAAGGGTCAGCCTTAAAGGGCCAGCTTAAAGGGCCGGCCTTAAAGGGCCAGCCTTAAGGGGCCAGCTTAAAGGGCCAGCTTAAAGGGCCAGCCTTAGAGGGCCAGCTTAAAGGGCCAGCCTTAAGGGGCCAGCTTAAAGGGCCAGCCTTAAAGGGCAAGCCTTAAAGGGCCAGCCTTAGAGGGCCAGCTTAAAGGGCCAGCCTTAGAGGGCCAGCTTAAAGGGCCAGCCTTAAGGGGCCAGCTTAAAGGGCCAGCCTCAAAGGGCCAGCCTTAAAGGGCCAGCTTAAAGGGCCAGCCTTAAAGGGCCAGCTTAAAGGGCCAGCCTTAAAGGGCCAGCCTTAAAGGGCCAGCTTAAAGGGCCAGCTTTAAAGGGCCAGCTTAAAGGGCCAGCCTTAAAGGGCAAGCCTTAAAGGGCCAGCCTTAAAGGGCCAGCCTTAGAGGGCCAGCTTAAAGGGCCAGCCTTAGAGGGCCAGCTTAAAGGGCCAGCCTTAAGGGGCCAGCTTAAAGGGCCAGCCTTAAAGGGCCAGCCTTAAAGGGCCAGTCTTAAAGGGCCAGCCTTAGAGGGCCAGCCTTAAAGGGCCAGCCTTAAAGGGCCAGCCTTAAAGGGCCAGCCTTAGAGGGCCAGCCTTAAAGGGCCAGCTTTAAAGGGCCAGTCTTAAAGGGCCAGCCTTAGAGGGCCAGCCTTAAAGGGCCAGCTTAAAGGGCCAGCCTTAAAGGGCCAGCTTAAAGGGCCGGCCTTAAAGGGCCAGCCTTAAAGGGCCAGCTTAAAGGGCCAGCCTTAAAGGGCCAGCTTAAAGGGCCAGCCTTAGAGGGCCAGCCTTAAGGGGCCAGCTTAAAGGGCCAGCCTTAAAGGGCCAGCCTTAGAGGGCCAGCTTAAAGGGCCAGCCTTAGAGGGCCAGCCTTAAGGGGCCAGCTTAAAGGGCCAGCCTTAAAGGGCCAGCCTTAGATGGCCAGCTTAAAGGGCCAGCCTTAGAGGGCCAGCTTAAAGGGCAAGCCTTAAGGGGCCAGCTTAAAGGGCCAGCCTTAAAGGGCCAGCCTTAAAGGGCCAGTCTTAAAGGGCCAGCCTTAGAGGGCCAGCTTTAAAGGGCCAGCTTAAAGGGCCAGCCTTAAAGGGCCAGCCTTAAAGGGCCAGGTTAAAGGGCCAGCCTTAGAGGGCAAGCCTTAAGGGGCCAGCTTAAAGGGCCAGCCTTATAGGGCCAGCCTTAAAGGGCCAGCTTAAAGGGCCAGCCTTAAAGGGCCAGCTTAAAGGGCCAGCCTTAAAGGGCCAGCCTTAGAGGGCCAGCTTAAAGGGCCAGCCTTAGAGGGCCAGCTTAAAGGGCCAGCCTTAAGGGACCAGCTTAAAGGGCCAGCCTTAAAGGGCCAGTCTTAAAGGGCCAGCCTTAGAGGGCCAGCCTTAAAGGGCCAGCTTAAAGGGCCAGCCTTAAAGGGCCAGCTTAAAGGGCCAGCCTTAAGGGGCCAGCTTAAAGGTCCAGCCTTAAAGGGCAAGCCTTAAAGGGCCAGCCTTAGAATGCCAGCCTTAGAGGGCCAGCTTAAAGGGCCAGCCTTAGAGGGCCAGCTTAAAGGGCCAGCCTTAAGGGGCCAGCTTAAAGGGCCAGCCTCAAAGGGCCAGCCTTAAAGGGCCAGCCTTAAAGGGCCAGCTTAAAGGGCCAGCTTAAAGGGCCAGCCTTAAAGGGCCAGCCTTAAAGGGCCAGCTTAAAGGGCCAGCCTTAAAGGGCCAGCTTAAAGGGCCAGCCTTAAAGGGCCAGCCTTAGAGGGCCAGCTTAAAGGGCCAGCCTTAGAGGGCCAGCTTAAAGGGCCAGCCTTAAGGGACCAGCTTAAAGGGCCAGCCTTAAAGGGCCAGCCTTAAAGGGCCATCTTAAAGGGCCAGCTTAAAGGGCCAGCCTTAGAGGGCCAGCTTAAAGGGCCAGCCTTAAAGGGCCAGCTTAAAGGGCCAGCCTTAAAGGGCAAGCCTTAAAGGGCCAGCCTTAGAGGGCCAGCCTTAGAGGGCCAGCTTAAAGGGCCAGCCTTAGAGGGCCAGCTTAAAGGGCCAGCCTTAGAGGGCCAGCTTAAAGGGCCAGCCTCAAAGGGCCAGCCTTAAAGGGCCAGCCTTAAAGGGCCAGCTTAAAGGGCCAGCCTTAAAGGGCCAGCTTAAAGGGCCAGCCTTAAAGGGCCAGCCTTAAAGGGCCAGCTTAAAGGGCCAGCCTTAAAGGGCCAGCTTAAAGGGCCAGCCTTAAAGGGCAAGCCTTAAAGGGCCAGCCTTAAAGGGCCAGCCTTAAAGGGCCAGCTTAAAGGGCCAGCCTTAAAGGGCCAGCTTAAAGGGCCAGCCTTAAAGGGCCAGCTTAAAGGGCCAGCCTTAGAGGGCCAGCTTAAAGGGCCAGCCTTAAGGGGCCAGCTTAAAGGGCCAGCCTTAAAGGGCCAGCCTTAAAGGGCCAGTCTTAAAGGGCCAGCCTTAGAGGGCCAGCCTTAAAGGGCCAGCTTAAAGGGCCAGCCTTAAAGGGCCAGCCTTAGAGGGCCAGCTTAAAGGGCCAGCCTTAGAGGGCCAGCTTAAAGGGCCAGCCTTAAGGGGCCAGCTTAAAGGGCCAGCCTTAAAGGGCCAGCCTTAAGGGGCCAGCTTAAAGGGCCAGCCTTAAAGGGCCAGCCTTAAAGGGCCAGCTTAAAGGGCCAGCCTTAAAGGGCCAGCTTAAAGGGCCAGCCTTAAAGGGCCAGCTTAAAGGGCCGGCCTTAAAGGGCCAGCCTTAAGGGGCCAGCTTAAAGGGCCAGCTTAAAGGGCCAGCCTTAGAGGGCCAGCTTAAAGGGCCAGCCTTAAGGGGCCAGCTTAAAGGGCCAGCCTTAAAGGGCAAGCCTTAAAGGGCCAGCCTTAGAGGGCCAGCTTAAAGGGCCAGCCTTAGAGGGCCAGCTTAAAGGGCCAGCCTTAAGGGGCCAGCTTAAAGGGCCAGCCTCAAAGGGCCAGCCTTAAAGGGCCAGCTTAAAGGGCCAGCCTCAAAGGGCCAGCCTTAAAGGGCCAGCTTAAAGGGCCAGCCTTAAAGGGCCAGCTTAAAGGGCCAGCCTTAAAGGGCCAGCCTTAAAGGGCCAGCTTAAAGGGCCAGCTTTAAAGGGCCAGCTTAAAGGGCCAGCCTTAAAGGGCCAGCCTTAAAGGGCCAGCCTTAAAGGGCCAGCCTTAGAGGGCCAGCTTAAAGGGCCAGCCTTAAGGGGCCAGCTTAAAGGGCCAGCTTAAAGGGCCAGCCTTAGAGGGCCAGCTTAAAGGGCCAGCTTAAAGGGCCAGCCTTAAAGGGCAAGCCTTAAAGGGCCAGCCTTAGAGGGCCAGCTTAAAGGGCCAGCCTTAGAGGGCCAGCTTAAAGGGCCAGCCTTAAGGGGCCAGCCTTAAAGGGCCAGCCTTAAAGGGCCAGCCTTAAGGGACCAGCTTAAAGGGCCAGCCTTAAAGGGCCAGTCTTAAAGGGCCAGCCTTAAAGGGCCAGCTTAAAGGGCCAGCCTTAAAGGGCCAGCTTAAAAGGCCAGCCTTAAAGGGCCAGCTTAAAGGGCCAGCCTTAGATGGCCAGCCTTAAGGGGCCAACTTAAAGGGCCAGCTTAAAGGGCCAGCCTTAAAGGGCCAGCCTTAAAGGGCCAGCCTTAAAGGGCCAGCCTTAAAGGGCCAGCCTTAAAGGGCCAGCTTAAAGGGCCAGCTTAAAGGGCCAGCCTTAGAGGGCCAGCTTAAAGGGCCAGCCTTAAGGGGCCAGCTTAAAGGGCCAGCCTTAAAGGGCAAGCCTTAAAGGGCCAGCCTTAGAGGGCCAGCCTTAGAGGGCCAGCTTAAAGGGCCAGCCTTAGAGGGCCAGCTTAAAGGGCCAGCCTTAAGGGGCCAGCTTAAAGGGCCAGCCTCAAAGGGCCAGCCTCAAAGGGCCAGCTTAAAGGGCCAGCCTTAAAGGGCCAGCTTAAAGGGCCAGCCTTAAAGGGCCAGCCTTAAAGGGCCATCTTAAAGGGCCAGCCTTAAAGGGCAAGCCTTAAAGGGCCAGCCTTAAAGGGCCAGCCTTAAAGGGCCAGCTTAAAGGGCCAGCCTTAAAGGGCCAGCCTTAAAGGGCCAGCTTAAAGGGCCAGCCTTAAAGGGCCAGCTTAAAGGGCCAGCCTTAGAGGGCCAGCTTAAAGGGCCAGCCTTAAGGGGCCAGCTTAAAGGGCCAGCCTTAAAGGGCCAGCCTTAAAGGGCCAGTCTTAAAGGGCCAGCCTTAGAGGGCCAGCCTTAAAGGGCCAGCTTAAAGGGCCAGCCTTAGAGGGCCAGCTTAAAGGGCCAGCCTTAAGGGGCCAGCTTAAAGGGCCAGCCTTAAAGGGCCAGCTTAAAGGGCCAGCCTTAAAGGGCCAGCCTTAAAGGGCCAGCTTAAAGGGCCAGCCTTAAAGGGCCAGCTTAAAGGGCCAGCCTTAAATGGCAAGCCTTAAAGGGCCAGCCTTAAAGGGCCAGCCTTAGAGGGCCAGCTTAAAGGGCCAGCCTTAGAGGGCCAGCTTAAACAGCCAGCCTTAAGGGGCCAGCTTAAAGGGCCAGCCTTAAAGGGCCAGTCAAAAGAGGGCCAGCCTTAGAGGACCAGCCTTAAAGGGCCAGCTTAAAGGGCCAGCTTAAAGGGCCAGCCTTAAGGGGGAGGGCTTAAAGGGCCAGCCTTAAAGGGCCTGCCTTAAAGGGCCAGCTTTAAAGGGCCAGCTTAAAGGGCCAGCCTTAAAGGGCCAGCCTTAAAGGGCCAGCTTAAAGGGCCAGCCTTAAGGGGCCAGCTTAAAGGGCCAGCCTTAAAGGGCAAGCCTTAAAGGGCCAGCCTTAGAGGGCCAGCTTAAAGGGCCAGCCTTAGAGGGCCTGCTTAAAGGGCCAGCCTTAAGGGGCCAGCTTAAAGGGCCAGCCTTAAAGGGCCAGCCTTAAAGGGCCAGCTTAAAGGGCCAGCCTTAAAGGGCCAGCTTAAAGGGCCGGCCTTAAAGGGCCAGCCTTAAGGGGCCAGCTTAAAGGGCCAGCTTAAAGGGCCAGCCTTAGAGGGCCAGCTTAAAGGGCCAGCCTTAAGGGGCCAGCTTAAAGGGCCAGCCTTAAAGGGCAAGCCTTAAAGGGCCAGCCTTAGAGGGCCAGCTTAAAGGGCCAGCCTTAGAGGGCCAGCTTAAAGGGCCAGCCTTAAGGGGCCAGCTTAAAGGGCCAGCCTCAAAGGGCCAGCCTTAAAGGGCCAGCTTAAAGGGCCAGCCTTAAAGGGCCAGCTTAAAGGGCCAGCCTTGAAGGGCCAGCCTTAAAGGGCCAGCTTAAAGGGCCAGCTTTAAAGGGCCAGCTTAAAGGGCCAGCCTTAAAGGGCAAGCCTTAAAGGGCCAGCCTTAAAGGGCCAGCCTTAGAGGGCCAGCTTAAAGGGCCAGCCTTAGAGGGCCAGCTTAAAGGGCCAGCCTTAAGGGGGCAGCTTAAAGGGCCAGCCTTAAAGGGCCAGCCTTAAAGGGCCAGTCTTAAAGGGCCAGCCTTAGAGGGCCAGCCTTAAAGGGCCAGCCTTAAAGGGCCAGCCTTAAAGGGCCAGCCTTAGAGGGCCAGCCTTAAAGGGCCAGCTTTAAAGGGCCAGTCTTAAAGGGCCAGCCTTAGAGGGCCAGCCTTAAAGGGCCAGCTTAAAGGGCCAGCCTTAAAGGGCCAGCTTAAAGGGCCGGCCTTAAAGGGCCAGCCTTAAAGGGCCAGCTTAAAGGGCCAGCCTTAAAGGGCCAGCTTAAAGGGCCAGCCTTAGAGGGCCAGCCTTAAGGGGCCAGCTTAAAGGGCCAGCCTTAAAGGGCCAGCCTTAGAGGGCCAGCTTAAAGGGCCAGCCTTAGAGGGCCAGCCTTAAGGGGCCAGCTTAAAGGGCCAGCCTTAAAGGGCCAGCCTTAGATGGCCAGCTTTAAAGGGCCAGTCTTAAAGGGCCAGCCTTAGAGGGCCAGCCTTAAAGGGCCAGCTTAAAGGGCCAGCCTTAAAGGGCCAGCTTAAAGGGCCGGCCTTAAAGGGCCAGCCTTAAAGGGCCAGCTTAAAGGGCCAGCCTTAAAGGGCCAGCCTTAAAGGGCCAGCCTTAAAGGGCCAGCCTTAAGGGGCCAGCTTAAAGGGCCAGCCTTAAAGGGCCAGCCTTAAAGGGCAAGCCTTAAAGGGCCAGCCTTAGAGGGCCAGCTTAAAGGGCCAGCCGTAGAGGACCTGCTTAAAGGGCCAGCCTTAAGGGGCCAGCTTAAAGGGCCAGCCTTAAAGGGCAAGCCTTAAAGGGCCAGCCTTAGAGGGCCAGCTTAAAGGGCCAGCCTTAGAGGGCCAGCTTAAAGGGCCAGCCTTAAGGGGCCAGCTTAAAGGGCCAGCCTCAAAGGGCCAGCCTTAAAGGGCCAGCTTAAAGGGCCAGCCTTAAAGGGCCAGCTTAAAGGGCCAGCCTTAAAGGGCCAGCCTTAAAGGGCCAGCTTAAAGGGCCAGCCTTAAAGGGCCAGCTTAAAGGGCCAGCCTTAAAGGGCAAGCCTTAAAGGGCCAGCCTTAGAGGGCCAGCTTAAAGGGCCAGCCTTAGAGGGCCAGCTTAAAGGGCCAGCCTTAAGGGGCCAGCTTAAAGGGCCAGCCTTAGATGGCCAGCCTTAAGGGGCCAGCTTAAAGGGCCAGCCTTAAAGGGCCAGCCTTAAAGGGCCAGCCTTAAAGGGCCAGCCTTAAAGGGCCAGCCTTAAAGGGCCAGCTTAAAGGGCCAGCCTTAAGGGGCCAGCTTAAAGGGCCAGCCTTAAAGGGCAAGCCTTAAAGGGCCAGCCTTAGAGGGCCAGCTTAAAGGGCCAGCCTTAGAGGGCCAGCTTAAAGGGCCAGCCTTAAGGGGCCAGCTTAAAGGGCCAGCATTAAAGGGCCAGCCTTAAAGGGCCAGCTTTAAAGGGCCAGCTTAAAGGGCCAGCCTTAAAGGGCCAGCCTTAAAGGGCCAGCTTAAAGGGCCAGCCTTAAGGGGCCAGCTTAAAGGGCCAGCCTTAAAGGGCAAGCCTTAAAGGGCCAGCCTTAGAGGGCCAGCTTAAAGGGCCAGCCTTAGAGGGCCTGCTTAAAGGGCCAGCCTTAAGGGGCCAGCTTAAAGGGCCAGTCTTAAAGGGCCAGCCTTAAAGGGCCAGCTTAAAGGGCCAGCCTTAAAGGGCCAGCTTAAAGGGCCGGCCTTAAAGGGCCAGCCTTAAAGGGCCAGCTTATAGGGCAAGCCTTAAAGGGCCAGCCTTAAAGGGCCAGCCTTAAAGGGCCAGCTTAAAGGGCCAGCTTAAAGGGCCAGCCTTAAGGGGCCAGCTTAAAGGGCCAGCCTTAAAGGGCAAGCCTTAAAGGGCCAGCCTTAGAGGGCCAGCCTTAGAGGGCCAGCTTAAAGGGCCAGCCTTAGAGGGCCAGCTTAAAGGGCCAGCCTTAATGGGCCAGCTTAAAGGGCCAGCCTCAAAGGGCCAGCCTTAAAGGGCCAGCCTTAAAGGGCCAGCTTAAAGGGCCAGCCTTAAAGGGCCAGCTTAAAGGGCCAGCCTTAGAGGGCCAGCCTTAAAGGGCCAGCTTAAAGGGCCAGCCTTAAAGGGCCAGCTTAAAGGGCCAGCCTTAAAGGGCCAGCTTAAAGGGCCAGCCTTAGATGGCCAGCCTTAAGGGGCCAGCTTAAAGGGCCAGCCTTAAGGGGCCAGCTTAAAGGGCCAGCCTTAAAGGGCCAGCCTTAAAGGGCCAGCTTAAAGGGCCAGCCTTAGATGGCCAGCCTTAAGGGGCCAGCTTAAAGGGCCAGCCTTAAGGGGCCAGCTTAAAGGGCCAGCCTTAAAGGGCCAGCCTTAAAGGGCCAGCCTTAGAGGGCCAGCTTAAAGGGCCAGCCTTAGAGGGCCAGCTTAAAGGGCCAGCCTTAAGGGGCCAGCTTAAAGGGCCAGCCTTAAAGGGCCAGCCTTAAAGGGCCAGCCTTAGAGGGCCAGCCTTAAGGGGCCAGCTTAAAGGGCCAGCCTTAAAGGGCCAGCCTTAAAGGGCCAGCTTAAAGGGCCAGCCTTAAAGGGCCAGCCTTAAAGGGCCAGCTTAAAGGGCCAGCCTTAAAGGGCCAGCTTAAAGGGCCAGCCTTAAAGGGCAAGCCTTAAAGGGCCAGCCTTAGAGGGCCAGCTTAAAGGGCCAGCCTTAGAGGGCCAGCTTAAAGGGCCAGCCTTAAGGGGCCAGCTTAAAGGGCCAGCCTTAGATGGCCAGCCTTAAGGGGCCAGCTTAAAGGGCCAGCCTTAAAGGGCCAGCCTTAAAGGGCCAGCCTTAAAGGGCCAGCCTTAAAGGGCCAGCCTTAAAGGGCCAGCTTAAAGGGCCAGCCTTAAGGGGCCAGCTTAAAGGGCCAGCCTTAAAGGGCAAGCCTTAAAGGGCCAGCCTTAGAGGGCCAGCTTAAAGGGCCAGCCTTAGAGGGCCAGCTTAAAGGGCCAGCCTTAAGGGGCCAGCTTAAAGGGCCAGCATTAAAGGGCCAGCCTTAAAGGGCCAGCTTTAAAGGGCCAGCTTAAAGGGCCAGCCTTAAAGGGCCAGCCTTAAAGGGCCAGCTTAAAGGGCCAGCCTTAAGGGGCCAGCTTAAAGGGCCAGCCTTAAAGGGCCAGCTTAAAGGGCCAGCCTTAGAGGGCCAGCCTTAAAGGGCCAGCTTAAAGGGCCAGCCTTAAAGGGCCAGCTTAAAGGGCCAGCCTTAAAGGGCCAGCTTAAAGGGCCAGCCTTAGATGGCCAGCCTTAAGGGGCCAGCTTAAAGGGCCAGCCTTAAGGGGCCAGCTTAAAGGGCCAGCCTTAAAGGGCCAGCTTACAGGGCCAGCCTTAAAGGGCCAGCTTAAAGGGCCAGCCTTAGAGGGCCAGCCCTAAGGGGCCAGCTTAAAGGGCCAGCCTTAAAGGGCCAGCCTTAAAGGGCCAGCCTTAGAGGGCCAGCTTAAAGGGCCAACCTTAAAGGGCCAGCTTAAAAGGCCAGCCTTAGAGGGCCAGCTTTAAAGGGCCAGCTTAAAGGGCCAGCCTTAAAGGGCCAGCTTAAAGGGCCAGCCTTAGAGGGCCAGCTTAAAGGGCCAGCCTTAAGGGGCCAGCTTAAAGGGCCAGCCTTAAAGGGCAAGCCTTAAAGGGCCAGCCTTAGAGGGCCTGCCTTAAAGGGCAAGCCTTAAAGGGCCAGCCTTAAAGGGCCAGCCTTAGAGGGCCAGCTTAAAGGGCCAGCCTTAGAGGGCCAGCTTAAAGGGCCAGCCTTAAGGGGCCATCTTAAAGGGCCAGCCTTAAAGGGCCAGCCTTAAAAGGCCAGTCTTAAAGGGCCAGCCTTAGAGGGCCAGCCTTAAAGGGCCAGCTTAAAGGGCCAGCCTTAAAGGGCCAGCTTAAAGGGCCAGCCTTAAAGGGCCAGCTTAAAGGGCCAGGCTTAGATGGCCAGCCTTAAGGGGCCAGCTTAAAGGGCCAGCCTTAAAGGGCCAGCCTTAGAGGGCCAGCCTTAAAGGGCCAGCCTTAAAGGGCCAGCCTTAAAGGGCCATCCTTAGATGGCCAGCCTTAAAGGGCCAGCTTAAAGGGCCAGCCTTAAAGGGCCAGCTTACAGGGCCAGCCTTAAAGGGCAAGCCTTAAAGGGCCAGCCTTAAAGGGCCAGCCTTAGAGGGCCAGCTTAAAGGGCCAGCCTTAGAGGGCCAGCTTAAAGGGCCAGCCTTAAGGGGCCAGCTTAAAGGGCCAGCCTTAAAGGGCCAATCTTAAAGGGCCAGTCTTAAAGGGCCAGCCTTAGAGGGCCAGCCTTAAAGGGCCAGCTTAAAGGGCCAGCCTTAAAGGGCCAGCTTAAAGGGCCAGCCTTAAAGGGCCAGCTTAAAGGGCCAGCCTTAGATGGCCAGCCTTAAGGGGCCAGCTTAAAGGGCCAGCCTTAAAGGGCCAGCCTTAAAGGGCCAGCCTTAAAGGGCCAGCCTTAAAGGGCCAGCCTTAGAGGGCCAGCTTAAAGGGCCAGCCTTAGAGGGCCAGCTTAAAGGGCCAGCTTTAAGGGGCCAGCTTAAAGGGCCAGCCTTAAAGGGCCAGTCTTAAAGGGCCAGCCTTAGAGGACCAGACTTAAAGGGCCAGCTTAAAGGGCCAGCCTTAAAGGGCCAGCTTAAAGGGCCAGCCTTAAAGGGCCAGCTTAAAGGGCCAGCCTTAAAGGGCCAGCCTTAGAGGGCCAGCTTAAAGGGCCAGCCTTAAAGGGCCAGCTTAAAAGGCCAGCCTTAGAGGGCCAGCTTTACAGGGCCAGCTTAAAGGGCCAGCCTTAAAGGGCCAGCTTAAAGGGGCCAGCCTTAGAGTGCCAGCTTAAAGGGCCAGCCTTAAAAGGCCAGTCTTAAAGGGCCAGCCTTAAAGGGCCAGCCTTAAAGGGCCAGCTTAAAGGGCCAGCCTTAGATGGCCAGCCTTAAGGGGCCAGCTTAAAGGGCCAGCCTTAAAGGGCCAGCCTTAAAGGGCCAGCTTTAAAGGGCCAGCTTAAAGGGCCAGCCTTAAAGGGCCAGCTTAAAGGGCCAGCCTTAAAGGGCCAGCCTTAAAGGGCCAGCCTTAAAGGGCCAGCTTAAAGGGCCAGCCTTAAAGGGCCAGCCTTAAAGGGCCAGCTTACAGGGCCAGCCTTAAAGGGCCAGCTTAAAGGGCCAGCCTTAGAGGGCCAGCCCTAAGGGGCCAGCTTAAAGGGCCAGCCTTAAAGGGCCAGCCTTAAAGGGCCAGCCTTAGAGGGCCAGCTTAAAGGGCCAGCCTTAAAGGGCCAGCTTAAAAGGCCAGCCTTAGAGGGCCAGCCTTAAAGGGCCAGCTTAAAAGGCCAGCCTTAGAGGGCCAGCTTTACAGGGCCAGCTTAAAGGGCCAGCCTTAAAGGGCCAGCTTAAAGGGCCAGCCTTAAAGGGCCAGCCTTAAAGGGCCAGCCTTAAAGGGCCAGCTTAAAGGGCCAGCCTTAAAGGGCCAGCCTTAAAGGGCCAGCTTACAGGGCCAGCCTTAAAGGGAAAGCTTAAAGGGCCAGCTTTAGAGGGCCAGCCCTAAGGGGCCAGCTTAAAGGGCCAGCCTTAAAGGGCCAGCCTTAGAGGGCCAGCTTAAAGGGCCAGCCTTAAAGGGCCAGCTTAAAAGGCCAGCCTTAGAGGGCCAGCTTTACAGGGCCAGCTTAAAGGGCCAGCCTTAAAGGGCCAGCTTAAAGGGCCAGCCTTAGAGGGCCAGCTTAAAGGGCCAGCCTTAAGGGGCCAGCTTAAAGGGCCAGCCTTAAAGGGCAAGCCTTAAAGGGCCAGCCTTAGAGGGCCTGCCTTAAAGGGCAAGCCTTAAAGGGCCAGCCTTAAAGGGCCAGCCTTAGAGGGCCAGCTTAAAGGGCCAGCCTTAGAGGGCCAGCTTAAAGGGCCAGCCTTAAGGGGCCAGCTTAAAGGGCCAGCCTTAAAGGGCCAGCCTTAAAAGGCCAGTCTTAAAGGGCCAGCCTTAGAGGGCCAGCCTTAAAGGGCCAGCTTAAAGGGCCAGCCTTAAAGGGCCAGCTTAAAGGGCCAGCCTTAAAGGGCCAGCTTAAAGGGCCAGCCTTAGATGGCCAGCCTTAAGGGGCCAGCTTAAAGGGCCAGCCTTAGAGGGCCAGCCTTAAAGGGCCAGCCTTAAAGGGCCAGCCTTAAAGGGCCAGCTTAAAGGGCCAGCCTTAAGGGGCCAGCTTAAAGGGCCAGCCTTAAAGGGCAAGCCTTAAAGGGCCAGCCTTAAAGGGCCAGCCTTAAAGGGCCAGCTTAAAGGGCCAGCCTTAAAGGGCCAGCTTAAAGGGCCAGCCTTAAAGGGCCAGCCTTAAAGGGCCAGCTTAAAGGGCCTGCCTTAGAGGGCCAGCTTAAAGGGCCAGCCTTAAGGGGCCAGCTTAAAGGGCCAGCCTTAAGGGGCCAGCTTAAAGGGCCAGCCTTAAAGGGCAAGCCTTAAAGGGCCAGCCTTAGAGGGCCAGCTTAAAGGGCCAGCCTTAGAGGGCCAGCTTAAAGGGCCAGCCTTAAGGGGCCAGCTTAAAGGGCCAGCCTCAAAGGGCCAGCCTTAAAGGGCCAGCTTAAAGGGCCAGCCTTAAAGGGCCAGCTTAAAGGGCCAGCCTTAAAGGGCCAGCCTTAAAGGGCCAGCTTAAAGGGCCAGCCTTAAAGGGCCAGCTTAAAGGGCCAGCCTTAAAGGGCAAGCCTTAAAGGGCCAGCCTTAAAGGGCCAGCCTTAGAGGGCCAGCTTAAAGGGCCAGCCTTAGAGGGCCAGCTTAAAGGGCCAGCCTTAAGGGGCCAGCTTAAAGGGCCAGCCTTAAAGGGCCAGCCTTAAAGGGCCAGTCTTAAAGGGCCAGCCTTAGAGGACCAGCCTTAAAGGGCCAGCTTAAAGGGCCAGCCTTAAAGGGCCAGCTTAAAGGGCCAGCCTTAAAGGGCCAGCTTAAAGGGCCAGCCTTAGAGGGCCAGCCCTAAGGGGCCAGCTTAAAGGGCCAGCCTTAAAGGGCCAGCCTTAAAGGGCCAGCCTTAGAGGGCCAGCTTAAAGGGCCAGCCTTAAAGGGCCAGCTTAAAAGGCCAGCCTTAGAGGGCCAGCTTTACAGGGCCAGCTTAAAGGGCCAGCCTGAAAGGGCCAGCTTAAAGGGCCAGCCTTAGAGTGCCAGCTTAAAGGGCCAGCCTTAAAGGGCCAGCCTTAAAAGGCCAGTCTTAAAGGGCCAGCCTTAAAGGGCCAGCCTTAAAGGGCCAGCTTAAAGGGCCAGCCTTAGATGGCCAGCCTTAAGGGGCCAGCTTAAAGGGCCAGCCTTAAAGGGCCAGCCTTAAAGGGCCAGCTTTAAAGGGCCAGCTTAAAGGGCCAGCCTTAAAGGGCCAGCTTAAAGGGCCAGCCTTAAAGGGCCAGCCTTAAAGGGCCAGCCTTAAAGGGCCAGCTTAAAGGGCCAGCCTTAAAGGGCCAGCCTTAAAGGGCCAGCTTACAGGGCCAGCCTTAAAGGGCCAGCTTAAAGGGCCAGCCTTAGAGGGCCAGCCCTAAGGGGCCAGCTTAAAGGGCCAGCCTTAAAGGGCCAGCCTTAGAGGGCCAGCTTAAAGGGCCAGCCTTAAAGGGCCAGCTTAAAAGGCCAGCCTTAGAGGGCCAGCTTTACAGGGCCAGCTTAAAGGGCCAGCCTTAAAGGGCCAGCTTAAAGGGCCAGCCTTAAAGGGCCAGCCTTAAAGGGCCAGCCTTAAAGGGCCAGCTTAAAGGGCCAGCCTTAAAGGGCCAGCCTTAAAGGGCCAGCTTACAGGGCCAGCCTTAAAGGGCCAGCTTAAAGGGCCAGCCTTAGAGGGCCAGCCCTAAGGGGCCAGCTTAAAGGGCCAGCCTTAAAGGGCCAGCCTCAGAGGGCCAGCTTAAAGGGCCAGCCTTAAAGGGCCAGCTTAAAAGGCCAGCCTTAGAGGGCCAGCTTTACAGGGCCAGCTTAAAGGGCCAGCCTTAAAGGGCCAGCTTAAAGGGCCAGCCTTAGAGGGCCAGCTTAAAGGGCCAGCCTTAAGGGGCCAGCTTAAAGGGCCAGCCTTAAAGGGCAAGCCTTAAAGGGCCAGCCTTAGAGGGCCTGCCTTAAAGGGCAAGCCTTAAAGGGCCAGCCTTGAAGGGCCAGCCTTAGAGGGCCAGCTTAAAGGGCCAGCCTTAGAGGGCCAGCTTAAAGGGCCAGCCTTAAGGGGCCAGCTTAAAGGGCCAGCCTTAAAGGGCCAGCCTTAAAAGGCCAGTCTTAAAGGGCCAGCCTTAGAGGGCCAGCCTTAAAGGGCCAGCTTAAAGGGCCAGCCTTAAAGGGCCAGCTTAAAGGGCCAGCCTTAAAGGGCCAGCTTAAAGGGCCAGCCTTAGATGGCCAGCCTTAAGGGGCCAGCTTAAAGGGCCAGCCTTAGAGGGCCAGCCTTAAAGGGCCAGCCTTAAAGGGCCAGCCTTAAAGGGCCAGCTTTAGAGGGCCAGCCTTAAAGGGCCAGCTTAAAGGGCCAGCCTTTGAGGTCCAGCCTTAGAGGCCCAGCCTTAAAGGGCCAGCTTAAAGGGCCAGCCTTAGAGGACCAGCTTAAAGGGCCAGCCTTAAGGGGCCAGCTTAAAGGGCCAGCCTTAAAGGGCCAGCCTTAAAGGGCCAGCTTAAAGGGCCAGCCTTAAAGGGCCAGCTTAAAGGGCCAGCCTTAAAGGGCCAGCCTTAAAGGGCCAGCTTAAATGGCCAGCCTTAAAGGGCCAGCTTAAAGGGCCAGCCTTAAAGGGCAAGCCTTAAAGGGCCAGCCTTAAAGGGCCAGCCTTAGAGGGCCAGCTTAAAGGGCCAGCCTTAGAGGGCCAGCTTAAAGGGCCAGCCTTAAGGGGCCAGCTTAAAGGGCCAGCCTTAAAAGGCCAGTCTTAAAGGGCCAGCCTTAGAGGGCCAGCCTTAAAGGGCCAGCTTAAGGGGCCAGCCTTAAAGGGCCAGCTTAAAGGGCCAGCCTTAAAGGGCCAGCTTAAAGGGCCAGCCTTAGATGGCCAGCCTTAAGGGGCCAGCTTAAAGGGCCAGCCTTAAAGGGCTAGCCTTAAAGGGCCAGCCTTAGAGGGCCAGCCTTAAAGGGCCAGCCTTAAAGGGCCAGCCTTAAAGGGCCAGCCTTAGGGGGCCAGCCTTAAAGGGCCAGCTTAAAGGGCCAGCCTTAGAGGGCCAGCTTAAAGGGCCAGCCTTAGAGGGCCAGCTTAAAGGGCCAGCCTTAAGGGGCCAGCTTAAAGGGCCAGCCTTAAAGGGCCAATCTTAAAGGGCCAGTCTTAAAGGGCCAGCCTTAGAGGGCCAGCCTTAAAGGGCCAGCTTAAAGGGCCAGCCTTAAAGGGCCAGCTTAAAGGGCCAGCCTTAAAGGGCCAGCTTAAAGGGCCAGCCTTAGATGGCCAGCCTTAAGGGGCCAGCTTAAAGGGCCAGCCTTAAAGGGCCAGCCTTAAAGGGCCAGCCTTAAAGGGCCAGCCTTAAAGGGCCAGCTTAAAGGGCCAGCCTTAAGGGGCCAGCTTAAAGGGCCAGCCTTAAAGGGCAAGCCTTAAAGGGCCAGCCTTAAAGGGCCAGCCTTAAAGGGCCAGCTTAAAGGGCCAGCCTTAAAGGGCCAGCTTAAAGGGCCAGCCTTAAAGGGCCAGCCTTAAAGGGCCAGCTTAAAGGGCCAGCCTTAGAGGGCCAGCTTAAAGGGCCAGCCTTAAGGGGCCAGCTTAAAGGGCCAGCCTTAAAGGGCAAGCCTTAAAGGGCCAGCCTTAGAGGGCCAGCTTAAAGGGCCAGCCTTAGAGGGCCAGCTTAAAGGGCCAGCCTTAAGGGGCCAGCTTAAAGGGCCAGCCTCAAAGGGCCAGCCTTAAAGGGCCAGCTTAAAGGGCCAGCCTTAAAGGGCCAGCTTAAAGGGCCAGCCTTAAAGGGCCAGCCTTAAAGGGCCAGCTTAAAGGGCCAGCCTTAAAGGGCAAGCCTTAAAGGGCCAGCCTTAAAGGGCCAGCCTTAGAGGGCCAGCTTAAAGGGCCAGCCTTAGAGGGCCAGCTTAAAGGGCCAGCCTTAAGGGGCCAGCTTAAAGGGCCAGCCTTAAAGGGCCAGCCTTAAAGGGCCAGTCTTAAAGGGCCAGCCTTAGAGGACCAGCCTTAAAGGGCCAGCTTAAAGGGCCAGCCTTAAAGGGCCAGCTTAAAGGGCCAGCCTTAAAGGGCCAGCTTAAAGGGCCAGCCTTAGATGGCCAGCCTTAAGGGGCCAGCTTAAAGGGCCAGCCTTAAAGGGCCAGCCTTAAAGGGCCAGCCTTAAAGGGCCAGCCTTAAAGGGCCAGCCTTAAAGGGCCAGCTTAAAGGGCCAGCCTTAAGGGGCCAGCTTAAAGGGCCAGCCTTAAAGGGCAAGCCTCAAAGGGCCAGCCTTAGAGGGCCAGCTTAAAGGGCCAGCCTTAGAGGGCCAGCTTAAAGGGCCAGCCTTAAGGGGCAAGCTTAAAGGGCCAGCCTTAAAGGGCCAGCCTTAAAGGGCCAGCTTTAAAGGGCCAGCTTAAAGGGCCAGCCTTAAAGGGCCAGCCTTAAAGGGCCAGCTTAAAGGGCCAGCCTTAAGGGGCCAGCTTAAAGGGCCAGCCTTAAAGGGCAAGCCTTAAAGGGCCAGCCTTAGAGGGCCAGCTTAAAGGGCCAGCCTTAGAGGGCCTGCTTAAAGGGCCAGCCTTAAGGGGCCAGCTTAAAGAGCCAGCCTTAAAGGGCCAGCCTTAAAGGGCCAGCCTTAAAGGGCCAGCTTAAAGGGCCAGCCTTAAAGGGCCAGCTTAAAGGGCCAGCCTTAAAGGGCCAGCTTAAAGGGCCGGCCTTAAAGGGCCAGCCTTAAAGGGCCAGCTTAAAGGGCCAGCCTTAAAGGGCCAGCTTAAAGGGCCAGCCTTAGAGGGCCAGCCTTAAGGGGCCAGCTTAAAGGGCCAGCCTTAAAGGGCCAGCCTTAGAGGGCCAGCTTAAAGGGCCAGCCTTAAAGGGCCAGCTTAAAGGGCCAGCCTTAGAGGGCCAGCTTAAAGGGCCAGCCTTAAAGGGCCAGCTTAAAGGGCCAGCCTTAGAGGGCCAGCTTAAAGGGCCAGCCTTAAGGGGCCAGCTTAAAGGGCCAGCCTTAAAGGGCAAGCCTTAAAGGGCCAGCCTTAGAGGGCCAGTCTTAGAGGGCCAGCTTAAAGGGCCAGCCTTAGAGGGCCAGCTTAAAGGGCCAGCCTTAAGGGGCCAGCTTAAAGGGCCAGCCTCAAGGGGCCAGCTTAAAGGGCCAGCCTCAAAGGGCCAGCCTTAAAGGGCCAGCCTTAAAGGGCCAGCTTAAAGGGCCAGCCTTAAAGGGCCAGCTTAAAGGGCCAGCCTTAAAGGGCCAGCCTTAAAGGGCCAGCTTAAAGGGCCAGCCTTAAAGGGCCAGCTTAAAGGGCCAGCCTTAAAGGGCAAGCCTTAAAGGGCCAGCCTTAAAGGGCCAGCCTTAGAGGGCCAGCTTAAAGGGCCAGCCTTAGAGGGCCAGCTTAAAGGGCCAGCCTTAAGGGGCCAGCTTAAAGGGCCAGCCTTAAAGGGCCAGCCTTAAAGGGCCAGTCTTAAAGGGCCAGCCTTAGAGGGCCAGCCTTAAAGGGCCAGCTTAAAGGGCCAGCCTTATAGGGCCAGCTTAAAGGGCCAGCCTTAAAGGGCCAGCTTAAAGGGCCAGCCTTAGATGGCCAGCCTTAAGGGGCCAGCTTAAAGGGCCAGCCTTAAAGGGCCAGCTTAAAGGGCCAGCCTTAAAGGGCAAGCCTTAAAGGGCCAGCCTTAAAGGGCCAGCCTTAGAGGGCCAGCTTAAAGGGCCAGCCTTAGAGGGCCAGCTTAAAGGGCCAGCCTTAAGGGGCCAGCTTAAAGGGCCAGCCTTAAAAGGCCAGTCTTAAAGGGCCAGCCTTAAAGGGCCAGCTTAAAGGGCCAGCCTTAGAGGGCCAGCCCTAAGGGGCCAGCTTAAAGGGCCAGCCTTAAAGGGCCAGCCTTAGAGGGCCAGCTTAAAGGGCCAGCCTTAAAGGGCCAGCTTAAAAGGCCAGCCTTAGAGGGCCAGCTTTACAGGGCCAGCTTAAAGGGCCAGCCTTAAAGGGCCAGCTTAAAGGGCCAGCCTTAAAGGGCCAGCTTAAAAGGCCAGCCTTAGAGGGCCAGCTTTACAGGGCCAGCTTAAAGGGCCAGCCTTAAAGGGCCAGCTTAAAGGGCCAGCCTTAGAGGGCCAGCTTAAAGGGCCAGCCTTAAGGGGCCAGCTTAAAGGGCCAGCCTTAAAGGGCAAGCCTTAAAGGGCCAGCCTTAGAGGGCCTGCCTTAAAGGGCAAGCCTTAAAGGGCCAGCCTTGAAGGGCCAGCCTTAGAGGGCCAGCTTAAAGGGCCAGCCTTAGAGGGCCAGCTTAAAGGGCCAGCCTTAAGGGGCCAGCTTAAAGGGCCAGCCTTAAAGGGCCAGCCTTAAAAGGCCAGTCTTAAAGGGCCAGCCTTAGAGGGCCAGCCTTAAAGGGCCAGCTTAAAGGGCCAGCCTTAAAGGGCCAGTTTAAAGGGCCAGCCTTAAAGGGCCAGCTTAAAGGGCCAGCCTTAGATGGCCAGCCTTAAGGGGCCAGCTTAAAGGGCCAGCCTTAGAGGGCCAGCCTTAAAGGGCCAGCCTTAAAGGGCCAGCCTTAAAGGGCCAGCTTTAGAGGGCCAGCCTTAAAGGGCCAGCTTAAAGGGCCAGCCTTTGAGGTCCAGCCTTAGAGGCCCAGCCTTAAAGGGCCAGCTTAAAGGGCCAGCCTTAGAGGACCAGCTTAAAGGGCCAGCCTTAAGGGGCCAGCTTAAAGGGCCAGCCTTAAAGGGCCAGCCTTAAAGGGCCAGCTTAAAGGGCCAGCCTTAAAGGGCCAGCTTAAAGGGCCAGCCTTAAAGGGCCAGCCTTAAAGGGCCAGCTTAAATGGCCAGCCTTAAAGGGCCAGCTTAAAGGGCCAGCCTTAAAGGGCAAGCCTTAAAGGGCCAGCCTTAAAGGGCCAGCCTTAGAGGGCCAGCTTAAAGGGCCAGCCTTAGAGGGCCAGCTTAAAGGGCCAGTCTTAAGGGGCCAGCTTAAAGGGCCAGCCTTAAAAGGCCAGTCTTAAAGGGCCAGCCTTAGAGGGCCAGCCTTAAAGGGCCAGCTTAAGGGGCCAGCCTTAAAGGGCCAGCTTAAAGGGCCAGCCTTAAAGGGCCAGCTTAAAGGGCCAGCCTTAGATGGCCAGCCTTAAGGGGCCAGCTTAAAGGGCCAGCCTTAAAGGGCTAGCCTTAAAGGGCCAGCCTTAGAGGGCCAGCCTTAAAGGGCCAGCCTTAAAGGGCCAGCCTTAAAGGGCCAGCCTTAGGGGGCCAGCCTTAAAGGGCCAGCTTAAAGGGCCAGCCTTAGAGGGCCAGCTTAAAGGGCCAGCCTTAGAGGGCCAGCTTAAAGGGCCAGCCTTAAGGGGCCAGCTTAAAGGGCCAGCCTTAAAGGGCCAATCTTAAAGGGCCAGTCTTAAAGGGCCAGCCTTAGAGGGCCAGCCTTAAAGGGCCAGCTTAAAGGGCCAGCCTTAAAGGGCCAGCTTAAAGGGCCAGCCTTAAAGGGCCAGCTTAAAGGGCCAGCCTTAGATGGCCAGCCTTAAAGGGCCAGCTTAAAGGGCCAGCCTTAAAGGGCCAGCTTAAAGGGCCAGCCTTAAAGGGCCAGCTTAAAGGGCCGGCCTTAAAGGGCCAGCCTTAAAGGGCCAGCTTAAAGGGCCAGCCTTAAAGGGCCAGCTTAAAGGGCCAGCCTTAGAGGGCCAGCCTTAAGGGGCCAGCTTAAAGGGCCAGCCTTAAAGGGCCAGCCTTAGAGGGCCAGCTTAAAGGGCCAGCCTTAAAGGGCCAGCTTAAAGGGCCAGCCTTAGAGGGCCAGCTTAAAGGGCCAGCCTTAAAGGGCCAGCTTAAAGGGCCAGCCTTAGAGGGCCAGCTTAAAGGGCCAGCCTTAAGGGGCCAGCTTAAAGGGCCAGCCTTAAAGGGCAAGCCTTAAAGGGCCAGCCTTAGAGGGCCAGTCTTAGAGGGCCAGCTTAAAGGGCCAGCCTTAGAGGGCCAGCTTAAAGGGCCAGCCTTAAGGGGCCAGCTTAAAGGGCCAGCCTCAAGGGGCCAGCTTAAAGGGCCAGCCTCAAAGGGCCAGCCTTAAAGGGCCAGCCTTAAAGGGCCAGCTTAAAGGGCCAGCCTTAAAGGGCCAGCTTAAAGGGCCAGCCTTAAAGGGCCAGCCTTAAAGGGCCAGCTTAAAGGGCCAGCCTTAAAGGGCCAGCTTAAAGGGCCAGCCTTAAAGGGCAAGCCTTAAAGGGCCAGCCTTAAAGGGCCAGCCTTAGAGGGCCAGCTTAAAGGGCCAGCCTTAGAGGGCCAGCTTAAAGGGCCAGCCTTAAGGGGCCAGCTTAAAGGGCCAGCCTTAAAGGGCCAGCCTTAAAGGGCCAGTCTTAAAGGGCCAGCCTTAGAGGGCCAGCCTTAAAGGGCCAGCTTAAAGGGCCAGCCTTATAGGGCCAGCTTAAAGGGCCAGCCTTAAAGGGCCAGCTTAAAGGGCCAGCCTTAGATGGCCAGCCTTAAGGGGCCAGCTTAAAGGGCCAGCCTTAAAGGGCCAGCTTAAAGGGCCAGCCTTAAAGGGCAAGCCTTAAAGGGCCAGCCTTAAAGGGCCAGCCTTAGAGGGCCAGCTTAAAGGGCCAGCCTTAGAGGGCCAGCTTAAAGGGCCAGCCTTAAGGGGCCAGCTTAAAGGGCCAGCCTTAAAAGGCCAGTCTTAAAGGGCCAGCCTTAAAGGGCCAGCTTAAAGGGCCAGCCTTAGAGGGCCAGCCCTAAGGGGCCAGCTTAAAGGGCCAGCCTTAAAGGGCCAGCCTTAGAGGGCCAGCTTAAAGGGCCAGCCTTAAAGGGCCAGCTTAAAAGGCCAGCCTTAGAGGGCCAGCTTTACAGGGCCAGCTTAAAGGGCCAGCCTTAAAGGGCCAGCTTAAAGGGCCAGCCTTAAAGGGCCAGCTTAAAAGGCCAGCCTTAGAGGGCCAGCTTTACAGGGCCAGCTTAAAGGGCCAGCCTTAAAGGGCCAGCTTAAAGGGCCAGCCTTAGAGGGCCAGCTTAAAGGGCCAGCCTTAAGGGGCCAGCTTAAAGGGCCAGCCTTAAAGGGCAAGCCTTAAAGGGCCAGCCTTAGAGGGCCTGCCTTAAAGGGCAAGCCTTAAAGGGCCAGCCTTGAAGGGCCAGCCTTAGAGGGCCAGCTTAAAGGGCCAGCCTTAGAGGGCCAGCTTAAAGGGCCAGCCTTAAGGGGCCAGCTTAAAGGGCCAGCCTTAAAGGGCCAGCCTTAAAAGGCCAGTCTTAAAGGGCCAGCCTTAGAGGGCCAGCCTTAAAGGGCCAGCTTAAAGGGCCAGCCTTAAAGGGCCAGTTTAAAGGGCCAGCCTTAAAGGGCCAGCTTAAAGGGCCAGCCTTAGATGGCCAGCCTTAAGGGGCCAGCTTAAAGGGCCAGCCTTAGAGGGCCAGCCTTAAAGGGCCAGCCTTAAAGGGCCAGCCTTAAAGGGCCAGCTTTAGAGGGCCAGCCTTAAAGGGCCAGCTTAAAGGGCCAGCCTTTGAGGTCCAGCCTTAGAGGCCCAGCCTTAAAGGGCCAGCTTAAAGGGCCAGCCTTAGAGGACCAGCTTAAAGGGCCAGCCTTAAGGGGCCAGCTTAAAGGGCCAGCCTTAAAGGGCCAGCCTTAAAGGGCCAGCTTAAAGGGCCAGCCTTAAAGGGCCAGCTTAAAGGGCCAGCCTTAAAGGGCCAGCCTTAAAGGGCCAGCTTAAATGGCCAGCCTTAAAGGGCCAGCTTAAAGGGCCAGCCTTAAAGGGCAAGCCTTAAAGGGCCAGCCTTAAAGGGCCAGCCTTAGAGGGCCAGCTTAAAGGGCCAGCCTTAGAGGGCCAGCTTAAAGGGCCAGTCTTAAGGGGCCAGCTTAAAGGGCCAGCCTTAAAAGGCCAGTCTTAAAGGGCCAGCCTTAGAGGGCCAGCCTTAAAGGGCCAGCTTAAGGGGCCAGCCTTAAAGGGCCAGCTTAAAGGGCCAGCCTTAAAGGGCCAGCTTAAAGGGCCAGCCTTAGATGGCCAGCCTTAAGGGGCCAGCTTAAAGGGCCAGCCTTAAAGGGCTAGCCTTAAAGGGCCAGCCTTAGAGGGCCAGCCTTAAAGGGCCAGCCTTAAAGGGCCAGCCTTAAAGGGCCAGCCTTAGGGGGCCAGCCTTAAAGGGCCAGCTTAAAGGGCCAGCCTTAGAGGGCCAGCTTAAAGGGCCAGCCTTAGAGGGCCAGCTTAAAGGGCCAGCCTTAAGGGGCCAGCTTAAAGGGCCAGCCTTAAAGGGCCAATCTTAAAGGGCCAGTCTTAAAGGGCCAGCCTTAGAGGGCCAGCCTTAAAGGGCCAGCTTAAAGGGCCAGCCTTAAAGGGCCAGCTTAAAGGGCCAGCCTTAAAGGGCCAGCTTAAAGGGCCAGCCTTAGATGGCCAGCCTTAAGGGGCCAGCTTAAAGGGCCAGCCTTAAAGGGCCAGCCTTAAAGGGCCAGCCTTAAAGGGCCAGCCTTAAAGGGCCAGCTTAAAGGGCCAGCCTTAAGGGGCCAGCTTAAAGGGCCAGCCTTAAAGGGCAAGCCTTAAAGGGCCAGCCTTAAAGGGCCAGCCTTAAAGGGCCAGCTTAAAGGGCCAGCCTTAAAGGGCCAGCTTAAAGGGCCAGCCTTAAAGGGCCAGCCTTAAAGGGCCAGCTTAAAGGGCCAGCCTTAGAGGGCCAGCTTAAAGGGCCAGCCTTAAGGGGCCAGCTTAAAGGGCCAGCCTTAAAGGGCAAGCCTTAAAGGGCCAGCCTTAGAGGGCCAGCTTAAAGGGCCAGCCTTAGAGGGCCAGCTTAAAGGGCCAGCCTTAAGGGGCCAGCTTAAAGGGCCAGCCTCAAAGGGCCAGCCTTAAAGGGCCAGCTTAAAGGGCCAGCCTTAAAGGGCCAGCTTAAAGGGCCAGCCTTAAAGGGCCAGCCTTAAAGGGCCAGCTTAAAGGGCCAGCCTTAAAGGGCAAGCCTTAAAGGGCCAGCCTTAAAGGGCCAGCCTTAGAGGGCCAGCTTAAAGGGCCAGCCTTAGAGGGCCAGCTTAAAGGGCCAGCCTTAAGGGGCCAGCTTAAAGGGCCAGCCTTAAAGGGCCAGCCTTAAAGGGCCAGTCTTAAAGGGCCAGCCTTAGAGGACCAGCCTTAAAGGGCCAGCTTAAAGGGCCAGCCTTAAAGGGCCAGCTTAAAGGGCCAGCCTTAAAGGGCCAGCTTAAAGGGCCAGCCTTAGATGGCCAGCCTTAAGGGGCCAGCTTAAAGGGCCAGCCTTAAAGGGCCAGCCTTAAAGGGCCAGCCTTAAAGGGCCAGCCTTAAAGGGCCAGCCTTAAAGGGCCAGCTTAAAGGGCCAGCCTTAAGGGGCCAGCTTAAAGGGCCAGCCTTAAAGGGCAAGCCTCAAAGGGCCAGTCTTAGAGGGCCAGCTTAAAGGGCCAGCCTTAGAGGGCCAGCTTAAAGGGCCAGCCTTAAGGGGCCAGCTTAAAGGGCCAGCCTTAAAGGGCCAGCCTTAAAGGGCCAGCTTTAAAGGGCCAGCTTAAAGGGCCAGCCTTAAAGGGCCAGCCTTAAAGGGCCAGCTTAAAGGGCCAGCCTTAAGGGGCCAGCTTAAAGGGCCAGCCTTAAAGGGCAAGCCTTAAAGGGCCAGCCTTAGAGGGCCAGCTTAAAGGGCCAGCCTTAGAGGGCCTGCTTAAAGGGCCAGCCTTAAGGGGCCAGCTTAAAGAGCCAGCCTTAAAGGGCCAGCCTTAAAGGGCCAGCCTTAAAGGGCCAGCTTAAAGGGCCAGCCTTAAAGGGCCAGCTTAAAGGGCCAGCCTTAAAGGGCCAGCTTAAAGGGCCGGCCTTAAAGGGCCAGCCTTAAAGGGCCAGCTTAAAGGGCCAGCCTTAAAGGGCCAGCTTAAAGGGCCAGCCTTAGAGGGCCAGCCTTAAGGGGCCAGCTTAAAGGGCCAGCCTTAAAGGGCCAGCCTTAGAGGGCCAGCTTAAAGGGCCAGCCTTAAAGGGCCAGCTTAAAGGGCCAGCCTTAGAGGGCCAGCTTTACAGGGCCAGCTTAAAGGGCCAGCCTTAAAGGGCCAGCTTAAAGGGCCAGCCTTAGAGGGCCAGCTTAAAGGGCCAGCCTTAAGGGGCCAGCTTAAAGGGCCAGCCTTAAAGGGCAAGCCTTAAAGGGCCAGCCTTAGAGGGCCAGTCTTAGAGGGCCAGCTTAAAGGGCCAGCCTTAGAGGGCCAGCTTAAAGGGCCAGCCTTAAGGGGCCAGCTTAAAGGGCCAGCCTCAAGGGGCCAGCTTAAAGGGCCAGCCTCAAAGGGCCAGCCTTAAAGGGCCAGCCTTAAAGGGCCAGCTTAAAGGGCCAGCCTTAAAGGGCCAGCTTAAAGGGCCAGCCTTAAAGGGCCAGCCTTAAAGGGCCAGCTTAAAGGGCCAGCCTTAAAGGGCCAGCTTAAAGGGCCAGCCTTAAAGGGCAAGCCTTAAAGGGCCAGCCTTAAAGGGCCAGCCTTAGAGGGCCAGCTTAAAGGGCCAGCCTTAGAGGGCCAGCTTAAAGGGCCAGCCTTAAGGGGCCAGCTTAAAGGGCCAGCCTTAAAGGGCCAGCCTTAAAGGGCCAGTCTTAAAGGGCCAGCCTTAGAGGGCCAGCCTTAAAGGGCCAGCTTAAAGGGCCAGCCTTATAGGGCCAGCTTAAAGGGCCAGCCTTAAAGGGCCAGCTTAAAGGGCCAGCCTTAGATGGCCAGCCTTAAGGGGCCAGCTTAAAGGGCCAGCCTTAAAGGGCCAGCTTAAAGGGCCAGCCTTAAAGGGCAAGCCTTAAAGGGCCAGCCTTAAAGGGCCAGCCTTAGAGGGCCAGCTTAAAGGGCCAGCCTTAGAGGGCCAGCTTAAAGGGCCAGCCTTAAGGGGCCAGCTTAAAGGGCCAGCCTTAAAAGGCCAGTCTTAAAGGGCCAGCCTTAAAGGGCCAGCTTAAAGGGCCAGCCTTAAAGGGCCAGCTTAAAGGGCCAGCCTTAAAGGGCCAGCTTAAAGGGCCAGCCTTAGATGGCCAGCCTTAAGGGGCCAGCTTAAAGGGCCAGCCTTAAAGGGCCAGCCTTAAAGGGCCAGCCTTAGAGGGCCAGCCTTAAAGGGCCAGCCTTAAAGGGCCAGCCTTAAAGGGCCAGCCTTAGGGGGCCAGCCTTAAAGGGCCAGCTTAAAGGGCCAGCCTTTGAGGTCCAGCCTTAGAGGCCCAGCCTTAAAGGGCCAGTTTAAAGGGCCAGACTTAGATGGCCAGCCTTAAAGGGCCAGCTTAAAGGGCCAGCCTTAAAGGGCCAGCTTAAAGGGCCAGCCTTAAAGGGCAAGCCTTAAAGGGCCAGCCTTAAAGGGCCAGCCTTAGAGGGCCAGCTTAAAGGGCCAGCCTTAAGGGGCCAGCTTAAAGGGCCAGCCTTAAAGGTCCAATCTTAAAGGGCCAGTCTTAAAGGGCCAGCCTTAGAGGGCCAGCCTTAAAGGGCCAGCTTAAAGGGCCAGCCTTAAAGGGCCAGCTTAAAGGGCCAGCCTTAAAGGGCCAGCTTAAAGGGCCAGCCTTAGATGGCCAGCCTTAAGGGGCCAGCTTAAAGGGCCAGCCTTAAAGGGCCAGCCTTAAAGGGCCAGCCTTAAAGGGCCAGCTTAAAGGGCCAGCCTTAAGGGGCCAGCTTAAAGGGCCAGCCTTAAAGGGCAAGCCTTAAAGGGCCAGCCTTAAAGGGCCAGCCTTACAGGGCCAGCTTAAAGGGCCAGCCTTAAAGGGCCAGCTTAAAGGGCCAGCCTTAAAGGGCCAGCCTTAAAGGGCCAGCTTAAAGGGCCAGCCTTAGAGGGCCAGCTTAAAGGGCCAGCCTTAAGGGGCCAGCTTAAAGGGCCAGCCTTAAAGGGCAAGCCTTAAAGGGCCAGCCTTAGAGGGCCAGCTTAAAGGGCCAGCCTTAGGGGGCCAGCTTAAAGGGCCAGCCTTAAGGGGCCAGCTTAAAGGGCCAGCCTCAAAGGGCCAGCCTTAAAGGGCCAGCTTAAAGGGCCAGCCTTAAAGGGCCAGCTTAAAGGGCCAGCCTTAAAGGGCCAGCCTTAAAGGGCCAGCTTAAAGGGCCAGCCTTAAAAGGCCAGCTTAAAGGGCCAGCCTTAAAGGGCAAGCCTTAAAGGGCCAGCCTTAAAGGGCCAGCCTTAGAGGGCCAGCTTAAAGGGCCAGCCTTAGAGGGCCAGCTTAAAGGGCCAGCCTTAAGGGGCCAGCTTAAAGGGCCAGCCTTAAAGGGCCAGCCTTAAAGGGCCAGTCTTAAAGGGCCAGCCTTAGAGGACCAGCCTTAAAGGGCCAGCTTAAAGGGCCAGCCTTAAAGGGCCAGCTTAAAGGGCCAGCCTTAAAGGGCCAGCTTAAAGGGCCAGCCTTAGATGGCCAGCCTTAAGGGGCCAGCTTAAAGGGCCAGCCTTAAAGGGCCAGCCTTAAAGGGCCAGCCTTAAAGGGCCAGCCTTAAAGGGCCAGCTTAAAGGGCCAGCCTTAAGGGGCCAGCTTAAAGGGCCAGCCTTAAAGGGCAAGCCTTAAAGGGCCAGCCTTAGAGGGCCAGCTTAAAGGGCCAGCCTTAGAGGGCCAGCTTAAAGGGCCAGCCTTAAGGGGCCAGCTTAAAGGGCCAGCCTTAAAGGGCCAGCTTTAAAGGGCCAGCTTAAAGGGCCAGCCTTAAAGGGCCAGCTTAAAGGGCCAGCCTTAAGGGGCCAGCTTAAAGGGCCAGCCTTAAAGGGCAAGCCTTAAAGGGCCAGCCTTAGAGGGCCAGCTTAAAGGGCCAGCCTTAGAGGGCCTGCTTAAAGGGCCAGCCTTAAGGGGCCAGCTTAAAGAGCCAGCCTTAAAGGGCCAGCCTTAAAGGGCCAGCCTTAAAGGGCCAGCTTAAAGGGCCAGCCTTAAAGGGCCAGCTAAAAGGGCCAGCCTTAAAGGGCCAGCTTAAAGGGCCGGCCTTAAAGGGCCAGCCTTAAAGGGCCAGCTTAAAGGGCCAGCCTTAAAGGGCCAGCTTAAAGGGCCAGCCTTAGAGGGCCAGCCTTCAGGGGCCAGCTTAAAGGGCCAGCCGTAAAGGGCCAGCCTTAGAGGGCCAGCTTAAAGGGCCAGCCTTAAAGGGCCAGCTTAAAGGGCCAGCCTTAGAGGGCCAGCTTTACAGGGCCAGCTTAAAGGGCCAGCCTTAAAGGGCCAGCTTAAAGGGCCAGCCTTAGAGGGCAAGCTTAAAGGGCCAGCCTTAAGGGGCCAGCTTAAAGGGCCAGCCTTAAAGGGCAAGCCTTAAAGGGCCAGCCTTAGAGGGCCAGCCTTAGAGGGCCAGCTTAAAGGGCCAGCCTTAGAGGGCCAGCTTAAAGGGCCAGCCTTAAGGGGCCAGCTTAAAGGGCCAGCCTCAAAGGGCCAGCCTTAAAGGGCCAGCCTTAAAGGGCCAGCTTAAAGGGCCAGCCTTAAAGGGCCAGCTTAAAGGGCCAGCCTTAAAGGGCCAGCCTTAAAGGGCCAGCTTAAAGGGCCAGCCTTAAAGGGCCAGCTTAAAGGGCCAGCCTTAAAGGGCAAGCCTTAAAGGGCCAGCCTTAAAGGGCCAGCCTTAGAGGGCCAGCTTAAAGGGCCAGCCTTAGAGGGCCAGCTTAAAGGGCCAGCCTTAAGGGGCCAGCTTAAAGGGCCAGCCTTAAAGGGCCAGCCTTAAAGGGCCAGTCTTAAAGGGCCAGCCTTAGAGGGCCAGCCTTAAAGGGACAGCTTAAAGAGCCAGCCTTATAGGGCCAGCTTAAAGGGCCAGCCTTAAAGGGCCAGCTTAAAGGGCCAGCCTTAGATGGCCAGCCTTAAGGGGCCAGCTTAAAGGGCCAGCCTTAAAGGGCCAGCCTTAAAGGGCCAGCCTTAAAGGGCCAGCCTTAAAGGGCCAGCCTTAAAGGGCCAGCTTAAAGGGCCAGCCTTAAGGGGCCAGCTTAAAGGGCCAGCCTTAAAGGTCCAATCTTAAAGGGCCAGTCTTAAAGGGCCAGCCTTAGAGGGCCAGCCTTAAAGGGCCAGCTTAAAGGGCCAGCCTTAAAGGGCCAGCTTAAAGGGCCAGCCTTAAAGGGCCAGCTTAAAGGGCCAGCCTTAGATGGCCAGCCTTAAGGGGCCAGCTTAAAGGGCCAGCCTTAAAGGGCCAGCCTTAAAGGGCCAGCCTTAAAGGGCCAGCTTAAAGGGCCAGCCTTAAGGGGCCAGCTTAAAGGGCCAGCCTTAAAGGGCAAGCCTTAAAGGGCCAGCCTTAAAGGGCCAGCCTTAAAGGGCCAGCTTAAAGGGCCAGCCTTAAAGGGCCAGCTTAAAGGGCCAGCCTTAAAGGGCCAGCCTTAAAGGGCCAGCTTAAAGGGCCAGCCTTAGAGGGCCAGCTTAAAGGGCCAGCCTTAAGGGGCCAGCTTAAAGGGCCAGCCTTAAAGGGCAAGCCTTAAAGGGCCAGCCTTAGAGGGCCAGCTTAAAGGGCCAGCCTTAGAGGGCCAGCTTAAAGGGCCAGCCTTAAGGGGCCAGCTTAAAGGGCCAGCCTCAAAGGGCCAGCCTTAAAGGGCCAGCTTAAAGGGCCAGCCTTAAAGGGCCAGCTTAAAGGGCCAGCCTTAAAGGGCCAGCCTTAAAGGGCCAGCTTAAAGGGCCAGCCTTAAAGGGCCAGCTTAAAGGGCCAGCCTTAAAGGGCAAGCCTTAAAGGGCCAGCCTTAAAGGGCCAGCCTTAGAGGGCCAGCTTAAAGGGCCAGCCTTAGAGGGCCAGCTTAAAGGGCCAGCCTTAAGGGGCCAGCTTAAAGGGCCAGCCTTAAAGGGCCATCCTTAAAGGGCCAGTCTTAAAGGGCCAGCCTTAGAGGACCAGCCTTAAAGGGCCAGCTTAAAGGGCCAGCCTTAAAGGGCCAGCTTAAAGGGCCAGCCTTAAAGGGCCAGCTTAAAGGGCCAGCCTTAGATGGCCAGCCTTAAGGGGCCAGCTTAAAGGGCCAGCCATAAAGGGCCAGCCTTAAAGGGCCAGCCTTAAAGGGCCAGCCTTAAAGGGCCAGCTTAAAGGGCCAGCCTTAAGGGGCCAGCTTAAAGGGCCAGCCTTAAAGGGCAAGCCTTAAAGGGCCAGCCTTAGAGGGCCAGCTTAAAGGGCCAGCCTTAGAGGGCCAGCTTAAAGGGCCAGCCTTAAGGGGCCAGCTTAAAGGGCCAGCCTTAAAGGGCCAGCTTTAAAGGGCCAGCTTAAAGGGCCAGCCTTAAAGGGCCAGCCTTAAAGGGCCAGCTTAAAGGGCCAGCCTTAAGGGGCCAGCTTAAAGGGCCAGCCTTAAAGGGCAAGCCTTAAAGGGCCAGCCTTAGAGGGCCAGCTTAAAGGGCCAGCCTTAGAGGGCCTGCTTAAAGGGCCAGCCTTAAGGGGCCAGCTTAAAGAGCCAGCCTTAAAGGGCCAGCCTTAAAGGGCCAGCCTTAAAGGGCCAGCTTAAAGGGCCAGCCTTAGAGGGCCAGCTTAAAGGGCCAGCCTTAAGGGGCCAGCTTAAAGGGCCAGCCTTAAAGGGCAAGCCTTAAAGGGCCAGCCTTAGAGGGCCAGCCTTAGAGGGCCAGCTTAAAGGGCCAGCCTTAGAGGGCCAGCTTAAAGGGCCAGCCTTAGAGGGCCAGCTTTACAGGGCCAGCGTAAAGGGCCAGCTTAAAGGGCCAGCCTTAGAGGGCCAGCTTAAAGGGCCAGCCTTAAGGGGCCAGCTTAAAGGGCCAGCCTTAAAGGGCAAGCCTTAAAGGGCCAGCCTTAGAGGGCCAGCCTTAGAGGGCCAGCTTAAAGGGCCAGCCTTAGAGGGCCAGCTTAAAGGGCCAGCCTTAAGGGGCCAGCTTAAAGGGCCAGCCTCAAAGGGCCAGCCTTAAAGGGCCAGCTTAAAGGGCCAGCCTTAAAGGGCCAGCCTTAAAGGGCCAGCCTTAAAGGGCCAGCCTTAAAGGGCCAGCCTTAAAGGGCCAGCCTTAAAGGGCCAGCCTTAAAGGGCCAGCTTAAAGGGCCAGCCTTAAGGGGCCAGCTTAAAAGGCCAGCCTTAAAGGGCAAGCCTTAAAGGGCCAGCCTTAGAGGGCCAGCCTTAGAGGGCCAGCTTAAAGGGCCAGCCTTAGAGGGCCAGCTTAAAGGGCCAGCCTTAAGGGGCCAGCTTAAAGGGCCAGCCTCAAAGGGCCAGCCTTAAAGGGCCAGCCTTAAAGGGCCAGCTTAAAGGGCCAGCCTTAAAGGGCCAGCTTAAAGGGCCAACCTTAAAGGGCCAGCCTTAAAGGGCCAGCCTTAGCGGGCCAGCCTTAAAGGGCCAGCTTAAAGGGCCAGCCTTTGAGGTCCAGCCTTAGAGGGCCAGCTTAAAGGGCCAGCTTTAAAGGGCCAGCCTTAAAGGGCCAGCCTTAAAGGGCCAGCCTTAAAGGGCCAGCTTAAAGGGCCAGCCTTAAGGGGCCAGCTTAAAAGGCCAGCCTTAAAGGGCAAGCCTTAAAGGGCCAGCCTTAGAGGGCCAGCCTTAGAGGGCCAGCTTAAAGGGCCAGCCTTAGAGGGCCAGCTTAAAGGGCCAGCCTTAAGGGGCCAGCTTAAAGGGCCAGCCTCAAAGGGCCAGCCTTAAAGGGCCAGCCTTAAAGGGCCAGCTTAAAGGGCCAGCCTTAAAGGGCCAGCTTAAAGGGCCAACCTTAAAGGGCCAGCCTTAAAGGGCCAGCCTTAGCGGGCCAGCCTTAAAGGGCCAGCTTAAAGGGCCAGCCTTTGAGGTCCAGCCTTAGAGGCCCAGCCTTAAAGGGCCAGCTTAAAGGGCCAGCCTTAGAGGACCAGCTTAAAGGGCCAGCCTTTGAGGTCCAGCCTTAGAGGCCCAGACTTAAAGGGCCAGCTTAAAGGGCCAGCCTTAGAGGACCAGCTTAAAGGGCCAGCCTTAAGGGGCCAGCTTAAAGGGCCAGCCTTAAAGGGCCAGCCTTAAAGGGCCAGCCTTAAAGGGCCAGCTTAAAGGGCCAGCCTTAAAGGGCCAGCCTTAAAAGGCCAGTCTTAAAGGGCCAGCCTTAGAGGGCCAGCTTAAAGGGCCAGCCTTAAAGGGCCAGCTTAAAGGGCCAGCCTTAAAGGGCCAGCTTAAAGGGCCAGCCTTAGATGGCCAGCCTTAAGGGGCCAGCTTAAAGGGCCAGCCTTAAAGGGCCAGCCTTAAAGGGCCAGCCTTAGAGGGCCAGCCTTAAAGGGCCAGCCTTAAAGGGCCAGCCTTAAAGGGCCAGCCTTAGAGGGCCAGCCTTAAAGGGCCAGCTTAAAGGGCCAGCCTTTGAGGTCCAGCCTTAGAGGCCCAGCCTTAAAGGGCCAGTTTAAAGGGCCAGACTTAGCTGGCCAGCCTTAAAGGGCCAGCTTAAAGGGCCAGCCTTAGAGGGCCAGCTTAAAGGGCCAGCCTTAGAGGGCCTGCTTAAAGGGCCAGCCTTAAGGGGCCAGCTTAAAGAGCCAGCCTTAAAGGGCCAGCCTTAAAGGGCCAGCCTTAAAGGGCCAGCTTAAAGGGCCAGCCTTAAAGGGCCAGCTAAAAGGGCCAGCCTTAAAGGGCCAGCTTAAAGGGCCGGCCTTAAAGGGCCAGCCTTAAAGGGCCAGCTTAAAGGGCCAGCCTTAAAGGGCCAGCTTAAAGGGCCAGCCTTAGAGGGCCAGCCTTAAGGGGCCAGCTTAAAGGGCCAGCCTTAAAGGGCCAGCCTTAGAGGGCCAGCTTAAAGGGCCAGCCTTAAAGGGCCAGCTTAAAGGGCGAGCCTTAGAGGGCCAGCTTTACAGGGCCAGCTTAAAGGGCCAGCCTTAGAGGGCCAGCTTAAAGGGCCAGCCTTAAGGGGCCAGCTTAAAGGGCCAGCCTTAAAGGGCAAGCCTTAAAGGGCCAGCCTTAAAGGGCCAGCCTTAAAGGGCCAGCCTTAGCGGGCCAGCCTTAAAGGGCCAGCTTAAAGGGCCAGCCTTTGAGGTCCAGCCTTAGAGGCCCAGCCTTAAAGGGCCAGCTTAAAGGGCCAGCCTTAGAGGACCAGCTTAAAGGGCCAGCCTTTGAGGTCCAGCCTTAGAGGCCCAGACTTAAAGGGCCAGCTTAAAGGGCCAGCCTTAGAGGACCAGCTTAAAGGGCCAGCCTTAAGGGGCCAGCTTAAAGGGCCAGCCTTAAAGGGCCAGCCTTAAAGGGCCAGCCTTAAAGGGCCAGCTTAAAGGGCCAGCCTTAAAGGGCCAGCCTTAAAAGGCCAGTCTTAAAGGGCCAGCCTTAGAGGGCCAGCTTAAAGGGCCAGCCTTAAAGGGCCAGCTTAAAGGGCCAGCCTTAAAGGGCCAGCTTAAAGGGCCAGCCTTAGATGGCCAGCCTTAAGGGGCCAGCTTAAAGGGCCAGCCTTAAAGGGCCAGCCTTAAAGGGCCAGCCTTAGAGGGCCAGCCTTAAAGGGCCAGCCTTAAAGGGCCAGCCTTAAAGGGCCAGCCTTAGAGGGCCAGCCTTAAAGGGCCAGCTTAAAGGGCCAGCCTTTGAGGTCCAGCCTTAGAGGCCCAGCCTTAAAGGGCCAGTTTAAAGGGCCAGACTTAGCTGGCCAGCCTTAAAGGGCCAGCTTAAAGGGCCAGCCTTAGAGGGCCAGCTTAAAGGGCCAGCCTTAGAGGGCCTGCTTAAAGGGCCAGCCTTAAGGGGCCAGCTTAAAGAGCCAGCCTTAAAGGGCCAGCCTTAAAGGGCCAGCCTTAAAGGGCCAGCTTAAAGGGCCAGCCTTAAAGGGCCAGCTAAAAGGGCCAGCCTTAAAGGGCCAGCTTAAAGGGCCGGCCTTAAAGGGCCAGCCTTAAAGGGCCAGCTTAAAGGGCCAGCCTTAAAGGGCCAGCTTAAAGGGCCAGCCTTAGAGGGCCAGCCTTAAGGGGCCAGCTTAAAGGGCCAGCCTTAAAGGGCCAGCCTTAGAGGGCCAGCTTAAAGGGCCAGCCTTAAAGGGCCAGCTTAAAGGGCCAGCCTTAGAGGGCCAGCTTTACAGGGCCAGCTTAAAGGGCCAGCCTTAAAGGGCCAGCTTAAAGGGCCAGCCTTAGAGGGCCAGCTTAAAGGGCCAGCCTTAAGGGGCCAGCTTAAAGGGCCAGCCTTAAAGGGCAAGCCTTAAAGGGCCAGCCTTAGAGGGCCAGCCTTAGAGGGCCAGCTTAAAGGGCCAGCCTTAGAGGGCCAGCTTAAAGGGCCAGCCTTAAGGGGCCAGCTTAAAGGGCCAGCCTCAAAGGGCCAGCCTTAAAGGGCCAGCCTTAAAGGGCCAGCTTAAAGGGCCAGCCTTAAAGGGCCAGCTTAAAGGGCCAGCCTTAAAGGGCCAGCCTTAAAGGGCCAGCCTTAGCGGGCCAGCCTTAAAGGGCCAGCTTAAAGGGCCAGCCTTTGAGGTCCAGCCTTAGAGGCCCAGCCTTAAAGGGCCAGCTTAAAGGGCCAGCCTTAGATGACCAGCTTAAAGGGCCAGCCTTTGAGGTCCAGCCTTAGAGGCCCAGCCTTAAAGGGCCAGCTTAAAGGGCCAGCCTTAGAGGACCAGCTTAAAGGGCCAGCCTTAAGGGGCCAGCTTAAAGGGCCAGCCTTAAAGGGCCAGCCTTAAAGGGCCAGCTTAAAGGGCCAGCCTTAAAGGGCCAGCCTTAAAAGGCCAGTCTTAAAGGGCCAGCCTTAGAGGGCCAGCTTAAAGGGCCAGCCTTAAAGAGACAGCTTAAAGGGCCAGCCTTAAAGGGCCAGCTTAAAGGGCCAGCCTTAGATGGCCAGCCTTAAGGGGCCAGCTTAAAGGGCCAGCCTTAAAGGGCCAGCCTTAAAGGGCCAGCCTTAGAGGGCCAGCCTTAAAGGGCCAGCCTTAAAGGGCCAGCCTTAAAGGGCCAGCCTTAGAGGGCCAGCCTTAAAGGGCCAGCTTAAAGGGCCAGCCTTTGAGGTCCAGCCTTAGAGGCCCAGCCTTAAAGGGCCAGTTTAAAGGGCCAGACTTAGCTGGCCAGCCTTAAAGGGCCAGCTTAAAGGGCCAACCTTAGATGGCCAGCCTTAAAGGGCCAGCTTAAAGGGCCAGCTTTAAGGGCCAGCTTAAAAGGCCAGCCTTAGAGGGCCAGCCTTAAAGGGCCAGCCTTAAAGGGCCAGCCTTAAAGAGCCAGCCTTAGAGGGCCAGCCTTAAAGGGCCAGCCTTAGAGGGCCAGCTTAAAGGGCCAGCCTTAAAGGGCCAGCTTAAAGGGCCAGCCTTAGAGGGCCAGCTTAAAGGGCCAGCCTTAAAGGGCCAGCTTAAAGGGCCAGCCTTAGAGGGCCAGCCTTAAGGGGCCAGCTTAAAGGGCCAGCTTAAAGGGCCAGCCTTAGATGGCCAGCCTTAAGGGGCCAGCTTAAAGGGCCAGCCTTAAAGGGCCAGCCTTAAAGGGCCAGCCTTAAAGGGCCAGCCTTAAAGGGCCAGTCTTAAAGGGCCAGCCTTAGAGGGCCAGCTTTAAAGGGCCAGCTTAAAGGGCCAGCCTTAGAGGGCCAGCTTAAAGGGCCAGCCTTAAGGGGCCAGCTTAAAGGGCCAGCCTTAAAGGGCCAGCCTTAAAGGGCCAGCCTTTAAGGGCCAGCCTTAGAGGGCCAGCTTAAAGGGCCAGCCTTAAAGGGCCAGCTTAAAGGGCCAGCCTTAGAGGGCCAGCTTTACAGGGCCAGCTTAAAGGGCCAGCCTTAGAGGGCCAGCTTAAAGGGCCAGCCTTAAGGGGCCAGCTTAAAGGGCCAGCCTTAAAGGGCAAGCCTTAAAGGGCCAGCCTTAAAGGGCCAGCCTTAAAGGGCCAGCCTTAGCGGGCCAGCCTTAAAGGGCCAGCTTAAAGGGCCAGCCTTTGAGGTCCAGCCTTAGAGGCCCAGCCTTAAAGGGCCAGCTTAAAGGGCCAGCCTTAGAGGACCAGCTTAAAGGGCCAGCCTTTGAGGTCCAGCCTTAGAGGCCCAGACTTAAAGGGCCAGCTTAAAGGGCCAGCCTTAGAGGACCAGCTTAAAGGGCCAGCCTTAAGGGGCCAGCTTAAAGGGCCAGCCTTAAAGGGCCAGCCTTAAAGGGCCAGCCTTAAAGGGCCAGCTTAAAGGGCCAGCCTTAAAGGGCCAGCCTTAAAAGGCCAGTCTTAAAGGGCCAGCCTTAGAGGGCCAGCTTAAAGGGCCAGCCTTAAAGGGCCAGCTTAAAGGGCCAGCCTTAAAGGGCCAGCTTAAAGGGCCAGCCTTAGATGGCCAGCCTTAAGGGGCCAGCTTAAAGGGCCAGCCTTAAAGGGCCAGCCTTAAAGGGCCAGCCTTAGAGGGCCAGCCTTAAAGGGCCAGCCTTAAAGGGCCAGCCTTAGAGGGCCAGCCTTAAAGGGCCAGCTTAAAGGGCCAGCCTTTGAGGTCCAGCCTTAGAGGCCCAGCCTTAAAGGGCCAGTTTAAAGGGCCAGACTTAGCTGGCCAGCATTAAAGGGCCAGCTTAAAGGGCCAGCCTTAGAGGGCCAGCTTAAAGGGCCAGCCTTAGAGGGCCTGCTTAAAGGGCCAGCCTTAAGGGGCCAGCTTAAAGAGCCAGCCTTAAAGGGCCAGCCTTAAAGGGCCAGCCTTAAAGGGCCAGCTTAAAGGGCCAGCCTTAAAGGGCCAGCTAAAAGGGCCAGCCTTAAAGGGCCAGCTTAAAGGGCCGGCCTTAAAGGGCCAGCCTTAAAGGGCCAGCTTAAAGGGCCAGCCTTAAAGGGCCAGCTTAAAGGGCCAGCCTTAGAGGGCCAGCCTTAAGGGGCCAGCTTAAAGGGCCAGCCTTAAAGGGCCAGCCTTAGAGGGCCAGCTTAAAGGGCCAGCCTTAAAGGGCCAGCTTAAAGGGCCAGCCTTAGAGGGCCAGCTTTACAGGGCCAGCTTAAAGGGCCAGCCTTAAAGGGCCAGCTTAAAGGGCCAGCCTTAGAGGGCCAGCTTAAAGGGCCAGCCTTAAGGGGCCAGCTTAAAGGGCCAGCCTTAAAGGGCAAGCCTTAAAGGGCCAGCCTTAGAGGGCCAGCCTTAGAGGGCCAGCTTAAAGGGCCAGCCTTAGAGGGCCAGCTTAAAGGGCCAGCCTTAAGGGGCCAGCTTAAAGGGCCAGCCTCAAAGGGCCAGCCTTAAAGGGCCAGCCTTAAAGGGCCAGCTTAAAGGGCCAGCCTTAAAGGGCCAGCTTAAAGGGCCAGCCTTAAAGGGCCAGCCTTAAAGGGCCAGCCTTAGCGGGCCAGCCTTAAAGGGCCAGCTTAAAGGGCCAGCCTTTGAGGTCCAGCCTTAGAGGCCCAGCCTTAAAGGGCCAGCTTAAAGGGCCAGCCTTAGATGACCAGCTTAAAGGGCCAGCCTTTGAGGTCCAGCCTTAGAGGCCCAGCCTTAAAGGGCCAGCTTAAAGGGCCAGCCTTAGAGGACCAGCTTAAAGGGCCAGCCTTAAGGGGCCAGCTTAAAGGGCCAGCCTTAAAGGGCCAGCCTTAAAGGGCCAGCCTTAAAGGGCCAGCTTAAAGGGCCAGCCTTAAAGGGCCAGCCTTAAAAGGCCAGTCTTAAAGGGCCAGCCTTAGAGGGCCAGCTTAAAGGGCCAGCCTTAAAGAGACAGCTTAAAGGGCCAGCCTTAAAGGGCCAGCTTAAAGGGCCAGCCTTAGATGGCCAGCCTTAAGGGGCCAGCTTAAAGGGCCAGCCTTAAAGGGCCAGCCTTAAAGGGCCAGCCTTAGAGGGCCAGCCTTAAAGGGCCAGCCTTAAAGGGCCAGCCTTAAAGGGCCAGCCTTAGAGGGCCAGCCTTAAAGGGCCAGCTTAAAGGGCCAGCCTTTGAGGTCCAGCCTTAGAGGCCCAGCCTTAAAGGGCCAGTTTAAAGGGCCAGACTTAGCTGGCCAGCCTTAAAGGGCCAGCTTAAAGGGCCAACCTTAGATGGCCAGCCTTAAAGGGCCAGCTTAAAGGGCCAGCTTTAAGGGCCAGCTTAAAAGGCCAGCCTTAGAGGGCCAGCCTTAAAGGGCCAGCCTTAAAGGGCCAGCCTTAAAGAGCCAGCCTTAGAGGGCCAGCCTTAAAGGGCCAGCCTTAGAGGGCCAGCTTAAAGGGCCAGCCTTAAAGGGCCAGCTTAAAGGGCCAGCCTTAGAGGGCCAGCTTAAAGGGCCAGCCTTAAAGGGCCAGCTTAAAGGGCCAGCCTTAGAGGGCCAGCCTTAAGGGGCCAGCTTAAAGGGCCAGCTTAAAGGGCCAGCCTTAGATGGCCAGCCTTAAGGGGCCAGCTTAAAGGGCCAGCCTTAAAGGGCCAGCCTTAAAGGGCCAGCCTTAAAGGGCCAGCCTTAAAGGGCCAGTCTTAAAGGGCCAGCCTTAGAGGGCCAGCTTTAAAGGGCCAGCTTAAAGGGCCAGCCTTAGAGGGCCAGCTTAAAGGGCTAGCCTTAGAGGGCCAGCTTAAAGGGCCAGCCTTAAGGGGCCAGCTTAAAGGGCCAGCCTTAAAGGGCCAGCCTTAAAGGGCCAGCCTTTAAGGGCCAGCCTTAGAGGGCCAGCTTAAAGGGCCAGCCTTAGAGGGCCAGCTTAAAGGGCCAGCCTTAAGGGGCCAGCTTAAAGGGCCAGCCTTAAAGGGCCAGCCTTAAAGGGCCAGCTTGAATGGCCAGCCTTAAAGGGCCAGCTTAAAGGGCCAGCCTTAGAGGGCCAGCCTTAAGGGGCCAGCTTAAAGGGCCAGCCTTAAAGGGCCAGCCTTAAAGGGCCAGCCTTAGAGGGCCAGCTTAAAGGGCCAGCCTTAAAGGGCCAGTTTAAAGGGCCAGCCTTAGAGGGCCAGCCTTAAGGGGCCAGCTTAAAGGGCCAGCCTTAAAGGGCCATCTTAAAGGGCCAGCCTTAAGGGGCCAGCTTAAAGGGCCAGCCTTAGAGGGCCAGCTTAAAGGGCCAGCCTTAAGTGGCCAGCTTAAAGGGCCAGCCTTAAAGGCCCAGCCTTAAAGGGCCAGTCTTAAAGGGCCAGCTTTAAAGGGCCATCTTAAAGGGCCAGCCTTAAAGGCACAGCTTAAAGGGCCAGCCTTAGAGGGCCAGCTTAAAGGGCCAGCCTTAAGGGGCCAGCTTAAAGGGCCAGCCTTAAAGGGCCAGCCTTAAAGGGCCAGCCTCAGAGGGCCAGCCTTAAAGGGCCAGCTTAAAGGGCCAGCTTTAAAGGGCCAGCTTAAAGGGCCAGCCTTAGAGGACCAGCATAAAGGGCCAGCCTTAAGGGGCCAGCTTAAAGGGCCAGCCTTAAAGGGCCAGCCTTAAAGGGCCAGCTTAAAGGGCCAGCCTTAGAGGACCAGCTTAAAGGGCCAGCCTTAAGGGGCCAGCTTAAAGGGCCAGCCTTAAAGGGCAAGCCTTAAAGGGCCAGCCTTAAAGGGCCAGCCTTAGAGGGCCAGCTTAAAGGGCCAGCCTTAGAGGGCCAGCTTAAAGGGCCAGCCTAAAGGGGCCAGCTTAAAGGGCCGGCCTTAAAGGGCCAGCCTTAAAGGGCCAGCCTTAAAGGGCCAGCTTAAAGGGCCAGCCTTAAAAGGCCAGCTTAAAGGGCCAGCCTTAGATGGCAAGCCTTAAAGGGCCAGCCTTAAAGGGCCAGCCTTAGAGGGCCAGCTTAAAGGGCCAGCCTTAGAGGGCCAGCTTAAAGGGCCAGCCTTAAAGGGCCAGCTTGAATGGCCAGCCTTAAAGGGCCAGCCTTAAAGGGCCAGCTTAAAGGGCAAGCCTTAAAGGGCCAGCTTAAAGGGCCAGCCTTAGAGGGCCAGCCTTAAGGGGCCAGCTTAAAGGGCCAGCCTTAAAGGGCCAGCCTTAAAGGGCCAGCCTTAGAGGGCCAGCTTAAAGGGCCAGCCTTAAAGGGCCAGTCTTAAAGGGCCAGCCTTAGAGGACCAGCCTTAAAGGGCCAGCTTAAAGGGCCAGCCTTAAAGGGCCAGCTTAAAGGGCCAGCCTTAAAGGGCCAGCTTAAAGGGCCAGCCTTAGATGGCCAGCCTTAAGGGGACAGCTTAAAGGGCCAGCCTTAAAGGGCCAGCCTTAAAGGGCCAGCCTTAAAGGGCCAGCCTTAAAGGGCCAGCTTAAAGGGCCAGCCTTAAGGGGCCAGCTTAAAGGGCCAGCCTTAAAGGGCCAGCTTAACGGGCCAGCCTTAAAGGGCCAGCTTAAAGGGCCAGCCTTAGATGGCCAGCCTTAAGGGGCCAGCTTAAAGGGCCAGCCTTAAAGGGCCAGCCTTAAAGGGCCAGCCTTAAAGGGCCAGCCTTAAAGGGCCAGCCTTAAAGGGCCAGCCTTAAAGGGCCAGCCTTAGAGGGCCAGCCTTAAAGGGCCAGCTTAAAGGGCCAGCCTTTGAGGTCCAGCCTTAGAGGCCCAGCCTTAAAGGGCCAGTTTAAAGGGCCAGACTTAGATGGCCAGCCTTAAAGGGCCAGCTTAAAGGGCCAACCTTAGATGGCCAGCCTTAAAGGGCCAGCTTAAAGGGCCAGCTTTAAGGGCCAGCTTAAAAGGCCAGCCTTAGAGGGCCAGCCTTAAAGGGCCAGCCTTAAAGGGCCAGCCTTAAAGGGCCAGCCTTAGAGGGCCAGCCTTAAAGGGCCAGCCTTAGAGGGCCAGCTTAAAGGGCCAGCCTTAAAGGGCCAGCTTAAAGGGCCAGCCTTAGAGGGCCAGCTTAAAGGGCCAGCCTTAAAGGGCCAGCTTAAAGGGCCAGCCTTAGAGGGCCAGCCTTAAGGGGCCAGCTTAAAGGGCCAGCTTAAAGGGCCAGCCTTAAAGGGCCAGCTTAAAGGGCCAGCCTTAGAGGGCCAGCCTTAAGGGGCCAGCTTAAAGGGCCAGCTTAAAGGGCCAGCCTTAGATGGCCAGCCTTAAGGGGCCAGCTTAAAGGGCCAGCCTTAAAGGGCCAGCCTTAAAGGGCCAGCTTAAAGGGCCAGCCTTAGAGGGCCAGCTTTACAGGGCCAGCTTAAAGGGCCAGCCTTAAAGGGCCAGCTTAAAGGGCCAGCCTTAGAGGGCCAGCTTAAAGGGCCAGCCTTAAGGGGCCAGCTTAAAGGGCCAGCCTTAAAGGGCAAGCCTTAAAGGGCCAGCCTTAGAGGGCCAGCCTTAGAGGGCCAGCTTAAAGGGCCAGCCTTAGAGGGCCAGCTTAAAGGGCCAGCCTTAAGGGGCCAGCTTAAAGGGCCAGCCTCAAAGGGCCAGCCTTAAAGGGCCAGCCTTAAAGGGCCAGCTTAAAGGGCCAGCCTTAAAGGGCCAGCTTAAAGGGCCAGCCTTAAAGGGCCAGCCTTAAAGGGCCAGCCTTAGCGGGCCAGCCTTAAAGGGCCAGCTTAAAGGGCCAGCCTTTGAGGTCCAGCCTTAGAGGCCCAGCCTTAAAGGGCCAGCTTAAAGGGCCAGCCTTAGAGGACCAGCTTAAAGGGCCAGCCTTTGAGGTCCAGCCTTAGAGGCCCAGCCTTAAAGGGCCAGCTTAAAGGGCCAGCCTTAGAGGACCAGCTTAAAGGGCCAGCCTTAAAGGGCCAGCTTAAAGGGCCAGCCTTAAAGGGCCAGCTTAAAGGGCCAGCCTTAGATGGCCAGCCTTAAGGGGCCAGCTTAAAGGGCCAGCCTTAAAGGGCCAGCCTTAAAGGGCCAGCCTTAGAGGGCCAGCCTTAAAGGGCCAGCCTTAAAGGGCCAGCCTTAAAGGGCCAGCCTTAGAGGGCCAGCCTTAAAGGGCCAGCTTAAAGGGCCAGCCTTTGAGGTCCAGCCTTAGAGGCCCAGCCTTAAAGGGCCAGTTTAAAGGGCCAGACTTAGCTGGCCAGCCTTAAAGGGCCAGCTTAAAGGGCCAACCTTAGATGGCCAGCCTTAAAGGGCCAGCTTAAAGGGCCAGCTTTAAGGGCCAGCTTAAAAGGCCAGCCTTAGAGGGCCAGCCTTAAAGGGCCAGCCTTAAAGGGCCAGCCTTAAAGAGCCAGCCTTAGAGGGCCAGCCTTAAAGGGCCAGCCTTAGAGGGCCAGCTTAAAGGGCCAGCCTTAAAGGGCCAGCTTAAAGGGCCAGCCTTAGAGGGCCAGCTTAAAGGGCCAGCCTTAAAGGGCCAGCTTAAAGGGCCAGCCTTAGAGGGCCAGCCTTAAGGGGCCAGCTTAAAGGGCCAGCTTAAAGGGCCAGCCTTAGATGGCCAGCCTTAAGGGGCCAGCTTAAAGGGCCAGCCTTAAAGGGCCAGCCTTAAAGGGCCAGCCTTAAAGGGCCAGCCTTAAAGGGCCAGCCTTAAAGGGCCAGTCTTAAAGGGCCAGCCTTAGAGGGCCAGCTTTAAAGGGCCAGCTTAAAGGGCCAGCCTTAGAGGGCCAGCTTAAAGGGCCAGCCTTAAGGGGCCAGCTTAAAGGGCCAGCCTTAAAGGGCCAGCCTTAAAGGGCCAGCCTTTAAGGGCCAGCCTTAGAGGGCCAGCTTAAAGGGCCAGCCTTAGAGGGCCAGCTTAAAGGGCCAGCCTTAAGGGGCCAGCTTAAAGGGCCAGCCTTAAAGGGCCAGCCTTAAAGGGCCAGCTTGAATGGCCAGCCTTAAAGGGCCAGCTTAAAGGGCCAGCCTTAGAGGGCCAGCCTTAAGGGGCCAGCTTAAAGGGCCAGCCTTAAAGGGCCAGCCTTAGAGGGCCAGCTTAAAGGGCCAGCCTTAAAGGGCCAGCTTAAAGGGCCAGCCTTAGAGGGCCAGCCTTAAGGGGCCAGCTTAAAGGGCCAGCCTTAAAGGGCCAGCCTTAAAGGGCCAGCCTTAGAGGGCCAGCTTAAAGGGCCAGTCTTAAAGGGCCAGCTTTACAGGGCCAGCTTAAAGGGCCAGCCTTAAAGGCACAGCTTAAAGGGCCAGCCTTAGAGGGCCAGCTTAAAGGGCCAGCCTTAAGGGGCCAGCTTAAAGGGCCAGCCTTAAAGGGCCAGCCTTAAAGGGCCAGCCTCAGAGGGCCAGCCTTAAAGGGCCAGCTTAAAGGGCCAGCTTTAAAGGGCCAGCTTAAAGGGCCAGCCTTAAAGGGCCAGCCTTAAAGGGCCAGACTTAGACGGCCAGACTTAAAGGGCCATCTTAAAGGGCCAGGCTTAAAGGGCCAGCTTAAAGGGCCAGCCTTAGAGGACCAGCATAAAGGGCCAGCCTTAAGGGGCCAGCTTAAAGGGCCAGCCTTAAAGGGCCAGCCTTAAAGGGCCAGCTTAAAGGGCCAGCCTTAGAGGACCAGCTTAAAGGGCCAGCCTTAAGGGGCCAGCTTAAAGGGCCAGCCTTAAAGGGCAAGCCTTAAAGGGCCAGCCTTAAAGGGCCAGCCTTAGAGGGCCAGCTTAAAGGGCCAGCCTTAGAGGGCCAGCTTAAAGGGCCAGCCTAAAGGGGCCAGCTTAAAGGGCCGGCCTTAAAGGGCCAGCCTTAAAGGGCCAGCTTAAAGGGCCAGCCTTAAAAGGCCAGCTTAAAGGGCCAGCCTTAGATGGCAAGCCTTAAAGGGCCAGCCTTAAAGGGCCAGCCTTAGAGGGCCAGCTTAAAGGGCCAGCCTTAGAGGGCCAGCTTAAAGGGCCAGCCTTAAGGGGCCAGCTTAAAGGGCCGGCCTTAAAGGGCCAGCCTTAAAGGGCCAGCTTAAAGGGCCAGCCTTAAAGGGCCAGCTTAAAGGGCCAGCTTAAAGGGCCAGCCTTAGATGGCCAGCCTTAAGGGGCCAGCTTAAAGGGCCAGCCTTAAAGGGCCAGCCTTAAAGGGCCAGCCTTAAAGGGCCAGCTTAAAGGGCCAGTCTTAAAGGGCCAGCTTAAAGGGCCAGCCTTAAAGGGCCAGCCTTAAAGGGCCAGCTTGAATGGCCAGCCTTAAAGGGCCAGCCTTAAAGGGCCAGCTTAAAGGGCAAGCCTTAAAGGGCCAGCTTAAAGGGCCAGCCTTAGAGGGCCAGCCTTAAGGGGCCAGCTTAAAGGGCCAGCCTTAAAGGGCCAGCCTTAAAGGGCCAGCCTTAAAGGGCCAGCCTTAAAGGGCCAGCCTTAGAGGGCCAGCTTAAAGGGCCAGCCTTAAAGGGCCAGTCTTAAAGGGCCAGCCTTAGAGGACCAGCCTTAAAGGGCCAGCTTAAAGGGCCAGCCTTAAAGGGCCAGCTTAAAGGGCCAGCCTTAAAGGGCAAGCTTAAAGGGCCAGCCTTAGATGGCCAGCCTTAAGGGGCCAGCTTAAAGGGCCAGCCTTAAAGTGCCAGCCTTAAAGGGCCAGCATTAAAGGGCCAGCCTTAAAGGGCCAGCCTTAAAGGGCCAGCTTAAAGGGCCAACCTTAAGGGGCCAGCTTAAAGGGCCAGCCTTAAAGGGCCAGCTTAAAGGGCCAGCCTTAAAGGGCCAGCTTAAAGGGCCAGCCTTAGATGGCCAGCCTTAAGGGGCCAGCTTAAAGGGCCAGCCTTAAAGGGCCAGCCTTAAAGGGCCAGCCTTAAAGGTCCAGCCTTAAAGGGCCAGACTTAAAGGGCCAGCCTTAAAGGGCCAGCCTTAGAGGGCCAGCCTTAAAGGGCCAGCTTAAAGGGCCAGCCTTTGAGGTCCAGCCTTAGAGGCCCAGCCTTAAAGGGCCAGTTTAAAGGGCCAGACTTAGATGGCCAGCCTTAAAGGGCCAGCTTAAAGGGCCAACCTTAGATGGCCAGCCTTAAAGGGCCAGCTTAAAGGGCCAGCTTAAAAGGCCAGCCTTAGAGGGCCAGCCTTAAAGGGCCAGCCTTAAAGGGCCAGCCTTAAAGGGCCAGCCTTAAAGGGCCAGCCTTAGAGGGCCAGCCTTAAAGGGCCAGCCTTAGAGGGCCAGCTTAAAGGGCCAGCCTTAAAGGGCCAGCTTAAAGGGCCAGCCTTAGAGGGCCGGCTTAAAGGGCCAGCCTTAAAGGGCCAGCTTAAAGGGCCAGCCTTAGAGGGCCAGCCTTAAGGGGCCAGCTTAAAGGGCCAGCTTAAAGGGCCAGCCTTAGATGGCCAGCCTTAAGGGGCCAGCTTAAAGGGCCAGCCTTAAAGGGCCAGCCTTAAAGGGCCAGCCTTAAAGGGCCAGTCTTAAAGGGCCAGCCTTAGAGGGCCAGCTTTAAAGGGCCAGCTTAAAGGGCCAGCCTTAGAGGGCCAGCTTAAAGGGCCAGCCTTAGAGGGCCAGCTTAAAGGGCCAGCCTTAAGGGGCCAGCTTAAAGGGCCAGCCTTAAAGGGCCAGCCTTAAAGGGCCAGCCTTTAAGGGCCAGCCTTAGAGGGCCAGCTTAAAGGGCCAGCCTTAGAGGGCCAGCTTAAAGGGCCAGCCTTAAGGGGCCAGCTTAAAGGGCCAGCCTTAAAGGGCCAGCCTTAAAGGGCCAGCTTGAATGGCCAGCCTTAAAGGGCCAGCCTTAAAGGGCCAGCTTAAAGGGCCAGCCTTAAAGGGCCAGCTTAAAGGGCCAGCCTTAGAGGGCCAGCCTTAAGGGGCCAGCTTAAAGGGCCAGCCTTAAAGTGCCAGCCTTAAAGGGCCAGCATTAAAGGGCCAGCCTTAAAGGGCCAGCCTTAAAGGGCCAGCTTAAAGGGCCAGCCTTAAGGGGCCAGCTTAAAGGGCCAGCCTTAAAGGGCCAGCTTAAAGGGCCAGCCTTAAAGGGCCAGCTTAAAGGGCCAGCCTTAGATGGCCAGCCTTAAGGGGCCAGCTTAAAGGGCCAGCCTTAAAGGGCCAGCCTTAAAGGGCCAGCCTTAAAGGTCCAGCCTTAAAGGGCCAGCCTTAAAGGGCCAGCCTTAAAGGGCCAGCCTTAGAGGGCCAGCCTTAAAGGGCCAGCTTAAAGGGCCAGCCTTTGAGGTCCAGCCTTAGAGGCCCAGCCTTAAAGGGCCAGTTTAAAGGGCCAGACTTAGATGGCCAGCCTTAAAGGGCCAGCTTAAAGGGCCAACCTTAGATGGCCAGCCTTAAAGGGCCAGCTTAAAGGGCCAGCTTAAAAGGCCAGCCTTAGAGGGCCAGCCTTAAAGGGCCAGCCTTAAAGGGCCAGCCTTAAAGGGCCAGCCTTAAAGGGCCAGCCTTAGAGGGCCAGCCTTAAAGGGCCAGCCTTAGAGGGCCAGCTTAAAGGGCCAGCCTTAAAGGGCCAGCTTAAAGGGCCAGCCTTAGAGGGCCAGCTTAAAGGGCCAGCCTTAAAGGGCCAGCTTAAAGGGCCAGCCATAGAGGGCCAGCCTTAAGGGGCCAGCTTAAAGGGCCAGCTTAAAGGGCCAGCCTTAGATGGCCAGCCTTAAGGGGCCAGCTTAAAGGGCCAGCCTTAAAGGGCCAGCCTTAAAGGGCCAGCCTTAAAGGGCCAGTCTTAAAGGGCCAGCCTTAGAGGGCCAGCTTTAAAGGGCCAGCTTAAAGGGCCAGCCTTAGAGGGCCAGCTTAAAGGGCCAGCCTTAGAGGGCCAGCTTAAAGGGCCAGCCTTAAGGGGCCAGCTTAAAGGGCCAGCCTTAAAGGGCCAGCCTTAAAGGGCCAGCCTTTAAGGGCCAGCCTTAGAGGGCCAGCTTAAAGGGCCAGCCTTAGAGGGCCAGCTTAAAGGGCCAGCCTTAAGGGGCCAGCTTAAAGGGCCAGCCTTAAAGGGCCAGCCTTAAAGGGCCAGCTTGAATGGCCAGCCTTAAAGGGCCAGCCTTAAAGGGCCAGCTTAAAGGGCCAGCCTTAAAGGGCCAGCTTAAAGGGCCAGCCTTAGAGGGCCAGCCTTAAGGGGCCAGCTTAAAGGGCCAGCCTTAAAGGGCCAGCCTTAAAGGGCCAGCCTTAAAGGGCCAGCCTTAGAGGGCCAGCTTAAAGGGCCAGCCTTAAAGGGCCAGTTTAAAGGGCCAGCTTTAGAGGGCCAGCCTTAAGGGGCCAGCTTAAAGGGCCAGCCTTAAAGGGCCATCTTAAAGGGCCAGCCTTAAGGGGCCATCTTAAAGGGCCAGCCTTAGAGGGCCAGCTTAAAGGGCCAGCCTTAAGTGGCCAGCTTAAAGGGCCAGCCTTAAAGGCCCAGCCTTAAATGGCCAGTCTTAAAGGGCCAGCTTTACAGGGCCAGCCTCAGAGGGCCAGCCTTAAAGGGCCAGCTTAAAGGGCCAGCTTAAAGGGCCAGCCTTAAAGGGCCAGACTTAGAGGGCCAGACTTAAAGGGCCATCTTAAAGGGCCAGGCTTAAAGGGCCAGCTTAAAGGGCCAGCCTTAGAGGACCAGCTTAAAGGGCCAGCCTTAAGGGGCCAGCTTAAAGGGCCAGCCTTAAAGGGCCAGCCTTAAAGGGCCAGCTTAAAGGGCCAGCCTTAGAGGACCAGCTTAAAGGGCCAGCCTTAAGGGGCCAGCTTAAAGGGCCAGCCTTAAGGGGCCAGCTTAAAGGGCCAGCCTTAAAGGGCCAGCCTTAGAGGGCCAGCTTAAAGGGCCAGCCTTAGAGGGCCAGCTTAAAGGGCCAGCCTAAAGGGGCCAGCTTAAAGGGCCGGCCTTAAAGGGCCAGCTTAAAGGGCCAGCCTTAAAAGGCCAGCTTAAAGGGCCAGCCTTAGATGGCAAGCCTTAAAGGGCCAGCCTTAAAGGGCCAGCCTTAGAGGGCCAGCTTAAAGGGCCAGCCTTAGAGGGCCAGCTTAAAGGGCCAGCCTTAAGGGGCCAGCTTAAAGGGCCGGCCTTAAAGGGCCAGCTTAAAGGGCCAGCCTTAAAGGGCCAGCCTTAGATGGCCAGCCTTAAGGGTCCAGCTTAAAGGGCCAGCCTTAAAGGGCCAGCCTTAAAGGGCCAGCCTTAAAGGGCCAGCTTAAAGGGCAAGCCTTAAAGGGCCAGCTTAAAGGGCCAGCCTTAGAGGGCCAGCCTTAAGGGGCCAGCTTAAAGGGCCAGCCTTAAAGGGCCAGCCTTAAAGGGCCAGCCTTAGAGGGCCAGCTTAAAGGGCCAGCCTTAAAGGGCCAGCTTAAAGGGCCAGCCTTAGAGGGCCAGCCTTAAGGAGCCAGCTTAAAGGGCCAGCCTTAAAGGGCCAGCCTTAAAGGGCCAGCCTTAAAGGGCCAGCCTTAGATGGCCAGCTTAAAGGGCCAGCCTTAAAGGGCCAGCCTTAAGGGGCCAGCTTAAAGGGCCAGCTTTACAGGGCCAGCTTAAAGGGCCAGCCTTAAAGGGCCAGCTTAAAGGGCCAGCCTTAGAGGGCCAGCTTAAAGGGCCAGCCCTAGAGGGCCAGCTTAAAGGGCCAGCCTTAAGGGGCCAGCTTAAAGGGCCAGCCTTAGAGGGCCAGCCTTAAAGGGCCAGCTTAAAGGGCCAGCCTTAAAGGGCCATCTTAAAGGGCCAGCCTTAAAGGGCCAGCCTTAAAGGTCCAGCTTAAAGGGCCAGCCTTAAAGGGCCAGCTTAAAGGGCCAGCCTTAAGGGGCCAGCTTAAAGGGCCAGCCTTAAAGGGCCAGCCTTAAAGGGCCAGCCTTAAAGGTCCAGCCTTAGATGGCCAGCTTAAAGGGCCAGCCTTAAAGGGCCAGCCTTAAGGGGCCAGCTTAAAGGGCCAGCTTTACAGGGCCAGCTTAAAGGGCCAGCCTTAAAGGGCCAGCTTAAAGGGCCAGCCTTAGAGGGCCAGCTTAAAGGGCCAGCCCTAGAGGGCCAGCTTAAAGGGCCAGCCTTAAGGGGCCAGCTTAAAGGGCCAGCCTTAAAGGGCCAGCCTTAAAGGGCCAGCCTTAGAGGGCCAGCCTTAAAGGGCCAGCCTTAAAAGGCCAGCTTAAAGGGCCAGCCTTAAAAGGCCAGCTTAAAGGGCCAGCCTTAGATGGCAAGCCTTAAAGGGCCAGCCTTAAAGTGCCAGCTTAAAGGGCCAGCCTTAGAGGGCCAGCTTAAAGGGCCAGCCCTAGAGGGCCAGCTTAAAGGGCCAGCCTTAAGGGGCCAGCTTAAAGGGCCAGCCTTAAAGGGCCAGCCTTAAAGGGCCAGCCTTAGAGGGCCAGCCTTAAAGGGCCAGCTTAAAGGGCCAGCCTTAAAGGGCCAGCCTTACAGGGCCAGCTTAAAGGGCCAGCCTTAAAGGGCCAGCTTAAAGGGCCAGCCTTAAAGGGCCAGCTTAAAGGGCCAGCCTTAAGGGGCCAGCTTAAAGGGCCAGCCTTAAAGGGCCAGCCTTAAAGGGCCAGCCTTAGATGGCCAGCTTAAAGGGCCAGCCTTAAAGGGCCAGCCTTAAGGGGCCAGCTTAAAGGGCCAGCTTTACAGGGCCAGCTTAAAGGGCCAGCCTTAAAGGGCCAGCTTAAAGGGCCAGCCTTAGAGGGCCAGCTTAAAGGGCCAGCCCTAGAGGGCCAGCTTAAAGGGCCAGCCTTAAGGGGCCAGCTTAAAGGGCCAGCCTTAAAGGGCCAGCCTTAAAGGGCCAGCCTTAGAGGGCCAGCCTTAAAGGGCCAGCTTAAAGGGCCAGCCTTAAAGGGCCAGCTTAAAGGGCCAGCCTAAAAGGGCCAGCCTTAAAGGGCCAGCTTAAAGGGCCAGCCTTAAAGGGCCAGCCTTAGAGGGCCAGACTTAAAGGGCCATCTTAAAGGGCCAGCTTAAAGGGCCAGCTTTAAGGGCCAGCTTAAAGGGCCAGCCTTAGATGGCCAGCCTTAAAGGGCCAGCTTAAAGGGCCAGCCTTAAAGGGCCAGCTTAAAGGGCCAGCCTTAGAGGGCCAGCTTAAAGGGCCAGCCTTAAGGGGCAAGCTTTAAAGGGCCAGTCTTAAAGGGCCAGCCTTAGAGGGCCAGCCTTAAAGGGCCAGCTTAAAGGGCCAGCCTTAAAGGGCCAGCTTAAAGGGCCGGCCTTAAAGGGCCAGCCTTAAAGGGCCAGCTTAAAGGGCCAGCCTTAAAGGGCCAGCTTAAAGGGCCAGCCTTAGAGGGCCAGCCTTAAGGGGCCAGCTTAAAGGGCCAGCCTTAAAGGGCCAGCCTTAAAGGGCCAGCCTTAGAGGGCCAGCTTAAAGGGCCAGCCTTAGAGGGCCAGCTTAAAGGGCCAGCCTTAAGGGGCCAGCTTAAAGGGCCAGCCTTAAAGGGCCAGCCTTAAAGGGCCAGTCTTAAAGGGCCAGCCTTAGAGGGCCAGCTTTAAAGGGCCAGCTTAAAGGGCCAGCCTTAAAGGGCCAGCTTAAAGGGCCAGCCTTAAAGGGCCAGCTTAAAGGGCCAGCCTTAAAGGGCCAGCTTAAAGAGCCAGCCTTAGAGAGCCAGCCTTAGAGGGCCAGCCTTAAGGGGCCAGCTTAAAGGGCCAGCCTTAAAGGGCCAGCCTTAAAGGGCCAGCCTTAGAGGGCCAGCTTAAAGGGCCAGCCTTAAAGGGCCAGCTTAAAGGGCCAGCCTTAGAGGGCCAGCCTTAAGGGGCCAGCTTAAAGGGCCAGCCTTAAGGGGCCAGCTTTAAAGGGCCAGTCTTAAAGGGCCAGCCATAGAGGGCCAGCCTTGAAGGGCCAGCTTAAAGGGCCAGCCTTAAAGGGCCAGCTTAAAGGGCCGGCCTTAAAGGGCCAGCCTTAAAGGGCCAGCTTAAAGGGCCAGCCTTAAAGGGCCAGCACAAAGGGCCAGCCTTAGAGGGCCAGCCTTAAGGGGCCAGCTTAAAGGGCCAGCCTTAAAGGGCCAGCCTTAAAAGGCCAGCCTTAGAGGGCCAGCTTAAAGGGCCAGCCTTAAAGGGCCAGCCTTAAAGGGCCAGCTTAAAGGGCCAGCCTTAAAGGGCAAGCCTTAAAGGGCCAGCCTTAAAGGGCCAGCCTTAGAGGGCCAGCTTAAAGGGCCAGCCTTAGAGGGCCAGCTTAAAGGGCCAGCCTTAAGGGGCCAGCTTAAAGGGCCAGCCTTAAAGGGCCAGCCTTAAAGGGCCAGTCTTAAAGGGCCAGCCTTAGAGGGCCAGCTTTAAAGGGCCAGCTTAAAGGGCCAGCCTTAAAGGGCCAGCCTTAAAGGGCCATCTTAAAGGGCCAGCTTAAAAGGCCAGCCTTAAAGGGCAAGCCTTAAAGGGCCAGCCTTAAAGGGCCAGCCTTAGAGGGCCAGCTTAAAGGGCCAGTCTTAGAGGGCCAGCTTAAAGGGCCAGCCTTAGAGGGCCAGCTTAAAGGGCCAGCTTTAAGGGGCCAGCTTAAAGGGCCAGCCTTAAGGGGCCAGCTTAAAGGGCCAGCCTTAAAGGGCAAGCCTTAAAGGGCCAGCCTTAAAGGGCCAGCTTTAGAGGGCCAGCTTAAAGGGCCAGCCTTAAAGGGACAGCCTTAAAGGGCCAGCTTAAGGGGCCAGCCTTAAAGGGCCAGCTTAAAGGGCCAGCCTTAAAGGGCAAGCCTTAAAGGGCCAGCCTTAAAGGGCCAGCCTTAGAGGGCCAGCTTAAAGGGCCAGCCTTAGAGGGCCAGCTTAAAGGGCCAGCCTTAAGGGGCAAGCTTTAAAGGGCCAGTCTTAAAGGGCCAGCCTTAGAGGGCCAGCCTTAAACGGCCAGCTTAAAGGCCCAGCCTTAAAGGGCCAGCTTAAAGGGCCGGCCTTAAAAGGCCAGCTTAAAGGGCCAGCCTTAAAGGGCCAGCTTAAAGGGCCAGCCTTAGATGGCCAGCCTTAAGGGGCCAGCTTAAAGGGCCAGCCTTAAAGGGCCAGCCTTAAAGGGCCAGCCTTAAAGGGCCAGCCTTAAAGGGCCAGCCTTAAAGGGCAAGCCTTAAAGGGCCAGCCTTAGAGGGCCAGCCTTAAAGGGCCAGCTTAAAGGGCCAGCCTTTGAGGTCCAGCCTTAGAGGCCCAGCCTTAAAGGGCCAGTTTAAAGGGCCAGACTTAGATGGCCAGCCTTAAAGGGCCAGCTTAAAGGGCCAACCTTAGATGGCCAGCCTTAAAGGGCCAGCTTAAAGGGCCAGCTTTAAGGGCCAGCTTAAAAGGCCAGCCTTAGAGGGCCAGCCTTAAAGGGCCAGCCTTAAAGGGCCAGCCTTAAAGGGCCAGTCTTAGAGGGCCAGCTTAAAGGGCCAGCCTTAAGGGGCCAGCTTAAAGGGCCAGCCTTAAAGGGCCAGCCTTAAAGGGCCAGCCTTAAAGGGCCAGCTTGAATGGCCAGCCTTAAAGGGCCAGCCTTAAAGGGCCAGCTTAAAGGGCCAGCCTTAAAGGGCCAGCTTAAAGGGCCAGCCTTAGAGGGCCAGCCTTAAGGGGCCAGCTTAAAGGGCCAGCCTTAAAGGGCCAGCCTTAAAGGGCCAGCCTTAGAGGGCCAGCTTAAAGGGCCAGCCTTAAAGGGCCAGTTTAAAGGGCCAGCCTTAGAGGGCCAGCCTTAAGGGGCCAGCTTAAAGGGCCAGCCTTAAAGGGCCATCTTAAAGGGCCAGCCTTAAGGGGCCATCTTAAAGGGCCAGCCTTAGAGGGCCAGCTTAAAGGGCCAGCCTTAAGTGGCCAGCTTAAAGGGCCAGCCTTAAAGGCCCAGCCTTAAAGGGCCAGTCTTAAAGGGCCAGCTTTACAGGGCCAGCTTAAAGGGCCAGCCTTAAAGGCACAGCTTAAAGGGCCAGCCTTAGAGGGCCAGCTTAAAGGGCCAGCCTTAAGGGGCCAGCTTAAAGGGCCAGCCTTAAAGGGCCAGCCTTAAAGGGCCAGCCTCAGAGGGCCAGCCTCAGAGGGCCAGCTTTAAAGGGCCAGCTTAAAGGGCCAGCCTTAAAGGGCCAGCCTTAAAGGGCCAGCTTAAAGGGCCAGCCTTAAAGGGCCAGACTTAGAGGGCCAGACTTAAAGGGCCATCTTAAAGGGCCAGGCTTAAAGGGCCAGCTTAAAGGGCCAGCCTTAGAGGACCAGCTTAAAGGGCCAGCCTTAAGGGGCCAGCTTAAAGGGCCAGCCTTAAAGGGCCAGCCTTAAAGGGCCAGCTTAAAGGGCCAGCCTTAGAGGACCAGCTTAAAGGGCCAGCCTTAAGGGGCCAGCTTAAAGGGCCAGCCTTAAGGGGCCAGCTTAAAGGGCCAGCCTTAAAGGGCCAGCCTTAGAGGGCCAGCTTAAAGGGCCAGCCTTAGAGGGCCAGCTTAAAGGGCCAGCCTAAAGGGGCCAGCTTAAAGGGCCGGCCTTAAAGGGCCAGCCTTAAAGGGCCAGCTTAAAGGGCCAGCTTAAAGGGCCAGCCTTAAAAGGCCAGCTTAAAGGGCCAGCCTTAGATGGCAAGCCTTAAAGGGCCAGCCTTAAAGGGCCAGCCTTAGAGGGCCAGCTTAAAGGGCCAGCCTTAGAGGGCCAGCTTAAAGGGCCAGCCTTAAAGGGCCAGCTTAAAGGGCCAGCCTTAGATGGCCAGCCTTAAGGGTCCAGCTTAAAGGGCCAGCCTTAAAGGGCCAGCCTTAAAGGGCCAGCCTTAAAGGGCCAGCTTAAAGGGCAAGCCTTAAAGGGCCAGCTTAAAGGGCCAGCCTTAGAGGGCCAGCCTTAAGGGGCCAGCTTAAAGGGCCAGCCTTAAAGGGCCAGCCTTAAAGGGCCAGCCTTAGAGGGCCAGCTTAAAGGGCCAGCCTTAAAGGGCCAGCTTAAAGGGCCAGCCTTAGAGGGCCAGCCTTAAGGAGCCAGCTTAAAGGGCCAGCCTTAAAGGGCCAGCCTTAAAGGGCCAGCCTTAAAGGGCCAGCCTTAGATGGCCAGCTTAAAGGGCCAGCCTTAAAGGGCCAGCCTTAAGGGGCCAGCTTAAAGGGCCAGCTTTACAGGGCCAGCTTAAAGGGCCAGCCTTAAAGGGCCAGCTTAAAGGGCCAGCCTTAGAGGGCCAGCTTAAAGGGCCAGCCCTAGAGGGCCAGCTTAAAGGGCCAGCCTTAAGGGGCCAGCTTAAAGGGCCAGCCTTAAAGGGCCAGCCTTAGAGGGCCAGCCTTAAAGGGCCAGCTTAAAGGGCCAGCCTTAAAGGGCCATCTTAAAGGGCCAGCCTTAAAGGGCCAGCCTTAAAGGGCCAGCTTAAAGGGCCAGCCTTAAAGGGCAAGCTTAAAGGGCCAGCCTTAAGGGGCCAGCTTAAAGGGCCAGCCTTAAAGGGCCAGCCTTAAAGGGCCAGCCTTAAAGGTCCAGCCTTAGATGGCCAGCTTAAAGGGCCAGCCTTAGATGGCAAGCCTTAAAGGGCCAGCCTTAAAGTGCCAGCTTAAAGGGCCAGCCTTAGAGGGCCAGCTTAAAGGGCCAGCCTTAAGGGGCCAGCTTAAAGGGCCAGCCTTAAAGGGCCAGCCTTAAAGGGCCAGCTTAAAGGGCCAGCCTTAGAGGACCAGCTTAAAGGGCCAGCCTTAAGGGGCCAGCTTAAAGGGCCAGCCTTAAGGGGCCAGCTTAAAGGGCCAGCCTTAAAGGGCCAGCCTTAGAGGGCCAGCTTAAAGGGCCAGCCTTAGAGGGCCAGCTTAAAGGGCCAGCCTTAAAGGCACAGCTTAAAGGGCCAGCCTTAAAGGGCCAGCCTTAAAGGTCCAGCCTTAGATGGCCAGCTTAAAGGGCCAGCCTTAAAGGGCCAGCCTTAAGGGGCCAGCTTAAAGGGCCAGCTTTACAGGGCCAGCTTAAAGGGCCAGCCTTAAAGGGCCAGCTTAAAGGGCCAGCCTTAGAGGGCCAGCTTAAAGGGCCAGCCCTAGAGGGCCAGCTTAAAGGGCCAGCCTTAAGGGGCCAGCTTAAAGGGCCAGCCTTAAAGGGCCAGCCTTAAAGGGCCAGCCTTAGAGGGCCAGCCTTAAAGGGCCAGCCTTAAAGGGCCAGCTTAAAGGGCCAGCCTTAAAAGGCCAGCTTAAAGGGCCAGCCTTAGATGGCAAGCCTTAAAGGGCCAGCCTTAAAGTGCCAGCTTAAAGGGCCAGCCTTAGAGGGCCAGCTTAAAGGGCCAGCCCTAGAGGTCCAGCTTAAAGGGCCAGCCTTAAGGGGCCAGCTTAAAGGGCCAGCCTTAAAGGGCCAGCCTTAAAGGGCCAGCCTTAGAGGGCCAGCCTTAAAGGGCCAGCTTAAAGGGCCAGCCTTAAAGGGCCAGCCTTAAAGGGCCAGCTTAAAGGGCCAGCCTTAAAGGGCCAGCTTAAAGGGCCAGCCTTAAAGGGCCAGCTTAAAGGGCCAGCCTTAAGGGGCCAGCTTAAAGGGCCAGCCTTAAAGGGCCAGCCTTAAAGGGCCAGCCTTAAAGGGCCAGCCTTAGATGGCCAGCTTAAAGGGCCAGCCTTAAAGGGCCAGCCTTTAGGGGCCAGCTTAAAGGGCCAGCTTTACAGGGCCAGCTTAAAGGGCCAGCCTTAAAGGGCCAGCTTAAAGGGCCAGCCTTAGAGGGGCCAGCTTAAAGGGCCAGCCTTAAAGGCACAGCTTAAAGGGCCAGCCTTAGAGGGCCAGCTTAAAGGGCCAGCCTTAAGGGGCCAGCTTAAAGGGCCAGCCTTAAAGGGCCAGCCTTAAAGGGCCAGCCTCAGAGGGCCAGCCTCAGAGGGCCAGCTTTAAAGGGCCAGCTTAAAGGGCCAGCCTTAAAGGGCCAGCCTTAAAGGGCCAGCTTAAAGGGCCAGCCTTAAAGGGCCAGACTTAGAGGGCCAGACTTAAAGGGCCATCTTAAAGGGCCAGGCTTAAAGGGCCAGCTTAAAGGGCCAGCCTTAGAGGACCAGCTTAAAGGGCCAGCCTTAAGGGGCCAGCTTAAAGGGCCAGCCTTAAAGGGCCAGCCTTAAAGGGCCAGCTTAAAGGGCCAGCCTTAGAGGACCAGCTTAAAGGGCCAGCCTTAAGGGGCCAGCTTAAAGGGCCAGCCTTAAGGGGCCATCTTAAAGGGCCAGCCTTAAAGGGCCAGCCTTAGAGGGCCAGCTTAAAGGGCCAGCCTTAGAGCGCCAGCTTAAAGGGCCAGCCTAAAGGGGCCAGCTTAAAGGGCCGGCCTTAAAGGGCCAGCCTTAAAGGGCCAGCTTAAAGGGCCAGCTTAAAGGGCCAGCCTTAAAAGGCCAGCTTAAAGGGCCAGCCTTAGATGGCAAGCCTTAAAGGGCCAGCCTTAAAGGGCCAGCCTTAGAGGGCCAGCTTAAAGGGCCAGCCTTAGAGGGCCAGCTTAAAGGGCCAGCCTTAAAGGGCCAGCTTAAAGGGCCAGCCTTAGATGGCCAGCCTTAAGGGTCCAGCTTAAAGGGCCAGCCTTAAAGGGCCAGCCTTAAAGGGCCAGCTTAAAGGGCAAGCCTTAAAGGGCCAGCTTAAAGGGCCAGCCTTAGAGGGCCAGCCTTAAGGGGCCAGCTTAAAGGGCCAGCCTTAAAGGGCCAGCCTTAAAGGGCCAGCCTTAGAGGGCCAGCTTAAAGGGCCAGCCTTAAAGGGCCAGCTTAAAGGGCCAGCCTTAGAGGGCCAGCCTTAAGGAGCCAGCTTAAAGGGCCAGCCTTAAAGGGCCAGCCTTAAAGGGCCAGCCTTAAAGGGCCAGCCTTAGATGGCCAGCTTAAAGGGCCAGCCTTAAAGGGCCAGCCTTAAGGGGCCAGCTTAAAGGGCCAGCTTTACAGGGCCAGCTTAAAGGGCCAGCCTTAAAGGGCCAGCTTAAAGGGCCAGCCTTAGAGGGCCAGCTTAAAGGGCCAGCCCTAGAGGGCCAGCTTAAAGGGCCAGCCTTAAGGGGCCAGCTTAAAGGGCCAGCCTTAAAGGGCCAGCCTTAGAGGGCCAGCCTTAAAGGGCCAGCTTAAAGGGCCAGCCTTAAAGGGCCATCTTAAAGGGCCAGCCTTAAAGGGCCAGCCTTAAAGGGCCAGCTTAAAGGGCCAGCCTTAAAGGGCAAGCTTAAAGGGCCAGCCTTAAGGGGCCAGCTTAAAGGGCCAGCCTTAAAGGGCCAGCCTTAAAGGGCCAGCCTTAAAGGTCCAGCCTTAGATGGCCAGCTTAAAGGGCCAGCCTTAGATGGCAAGCCTTAAAGGGCCAGCCTTAAAGTGCCAGCTTAAAGGGCCAGCCTTAGAGGGCCAGCTTAAAGGGCCAGCCCTAGAGGTCCAGCTTAAAGGGCCAGCCTTAAGGGGCCAGCTTAAAGGGCCAGCCTTAAAGGGCCAGCCTTAAAGGGCCAGCCTTAGAGGGCCAGCCTTAAAGGGCCAGCTTAAAGGGCCAGCCTTAAAGGGCCAGCCTTAAAGGGCCAGCTTAAAGGGCCAGCCTTAAAGGGCCAGCTTAAAGGGCCAGCCTTAAAGGGCCAGCTTAAAGGGCCAGCCTTAAGGGGCCAGCTTAAAGGGCCAGCCTTAAAGGGCCAGCCTTAAAGGGCCAGCTTAAAGGGCCAGCCTTAGAGGACCAGCTTAAAGGGCCAGCCTTAAGGGGCCAGCTTAAAGGGCCAGCCTTAAGGGGCCAGCTTAAAGGGCCAGCCTTAAAGGGCCAGCCTTAGAGGGCCAGCTTAAAGGGCCAGCCTTAGAGGGCCAGCTTAAAGGGCCAGCCTAAAGGGGCCAGCTTAAAGGGCCGGCCTTAAAGGGCCAGCCTTAAAGGGCCAGCTTAAAGGGCCAGCTTAAAGGGCCAGCCTTAAAAGGCCAGCTTAAAGGGCCAGCCTTAGATGGCAAGCCTTAAAGGGCCAGCCTTAAAGGGCCAGCCTTAGAGGGCCAGCTTAAAGGGCCAGCCTTAGAGGGCCAGCTTAAAGGGCCAGCCTTAAAGGGCCAGCTTAAAGGGCCAGCCTTAGATGGCCAGCCTTAAGGGTCCAGCTTAAAGGGCCAGCCTTAAAGGGCCAGCCTTAAAGGGCCAGCCTTAAAGGGCCAGCTTAAAGGGCAAGCCTTAAAGGGCCAGCTTAAAGGGCCAGCCTTAGAGGGCCAGCCTTAAAGGGCCAGCCTTAAAGGGCCAGCCTTAGAGGGCCAGCTTAAAGGGCCAGCCTTAAAGGGCCAGCTTAAAGGGCCAGCCTTAGAGGGCCAGCCTTAAGGAGCCAGCTTAAAGGGCCAGCCTTAAAGGGCCAGCCTTAAAGGGCCAGCCTTAAAGGGCCAGCCTTAGATGGCCAGCTTAAAGGGCCAGCCTTAAAGGGCCAGCCTTAAGGGGCCAGCTTAAAGGGCCAGCTTTACAGGGCCAGCTTAAAGGGCCAGCCTTAAAGGGCCAGCTTAAAGGGCCAGCCTTAGAGGGCCAGCTTAAAGGGCCAGCCCTAGAGGGCCAGCTTAAAGGGCCAGCCTTAAGGGGCCAGCTTAAAGGGCCAGCCTTAAAGGGCCAGCCTTAGAGGGCCAGCCTTAAAGGGCCAGCTTAAAGGGCCAGCCTTAAAGGGCCATCTTAAAGGGCCAGCCTTAAAGGGCCAGCCTTAAAGGGCCAGCTTAAAGGGCCAGCCTTAAAGGGCCAGCTTAAAGGGCCAGCCTTAAGGGGCCAGCTTAAAGGGCCAGCCTTAAAGGGCCAGCCTTAAAGGGCCAGCCTTAAAGGTCCAGCCTTAGATGGCCAGCTTAAAGGGCCAGCCTTAAAGGGCCAGCCTTAAGGGGCCAGCTTAAAGGGCCAGCTTTACAGGGCCAGCTTAAAGGGCCAGCCTTAAAGGGCCAGCTTAAAGGGCCAGCCTTAGAGGGCCAGCTTAAAGGGCCAGCCCTAGAGGGCCAGCTTAAAGGGCCAGCCTTAAGGGGCCAGCTTAAAGGGCCAGCCTTAAAGGGCCAGCCTTAAAGGGCCAGCCTTAGAGGGCCAGCCTTAAAGGGCCAGCCTTAAAGGGCCAGCTTAAAGGGCCAGCCTTAAAAGGCCAGCTTAAAGGGCCAGCCTTAGATGGCAAGCCTTAAAGGGCCAGCCTTAAAGTGCCAGCTTAAAGGGCCAGCCTTAGAGGGCCAGCTTAAAGGGCCAGCCCTAGAGGTCCAGCTTAAAGGGCCAGCCTTAAGGGGCCAGCTTAAAGGGCCAGCCTTAAAGGGCCAGCCTTAAAGGGCCAGCCTTAGAGGGCCAGCCTTAAAGGGCCAGCTTAAAGGGCCAGCCTTAAAGGGCCAGCCTTAAAGGGCCAGCTTAAAGGGCCAGCCTTAAAGGGCCAGCTTAAAGGGCCAGCCTTAAAGGGCCAGCTTAAAGGGCCAGCCTTAAGGGGCCAGCTTAAAGGGCCAGCCTTAAAGGGCCAGCCTTAAAGGGCCAGCCTTAAAGGGCCAGCCTTAGATGGCCAGCTTAAAGGGCCAGCCTTAAAGGGCCAGCCTTTAGGGGCCAGCTTAAAGGGCCAGCTTTACAGGGCCAGCTTAAAGGGCCAGCCTTAAAGGGCCAGCTTAAAGGGCCAGCCTTAGAGGGGCCAGCTTAAAGGGCCAGCCTTAAAGGCACAGCTTAAAGGGCCAGCCTTAGAGGGCCAGCTTAAAGGGCCAGCCTTAAGGGGCCAGCTTAAAGGGCCAGCCTTAAAGGGCCAGCCTTAAAGGGCCAGCCTCAGAGGGCCAGCCTCAGAGGGCCAGCTTTAAAGGGCCAGCTTAAAGGGCCAGCCTTAAAGGGCCAGCCTTAAAGGGCCAGCTTAAAGGGCCAGCCTTAAAGGGCCAGACTTAGAGGGCCAGACTTAAAGGGCCATCTTAAAGGGCCAGGCTTAAAGGGCCAGCTTAAAGGGCCAGCCTTAGAGGACCAGCTTAAAGGGCCAGCCTTAAGGGGCCAGCTTAAAGGGCCAGCCTTAAAGGGCCAGCCTTAAAGGGCCAGCTTAAAGGGCCAGCCTTAGAGGACCAGCTTAAAGGGCCAGCCTTAAGGGGCCAGCTTAAAGGGCCAGCCTTAAGGGGCCAGCTTAAAGGGCCAGCCTTAAAGGGCCAGCCTTAGAGGGCCAGCTTAAAGGGCCAGCCTTAGAGCGCCAGCTTAAAGGGCCAGCCTAAAGGGGCCAGCTTAAAGGGCCGGCCTTAAAGGGCCAGCCTTAAAGGGCCAGCTTAAAGGGCCAGCTTAAAGGGCCAGCCTTAAAAGGCCAGCTTAAAGGGCCAGCCTTAGATGGCAAGCCTTAAAGGGCCAGCCTTAAAGGGCCAGCCTTAGAGGGCCAGCTTAAAGGGCCAGCCTTAGAGGGCCAGCTTAAAGGGCCAGCCTTAAAGGGCCAGCTTAAAGGGCCAGCCTTAGATGGCCAGCCTTAAGGGTCCAGCTTAAAGGGCCAGCCTTAAAGGGCCAGCCTTAAAGGGCCAGCCTTAAAGGGCCAGCTTAAAGGGCAAGCCTTAAAGGGCCAGCTTAAAGGGCCAGCCTTAGAGGGCCAGCCTTAAGGGGCCAGCTTAAAGGGCCAGCCTTAAAGGGCCAGCCTTAAAGGGCCAGCCTTAGAGGGCCAGCTTAAAGGGCCAGCCTTAAAGGGCCAGCTTAAAGGGCCAGCCTTAGAGGGCCAGCCTTAAGGAGCCAGCTTAAAGGGCCAGCCTTAAAGGGCCAGCCTTAAAGGGCCAGCCTTAAAGGGCCAGCCTTAGATGGCCAGCTTAAAGGGCCAGCCTTAAAGGGCCAGCCTTAAGGGGCCAGCTTAAAGGGCCAGCTTTACAGGGCCAGCTTAAAGGGCCAGCCTTAAAGGGCCAGCTTAAAGGGCCAGCCTTAGAGGGCCAGCTTAAAGGGCCAGCCCTAGAGGGCCAGCTTAAAGGGCCAGCCTTAAGGGGCCAGCTTAAAGGGCCAGCCTTAAAGGGCCAGCCTTAGAGGGCCAGCCTTAAAGGGCCAGCTTAAAGGGCCAGCCTTAAAGGGCCATCTTAAAGGGCCAGCCTTAAAGGGCCAGCCTTAAAGGGCCAGCTTAAAGGGCCAGCCTTAAAGGGCCAGCTTAAAGGGCCAGCCTTAAGGGGCCAGCTTAAAGGGCCGGCCTTAAAGGGCCAGCCTTAAAGGGCCAGCTTAAAGGGCCAGCCTTAAAGGGCCAGCACAAAGGGCCAGCCTTAGAGGGCCAGCCTTAAGGGGCCAGCTTAAAGGGCCAGCCTTAAAGGGCCAGCCTTAAAAGGCCAGCCTTAGAGGGCCAGCTTAAAGGGCCAGCCTTAAAGGGCCAGCCTTAAAGGGCCAGCTTAAAGGGCCAGCCTTAAAGGGCAAGCCTTAAAGGGCCAGCCTTAAAGGGCCAGCCTTAGAGGGCCAGCTTAAAGGGCCAGCCTTAGAGGGCCAGCTTAAAGGGCCAGCCTTAAGGGGCCAGCTTAAAGGGCCAGCCTTAAAGGGCCAGCCTTAAAGGGCCAGTCTTAAAGGGCCAGCCTTAGAGGGCCAGCTTTAAAGGGCCAGCTTAAAGGGCCAGCCTTAAAGGGCCAGCCTTAAAGGGCCATCTTAAAGGGCCAGCTTAAAAGGCCAGCCTTAAAGGGCAAGCCTTAAAGGGCCAGCCTTAAAGGGCCAGCCTTAGAGGGCCAGCTTAAAGGGCCAGTCTTAGAGGGCCAGCTTAAAGGGCCAGCCTTAGAGGGCCAGCTTAAAGGGCCAGCTTTAAGGGGCCAGCTTAAAGGGCCAGCCTTAAGGGGCCAGCTTAAAGGGCCAGCCTTAAAGGGCAAGCCTTAAAGGGCCAGCCTTAAAGGGCCAGCTTTAGAGGGCCAGCTTAAAGGGCCAGCCTTAAAGGGACAGCCTTAAAGGGCCAGCTTAAGGGGCCAGCCTTAAAGGGCCAGCTTAAAGGGCCAGCCTTAAAGGGCAAGCCTTAAAGGGCCAGCCTTAAAGGGCCAGCCTTAGAGGGCCAGCTTAAAGGGCCAGCCTTAGAGGGCCAGCTTAAAGGGCCAGCCTTAAGGGGCAAGCTTTAAAGGGCCAGTCTTAAAGGGCCAGCCTTAGAGGGCCAGCCTTAAACGGCCAGCTTAAAGGCCCAGCCTTAAAGGGCCAGCTTAAAGGGCCGGCCTTAAAAGGCCAGCTTAAAGGGCCAGCCTTAAAGGGCCAGCTTAAAGGGCCAGCCTTAGATGGCCAGCCTTAAGGGGCCAGCTTAAAGGGCCAGCCTTAAAGGGCCAGCCTTAAAGGGCCAGCCTTAAAGGGCCAGCCTTAAAGGGCCAGCCTTAAAGGGCAAGCCTTAAAGGGCCAGCCTTAGAGGGCCAGCCTTAAAGGGCCAGCTTAAAGGGCCAGCCTTTGAGGTCCAGCCTTAGAGGCCCAGCCTTAAAGGGCCAGTTTAAAGGGCCAGACTTAGATGGCCAGCCTTAAAGGGCCAGCTTAAAGGGCCAACCTTAGATGGCCAGCCTTAAAGGGCCAGCTTAAAGGGCCAGCTTTAAGGGCCAGCTTAAAAGGCCAGCCTTAGAGGGCCAGCCTTAAAGGGCCAGCCTTAAAGGGCCAGCCTTAAAGGGCCAGTCTTAGAGGGCCAGCTTAAAGGGCCAGCCTTAAGGGGCCAGCTTAAAGGGCCAGCCTTAAAGGGCCAGCCTTAAAGGGCCAGCCTTAAAGGGCCAGCTTGAATGGCCAGCCTTAAAGGGCCAGCCTTAAAGGGCCAGCTTAAAGGGCCAGCCTTAAAGGGCCAGCTTAAAGGGCCAGCCTTAGAGGGCCAGCCTTAAGGGGCCAGCTTAAAGGGCCAGCCTTAAAGGGCCAGCCTTAAAGGGCCAGCCTTAGAGGGCCAGCTTAAAGGGCCAGCCTTAAAGGGCCAGTTTAAAGGGCCAGCCTTAGAGGGCCAGCCTTAAGGGGCCAGCTTAAAGGGCCAGCCTTAAAGGGCCATCTTAAAGGGCCAGCCTTAAGGGGCCATCTTAAAGGGCCAGCCTTAGAGGGCCAGCTTAAAGGGCCAGCCTTAAGTGGCCAGCTTAAAGGGCCAGCCTTAAAGGCCCAGCCTTAAAGGGCCAGTCTTAAAGGGCCAGCTTTACAGGGCCAGCTTAAAGGGCCAGCCTTAAAGGCACAGCTTAAAGGGCCAGCCTTAGAGGGCCAGCTTAAAGGGCCAGCCTTAAGGGGCCAGCTTAAAGGGCCAGCCTTAAAGGGCCAGCCTTAAAGGGCCAGCCTCAGAGGGCCAGCCTCAGAGGGCCAGCTTTAAAGGGCCAGCTTAAAGGGCCAGCCTTAAAGGGCCAGCCTTAAAGGGCCAGCTTAAAGGGCCAGCCTTAAAGGGCCAGACTTAGAGGGCCAGACTTAAAGGGCCATCTTAAAGGGCCAGGCTTAAAGGGCCAGCTTAAAGGGCCAGCCTTAGAGGACCAGCTTAAAGGGCCAGCCTTAAGGGGCCAGCTTAAAGGGCCAGCCTTAAAGGGCCAGCCTTAAAGGGCCAGCTTAAAGGGCCAGCCTTAGAGGACCAGCTTAAAGGGCCAGCCTTAAGGGGCCAGCTTAAAGGGCCAGCCTTAAGGGGCCAGCTTAAAGGGCCAGCCTTAAAGGGCCAGCCTTAGAGGGCCAGCTTAAAGGGCCAGCCTTAGAGGGCCAGCTTAAAGGGCCAGCCTAAAGGGGCCAGCTTAAAGGGCCGGCCTTAAAGGGCCAGCCTTAAAGGGCCAGCTTAAAGGGCCAGCTTAAAGGGCCAGCCTTAAAAGGCCAGCTTAAAGGGCCAGCCTTAGATGGCAAGCCTTAAAGGGCCAGCCTTAAAGGGCCAGCCTTAGAGGGCCAGCTTAAAGGGCCAGCCTTAGAGGGCCAGCTTAAAGGGCCAGCCTTAAAGGGCCAGCTTAAAGGGCCAGCCTTAGATGGCCAGCCTTAAGGGTCCAGCTTAAAGGGCCAGCCTTAAAGGGCCAGCCTTAAAGGGCCAGCCTTAAAGGGCCAGCTTAAAGGGCAAGCCTTAAAGGGCCAGCTTAAAGGGCCAGCCTTAGAGGGCCAGCCTTAAGGGGCCAGCTTAAAGGGCCAGCCTTAAAGGGCCAGCCTTAAAGGGCCAGCCTTAGAGGGCCAGCTTAAAGGGCCAGCCTTAAAGGGCCAGCTTAAAGGGCCAGCCTTAGAGGGCCAGCCTTAAGGAGCCAGCTTAAAGGGCCAGCCTTAAAGGGCCAGCCTTAAAGGGCCAGCCTTAAAGGGCCAGCCTTAGATGGCCAGCTTAAAGGGCCAGCCTTAAAGGGCCAGCCTTAAGGGGCCAGCTTAAAGGGCCAGCTTTACAGGGCCAGCTTAAAGGGCCAGCCTTAAAGGGCCAGCTTAAAGGGCCAGCCTTAGAGGGCCAGCTTAAAGGGCCAACCCTAGAGGGCCAGCTTAAAGGGCCAGCCTTAAGGGGCCAGCTTAAAGGGCCAGCCTTAAAGGGCCAGCCTTAGAGGGCCAGCCTTAAAGGGCCAGCTTAAAGGGCCAGCCTTAAAGGGCCATCTTAAAGGGCCAGCCTTAAAGGGCCAGCCTTAAAGGGCCAGCTTAAAGGGCCAGCCTTAAAGGGCAAGCTTAAAGGGCCAGCCTTAAGGGGCCAGCTTAAAGGGCCAGCCTTAAAGGGCCAGCCTTAAAGGGCCAGCCTTAAAGGTCCAGCCTTAGATGGCCAGCTTAAAGGGCCAGCCTTAGATGGCAAGCCTTAAAGGGCCAGCCTTAAAGTGCCAGCTTAAAGGGCCAGCCTTAGAGGGCCAGCTTAAAGGGCCAGCCCTAGAGGTCCAGCTTAAAGGGCCAGCCTTAAGGGGCCAGCTTAAAGGGCCAGCCTTAAAGGGCCAGCCTTAAAGGGCCAGCCTTAGAGGGCCAGCCTTAAAGGGCCAGCTTAAAGGGCCAGCCTTAAAGGGCCAGCCTTAAAGGGCCAGCTTAAAGGGCCAGCCTTAAAGGGCCAGCTTAAAGGGCCAGCCTTAAAGGGCCAGCTTAAAGGGCCAGCCTTAAGGGGCCAGCTTAAAGGGCCAGCCTTAAAGGGCCAGCCTTAAAGGGCCAGCTTAAAGGGCCAGCCTTAGAGGACCAGCTTAAAGGGCCAGCCTTAAGGGGCCAGCTTAAAGGGCCAGCCTTAAGGGGCCAGCTTAAAGGGCCAGCCTTAAAGGGCCAGCCTTAGAGGGCCAGCTTAAAGGGCCAGCCTTAGAGGGCCAGCTTAAAGGGCCAGCCTTAAAGGCACAGCTTAAAGGGCCAGCCTTAAAGGGCCAGCCTTAAAGGTCCAGCCTTAGATGGCCAGCTTAAAGGGCCAGCCTTAAAGGGCCAGCCTTAAGGGGCCAGCTTAAAGGGCCAGCTTTACAGGGCCAGCTTAAAGGGCCAGCCTTAAAGGGCCAGCTTAAAGGGCCAGCCTTAGAGGGCCAGCTTAAAGGGCCAGCCCTAGAGGGCCAGCTTAAAGGGCCAGCCTTAAGGGGCCAGCTTAAAGGGCCAGCCTTAAAGGGCCAGCCTTAAAGGGCCAGCCTTAGAGGGCCAGCCTTAAAGGGCCAGCCTTAAAGGGCCAGCTTAAAGGGCCAGCCTTAAAAGGCCAGCTTAAAGGGCCAGCCTTAGATGGCAAGCCTTAAAGGGCCAGCCTTAAAGTGCCAGCTTAAAGGGCCAGCCTTAGAGGGCCAGCTTAAAGGGCCAGCCCTAGAGGTCCAGCTTAAAGGGCCAGCCTTAAGGGGCCAGCTTAAAGGGCCAGCCTTAAAGGGCCAGCCTTAAAGGGCCAGCCTTAGAGGGCCAGCCTTAAAGGGCCAGCTTAAAGGGCCAGCCTTAAAGGGCCAGCCTTAAAGGGCCAGCTTAAAGGGCCAGCCTTAAAGGGCCAGCTTAAAGGGCCAGCCTTAAAGGGCCAGCTTAAAGGGCCAGCCTTAAGGGGCCAGCTTAAAGGGCCAGCCTTAAAGGGCCAGCCTTAAAGGGCCAGCCTTAAAGGGCCAGCCTTAGATGGCCAGCTTAAAGGGCCAGCCTTAAAGGGCCAGCCTTTAGGGGCCAGCTTAAAGGGCCAGCTTTACAGGGCCAGCTTAAAGGGCCAGCCTTAAAGGGCCAGCTTAAAGGGCCAGCCTTAGAGGGGCCAGCTTAAAGGGCCAGCCTTAAAGGCACAGCTTAAAGGGCCAGCCTTAGAGGGCCAGCTTAAAGGGCCAGCCTTAAGGGGCCAGCTTAAAGGGCCAGCCTTAAAGGGCCAGCCTTAAAGGGCCAGCCTCAGAGGGCCAGCCTCAGAGGGCCAGCTTTAAAGGGCCAGCTTAAAGGGCCAGCCTTAAAGGGCCAGCCTTAAAGGGCCAGCTTAAAGGGCCAGCCTTAAAGGGCCAGACTTAGAGGGCCAGACTTAAAGGGCCATCTTAAAGGGCCAGGCTTAAAGGGCCAGCTTAAAGGGCCAGCCTTAGAGGACCAGCTTAAAGGGCCAGCCTTAAGGGGCCAGCTTAAAGGGCCAGCCTTAAAGGGCCAGCCTTAAAGGGCCAGCTTAAAGGGCCAGCCTTAGAGGACCAGCTTAAAGGGCCAGCCTTAAGGGGCCAGCTTAAAGGGCCAGCCTTAAGGGGCCATCTTAAAGGGCCAGCCTTAAAGGGCCAGCCTTAGAGGGCCAGCTTAAAGGGCCAGCCTTAGAGCGCCAGCTTAAAGGGCCAGCCTAAAGGGGCCAGCTTAAAGGGCCGGCCTTAAAGGGCCAGCCTTAAAGGGCCAGCTTAAAGGGCCAGCTTAAAGGGCCAGCCTTAAAAGGCCAGCTTAAAGGGCCAGCCTTAGATGGCAAGCCTTAAAGGGCCAGCCTTAAAGGGCCAGCCTTAGAGGGCCAGCTTAAAGGGCCAGCCTTAGAGGGCCAGCTTAAAGGGCCAGCCTTAAAGGGCCAGCTTAAAGGGCCAGCCTTAGATGGCCAGCCTTAAGGGTCCAGCTTAAAGGGCCAGCCTTAAAGGGCCAGCCTTAAAGGGCCAGCTTAAAGGGCAAGCCTTAAAGGGCCAGCTTAAAGGGCCAGCCTTAGAGGGCCAGCCTTAAGGGGCCAGCTTAAAGGGCCAGCCTTAAAGGGCCAGCCTTAAAGGGCCAGCCTTAGAGGGCCAGCTTAAAGGGCCAGCCTTAAAGGGCCAGCTTAAAGGGCCAGCCTTAGAGGGCCAGCCTTAAGGAGCCAGCTTAAAGGGCCAGCCTTAAAGGGCCAGCCTTAAAGGGCCAGCCTTAAAGGGCCAGCCTTAGATGGCCAGCTTAAAGGGCCAGCCTTAAAGGGCCAGCCTTAAGGGGCCAGCTTAAAGGGCCAGCTTTACAGGGCCAGCTTAAAGGGCCAGCCTTAAAGGGCCAGCTTAAAGGGCCAGCCTTAGAGGGCCAGCTTAAAGGGCCAGCCCTAGAGGGCCAGCTTAAAGGGCCAGCCTTAAGGGGCCAGCTTAAAGGGCCAGCCTTAAAGGGCCAGCCTTAGAGGGCCAGCCTTAAAGGGCCAGCTTAAAGGGCCAGCCTTAAAGGGCCATCTTAAAGGGCCAGCCTTAAAGGGCCAGCCTTAAAGGGCCAGCTTAAAGGGCCAGCCTTAAAGGGCAAGCTTAAAGGGCCAGCCTTAAGGGGCCAGCTTAAAGGGCCAGCCTTAAAGGGCCAGCCTTAAAGGGCCAGCCTTAAAGGTCCAGCCTTAGATGGCCAGCTTAAAGGGCCAGCCTTAGATGGCAAGCCTTAAAGGGCCAGCCTTAAAGTGCCAGCTTAAAGGGCCAGCCTTAGAGGGCCAGCTTAAAGGGCCAGCCCTAGAGGTCCAGCTTAAAGGGCCAGCCTTAAGGGGCCAGCTTAAAGGGCCAGCCTTAAAGGGCCAGCCTTAAAGGGCCAGCCTTAGAGGGCCAGCCTTAAAGGGCCAGCTTAAAGGGCCAGCCTTAAAGGGCCAGCCTTAAAGGGCCAGCTTAAAGGGCCAGCCTTAAAGGGCCAGCTTAAAGGGCCAGCCTTAAAGGGCCAGCTTAAAGGGCCAGCCTTAAGGGGCCAGCTTAAAGGGCCAGCCTTAAAGGGCCAGCCTTAAAGGGCCAGCTTAAAGGGCCAGCCTTAGAGGACCAGCTTAAAGGGCCAGCCTTAAGGGGCCAGCTTAAAGGGCCAGCCTTAAGGGGCCAGCTTAAAGGGCCAGCCTTAAAGGGCCAGCCTTAGAGGGCCAGCTTAAAGGGCCAGCCTTAGAGGGCCAGCTTAAAGGGCCAGCCTAAAGGGGCCAGCTTAAAGGGCCGGCCTTAAAGGGCCAGCCTTAAAGGGCCAGCTTAAAGGGCCAGCTTAAAGGGCCAGCCTTAAAAGGCCAGCTTAAAGGGCCAGCCTTAGATGGCAAGCCTTAAAGGGCCAGCCTTAAAGGGCCAGCCTTAGAGGGCCAGCTTAAAGGGCCAGCCTTAGAGGGCCAGCTTAAAGGGCCAGCCTTAAAGGGCCAGCTTAAAGGGCCAGCCTTAGATGGCCAGCCTTAAGGGTCCAGCTTAAAGGGCCAGCCTTAAAGGGCCAGCCTTAAAGGGCCAGCCTTAAAGGGCCAGCTTAAAGGGCAAGCCTTAAAGGGCCAGCTTAAAGGGCCAGCCTTAGAGGGCCAGCCTTAAAGGGCCAGCCTTAAAGGGCCAGCCTTAGAGGGCCAGCTTAAAGGGCCAGCCTTAAAGGGCCAGCTTAAAGGGCCAGCCTTAGAGGGCCAGCCTTAAGGAGCCAGCTTAAAGGGCCAGCCTTAAAGGGCCAGCCTTAAAGGGCCAGCCTTAAAGGGCCAGCCTTAGATGGCCAGCTTAAAGGGCCAGCCTTAAAGGGCCAGCCTTAAGGGGCCAGCTTAAAGGGCCAGCTTTACAGGGCCAGCTTAAAGGGCCAGCCTTAAAGGGCCAGCTTAAAGGGCCAGCCTTAGAGGGCCAGCTTAAAGGGCCAGCCCTAGAGGGCCAGCTTAAAGGGCCAGCCTTAAGGGGCCAGCTTAAAGGGCCAGCCTTAAAGGGCCAGCCTTAGAGGGCCAGCCTTAAAGGGCCAGCTTAAAGGGCCAGCCTTAAAGGGCCATCTTAAAGGGCCAGCCTTAAAGGGCCAGCCTTAAAGGGCCAGCTTAAAGGGCCAGCCTTAAAGGGCCAGCTTAAAGGGCCAGCCTTAAGGGGCCAGCTTAAAGGGCCAGCCTTAAAGGGCCAGCCTTAAAGGGCCAGCCTTAAAGGTCCAGCCTTAGATGGCCAGCTTAAAGGGCCAGCCTTAAAGGGCCAGCCTTAAGGGGCCAGCTTAAAGGGCCAGCTTTACAGGGCCAGCTTAAAGGGCCAGCCTTAAAGGGCCAGCTTAAAGGGCCAGCCTTAGAGGGCCAGCTTAAAGGGCCAGCCCTAGAGGGCCAGCTTAAAGGGCCAGCCTTAAGGGGCCAGCTTAAAGGGCCAGCCTTAAAGGGCCAGCCTTAAAGGGCCAGCCTTAGAGGGCCAGCCTTAAAGGGCCAGCCTTAAAGGGCCAGCTTAAAGGGCCAGCCTTAAAAGGCCAGCTTAAAGGGCCAGCCTTAGATGGCAAGCCTTAAAGGGCCAGCCTTAAAGTGCCAGCTTAAAGGGCCAGCCTTAGAGGGCCAGCTTAAAGGGCCAGCCCTAGAGGTCCAGCTTAAAGGGCCAGCCTTAAGGGGCCAGCTTAAAGGGCCAGCCTTAAAGGGCCAGCCTTAAAGGGCCAGCCTTAGAGGGCCAGCCTTAAAGGGCCAGCTTAAAGGGCCAGCCTTAAAGGGCCAGCCTTAAAGGGCCAGCTTAAAGGGCCAGCCTTAAAGGGCCAGCTTAAAGGGCCAGCCTTAAAGGGCCAGCTTAAAGGGCCAGCCTTAAGGGGCCAGCTTAAAGGGCCAGCCTTAAAGGGCCAGCCTTAAAGGGCCAGCCTTAAAGGGCCAGCCTTAGATGGCCAGCTTAAAGGGCCAGCCTTAAAGGGCCAGCCTTTAGGGGCCAGCTTAAAGGGCCAGCTTTACAGGGCCAGCTTAAAGGGCCAGCCTTAAAGGGCCAGCTTAAAGGGCCAGCCTTAGAGGGGCCAGCTTAAAGGGCCAGCCTTAAAGGCACAGCTTAAAGGGCCAGCCTTAGAGGGCCAGCTTAAAGGGCCAGCCTTAAGGGGCCAGCTTAAAGGGCCAGCCTTAAAGGGCCAGCCTTAAAGGGCCAGCCTCAGAGGGCCAGCCTCAGAGGGCCAGCTTTAAAGGGCCAGCTTAAAGGGCCAGCCTTAAAGGGCCAGCCTTAAAGGGCCAGCTTAAAGGGCCAGCCTTAAAGGGCCAGACTTAGAGGGCCAGACTTAAAGGGCCATCTTAAAGGGCCAGGCTTAAAGGGCCAGCTTAAAGGGCCAGCCTTAGAGGACCAGCTTAAAGGGCCAGCCTTAAGGGGCCAGCTTAAAGGGCCAGCCTTAAAGGGCCAGCCTTAAAGGGCCAGCTTAAAGGGCCAGCCTTAGAGGACCAGCTTAAAGGGCCAGCCTTAAGGGGCCAGCTTAAAGGGCCAGCCTTAAGGGGCCAGCTTAAAGGGCCAGCCTTAAAGGGCCAGCCTTAGAGGGCCAGCTTAAAGGGCCAGCCTTAGAGCGCCAGCTTAAAGGGCCAGCCTAAAGGGGCCAGCTTAAAGGGCCGGCCTTAAAGGGCCAGCCTTAAAGGGCCAGCTTAAAGGGCCAGCTTAAAGGGCCAGCCTTAAAAGGCCAGCTTAAAGGGCCAGCCTTAGATGGCAAGCCTTAAAGGGCCAGCCTTAAAGGGCCAGCCTTAGAGGGCCAGCTTAAAGGGCCAGCCTTAGAGGGCCAGCTTAAAGGGCCAGCCTTAAAGGGCCAGCTTAAAGGGCCAGCCTTAGATGGCCAGCCTTAAGGGTCCAGCTTAAAGGGCCAGCCTTAAAGGGCCAGCCTTAAAGGGCCAGCCTTAAAGGGCCAGCTTAAAGGGCAAGCCTTAAAGGGCCAGCTTAAAGGGCCAGCCTTAGAGGGCCAGCCTTAAGGGGCCAGCTTAAAGGGCCAGCCTTAAAGGGCCAGCCTTAAAGGGCCAGCCTTAGAGGGCCAGCTTAAAGGGCCAGCCTTAAAGGGCCAGCTTAAAGGGCCAGCCTTAGAGGGCCAGCCTTAAGGAGCCAGCTTAAAGGGCCAGCCTTAAAGGGCCAGCCTTAAAGGGCCAGCCTTAAAGGGCCAGCCTTAGATGGCCAGCTTAAAGGGCCAGCCTTAAAGGGCCAGCCTTAAGGGGCCAGCTTAAAGGGCCAGCTTTACAGGGCCAGCTTAAAGGGCCAGCCTTAAAGGGCCAGCTTAAAGGGCCAGCCTTAGAGGGCCAGCTTAAAGGGCCAGCCCTAGAGGGCCAGCTTAAAGGGCCAGCCTTAAGGGGCCAGCTTAAAGGGCCAGCCTTAAAGGGCCAGCCTTAGAGGGCCAGCCTTAAAGGGCCAGCTTAAAGGGCCAGCCTTAAAGGGCCATCTTAAAGGGCCAGCCTTAAAGGGCCAGCCTTAAAGGGCCAGCTTAAAGGGCCAGCCTTAAAGGGCCAGCTTAAAGGGCCAGCCTTAAGGGGCCAGCTTAAAGGGCCAGCCTTAAAGGGCCAGCCTTAAAGGGCCAGCCTTAAAGGTCCAGCCTTAGATGGCCAGCTTAAAGGGCCAGCCTTAAAGGGCCAGCCTTAAGGGGCCAGCTTAAAGGGCCAGCTTTACAGGGCCAGCTTAAAGGGCCAGCCTTAAAGGGCCAGCTTAAAGGGCCAGCCTTAGAGGGCCAGCTTAAAGGGCCAGCCCTAGAGGGCCAGCTTAAAGGGCCAGCCTTAAGGGGCCAGCTTAAAGGGCCAGCCTTAAAGGGCCAGCTTAAAGGGCCAGCCTTAGAGGGCCAGCTTAAAGGGCCAGCCCTAGAGGGCCAGCTTAAAGGGCCAGCCTTAAGGGGCCAGCTTAAAGGGCCAGCCTTAAAGGGCCAGCCTTAAAGGGCCAGCCTTAGAGGGCCAGCCTTAAAGGGCCAGCCTTAAAGGGCCAGCTTAAAGGGCCAGCCTTAAAAGGCCAGCTTAAAGGGCCAGCCTTAGATGGCAAGCCTTAAAGGGCCAGCCTTAAAGTGCCAGCTTAAAGGGCCAGCCTTAGAGGGCCAGCTTAAAGGGCCAGCCCTAGAGGTCCAGCTTAAAGGGCCAGCCTTAAGGGGCCAGCTTAAAGGGCCAGCCTTAAAGGGCCAGCCTTAAAGGGCCAGCCTTAGAGGGCCAGCCTTAAAGGGCCAGCTTAAAGGGCCAGCCTTAAAGGGCCAGCCTTAAAGGGCCAGCTTAAAGGGCCAGCCTTAAAGGGCCAGCTTAAAGGGCCAGCCTTAAAGGGCCAGCTTAAAGGGCCAGCCTTAAGGGGCCAGCTTAAAGGGCCAGCCTTAAAGGGCCAGCCTTAAAGGGCCAGCCTTAAAGGGCCAGCCTTAGATGGCCAGCTTAAAGGGCCAGCCTTAAAGGGCCAGCCTTTAGGGGCCAGCTTAAAGGGCCAGCTTTACAGGGCCAGCTTAAAGGGCCAGCCTTAAAGGGCCAGCTTAAAGGGCCAGCCTTAGAGGGCCAGCTTAAAGGGCCAGCCCTAGAGGGCCAGCTTAAAGGGCCAGCCTTAAGGGGCCAGCTTAAAGGGCCAGCCTTAAAGGGCCAGCCTTAAAGGGCCAGCCTTAGAGGGCCAGCCTTAAAGGGCCAGCTTAAAGGGCCAGCCTTAAAGGGCCAGCTTAAAGGGCCAGCCTAAAAGGGCCAGCCTTAAAGGGCCAGCTTAAAGGGCCAGCCTTAAAGGGCCAGCCTTAGAGGGCCAGACTTAAAGGGCCATCTTAAAGGGCCAGCTTAAAGGGCCAGCTTAAAGGGCCAGCTTAAAGGGCCAGCCTTAGATGGCCAGCCTTAAAGGGCCAGCTTAAAGGGCCAGCCTTAAAGGGCCAGCTTAAAGGGCCAGCCTTAGAGGGCCAGCTTAAAGGGCCAGCCTTAAGGGGCAAGCTTTAAAGGGCCAGTCTTAAAGGGCCAGCCTTAGAGGGCCAGCCTTAAAGGGCCAGCTTAAAGGGCCAGCCTTAAAGGGCCAGCTTAAAGGGCCGGCCTTAAAGGGCCAGCCTTAAAGGGCCAGCTTAAAGGGCCAGCCTTAAAGGGCCAGCTTAAAGGGCCAGCCTTAGAGGGCCAGCCTTAAGGGGCCAGCTTAAAGGGCCAGCCTTAAAGGGCCAGCCTTAAAGGGCCAGCCTTAGAGGGCCAGCTTAAAGGGCCAGCCTTAGAGGGCCAGCTTAAAGGGCCAGCCTTAAGGGGCCATCTTAAAGGGCCAGCCTTAAAGGGCCAGCCTTAAAGGGCCAGTCTTAAAGGGCCAGCCTTAGAGGGCCAGCTTTAAAGGGCCAGCTTAAAGGGCCAGCCTTAAAGGGCCAGCTTAAAGGGCCAGCCTTAAAGGGCCAGCTTAAAGGGCCAGCCTTAGAGGGCCAGCTTAAAGGGCCAGCCTTAAGGGGCCAGCTTAAAGGGCCAGCCTTAAAGGGCCAGCTTAAAGGGCCAGCCTTAAAGGGCCAGCCTTAAAGGGCCAGCTTAAAGGGCCAGCTTAAAAGGCCGGCCTTAAAGGGCCAGCCTTAAAGGGCCAGCTTAAAGGGCCAGCTTAAAGAGCCAGCCTTAGAGAGCCAGCCTTAGAGGGCCAGCCTTAAGGGGCCAGCTTAAAGGGCCAGCCTTAAAGGGCCAGCCTTAAAGGGCCAGCCTTAAAGGGCCAGCCTTAGAGGGCCAGCTTAAAGGGCCAGCCTTAAAGGGCCAGCTTAAAGGGCCAGCCTTAGAGGGCCAGCTTAAAGGGCCAGCCTTAAGGGGCAAGCTTTAAAGGGCCAGTCTTAAAGGGCCAGCCTTAGAGGGCCAGCCTTAAAGGGCCAGCTTAAAGGGCCAGCCTTAAAGGGCCAGCTTAAAGGGCCGGCCTTAAAGGGCCAGCCTTAAAGGGCCAGCTTAAAGGGCCAGCCTTAAAGGGCCAGCTTAAAGGGCCAGCCTTAGAGGGCCAGCCTTAAGGGGCCAGCTTAAAGGGCCAGCCTTAAAGGGCCAGCCTTAAAGGGCCAGCCTTAGAGGGCCAGCTTAAAGGGCCAGCCTTAGAGGGCCAGCTTAAAGGGCCAGCCTTAAGGGGCCATCTTAAAGGGCCAGCCTTAAAGGGCCAGCCTTAAAGGGCCAGTCTTAAAGGGCCAGCCTTAGAGGGCCAGCTTTAAAGGGCCAGCTTAAAGGGCCAGCCTTAAAGGGCCAGCTTAAAGGGCCAGCCTTAAAGGGCCAGCTTAAAGGGCCAGCCTTAGAGGGCCAGCTTAAAGGGCCAGCCTTAAGGGGCCAGCTTAAAGGGCCAGCCTTAAAGGGCCAGCTTAAAGGGCCAGCCTTAAAGGGCCAGCCTTAAAGGGCCAGCTTAAAGGGCCAGCTTAATAGGCCGGCCTTAAAGGGCCAGCCTTAAAGGGCCAGCTTAAAGGGCCAGCTTAAAGAGCCAGCCTTAGAGAGCCAGCCTTAGAGGGCCAGCCTTAAGGGGCCAGCTTAAAGGGCCAGCCTTAAAGGGCCAGCCTTAAAGGGCCAGCCTTAAAGGGCCAGCCTTAGAGGGCCAGCTTAAAGGGCCAGCCTTAAAGGACCAGCCTTAGAGGGCCAGCCTTAAGGGGCCAGCTTAAAGGGCCAGCCTTAAGGGGCCAGCTTTAAAGGGCCAGTCTTAAAGGGCCAGCCTTAGAGGGCCAGCCTTGAAGGGCCAGCTTAAAGGGCCAGCCTTAAAGGGCCAGCTTAAAGGGCCGGCCTTAAAGGGCCAGCCTTAAAGGGCCAGCTTAAAGGGCCAGCCTTAAAGGGCCAGCACAAAGGGCCAGCCTTAGAGGGCCAGCCTTAAGGGGCCAGCTTAAAGGGCCAGCCTTAAAGGGCCAGCCTTAAAAGGCCAGCCTTAGAGGGCCAGCTTAAAGGGCCAGCCTTAAAGGGCCAGCCTTAAAGGGCCAGCTTAAAGGGCCAGCCTTAAAGGGCAAGCCTTAAAGGGCCAGCCTTAAAGGGCCAGCCTTAGAGGGCCTGCTTAAAGGGCCAGCCTTAGAGGGCCAGCTTAAAGGGCCAGCCTTAAAGGGCCAGCCTTAGAGGGCCAGCTTAAAGGGCCAGTCTTAGAGGGCCAGCTTAAAGGGCCAGCCTTAAGGGGCCAGCTTTAAAGGGCCAGTCTTAAAGGGCCAGCCTTAGAGGGCCAGCCTTAAAGGGCCAGCCTTAAAGGGCCAGCTTAAAGGGCCAGCCTTAAAGGGCCATCTTAAAGGGCCAGCCTTAAAGGGCCAGCCTTAAAGGGCCAGCTTAAAGGGCCAGCCTTAGAGGGCCAGACTTAAAGGGCCATCTTAAAGGGCCAGGCTTAAAGGGCCAGCTTAAAGGGCCAGCCTTAGAGGGCCAGCTTAAAGGGCCAGCTTTAAGGGGCCAGCTTAAAGGGCCAGCCTTAAGGGGCCAGCTTAAAGGGCCAGCCTTAAAGGGCAAGCCTTAAAGGGCCAGCCTTAAAGGGCCAGCCTTAGAGGGCCAGCTTAAAGGGCCAGCCTTAAAGGGACAGCCTTAAAGGGCCAGCTTAAAGGGACAGCCTTAAAGGGCCAGCTTAAAGGGCCAGCCTTAAAGGGCAAGCCTTAAAGGGCCAGCCTTAAAGGGCCAGCCTTAGAGGGCCAGCTTAAAGGGCCAGCCTTAGAGGGCCAGCTTAAAGGGCCAGCCTTAAGGGGCAAGCTTTAAAGGGCCAGTCTTAAAGGGCCAGCCTTAGAGGGCCAGCCTTAAAGGGCCAGCTTAAAGGCCCAGCCTTAAAGGGCCAGCTTAAAGGGCCGGCCTTAAAAGGCCAGCCTTAAAGGGCCAGCTTAAAGGGCCAGCCTTAAAGGGCCAGCTTAAAGGGCCAGGCTTAGAGGGCCAGCCTTAAGGGGCCAGCTTAAAGGGCCAGCCTTAAAGGGCCAGCCTTAGAGGGCCAGCTTAAAGGGCCAGCCTTAGAGGGCCAGCTTAAAGGGCCAGCCTTAAGGGGCCAGCTTAAAGGGCCAGCCTTAAAGGGCCAGCCTTAAAGGGCCAGTCTTAAAGGGCCAGCCTTAGAGGGCCAGCTTTAAAGGGCCAGCTTAAAGGGCCAGCCTTAAAGGGCCAGCTTAAAGGGCCAGCCTTAAAGGGCCAGCCTTAGAGGGCCAGCTTAAAGGGCCAGCCTTAAGGGGCCAGCTTTAAAGGGCCAGTTTTAAAGGGCCAGCCTTAGAGGGCCAGCCTTAAAGGGCCAGCTTAAAGGGCCAGCCTTAAAGGGCCAGCTTAAAGGGCCGGCCTTAAAGGGCCAGCCTTAAAGGGCCAGCTTAAAGGGCCAGCCTTAAAGGGCCAGCTTAAAGGGCCAGCCTTAGAGGGCCAGCCTTAAGGGGCCAGCTTAAAGGGCCAGCCTAAAGGGCCAGCCTTAAAGGGCAAGCCTTAAAGGGCCAGCCTTTCAGGGCCAGCCTTAGAGGGCCAGCTTAAAGGGCCAGCCTTAGAGGGCGAGCTTAAAGGGCCAGCCTTAAGGGGCCAGCTTAAAGGGCCAGCCTTAAAGGGCCAGCCTTAAAGGGCAAGCCTTAAAGGGCCAGCTTAAAGGGCCATCCTTAAAGGGCCAGCTTAAAGGGCCAGCCTTAAAGGGCCAGCCTTAAATAGCCAGCTTGAATGGCCAGCCTTAAAGGGCCAGCTTAAAGGGCCAGCCTTAAAGGGCCAGCTTAAAGGGCCAGCCTTAGAGGGCCAGCCTTAAGGGGCCAGCTTAAAGGGCCAGCCTTAAAGGGCCAGCCTTAGAGGGCCAGCTTAAAGGGCCAGCCTTAAAGGGCCAGCTTAAAGGGCCAGCCTTAGAGGGCCAGCCTTAAAGGGCCAGCTTAAAGGGCCAGCCTTAAAGGGCCAGCCTTAAAGGGCCAGCCTTAAAGGGCCATCCTAAGATGGCCAGCTTAAAGGGCCAGCCTTAGAGGGCCAGCTTAAAGGGCCAGCCTTAAGGGGCCAGCTTAAAGGGCCAGCCTTAAAGGGCCAGTCTTAAAGGGCCAGCCTTAGAGGGCCAGCTTTACAGGGCCAGCTTAAAGGGCCAGCCTTAAAGGGCCAGCTTAAAGGGCCAGCCTTAGAGGGCCAGCTTAAAGGGCCAGCCTTAAGGGGCCAGCTTAAAGGGCCAGCCTTAAAGGGCAAGCCTTGAAGGGCCAGCCTTAAAGGGCCAGCCTTAGAGGGCCAGCTTAAAGGGCCGGCCTTGAAGGGCCAGCCTTAAAGGGCCAGCTTAAAGGGCCAGCCTTAAAGGGCCAGCTTAAAGAGCCAGCCTTAGAGGGCCAGCCTTAAGGGGCCAGCTTAAAGGGCCAGCCTTAGAGGGCCAGCTTAAAGGGCCAGCCCTAGAGGGCCAGCTTAAAGGGCCAGCCTTAAGGGGCCAGCTTAAAGGGCCAGCCTTAAAGGGCCAGCCTTAAAGGGCCAGCCTTAGAGGGCCAGCCTTAAAGGGCCAGCTTAAAGGGCCAGCCTTAAAGGGCCAGCTTAAAGGGCCAGCCTAAAAGGGCCAGCCTTAAAGGGCCAGCTTAAAGGGCCAGCCTTAAAGGGCCAGCCTTAGAGGGCCAGACTTAAAGGGCCATCTTAAAGGGCCAGCTTAAAGGGCCAGCTTAAAGGGCCAGCTTAAAGGGCCAGCCTTAGATGGCCAGCCTTAAAGGGCCAGCTTAAAGGGCCAGCCTTAAAGGGCCAGCTTAAAGGGCCAGCCTTAGAGGGCCAGCTTAAAGGGCCAGCCTTAAGGGGCAAGCTTTAAAGGGCCAGTCTTAAAGGGCCAGCCTTAGAGGGCCAGCCTTAAAGGGCCAGCTTAAAGGGCCAGCCTTAAAGGGCCAGCTTAAAGGGCCGGCCTTAAAGGGCCAGCCTTAAAGGGCCAGCTTAAAGGGCCAGCCTTAAAGGGCCAGCTTAAAGGGCCAGCCTTAGAGGGCCAGCCTTAAGGGGCCAGCTTAAAGGGCCAGCCTTAAAGGGCCAGCCTTAAAGGGCCAGCCTTAGAGGGCCAGCTTAAAGGGCCAGCCTTAGAGGGCCAGCTTAAAGGGCCAGCCTTAAGGGGCCATCTTAAAGGGCCAGCCTTAAAGGGCCAGCCTTAAAGGGCCAGTCTTAAAGGGCCAGCCTTAGAGGGCCAGCTTTAAAGGGCCAGCTTAAAGGGCCAGCCTTAGAGGGCCAGCTTAAAGGGCCAGCCTTAAAGGGCCAGCCTTAGAGGGCCAGCCTTAAGGGGCCAGCTTAAAGGGCCAGCCTTAAGGGGCCAGCCTTAAAGGGCCAGCCTTAGAGGGCCAGCCTTAAGGGGCCAGCTTAAAGGGCCAGCCTTAAGGGGCCAGCTTTAAAGGGCCAGTCTTAAAGGGCCAGCCTTAGAGGGCCAGCCTTGAAGGGCCAGCTTAAAGGGCCAGCCTTAAAGGGCCAGCTTAAAGGGCCGGCCTTAAAGGGCCAGCCTTAAAGGGCCAGCTTAAAGGGCCAGCCTTAAAGGGCCAGCACAAAGGGCCAGCCTTAGAGGGCCAGCCTTAAGGGGCCAGCTTAAAGGGCCAGCCTTAAAGGGCCAGCCTTAAAAGGCCAGCCTTAGAGGGCCAGCTTAAAGGGCCAGCCTTAAAGGGCCAGCCTTAAAGGGCCAGCTTAAAGGGCCAGCCTTAAAGGGCAAGCCTTAAAGGGCCAGCCTTAAAGGGCCAGCCTTAGAGGGCCTGCTTAAAGGGCCAGCCTTAGAGGGCCAGCTTAAAGGGCCAGCCTTAAAGGGCCAGCCTTAGAGGGCCAGCTTAAAGGGCCAGTCTTAGAGGGCCAGCTTAAAGGGCCAGCCTTAAGGGGCCAGCTTTAAAGGGCCAGTCTTAAAGGGCCAGCCTTAGAGGGCCAGCCTTAAAGGGCCAGCCTTAAAGGGCCAGCTTAAAGGGCCAGCCTTAAAGGGCCATCTTAAAGGGCCAGCCTTAAAGGGCCAGCCTTAAAGGGCCAGCTTAAAGGGCCAGCCTTAAAGGGCCAGCCTTAGAGGGCCAGACTTAAAGGGCCATCTTAAAGGGCCAGGCTTAAAGGGCCAGCCTTAGAGGGCCAGCTTAAAGGGCCAGCCTTAAGGGGCCAGCTTAAAGGGCCAGCCTTAAAGGGCCAGTCTTAAAGGGCCAGCCTTAGAGGGCCAGCTTTACAGGGCCAGCTTAAAGGGCCAGCCTTAAAGGGCCAGCTTAAAGGGCCAGCCTTAAAGGGCCAGCCTTAAAGGGCCAGCTTAAAGGGCCAGCCTTAAAGGGCCAGCCTTAGAGGGCCAGACTTAAAGGGCCATCTTAAAGGGCCAGGCTTAAAGGGCCAGCTTAAAGGGCCAGCCTTAGATGGCCAGCTTAAAGGGCCAGCTTAAAAGGCCAGCCTTAGAGGGCCAGCCTTAAAGGGCCAGCTTAAAGGGCCAGCCTTAAAGGGCAAGCCTTAAAGGGCCAGCCTTAAAGGGCCAGCCTTAGATGACCAGCTTAAAGGGCCAGCCTTAGAGGGCCAGCTTAAAGGGCCAGCCTTAAGGGGCCAGCTTAAAGGGCCAGCCTTAAAGGGCCAGTCTTAAAGGGCCAGCCTTAGAGGGCCAGCTTTACAGGGTCAGCTTAAAGGGCCAGCCTTAAAGGGCCAGCTTAAAGGGCCAGCCTTAAAGGGCCAGCTTAAAGGGCCAGCCTTAGAGGGCCAGCTTAAAGGGCCAGCCTTATGGGGCCAGCTTAAAGGGCCAGCCTTAAAGGGCCAGCCTTAAAGGGCCAGCCTTAGAGGGCCAGCCTTAAAGGGCCAGCTTAAAGGGCCAGCCTTAAAGGGCCAGCTTAAAGGGCCAGCCTTAAAGGGCCAGCCTTAAAGGGCCAGCTTAAAGGGCCAGATTAAAGGGCCAGCCTTAAAGGGCAAGCCTTAAAGGGCCAGCTTTAAAGGGCCAGCCTTAAAGGGCCAGCTTAAAGGGCCAGCCTTAAGGGGCCAACTTTAAAGGGCCAGTCTTAAAGGGCCAGCCTTAGAGGGCCAGCCTTGAAGGGCCAGCTTAAAGGGCCAGCCTTAAAGGGCCAGCTTAAAGGGCCGGCCTTAAAGGGCCAGCCTTAAAGGGCCAGCCTTAAAAGGCCAGCCTTAGAGGGCCAGCTTAAAGGGCCAGCCTTAAAGGGCCAGCCTTAAAGGGCCAGCTTAAAGGGCCAGCCTTAAAGGGCCAGCCTTAAAGGGCAAGCCTTAAAGGGCCAGTCTTAAAGGTCCAGCCTTAGAGGGCCAGCTTAAAGGGCCAGCCTTAGAGGGCCAGCTTAAAGGGCCAGCCTTAAGGGGCCAGCTTAAAGGGCCAGCCTTAAAGGGCCAGCCTTAAAGGGCCAGCCTTAAAGGGCCAGCCTTAAAGGGCCATCTTAAAGGGCCAGCCTTAAAGGGCCAGCTTAAAGGGCCAGCCTTAAAGGGCAAGCCTTAAAGGGCCAGCCTTAAAGGGCCAGCCTTAGAGGGCCAGCTTAAAGGGCCAGTCTTAGAGGGCCAGCTTAAAGGGCCAGCCTTAAGGGGCCAGCTTTAAAGGGCCAGTCTTAAAGGGCCAGCCTTAGATGGCCAGCTTAAAGGGCCAGCTTAAAAGGCCAGCCTTAGAGGGCCAGCCTTAAAGGGCCAGCTTAAAGGGCCAGCCTTAAAGGGCCAGCTTAAAGGGCCAGCCTTAAAGGGCAAGCCTTAAAGGGCCAGCCTTAAAGGGCCAGCCTTAGATGGCCAGCTTAAAGGGCCAGCCTTAGAGGGCCAGCTTAAAGGGCCAGCCTTAAGGGGCCAGCTTAAAGGGCCAGCCTTAAAGGGCCAGTCTTAAAGGGCCAGCCTTAGAGGGCCAGCTTTACAGGGTCAGCTTAAAGGGCCAGCTTTAAAGGGCCAGCTTAAAGGGCCAGCCTTAGAGGGCCAGCTTAAAGGGCCAGCCTTATGGGGCCAGCTTAAAGGGCCAGCCTTAAAGGGCCAGCCTTAAAGGGCCAGCCTTAGAGGGCCAGCCTTAAAGGGCCAGCTTAAAGGGCCAGCCTTAAAGGGCCAGCCTTAAAGGGCCAGCTTAAAGGGCCAGCTTAAAGGGCCAGCCTTAAAGGGCAAGCCTTAAAGGGCCAGCCTTAAAGGGCCAGCCTTAAAGGGCCAGCTTAAAGGGCCAGCCTTAAGGGGCCAACTTTAAAGGGCCAGTCTTAAAGGGCCAGCCTTAGAGGGCCAGCCTTGAAGGGCCAGCTTAAAGGGCCAGCCTTAAAGGGCCAGCTTAAAGGGCCGGCCTTAAAGGGCCAGCCTTAAAGGGCCAGCCTTAAAGGGCCAGCCTTAAAGGGCAAGCCTTAAAGGGCCAGCCTTAAAGGGCCAGCCTTAGAGGGCCAGCTTAAAGGGCCAGCCTTAAGGGGCCAGCTTAAAGGGCCAGCCTTAAAGGGCCAGCCTTAAAGGGCCAGTCTTAAAGGGCCAGCCTTAGAGGGCCAGCTTTAAAGGGCCAGCTTAAAGGGCCAGCCTTAAAGGGCCAGCCTTAAAGGGCCATCTTAAAGGGCCAGCCTTAAAGGGCCAGCTTAAAGGGCCAGCCTTAAAGGGCAAGCCTTAAAGGGCCAGCCTTAAAGGGCCAGCCTTAGAGGGCCAGCTTAAAGGGCCAGTCTTAGAGGGCCAGCTTAAAGGGCCAGCCTTAAGGGGCCAGCTTTAAAGGGCCAGTCTTAAAGGGCCAGCCTTAGAGGGCCAGCCTTAAAGGGCCAGCCTTAAAGGGCCAGCTTAAAGGGCCAGCCTTAAAGGGCCAGCTTAAAGGGCCAGCCTTAAAGGGCCAGCCTTAAAGGGCCAGCTTAAAGGGCCAGCCTTAAAGGGCCAGCCTTAGAGGGCCAGACTTAAAGGGCCATCTTAAAGGGCCAGGCTTAAAGGGCCAGCTTAAAGGGCCAGCCTTAGAGGGCCAGCTTAAAGGGCCAGCTTTAAGGGGCCAGCTTAAAGGGCCAGCCTTAAGGGGCCAGCTTAAAGGGCCAGCCTTAAAGGGCAAGCTTTAAAGGGCCAGCCTTAAAGGGTCAGCCTTAGAGGGCCAGCTTAAAGGGCCAGCCTTAAAGGGACAGCCTTAAAGGGCCAGCTTAAAGGGCCAGCCTTAAAGGGCCAGCCTTAAGGGGCCAGCTTAAAGGGCCAGTCTTAAAGGGCCAGCCTTAGAGGGCCAGCTTAAAGGGCCAGCCTTAAAGGGCCAACCTTAGAGGGCCAGCCTTAAAGGGCCATCTTAAAGGGCCAGCCTTAAAGGGCCAGCTTTAAAGGGCCAGTCTTAAAGGGCCAGCCTTAGAGGGCCAGCCTTAAAGGGCCAGCTTAAAGGGCCAGCCTTAAAAGGCCAGCTTAAAGGGCCAGCCTTAGAGGGCCAGCCTTAAAGGGCCAGCTTAAAGGGCCAGCCTTAAAGGGCCAGCCTTAAAGGGCCAGCCTTAAAGGGCCATCCTTAGATGGCCAGCTTAAAGGGCCAGCCTTAGAGGGCCAGCTTAAAGGGCCAGCCTTAAGGGGCCAGCTTAAAGGGCCAGCCTTAAAGGGCCAGTCTTAAAGGGCCAGCCTTAGAGGGCCAGCTTTACAGGGCCAGCTTAAAGGGCCAGCCTTAAAGGGCCAGCTTAAAGGGCCAGCCTTAAAGGGCCAGCCTTAAAGGGCCAGCTTAAAGGGCCAGCCTTAAAGGGCCAGCCTTAGAGGGCCAGACTTAAAGGGCCATCTTAAAGGGCCAGGCTTAAAGGGCCAGCTTAAAGGGCCAGCCTTAGATGGCCAGCTTAAAGGGCCAGCTTAAAAGGCCAGCCTTAGAGGGCCAGCCTTAAAGGGCCAGCTTAAAGGGCCAGCCTTAAAGGGCAAGCCTTAAAGGGCCAGCCTTAAAGGGCCAGCCTTAGATGACCAGCTTAAAGGGCCAGCCTTAGAGGGCCAGCTTAAAGGGCCAGCCTTAAGGGGCCAGCTTAAAGGGCCAGCCTTAAAGGGCCAGTCTTAAAGGGCCAGCCTTAGAGGGCCAGCTTTACAGGGTCAGCTTAAAGGGCCAGCCTTAAAGGGCCAGCTTAAAGGGCCAGCCTTAAAGGGCCAGCTTAAAGGGCCAGCCTTAGAGGGCCAGCTTAAAGGGCCAGCCTTATGGGGCCAGCTTAAAGGGCCAGCCTTAAAGGGCCAGCCTTAAAGGGCCAGCCTTAGAGGGCCAGCCTTAAAGGGCCAGCTTAAAGGGCCAGCCTTAAAGGGCCAGCTTAAAGGGCCAGCCTTAAAGGGCCAGCCTTAAAGGGCCAGCTTAAAGGGCCAGATTAAAGGGCCAGCCTTAAAGGGCAAGCCTTAAAGGGCCAGCTTTAAAGGGCCAGCCTTAAAGGGCCAGCTTAAAGGGCCAGCCTTAAGGGGCCAACTTTAAAGGGCCAGTCTTAAAGGGCCAGCCTTAGAGGGCCAGCCTTGAAGGGCCAGCTTAAAGGGCCAGCCTTAAAGGGCCAGCTTAAAGGGCCGGCCTTAAAGGGCCAGCCTTAAAGGGCCAGCCTTAAAAGGCCAGCCTTAGAGGGCCAGCTTAAAGGGCCAGCCTTAAAGGGCCAGCCTTAAAGGGCCAGCTTAAAGGGCCAGCCTTAAAGGGCCAGCCTTAAAGGGCAAGCCTTAAAGGGCCAGTCTTAAAGGTCCAGCCTTAGAGGGCCAGCTTAAAGGGCCAGCCTTAGAGGGCCAGCTTAAAGGGCCAGCCTTAAGGGGCCAGCTTAAAGGGCCAGCCTTAAAGGGCCAGCCTTAAAGGGCCAGCCTTAAAGGGCCAGCCTTAAAGGGCCATCTTAAAGGGCCAGCCTTAAAGGGCCAGCTTAAAGGGCCAGCCTTAAAGGGCAAGCCTTAAAGGGCCAGCCTTAAAGGGCCAGCCTTAGAGGGCCAGCTTAAAGGGCCAGTCTTAGAGGGCCAGCTTAAAGGGCCAGCCTTAAGGGGCCAGCTTTAAAGGGCCAGTCTTAAAGGGCCAGCCTTAGATGGCCAGCTTAAAGGGCCAGCTTAAAAGGCCAGCCTTAGAGGGCCAGCCTTAAAGGGCCAGCTTAAAGGGCCAGCCTTAAAGGGCCAGCTTAAAGGGCCAGCCTTAAAGGGCAAGCCTTAAAGGGCCAGCCTTAAAGGGCCAGCCTTAGATGGCCAGCTTAAAGGGCCAGCCTTAGAGGGCCAGCTTAAAGGGCCAGCCTTAAGGGGCCAGCTTAAAGGGCCAGCCTTAAAGGGCCAGTCTTAAAGGGCCAGCCTTAGAGGGCCAGCTTTACAGGGTCAGCTTAAAGGGCCAGCTTTAAAGGGCCAGCTTAAAGGGCCAGCCTTAGAGGGCCAGCTTAAAGGGCCAGCCTTATGGGGCCAGCTTAAAGGGCCAGCCTTAAAGGGCCAGCCTTAAAGGGCCAGCCTTAGAGGGCCAGCCTTAAAGGGCCAGCTTAAAGGGCCAGCCTTAAAGGGCCAGCCTTAAAGGGCCAGCTTAAAGGGCCAGCTTAAAGGGCCAGCCTTAAAGGGCAAGCCTTAAAGGGCCAGCCTTAAAGGGCCAGCCTTAAAGGGCCAGCCTTAAAGGGCCAGCTTAAAGGGCCAGCCTTAAGGGGCCAACTTTAAAGGGCCAGTCTTAAAGGGCCAGCCTTAGAGGGCCAGCCTTGAAGGGCCAGCTTAAAGGGCCAGCCTTAAAGGGCCAGCTTAAAGGGCCGGCCTTAAAGGGCCAGCCTTAAAGGGCCAGCCTTAAAGGGCCAGCCTTAAAGGGCAAGCCTTAAAGGGCCAGCCTTAAAGGGCCAGCCTTAGAGGGCCAGCTTAAAGGGCCAGCCTTAAGGGGCCAGCTTAAAGGGCCAGCCTTAAAGGGCCAGCCTTAAAGGGCCAGTCTTAAAGGGCCAGCCTTAGAGGGCCAGCTTTAAAGGGCCAGCCTTAAAGGGCCAGCCTTAAAGGGCCATCTTAAAGGGCCAGCCTTAAAGGGCCAGCTTAAAGGGCCAGCCTTAAAGGGCAAGCCTTAAAGGGCCAGCCTTAAAGGGCCAGCCTTAGAGGGCCAGCTTAAAGGGCCAGTCTTAGAGGGCCAGCTTAAAGGGCCAGCCTTAAGGGGCCAGCTTTAAAGGGCCAGTCTTAAAGGGCCAGCCTTAGAGGGCCAGCCTTAAAGGGCCAGCCTTAAAGGGCCAGCTTAAAGGGCCAGCCTTAAAGGGCCAGCTTAAAGGGCCAGCCTTAAAGGGCCAGCCTTAAAGGGCCAGCTTAAAGGGCCAGCCTTAAAGGGCCAGCCTTAGAGGGCCAGACTTAAAGGGCCATCTTAAAGGGCCAGGCTTAAAGGGCCAGCTTAAAGGGCCAGCCTTAGAGGGCCAGCTTAAAGGGCCAGCTTTAAGGGGCCAGCTTAAAGGGCCAGCCTTAAGGGGCCAGCTTAAAGGGCCAGCCTTAAAGGGCAAGCTTTAAAGGGCCAGCCTTAAAGGGTCAGCCTTAGAGGGCCAGCTTAAAGGGCCAGCCTTAAAGGGACAGCCTTAAAGGGCCAGCTTAAAGGGCCAGCCTTAAAGGGCCAGCCTTAAGGGGCCAGCTTAAAGGGCCAGTCTTAAAGGGCCAGCCTTAGAGGGCCAGCTTAAAGGGCCAGCCTTAAAGGGCCAACCTTAGAGGGCCAGCCTTAAAGGGCCATCTTAAAGGGCCAGCCTTAAAGGGCCAGCTTAAAGGGCCAGCCTTAAAGGGCCAGCTTAAAAGGCCAGCCTTAGAGGGCCAGCCTTAAGGGGCCATCTTAAAGGGCCAGCCTTAAAGGGCCAGCCTTAGAGGGCCAGCTTAAAGGGCCAGCCTTAAAGGGCCAGCTTAAAGGGCCAGCCTTAAAGGGCCAGCTTAAAGGGCCAGCTTAAAGGGCCAGCCTTAAAGGGCAAGCCTTAAAGGGCCAGCCTTAAAGGGCCAGCCTTAGAGGGCCAGCTTAAAGGGCCAGCCTTAAAGGGCCAGCTTAAAGGGCCAGCCTTAAGGGGCCAGCTTAAAGGGCCAGTCTTAAAGAGCCAGCCTTAAAGGGCCAGTCTTAAAGGGCCAGCCTTAGAGGGCCAGCCTTAAAGGGCCAGCTTAAAGGGCCAGCCTTAAAGGGCCAGCTTAAAGGGCCAGCCTTAGATGGCCAGCCTTAAGGGGCCAGCCTTAAAGGGCCAGCCTTAAAGGGCCAGCCTTAAAGGGCCAGTCTTAAAGGGCCAGCCTTAGATGGCCAGCCTTAAGGGGCCAGCTTAAAGGGCCAGCCTTAGAGGGCCAGCCTTAAAGGGCCAGCCTTAGAGGGCAAGCCTTAAAGGGCCAGCCTTAAAGGGCCAGCCTTAAAGGGCCAGCCTTAAGGGGCCAGCTTAAAGGGCCAGCCTTAAAGGGCAAGCCTTAAAGGGCCAACCTTAGAGGGCCAGCTTAAAGGGCCAGCCTTAGAGGGCCAGCTTAAAGGGCCAGCCTTAAGGGGCCAGCCTTAAAGGGCCAGCCTTAAAGGGCCAGCCTTAAAGGGCCAGCCTTAAAGGGCCAGCTTAAAGGGCCAGCCTTAAAGGGCCAGCTTAAAGGGCCAGCCTTAAAGGGCCAGCTTAAAGGGCCGGCCTTAAAGGGCCAGCCTTAAAGGGCCAGCTTACAGGGCCAGCCTTAAAGGGCCAGCTTAAAGGGCCAGCCTTAGAGGGCCAGCCCTAAGGGGCCAGCTTAAAGGGCCAGCCTTAAAGGGCCAGCCTTAAAGGGCCAGCCTTAGAGGGCCAGCTTAAAGGGCCAGCCTTAAGGGGCCAGCTTAAAGGGCCAGCCTTAAAGGGCCAGTCTTAAAGGGCCAGCCTTAGAGGGCCAGCTTTACAGGGTCAGCTTAAAGGGCCAGCTTTAAAGGGCCAGCTTAAAGGGCCAGCCTTAGAGGGCCAGCTTAAAGGGCCAGCCTTATGGGGCCAGCTTAAAGGGCCAGCCTTAAAGGGCCAGCCTTAAAGGGCCAGCCTTAGAGGGCCAGCCTTAAAGGGCCAGCTTAAAGGGCCAGCCTTAAAGGGCCAGCCTTAAAGGGCCAGCTTAAAGGGCCAGCTTAAAGGGCCAGCCTTAAAGGGCAAGCCTTAAAGGGCCAGCCTTAAAGGGCCAGCCTTAAAGGGCCAGCCTTAAAGGGCCAGCTTAAAGGGCCAGCCTTAAGGGGCCAACTTTAAAGGGCCAGTCTTAAAGGGCCAGCCTTAGAGGGCCAGCCTTGAAGGGCCAGCTTAAAGGGCCAGCCTTAAAGGGCCAGCTTAAAGGGCCGGCCTTAAAGGGCCAGCCTTAAAGGGCCAGCCTTAAAGGGCCAGCCTTAAAGGGCAAGCCTTAAAGGGCCAGCCTTAAAGGGCCAGCCTTAGAGGGCCAGCTTAAAGGGCCAGCCTTAAGGGGCCAGCTTAAAGGGCCAGCCTTAAAGGGCCAGCCTTAAAGGGCCAGTCTTAAAGGGCCAGCCTTAGAGGGCCAGCTTTAAAGGGCCAGCCTTAAAGGGCCAGCCTTAAAGGGCCATCTTAAAGGGCCAGCCTTAAAGGGCCAGCTTAAAGGGCCAGCCTTAAAGGGCAAGCCTTAAAGGGCCAGCCTTAAAGGGCCAGCCTTAGAGGGCCAGCTTAAAGGGCCAGTCTTAGAGGGCCAGCTTAAAGGGCCAGCCTTAAGGGGCCAGCTTTAAAGGGCCAGTCTTAAAGGGCCAGCCTTAGAGGGCCAGCCTTAAAGGGCCAGCCTTAAAGGGCCAGCTTAAAGGGCCAGCCTTAAAGGGCCAGCTTAAAGGGCCAGCCTTAAAGGGCCAGCCTTAAAGGGCCAGCTTAAAGGGCCAGCCTTAAAGGGCCAGCCTTAGAGGGCCAGACTTAAAGGGCCATCTTAAAGGGCCAGGCTTAAAGGGCCAGCTTAAAGGGCCAGCCTTAGAGGGCCAGCTTAAAGGGCCAGCTTTAAGGGGCCAGCTTAAAGGGCCAGCCTTAAGGGGCCAGCTTAAAGGGCCAGCCTTAAAGGGCAAGCTTTAAAGGGCCAGCCTTAAAGGGTCAGCCTTAGAGGGCCAGCTTAAAGGGCCAGCCTTAAAGGGACAGCCTTAAAGGGCCAGCTTAAAGGGCCAGCCTTAAAGGGCCAGCCTTAAGGGGCCAGCTTAAAGGGCCAGTCTTAAAGGGCCAGCCTTAGAGGGCCAGCTTAAAGGGCCAGCCTTAAAGGGCCAACCTTAGAGGGCCAGCCTTAAAGGGCCATCTTAAAGGGCCAGCCTTAAAGGGCCAGCTTTAAAGGGCCAGTCTTAAAGGGCCAGCCTTAGAGGGCCAGCCTTAAAGGGCCAGCTTAAAGGGCCAGCCTTAAAAGGCCAGCTGAAAGGGCCGGCCTTAAAGGGCCAGCCTTAAAGGGCCAGCTTAAAGGGCCAGCCTTAAAGGGCCAGCTTAAAAGGCCAGCCTTAGAGGGCCAGCCTTAAGGGGCCATCTTAAAGGGCCAGCCTTAAAGGGCCAGCCTTAGAGGGCCAGCTTAAAGGGCCAGCCTTAAAGGGCCAGCTTAAAGGGCCAGCCTTAAAGGGCCAGCTTAAAGGGCCAGCTTAAAGGGCCAGCCTTAAAGGGCAAGCCTTAAAGGGCCAGCCTTAAAGGGCCAGCCTTAGAGGGCCAGCTTAAAGGGCCAGCCTTAAAGGGCCAGCTTAAAGGGCCAGCCTTAAGGGGCCAGCTTAAAGGGCCAGTCTTAAAGAGCCAGCCTTAAAGGGCCAGTCTTAAAGGGCCAGCCTTAGAGGGCCAGCCTTAAAGGGCCAGCTTAAAGGGCCAGCCTTAAAGGGCCAGCTTAAAGGGCCAGCCTTAGATGGCCAGCCTTAAGGGGCCAGCCTTAAAGGGCCAGCCTTAAAGGGCCAGCCTTAAAGGGCCAGTCTTAAAGGGCCAGCCTTAGATGGCCAGCCTTAAGGGGCCAGCTTAAAGGGCCAGCCTTAGAGGGCCAGCCTTAAAGGGCCAGCCTTAGAGGGCAAGCCTTAAAGGGCCAGCCTTAAAGGGCCAGCCTTAAAGGGCCAGCCTTAAGGGGCCAGCTTAAAGGGCCAGCCTTAAAAGGCAAGCCTTAAAGGGCCAACCTTAGAGGGCCAGCTTAAAGGGCCAGCCTTAGAGGGCCAGCTTAAAGGGCCAGCCTTAAGGGGCCAGCCTTAAAGGGCCAGCCTTAAAGGGCCAGCCTTAAAGGGCCAGCCTTAAAGGGCCAGCTTAAAGGGCCAGCCTTAAAGGGCCAGCTTAAAGGGCCAGCCTTAAAGGGCCAGCTTAAAGGGCCGGCCTTAAAGGGCCAGCCTTAAAGGGCCAGCTTACAGGGCCAGCCTTAAAGGGCCAGCTTAAAGGGCCAGCCTTAGAGGGCCAGCCCTAAGGGGCCAGCTTAAAGGGCCAGCCTTAAAGGGCCAGCCTTAAAGGGCCAGCCTTAGAGGGCCAGCTTAAAGGGCCAGCCTTAAAGGGCCAGCTTAAAGGGCCAGCCTTAAAGGGCCAGCTTAAAGGGCCAGCCTTAAGGGGCCAGCTTAAAGGGCCAGCCTTAAAGGGCCAGCCTTAGAGGGCCAGCCTTAAAGGGCCAGCCTTAAAGGGCCAGCCTTAAAGGGCCAGCCTTAAAGGGCCAGCCTTAGAGGGCCAGCTTAAAGGGCCAGCCTTAAGGGGCCAGCTAAAAGGGCCAGCCTTAAAGGGCAAGCCTTAAAGGGCCAGCCTTAGAGGGCCAGCTTAAAGGGCCAGCCTTAGAGGGCCAGCTTAAAGGGCCAGCCTTAAGGGGCCAGCTTAAAGGGCCAGCCTTAAAGGGCCAGCCTTAAAGGGCCAGCCTTAAAGGGCCAGCTTAAAGGGCCAGCCTTAAAGGGCCAGCCTTAAAGGGCCAGCTTAAAGGGCCTGCCTTAAAGGGCCAGCCTTAAAGGGCCAGCTTAAAGGGCCAGCCTTAAAGGGCCAGCTTAAAGGGCCAGCCTTAGAGGGCCAGCCTTAAGGGGCCAGCTTAAAGGGCCAGCCTTAAAGGGCCAGCCTTAGAGGGCCAGCTTAAAGGGTCAGCCTTAAAGGGCCAGCTTAAAGGGCCAGCCTTAAGGGGCCAGCTTAAAGGGCCAGCCTTAAAGGGCCAGCCTTAGAGGGCCAGCCTTAAAGGGCCAGCCTTAAAGGGCCAGCCTTAAAGGGCCAGCCTTAAAGGGCCAGCCTTAGAGGGCCAGCTTAAAGGGCCAGCCTTAAGGGGCCAGCTAAAAGGGCCAGCCTTAAAGGGCAAGCCTTAAAGGGCCAGCCTTAGAGGGCCAGCTTAAAGGGCCAGCCTTAGAGGGCCAGCTTAAAGGGCCAGCCTTAAGGGGCCAGCTTAAAGGGCCAGCCTTAAAGGGCCAGCCTTAAAGGGCCAGCCTTAAAGGGCCAGCTTAAAGGGCCAGCCTTAAAGGGCCAGCCTTAAAGGGCCAGCTTAAAGGGCCTGCCTTAAAGGGCCAGCCTTAAAGGGCCAGCTTAAAGGGCCAGCCTTAAAGGGCCAGCTTAAAGGGCCAGCCTTAGAGGGCCAGCCTTAAGGGGCCAGCTTAAAGGGCCAGCCTTAAAGGGCCAGCCTTAGAGGGCCAGCTTAAAGGGTCAGCCTTAAAGGGCCAGCTTAAAGGGCCAGCCTTAGAGGGCCAGCTTTACAGGGCCAGCTTAAAGGGCCAGCCTTAAGGGGCCAGCTTAAAGGGCCAGCCTTAGAGGGCCAGCTTAAAGGGCCAGCCTTAAGGGGCCAGCTTTAAGGGGCCAGCTTAAAGGGCCAGCCTTAAGGGGCCAGCTTAAAGGGCCAGCCTTAAAGGGCAAGCCTTAAAGGGCCAGCCTTAAAGGGCCAGCCTTAGAGGGCCAGCTTAAAGGGCCAGCCTTAAAGGGCCAGCCTTAAAGGGCAAGCCTTAAAGGGCCAGCCTTAGAGGGCCAGCTTAAAGGGCCAGCCTTAGAGGGCCAGCTTAAAGGGCCAGCCTTAAGGGGCCAGCTTAAAGGGCCAGCCTTAAAGGGCCAGCCTTAAAGGGCCAGCCTTAAAGGGCCAGCTTAAAGGGCCAGCCTTAAAGGGCCAGCTTAAAGGGCCAGCCTTAAAGGGCCAGCCTTAAAGGGCCAGCTTAAAGGGCCGGCCTTAAAGGGCCAGCCTTAAAGGGCCAGCTTAAAGGGCCAGCCTTAAAGGGCCAGCTTAAAGGGCCAGCCTTAGAGGGCCAGCCTTAAGGGGCCAGCTTAAAGGGCCAGCCTTAAAGGGCCAGCCTTAGAGGGCCAGCTTAAAGGGTCAGCCTTAAAGGGCCAGCTTAAAGGGCCAGCCTTAGAGGGCCAGCTTTACAGGGCCAGCTTAAAGGGCCAGCCTTAAGGGGCCAGCTTAAAGGGCCAGCCTTAAAGGGCCAGCCTTAAAGGGCCAGTCTTAAAGGGCCAGCCTTAGAGGGCCAGCTTTACAGGGTCAGCTTAAAGGGCCAGGCTTAAAGGGCCAGCTTAAAGGGCCAGCCTTAGAGGGCCAGCTTAAAGGGCCAGCCTTAGAGGGTTAGCTTAAAGGGCCAGCCTTAAGGGGCCAGCTTAAAGGGCAAGCCTTAAAGGGCCAGCCTTAAAGGGCCAACCTTAGAGGGCCAGCCTTAAAGGGCCAGCTTAAAGGGCCAGCCTTAAAGGGCCAGCTTTAAAGGGCCAGTCTTAAAGGGCCAGCCTTAGAGGGCCAGCCTTAAAGGGCCAGCTTAAAGGGCCAGCCTTAAAAGGCCAGCTTAAAGGGCCGGCCTTAAAGGGCCAGCCTTAAAGGGCCAGCTTAAAGGGCCAGCCTTAAAGGGCCAGCTTAAAGGGCCAGCCTTAGAGGGCCAGCCTTAAGAGGCCAGCTTAAAGGGCCAGCCTTAAAGGGCCAGCCTTAGAGGGCCAGCTTAAAGGGCCAGCCTTAAAGGGCCAGCTTAAAGGGCCAGCCTTAGAGGGCCAGCCTTAAGGGGCCAGCTTAAAGGGCCAGCCTTAAAGGGCCAGCCTTAAAGGGCCAGCCTTAGATGGCCAGCTTAAAGGGCCAGCCTTAGAGGGCCAGCTTAAAGGGCAAGCCTTAAGGGGCCAGCTTAAAGGGCCAGCCTTAAAGGGCCAGCCTTAAAGGGCCAGTCTTAAAGGGCCAGCCTTAGAGGGCCAGCTTTAAAGGGCCAGCTTAAAAGGCCAGCCTTAAAGGGCCAGCTTAAAGGGCCAGCCTTTGAGGGCCAGCTTAAAGGGCCAGCCTTAAGGGGCCAGCTTAAAGGGCCAGCCTTAAAGGGCAAGCCTTAAAGGGCCAGCCTTAGAGGGCCAGCTTAAAGGGCCAGCCTTAGAGGGCCTGCTTAAAGGGCCAGCCTTAAGGGGCCAGCTTAAAGGGCCAGCCTTAAAGGGCCAGCCTTAAAGGGCCAGCCTTAAAGGGCCAGCTTAAAGGGCCAGCCTTAAAGGGCCAGCTTAAAGGGCCAGCCTTAGAGGGCCAGCTTAAAGGGCCAGCCTTAGAGGGTTAGCTTAAAGGGCCAGCCTTAAGGGGCCAGCTTAAAGGGCAAGCCTTAAAGGGCCAGCCTTAAAGGGCCAACCTTAGAGGGCCAGCCTTAAAGGGCCAGCTTAAAGGGCCAGCCTTAAAGGGCCAGCTTTAAAGGGCCAGTCTTAAAGGGCCAGCCTTAGAGGGCCAGCCTTAAAGGGCCAGCTTAAAGGGCCAGCCTTAAAAGGCCAGCTTAAAGGGCCGGCCTTAAAGGGCCAGCCTTAAAGGGCCAGCTTAAAGGGCCAGCCTTAAAGGGCCAGCTTAAAGGGCCAGCCTTAGAGGGCCAGCCTTAAGGGGCCAGCTTAAAGGGCCAGCCTTAAAGGGCCAGCCTTAGAGGGCCAGCTTAAAGGGCCAGCCTTAAAGGGCCAGCTTAAAGGGCCAGCCTTAGAGGGCCAGCCTTAAGGGGCCAGCTTAAAGGGCCAGCCTTAAAGGGCCAGCCTTAGATGGCCAGCTTAAAGGGCCAGCCTTAGAGGGCCAGCTTAAAGGGCAAGCCTTAAGGGGCCAGCTTAAAGGGCCAGCCTTAAAGGGCCAGCCTTAAAGGGCCAGTCTTAAAGGGCCAGCCTTAGAGGGCCAGCTTTAAAGGGCCAGCTTAAAGGGCCAGCCTTAAAGGGCCAGCTTAAAGGGCCAGCCTTTGAGGGCCAGCTTAAAGGGCCAGCCTTAAGGGGCCAGCTTAAAGGGCCAGCCTTAAAGGGCAAGCCTTAAAGGGCCAGCCTTAAGGGCCAGCTTAAAGGGCCAGCCTTAGAGGGCCTGCTTAAAGGGCCAGCCTTAAGGGGCCAGCTTAAAGGGCCAGCCTTAAAGGGCCAGCCTTAAAGGGCCAGTCTTAAAGGGCCAGCCTTAGAGGGCCAGCTTTAAAGGGCCAGCTTAAAGGGCCAGCCTTAAAGGGCCAGCTTAAAGGGCCAGCCTTTGAGGGCCAGCTTAAAGGGCCAGCCTTAAGGGGCCAGCTTAAAGGGCCAGCCTTAAAGGGCAAGCCTTAAAGGGCCAGCCTTAGAGGGCCTGCTTAAAGGGCCAGCTTAAAGGGCCAGCCTTAGAGGGCCAGCCTTAAGGGGCCAGCTTAAAGGGCCAGCCTTAAAGGGCCAGCCTTAAAGGGCCAGCCTTAGAGGGCCAGCTTAAAGGGCCAGCCTTAAAGGGCCAGCTTAAAGGGCCAGCCTTAGAGGGCCAGCTTTACAGGGCCAGCTTAAAGGGCCAACCTTAAAGGGCCAGCTTAAAGGGCCAGCCTTAAAGGGCCAGCCTTAAGGGGCCAGCTTAAAGGGCCAGCCTTAAAGGGCCAGCCTTAAAGGGCCAGCCTTAGAGGGCCAGCTTAAAGGGCCAGCCTTAAAGGGCCAGCTTAAAGGGCCAGCCTTAAAGGGCCAGCCTTAAAGAGCCAGCTTAAAGGGCCAGCCTTAGATGGCCAGCCTTAAGGGGCCAGTTTAAAGGGCCAGCCTTAGAGGGCCAGCCTTAGAGGGCAAGCCTTAAAGGGCCAGCCTTAAAGGGCCAGCCTTAAAGGGCCAGCCTTAGAGGGCCAGCTTAAAGGGCCAGCCTTAAGGGGCCAGCTTAAAGGGCCAGCCTTAAAGGGCAAGCCTTAAAGGGCCAACCTTAGAGGGCCAGCTTAAAGGGCCAGCCTTAGAGGTCCAGCTTAAAGGGCCAGCCTTAAGGGGCCAGCTTAAAGGGCCAGCCTTAAAGGGCCAGCCTTAAAGGGCCAGCCTTAGAGGGCCAGCTTAAAGGGCCAGCCTTAAAGGGCCAGCTTAAAGGGCCAGCCTTAAAGGGCCAGCTTAAAGGGCCAGCCTTAAGGGGCCAGCTTAAAGGGCCAGCCTTAAAGGGCCAGCCTTAGAGGGCCAGCCTTAAAGGGCCAGCCTTAAAGGGCCAGCCTTAAAGGGCCAGCCTTAGAGGGCCAGCTTAAAGGGCCAGCCTTAAGGGGCCAGCTTAAAGGGCCAGCCTTAAAGGGCAAGCTTAAAGGGCCAGCCTTAGAGGTCCAGCCTTAGAGGGCCAGCCCTAAGGGGCCAGCTTAAAGGGCCAGCCTTAAAGGGCCAGCCTTAAAGGGCCAGCCTTAGAGGGCCAGCTTAAAGGGCCAGCCTTAAAGGGCCAGCTTAAAGGGCCAGCCTTAAAGGGCCAGCTTAAAGGGCCAGCCTTAAGGGGCCAGCTTAAAGGGCCAGCCTTAAAGGGCCAACCTTAGAGGGCCAGCCTTAAAGGGCCAGCCTTAAAGGGCCAGCCTTAAAGGGCCAGCCTTAGAGGGCCAGCTTAAAGGGCCAGCCTTAAGGGGCCAGCTTAAAGGGCCAGCCTTAAAGGGCCAGCCTTAGAGGGCCAGCTTAAAGGGCCAGCCTTAGAGGGCCAGCTTAAAGGGCCAGCCTTAAGGGGCCAGCTTAAAGGGCCAGCCTTAAAGGGCCAGCCTTAAAGGGCCAGCTTAAAGGGCCAGCCTTAGAGGGCCAGCCTTAAGGGGCCAGCTTAAAGGGCCAGCCTTAAAGGGCCAGCCTTAGAGGGCCAGCTTAAAGGGTCAGCCTTAAAGGGCCAGCTTAAAGGGCCAGCCTTAGAGGGCCAGCTTTACAGGGCCAGCTTAAAGGGCCAGCCTTAAGGGGCCAGCTTAAAGGGCCAGCCTTAAAGGGCCAGCCTTAAAGGGCCAGTCTTAAAGGGCCAGCCTTAGAGGGCCAGCTTTACAGGGTCAGCTTAAAGGGCCAGGCTTAAAGGGCCAGCTTAAAGGGCCAGCCTTAGAGGGCCAGCTTAAAGGGCCAGCCTTAGAGGGTTAGCTTAAAGGGCCAGCCTTAAGGGGCCAGCTTAAAGGGCAAGCCTTAAAGGGCCAGCCTTAAAGGGCCAACCTTAGAGGGCCAGCCTTAAAGGGCCAGCTTAAAGGGCCAGCCTTAAAGGGCCAGCTTTAAAGGGCCAGTCTTAAAGGGCCAGCCTTAGAGGGCCAGCCTTAAAGGGCCAGCTTAAAGGGCCAGCCTTAAAAGGCCAGCTTAAAGGGCCGGCCTTAAAGGGCCAGCCTTAAAGGGCCAGCTTAAAGGGCCAGCCTTAAAGGGCCAGCTTAAAGGGCCAGCCTTAGAGGGCCAGCCTAAAGGGGCCAGCTTAAAGGGCCAGCCTTAGAGGGCCAGCCTAAAGGGGCCAGCTTAAAGGGCCAGCCTTAAAGGGCCAGCCTTAGAGGGCCAGCTTAAAGGGCCAGCCTTAAAGGGCCAGCTTAAAGGGCCAGCCTTAGAGGGCCAGCCTTAAGGGGCCAGCTTAAAGGGCCAGCCTTAGAGGGCCAGCCTTAAGGGGCCAGCTTAAAGGGCAAGCCTTAAGGGGCCAGCTTAAAGGGCCAGCCTTAAAGGGCCAGCCTTAAAGGGCCAGTCTTAAAGGGCCAGCCTTAGAGGGCCAGCTTTAAAGGGCCAGCTTAAAAGGCCAGCCTTAAAGGGCCAGCTTAAAGGGCCAGCCTTTGAGGGCCAGCTTAAAGGGCCAGCCTTAAGGGGCCAGCTTAAAGGGCCAGCCTTAAAGGGCAAGCCTTAAAGGGCCAGCCTTAGAGGGCCAGCTTAAAGGGCCAGCCTTAGAGGGCCTGCTTAAAGGGCCAGCCTTAAGGGGCCAGCTTAAAGGGCCAGCCTTAAAGGGCCAGCCTTAAAGGGCCAGCCTTAAAGGGCCAGCTTAAAGGGCCAGCCTTAAAGGGCCAGCTTAAAGGGCCAGCCTTAGAGGGCCAGCTTAAAGGGCCAGCCTTAGAGGGTTAGCTTAAAGGGCCAGCCTTAAGGGGCCAGCTTAAAGGGCAAGCCTTAAAGGGCCAGCCTTAAAGGGCCAACCTTAGAGGGCCAGCCTTAAAGGGCCAGCTTAAAGGGCCAGCCTTAAAGGGCCAGCTTTAAAGGGCCAGTCTTAAAGGGCCAGCCTTAGAGGGCCAGCCTTAAAGGGCCAGCTTAAAGGGCCAGCCTTAAAAGGCCAGCTTAAAGGGCCGGCCTTAAAGGGCCAGCCTTAAAGGGCCAGCTTAAAGGGCCAGCCTTAAAGGGCCAGCTTAAAGGGCCAGCCTTAGAGGGCCAGCCTTAAGGGGCCAGCTTAAAGGGCCAGCCTTAAAGGGCCAGCCTTAGAGGGCCAGCTTAAAGAGCCAGCCTTAAAGGGCCAGCTTAAAGGGCCAGCCTTAGAGGGCCAGCCTTAAGGGGCCAGCTTAAAGGGCCAGCCTTAAAGGGCCAGCCTTAGATGGCCAGCTTAAAGGGCCAGCCTTAGAGGGCCAGCTTAAAGGGCAAGCCTTAAGGGGCCAGCTTAAAGGGCCAGCCTTAAAGGGCCAGCCTTAAAGGGCCAGTCTTAAAGGGCCAGCCTTAGAGGGCCAGCTTTAAAGGGCCAGCTTAAAGGGCCAGCCTTAAAGGGCCAGCTTAAAGGGCCAGCCTTTGAGGGCCAGCTTAAAGGGCCAGCCTTAAGGGGCCAGCTTAAAGGGCCAGCCTTAAAGGGCAAGCCTTAAAGGGCCAGCCTTAAGGGCCAGCTTAAAGGGCCAGCCTTAGAGGGCCTGCTTAAAGGGCCAGCCTTAAGGGGCCAGCTTAAAGGGCCAGCCTTAAAGGGCCAGCCTTAAAGGGCCAGTCTTAAAGGGCCAGCCTTAGAGGGCCAGCTTTAAAGGGCCAGCTTAAAGGGCCAGCCTTAAAGGGCCAGCTTAAAGGGCCAGCCTTTGAGGGCCAGCTTAAAGGGCCAGCCTTAAGGGGCCAGCTTAAAGGGCCAGCCTTAAAGGGCAAGCCTTAAAGGGCCAGCCTTAGAGGGCCAGCTTAAAGGGCCAGCCTTAGAGGGCCTGCTTAAAGGGCCAGCTTAAAGGGCCAGCCTTAGAGGGCCAGCCTTAAGGGGCCAGCTTAAAGGGCCAGCCTTAAAGGGCCAGCCTTAAAGGGCCAGCCTTAGAGGGCCAGCTTAAAGGGCCAGCCTTAAAGGGCCAGCTTAAAGGGCCAGCCTTAGAGGGCCAGCTTTACAGGGCCAGCTTAAAGGGCCAACCTTAAAGGGCCAGCTTAAAGGGCCAGCCTTAAAGGGCCAGCCTTAAGGGGCCAGCTTAAAGGGCCAGCCTTAAAGGGCCAGCCTTAAAGGGCCAGCCTTAGAGGGCCAGCTTAAAGGGCCAGCCTTAAAGGGCCAGCTTAAAGGGCCAGCCTTAAAGGGCCAGCCTTAAAGAGCCAGCTTAAAGGGCCAGCCTTAGATGGCCAGCCTTAAGGGGCCAGTTTAAAGGGCCAGCCTTAGAGGGCCAGCCTTAGAGGGCAAGCCTTAAAGGGCCAGCCTTAAAGGGCCAGCCTTAAAGGGCCAGCCTTAGAGGGCCAGCTTAAAGGGCCAGCCTTAAGGGGCCAGCTTAAAGGGCCAGCCTTAAAGGGCAAGCCTTAAAGGGCCAACCTTAGAGGGCCAGCTTAAAGGGCCAGCCTTAGAGGTCCAGCTTAAAGGGCCAGCCTTAAGGGGCCAGCTTAAAGGGCCAGCCTTAAAGGGCCAGCCTTAAAGGGCCAGCCTTAGAGGGCCAGCTTAAAGGGCCAGCCTTAAAGGGCCAGCTTAAAGGGCCAGCCTTAAAGGGCCAGCTTAAAGGGCCAGCCTTAAGGGGCCAGCTTAAAGGGCCAGCCTTAAAGGGCCAGCCTTAGAGGGCCAGCCTTAAAGGGCCAGCCTTAAAGGGCCAGCCTTAAAGGGCCAGCCTTAGAGGGCCAGCTTAAAGGGCCAGCCTTAAGGGGCCAGCTTAAAGGGCCAGCCTTAAAGGGCAAGCTTAAAGGGCCAGCCTTAGAGGTCCAGCCTTAGAGGGCCAGCCCTAAGGGGCCATCTTAAAGGGCCAGCCTTAAAGGGCCAGCCTTAAAGGGCCAGCCTTAGAGGGCCAGCTTAAAGGGCCAGCCTTAAAGGGCCAGCTTAAAGGGCCAGCCTTAAAGGGCCAGCTTAAAGGGCCAGCCTTAAGGGGCCAGCTTAAAGGGCCAGCCTTAAAGGGCCAACCTTAGAGGGCCAGCCTTAAAGGGCCAGCCTTAAAGGGCCAGCCTTAAAGGGCCAGCCTTAGAGGGCCAGCTTAAAGGGCCAGCCTTAAGGGGCCAGCTTAAAGGGCCAGCCTTAAAGGGCCAGCCTTAAAGGGCCAGCCTTAGAGGGCCAGCTTAAAGGGCCAGCCTTAGAGGGCCAGCTTAAAGGGCCAGCCTTAAGGGGCCAGCTTAAAGGGCCAGCCTTAAAGGGCCAGCCTTAAAGGTTCAGCTTAAAGGGCCGGCCTTAGAGGGCCAGCCTTAAGGGGCCAGCTTAAAGGGCCAGCCTTAAAGGGCCAGCCTTGGATGGCCAGCTTAAAGGGCCAGCCTTAGAGGGCCAGCTTAAAGGGCAAGCCTTAAGGGGCCAGCTTAAAGGGCCAGCCTTAAAGGGCCAGTCTTAAAGGGCCAGCCTTAGAGGGCCAGCTTTAAAGGGCCAGCTTAAAGGGCCAGCCTTAAAGGGCCAGCTTAAAGGGCCAGCCTTAGAGGGCCAGCTTAAAGGGCCAGCCTTAAGGGGCCAGCTTAAAGGGCCAGCCTTAAAGGGCAAGCCTTAAAGGGCCAGCCTTAGAGGGCCAGCTTAAAGGGCCAGCCTTAGAGGGCCTGCTTAAAGGGCCAGCCTTAAGGGGCCAGCTTAAAGGGCCAGCCTTAAAGGGCCAACCTTAAAGGGCCAGCTTAAAGGGCCAGCCTTAAAGGGCCAGCTTAAAGGGCCAGCTTAAAGGGCCGGCCTTAAAGGGCCAGCCTTAAAGGGCCAGCTTAAAGGGCCAGCCTTAAAGGGCCAGCTTAAAGGGCCAGCCTTAGAGGGCCAGCCTTAAGGGGCCAGCTTAAAGGGCCAGCCTTAAAGGGCCAGCCTTAAAGGGCCAGCCTTAGAGGGCCATCTTAAAGGGCCAGCCTTAAAGGGCCAGCTTAAAGGGCCAGCCTTAGAGGGCCAGCTTTACAGGGCCAGCTTAAAGGGCCAACCTTAAAGGGCCAGCTAAAAGGGCCAGCCTTAAAGGGCCAGCTTAAAGGGCCGGCCTTAAAGGGCCAGCCTTAAAGGGCCAGCTTAAAGGGCCAGCCTTAAAGGGCCAGCTTAAAGGGCCAGCCTTAGAGGGCCAGCCTTAAGGGGCCAGCTTAAAGGGCCAGCCTTAAAGGGCCAGCCTTAAAGGGCCAGCCTTAGAGGGCCAGCTTAAAGGGCCAGCCTTAAAGGGCCAGCTTAAAGGGCCAGCCTTAGAGGGCCAGCTTTACAGGGCCAGCTTAAAGGGCCAGCCTTAAAGGGCCAGCCTTAAAGGGCCAGCTTAAAGGGCCAGCCTTAGATGGCCAGCCTTAAGGGGCCAGCTTAAAGGGCCAGCCTTAAAGGGCCAGCCTTAAAGGGCCAGCCTTAGAGGGCAAGCCTTAAAGGGCCAGCCTTAAAGGGCCAGCCTTAAAGGGCCAGCCTTAGAGGGCCAGCTTAAAGGGCCAGCCTTAAGGGGCCAGCTTAAAGGGCCAGCCTTAAAGGGCAAGCCTTAAAGGGCCAGCCTTAAAGGGCCAGCTTAAAGGGCCAGCCTTAGATGGCCAGCCTTAAGGGGCCAGCTTAAAGGGCCAGCCTTAAAGGGCCAGCCTTAAAGGGCCAGCTTAAAGGGCCAGCCTTAAGGGGCCAGCTTAAAGGGCCAGCCTTAAAGGGCCAGCCTTAAAGGGCCAGCTTAAAGGGCCAGCCTTAAAGGGCCAGCTTAAAGGGCCAGCCTTAAAGGGCCAGCTTAAAGGGCCAGCCTTAAAGGGCCAGCCTTAAAGGGCCAGCTTACAGGGCCAGCCTTAAATGGCCAGCTTAAAGGGCCAGCCTTAGAGGGCCAGCCCTAAGGGGCCAGCTTAAAGGGCCAGCCTTAAAGGGCCAGCCTTAAAGGACCAGCCTTAGGGGGCCAGCTTAAAGGGCCAGCCTTAAAGGGCCAGCTTAAAGGGCCAGCCTTAAAGGGCCAGCTTAAAGGGCCAGCCTTAGAGGGCCAGCCTTAAGGGGCCAGCTTAAAGGGCCAGCCTTAAAGGGCCAGCCTTAGAGGGCCAGCCTTAAAGGGCCAGCCTTAAAGGGCCAGCCTTAGAGGGCCAGCTTAAAGGGCCAGCCTTAGATGGCCAGCCTTAAGGGGCCAGCTTAAAGGGCCAGCCTTAAAGGGCCAGCCTTAGAGGGCCAGCCTTAAAGGGCCAGCCTTAAAGGGCCAGCCTTAGAGGGCCAGCTTAAAGGGCCAGCCTTAAGGGGCCAGCTTAAAGGGCCAGCCTTAAAGGGCAAGCCTTAAATGGCCAGCCTTAGAGGGCCAGCTTAAAGGGCCAGCCTTAGAGGGCCAGCTTAAAGGGCCAGCCTTAAGGGGCCAGCTTAAAGGGCCAGCCTTAAAGGGCCAGCCTTAAAGGGCCAGCTTAAAGGGCCAGCCTTAAAGGGCCAGCTTAAAGGGCCAGCCATAAAGGGCCGGCCTTAAAGGGCCAGCTTAAAGGGCCGGCCTTAAAGAGCCAGCCTTAAAGGGCCAGCTTAAAGGGCCAGCCTTAAAGGGCCAGCTTAAAGGGCCAGCCTTAGAGGGCCAGCATTAAGGGGCCAGCTTAAAGGGCCAGCCTTAAAGGGCCAGCCTTAGAGGGCCAGCTTAAAGGGTCAGCCTTAAAGGGCCAGCTTAAAGGGCCAGCCTTAGAGGGCCAGCTTTACAGGGCCAGCTTAAAGGGCCAGCCTTAAGGGGCCAGCTTAAAGGGCCAGCCTTAAAGGGCCAGCCTTAAAGGGCCAGTCTTAAAGGGCCAGCCTTAGAGGGCCAGCTTTACAGGGTCAGCTTAAAGGGCCAGCCTTAAAGGGCCAGCTTAAAGGGCCAGCCTTAGAGGGCCAGCTTAAAGGGCCAGCCTTAGAGGGCCAGCTTAAAGGGCCAGCCTTAAGGGGCCAGCTTAAAGGGCAAGCCTTAAAGGGCCAGCCTTAAAGGGCCAACCTTAGAGGGCCAGCTTAAAGGGCCAGCTTAAAGGGCCAGCCTTAAAGGGCCAGCTTTAAAGGGCCAGTCTTAAAGGGCCAGCCTTAGAGGGCCAGCCTTAAAGGGCCAGCTTAAAGGGCCAGCCTTAAAAGGCCAGCTTAAAGGGCCGGCCTTAAAGGTCCAGCCTTAAAGGGCCAGCTTAAAGGGCCAGCCTTAAAGGGCCAGCTTAAAGGGCCAGCCTTAGAGGAACAGCCTTAAGGGGCCAGCTTAAAGGACCAGCCTTAAAGGGCCAGCCTTAGAGGGCCAGCTTAAAGGGCCAGCCTTAGAGGGCCAGCCTTAAGGGGCCAGCTTAAAGGGCCAGCCTTAAAGGGCCAGCCTTAAAGGGCCAGCCTTGGATGGCCAGCTTAAAGGGCCAGCCTTAGAGGGCCAGCTTAAAGGGCAAGCCTTAAGGGGCCAGCTTAAAGGGCCAGCCTTAAAGGGCCAGCCTTAAAGGGCCAGTCTTAAAGGGCCAGCCTTAGAGGGCCAGCTTTAAAGGGCCAGCTTAAAGGGCCAGCCTTAAAGGGCCAGCTAAAAGGGCCAGCCTTAGAGGGCCAGCTTAAAGGGCCAGCCTTAAGGGGCCAGCTTAAAGGGCCAGCCTTAAAGGGCAAGCCTTAAAGGGCCAGCCTTAGAGGGCCAGCTTAAAGGGCCAGCCTTAGAGGGCCTGCTTAAAGGGCCAGCCTTAAGGGGCCAGCTTAAAGGGCCAGCCTTAAAGGGCCAACCTTAAAGGGCCAGCTTAAAGGGCCAGCCTTAAAGGGCCAGCTTAAAGGGCCGGCCTTAAAGGGCCAGCCATAAAGGGCCAGCTTAAAGGGCCAGCCTTAAAGGGCCAGCTTAAAGGGCCAGCCTTAGAGGGCCAGCCTTAAGGGGCCAGCTTAAAGGGCCAGCCTTAAAGGGCCAGCCTTAAAGGGCCAGCCTTAGAGGGCCAGCTTAAAGGGCCAGCCTTAAAGGGCCAGCTTAAAGGGCCAGCTTTACAGGGCCAGCTTAAAGGGCCAGCCTTAAAGGGCCAGCCTTAAAGGGCCAGCTTAAAGGGCCAGCCTTAGATGGCCAGCCTTAAGGGGCCAGCTTAAAGGGCCAGCCTTAAAGGGCCAGCCTTAGAGGGCAAGCCTTAAAGGGCCAGCCTTAAAGGGCCAGCCTTAAAGGGCAAGCCTTAGAGGGCCAGCTTAAAGGGCCAGCCTTAAGGGGCCAGCTTAAAGGGCCAGCCTTAAAGGGCAAGCCTTAAAGGGCCAGCCTTAGAGGGCCAGCCTTAAAGGGCCAGCCTTAGAGGGCCAGCTTAAAGGGCCAGCCTTAAGGGGCCAGCTTAAAGGGCCAGCCTTAAAGGGCAAGCCTTAAAGGGCCAGCCTTAGAGTGCCAGCTTAAAGGGCCAGCCTTAAAGGGCCAGCTTAAAGGGCCAGCCTTAGAGGGCCAGCTTTACAGGGCCAGCTTAAAGGGCCAGCCTTAAGGGGCCAGCTTAAAGGGCCAGCCTTAAAGGGCCAGCCTTAAAGGGCCAGCTTAAAGGGCAAGCCTTAAGGGGCCAGCTTAAAGGGCCAGCCTTAAAGGGCCAGCCTTAAAGGTCCAGTCTTAAAGGGCCAGCCTTAGAGGGCCAGCTTTAAAGGGCCAGCTTAAAGGGCCAGCCTTAAAGGGCCAGCTTAAAGGGCCAGCCTTAGAGGGCCAGCTTAAAGGGCCAGCCTTAAAGGGAAAGCCTTAAAGGGCCAGCCTTAGAGGGCCAGCCTTAGAGGGCCAGCCTTAGAGGGCCAGCTTAAAGGGCCAGCCTTAAAGGGCCAGCCTTAAAGGGCCAGCCTTAAAGGGCCAGCTTAAAGGGCCAGCCTTAGAGGGCCAGCTTAAAGGGCCAGCCTTAAGGGGCCAGCTTAAAGGGCCAGCCTTAAAGGGCCAGCCTTAAAGGGCCAGCCTTAAAGGGCCAGCTTAAAGGGCCAGCCTTAGAGGGCCAGCTTAAAGGGCCAGCCTTAGAGGGCCTGCTTAAAGGGCCAGCTTAAAGGGCCAGCCTTAAAGGGCCAGCTTTAAAGGGCCAGTCTTAAAGGGCCAGCCTTAGAGGGCCAGCTTAAAGGGCCAGCCTTAGAGGGCCAGCTTAAAGGGCCAGCCTTAAGGGGCCAGCTTAAAGGGCAAGCCTTAAAGGGCCAGCCTTAAAGGGCCAACCTTAGAGGGCCAGCTTAAAGGGCCAGCTTAAAGGGCCAGCCTTAAAGGGCCAGCTTTAAAGGGCCAGTCTTAAAGGGCCAGCCTTAGAGGGCCAGCCTTAAAGGGCCAGCTTAAAGGGCCAGCCTTAAAAGGCCAGCTTAAAGGGCCGGCCTTAAAGGGCCAGCCTTAAAGGGCCAGCTTAAAGGGCCAGCCTTAAAGGGCCAGCTTAAAGGGCCAGCCTTAGAGGAACAGCCTTAAGGGGCCAGCTTAAAGGACCAGCCTTAAAGGGCCAGCCTTAAAGGGCCAGCTTAAAGGGCCAGCCTTAGAGGGCCAGCCTTAAGGGGCCAGCTTAAAGGGCCAGCCTTAAAGGGCCAGCCTTAAAGGGCCAGCCTTGGATGGCCAGCTTAAAGGGCCAGCCTTAGAGGGCCAGCTTAAAGGGCAAGCCTTAAGGGGCCAGCTTAAAGGGCCAGCCTTAAAGGGCCAGCCTTAAAGGGCCAGTCTTAAAGGGCCAGCCTTAGAGGGCCAGCTTTAAAGGGCCAGCTTAAAGGGCCAGCCTTAAAGGGCCAGCTAAAAGGGCCAGCCTTAGAGGGCCAGCTTAAAGGGCCAGCCTTAAGGGGCCAGCTTAAAGGGCCAGCCTTAAAGGGCAAGCCTTAAAGGGCCAGCCTTAGAGGGCCAGCTTAAAGGGCCAGCCTTAGAGGGCCTCCTTAAAGGGCCAGCCTTAAGGGGCCAGCTTAAAGGGCCAGCCTTAAAGGGCCAACCTTAAAGGGCCAGCTTAAAGGGCCAGCCTTAAAGGGCCAGCTTAAAGGGCCAGCCTTAAAGGGCCAGCTTAAAGGGCCGGCCTTAAAGGGCCAGCCATAAAGGGCCAGCTTAAAGGGCCAGCCTTAAAGGGCCAGCTTAAAGGGCCAGCCTTAGAGGGCCAGCCTTAAGGGGCCAGCTTAAAGGGCCAGCCTTAAAGGGCCAGCCTTAAAGGGCCAGCCTTAGAGGGCCAGCTTAAAGGGCCAGCCTTAAAGGGCCAGCTTAAAGGGCCAGCTTTACAGGGCCAGCTTAAAGGGCCAGCCTTAAAGGGCCAGCCTTAAAGGGCCAGCTTAAAGGGCCAGCCTTAGATGGCCAGCCTTAAGGGGCCAGCTTAAAGGGCCAGCCTTAAAGGGCCAGCCTTAGAGGGCAAGCCTTAAAGGGCCAGCCTTAAAGGGCCAGCCTTAAAGGGCAAGCCTTAGAGGGCCAGCTTAAAGGGCCAGCCTTAAGGGGCCAGCTTAAAGGGCCAGCCTTAAAGGGCAAGCCTTAAAGGGCCAGCCTTAGAGGGCCAGCCTTAAAGGGCCAGCCTTAGAGGGCCAGCTTAAAGGGCCAGCCTTAAGGGGCCAGCTTAAAGGGCCAGCCTTAAAGGGCAAGCCTTAAAGGGCCAGCCTTAGAGTGCCAGCTTAAAGGGCCAGCCTTAAAGGGCCAGCTTAAAGGGCCAGCCTTAGAGGGCCAGCTTTACAGGGCCAGCTTAAAGGGCCAGCCTTAAGGGGCCAGCTTAAAGGGCCAGCCTTAAAGGGCCAGCCTTAAAGGGCCAGCTTAAAGGGCAAGCCTTAAGGGGCCAGCTTAAAGGGCCAGCCTTAAAGGGCCAGCCTTAAAGGTCCAGTCTTAAAGGGCCAGCCTTAGAGGGCCAGCTTTAAAGGGCCAGCTTAAAGGGCCAGCCTTAAAGGGCCAGCTTAAAGGGCCAGCCTTAGAGGGCCAGCTTAAAGGGCCAGCCTTAAAGGGAAAGCCTTAAAGGGCCAGCCTTAGAGGGCCAGCCTTAGAGGGCCAGCCTTAGAGGGCCAGCTTAAAGGGCCAGCCTTAAAGGGCCAGCCTCAAAGGGCCAGCCTTAAAGGGCCAGCTTAAAGGGCCAGCCTTAGAGGGCCAGCTTAAAGGGCCAGCCTTAAGGGGCCAGCTTAAAGGGCCAGCCTTAGAGGGCCAGCCTTAAGGGGCCAGCTTAAAGGGCCAGCCTTAAAGGGCCAGCCTTAGAGGGCAAGCCTTAAAGGGCCAGCCTTAAAGGGCCAGCCTTAAAGGGCAAGCCTTAGAGGGCCAGCTTAAAGGGCCAGCCTTAAGGGGCCAGCTTAAAGGGCCAGCCTTAAAGGGCAAGCCTTAAAGGGCCAGCCTTAGAGGGCCAGCCTTAAAGGGCCAGCCTTAGAGGGCCAGCTTAAAGGGCCAGCCTTAAGGGGCCAGCTTAAAGGGCCAGCCTTAAAGGGCAAGCCTTAAAGGGCCAGCCTTAGAGTGCCAGCTTAAAGGGCCAGCCTTAAAGGGCCAGCTTAAAGGGCCAGCCTTAGAGGGCCAGCTTTACAGGGCCAGCTTAAAGGGCCAGCCTTAAGGGGCCAGCTTAAAGGGCCAGCCTTAAAGGGCCAGCCTTAAAGGGCCAGCTTAAAGGGCAAGCCTTAAGGGGCCAGCTTAAAGGGCCAGCCTTAAAGGGCCAGCCTTAAAGGTCCAGTCTTAAAGGGCCAGCCTTAGAGGGCCAGCTTTAAAGGGCCAGCTTAAAGGGCCAGCCTTAAAGGGCCAGCTTAAAGGGCCAGCCTTAGAGGGCCAGCTTAAAGGGCCAGCCTTAAAGGGAAAGCCTTAAAGGGCCAGCCTTAGAGGGCCAGCCTTAGAGGGCCAGCCTTAGAGGGCCAGCTTAAAGGGCCAGCCTTAAAGGGCCAGCCTTAAAGGGCCAGCCTTAAAGGGCCAGCTTAAAGGGCCAGCCTTAGAGGGCCAGCTTAAAGGGCCAGCCTTAAGGGGCCAGCTTAAAGGGCCAGCCTTAAAGGGCCAGCCTTAAAGGGCCAGCCTTAAAGGGCCAGCTTAAAGGGCCAGCCTTAGAGGGCCAGCTTAAAGGGCCAGCCTTAAGGGGCCAGCTTAAAGGGCCAGCCTTAAAGGGCAAGCCTTAAAGGGCCAGCCTTAGAGGGCCAGCTTAAAGGGCCAGCCTTAGAGGGCCTGCTTAAAGGGCCAGCTTAAAGGGCCAGCCTTAAAGGGCCAGCTTTAAAGGGCCAGCTTAAAGGGCCAGCCTTAGAGGAACAGCCTTAAGGGGCCAGCTTAAAGGACCAGCCTTAAAGGGCCAGCCTTAAAGGGCCAGCTTAAAGGGCCAGCCTTAGAGGGCCAGCCTTAAGGGGCCAGCTTAAAGGGCCAGCCTTAAAGGGCCAGCCTTAAAGGGCCAGCCTTGGATGGCCAGCTTAAAGGGCCAGCCTTAGAGGGCCAGCTTAAAGGGCAAGCCTTAAGGGGCCAGCTTAAAGGGCCAGCCTTAAAGGGCCAGCCTTAAAGGGCCAGTCTTAAAGGGCCAGCCTTAGAGGGCCAGCTTTAAAGGGCCAGCTTAAAGGGCCAGCCTTAAAGGGCCAGCTAAAAGGGCCAGCCTTAGAGGGCCAGCTTAAAGGGCCAGCCTTAAGGGGCCAGCTTAAAGGGCCAGCCTTAAAGGGCAAGCCTTAAAGGGCCAGCCTTAGAGGGCCAGCTTAAAGGGCCAGCCTTAGAGGGCCTGCTTAAAGGGCCAGCCTTAAGGGGCCAGCTTAAAGGGCCAGCCTTAAAGGGCCAACCTTAAAGGGCCAGCTTAAAGGGCCAACCTTAAAGGGCCAGCTTAAAGGGCCAGCCTTAAAGGGCCAGCTTAAAGGGCCGGCCTTAAAGGGCCAGCCATAAAGGGCCAGCTTAAAGGGCCAGCCTTAAAGGGCCAGCTTAAAGGGCCAGCCTTAGAGGGCCAGCCTTAAGGGGCCAGCTTAAAGGGCCAGCCTTAAAGGGCCAGCCTTAAAGGGCCAGCCTTAGAGGGCCAGCTTAAAGGGCCAGCCTTAAAGGGCCATCTTAAAGGGCCAGCTTTACAGGGCCAGCTTAAAGGGCCAGCCTTAAAGGGCCAGCCTTAAAGGGCCAGCTTAAAGGGCCAGCCTTAGATGGCCAGCCTTAAGGGGCCAGCTTAAAGGGCCAGCCTTAAAGGGCCAGCCTTAGAGGGCAAGCCTTAAAGGGCCAGCCTTAAAGGGCCAGCCTTAAAGGGCAAGCCTTAGAGGGCCAGCTTAAAGGGCCAGCCTTAAGGGGCCAGCTTAAAGGGCCAGCCTTAAAGGGCAAGCCTTAAAGGGCCAGCCTTAGAGGGCCAGCCTTAAAGGGCCAGCCTTAGAGGGCCAGCTTAAAGGGCCAGCCTTAAGGGGCCAGCTTAAAGGGCCAGCCTTAAAGGGCAAGCCTTAAAGGGCCAGCCTTAGAGTGCCAGCTTAAAGGGCCAGCCTTAAAGGGCCAGCTTAAAGGGCCAGCCTTAGAGGGCCAGCTTTACAGGGCCAGCTTAAAGGGCCAGCCTTAAGGGGCCAGCTTAAAGGGCCAGCCTTAAAGGGCCAGCCTTAAAGGGCCAGCTTAAAGGGCAAGCCTTAAGGGGCCAGCTTAAAGGGCCAGCCTTAAAGGGCCAGCCTTAAAGGTCCAGTCTTAAAGGGCCAGCCTTAGAGGGCCAGCTTTAAAGGGCCAGCTTAAAGGGCCAGCCTTAAAGGGCCAGCTTAAAGGGCCAGCCTTAGAGGGCCAGCTTAAAGGGCCAGCCTTAAAGGGAAAGCCTTAAAGGGCCAGCCTTAGAGGGCCAGCCTTAGAGGGCCAGCCTTAGAGGGCCAGCTTAAAGGGCCAGCCTTAAAGGGCCAGCCTCAAAGGGCCAGCCTTAAAGGGCCAGCTTAAAGGGCCAGCCTTAGAGGGCCAGCTTAAAGGGCCAGCCTTAAGGGGCCAGCTTAAAGGGCCAGCCTTAAAGGGCCAGCTTTAAAGGGCCAGCCTTAAAGGGCCAGCTTAAAGGGCCAGCCTTAGAGGGCCAGCTTAAAGGGCCAGCCTTAAGGGGCCAGCTTAAAGGGCCAGCCTTAAAGGGCAAGCCTTAAAGGGCCAGCCTTAGAGGGCCAGCTTAAAGGGCCAGCCTTAGAGGGCCTGCTTAAAGGGCCAGCCTTAAGGGGCCAGCTTAAAGGGCCAGCCTTAAAGGGCCAGCCTTAAGGGGCCAGCTTAAAGGGCCAGTCTTAAAGGGCCAGCTTAAAGGGCCAGCCTTAGATGGCCAGCCTTAAAGGGCCAGCCTTAGAGGGCAAGCCTTAAAGGGCCAGCCTTAAGGGGCCAGCCTTAAAGGGCCAGCCTTAGAGGGCCAGCTTAAAGGGCCAGCCTTAAGGGGCCAGCTTAAAGGGCCAGCCTTAAAGGGCAACCCTTAAAGGGCCAGCCTTAGAGGGCCAGCCTTAAAGGGCCAGCCTTAGAGGGCCAGCTTAAAGGGCCAGCCTTAAGGGGCCAGCTTAAAGGGCCAGCCTTAAAGGGCAAGCCTTAAAGGGCCAGCCTTAGAGGGCCAGCTTAAAGGGCCAGCCGTAAAGGGCCAGCCGTAAAGGGCCAGCCTTAGAGGGCCAGCTTTACAGGGCCAGCTTAAAGGGCCAGCCTTAAGGGGCCAGCTTAAAGGGCCAGCCTTAAAGGGCCAGCCTTAAAGGGCCAGTCTTAAAGGGCCAGCCTTAGAGGGCCAGCTTTACAGGGTCACCTTAAAGGGCCAGCCTTAAAGGGCCAGCTTAAAGGGCCAGCCTTAGAGGGCCAGCTTAAAGGGCCAGCCTTAGGGGGCGAGCTTAAAGGGCCAGCCTTAAGGGGCCAGCCTTAGAGGGCCAGCTTAAAGGGCCAGCCTTAAGGGGCCAGCTTAAAGGGCCAGCCTTAAAGGGCCAGTCTTAAAGGGCCAGCCTTAGAGGGCCAGCCTTAAAGGGCCAGCTTAAAGGGCCAGCCTTAAAGGGCCAGCTTAAAGGGCTGGCCTTAAAGGGCCAGCCTTAAAGGGCCAGCTTAAAGGGCCAGCCTTAAAGGGCCAGCTTAAAGGGCTAGCCTTAGAGGGCCAGCCTTAAGGGGCCAGCTTAAAGGGCCAGCCTTAGAGGGCCAGCCTTAGAGGGCCAGCTTAAAGGGCCAGCCTTAAAGGGCCAGCTTAAAGGGCCAGCCTTAGAGGGCCAGCCTTAAGGGGCCAGCTTAAAGGGCCAGCCTTAAAGGGCCAGCCTTAGATGGCCAGCTTAAAGGGCCAGCCTTAGAGGGCCAGCTTAAAGGGCAAGCCTTAAGGGGCCAGCTTAAAGGGCCAGCCTTAAAAGGCCAGCCTTAAAGGGCCAGTCTTAAAGGGCCAGCCTTAGAGGGCCAGCTTTACAGGGCCAGCTTAAAGGGCCAGCCTTAAGGGGCCAGCTTAAAGGGCCAGCCTTAAAGGGCCAGTCTTAAAGGGCCAGCCTTAGAGGTCCAGCTTTACAGGGTCAGCTTAAAGGGCCAGCCTTAAAGGGCCAGCTTAAAGGGCCAGCCTTAGAGGGCCAGCTTAAAAGGCCAGCCTTAGGGGGCGAGCTTAAAGGGCCAGCCTTAAGGGGCCAGCTTAAAGGGCCAGCCTTAAAGGGCCAGCCTTAAAGGGCCAGTCTTAAAGGGCCAGCCTTAGAGGGCCAGCTTTACAGGGTCAGCTTAAAGGGCCAGCCTTAAAGGGCCAGCTTAAAGGGCCAGCTTAAAGGGCCAGCCTTAAAGTTCCAGCTTAAAGGGCCAGCCTTAGAGGGCCAGCCTTAAGGGGCCAGCTTAAAGGGCCAGCCTTAAAGGGCCAGCCTTAAAGGGCCAGCCTTAGAGGGCCAGCTTAAAGGGTAAGCCTTAAGGGGCCAGCTTAAAGGGCCAGCCTTAAAGGGCCAGTCTTAAAGGGCCAGCCTTAGAGGGCCAGCTTTAAAGGGCCAGCTTAAAGGGCCAGCCTTAAAGGGCCAGCTTAAAGGGCCAGCCTTAGAGGGCCAGCCTTAAGGGGCCAGCTTAAAGGGCCAGCCTTAAAGGGCCAGCCATAGATGGCCAGCTTAAAGGGCCAGCCTTAGAGGGCCAGCTTAAAGGGCAAGCCTTAAGGGGCCAGCTTAAAGGGCCAGCCTTAGAGGGCCAGCTTAAAGGGCAAGCCTTAAGGGGCCAGCTTAAAGGGCCAGCCTTAAAAGGCCAGTCTTAAAGGGCCAGCCTTAGAGGGCCAGCTTTAAAGGGCCAGCTTAAAGGGCCAGCCTTAAAGGGCCAGCTTAAAGGGCCAGCCTTAGAGGGCCAGCTTAAAGGGCCAGCCTTAAGGGGCCAGCTTAAAGGGCCAGCCTTAAAGGGCAAGCCTTAAAGGGCCAGCCTTAAAGGGCCAGCTTAAAGGGCCAGCCTTAGAGGGCCAGCTTAAAGGGCCAGCCTTAAGGGGCCAGCTTAAAGGGCCAGCCTTAAAGGGCAAGCCTTAAAGGGCCAGCCTTAAAGGGCAAGCCTTAAAGGGCCAGCCTTAGAGTGCCAGCCTTAGAGGGCCAGCTTAAAGGGCCAGCCTTAGAGGGCCAGCTTAAGGGGCCAGCCTTAAGGGGCCACCTTAAAGGGCCAGCCTTAAAGGGCCAGCTTAAAGGGCCAGCCTTAGAGGGCCAGCTTAAAGGGCCAGCCTTAAGGGGCCAGCTTAAAGGGCCAGCCTTAAAGGGCAAGCCTTAAAGGGCCAGCCTTAGAGGGCCAGCTTAAAGGGCCAGCCTTAGAGGGCCTGCTTAAAGGGCCAGCCTTAAGGGGCCAGCTTAAAGGGCCAGCCTTAAAGGGCCAGCCTTAAAGGGCCAGCCTTAAGGGGCCAGCTTAAAGGGCCAGTCTTAAAGGGCCAGCCTTAAAGGGCCAGCCTTATAGGGCCAGCTTAAAGGGCCAGCCTTAGAGGGCCTGCTTAAAGGGCCAGCCTTAAGGGGCCAGCTTAAAGGGCCAGCCTTAAAGGGCCAGCCTTAAAGGGCCAGTCTTAAAGGGCCAGTCTTAAAGGGCCAGCCTTAGAGGGCCAGCTTAAAGGGCCAGCCTTAAAGGGCCAGCCTTAAAGGGCAAGCCTTAAAGGGCCAGCCTTAGAGGGCCAGCTTAAAGCTTAACCCTAACCCTAACCCTAACCCTAACCCTAACCCTAACCCTAACCCTAACCCTAACCCTAACCCTAACCCTAACCCTAGCCCTAACCCTAACCCTAACCCTAACCCTAACCCTAACCCTTTAAGGCTGGCCCTCTAAGGCTGGCCCTTTAAGCTGGCCCTCTAAGGCTGGCCCTTTAAGGCTGGCCCTTTAAGGCTTGCCCTTTAAGGCTGGCCCTTTAAGCTGGCCCTTTAAAGCTGGCCCTTTAAGCTGGCCCTTTAAGGCTGGCCCTTTAAGGCTGGCCCTTTAAGCTGGCCCTTTAAGGCTGGCCCTTTAAGCTGGCCCTTTAAGGCTGGCCCTTTGAGGCTGGCCCTTTAAGCTGGCCCCTTAAGGCTGGCCCTTTAAGCTGGCCCTCTAAAGCTGGCCCTTTAAGCTGGCCCTCTAAGGCTGGCCCTTTAAGGCTTGCCCTTTAAGGCTGGCCCTTTAAGCTGGCCCCTTAAGGCTGGCCCTTTAAGCTGGCCCTCTAAGGCTGGCCCTTTAAGCTGGCCCTTTAAGCTGGCCCCTTAAGGCTGGCCCTTTAAGGCCGGCCCTTTAAGCTGGCCCTTTAAGGCTGGCCCTTTAAGCTGGCCCTTTAAGGCTGGCCCTTTAAGCTGGCCCTTTAAGGCTGGCCCTTTAAGGCTGGCCCTTTAAGCTGGCCCCTTAAGGCTGGCCCTTTAAGCAGGCCCTCTAAGGCTGGCCCTTTAAGCTGGCCCTCTAAGGCTGGCCCCTTAAGGCTTGCCCTTTAAGGCTGGCCCTTTAAGCTGGCCCCTTAAGGCTGGCCCTTTAAGCTGGCCCTTTAAGGCTGGCCCTTTAAGGCTGGCCCTTTAAGCTGGCCCTTTAAAGCTGGCCCTTTAAGGCAGGCCCTTTAAGGCTGGCCCTTTAAGCCCTCCCCCTTAAGGCTGGCCCTTTAAGCTGGCCCTTTAAGCTGGCCCTTTAAGGCTGGTCCTCTAAGGCTGGCCCTTTAAGACTGGCCCTTTAAGGCTGGCCCTTTAAGGCTGGCCCTTTAAGCTGGCCCCTTAAGGCTGGCTGTTTAAGCTGGCCCTCTAAGGCTGGCCCTTTAAGCTGGCCCTCTAAGGCTGGCCCTTTAAGGCTGGCCCTTTAAGGCTTGCCCTTTAAGGCTGGCCCTTTAAGCTGGCCCTTTAAGGCTGGCCCTTTAAGCTGGCCCTTTAAGGCTGGCCCTTTAAGGCTGGCCCTTTAAGCTGGCCCTTTAAGGCTGGCCCTTTAAGCTGGCCCCTTAAGGCTGGCCCTTTAAGCTGGCCCTCTAAGGCTGGCCCTTTAAGCTGGCCCTTTAAGGCTGGCCCTCTAAGGCTGGCCCTTTAAGACTGGCCCTTTAAGGCTGGCCCTTTAAGGCTGGCCCTTTAAGCTGGCCCCTTAAGGCTGGCCCTTTAAGCTGGCCCTCTAAGGCTGGCCCTTTAAGCTGGCCCTTTAAGGCTGGCCCTTTAAGCTGGCCCTTTAAGGCTGGCCCTTTAAGGCTGGCCCTTTAAGCTGGCCCTTTAAGGCTGGCCCTTTAAGGCTGGCCCTTTAAGGCTTGCCCTTTAAGGCTGGCCCTTTAAGCTGGCCCTTTAAGGCTGGCCCTTTAAGGCTGGCCCTTTAAGCTGGCCCTTTAAGGCTGGCCCTTTAAGCTGGCCCTTTAAGGCTGGCCCTTTGAGGCTGGCCCTTTAAGCTGGCCCCTTAAGGCTGGCCCTTTAAGCTGGCCCTCTAAGGCTGGCCCTTTAAGCTGGCCCTCTAAGGCTGGCCCTCTAAGGCTGGCCCTTTAAGGCTTGCCCTTTAAGGCTGGCCCTTTAAGCTGGCCCCTTAAGGCTGGCCCTTTAAGCTGGCCCTCTAAGGCTGGCCCTTTAAGCTGGCCCTTTAAGCTGGCCCTTTAAGGCTGGCCCTTTAAGGCTGGCCCTTTAAGGCTGGCCCTTTAAGGCTGGCCCTTTAAGGCTGGCCCTTTAAGTTGGCCCCTTAAGGCTGGCCATCTAAGGCTGGCCCTTTAAGCTGGCCCTTTAAGGCTGGCCTTTTAAGCTGGCCCTTTAAGGCTGGCCCTTTAAGCTGGCCCTTTAAGGCTGGCCCTCTAAGGCTGGCCCTTTAAGACTGGCCCTTTAAGGCTGGCCCTTTAAGCTGGTCCCTTAAGGCTGGCCCTTTAAGGCTGGCCCTTTAAGGCTGGCCCCTTAAGGCTGGCCCTTTAAGCTGGCCCTCTAAGGCTGGCCCTTTAAGGCTTGCCCTTTAAGGCTGGGCCTTTAAGCTGGCCCTTTAAGCTGGCCCTCTAAGGCTGGCCCTTTAAGCTGGCCCTTTAAGCTGGCCCCTTAAGGCTGGCCCTTTAAGCTGGCCCTCTAAGGCTGGCCCTTTAAGGCTGGCCCTTTAAGGCTGGCCCTTTAAGGCTGGCCCTTTAAGCTGGCCCTTTAAAGCTGGCCCTTTAAGCTGGCCCTTTAAGGCTGGCCCTTTAAGGCTGGCCCTTTAAGCTGGCCCTTTAAGGCTGGCCCTTTAAGCTGGCCCTTTAAGGCTGGCCCTTTGAGGCTGGCCCTTTAAGCTGGCCCTTTAAGGCTGGCCCTTTGAGGCTGGCCCTTTAAGCTGGCCCCTTAAGGCTGGCCCTTTAAGCTGGCCCTCTAAGGCTGGCCCTTTAAGCTGGCCCTCTAAGGCTGGCCTTTTAAGGCTTGCCCTTTAAGGCTGGCCCTTTAAGCTGGCCCCTTAAGGCTGGCCCTTTAAGCTGGCCCTCTAAGGCTGGCCCTTTAAGCTGGCCCTTTAAGCTGGCCCCTTAAGGCTGGCCCTTTAAGGCTGGCCCTTTAAGCTGGCCCTCTAAGGCTGGCCCTTTAAGCTGGCCCTTTAAGCTGGCCCCTTAAGGCTGGCCCTTTAAGGCCGGCCCTTTAAGCTGGCCCTTTAAGGCTGGCCCTTTAAGCTGGCCCTTTAAGGCTGGCCCTTTAAGCTGGCCCTTTAAGGCTGGCCCTTTAAGGCTGGCCCTTTAAGCTGGCCCCTTAAGGCTGGCCCTTTAAGGCTGGCCCTTTAAGCTGGCCCCTTAAGGCTGGCCCTTTAAGCTGGCCCTCTAAGGCTGGCCCTTTAAGCTGGCCCTCTAAGGCTGGCCCTTTAAGGCTGGCCCTTTAAGGCTGGCCCTTTAAGGCTTGCCCTTTAAGGCTGGCCCTTTAAGCTGGCCCTTTAAGGCTGGCCCTTTAAGGCTGGCCCTTTAAGCTGGCCCTTTAAGGCTGGCCCTTTAAGCTGGCCCTTTAAGGCTGGCCCTTTGAGGCTGGCCCTTTAAGCTGGCCCTCTAAGGCTGGCCCTTTAAGCTGGCCCTCTAAGGCTGGCCCTTTAAGCTGGCCCTTTAAGGCTGGCCCTTTAAGCTGGCCCTTTAAGGCTGGCCCTTTAAGGCTGGCCCTTTAAGCTGGCCCTTTAAGGCTGGCCCTTTAAGGCTGGCCCTTTAAGGCTTGCCCTTTAAGGCTGGCCCTTTAAGCTGGCCCTTTAAGGCTGGCCCTTTAAGGCTGGCCCTTTAAGCTGGCCCTTTAAGGCTGGCCCTTTAAGCTGGCCCTTTAAGGCTGGCCCTTTGAGGCTGGCCCTTTAAGCTGGCCCCTTAAGGCTGGCCCTTTAAGCTGGCCCTCTAAGGCTGGCCCTTTAAGCTGGCCCTCTAAGGCTGGCCTTTTAAGGCTTGCCCTTTAAGGCTGGCCCTTTAAGCTGGCCCTCTAAGGCTGGCCCTTTAAGCTGGCCCTTTAAGCTGGCCCCTTAAGGCTGGCCCTTTAAGGCTGGCCCTTTAAGCTGGCCCTCTAAGGCTGGCCCTTTAAGCTGGCCCTTTAAGCTGGCCCTTTAAGGCTGGCCTTTTAAGCTGGCCCTTTAAGGCTGGCCCTTTAAGCTGGCCCTTTAAGGCTGGCCCTCTAAGGCTGGCCCTTTAAGACTGGCCCTTTAAGGCTGGCCCTTTAAGCTGGTCCCTTAAGGCTGGCCCTTTAAGCTGGCCCTCTAAGGCTGGCCCTTTAAGCTGGCCCTCTAAGGCTGGCCCTTTAAGGCTGGCCCTTTAAGCTGGCCCTTTAAGGCTGGCCCTTTAAGCTGGCCCTTTAAGGCTGGCCCTTTAAGGCTGGCCATTTAAGCTGGCCCTTTAAGGCTGGCCCTTTAAGCTGGCCCCTTAAGGCTTGCCCTTTAAGCTGGCCCTCTAAGGCTGGCCCTTTAAGCTGGCCATCTAAGGCTGGCCCTTTAAGGCTGGCCCTTTAAGCTGGCCCCTTAAGGCTGGCCCTCTAAGGCTGGCCCTTTAAGCTGGCCCTCTAAGGCTGGCCCTTTAAGGCTGGCCCTTTAAGCTGGCCCCTTAAGGCTGGCCCTCTAAGGCTGGCCCTTTAAGCTGGCCCTTTAAGGCTGGCCCTTTAAGCTGGCCCTTTAAGGCTGGCCCTTTAAGGCCGGCCCTTTAAGCTGGCCCTTTAAGGCTGGCCCTTTAAGCTGGCCCTTTAAGGCTGGCCCTCTAAGGCTGGCCTTTTAAAGCTGGCCCTTTAAGGCTGGCCCTCTAAGGCTGGCCCTTTAAGGCTGGCCCTTTAAGGCTGGCCCTTTAAGGCTGGCCCTCTAAGGCTGGCCCTTTAAGACTGGCCCTTTAAGGCTGGCCCTTTAAGGCTGGCCCTTTAAGCTGGCCCCTTAAGGCTGGCCCTTTAAGCTGGCCCTCTAAGGCTGGCCCTTTAAGCTGGCCCTTTAAGGCTGGCCCTTTAAGGCTGGCCCTTTAAGCTGGCCCTTTAAGGCTGGCCCTTTAAGCTGGCCTTTTAAGGCTGGCCCTTTGAGGCTGGCCCTTTAAGCTGGCCCCTTAAGGCTGGCCCTTTAAGCTGGCCCTTTAAGGCTGGCCCTTTAAGCTGGCCCTTTAAGGCTGGTCCTCTAAGGCTGGCCCTTTAAGACTGGCCCTTTAAGGCTGGCCCTTTAAGGCTGGCCCTTTAAGCTGGCCCCTTAAGGCTGGCCCTTTAAGCTGGCCCTCTAAGGCTGGCCCTTTAAGCTGGCCCTCTAAGGCTGGCCCTTTAAGGCTTGCCCTTTAAGGCTGGCCCTTTAAGCTGGCCCTTTAAGGCTGGCCCTTTAAGCTGGCCCTTTAAGGCTGGCCCTTTAAGGCTGGCCCTTTAAGCTGGCCCTTTAAGGCTGGCCCTTTAAGCTGGCCTTTTAAGGCTGGCCCTTTGAGGCTGGCCCTTTAAGCTGGCCCCTTAAGGCTGGCCCTTTAAGCTGGCCCTCTAAGGCTGGCCCTTTAAGCTGGCCCTCTAAGGCTGGCCCTTTAAGGCTTGCCCTTTAAGGCTGGCCCTTTAAGCTGGCCCCTTAAGGCTGGCCCTTTAAGCTGGCCCTCTAAGGCTGGCCCTTTAAGCTGGCCCTTTAAGCTGGCCCTTTAAGGCTGGCCCTTTAAGTTTGGCCCTTTAAGGCTGGCCCTTTAAGGCTGGCCTTTTAAGCTGGCCCCTTAAGGCTGGCCATCTAAGGCTGGCCCTTTAAGCTGGCCCTTTAAGGCTGGCCCTTTAAGCTGGCCCTTTAAGGCTGGCCCTTTAAGCTGGCCCTTTAAGGCTGGCCCTCTAAGGCTGGCCCTTTAAGACTGGCCCTTTAAGGCTGGCCCTTTAAGGCTGGCCCTTTAAGCTGGCCCCTTAAGGCTGGCCCTTTAAGCTGGCCCTCTAAGGCTGGCCCTTTAAGCTGGCCCTTTAAGGCTGGCCCTTTAAGCTGGCCCTTTAAGGCTGGCCCTTTAAGCTGGCCCTTTAAGGCTGGCCCTTTAAGGCTGGCCCTTTAAGGCTTGCCCTTTAAGGCTGGCCCTTTAAGCTGGCCCTTTAAGGCTGGCCCTTTAAGCTGGCCCTTTAAGGCTGGCCCTTTAAGGCTGGCCCTTTAAGCTGGCCCTTTAAGGCTGGCCCTTTAAGCTGGCCCTTTAAGGCTGGCCCTTTAAGGCTGGCCCTTTGAGGCTGGCCCTTTAAGCTGGCCCTCTAAGGCTGGCCCTTTAAGCTGGCCCTCTAAGGCTGGCCCTTTAAGCTGGCCCTCTAAGGCTGGCCCTCTAAGGCTGGCCCTTTAAGGCTTGCCCTTTAAGGCTGGCCCTTTAAGCTGGCCCTTTAAGGCTGGCCCTTTAAGCTGGCCCTCTAAGGCTGGCCCTTTAAGCTGGCCCTTTAAGCTGGCCCTTTAAGGCTGGCCCTTTAAGGCTGGCCCTTTAAGCTGGTCCCTTAAGGCTGGCCCTTTAAGCTGGCCCTCTAAGGCTGGCCCTTTAAGCTGGCCCTTTAAGGCTGGCCCTTTAAGGCTGGCCCTTTAAGCTGGCCCTTTAAGGCTGGCCCTTTAATCTGGCCCTTTAAGGCTGGCCCTTTAAGGCTGGCCCTTTGAGGCTGGCCCTTTAAGCTGGCCCCTTAAGGCTGGCCCTTTAAGCTGGCCCTCTAAGGCTGGCCCTTTAAGCTGGCCCTCTAAGGCTGGCATTCTAAGGCTGGCCCTTTAAGGCTTGCCCTTTAAGGCTGGACCTTTAAGCTGGCCCCTTAAGGCTGGCCCTTTAAGCTGGCCATTTAAGGCTGGCCCTCTAAGGCTGGCCCTTTAAGACTGGCCCTTTAAGGCTGGCCCTTTAAGCTGGTCCCTTAAGGCTGGCCCTTTAAGCTGGCCCTCTAAGGCTGGCCCTTTAAGCTGGCCCTCTAAGGCTGGCCCTTTAAGGCTGGCCCTTTAAGCTGGCCCTTTAAGGCTGGCCCTTTAAGCTGGCCCTTTAAGGCTGGCCCTATAAGGCTGGCCCTTTAAGCTGGCCCCTTAAGGCTTGCCCTCTAAGGCTGGCCCTTTAACCTGGCCCTTTAAGGCTGGCCCTTTAAGGCTGGCCCTTTAAGCTGGCCCTTTAAAGCTGGCCCTCTAAGGCTGGCCCTTTAAGACTGGCCCTTTAAGGCTGGCCCTTTAAGGCTGGCCCTTTAAGCTGGCCCCTTAAGGCTTGCCCTTTAAGCTGGCCCTCTAAGGCTGGCCCTTTAAGCTGGCCATCTAAGGCTGGCCCTTTAAGGCTGGCCCTTTAAGCTGGCCCCTTAAGGCTGGCCCTCTAAGGCTGGCCCTTTAAGCTGGCCCTCTAAGGCTGGCCCTTTAAGGCTGGCCCTTTAAGCTGGCCCCTTAAGGCTGGCCCTCTAAGGCTGGCCCTTTAAGCTGGCCCTTTAAGGCTGGCCCTTTAAGCTGGCCCTTTAAGGCTGGCCCTTTAAGGCCGGCCCTTTAAGCTGGCCCTTTAAGGCTGGCCCTTTAAGGCTGGCCCTTTAAGTTGGCCCCTTAAGGCTGGCCATCTAAGGCTGGCCCTTTAAGCTGGCCCTTTAAGGCTGGCCTTTTAAGCTGGCCCTTTAAGGCTGGCCCTTTAAGCTGGCCCTTTAAGGCTGGCCCTCTAAGGCTGGCCCTTTAAGGCTGGCCCTTTAAGGCTGGCCCTTTAAGCTGGTCCCTTAAGGCTGGCCCTTTAAGGCTGGCCCTTTAAGGCTGGCCCCTTAAGGCTGGCCCTTTAAGCTGGCCCTCTAAGGCTGGCCCTTTAAGCTGGCCCTCTAAGGCTGGCCCTTTAAGGCTTGCCCTTTAAGGCTGGCCCTTTAAGCTGGCCCCTTAAGGCTGGCCCTTTAAGCTGGCCCTCTAAGGCTGGCCCTTTAAGCTGGCCCTTTAAGCTGGCCCCTTAAGGCTGGCCCTTTAAGCTGGCCCTCTAAGGCTGGCCCTTTAAGGCTGGCCCTTTAAGGCTGGCCCTTATGCTGGCCCTTTAAAGCTGGCCCTTTAAGCTGGCCCTTTAAGGCTGGCCCTTTAAGCTGGCCCTTTAAGGCTGGCCCTTTAAGCTGGCCCTTTAAGGCTGGCCCTTTGAGGCTGGCCCTTTAAGCTGGCCCTTTAAGGCTGGCCCTTTGAGGCTGGCCCTTTAAGCTGGCCCCTTAAGGCTGGCCCTTTAAGCTGGCCCTCTAAGGCTGGCCCTTTAAGCTGGCCCTCTAAGGCTGGCCCTTTAAGGCTTGCCCTTTAAGGCTGGCCCTTTAAGCTGGCCCCTTAAGGCTGGCCCTTTAAGCTGGCCCTCTAAGGCTGGCCCTTTAAGCTGGCCCTTTAAGCTGGCCCCTTAAGGCTGGCCCTTTAAGGCCGGCCCTTTAAGCTGGCCCTTTAAGGCTGGCCCTTTAAGCTGGCCCTTTAAGGCTGGCCCTTTAAGCTGGCCCTTTAAGGCTGGCCCTTTAAGGCTGGCCCTTTAAGCTGGCCCCTTAAGGCTGGCCCTTTAAGCAGGCCCTCTAAGGCTGGCCCTTTAAGCTGGCCCTCTAAGGCTGGCCCTTTAAGGCTTGCCCTTTAAGGCTGGCCCTTTAAGCTGGCCCCTTAACGCTGGCCCTTTAAGCTGGCCCTTTAAGGCTGGCCCTTTAAGGCTGGCCCTTTAAGCTGGCCCTTTAAAGCTGGCCCTTTAAGGCAGGCCCTTTAAGGCAGGCCCTTTAAGCCCTCCCCCTTAAGGCTGGCCCTTTAAGCTGGCCCTTTAAGCTGGCCCTTTAAGGCTGGTCCTCTAAGGCTGGCCCTTTAAGACTGGCCCTTTAAGGCTGGCCCTTTAAGCTGGCCCTCTAAGGCTGGCCCTTTATGCTGGCCCTTTAAGCTGGCCCCTTAAGGCTGGCCCTTTAAGGCCGGCCCTTTAAGCTGGCCCTTTAAGGCTGGCCCTTTAAGCTGGCCCTTTAAGGCTGGCCCTTTAAGCTGGCCCTTTAAGGCTGGCCCTTTAAGGCTGGCCCTTTAAGCTGGCCCCTTAAGGCTGGCCCTTTAAGCAGGCCCTCTAAGGCTGGCCCTTTAAGCTGGCCCTCTAAGGCTGGCCCTTTAAGGCTTGCCCTTTAAGGCTGGCCCTTTAAGCTGGCCCCTTAAGGCTGGCCCTTTAAGCTGGCCCTTTAAGGCTGGCCCTTTAAGGCTGGCCCTTTAAGCTGGCCCTTTAAAGCTGGCCCTTTAAGGCAGGCCCTTTAAGGCTGGCCCTTTAAGCCCTCCCCCTTAAGGCTGGCCCTTTAAGCTGGCCCTTTAAGCTGGCCCTTTAAGGCTGGTCCTCTAAGGCTGGCCCTTTAAGACTGGCCCTTTAAGGCTGGCCCTTTAAGCTGGCCCTCTAAGGCTGGCCCTTTAAGCTGGCCCTCTAAGGCTGGCCCTTTAAGGCTGGCCCTTTAAGGCTTGCCCTTTAAGGCTGGCCCTTTAAGCTGGCCCTTTAAGGCTGGCCCTTTAAGCTGGCCCTTTAAGCTGGCCCCTTAAGGCTGGCCCTTTAAGCTGGCCCTCTAAGGCTGGCCCTTTAAGCTGGCCCTTTAAGGCTGGCCCTTTAAGGCTGGCCCTTTAAGGCTGGCCCTTTAAGGCTGGCCCTTTAAGCTGGCCCTTTAAGGCTGGCCCTTTAAGGCTGGCCCTTTAAGGCTTGCCCTTTAAGGCTGGCCCTTTAAGCTGGCCCTTTAAGGCTGGCCCTTTAAGGCTGGCCCTTTAAGCTGGCCCTTTAAGGCTGGCCCTTTAAGCTGGCCCTTTAAGGCTGGCCCTTTGAGGCTGGCCCTTTAAGCTGGCCCCTTAAGGCTGGCCCTTTAAGCTGGCCCTCTAAGGCTGGCCCTTTAAGCTGGCCCTCTAAGGCTGGCCCTCTAAGGCTGGCCCTTTAAGGCTTGCCCTTTAAGGCTGGCCCTTTAAGCTGGCCCCTTAAGGCTGGCCCTTTAAGCTGGCCCTCTAAGGCTGGCCCTTTAAGATGGCCCTTTAAGCTGGCCCTTTAAGGCTGGCCCTTTAAGGCTGGCCCTTTAAGGCTGGCCCTTTAAGGCTGGCCCTTTAAGGCTGGCCCTTTAAGTTGGCCCCTTAAGGCTGGCCATCTAAGGCTGGCCCTTTAAGCTGGCCCTTTAAGGCTGGCCTTTTAAGCTGGCCCTTTAAGGCTGGCCCTTTAAGCTGGCCCTTTAAGGCTGGCCCTCTAAGGCTGGCCCTTTAAGGCTGGCCCTTTAAGGCTGGCCCTTTAAGCTGGTCCCTTAAGGCTGGCCCTTTAAGGCTGGCCCTTTAAGGCTGGCCCCTTAAGGCTGGCCCTTTAAGCTGGCCCTCTAAGGCTGGCCCTTTAAGCTGGCCCTCTAAGGCTGGCCCTTTAAGGCTTGCCCTTTAAGGCTGGCCCTTTAAGCTGGCCCCTTAAGGCTGGCCCTTTAAGCTGGCCCTCTAAGGCTGGCCCTTTAAGCTGGCCCTTTAAGCTGGCCCCTTAAGGCTGGCCCTTTAAGCTGGCCCTCTAAGGCTGGCCCTTTAAGGCTGGCCCTTTAAGGCTGGCCCTTTAAGGCTGGCCCTTTAAGCTGGCCCTTTAAAGCTGGCCCTTTAAGCTGGCCCTTTAAGGCTGGCCCTTTAAGGCTGGCCCTTTAAGCTGGCCCTTTAAGGCTGGCCCTTTAAGCTGGCCCTTTAAGGCTGGCCCTTTGAGGCTGGCCCTTTAAGCTGGCCCTTTAAGGCTGGCCCTTTGAGGCTGGCCCTTTAAGCTGGCCCCTTAAGGCTGGCCCTTTAAGCTGGCCCTCTAAGGCTGGCCCTTTAAGCTGGCCCTCTAAGGCTGGCCCTTTAAGGCTTGCCCTTTAAGGCTGGCCCTTTAAGCTGGCCCCTTAAGGCTGGCCCTTTAAGCTGGCCCTCTAAGGCTGGCCCTTTAAGCTGGCCCTTTAAGCTGGCCCCTTAAGGCTGGCCCTTTAAGGCCGGCCCTTTAAGCTGGCCCTTTAAGGCTGGCCCTTTAAGCTGGCCCTTTAAGGCTGGCCCTTTAAGCTGGCCCTTTAAGGCTGGCCCTTTAAGGCTGGCCCTTTAAGCTGGCCCCTTAAGGCTGGCCCTTTAAGCAGGCCCTCTAAGGCTGGCCCTTTAAGCTGGCCCTCTAAGGCTGGCCCTTTAAGGCTTGCCCTTTAAGGCTGGCCCTTTAAGCTGGCCCCTTAACGCTGGCCCTTTAAGCTGGCCCTTTAAGGCTGGCCCTTTAAGGCTGGCCCTTTAAGCTGGCCCTTTAAAGCTGGCCCTTTAAGGCAGGCCCTTTAAGGCTGGCCCTTTAAGCCCTCCCCCTTAAGGCTGGCCCTTTAAGCTGGCCCTTTAAGCTGGCCCTTTAAGGCTGGTCCTCTAAGGCTGGCCCTTTAAGACTGGCCCTTTAAGGCTGGCCCTTTAAGGCTGGCCCTTTAAGCTGGCCCCTTAAGGCTGGCTGTTTAAGCTGGCCCTCTAAGGCTGGCCCTTTAAGCTGGCCCTCTAAGGCTGGCCCTTTAAGGCTGGCCCTTTAAGGCTTGCCCTTTAAGGCTGGCCCTTTAAGCTGGCCCTTTAGGGCTGGCCCTTTAAGCTGGCCCTTTAAGGCTGGCCCTTTAAGGCTGGCCCTTTAAGCTGGCCCTTTAAGGCTGGCCCTTTAAGCTGGCCCCTTAAGGCTGGCCCTTTAAGCTGGCCCTCTAAGGCTGGCCCTTTAAGCTGGCCCTTTAAGGCTGGCCCTCTAAGGCTGGCCCTTTAAGACTGGCCCTTTAAGGCTGGCCCTTTAAGGCTGGCCCTTTAAGCTGGCCCCTTAAGGCTGGCCCTTTAAGCTGGCCCTCTAAGGCTGGCCCTTTAAGCTGGCCCTTTAAGGCTGGCCCTTTAAGCTGGCCCTTTAAGGCTGGCCCTTTAAGGCTGGCCCTTTAAGCTGGCCCTTTAAGGCTGGCCCTTTAAGGCTGGCCCTTTATGGCTTGCCCTTTAAGGCTGGCCCTTTAAGCTGGCCCTTTAAGGCTGGCCCTTTAAGGCTGGCCCTTTAAGCTGGCCCTTTAAGGCTGGCCCTTTAAGCTGGCCCTTTAAGGCTGGCCCTTTGAGGCTGGCCCTTTAAGCTGGCCCCTTAAGGCTGGCCCTTTAAGCTGGCCCTCTAAGGCTGGCCCTTTAAGCTGGCCCTCTAAGGCTGGCCATCTAAGGCTGGCCCTTTAAGGCTTGCCCTTTAAGGCTGGCCCTTTAAGCTGGCCCCTTAAGGCTGGCCCTTTAAGCTGGCCCTCTAAGGCTGGCCCTTTAAGCTGGCCCTTTAAGCTGGCCCTTTAAGGCTGGCCCTTTAAGGCTGGCCCTTTAAGGTTGGCCCTTTAAGGCTGGCCCTTTAAGGCTGGCCCTTTAAGCTGGCCCTTTAAAGCTGGCCCTTTAAGCTGGCCCTTTAAGGCTGGCCCTTTAAGGCTGGCCCTTTAAGCTGGCCCTTTAAGGCTGGCCCTTTAAGCTGGCCCTTTAAGGCTGGCCCTTTGAGGCTGGCCCTTTAAGCTGGCCCTTTAAGGCTGGCCCTTTGAGGCTGGCCCTTTAAGCTGGCCCCTTAAGGCTGGCCCTTTAAGCTGGCCCTCTAAGGCTGGCCCTTTAAGCTGGCCCTCTAAGGCTGGCCCTTTAAGGCTTGCCCTTTAAGGCTGGCCCTTTAAGCTGGCCCCTTAAGGCTGGCCCTTTAAGCTGGCCCTCTAAGGCTGGCCCTTTAAGCTGGCCCTTTAAGCTGGCCCCTTAAGGCTGGCCCTTTAAGGCCGGCACTTTAAGCTGGCCCTTTAAGGCTGGCCCTTTAAGCTGGCCCTTTAAGGCTGGCCCTTTAAGCTGGCCCTTTAAGGCTGGCCCTTTAAGGCTGGCCCTTTAAGGCTGGCCCTTTAAGCTGGCCCTTTAAAGCTGGCCCTTTAAGCTGGCCCTTTAAGGCTGGCCCTTTAAGGCTGGCCCTTTAAGCTGGCCCTTTAAGGCTGGCCCTTTAAGCTGGCCCTTTAAGGCTGGCCCTTTGAGGCTGGCCCTTTAAGCTGGCCCTTTAAGGCTGGCCCTTTGAGGCTGGCCCTTTAAGCTGGCCCTCTAAGGCTGGCCCTTTAAGCTGGCCCTCTAAGGCTGGCCCTTTAAGGCTTGCCCTTTAAGGCTGGCCCTTTAAGCTAGCCCCTTAAGGCTGGCCCTTTAAAGCTGGCCCTCTAAGGCTGGCCCTTTAAGCTGGCCCTTTAAAGCTGGCCCTTTAAGGCAGGCCCTTTAAGGCTGGCCCTTTAAGCCCTCCCCCTTAAGGCTGGCCCTTTAAGCTGGCCCTTTAAGCTGGCCCTTTAAGGCTGGTCCTCTAAGGCTGGCCCTTTAAGACTGGCCCTTTAAGGCTGGCCCTTTAAGGCTGGCCCTTTAAGCTGGCCCCTTAAGGCTGGCTGTTTAAGCTGGCCCTCTAAGGCTGGCCCTTTAAGCTGGCCCTCTAAGGCTGGCCCTTTAAGCTGGCCCTTTAAGGCTGGCCCTCTAAGGCTGGCCCTTTAAGACTGGCCCTTTAAGGCTGGCCCTTTAAGCTGGTCCCTTAAGGCTGGCCCTTTAAGCTGGCCCTCTAAGGCTGGCCCTTTAAGCTGGCCCTCTAAGGCTGGCCCTTTAAGGCTGGCCCTTTAAGCTGGCCCTTTAAGGCTGGCCCTTTAAGTTGGCCCTTTAAGGCTGGCCCTTTAAGGCTGGCCATTTAAGCTGGCCCTTTAAGGCTGGCCCTTTAAGCTGGCCCTTTAAGGCTGGCCCTTTAAGGCTGGCCCTTTGAGGCTGGCCCTTTAAGCTGGCCCCTTAAGGCTGGCCCTTTAAGCTGGCCCTCTAAGGCTGGCCCTTTAAGCTGGCCCTCTAATGCTGGCCCTCTAAGGCTGGCCCTTTAAGGCTTGCCCTTTAAGGCTGGCCCTTTAAGCTGGCCCCTTAAGGCTGGCCCTTTAAGCTGGCCCTCTAAGGCTGGCCCTTTAAGCTGGCCCTTTAAGGCTGGCCCTTTAAGCTGGCCCTTTAAAGCTGGCCCTCTAAGGCTGGCCCTTTAAGACTGGCCCTTTAAGGCTGGCCCTTTAAGGCTGGCCCTTTAAGCTGGCCCCTTAAGGCTTGCCCTTTAAGCTGGCCCTCTAAGGCTGGCCCTTTAAACTGGCCATCTAAGGCTGGCCCTTTAAGGCTGGCCCTTTAAGCTGGCCCCTTAAGGCTGGCCCTCTAAGGCTGGCCCTTTAAGCTGGCCCTTTAAGGCTGGCCCTTTAAGCTGGCCCTCTAAGGCTGGCCCTTTAAGGCTGGCCCTTTAAGCTGGTCCCTTAAGGCTGGCCCTCTAAGGCTGGCTCTTTAAGCTGGCCCTTTAAGGCTGGCCCTTTAAGCTGGCCCTTTAAGGCTGGCCCTTTAAGGCGGGCCCTTTAAGCTGGCCCTTTAAGGCTGGCCCTTTAAGCTGGCCCTTTAAGGCTGGCCCTCTAAGGCTGGCCCTTTAAGACTGGCCCTTTAAAGCTGGCCCTTTAAGGCTGGCCCTCTAAGGCTGGCCCTTTAAGGCTGGCCCTTTAAGGCTGGCCCTTTAAGGCTGGCCCTCTAAGGCTGGCCCTTTAAGGCTGGCCCTTTAAGGCTGGCCCTTTAAGCTGGCCCCTTAAGGCTGGCCATCTAAGGCTGGCCCTTTAAGCTGGCCCTTTAAGGCTGGCCCTTTAAGCTGGCCCTTTAAGGCTGGCCCTTTAAGCTGGCCCTTTAAGGCTGGCCCTCTAAGGCTGGCCCTTTAAGACTGGCCTTTTAAGGCTGGCCCTTTAAGGCTGGACCTTTAAGCTGGCCCCTTAAGGCTGGCCCTTTAAGCTGGCCCTCTAAGGCTGGCCCTTTAAGCTGGCCCTCTAAGGCTGGCGCTTTAAGGCTGGCCCTTTAAGGCTTGCCCTTTAAGGCTGGCCCTTTAAGCTGGCCCTTTAAGGCTGGCCATTTAAGCTGGCCCTTTAAGGCTGGCCCTTTAAGGCTGGCCCTTTAAGCTGGCCCATTAAGGCTGGCCCTTTAAGCTGGCCCTTTAAGGCTGGCCCTTTAAGGCTGGCCCTTTAAGCTGGCCCATTAAGGCTGGCCCTTTAAGCTGGCCCTTTAAGGCTGGCCCTTTAAGGCTGGCCCTTTAAGGCTGGCCCTTTAAGCTGGCCCCTTAAGGCTGGCCCTTTAAGCTGGTCCTCTAAGGCTGGCCCTTTAAGCTGGCCCTTTAAGGCTGGGCCTCTAAGGCTGGACCTCAAAGGCTGGCCCTTTAAGCTGGCCCTTTAAGGCTGGCCCTCTAAGGCTGGCCCTTTAAGGCTGGCCCTTTAAGGCTGGCCCTCTAAGGCTGGCCCTTTAAGGCTGGCCCTTTAAGGCTGGCCCTTTAAGCTGGCCCCTTAAGGCTGGCCATCTAAGGCTGGCCCTTTAAGCTGGTCCTTTAAGGCTGGCCCTTTAAGCTGGCCCTTTAAGGCTGGCCCTTTAAGCTGGCCCTTTAAAGCTGGCCCTTTAAGGCTGGCCCTTTAAGGCTGGCCCTCTAAGGCTGGCCCTTTAAGACTGGCCCTTTAAGGCTGGCCCTTTAAGGCTGACCCTTTAAGCTGGCCCCTTAAGGCTGGCCCTTTAAGCTGGCCCTCTAAGGCTGGCCCTTTAAGCTGGCCCTCTAAGGCTGGCCCTTTAAGGCTGGCCCTTTAAGGCTTGCCCTTTAAGGCAGGCCCTCTAAGGCTGGCCCTTTAAGGCTTGCCCTTTAAAGCTGGCCCTTTAAGCTGGCCCCTTAAGGCTGGCCCTTTAAGCTGGCCCTCTAAGGCTGGCCCTTTAAGCTGGCCCTTTAAGGCTGGCCCTTTAAGCTGGCCCTGTAAAGCTGGCCCTCTAAGGCTGGCCTTTTAAGCTGGCCCTTTAAGGCTGGCCCTTTAAGCTGGCCCTCTAAGGCTGGCCCTTTAAGGCTGGCCCTTTAAGGCTGGCCCTTTAAGCTGGCCCCTTAGGGCTGGCCCTCTAAGGCTGGCCCTTTAAGCTGGCCCTTTAAGGCTGGCCCTGTAAGCTGGCCCTTTAAGGCTGGCCCTTTAAGGCTGGCCCTTTAAGCTGGCCCTTTAAGGCTGGCCCTTTAAGGCTGGCCCTTTAAAGCTGGCCCTTTAAGCTGGCCCTTTAAAGCTGGCCCTTTAAGGCTGGCCCTTTAAGGCTGGCCCTTTAAGCTGGCCCCTTAAGGCTGGCCATCTAAGGCTGGCCCTTTAAGCTGGCCCTTTAAGGCTGGCCCTTTAAGCTGGCCCTTTAAGGCTGGCCCTCTAAGGCTGGCCCTTTAAGACTGGCCCTTTAAGGCTGGCCCTTTAAGGCTGGCCCTTTAAGCTGGCCCCTTAAGGCTGGCCCTTTAAGCTGGCCCTCTAAGGCTGGCCCTTTAAGCTGGCCCTCTAAGGCTGGCCCTTTAAGCTGGCCATCTAAGGCTGGCCCTTTAAGGCTGGCCCTTTAAGGCTGGCCCTTTAAGCTTGCCCCTTAAGGCTGGCCCTCTAAGGCTGGCCCTTTAAGCTGGCCCTTTAAGGCTGGCCCTTTAAGCTGGCCCTTTAAGGCTGGCCCTTTAAGGCCGGCCCTTTAAACTGGCCCTTTAAGGCTGGCCCTTTAAGCTGGCCCTTTAAGGCTGGCCCTTTAAGCTGGCCCTGTAAAGCTGGCCCTCTAAGGCTGGCCTTTTAAGCTGGCCCTTTAAGGCTGGCCCTTTAAGCTGGCCCTCTAAGGCTGGCCCTTTAAGGCTGGCCCTTTAAGGCTGGCCCTTTAAGCTGGCCCCTTAGGGCTGGCCCTCTAAGGCTGGCCCTTTAAGCTGGCCCTTTAAGGCTGGCCCTGTAAGCTGGCCCTTTAAGGCTGGCCCTTTAAGGCTGGCCCTTTAAGCTGGCCCTTTAAGGCTGGCCCTTTAAGGCTGGCCCTTTAAGGCTGGCCCTTTAAGCTGGCCCTTTAAAGCTGGCCCTTTAAGGCTGGCCCTTTAAGGCTGGCCCTTTAAGCTGGCCCCTTAAGGCTGGCCATCTAAGGCTGGCCCTTTAAGCTGGCCCTTTAAGGCTGGCCCTTTAAGCTGGCCCTTTAAGGCTGGCCCTCTAAGGCTGGCCCTTTAAGACTGGCCCTTTAAGGCTGGCCCTTTAAGGCTGGCCCTTTAAGCTGGCCCCTTAAGGCTGGCCCTTTAAGCTGGCCCTCTAAGGCTGGCCCTTTAAGCTGGCCCTCTAAGGCTGGCCCTTTAAGCTGGCCATCTAAGGCTGGCCCTTTAAGGCTGGCCCTTTAAGGCTGGCCCTTTAAGGCTGGCCCTTTAAGCTTGCCCCTTAAGGCTGGCCCTCTAAGGCTGGCCCTTTAAGCTGGCCCTTTAAGGCTGGCCCTTTAAGCTGGCCCTTTAAGGCTGGCCCTTTAAGGCCGGCCCTTTAAACTGGCCCTTTAAGGCTGGCCCTTTAAGGCTGGCCCTTTAAGCTGGCCCTTTAAGGCTGGCCCTTTAAGCTGGCCCTTTAAGGCTGGCCCTTTAAGGCTGGCCCTTTAAGGCTGGCCCTTTAAAGCTGGCCCTTTAAGCTGGCCCTCTAAGGCTGGCCCTTTAAGGCTGGCCCTTTAAGCTGGCCCTTTAAGGCTGGCCCTTTAAGGCTGGCCCTTTAAGCTGGCCCTTTAAGGCTGGCCCTTTAAGGCTGGCCCTTTAAGGCTGGCCCTTTAAGCTGGCCCCTTAAGGCTGGCCCTTTAAGCTGGCCCTCTAAGGCTGGCCCTTTAAGCTGGCCCTCTAAGGCTGGCCCTTTAAGGCTTGCCCTTTAAGGCTGGCCCTTTAAGCTGGCCCCTTAAGGCTGGCCCTTTAAGCTGGCCCTTTAAGGCTGGCCCTTTAAGGCTGGCCCTTTAAGGCTGGCCCTTTAAGGCTGGCCCTTTAAGGCTGGCCCTTTAAGCTGGCCCCTTAAGGCTGGCCATCTAAGGCTGGCCCTTTAAGCTGGCCCTTTAAGGCTGGCCATCTAAGGCTGGCCCTTTAAGCTGGCCCTTTAAGGCTGGCCCTTTAAGCTGGCCCTTTAAGGCTGGCCCTTTAAGCTGGCCCCTTAAGGCTGGCCCTTTAAGCTGGCCCTCTAAGGCTGGCCCTTTAAGCTGGCCCTCTAAGGCTGGCCCTTTAAGGCTGGCCCTTTAAGCTGGCCCCTTAAGGCTGGCCATCTAAGGCTGGCCCTTTAAGCTGGCCCCTTAAGGCTGGCCATCTAAGGCTGGCCCTTTAAGCTGGCCCTTTAAGGCTGGCCCTTTAAGCTGGCCCTTTAAGGCTGGCCCTGTAAGCTGGCCCTTTAAGGCTGGCCCTTTAAGGCTGGCCCTTTAAGCTGGCCCTTTAAGGCTGGCCCTTTAAGGCTGGCCCTTTAAGGCTGGCCCTTTAAGCTGGCCCTTTAAAGCTGGCCCTTTAAGGCTGGCCCTTTAAGGCTGGCCCTTTAAGCTGGCCCCTTAAGGCTGGCCATCTAAGGCTGGCCCTTTAAGCTGGCCCTTTAAGGCTGGCCCTTTAAGCTGGCCCTTTAAGGCTGGCCCTCTAAGGCTGGCCCTTTAAGACTGGCCCTTTAAGGCTGGCCCTTTAAGGCTGGCCCTTTAAGCTGGCCCCTTAAGGCTGGCCCTTTAAGCTGGCCCTCTAAGGCTGGCCCTTTAAGCTGGCCCTCTAAGGCTGGCCCTTTAAGCTGGCCATCTAAGGCTGGCCCTTTAAGGCTGGCCCTTTAAGGCTGGCCCTTTAAGCTTGCCCCTTAAGGCTGGCCCTCTAAGGCTGGCCCTTTAAGCTGGCCCTTTAAGGCTGGCCCTTTAAGCTGGCCCTTTAAGGCTGGCCCTTTAAGGCCGGCCCTTTAAACTGGCCCTTTAAGGCTGGCCCTTTAAGGCTGGCCCTTTAAGCTGGCCCTTTAAGGCTGGCCCTTTAAGCTGGCCCTTTAAGGCTGGCCCTTTAAGGCTGGCCCTTTAAGGCTGGCCCTTTAAAGCTGGCCCTTTAAGCTGGCCCTCTAAGGCTGGCCCTTTAAGGCTGGCCCTTTAAGCTGGCCCTTTAAGGCTGGCCCTTTAAGGCTGGCCCTTTAAGCTGGCCCTTTAAGGCTGGCCCTTTAAGGCTGGCCCTTTAAGGCTGGCCCTTTAAGCTGGCCCCTTAAGGCTGGCCCTTTAAGCTGGCCCTCTAAGGCTGGCCCTTTAAGCTGGCCCTCTAAGGCTGGCCCTTTAAGGCTTGCCCTTTAAGGCTGGCCCTTTAAGCTGGCCCCTTAAGGCTGGCCCTTTAAGCTGGCCCTTTAAGGCTGGCCCTTTAAGGCTGGCCCTTTAAGGCTGGCCCTTTAAGGCTGGCCCTTTAAGGCTGGCCCTTTAAGCTGGCCCCTTAAGGCTGGCCATCTAAGGCTGGCCCTTTAAGCTGGCCCTTTAAGGCTGGCCATCTAAGGCTGGCCCTTTAAGCTGGCCCTTTAAGGCTGGCCCTTTAAGCTGGCCCTTTAAGGCTGGCCCTTTAAGCTGGCCCCTTAAGGCTGGCCCTTTAAGCTGGCCCTCTAAGGCTGGCCCTTTAAGCTGGCCCTCTAAGGCTGGCCCTTTAAGGCTGGCCCTTTAAGCTGGCCCCTTAAGGCTGGCCATCTAAGGCTGGCCCTTTAAGCTGGCCCCTTAAGGCTGGCCATCTAAGGCTGGCCCTTTAAGCTGGCCCTTTAAGGCTGGCCCTTTAAGCTGGCCCTTTAAGGCTGGCCCTTTAAGCTGGCCCCTTAAGGCTGGCCCTTTAAGCTGGCCCTCTAAGGCTGGCCCTTTAAGCTGGCCCTCTAAGGCTGGCCCTTTAAGGCTGGCCCTTTAAGGCTTGCCCTTTAAGGCTGGCCCTTTAAGCTGGCCCTTTAAGGCTGGCCCTTTAAGCTGGCCCTTTAAGGCTGGCCCTTTAAGGCTGGCCCTTTAAGCTGGCCCTTTAAGGCTGGCCCTTTAAGCTGGCCCTTTAAGCTGGCCCCTTAAGGCTGGCCCTTTAAGCTGGCCCTCTAAGGCTGGCCCTTTAAGCTGGCCCCTTAAGGCTGGCCCTTTAAGCTGGCCCTCTAAGGCTGGCCCTTTAAGCTGGCCCTCTAAGGCTGGCCCTTTAAGGCTGGCCCTTTAAGGCTTGCCCTTTAAGGCTGGCCCTTTAAGGCTTGCCCTTTAAGGCAGGCCCTCTATGGCTGGCCCTTTAAGGCTTGCCCTTTAAGGCTGGCCCTTTAAGCTGGCCCCTTAAGGCTGGCCCTTTAAGCTGGCCCTCTAAGGCTGGCCCTTTAAGCTGGCCCTTTAAGGCTGGCCCTTTAAGCTGGCCCTGTAAAGCTGGCCCTCTAAGGCTGGCCTTTTAAGCTGGCCCTTTAAGGCTGGCCCTTTAAGCTGGCCCTCTAAGGCTGGCCCTTTAAGGCTGGCCCATTAAGGCTTGCCCTTTAAGGCTGGCCCTTTAAGCTGGCCCTTTAAGGCTGGCCATTTAAGCTGGCCCTTTAAGGCTGGCCCTTTAAGGCTGGCCCTTTAAGCTGGCCCATTAAGGCTGGCCCTTTAAGCTGGCCCTTTAAGGCTGGCCCTTTAAGGCTGGCCCTTTAAGGCTGGCCCTTTAAGCTGGCCCCTTAAGGCTGGCCCTTTAAGCTGGTCCTCTAAGGCTGGCCCTTTAAGCTGGCCCTTTAAGGCTGGGCCTCTAAGGCTGGACCTCAAAGGCTGGCCCTTTAAGCTGGCCCTTTAAGGCTGGCCCTCTAAGGCTGGCCCTTTAAGGCTGGCCCTTTAAGGCTGGCCCTCTAAGGCTGGCCCTTTAAGGCTGGCCCTTTAAGGCTGGCCCTTTAAGCTGGCCCCTTAAGGCTGGCCATCTAAGGCTGGCCCTTTAAGCTGGTCCTTTAAGGCTGGCCCTTTAAGCTGGCCCTTTAAGGCTGGCCCTTTAAGCTGGCCCTTTAAAGCTGGCCCTTTAAGGCTGGCCCTTTAAGGCTGGCCCTCTAAGGCTGGCCCTTTAAGACTGGCCCTTTAAGGCTGGCCCTTTAAGGCTGGCCCTTTAAGCTGGCCCCTTAAGGCTGGCCCTTTAAGCTGGCCCTCTAAGGCTGGCCCTTTAAGCTGGCCCTCTAAGGCTGGCCCTTTAAGGCTGGCCCTTTAAGGCTTGCCCTTTAAGGCAGGCCCTCTAAGGCTGGCCCTTTAAGGCTTGCCCTTTAAAGCTGGCCCTTTAAGCTGGCCCCTTAAGGCTGGCCCTTTAAGCTGGCCCTCTAAGGCTGGCCCTTTAAGCTGGCCCTTTAAGGCTGGCCCTTTAAGCTGGCCCTGTAAAGCTGGCCCTCTAAGGCTGGCCTTTTAAGCTGGCCCTTTAAGGCTGGCCCTTTAAGCTGGCCCTCTAAGGCTGGCCCTTTAAGGCTGGCCCTTTAAGGCTGGCCCTTTAAGCTGGCCCCTTAGGGCTGGCCCTCTAAGGCTGGCCCTTTAAGCTGGCCCTTTAAGGCTGGCCCTGTAAGCTGGCCCTTTAAGGCTGGCCCTTTAAGGCTGGCCCTTTAAGCTGGCCCTTTAAGGCTGGCCCTTTAAGGCTGGCCCTTTAAAGCTGGCCCTTTAAGGCTGGCCCTTTAAGGCTGGCCCTTTAAGCTGGCCCCTTAAGGCTGGCCATCTAAGGCTGGCCCTTTAAGCTGGCCCTTTAAGGCTGGCCCTTTAAGCTGGCCCTTTAAGGCTGGCCCTCTAAGGCTGGCCCTTTAAGGCTTGCCCTTTAAGGCTGGCCCTTTAAGCTGGCCCTTTAAGGCTGGCCCTTTAAGCTGGCCCTTTAAGGCTGGCCCTTTAAGGCTGGCCCTTTAAGCTGGCCCTTTAAGGCTGGCCCTTTAAGCTGGCCCTTTAAGGCTGGCCCGTTAAGCTGGCCCTTTAAGGCTGGCACTTTAAGGCCGGCCCTTTAAGCTGGCCCTTTAAGGCTGGCCCTTTAAGCTGGCCCTTTAAGCTGGTCATTTAAGGCTGGCCCTTTAAGGCTGGCCCTTTAAGCTGGCCCCTTAAGGCTGGCCCTTTAAGCAGGCCCTCTAAGGCTGGCCCTTTAAGCTGGCCCTCTAAGGCTGGCCCTTTAAGGCTTGCCCTTTAAGGCTGGCCCTTTAAGCTGGCCCCTTAAGGCTGGCCCTTTAAGGCTGGCCCTTTAAGGCTGGCCCTTTAAGCTGGCCCTTTAAAGCTGGCCCTTTAAGGCTGGCCCTTTAAGGCTGGCCCTTTAAGCTGGCCCCTTAAGGCTGGCCCTTTAAGCTGGCCCTCTAAGGCTGGCCCTTTAAGCTGGCCCTCTAAGGCTGGCCCTTTAAGGCTTGCCCTTTAAGGCTGGCCCTTTAAGCTGGCCCCTTAAGGCTGGCCCTTTAAGCTGGCCCTTTAAGGCTGGCCCTTTAAGGCTGGCCCTTTAAGGCTGGCCCTTTAAGGCTGGCCCTTTAAGGCTGGCCCTTTAAGGCTGGCCCTTTAAGCTGGCCCCTTAAGGCTGGCCATCTAAGGCTGGCCCTTTAAGCTGGCCCTTTAAGGCTGGCCCTTTAAGCTGGCCCTTTAAGGCTGGCCCTTTAAGCTGGCCCTTTAAGGCTGGTCCTCTAAGGCTGGCCCTTTAAGACTGGCCCTTTAAGGCTGGCCCTTTAAGGCTGGCCCTTTAAGCTGGCCCCTTAAGGCTGGCCCTTTAAGTTGGCCCTCCAAGGCTGGCCCTTTAAGCTGTCCCTCTAAGGCTGGCCCTTTAAGGCTGGCCCTTTAAGGCTTGCCCTTTAAGGCTGGCCCTTTAAGCTGGCCCTTTAAGGCTGGCCCTTTAAGGCTGGCCCTTTAAGGCTTGCCCTTTAAGGCTGGCCCTTTAAGCTGGCCCCTTAAGGCTGGCCCTTTAAGCTGACCCTTTAAGGCTGGCCCTTTAAGGCTGGCCCTTTAAGGCTGGCCCTTTAAGGCTGGCCCTTTAAGCTGGCCCTTTAAGGCTGGCCCTTTAAGCTGGCCCTTTAAGGCTGGCCCTCTAAGGCTGGCCCTTTAAGACTGGCCCTTTAAGGCTGGCCCTTTAAGGCTGGCCCTTTAAGGCTGGCCCTTTAAGCTGGCCCCTTAAGGCTGGCCCTTTAAGCTGGCCCTCTAAGGCTGGCCCTTTAAGCTGGCCCTCTAAGGCTGGCCCTTTAAGGCTGGCCCTTTAAGGCTTGCCCTTTAAGGCTGGCCCTTTAAGCTGGCCCCTTAAGGCTGGCCCTTTAAGCAGGCCCTCTAAGGCTGGCCCTTTAAGCTGGCCCTCTAAGGCTGGCCCTTTAAGGCTTGCCCTTTAAGGCTGGCCCTTTAAGCTGGCCCCTTAAGGCTGGCCCTTTAAGCTGGCCCTTTAAGGCTGGCCCTTTAAGGCTGGCCCTTTAAGGCTGGCCCTTTAAGGCTGGCCCTTTAAGGCTGGCCCTTTAAGCTGGCCCCTTAAGGCTGGCCATCTAAGGCTGGCCCTTTAAGCTGGCCCTTTAAGGCTGGCCCTTTAAGCTGGCCCTTTAAGGCTGGCCCTTTAAGCTGGCCCTTTAAGGCTGGTCCTCTAAGGCTGGCCCTTTAAGACTGGCCCTTTAAGGCTGGCCCTTTAAGGCTGGCCCTTTAAGGCTGGCCCTTTAAGCTGGCCCCTTAAGGCTGGCCCTTTAAGTTGGCCCTCCAAGGCTGGCCCTTTAAGCTGTCCCTCTAAGGCTGGCCCTTTAAGGCTGGCCCTTTAAGGCTTGCCCTTTAAGGCTGGCCCTTTAAGCTGGCCCTTTAAGGCTGGCCCTTTAAGGCTGGCCCTTTAAGGCTTGCCCTTTAAGGCTGGCCCTTTAAGCTGGCCCCTTAAGGCTGGCCCTTTAAGCTGACCCTTTAAGGCTGGCCCTTTAAGGCTGGCCCTTTAAGGCTGGCCCTTTAAGGCTGGCCCTTTAAGCTGGCCCTTTAAGGCTGGCCCTTTAAGCTGGCCCTTTAAGGCTGGCCCTCTAAGGCTGGCCCTTTAAGACTGGCCCTTTAAGGCTGGCCCTTTAAGGCTGGCCCTTTAAGGCTGGCCCTTTAAGCTGGCCCCTTAAGGCTGGCCCTTTAAGCTGGCCCTCTAAGGCTGGCCCTTTAAGCTGGCCCTCTAAGGCTGGCCCTTTAAGGCTGGCCCTTTAAGGCTTGCCCTTTAAGGCTGGCCCTTTAAGCTGGCCCTTTAAGGCTGGCCCTTTAAGCTGGCCCTTTAAGCCTGGCCATCTAAGTCTGGCCCTTTAAACTGGCCCTTTAAGGCTGGGCCTCTAAGGCTGGACTTCAAAGGCTGGCCCTTTAAGCTGGCCCTTTAAGGCTGGCCCCCTAAGGCTGGCCCTTTAAGGCTGGCCCTTTAAGGCTGGCCCTTTAAGGCTGGCCCTCTAAGGCTGGCCCTTTAAGGCTGGCCCTTTAAGGCTGGCCCTTTAAGCTGGCCCCTTAAGGCTGGCCATCTAAGGCTGGCCCTTTAAGCTGGCCCTTTAAGGCTGGCCCTTTAAGCTGGCCCTTTAAGGCTGGCCCTTTAAGCTGGCCCTTTAAGGCTGGCCCTCTAAGGCTGGCCCTTTAAGACTGGCCTGTTAAGGCTGGCCCTTTAAGGCTGGCCCTTTAAGCTGGCCCCTTAAGGCTGGCCCTTTAAGCTGGCCCTCTAAGGCTGGCCCTTTAAGCTGGCCCTCTAAGGCTGGCCCTTTAAGGCTTGCCCTTTAAGGCTGGCCCTTTAAGCTGGCCCTTTAAGGCTGGCCATTTAAGCTGGCCCTTTAAGGCTGGCCCTTTAAGGCTGGCCCTTTAAGCTGGCCCTTTAAGGCTGGCCCTTTAAGCTGGCCCTTTAAGGCTGGCCCTTTAAGGCTGGCCCTTTAAGGCTGGCCCTTTAAGCTGGCCCCTTAAGGCTGGCCCTTTAAGCTGGTCCTCTAAGGCTGGCCCTTTAAGCTGGCCCTTTAAGGCTGGGCCTCTAAGGCTGGACCTCAAAGGCTGGCCCTTTAAGCTGGCCCTTTAAGGCTGGCCCTCTAAGGCTGGCCCTTTAAGGCTGGCCCTTTAAGCTGGCCCTTTAAGGCTGGCCCTTTAAGGCTGGCCCTTTAAGCTGGCCCTTTAAGGCTGGCCCTTTAAGCTGGCCCTTTAAGGCTGGCCATCTAAGGCTGGCCCTTTAAGCTGGCCCTTTAAGGCTGGCCCTTTAAGGCTGGCCCTTTAAGGCTGGCCCTTTAAGCTGGCCCCTTAAGGCTGGATCTTTAAGCAGGCCCTCTAAGGCTGGCCCTTTAAGCTGGCCCTCTAAGGCTGGCCCTTTAAGGCTTGCCCTTTAAGGCTGGCCCTTTAAGCTGGCCCCTTAAGGCTGGCCCTTTAAGCTGGCCCTTTAAGGCTGGCCCTTTAAGGCTGGCCCTTTAAGCTGGCCCTTTAAAGCTGGCCCTTTAAGGCTGGCCCTTTAAGGCTGGCCCTTTAAGCTGGCCCCTTAAGGCTGGCCCTTTAAGCTGGCCCTTTAAGCTGGCCCTGTAAAGCTGGCCCTCTAAGGCTGGCCTTTTAAGCTGGCCCTTTAAGGCTGGCCCTTTAAGCTGGCCCTCTAAGGCTGGCCCTTTAAGGCTGGCCCATTAAGGCTGGCCCTTTAAGCTGGCCCCTTAGGGCTGGCCCTCTAAGGCTGGCCCTTTAAGCTGGCCCTTTAAGGCTGGCCCTGTAAGCTGGCCCTTTAAGGCTGGCCCTTTAAGGCTGGCCCTTTAAGCTGGCCCTTTAAGGCTGGCCCTTTAAGGCTGGCCCTTTAAGGCTGGCCCTTTAAGCTGGCCCTTTAAAGCTGGCCCTTTAAGGCTGGCCCTTTAAGGCTGGCCCTTTAAGCTGGCCCCTTAAGGCTGGCCATCTAAGGCTGGCCCTTTAAGCTGGCCCTTTAAGGCTGGCCCTTTAAGCTGGCCCTTTAAGGCTGGCCCTCTAAGGCTGGCCCTTTAAGACTGGCCCTTTAAGGCTGGCCCTTTAAGGCTGGCCCTTTAAGCTGGCCCCTTAAGGCTGGCCCTTTAAGCTGGCCGTCTAAGGCTGGCCCTTTAAGCTGGCCCTCTAAGGCTGGCCCTTTAAGGCTGGCCCTTTAAGGCTGGCCCTTTAAGCTGGCCCTTTAAAGCTGGCCCTTTAAGGCTGGCCCTTTAAGGCTGGCCCTTTAAGCTGGCCCCTTAAGGCTGGCCCTTTAAGCTGGCCCTCTAAGGCTGGCCCTTTAAGCTGGCCCTCTAAGGCTGGCCCTTTAAGGCTTGCCCTTTAAGGCTGGCCCTTTAAGCTGGCCCCTTAAGGCTGGCCCTTTAAGCTGGCCCTTTAAGGCTGGCCCTTTAAGGCTGGCCCTTTAAGGCTGGCCCTTTAAGGCTGGCCCTTTAAGGCTGGCCCTTTAAGGCTGGCCCTTTAAGCTGGCCCCTTAAGGCTGGCCATCTAAGGCTGGCCCTTTAAGCTGGCCCTTTAAGGCTGGCCCTTTAAGCTGGCCCTTTAAGGCTGGCCCTTTAAGCTGGCCCTTTAAGGCTGGTCCTCTAAGGCTGGCCCTTTAAGACTGGCCCTTTAAGGCTGGCCCTTTAAGGCTGGCCCTTTAAGCTGGCCCCTTAAGGCTGGCCCTTTAAGTTGGCCCTCCAAGGCTGGCCCTTTAAGCTGTCCCTCTAAGGCTGGCCCTTTAAGGCTGGCCCTTTAAGGCTTGCCCTTTAAGGCTGGCCCTTTAAGCTGGCCCTTTAAGGCTGGCCCTTTAAGGCTGGCCCTTTAAGCTGACCCTTTAAGGCTGGCCCTTTAAGGCTGGCCCTTTAAGGCTGGCCCTTTAAGGCTGGCCCTTTAAGCTGGCCCTTTAAGGCTGGCCCTTTAAGCTGGCCCTTTAAGGCTGGCCCTCTAAGGCTGGCCCTTTAAGACTGGCCCTTTAAGGCTGGCCCTTTAAGGCTGGCCCTTTAAGGCTGGCCCTTTAAGCTGGCCCCTTAAGGCTGGCCCTTTAAGCTGGCCCTTTAAGGCTGGTCCTCTAAGGCTGGCCCTTTAAGACTGGCCCTTTAAGGCTGGCCCTTTAAGGCTGGCCCTTTAAGCTGGCCCCTTAAGGCTGGCCCTTTAAGCTGGCCCTCTAAGGCTGGCCCTTTAAGCTGGCCCTCTAAGGCTGGCCCTTTAAGGCTGGCCCTCTAAGGCTGGCCCTTTAAGCTGGCCCTCTAAGGCTGGCCCTTTAAGGCTGGCCCTTTAAGGCTGGCCCTTTAAGCTGGCCCTTTAAAGCTGGCCCTTTAAGGCTGGCCCTTTAAGGCTGGCCCTTTAAGCTGGCCCCTTAAGGCTGGCCCTTTAAGCTGGCCCTCTAAGGCTGGCCCTTTAAGCTGGCCCTCTAAGGCTGGCCCTTTAAGGCTTGCCCTTTAAGGCTGGCCCTTTAAGCTGGCCCCTTAAGGCTGGCCCTTTAAGCTGGCCCTTTAAGGCTGGCCCTTTAAGGCTGGCCCTTTAAGGCTGGCCCTTTAAGGCTGGCCCTTTAAGGCTGGCCCTTTAAGGCTGGCCCTTTAAGCTGGCCCCTTAAGGCTGGCCATCTAAGGCTGGCCCTTTAAGCTGGCCCTTTAAGGCTGGCCCTTTAAGCTGGCCCTTTAAGGCTGGCCCTTTAAGCTGGCCCTTTAAGGCTGGTCCTCTAAGGCTGGCCCTTTAAGACTGGCCCTTTAAGGCTGGCCCTTTAAGGCTGGCCCTTTAAGCTGGCCCCTTAAGGCTGGCCCTTTAAGTTGGCCCTCCAAGGCTGGCCCTTTAAGCTGTCCCTCTAAGGCTGGCCCTTTAAGGCTGGCCCTTTAAGGCTTGCCCTTTAAGGCTGGCCCTTTAACCTGGCCCTTTAAGGCTGGCCCTTTAAGGCTGGCCCTTTAAGCTGACCCTTTAAGGCTGGCCCTTTAAGGCTGGCCCTTTAAGGCTGGCCCTTTAAGGCTGGCCCTTTAAGCTGGCCCTTTAAGGCTGGCCCTTTAAGCTGGCCCTTTAAGGCTGGCCCTCTAAGGCTGGCCCTTTAAGACTGGCCCTTTAAGGCTGGCCCTTTAAGGCTGGCCCTTTAAGGCTGGCCCTTTAAGCTGGCCCCTTAAGGCTGGCCCTTTAAGCTGGCCCTTTAAGGCTGGTCCTCTAAGGCTGGCCCTTTAAGACTGGCCCTTTAAGGCTGGCCCTTTAAGGCTGGCCCTTTAAGCTGGCCCCTTAAGGCTGGCCCTTTAAGCTGGCCCTCTAAGGCTGGCCCTTTAAGCTGGCCCTCTAAGGCTGGCCCTTTAAGGCTGGCCCTTTAAGGCTTGCCCTTTAAGGCTGGCCCTTTAAGCTGGCCCTTTAAGGCTGGCCCTTTAAGCTGGCCCTTTAAGGCTGGCCCTTTAAGGCTGGCCCTTTAAGCTGGCCCTTTAAGGCTGGCCCTTTAAGCTGGCCCTTTAAGGCTGGCCCGTTAAGCTGGCCCTTTAAGGCTGGCACTTTAAGGCCGGCCCTTTAAGCTGGCCCTTTAAGGCTGGCCCTTTAAGCTGGCCCTTTAAGCTGGTCATTTAAGGCTGGCCCTTTAAGGCTGGCCCTTTAAGCTGGCCCCTTAAGGCTGGCCCTTTAAGCAGGCCCTCTAAGGCTGGCCCTTTAAGCTGGCCCTCTAAGGCTGGCCCTTTAAGGCTTGCCCTTTAAGGCTGGCCCTTTAAGCTGGCCCCTTAAGGCTGGCCCTTTAAGGCTGGCCCTTTAAGGCTGGCCCTTTAAGCTGGCCCTTTAAAGCTGGCCCTTTAAGGCTGGCCCTTTAAGGCTGGCCCTTTAAGCTGGCCCCTTAAGGCTGGCCCTTTAAGCTGGCCCTCTAAGGCTGGCCCTTTAAGCTGGCCCTCTAAGGCTGGCCCTTTAAGGCTTGCCCTTTAAGGCTGGCCCTTTAAGCTGGCCCCTTAAGGCTGGCCCTTTAAGCTGGCCCTTTAAGGCTGGCCCTTTAAGGCTGGCCCTTTAAGGCTGGCCCTTTAAGGCTGGCCCTTTAAGGCTGGCCCTTTAAGGCTGGCCCTTTAAGCTGGCCCCTTAAGGCTGGCCATCTAAGGCTGGCCCTTTAAGCTGGCCCTTTAAGGCTGGCCCTTTAAGCTGGCCCTTTAAGGCTGGCCCTTTAAGCTGGCCCTTTAAGGCTGGTCCTCTAAGGCTGGCCCTTTAAGACTGGCCCTTTAAGGCTGGCCCTTTAAGGCTGGCCCTTTAAGCTGGCCCCTTAAGGCTGGCCCTTTAAGTTGGCCCTCCAAGGCTGGCCCTCCAAGGCTGGCGCTCTAAGGCTGGCCCTTTAAGGCTGGCCCTTTAAGGCTTGCCCTTTAAGGCTGGCCCTTTAAGCTGGCCCTTTAAGGCTGGCCCTTTAAGGCTGGCCCTTTAAGGCTTGCCCTTTAAGGCTGGCCCTTTAAGCTGGCCCCTTAAGGCTGGCCCTTTAAGCTGACCCTTTAAGGCTGGCCCTTTAAGGCTGGCCCTTTAAGGCTGGCCCTTTAAGGCTGGTCCTCTAAGGCTGGCCCTTTAAGACTGGCCCTTTAAGGCTGGCCCTTTAAGGCTGGCCCTTTAAGCTGGCCCCTTAAGGCTGGCCCTTTAAGCTGGCCCTCTAAGGCTGGCCCTTTAAGCTGGCCCTCTAAGGCTGGCCCTTTAAGGCTGGCCCTTTAAGGCTTGCCCTTTAAGGCTGGCCCTTTAAGCTGGCCCTTTAAGGCTGGCCCTTTAAGCTGGCCCTTTAAGCCTGGCCATCTAAGTCTGGCCCTTTAAACTGGCCCTTTAAGGCTGGGCCTCTAAGGCTGGACTTCAAAGGCTGGCCCTTTAAGCTGGCCCTTTAAGGCTGGCCCCCTAAGGCTGGCCCTTTAAGGCTGGCCCTTTAAGGCTGGCCCTTTAAGGCTGGCCCTCTAAGGCTGGCCCTTTAAGGCTGGCCCTTTAAGGCTGGCCCTTTAAGCTGGCCCCTTAAGGCTGGCCATCTAAGGCTGGCCCTTTAAGCTGGCCCTTTAAGGCTGGCCCTTTAAGCTGGCCCTTTAAGGCTGGCCCTTTAAGCTGGCCCTTTAAGGCTGGCCCTCTAAGGCTGGCCCTTTAAGACTGGCCTTTTAAGGCTGGCCCTTTAAGGCTGGCCCTTTAAGCTGGCCCCTTAAGGCTGGCCCTTTAAGCTGGCCCTCTAAGGCTGGCCCTTTAAGCTGGCCCTCTAAGGCTGGCCCTTTAAGGCTGGCCCTTTAAGGCTTGCCCTTTAAGGCTGGCCCTTTAAGCTGGCCCTTTAAGGCTGGCCATTTAAGCTGGCCCTTTAAGGCTGGCCCTTTAAGGCTGGCCCTTTAAGCTGGCCCTTTAAGGCTGGCCCTTTAAGCTGGCCCTCTAAGGCTGGCCCTTTAAGGCTGGCCCTTTAAGGCTTGCCCTTTAAGGCTGGCCCTTTAAGCTGGCCCTTTAAGGCTGGCCCTTTAAGCTGGCCCTTTAAGGCTGGCCATCTAAGGCTGGCCCTTTAAGCTGGCCCTTTAAGACTGGCCTGTTAAGGCTGGCCCTTTAAGGCTGGCCCTTTAAGCTGGCCCCTTAAGGCTGGCCCTTTAAGCTGGCCCTCTAAGGCTGGCCCTTTAAGCTGGCCCTCTAAGGCTGGCCCTTTAAGGCTTGCCCTTTAAGGCTGGCCCTTTAAGCTGGCCCTTTAAGGCTGGCCATTTAAGCTGGCCCTTTAAGGCTGGCCCTTTAAGGCTGGCCCTTTAAGCTGGCCCTTTAAGGCTGGCCCTTTAAGCTGGCCCTTTAAGGCTGGCCCTTTAAGGCTGGCCCTTTAAGGCTGGCCCTTTAAGCTGGCCCCTTAAGGCTGGCCCTTTAAGCTGGTCCTCTAAGGCTGGCCCTTTAAGCTGGCCCTTTAAGGCTGGGCCTCTAAGGCTGGACCTCAAAGGCTGGCCCTTTAAGCTGGCCCTTTAAGGCTGGCCCTCTAAGGCTGGCCCTTTAAGGCTGGCCCTTTAAGCTGGCCCCTTAAGGCTGGCCCTTTAAGGCTGGCCCTTTAAGCTGGCCCTTTAAGGCTGGCACTTTAAGGCCGGCCCTTTAAGCTGGCCCTTTAAGGCTGGCCCTTTAAGCTGGCCCTTTAAGCTGGTCATTTAAGGCTGGCCCTTTAAGGCTGGCCCTTTAAGCTGGCCCCTTAAGGCTGGCCCTTTAAGCAGGCCCTCTAAGGCTGGCCCTTTAAGCTGGCCCTCTAAGGCTGGCCCTTTAAGGCTTGCCCTTTAAGGCTGGCCCTTTAAGCTGGCCCCTTAAGGCTGGCCCTTTAAGGCTGGCCCTTTAAGGCTGGCCCTTTAAGCTGGCCCTTTAAAGCTGGCCCTTTAAGGCTGGCCCTTTAAGGCTGGCCCTTTAAGCTGGCCCCTTAAGGCTGGCCCTTTAAGCTGGCCCTCTAAGGCTGGCCCTTTAAGCTGGCCCTCTAAGGCTGGCCCTTTAAGGCTTGCCCTTTAAGGCTGGCCCTTTAAGCTGGCCCCTTAAGGCTGGCCCTTTAAGCTGGCCCTTTAAGGCTGGCCCTTTAAGGCTGGCCCTTTAAGGCTGGCCCTTTAAGGCTGGCCCTTTAAGGCTGGCCCTTTAAGGCTGGCCCTTTAAGCTGGCCCCTTAAGGCTGGCCATCTAAGGCTGGCCCTTTAAGCTGGCCCTTTAAGGCTGGCCCTTTAAGCTGGCCCTTTAAGGCTGGCCCTTTAAGCTGGCCCTTTAAGGCTGGTCCTCTAAGGCTGGCCCTTTAAGACTGGCCCTTTAAGGCTGGCCCTTTAAGGCTGGCCCTTTAAGCTGGCCCCTTAAGGCTGGCCCTTTAAGTTGGCCCTCCAAGGCTGGCCCTCCAAGGCTGGCCCTCTAAGGCTGGCCCTTTAAGGCTGGCCCTTTAAGGCTTGCCCTTTAAGGCTGGCCCTTTAAGCTGGCCCTTTAAGGCTGGCCCTTTAAGGCTGGCCCTTTAAGGCTTGCCCTTTAAGGCTGGCCCTTTAAGCTGGCCCCTTAAGGCTGGCCCTTTAAGCTGACCCTTTAAGGCTGGCCCTTTAAGGCTGGCCCTTTAAGGCTGGCCCTTTAAGGCTGGTCCTCTAAGGCTGGCCCTTTAAGACTGGCCCTTTAAGGCTGGCCCTTTAAGGCTGGCCCTTTAAGCTGGCCCCTTAAGGCTGGCCCTTTAAGCTGGCCCTCTAAGGCTGGCCCTTTAAGCTGGCCCTCTAAGGCTGGCCCTTTAAGGCTGGCCCTTTAAGGCTTGCCCTTTAAGGCTGGCCCTTTAAGCTGGCCCTTTAAGGCTGGCCCTTTAAGCTGGCCCTTTAAGCCTGGCCATCTAAGTCTGGCCCTTTAAACTGGCCCTTTAAGGCTGGGCCTCTAAGGCTGGACTTCAAAGGCTGGCCCTTTAAGCTGGCCCTTTAAGGCTGGCCCCCTAAGGCTGGCCCTTTAAGGCTGGCCCTTTAAGGCTGGCCCTTTAAGGCTGGCCCTCTAAGGCTGGCCCTTTAAGGCTGGCCCTTTAAGGCTGGCCCTTTAAGCTGGCCCCTTAAGGCTGGCCATCTAAGGCTGGCCCTTTAAGCTGGCCCTTTAAGGCTGGCCCTTTAAGCTGGCCCTTTAAGGCTGGCCCTTTAAGCTGGCCCTTTAAGGCTGGCCCTCTAAGGCTGGCCCTTTAAGACTGGCCTTTTAAGGCTGGCCCTTTAAGGCTGGCCCTTTAAGCTGGCCCCTTAAGGCTGGCCCTTTAAGCTGGCCCTCTAAGGCTGGCCCTTTAAGCTGTCCCTCTAAGGCTGGCCCTTTAAGGCTGGCCCTTTAAGGCTTGCCCTTTAAGGCTGGCCCTTTAAGCTGGCCCTTTAAGGCTGGCCATTTAAGCTGGCCCTTTAAGGCTGGCCCTTTAAGGCTGGCCCTTTAAGCTGGCCCTTTAAGGCTGGCCCTTTAAGCTGGCCCTCTAAGGCTGGCCCTTTAAGGCTGGCCCTTTAAGGCTTGCCCTTTAAGGCTGGCCCTTTAAGCTGGCCCTTTAAGGCTGGCCCTTTAAGCTGGCCCTTTAAGGCTGGCCATCTAAGGCTGGCCCTTTAAGCTGGCCCTTTAAGACTGGCCTGTTAAGGCTGGCCCTTTAAGGCTGGCCCTTTAAGCTGGCCCCTTAAGGCTGGCCCTTTAAGCTGGCCCTCTAAGGCTGGCCCTTTAAGCTGGCCCTCTAAGGCTGGCCCTTTAAGGCTTGCCCTTTAAGGCTGGCCCTTTAAGCTGGCCCTTTAAGGCTGGCCATTTAAGCTGGCCCTTTAAGGCTGGCCCTTTAAGGCTGGCCCTTTAAGCTGGCCCTTTAAGGCTGGCCCTTTAAGCTGGCCCTTTAAGGCTGGCCCTTTAAGGCTGGCCCTTTAAGGCTGGCCCTTTAAGCTGGCCCCTTAAGGCTGGCCCTTTAAGCTGGTCCTCTAAGGCTGGCCCTTTAAGCTGGCCCTTTAAGGCTGGGCCTCTAAGGCTGGACCTCAAAGGCTGGCCCTTTAAGCTGGCCCTTTAAGGCTGGCCCTCTAAGGCTGGCCCTTTAAGGCTGGCCCTTTAAGCTGGCCCTTTAAGGCTGGCCCTTTAAGGCTGGCCCTTTAAGCTGGCCCTTTAAGGCTGGCCCTTTAAGCTGGCCCTTTAAGGCTGGCCATCTAAGGCTGGCCCTTTAAGCTGGCCCTTTAAGGCTGGCCCTTTAAGGCTGGCCCTTTAAGGCTGGCCCTTTAAGCTGGCCCCTTAAGGCTGGCCCTTTAAGCAGGCCCTTTAAGGCTGGCCCTTTAAGCTGGCCCTTTAAGGCTGGCCCTTTAAGGCTGGCCCTTTAAGCTGGCCCTTTAAGGCTGGCCCTTTAAGGCTGGCCCTTTAAGCTGGCCCCTTAAGGCTGGCCATCTAAGGCTGGCCCTTTAAGCTGGCCCTTTAAGGCTGGCCTTTTAAGCTGGCCCTTTAAGGCTGGCCCTTTAAGCTGGCCCTTTAAGGCTGGCCCTTTAAGCTGGCCCTTTAAGGCTGGTCCTCTAAGGCTGGCCCTTTAAGACTGGCCCTTTAAGGCTGGCCCTTTAAGGCTGGCCCTTTAAGCTGGCCCCTTAAGGCTGGCCCTTTAAGCTGGCCCTCTAAGGCTGGCCCTTTAAGCTGGCCCTCTAAGGCTGGCCCTTTAAGGCTGGCCCTTTAAGGCTTGCCCTTTAAGGCTGGCCCTTTAAGCTGGCCCTTTAAGGCTGGCCCTTTAAGCTGGCCCTTTAAGGCTGGCCCTTTAAGGCTGGCCCTTTAAGCTGGCCCTTTAAGGCTGGCCCTTTAAGCTGGCCCTTTAAGGCTGGCCCTCTAAGGCTGGCCCTTTAAGACTGGCCCTTTAAGGCTGGCCCTTTAAGCTGGCCCCTTAAGGCTGGCCCTTTAAGCTGGCACTCTAAGGCTGGCCCTTTAAGCTGGCCCTCTAAGGCTGGCCCTTTAAGGCTGGCCCTTTAAGGCTTGCCCTTTAAGGCTGGCCCTTTAAGCTGGCCCTTTAAGGCTGGCCCTTTAAGCTGGCCCTTTAAGGCTGGCCCTTTAAGCTGGCCCTTTAAGGCTGGCCCTTTAAGCTGGCCCTTTAAGGCTGGCCCTTTAAGCTGGCCCTTTAAGGCTGGCCCTCTAAGGCTGGCCCTTTAAGACTGGCCTGTTAAGGCTGGCCCTTTAAGGCTGGCCCTTTAAGCTGGCCCCTTAAGGCTGGCCCTTTAAGCTGGCCCTCTAAGGCTGGCCCTTTAAGCTGGCCCTCTAAGGCTGGCCCTTTAAGGCTTGCCCTTTAAGGCTGGCCCTTTAAGCTGGCCCTTTAAGGCTGGCCATTTAAGCTGGCCCTTTAAGGCTGGCCCTTTAAGGCTGGCCCTTTAAGCTGGCCCTTTAAGGCTGGCCCTTTAAGCTGGCCCTTTAAGGCTGGCCCTTTAAGGCTGGCCCTTTAAGGCTGGCCCTTTAAGCTGGCCCCTTAAGGCTGGCCCTTTAAGCTGGTCCTCTAAGGCTGGCCCTTTAAGCTGGCCCTTTAAGGCTGGGCCTCTAAGGCTGGACCTCAAAGGCTGGCCCTTTAAGCTGGCCCTTTAAGGCTGGCCCTCTAAGGCTGGCCCTTTAAGGCTGGCCCTTTAAGCTGGCCCTTTAAGGCTGGCCCTTTAAGGCTGGCCCTTTAAGCTGGCCCTTTAAGGCTGGCCCTTTAAGCTGGCCCTTTAAGGCTGGCCATCTAAGGCTGGCCCTTTAAGCTGGCCCTTTAAGGCTGGCCCTTTAAGGCTGGCCCTTTAAGGCTGGCCCTTTAAGCTGGCCCCTTAAGGCTGGATCTTTAAGCAGGCCCTCTAAGGCTGGCCCTTTAAGCTGGCCCTCTAAGGCTGGCCCTTTAAGGCTTGCCCTTTAAGGCTGGCCCTTTAAGCTGGCCCCTTAAGGCTGGCCCTTTAAGCTGGCCCTTTAAGGCTGGCCCTTTAAGGCTGGCCCTTTAAGCTGGCCCTTTAAAGCTGGCCCTTTAAGGCTGGCCCTTTAAGGCTGGCCCTTTAAGCTGGCCCCTTAAGGCTGGCCCTTTAAGCTGGCCCTCTAAGGCTGGCCCTTTAAGCTGGCCCTCTAAGGCTGGCCCTTTAAGGCTTGCCCTTTAAGGCTGGCCCTTTAAGCTGGCCCCTTAAGGCTGGCCCTTTAAGGCTGGCCCTTTAAGGCTGGCCCTTTAAGGCTGGCCCTTTAAGGCTGGCCCTTTAAGGCTGGCCCTTTAAGCTGGCCCCTTAAGGCTGGCCATCTAAGGCTGGCCCTTTAAGCTGGCCCTTTAAGGCTGGCCCTTTAAGCTGGCCCTTTAAGGCTGGCCCTTTAAGCTGGCCCTTTAAGGCTGGTCCTCTAAGGCTGGCCCTTTAAGACTGGCCCTTTAAGGCTGGCCCTTTAAGCTGGCCCCTTAAGGCTGGCCCTTTAAGCTGGCCCTCTAAGGCTGGCCCTTTAAGCTGGCCCTCTAAGGCTGGCCCTTTAAGGCTGGCCCTTTAAGGCTTGCCCTTTAAGGCTGGCCCTTTAAGCTGGCCCTTTAAGGCTGGCCCTTTAAGCTGGCCCTTTAAGCCTGGCCATCTAAGTCTGGCCCTTTAAACTGGCCCTTTAAGGCTGGGCCTCTAAGGCTGGACTTCAAAGGCTGGCCCTTTAAGCTGGCCCTTTAAGGCTGGCCCCCTAAGGCTGGCCCTTTAAGGCTGGCCCTTTAAGGCTGGCCCATTAAGGCTGGCCCTCTAAGGCTGGCCCTTTAAGGCTGGCCCTTTAAGGCTGGCCCTTTAAGCTGGCCCCTTAAGGCTGGCCATCTAAGGCTGGCCCTTTAAGCTGGCCCTTTAAGGCTGGCCCTTTAAGCTGGCCCTTTAAGGCTGGCCCTTTAAGCTGGCCCTTTAAGGCTGGCCCTCTAAGGCTGGCCCTTTAAGACTGGCCTTTTAAGGCTGGCCCTTTAAGGCTGGCCCTTTAAGCTGGCCCCTTAAGGCTGGCCCTTTAAGCTGGCCCTCTAAGGCTGGCCCTTTAAGCTGGCCCTCTAAGGCTGGCCCTTTAAGGCTGGCCCTTTAAGGCTTGCCCTTTAAGGCTGGCCCTTTAAGCTGGCCCTTTAAGGCTGGCCATTTAAGCTGGCCCTTTAAGGCTGGCCCTTTAAGGCTGGCCCTTTAAGCTGGCCCTTTAAGGCTGGCCCTTTAAGCTGGCCCTCTAAGGCTGGCCCTTTAAGGCTGGCCCTTTAAGGCTTGCCCTTTAAGGCTGGCCCTTTAAGCTGGCCCTTTAAGGCTGGCCCTTTAAGCTGGCCCTTTAAGGCTGGCCATCTAAGGCTGGCCCTTTAAGCTGGCCCTTTAAGACTGGCCTGTTAAGGCTGGCCCTTTAAGGCTGGCCCTTTAAGCTGGCCCCTTAAGGCTGGCCCTTTAAGCTGGCCCTCTAAGGCTGGCCCTTTAAGCTGGCCCTCTAAGGCTGGCCCTTTAAGCTGGCCCTCTAAGGCTGGCCCTTTAAGGCTTGCCCTTTAAGGCTGGCCCTTTAAGCTGGCCCTTTAAGGCTGGCCATTTAAGCTGGCCCTTTAAGGCTGGCCCTTTAAGGCTGGCCCTTTAAGCTGGCCCTTTAAGGCTGGCCCTTTAAGCTGGCCCTTTAAGGCTGGCCCTTTAAGGCTGGCCCTTTAAGGCTGGCCCTTTAAGCTGGCCCCTTAAGGCTGGCCCTTTAAGCTGGTCCTCTAAGGCTGGCCCTTTAAGCTGGCCCTTTAAGGCTGGGCCTCTAAGGCTGGACCTCAAAGGCTGGCCCTTTAAGCTGGCCCTTTAAGGCTGGCCCTCTAAGGCTGGCCCTTTAAGGCTGGCCCTTTAAGCTGGCCCTTTAAGGCTGGCCCTTTAAGGCTGGCCCTTTAAGCTGGCCCTTTAAGGCTGGCCCTTTAAGCTGGCCCTTTAAGGCTGGCCATCTAAGGCTGGCCCTTTAAGCTGGCCCTTTAAGGCTGGCCCTTTAAGGCTGGCCCTTTAAGGCTGGCCCTTTAAGCTGGCCCCTTAAGGCTGGCCCTTTAAGCAGGCCCTTTAAGGCTGGCCCTTTAAGCTGGCCCTTTAAGGCTGGCCCTTTAAGGCTGGCCCTTTAAGCTGGCCCTTTAAGGCTGGCCCTTTAAGGCTGGCCCTTTAAGCTGGCCCCTTAAGGCTGGCCATCTAAGGCTGGCCCTTTAAGCTGGCCCTTTAAGGCTGGCCTTTTAAGCTGGCCCTTTAAGGCTGGCCCTTTAAGCTGGCCCTTTAAGGCTGGCCCTTTAAGCTGGCCCTTTAAGGCTGGTCCTCTAAGGCTGGCCCTTTAAGACTGGCCCTTTAAGGCTGGCCCTTTAAGGCTGGCCCTTTAAGCTGGCCCCTTAAGGCTGGCCCTTTAAGCTGGCCCTCTAAGGCTGGCCCTTTAAGCTGGCCCTCTAAGGCTGGCCCTTTAAGCTGGCCCTCTAAGGCTGGCCCTTTAAGGCTGGCCCTTTAAGGCTTGCCCTTTAAGGCTGGCCCTTTAAGCTGGCCCTTTAAGGCTGGCCCTTTAAGCTGGCCCTTTAAGCCTGGCCATCTAAGTCTGGCCCTTTAAACTGGCCCTTTAAGGCTGGGCCTCTAAGGCTGGACTTCAAAGGCTGGCCCTTTAAGCTGGCCCTTTAAGGCTGGCCCCCTAAGGCTGGCCCTTTAAGGCTGGCCCTTTAAGGCTGGCCCTTTAAGGCTGGCCCTCTAAGGCTGGCCCTTTAAGGCTGGCCCTTTAAGGCTGGCCCTTTAAGCTGGCCCCTTAAGGCTGGCCATCTAAGGCTGGCCCTTTAAGCTGGCCCTTTAAGGCTGGCCCTTTAAGCTGGCCCTTTAAGGCTGGCCCTTTAAGCTGGCCCTTTAAGGCTGGCCCTCTAAGGCTGGCCCTTTAAGACTGGCCTTTTAAGGCTGGCCCTTTAAGGCTGGCCCTTTAAGCTGGCCCCTTAAGGCTGGCCCTTTAAGCTGGCCCTCTAAGGCTGGCCCTTTAAGCTGGCCCTCTAAGGCTGGCCCTTTAAGGCTGGCCCTTTAAGGCTTGCCCTTTAAGGCTGGCCCTTTAAGCTGGCCCTTTAAGGCTGGCCATTTAAGCTGGCCCTTTAAGGCTGGCCCTTTAAGGCTGGCCCTTTAAGCTGGCCCTTTAAGGCTGGCCCTTTAAGCTGGCCCTCTAAGGCTGGCCCTTTAAGGCTTGCCCTTTAAGGCTTGCCCTTTAAGGCTGGCCCTTTAAGCTGGCCCTTTAAGGCTGGCCCTTTAAGCTGGCCCTTTAAGGCTGGCCATCTAAGGCTGGCCCTTTAAGCTGGCCCTTTAAGACTGGCCTGTTAAGGCTGGCCCTTTAAGGCTGGCCCTTTAAGCTGGCCCCTTAAGGCTGGCCCTTTAAGCTGGCCCTCTAAGGCTGGCCCTTTAAGCTGGCCCTCTAAGGCTGGCCCTTTAAGGCTTGCCCTTTAAGGCTGGCCCTTTAAGCTGGCCCTTTAAGGCTGGCCATTTAAGCTGGCCCTTTAAGGCTGGCCCTTTAAGGCTGGCCCTTTAAGCTGGCCCTTTAAGGCTGGCCCTTTAAGCTGGCCCTTTAAGGCTGGCCCTTTAAGGCTGGCCCTTTAAGGCTGGCCCTTTAAGCTGGCCCCTTAAGGCTGGCCCTTTAAGCTGGTCCTCTAAGGCTGGCCCTTTAAGCTGGCCCTTTAAGGCTGGGCCTCTAAGGCTGGACCTCAAAGGCTGGCCCTTTAAGCTGGCCCTTTAAGGCTGGCCCTCTAAGGCTGGCCCTTTAAGGCTGGCCCTTTAAGCTGGCCCCTTAAGGCTGGCCCTTTAAGGCTGGCCCTTTAAGCTGGCCCTTTAAGGCTGGCACTTTAAGGCCGGCCCTTTAAGCTGGCCCTTTAAGGCTGGCCCTTTAAGCTGGCCCTTTAAGCTGGTCATTTAAGGCTGGCCCTTTAAGGCTGGCCCTTTAAGCTGGCCCCTTAAGGCTGGCCCTTTAAGCAGGCCCTCTAAGGCTGGCCCTTTAAGCTGGCCCTCTAAGGCTGGCCCTTTAAGGCTTGCCCTTTAAGGCTGGCCCTTTAAGCTGGCCCCTTAAGGCTGGCCCTTTAAGGCTGGCCCTTTAAGGCTGGCCCTTTAAGCTGGCCCTTTAAAGCTGGCCCTTTAAGGCTGGCCCTTTAAGGCTGGCCCTTTAAGCTGGCCCCTTAAGGCTGGCCCTTTAAGCTGGCCCTCTAAGGCTGGCCCTTTAAGCTGGCCCTCTAAGGCTGGCCCTTTAAGGCTTGCCCTTTAAGGCTGGCCCTTTAAGCTGGCCCCTTAAGGCTGGCCCTTTAAGCTGGCCCTTTAAGGCTGGCCCTTTAAGGCTGGCCCTTTAAGGCTGGCCCTTTAAGGCTGGCCCTTTAAGGCTGGCCCTTTAAGGCTGGCCCTTTAAGCTGGCCCCTTAAGGCTGGCCATCTAAGGCTGGCCCTTTAAGCTGGCCCTTTAAGGCTGGCCCTTTAAGCTGGCCCTTTAAGGCTGGCCCTTTAAGCTGGCCCTTTAAGGCCTGTCCTCTAAGGCTGGCCCTTTAAGACTGGCCCTTTAAGGCTGGCCCTTTAAGGCTGGCCCTTTAAGCTGGCCCCTTAAGGCTGGCCCTTTAAGTTGGCCCTCCAAGGCTGGCCCTCCAAGGCTGGCCCTCTAAGGCTGGCCCTTTAAGGCTGGCCCTTTAAGGCTTGCCCTTTAAGGCTGGCCCTTTAAGCTGGCCCTTTAAGGCTGGCCCTTTAAGGCTGGCCCTTTAAGGCTTGTCCTTTAAGGCTGGCCCTTTAAGCTGGCCCCTTAAGGCTGGCCCTTTAAGCTGACCCTTTAAGGCTGGCCCTTTAAGGCTGGCCCTTTAAGGCTGGCCCTTTAAGGCTGGTCCTCTAAGGCTGGCCCTTTAAGACTGGCCCTTTAAGGCTGGCCCTTTAAGGCTGGCCCTTTAAGCTGGCCCCTTAAGGCTGGCCCTTTAAGCTGGCCCTCTAAGGCTGGCCCTTTAAGCTGGCCCTCTAAGGCTGGCCCTTTAAGGCTGGCCCTTTAAGGCTTGCCCTTTAAGGCTGGCCCTTTAAGCTGGCCCTTTAAGGCTGGCCCTTTAAGCTGGCCCTTTAAGCCTGGCCATCTAAGTCTGGCCCTTTAAACTGGCCCTTTAAGGCTGGGCCTCTAAGGCTGGACTTCAAAGGCTGGCCCTTTAAGCTGGCCCTTTAAGGCTGGCCCCCTAAGGCTGGCCCTTTAAGCTGGCCCTTTAAGGCTGGCCCTCTAAGGCTGGCCCTTTAAGACTGGCCTTTTAAGGCTGGCCCTTTAAGGCTGGCCCTTTAAGCTGGCCCCTTAAGGCTGGCCCTTTAAGCTGGCACTCTAAGGCTGGCCCTTTAAGCTGGCCCTCTAAGGCTGGCCCTTTAAGGCTGGCCCTTTAAGGCTTGCCCTTTAAGGCTGGCCCTTTAAGCTGGCCCTTTAAGGCTGGCCCTTTAAGCTGGCCCTTTAAGGCTGGCCCTCTAAGGCTGGCCCTTTAAGACTGGCCTGTTAAGGCTGGCCCTTTAAGGCTGGCCCTTTAAGCTGGCCCCTTAAGGCTGGCCCTTTAAGCTGGCCCTCTAAGGCTGGCCCTTTAAGCTGGCCCTCTAAGGCTGGCCCTTTAAGGCTTGCCCTTTAAGGCTGGCCCTTTAAGCTGGCCCTTTAAGGCTGGCCATTTAAGCTGGCCCTTTAAGGCTGGCCCTTTAAGGCTGGCCCTTTAAGCTGGCCCTTTAAGGCTGGCCCTTTAAGCTGGCCCTTTAAGGCTGGCCCTTTAAGGCTGGCCCTTTAAGGCTGGCCCTTTAAGCTGGCCCCTTAAGGCTGGCCCTTTAAGCTGGTCCTCTAAGGCTGGCCCTTTAAGCTGGCCCTTTAAGGCTGGGCCTCTAAGGCTGGACCTCAAAGGCTGGCCCTTTAAGCTGGCCCTTTAAGGCTGGCCCTCTAAGGCTGGCCCTTTAAGGCTGGCCCTTTAAGCTGGCCCTTTAAGGCTGGCCCTTTAAGGCTGGCCCTTTAAGCTGGCCCTTTAAGGCTGGCCCTTTAAGCTGGCCCTTTAAGGCTGGCCATCTAAGGCTGGCCCTTTAAGCTGGCCCTTTAAGGCTGGCCCTTTAAGGCTGGCCCTTTAAGGCTGGCCCTTTAAGCTGGCCCCTTAAGGCTGGATCTTTAAGCAGGCCCTCTAAGGCTGGCCCTTTAAGCTGGCCCTCTAAGGCTGGCCCTTTAAGGCTTGCCCTTTAAGGCTGGCCCTTTAAGCTGGCCCCTTAAGGCTGGCCCTTTAAGCTGGCCCTTTAAGGCTGGCCCTTTAAGGCTGGCCCTTTAAGCTGGCCCTTTAAAGCTGGCCCTTTAAGGCTGGCCCTTTAAGGCTGGCCCTTTAAGCTGGCCCCTTAAGGCTGGCCCTTTAAGCTGGCCCTCTAAGGCTGGCCCTTTAAGCTGGCCCTCTAAGGCTGGCCCTTTAAGGCTTGCCCTTTAAGGCTGGCCCTTTAAGCTGGCCCCTTAAGGCTGGCCCTTTAAGGCTGGCCCTTTAAGGCTGGCCCTTTAAGCTGGCCCCTTAAGGCTGGCCATCTAAGGCTGGCCCTTTAAGCTGGCCCTTTAAGGCTGGCCCTTTAAGCTGGCCCTTTAAGGCTGGCCCTTTAAGCTGGCCCTTTAAGGCTGGTCCTCTAAGGCTGGCCCTTTAAGACTGGCCCTTTAAGGCTGGCCCTTTAAGCTGGCCCCTTAAGGCTGGCCCTTTAAGCTGGCCCTCTAAGGCTGGCCCTTTAAGCTGGCCCTCTAAGGCTGGCCCTTTAAGGCTGGCCCTTTAAGGCTTGCCCTTTAAGGCTGGCCCTTTAAGCTGGCCCTTTAAGGCTGGCCCTTTAAGCTGGCCCTTTAAGCCTGGCCATCTAAGTCTGGCCCTTTAAACTGGCCCTTTAAGGCTGGGCCTCTAAGGCTGGACTTCAAAGGCTGGCCCTTTAAGCTGGCCCTTTAAGCCTGGCCATCTAAGTCTGGCCCTTTAAACTGGCCCTTTAAGGCTGGGCCTCTAAGGCTGGACTTCAAAGGCTGGCCCTTTAAGCTGGCCCTTTAAGGCTGGCCCCCTAAGGCTGGCCCTTTAAGGCTGGCCCTTTAAGGCTGGCCCTTTAAGGCTGGCCCTCTAAGGCTGGCCCTTTAAGGCTGGCCCTTTAAGGCTGGCCCTTTAAGCTGGCCCCTTAAGGCTGGCCATCTAAGGCTGGCCCTTTAAGCTGGCCCTTTAAGGCTGGCCCTTTAAGCTGGCCCTTTAAGGCTGGCCCTTTAAGCTGGCCCTTTAAGGCTGGCCCTCTAAGGCTGGCCCTTTAAGACTGGCCTTTTAAGGCTGGCCCTTTAAGGCTGGCCCTTTAAGCTGGCCCCTTAAGGCTGGCCCTTTAAGCTGGCCCTCTAAGGCTGGCCCTTTAAGCTGGCCCTCTAAGGCTGGCCCTTTAAGGCTGGCCCTTTAAGGCTTGCCCTTTAAGGCTGGCCCTTTAAGCTGGCCCTTTAAGGCTGGCCATTTAAGCTGGCCCTTTAAGGCTGGCCCTTTAAGGCTGGCCCTTTAAGCTGGCCCTTTAAGGCTGGCCCTTTAAGCTGGCCCTCTAAGGCTGGCCCTTTAAGGCTGGCCCTTTAAGGCTTGCCCTTTAAGGCTGGCCCTTTAAGCTGGCCCTTTAAGGCTGGCCCTTTAAGCTGGCCCTTTAAGGCTGGCCATCTAAGGCTGGCCCTTTAAGCTGGCCCTTTAAGACTGGCCTGTTAAGGCTGGCCCTTTAAGGCTGGCCCTTTAAGCTGGCCCCTTAAGGCTGGCCCTTTAAGCTGGCCCTCTAAGGCTGGCCCTTTAAGCTGGCCCTCTAAGGCTGGCCCTTTAAGGCTTGCCCTTTAAGGCTGGCCCTTTAAGCTGGCCCTTTAAGGCTGGCCATTTAAGCTGGCCCTTTAAGGCTGGCCCTTTAAGGCTGGCCCTTTAAGCTGGCCCTTTAAGGCTGGCCCTTTAAGCTGGCCCTTTAAGGCTGGCCCTTTAAGGCTGGCCCTTTAAGGCTGGCCCTTTAAGCTGGCCCCTTAAGGCTGGCCCTTTAAGCTGGTCCTCTAAGGCTGGCCCTTTAAGCTGGCCCTTTAAGGCTGGGCCTCTAAGGCTGGACCTCAAAGGCTGGCCCTTTAAGCTGGCCCTTTAAGGCTGGCCCTCTAAGGCTGGCCCTTTAAGGCTGGCCCTTTAAGCTGGCCCTTTAAGGCTGGCCCTTTAAGGCTGGCCCTTTAAGCTGGCCCTTTAAGGCTGGCCCTTTAAGCTGGCCCTTTAAGGCTGGCCATCTAAGGCTGGCCCTTTAAGCTGGCCCTTTAAGGCTGGCCCTTTAAGGCTGGCCCTTTAAGGCTGGCCCTTTAAGCTGGCCCCTTAAGGCTGGCCCTTTAAGCAGGCCCTTTAAGGCTGGCCCTTTAAGCTGGCCCTTTAAGGCTGGCCCTTTAAGGCTGGCCCTTTAAGCTGGCCCTTTAAGGCTGGCCCTTTAAGGCTGGCCCTTTAAGCTGGCCCCTTAAGGCTGGCCATCTAAGGCTGGCCCTTTAAGCTGGCCCTTTAAGGCTGGCCTTTTAAGCTGGCCCTTTAAGGCTGGCCCTTTAAGCTGGCCCTTTAAGGCTGGCCCTTTAAGCTGGCCCTTTAAGGCTGGTCCTCTAAGGCTGGCCCTTTAAGACTGGCCCTTTAAGGCTGGCCCTTTAAGGCTGGCCCTTTAAGCTGGCCCCTTAAGGCTGGCCCTTTAAGCTGGCCCTCTAAGGCTGGCCCTTTAAGCTGGCCCTCTAAGGCTGGCCCTTTAAGGCTGGCCCTTTAAGGCTTGCCCTTTAAGGCTGGCCCTTTAAGCTGGCCCTTTAAGGCTGGCCCTTTAAGCTGGCCCTTTAAGGCTGGCCCTTTAAGGCTGGCCCTTTAAGCTGGCCCTTTAAGGCTGGCCCTTTAAGCTGGCCCTTTAAGGCTGGCCCTCTAAGGCTGGCCCTTTAAGACTGGGCCTTTAAGGCTGGCCCTTTAAGCTGGCCCCTTAAGGCTGGCCCTTTAAGCTGGCACTCTAAGGCTGGCCCTTTAAGCTGGCCCTCTAAGGCTGGCCCTTTAAGGCTGGCCCTTTAAGGCTTGCCCTTTAAGGCTGGCCCTTTAAGCTGGCCCTTTAAGGCTGGCCCTTTAAGCTGGCCCTTTAAGGCTGGCCCTTTAAGCTGGCCCTTTAAGGCTGGCCCTTTAAGCTGGCCCTTTAAGGCTGGCCCTCTAAGGCTGGCCCTTTAAGACTGGCCCTTTAAGGCTGGCCCTTTAAGGCTGGCCCTTTAAGCTGGCCCCTTAAGGCTGGCCCTTTAAGCTGGCCCTCTAAGGCTGGCCCTTTAAGGCTGGCCCTTCGAGGCTGGCCCTTTAAGCTGGCCCTTTAAGGCTGGCCCTTTAAGGCTGGCCCTTTAAGCTGGCCCTTTAAGGCTGGCCCTTTAAGCTGGCCCTTTAAGGCTGGCCCTTTAAGGCTGGCCCTTCGAGGCTGGCCCTTTAAGCTGGCCCTCTAAGGCTGGCCCTTTAAGCTGGCCCTCTAAGGCTGGCCCTCTAAGGCTGGCCCTTTAAGGCTTGCCCTTTAAGCTGGCCCTTTAAGGCTGGCCCTTTAAGGCTGGCCCTTTAAGGCTGGCCCTTTAAGCTGGCCCCTTAAGGCTGGCCCTTTAAGCAGGCCCTCTAAGGCTGGCCCTTTAAGCTGGCCCTCTAAGGCTGGCCCTTTAAGGCTTGCCCTTTAAGGCTGGCCCTTTAAGCTGGCCCGTTAAGGCTGGCCCTTTAAGCTGGCCCTTTAAAGCTGGCCCTTTAAGGCTGGCCCTTTAAGCTGGCCCTTTAAAGCTGGCCCTTTAAGGCTGGCCCTTTAAGGCTGGCTCTTTAAGCTGGCCCCTTAAGGCTGGCTCTTTAAGCTGGCCCTCTAAGGCTGGCCCTTTAAGCTGGCCCTCTAAGGCTTGCCCTTTAAGGCTTGCCCTTTAAGGCTGGCCCTTTAAGCTGGCCCCTTAAGGCTGGCCCTTTAAGCTGGCCCTTTAAGGCTGGCCCTTTAAGGCTGGCCCTTTAAGGCTGGCCCTTTAAGGCTGGCCCTTTAAGGCTGGCCCTTTAAGGCTGGCCCTTTAAGCTGGCCCCTTAAGGCTGGCCATCTAAGGCTGGCCCTTTAAGCTGGCCCTTTAAGGCTGGCCCTTTAAGCTGGCCCTTTAAGGCTGGCCCTTTAAGCTGGCCCTTTAAGGCTGGTCCTCTAAGGCTGGCCCTTTAAGACTGGCCCTTTAAGGCTGGCCCTTTAAGGCTGGCCCTTTAAGCTGGCCCCTTAAGGCTGGCCCTTTAAGCTGGCCCTCTAAGGCTGGCCCTTTAAGCTGGCCCTCTAAGGCTGGCCCTTTAAGGCTGGCCCTTTAAGGCTTGCCCTTTAAGGCTGGCCCTTTAAGCTGGCCCTTTAAGGCTGGCCCTTTAAGCTGGCCCTTTAAGGCTGGCCCTTTAAGGCTGGCCCTTTAAGCTGGCCCTTTAAGGCTGGCCCTTTAAGCTGGCCCTTTAAGGCTGGCCCTTTAAGCTGGCCCTTTAAGGCTGGCACTTTAAGGCCGGCCCTTTAAGCTGGCCCTTTAAGGCTGGCCCTTTAAGCTGGCCCTTTAAGCTGGTCATTTAAGGCTGGCCCTTTAAGGCTGGCCCTTTAAGGCTGGCCCTTTAAGCTGGCCCCTTAAGGCTGGCCCTTTAAGCAGGCCCTCTAAGGCTGGCCCTTTAAGCTGGCCCTCTAAGGCTGGCCCTTTAAGGCTTGCCCTTTAAGGCTGGCCCTTTAAGCTGGCCCCTTAAGGCTGGCCCTTTAAGGCTGGCCCTTTAAGGCTGGCCCTTTAAGCTGGCCCTTTAAAGCTGGCCCTTTAAGGCTGGCCCTTTAAGGCTGGCCCTTTAAGCTGGCCCCTTAAGGCTGGCCCTTTAAGCTGGCCCTCTAAGGCTGGCCCTTTAAGCTGGCCCTCTAAGGCTGGCCCTTTAAGGCTTGCCCTTTAAGGCTGGCCCTTTAAGCTGGCCCCTTAAGGCTGGCCCTTTAAGCTGGCCCTTTAAGGCTGGCCCTTTAAGGCTGGCCCTTTAAGGCTGGCCCTTTAAGGCTGGCCCTTTAAGGCTGGCCCTTTAAGGCTGGCCCTTTAAGCTGGCCCCTTAAGGCTGGCCATCTAAGGCTGGCCCTTTAAGCTGGCCCTTTAAGGCTGGCCCTTTAAGCTGGCCCTTTAAGGCTGGCCCTTTAAGCTGGCCCTTTAAGGCTGGTCCTTTAAGGCTGGCCCTTTAAGACTGGCCCTTTAAGGCTGGCCCTTTAAGGCTGGCCCTTTAAGCTGGCCCCTTAAGGCTGGCCCTTTAAGTTGGCCCTCCAAGGCTGGCCCTTTAAGCTGGCCCTCTAAGGCTGGCCCTTTAAGGCTGGCCCTTTAAGGCTTGCCCTTTAAGGCTGGCCCTTTAAGCTGGCCCTTTAAGGCTGGCCCTTTAAGGCTGGCCCTTTAAGGCTTGCCCTTTAAGGCTGGCCCTTTAAGCTGGCCCTTTAAGGCTGGCCCTTTAAGCTGGCCCTTTAAGGCTGGCCCTCTAAGGCTGGCCCTTTAAGACTGGCCCTTTAAGGCTGGCCCTTTAAGGCTGGCCCTTTAAGCTGGCCCCTTAAGGCTGGCCCTTTAAGCTGGCCCTCTAAGGCTGGCCCTTTAAGCTGGCCCTCTAAGGCTGGCCCTTTAAGGCTGGCCCTTTAAGGCTTGCCCTTTAAGGCTGGCCCTTTAAGCTGGCCCTTTAAGGCTGGCCCTTTAAGCTGGCCCTTTAAGCCTGGCCATCTAAGTCTGGCCCTTTAAACTGGCCCTTTAAGGCTGGGCCTCTAAGGCTGGACTTCAAAGGCTGGCCCTTTAAGCTGGCCCTTTAAGGCTGGCCCCCTAAGGCTGGCCCTTTAAGGCTGGCCCTTTAAGGCTGGCCCTTTAAGGCTGGCCCTCTAAGGCTGGCCCTTTAAGGCTGGCCCTTTAAGGCTGGCCCTTTAAGCTGGCCCCTTAAGGCTGGCCATCTAAGGCTGGCCCTTTAAGCTGGCCCTTTAAGGCTGGCCCTTTAAGCTGGCCCTTTAAGGCTGGCCCTTTAAGCTGGCCCTTTAAGGCTGGCCCTCTAAGGCTGGCCCTTTAAGACTGGCCTGTTAAGGCTGGCCCTTTAAGGCTGGCCCTTTAAGCTGGCCCCTTAAGGCTGGCCCTTTAAGCTGGCCCTCTAAGGCTGGCCCTTTAAGCTGGCCCTCTAAGGCTGGCCCTTTAAGCCTTGCCCTTTAAGGCTGGCCCTTTAAGCTGGCCCTTTAAGGCTGGCCATTTAAGCTGGCCCTTTAAGGCTGGCCCTTTAAGGCTGGCCCTTTAAGCTGGCCCTTTAAGGCTGGCCCTTTAAGCTGGCCCTTTAAGGCTGGCCCTTTAAGGCTGGCCCTTTAAGGCTGGCCCTTTAAGCTGGCCCCTTAAGGCTGGCCCTTTAAGCTGGTCCTCTAAGGCTGGCCCTTTAAGCTGGCCCTTTAAGGCTGGGCCTCTAAGGCTGGACCTCAAAGGCTGGCCCTTTAAGCTGGCCTTTTAAGGCTGGCCCTCTAAGGCTGGCCCTTTAAGGCTGGCCCTTTAAGCTGGCCCTTTAAGGCTGGCCCTTTAAGGCTGGCCCTTTAAGCTGGCCCTTTAAGGCTGGCCCTTTAAGCTGGCCCTTTAAGGCTGGCCATCTAAGGCTGGCCCTTTAAGCTGGCCCTTTAAGGCTGGCCCTTTAAGGCTGGCCCTTTAAGGCTGGCCCTTTAAGCTGGCCCCTTAAGGCTGGCCCTTTAAGCAGGCCCTCTAAGGCTGGCCCTTTAAGCTGGCCCTCTAAGGCTGGCCCTTTAAGGCTTGCCCTTTAAGGCTGGCCCTTTAAGCTGGCCCCTTAAGGCTGGCCCTTTAAGCTGGCCCTTTAAGGCTGGCCCTTTAAGGCTGGCCCTTTAAGCTGGCCCTTTAAGCTGGCCCTTTAAGGCTGGCCCTTTAAGCTGGCCCTTTAAGGCTGGGCCTCTAAGGCTGGACTTCAAAGGCTGGCCCTTTAAGCTGGCCCTTTAAGGCTGGCCCCCTAAGGCTGGCCCTTTAAGGCTGGCCCTTTAAGGCTGGCCCTTTAAGGCTGGCCCTCTAAGGCTGGCCCTTTAAGGCTGGCCCTTTAAGGCTGGCCCTTTAAGCTGGCCCCTTAAGGCTGGCCATCTAAGGCTGGCCCTTTAAGCTGGCCCTCTAAGGCTGGCCCTTTAAGGCTGGCCCTTTAAGGCTTGCCCTTTAAGGCTGGCCCTTTAAGCTGGCCCTTTAAGGCTGGCCATTTAAGCTGGCCCTTTAAGGCTGGCCCTTTAAGGCTGGCCCTTTAAGCTGGCCCTTTAAGGCTGGCCCTTTAAGCTGGCCCTTTAAGGCTGGCCCTTTAAGGCTGGCCCTTTAAGCTGGCCCCTTAAGGCTGGCCCTTTAAGCTGGTCCTCTAAGGCTGGCCCTTTAAGCTGGCCCTTTAAGGCTGGGCCTCTAAGGCTGGACCTCAAAGGCTGGCCCTTTAAGCTGGCCCTTTAAGGCTGGCCCTCTAAGGCTGGCCCTTTAAGGCTGGCCCTTTAAGGCTGGCCCTCTAAGGCTGGCCCTTTAAGGCTGGCCCTTTAAGGCTGGCCCTTTAAGCTGGCCCCTTAAGGCTGGCCATCTAAGGCTGGCCCTTTAAGGCTGGCCCTTTAAGGCTGGCCCTTTAAGCTGGCCCCTTAAGGCTGGCCATCTAAGGCTGGCCCTTTAAGCTGGCCCTTTAAGGCTGGCCCTTTAAGCTGGCCCTTTAAGGCTGGCCCTTTAAGCTGGCCCTTTAAGGCTGGTCCTCTAAGGCTGGCCCTTTAAGACTGGCCATTTAAGGCTGGCCCTTTAAGGCTGGCCCTTTAAGCTGGCCCCTTAAGGCTGGCCCTTTAAGCTGGCCCTCTAAGGCTGGCCCTTTAAGCTGGCCCTCTAAGGCTGGCCCTTTAAGGCTGGCCCTTTAAGGCTTGCCCTTTAAGGCTGGCCCTTTAAGCTGGCCCTTTAAGGCTGGCCCTTTAAGCTGGCCCTTTAAGGCTGGCCCTTTAAGGCTGGCCCTTTAAGCTGGCCCTTTAAGGCTGGCCCTTTAAGCTGGCCCTTTAAGGCTGGCCCTTTAAGCTGGCCCTTTAAGGCTGGCCCTCTAAGGCTGGCCCTTTAAGACTGGCCCTTTAAGGCTGGCCCTTTAAGGCTGGCCCTTTAAGCTGGCCCCTTAAGGCTGGCCCTTTAAGCTGGCACTCTAAGGCTGGCCCTTTAAGCTGGCCCTCTAAGGCTGGCCCTTTAAGGCTGGCCCTTTAAGGCTTGCCCTTTAAGGCTGGCCCTTTAAGCTGGCCCTTTAAGGCTGGCCCTTTAAGCTGGCCCTTTAAGGCTGGCCATCTAAGGCTGGCCCTTTAAGCTGGCCCTTTAAGACTGGCCTGTTAAGGCTGGCCCTTTAAGGCTGGCCCTTTAAGCTGGCCCCTTAAGGCTGGCCCTTTAAGCTGGCCCTCTAAGGCTGGCCCTTTAAGCTGGCCCTCTAAGGCTGGCCCTTTAAGGCTTGCCCTTTAAGGCTGGCCCTTTAAGCTGGCCCTTTAAGGCTGGCCATTTAAGCTGGCCCTTTAAGGCTGGCCCTTTAAGGCTGGCCCTTTAAGCTGGCCCTTTAAGGCATGCCCTTTAAGCTGGCCCTTTAAGGCTGGCCCTTTAAGGCTGGCCCTTTAAGCTGGCCCCTTAAGGCTGGCCCTTTAAGCTGGTCCTCTAAGGCTGGCCCTTTAAGCTGGCCCTTTAAGGCTGGGCCTCTAAGGCTGGACCTCAAAGGCTGGCCCTTTAAGCTGGCCCTTTAAGGCTGGCCCTCTAAGGCTGGCCCTTTAAGGCTGGCCCTTTAAGCTGGCCCTTTAAGGCTGGCCCTTTAAGGCTGGCCCTTTAAGCTGGCCCTTTAAGGCTGGCCCTTTAAGCTGGCCCTTTAAGGCTGGCCATCTAAGGCTGGCCCTTTAAGCTGGCCCTTTAAGGCTGGCCCTTTAAGGCTGGCCCTTTAAGGCTGGCCCTTTAAGCTGGCCCCTTAAGGCTGGCCCTTTAAGCAGGCCCTCTAAGGCTGGCCCTTTAAGCTGGCCCTCTAAGGCTGGCCCTTTAAGGCTTGCCCTTTAAGGCTGGCCCTTTAAGCTGGCCCCTTAAGGCTGGCCCTTTAAGCTGGCCCTTTAAGGCTGGCCCTTTAAGCTGGCCCTTTAAAGCTGGCCCTTTAAGGCTGGCCCTTTAAGGCTGGCCCTTTAAGCTGGCCCCTTAAGGCTGGCCCTTTAAGCTGGCCCTCTAAGGCTGGCCCTTTAAGCTGGCCCTCTAAGGCTGGCCCTTTAAGGCTTGCCCTTTAAGGCTGGCCCTTTAAGCTGGCCCCTTAAGGCTGGCCCTTTAAGGCTGGCCCTTTAAGGCTGGCCCTTTAAGGCTGGCCCTTTAAGGCTGGCCCTTTAAGCTGGCCCCTTAAGGCTGGCCATCTAAGGCTGGCCCTTTAAGCTGGCCCTTTAAGGCTGGCCCTTTAAGCTGGCCCTTTAAGGCTGGCCCTTTAAGCTGGCCCTTTAAGGCTGGTCCTCTAAGGCTGGCCCTTTAAGACTGGCCCTTTAAGGCTGGCCCTTTAAGGCTGGCCCTTTAAGCTGGCCCCTTAAGGCTGGCCCTTTAAGCTGGCCCTCTAAGGCTGGCCCTTTAAGCTGGCCCTCTAAGGCTGGCCCTTTAAGGCTGGCCCTTTAAGGCTTGCCCTTTAAGGCTGGCCCTTTAAGCTGGCCCTTTAAGGCTGGCCCTTTAAGCTGGCCCTTTAAGCCTGGCCATCTAAGTCTGGCCCTTTAAACTGGCCCTTTAAGGCTGGCCCTTTAAGCTGGCCCCTTAAGGCTGGCCCTTTAAGCTGGTCCTCTAAGGCTGGCCCTTTAAGCTGGCCCTTTAAGGCTGGGCCTCTAAGGCTGGACCTCAAAGGCTGGCCCTTTAAGCTGGCCCTTTAAGGCTGGCCCTCTAAGGCTGGCCTTTTAAGGCTGGCCCTTTAAGGCTGGCCCTCTAAGGCTGGCCCTTTAAGGCTGGCCCTTTAAGGCTGGCCCTTTAAGCTGGCCCCTTAAGGCTGGCCATCTAAGGCTGGCCCTTTAAGCTGGCCCTTTAAGGCTGGCCCTTTAAGCTGGCCCTTTAAGGCTGGCCCTTTAAGCTGGCCCTTTAAGGCTGGCCCTCTAAGGCTGGCCCTTTAAGACTGGCCTTTTAAGGCTGGCCCTTTAAGGCTGGCCCTTTAAGCTGGCCCCTTAAGGCTGGCCCTTTAAGCTGGCCCTCTAAGGCTGGCCCTTTAAGCTGGCCCTCTAAGGCTGGCCCTTTAAGGCTGGCCCTTTAAGGCTTGCCCTTTAAGGCAGGCCCTCTAAGGCTGGCCCTTTAAGGCTTGCCCTTTAAGGCTGGCCCTTTAAACTGGCCCCTTAAGGCTGGCCCTTTAAGCTGGCCCTCTAAGGCTGGCCCTTTAAGCTGGCCCTCTAAGGCTGGCCCTTTAAGCTGGCCCTGTAAAGCTGGCCCTCTAAGGCTGGCCTTTTAAGCTGGCCCTTTAAGGCTGGCCCTTTAAGCTGGCCCTCTAAGGCAGGCCCTTTAAGGCTGGCCCTTTAAGGCTGGCCCTTTAAGCTGGCCCCTTTGGGCTGGCCCTCTAAGGCTGGCCCTTTAAGCTGGCCCTTTAAGGCTGGCCCTTTAAGCTGGCCCTTTAAGGCTGGCCCTTTAAGCTGGCCCTTTAAAGCTGGCCCTTGAAGGCTGGCCCTTTAAGGCTGGCCCTTTGAGGCTGGCCCTTTAAGCTGGCCCCTTAAGGCTGGCCCTTTAAGCTGGCCCTCTAAGGCTGGCCCTTTAAGCTGGCCCTCTAAGGCTGGCCCTCTAAGGCTGGCCCTTTAAGGCTTGCCCTTTAAGGCTGGCCCTTTAAGCTGGCCCCTTAAGGCTGGCCCTTTAAGCTGGCCCTCTAAGGCTGGCCCTTTAAGCTGGCCCTTTAAGGCTGGCCCTTTAAGCTGGCCCTGTAAAGCTGGCCCTCTAAGGCTGGCCCTTTAAACTGGCCCTTTAAGGCTGGCCCTTTAAGCTGGCCCTCTAAGGCTGGCCCTTTAAGGCTGGCCCTTTAAGCTGGCCCCTTAAGGCTGGCCCTCTAAGGCTGGCCCTTTAAGCTGGCCCTTTAAGGCTGGCCCTTTAAGCTGGCCCTTTAAGGCTGGCCCTTTAAGGCCGGCCCTTTAAGCTGGCCCTTTAAGGCTGGCCCTTTAAGCTGGCCCTTTAAGGCTGGCCCTTTAAGCTGGCCCTTTAAGGCTGGCCCTTTAAGGCTGGCCCTTTAAGGCTGGCCCTTTAAGCTGGCCCCTTAAGGCTGGCCCTTTAAGCAGGCCCTCTAAGGCTGGCCCTTTAAGCTGGCCCTCTAAGACTGGCCCTTTAAGGCTTGCCCTTTAAGGCTGGCCCTTTAAGCTGGCCCCTTAAGGCTGGCCCTTTAAGCTGGACCTTTAAGGCTGGCCCTTTAAGGCTGGCCCTTTAAGCTGGCCCTTTAAAGCTGGCCCTTTAAGGCTGGCCCTTTAAGGCTGGCCCTTTAAGCTGGCCCCTTAAGGCTGGCCCTTTAAGCTGGCCCTCTAAGGCTGGCCCTTTAAGCTGGCCCTCTAAGGCTGGCCCTTTAAGGCTGGCCCTTTAAGGCTTGCCCTTTAAGGCTGGCCCTTTAAGCTGGCCCTTTAAGGATGGCCCTTTAAGCTGGCCCTTTAAGGCCGGCCCTTTAAGGCTGGCCCTTTAAGCTGGCCCTTTAAGGCTGGCCCTTTAAGCTGGCCCTTTAAGGCTGGCCCTTTGAGGCTGGCCCTTTAAGCTGGCCCCTTAAGGCTGGCCCTTTAAGCTGGCCCTCTAAGGCTGGCCCTTTAAGCTGGCCCTCTAAGGCTGGCCCTTTAAGGCTTGCCCTTTAAGGCTGGCCCTTTAAGCTGGCCCCTTAAGGCTGGCCCTTTAAGCTGGCCCTCTAAGGCTGGCCCTTTAAGCTGGCCCTTTAAGGCTGGCCCTTTAAGGCTGGCCCTTTAAGCTGGCCCTTTAAGGCTGGCCCTTTAAGCTGGCCCTTTAAGGCTGGCCCTTTAAGGCTGGCCCTTTAAGGCTTGCCCTTTAAGGCTGGCCCTTTAAGCTGGCCCCTTAAGGCTGGCCCTTTAATCTGGCCCTTTAAGGCTGGCCCTTTAAGGCTGGCCCTTTAAGGCTGGCCCTTTAAGGCTGGCCCTTTAAGGCTGGCCCTTTAAGGCTGGCCCTTTAAGCTGGCCCTTTAAGGCTGGCCCTTTAAGCTGGCCCTTTAAGGCTGGCCCTCTAAGGCTGGCCCTTTAAGACTGGCCCTTTAAGGCTGGCCCTTTAAGGCTGGCCCTTTAAGCTGGCCCCTTAAGGCTGGCCCTTTAAGCTGGCCCTCTAAGGCTGGCCCTTTAAGCTGGCCCTCTAAGGCTGGCCCTTTAAGGCTGGCCCTTTAAGGCTTGCCCTTTAAGGCTGGCCCTTTAAGCTGGCCCTTTAAGGCTGGCCCTTTAAGCTGGCCCTTTAAGCCTGGCCATCTAAGTCTGGCCCTTTAAACTGGCCCTTTAAGGCTGGGCCTCTAAGGCTGGACCTCAAAGGCTGGCCCTTTAAGCTGGCCCTTTAAGGCTGGCCCCCTAAGGCTGGCCCTTTAAGGCTGGCCCTTTAAGGCTGGCCCTTTAAGGCTGGCCCTCTAAGGCTGGCCCTTTAAGGCTGGCCCTTTAAGGCTGGCCCTTTAAGCTGGCCCCTTAAGGCTGGCCATCTAAGGCTGGCCCTTTAAGCTGGCCCTTTAAGGCTGGCCCTTTAAGCTGGCCCTTTAAGCCTGGCCCTTTAAGCTGGCCCTTTAAGCTGGCCCTTTAAGGCTGTTCCTTTAAGGCAGGCCCTTTAAGGCTGGCCCTTTAAGCTGGCCCCTTAAGGCTGGCCCTTTAAGCTGGTCCTCTAAGGCTGGCCCTTTAAGCTGGCCCTTTAAGGCTGGGCCTCTAAGGCTGGACCTCAAAGGCTGGCCCTTTAAGCTGGCCCTTTAAGGCTGGCCCTCTAAGGCTGGCCCTTTAAGGCTGGCCCTTTAAGGCTGGCCCTTTAAGGCTGGCCCTCTAAGGCTGGCCCTTTAAGGCTGGCCCTTTAAGGCTGGCCCTTTAAGGCTGGCCCTTTAAGGCCGGCCCTTTAAGCTGGCCCTTTAAGGCTGGCCCTTTAAGCTGGCCCTTTAAGGCTGGCCCTTTAAGCTGGCCCTTTAAGGCTGGCCCTTTAAGGCTGGCCCTTTAAGGCTGGCCCTTTAAGCTGGCCCCTTAAGGCTGGCCCTTTAAGCAGGCCCTCTAAGGCTGGCCCTTTAAGCTGGCCCTCTAAGGCTGGCCCTTTAAGGCTTGCCCTTTAAGGCTGGCCCTTTAAGCTGGCCCCTTAAGGCTGGCCCTTTAAGCTGGACCTTTAAGGCTGGCCCTTTAAGGCTGGCCCTTTAAGCTGGCCCTTTAAAGCTGGCCCTTTAAGGCTGGCCCTTTAAGCTGGCCCCTTAAGGCTGGCACTTTAAGCTGGCCCTCTAAGGCTGGCCCTTTAAGCTGGCCCTCTAAGGCTGGCCCTTTAAGGCTTGCCCTTTAAGGCTGGCCCTTTAAGCTGGCCCCTTAAGGCTGGCCCTTTAAGCTGGCCCTTTAAGGCTGGCCCTTTAAGGCTGGCCCTTTAAGGCTGGCCCTTTAAGGCTGGCCCTTTAAGGCTGGCCCTTTAAGGCTGGCCCTTTAAGGCTGGCCCTTTAAGCTGGCCCCTTAAGGCTGGCCATCTAAGGCTGGCCCTTTAAGCTGGCCCTTTAAGGCTGGTCCTTTAAGCTGGCCCTTTAAGGCTGGCCCTTTAAGCTGGCCCTTTAAGGCTGGTCCTCTAAGGCTGGCCCTTTAAGACTGGCCCTTTAAGGCTGGCCCTTTAAGGCTGGCCCTTTAAGCTGGCCCCTTAAGGCTGGCCCTTTAAGCTGGCCCTCTAAGGCTGGCCCTTTAAGCTGGCCCTCTAAGGCTGGCCCTTTAAGCTGGCCCTTTAAGGCTGGCCCTCTAAGGCTGGCCCTTTAAGGCTGGCCCTTTAAGGCTGGCCCTTTAAGCTGGCCCTTTAAGGCTGGCCCTTTAAGCTGGCCCTTTAAGGCTGGCCCTTTAAGCTGGCCCTTTAAGGCTGGCCCTCTAAGGCTGGCCCTTTAAGACTGGCCCTTTAAGGCTGGCCCTTTAAGGCTGGCCCTTTAAGCTGGCCCCTTAAGGCTGGCCCTTTAAGCTGGCACTCTAAGGCTGGCCCTTTAAGCTGGCCCTCTAAGGCTGGCCCTTTAAGGCTGGCCCTTTAAGGCTTGCCCTTTAAGGCTGGCCCTTTAAGCTGGCCCTTTAAGGCTGGCCCTTTAAGCTGGACCTTTAAGGCTGGCCATCTAAGGCTGGCCCTTTAAGGCTGGCCCTTTAAGCTGGCCCTTTAAGGCATGCCCTTTAAGCTGGCCCTTTAAGGCTGGCCCTTTAAGGCTGGCCCTTTAAGCTGGCCCCTTAAGGCTGGCCCTTTAAGCTGGTCCTCTAAGGCTGGCCCTTTAAGCTGGCCCTTTAAGGCTGGGCCTCTAAGGCTGGACCTCAAAGGCTGGCCCTTTAAGCTGGCCCTTTAAGGCTGGCCCTCTAAGGCTGGCCCTTTAAGGCTGGCCCTTTAAGCTGGCCCTTTAAGGCTGGCCCTTTAAGGCTGGCCCTTTAAGCTGGCCCTTTAAGGCTGGCCCTTTAAGCTGGCCCTTTAAGGCTGGCCATCTAAGGCTGGCCCTTTAAGCTGGCCCTTTAAGGCTGGCCCTTTAAGGCTGGCCCTTTAAGGCTGGCCCTTTAAGCTGGCCCCTTAAGGCTGGCCCTTTAAGCAGGCCCTCTAAGGCTGGCCCTTTAAGCTGGCCCTCTAAGGCTGGCCCTTTAAGGCTTGCCCTTTAAGGCTGGCCCTTTAAGCTGGCCCCTTAAGGCTGGCCCTTTAAGCTGGCCCTTTAAGGCTGGCCCTTTAAGCTGGCCCTTTAAAGCTGGCCCTTTAAGGCTGGCCCTTTAAGGCTGGCCCTTTAAGCTGGCCCCTTAAGGCTGGCCCTTTAAGCTGGCCCTCTAAGGCTGGCCCTTTAAGCTGGCCCTCTAAGGCTGGCCCTTTAAGGCTTGCCCTTTAAGGCTGGCCCTTTAAGCTGGCCCCTTAAGGCTGGCCCTTTAAGGCTGGCCCTTTAAGGCTGGCCCTTTAAGGCTGGCCCTTTAAGGCTGGCCCTTTAAGCTGGCCCCTTAAGGCTGGCCATCTAAGGCTGGCCCTTTAAGCTGGCCCTTTAAGGCTGGCCCTTTAAGCTGGCCCTTTAAGGCTGGCCCTTTAAGCTGGCCCTTTAAGGCTGGTCCTCTAAGGCTGGCCCTTTAAGACTGGCCCTTTAAGGCTGGCCCTTTAAGGCTGGCCCTTTAAGCTGGCCCCTTAAGGCTGGCCCTTTAAGCTGGCCCTCTAAGGCTGGCCCTTTAAGCTGGCCCTCTAAGGCTGGCCCTTTAAGGCTGGCCCTTTAAGGCTTGCCCTTTAAGGCTGGCCCTTTAAGCTGGCCCTTTAAGGCTGGCCCTTTAAGCTGGCCCTTTAAGCCTGGCCATCTAAGTCTGGCCCTTTAAACTGGCCCTTTAAGGCTGGCCCTTTAAGCTGGCCCCTTAAGGCTGGCCCTTTAAGCTGGTCCTCTAAGGCTGGCCCTTTAAGCTGGCCCTTTAAGGCTGGGCCTCTAAGGCTGGACCTCAAAGGCTGGCCCTTTAAGCTGGCCCTTTAAGGCTGGCCCTCTAAGGCTGGCCTTTTAAGGCTGGCCCTTTAAGGCTGGCCCTCTAAGGCTGGCCCTTTAAGGCTGGCCCTTTAAGGCTGGCCCTTTAAGCTGGCCCCTTAAGGCTGGCCATCTAAGGCTGGCCCTTTAAGCTGGCCCTTTAAGGCTGGCCCTTTAAGCTGGCCCTTTAAGGCTGGCCCTTTAAGCTGGCCCTTTAAGGCTGGCCCTCTAAGGCTGGCCCTTTAAGACTGGCCTTTTAAGGCTGGCCCTTTAAGGCTGGCCCTTTAAGCTGGCCCCTTAAGGCTGGCCCTTTAAGCTGGCCCTCTAAGGCTGGCCCTTTAAGCTGGCCCTCTAAGGCTGGCCCTTTAAGGCTGGCCCTTTAAGGCTTGCCCTTTAAGGCAGGCCCTCTAAGGCTGGCCCTTTAAGGCTTGCCCTTTAAGGCTGGCCCTTTAAACTGGCCCCTTAAGGCTGGCCCTTTAAGCTGGCCCTCTAAGGCTGGCCCTTTAAGCTGGCCCTCTAAGGCTGGCCCTTTAAGCTGGCCCTGTAAAGCTGGCCCTCTAAGGCTGGCCTTTTAAGCTGGCCCTTTAAGGCTGGCCCTTTAAGCTGGCCCTCTAAGGCAGGCCCTTTAAGGCTGGCCCTTTAAGGCTGGCCCTTTAAGCTGGCCCCTTTGGGCTGGCCCTCTAAGGCTGGCCCTTTAAGCTGGCCCTTTAAGGCTGGCCCTTTAAGCTGGCCCTTTAAGGCTGGCCCTTTAAGCTGGCCCTTTAAAGCTGGCCCTTGAAGGCTGGCCCTTTAAGGCTGGCCCTTTGAGGCTGGCCCTTTAAGCTGGCCCCTTAAGGCTGGCCCTTTAAGCTGGCCCTCTAAGGCTGGCCCTTTAAGCTGGCCCTCTAAGGCTGGCCCTCTAAGGCTGGCCCTTTAAGGCTTGCCCTTTAAGGCTGGCCCTTTAAGCTGGCCCCTTAAGGCTGGCCCTTTAAGCTGGCCCTCTAAGGCTGGCCCTTTAAGCTGGCCCTTTAAGGCTGGCCCTTTAAGCTGGCCCTGTAAAGCTGGCCCTCTAAGGCTGGCCCTTTAAACTGGCCCTTTAAGGCTGGCCCTTTAAGCTGGCCCTCTAAGGCTGGCCCTTTAAGGCTGGCCCTTTAAGCTGGCCCCTTAAGGCTGGCCCTCTAAGGCTGGCCCTTTAAGCTGGCCCTTTAAGGCTGGCCCTTTAAGCTGGCCCTTTAAGGCTGGCCCTTTAAGGCCGGCCCTTTAAGCTGGCCCTTTAAGGCTGGCCCTTTAAGCTGGCCCTTTAAGGCTGGCCCTTTAAGCTGGCCCTTTAAGGCTGGCCCTTTAAGGCTGGCCCTTTAAGGCTGGCCCTTTAAGCTGGCCCCTTAAGGCTGGCCCTTTAAGCAGGCCCTCTAAGGCTGGCCCTTTAAGCTGGCCCTCTAAGACTGGCCCTTTAAGGCTTGCCCTTTAAGGCTGGCCCTTTAAGCTGGCCCCTTAAGGCTGGCCCTTTAAGCTGGACCTTTAAGGCTGGCCCTTTAAGGCTGGCCCTTTAAGCTGGCCCTTTAAAGCTGGCCCTTTAAGGCTGGCCCTTTAAGGCTGGCCCTTTAAGCTGGCCCCTTAAGGCTGGCCCTTTAAGCTGGCCCTCTAAGGCTGGCCCTTTAAGCTGGCCCTCTAAGGCTGGCCCTTTAAGGCTGGCCCTTTAAGGCTTGCCCTTTAAGGCTGGCCCTTTAAGCTGGCCCTTTAAGGATGGCCCTTTAAGCTGGCCCTTTAAGGCCGGCCCTTTAAGGCTGGCCCTTTAAGCTGGCCCTTTAAGGCTGGCCCTTTAAGCTGGCCCTTTAAGGCTGGCCCTTTGAGGCTGGCCCTTTAAGCTGGCCCCTTAAGGCTGGCCCTTTAAGCTGGCCCTCTAAGGCTGGCCCTTTAAGCTGGCCCTCTAAGGCTGGCCCTTTAAGGCTTGCCCTTTAAGGCTGGCCCTTTAAGCTGGCCCCTTAAGGCTGGCCCTTTAAGCTGGCCCTCTAAGGCTGGCCCTTTAAGCTGGCCCTTTAAGGCTGGCCCTTTAAGGCTGGCCCTTTAAGCTGGCCCTTTAAGGCTGGCCCTTTAAGCTGGCCCTTTAAGGCTGGCCCTTTAAGGCTGGCCCTTTAAGGCTTGCCCTTTAAGGCTGGCCCTTTAAGCTGGCCCCTTAAGGCTGGCCCTTTAATCTGGCCCTTTAAGGCTGGCCCTTTAAGGCTGGCCCTTTAAGGCTGGCCCTTTAAGGCTGGCCCTTTAAGGCTGGCCCTTTAAGGCTGGCCCTTTAAGCTGGCCCTTTAAGGCTGGCCCTTTAAGCTGGCCCTTTAAGGCTGGCCCTCTAAGGCTGGCCCTTTAAGACTGGCCCTTTAAGGCTGGCCCTTTAAGGCTGGCCCTTTAAGCTGGCCCCTTAAGGCTGGCCCTTTAAGCTGGCCCTCTAAGGCTGGCCCTTTAAGCTGGCCCTCTAAGGCTGGCCCTTTAAGGCTGGCCCTTTAAGGCTTGCCCTTTAAGGCTGGCCCTTTAAGCTGGCCCTTTAAGGCTGGCCCTTTAAGCTGGCCCTTTAAGCCTGGCCATCTAAGTCTGGCCCTTTAAACTGGCCCTTTAAGGCTGGGCCTCTAAGGCTGGACCTCAAAGGCTGGCCCTTTAAGCTGGCCCTTTAAGGCTGGCCCCCTAAGGCTGGCCCTTTAAGGCTGGCCCTTTAAGGCTGGCCCTTTAAGGCTGGCCCTCTAAGGCTGGCCCTTTAAGGCTGGCCCTTTAAGGCTGGCCCTTTAAGCTGGCCCCTTAAGGCTGGCCATCTAAGGCTGGCCCTTTAAGCTGGCCCTTTAAGGCTGGCCCTTTAAGCTGGCCCTTTAAGCCTGGCCCTTTAAGCTGGCCCTTTAAGCTGGCCCTTTAAGGCTGTTCCTTTAAGGCAGGCCCTTTAAGGCTGGCCCTTTAAGCTGGCCCCTTAAGGCTGGCCCTTTAAGCTGGTCCTCTAAGGCTGGCCCTTTAAGCTGGCCCTTTAAGGCTGGGCCTCTAAGGCTGGACCTCAAAGGCTGGCCCTTTAAGCTGGCCCTTTAAGGCTGGCCCTCTAAGGCTGGCCCTTTAAGGCTGGCCCTTTAAGGCTGGCCCTTTAAGGCTGGCCCTCTAAGGCTGGCCCTTTAAGGCTGGCCCTTTAAGGCTGGCCCTTTAAGGCTGGCCCTTTAAGGCCGGCCCTTTAAGCTGGCCCTTTAAGGCTGGCCCTTTAAGCTGGCCCTTTAAGGCTGGCCCTTTAAGCTGGCCCTTTAAGGCTGGCCCTTTAAGGCTGGCCCTTTAAGGCTGGCCCTTTAAGCTGGCCCCTTAAGGCTGGCCCTTTAAGCAGGCCCTCTAAGGCTGGCCCTTTAAGCTGGCCCTCTAAGGCTGGCCCTTTAAGGCTTGCCCTTTAAGGCTGGCCCTTTAAGCTGGCCCCTTAAGGCTGGCCCTTTAAGCTGGACCTTTAAGGCTGGCCCTTTAAGGCTGGCCCTTTAAGCTGGCCCTTTAAAGCTGGCCCTTTAAGGCTGGCCCTTTAAGCTGGCCCCTTAAGGCTGGCACTTTAAGCTGGCCCTCTAAGGCTGGCCCTTTAAGCTGGCCCTCTAAGGCTGGCCCTTTAAGGCTTGCCCTTTAAGGCTGGCCCTTTAAGCTGGCCCCTTAAGGCTGGCCCTTTAAGCTGGCCCTTTAAGGCTGGCCCTTTAAGGCTGGCCCTTTAAGGCTGGCCCTTTAAGGCTGGCCCTTTAAGGCTGGCCCTTTAAGGCTGGCCCTTTAAGGCTGGCCCTTTAAGCTGGCCCCTTAAGGCTGGCCATCTAAGGCTGGCCCTTTAAGCTGGCCCTTTAAGGCTGGTCCTTTAAGCTGGCCCTTTAAGGCTGGCCCTTTAAGCTGGCCCTTTAAGGCTGGTCCTCTAAGGCTGGCCCTTTAAGACTGGCCCTTTAAGGCTGGCCCTTTAAGGCTGGCCCTTTAAGCTGGCCCCTTAAGGCTGGCCCTTTAAGCTGGCCCTCTAAGGCTGGCCCTTTAAGCTGGCCCTCTAAGGCTGGCCCTTTAAGCTGGCCCTTTAAGGCTGGCCCTCTAAGGCTGGCCCTTTAAGGCTGGCCCTTTAAGGCTGGCCCTTTAAGCTGGCCCTTTAAGGCTGGCCCTTTAAGCTGGCCCTTTAAGGCTGGCCCTTTAAGCTGGCCCTTTAAGGCTGGCCCTCTAAGGCTGGCCCTTTAAGACTGGCCCTTTAAGGCTGGCCCTTTAAGGCTGGCCCTTTAAGCTGGCCCCTTAAGGCTGGCCCTTTAAGCTGGCACTCTAAGGCTGGCCCTTTAAGCTGGCCCTCTAAGGCTGGCCCTTTAAGGCTGGCCCTTTAAGGCTTGCCCTTTAAGGCTGGCCCTTTAAGCTGGCCCTTTAAGGCTGGCCCTTTAAGCTGGACCTTTAAGGCTGGCCATCTAAGGCTGGCCCTTTAAGCTGGCCCTTTAAGGCTGGCCCTTTAAGGCTGGCCCTTTAAGGCTGGCCCTTTAAGCTGGCCCCTTAAGGCTGGCCCTTTAAGCAGGCCCTCTAAGGCTGGCCCTTTAAGCTGGCCCTCTAAGGCTGGCCCTTTAAGGCTTGCCCTTTAAGGCTGGCCCTTTAAGCTGGCCCCTTAAGGCTGGCCCTTTAAGCTGGCCCTTTAAGGCTGGCCCTTTAAGGCTGGCCCTTTAAGCTGGCCCTTTAAAGCTGGCGCTTTAAGGCTGGCCCTTTAAGGCTGGCCCTTTAAGCTGGCCCCTTAAGGCTGGCCCTTTAAGCTGGCCCTCTAAGGCTGGCCCTTTAAGCTGGCCCTCTAAGGCTGGCCCTTTAAGGCTTGCCCTTTAAGGCTGGCCCTTTAAGCTGGCCCCTTAAGGCTGACCCTTTAAGCTGGCCCTTTAAGGCTGGCCCTTTAAGGCTGGCCCTTTAAGGCTGGCCCTTTAAGGCTGGCCCTTTAAGGCTGGCCCTTTAAGCTGGCCCCTTAAGGCTGGCCATCTAAGGCTGGCCCTTTAAGCTGGCCCTTTAAGGCTGGCCCTTTAAGCTGGCCCTTTAAGGCTGGCCCTTTAAGCTGGCCCTTTAAGGCTGGTCCTCTAAGGCTGGCCCTTTAAGACTGGCCCTTTAAGGCTGGCCCTTTAAGGCTGGCCCTTTAAGCTGGCCCCTTAAGGCTGGCCCTTTAAGCTGGCCCTCTAAGGCTGGCCCTTTAAGCTGGCCCTCTAAGGCTGGCCCTTTAAGGCTGGCCCTTTAAGGCTTGCCCTTTAAGGCTGGCCCTTTAAGCTGGCCCTTTAAGGCTGGCCCTTTAAGCTGGCCCTTTAAGGCTGGCCCTTTAAGCTGGCCCTTTAAGGCTGGCCCTTTAAGCTGGCCCTTTAAGGCTGGCCCTTTGAGGCTGGCCCTTTAAGCTGGCCCCTTAAGGCTGGCCCTTTAAGCTGGCCCTCTAAGGCTGGCCCTTTAAGCTGGCCCTCTAAGGCTGGCCCTTTAAGGCTTGCCCTTTAAGGCTGGCCCTTTAAGCTGGCCCCTTAAGGCTGGCCCTTTAAGCTGGCCCTCTAAGGCTGGCCCTTTAAGCTGGCCCTTTAAGGCTGGCCCTTTAAGGCTGGCCCTTTAAGCTGGCCCTTTAAGGCTGGCCCTTTAAGCTGGCCCTTTAAGGCTGGCCCTTTAAGGCTGGCCCTTTAAGGCTTGCCCTTTAAGGCTGGCCCTTTAAGCTGGCCCCTTAAGGCTGGCCCTTTAAGCTGGCCCTTTAAGGCTGGCCCTTTAAGGCTGGCCCTTTAAGGCTGGCCCTTTAAGGCTGGCCCTTTAAGGCTGGCCCTTTAAGGCTGGCCCTTTAAGCTGGCCCTTTAAGGCTGGCCCTTTAAGCTGGCCCTTTAAGGCTGGCCCTCTAAGGCTGGCCCTTTAAGACTGGCCCTTTAAGGCTGGCCCTTTAAGGCTGGCCCTTTAAGCTGGCCCCTTAAGGCTGGCCCTTTAAGCTGGCCCTCTAAGGCTGGCCCTTTAAGCTGGCCCTCTAAGGCTGGCCCTTTAAGGCTGGCCCTTTAAGGCTTGCCCTTTAAGGCTGGCCCTTTAAGCTGGCCCTCTAAGGCTGGCCCTTTAAGCTGGCCCTCTAAGGCTGGCCCTTTAAGGCTGGCCCTTTAAGGCTTGCCCTTTAAGGCGGGCCCTTTAAGCTGGCCCCTTAAGGCTGGCCCTTTAAGCTGGCCCTCTAAGGCTGGCCCTTTAAGCTGGCCCTTTAAGGCTGGCCCTTTAAGGCTGGCCCTCTAAGGCTGGCCCTTTAAGCTGGCCCTCTAAGGCTGGCCCTTTAAGGCTGGCCCTTTAAGGCTTGCCCTTTAAGGCTGGCCCTTTAAGCTGGCCCCTTAAGGCTGGCCCTTTAAGCTGGCCCTCTAAGGCTGGCCCTTTAAGCTGGCCCTTTAAGGCTGGCCCTTTAAGGCTGGCCCTTTAAGCTGGCCCTTTAAGGCTGGCCCTTTAAGCTGGCCCTTTAAGGCTGGCCCTTTAAGGCTGGCCCTTTAAGGCTTGCCCTTTAAGGCTGGCCCTTTAAGCTGGCCCCTTAAGGCTGGCCCTTTAAGCTGGCCCTTTAAGGCTGGCCCCCTAAGGCTGGCCCTTTAAGGCTGGCCCTTTAAGGCTGGCCCTTTAAGGCTGGCCCTCTAAGGCTGGCCCTTTAAGGCTGGCCCTTTAAGGCTGGCCCTTTAAGCTGGCCCCTTAAGGCTGGCCATCTAAGGCTGGCCCTTTAAGCTGGCCCTTTAAGGCTGGCCCTTTAAGCTGGCCCTTTAAGGCTGGCCCTTTAAGGCTGGCCCTTTAAGGCTTGCCCTTTAAGGCTGGCCCTTTAAGCTGGCCCCTTAAGGCTGGCCCTTTAAGCTGGCCCTTTAAGGCTGGCCCCCTAAGGCTGGCCCTTTAAGGCTGGCCCTTTAAGGCTGGCCCTTTAAGGCTGGCCCTCTAAGGCTGGCCCTTTAAGGCTGGCCCTTTAAGGCTGGCCCTTTAAGCTGGCCCCTTAAGGCTGGCCATCTAAGGCTGGCCCTTTAAGCTGGCCCTTTAAGGCTGGCCCTTTAAGCTGGCCCTTTAAGGCTGGCCCTTTAAGCTGGCCCTTTAAGGCTGGCCCTCTAAGGCTGGCCCTTTAAGACTGGCCTTTTAAGGCTGGCCCTTTAAGGCTGGCCCTTTAAGCTGGCCCCTTAAGGCTGGCCCTTTAAGCTGGCCCTCTAAGGCTGGCCCTTTAAGCTGGCCCTCTAAGGCTGGCCCTTTAAGGCTGGCCCTTTAAGGCTTGCCCTTTAAGGCTGGCCCTTTAAGCTGGCCCTTTAAGGCTGGCCATTTAAGCTGGCCCTTTAAGGCTGGCCCTTTAAGGCTGGCCCTTTAAGCTGGCCCTTTAAGGCTGGCCCTTTAAGCTGGCCCTTTAAGGCTGTTCCTTTAAGGCAGGCCCTTTAAGGCTGGCCCTTTAAGCTGGCCCCTTAAGGCTGGCCCTTTAAGCTGGTCCTCTAAGGCTGGCCCTTTAAGCTGGCCCTTTAAGGCTGGGCCTCTAAGGCTGGACCTCAAAGGCTGGCCCTTTAAGCTGGCCCTTTAAGGCTGGCCCTCTAAGGCTGGCCCTTTAAGGCTGGCCCTTTAAGGCTGGCCCTTTAAGGCTGGCCCTCTAAGGCTGGCCCTTTAAGGCTGGCCCTTTAAGGCTGGCCCTTTAAGGCTGGCCCCTTAAGGCTGGCCCTTTAAGGCTGGCCCTTTAAGCTGGCCCTCTAAGGCTGGCCCTTTAAGCTGGCCCTCTAAGGCTGGCCCTTTAAGGCTGGCCCTTTAAGGCTTGCCCTTTAAGGCAGGCCCTCTAAGGCTGGCCCTTTAAGGCTTGCCCTTTAAGGCTGGCCCTTTAAGCTGGCCCCTTAAGGCTGGCCCTTTAAGCTGGCCCTCTAAGGCTGGCCCTTTAAGCTGGCCCTTTAAGGCTGGCCCTTTAAGCTGGCCCTGTAAAGCTGGCCCTCTAAGGCTGGCCTTTTAAGCTGGCCCTTTAAGGCTGGCCCTTTAAGCTGGCCCTCTAAGGCTGGCCCTTTAAGGCTGGCCCTTTAAGCTGGCCCCTTAGGGCTGGCCCTCTAAGGCTGGCCCTTTAAGCTGGCCCTTTAAGGCTGGCCCTTTAAGCTGGCCCTTTAAGGCTGGCCCTTTAAGCTGGCCCTTTAAAGCTGGCCCTTTAAGGCTGGCCCTTTAAGGCTGGCCCTTTAAGCTGGCCCCTTAGCGCTGGCCATCTAAGGCTGGCCCTTTAAGCTGGCCCTTTAAGGCTGGCCCTTTAAGCTGGCCCTTTAAGGCTGGCCCTCTAAGGCTGGCCCTTTAAGACTGGCCCTTTAAGGCTGGCCCTTTAAGGCTGGCCCTTTAAGCTGGCCCCTTAAGGCTGGCCCTTTAAGCTGGCCCTCTAAGGCTGGCCCTTTAAGCTGGCCCTCTAAGGCTGGCCCTTTAAGCTGGCCATCTAAGGCTGGCCCTTTAAGGCTGGCCCTTTAAGGCTGGCCCTTTAAGCTGGCCCCTTAAGGCTGGCCCTCTAAGGCTGGCCCTTTAAGCTGGCCCTTTAAGGCTGGCCCTTTAAGCTGGCCCTCTAAGGCTGGCCCTTTAAGGCTGGCCCTTTAAGGCTGGCCCTTTAAGCTGGCCCCTTAAGGCTGGCCCTCTAAGGCTGGCCCTTTAAGCTGGCCCTTTAAGGCTGGCCCTTTAAGCTGGCCCTTTAAGGCTGGCCCTTTAAGGCCGGCCCTTTAAACTGGCCCTTTAAGGCTGGCCCTTTAAGGCTGGCCCTTTAAGCTGGCCCTTTAAGGCTGGCCCTTTAAGGCTGGCCCTTTAAAGCTGGCCCTTTAAGCTGGCCCTCTAAGGCTGGCCCTTTAAGGCTGGCCCTTTAAGCTGGCCCTTTAAGGCTGGCCCTTTAAGGCTGGCCCTTTAAGCTGGCCCTTTAAGGCTGGCCCTTTAAGGCTGGCTCTTTAAGGCTGGCCCTTTAAGCTGGCCCCTTAAGGCTGGCCCTTTAAGCTGGCCCTCTAAGGCTGGCCCTTTAAGCTGGCCCTCTAAGGCTGGCCCTTTAAGGCTTGCCCTTTAAGGCTGGCCCTTTAAGCTGGCCCCTTAAGGCTGGCCCTTTAAGCTGGCCCTTTAAGGCTGGCCCTTTAAGCTGGCCCCTTAAGGCTGGCCATCTAAAGCTGGCCCTTTAAGCTGGCCCTTTAAGGCTGGCCCTTTAAGCTGGCCCTTTAAGGCTGGCCCTTTAAGGCTGGCCCTTTAAGCTGGCCCTCTAAGGCTGGCCCTTTAAGGCTGGCCCTTTAAGGCTGGCCCTTTAAGCTGGCCCTTTAAGGCTGGCCCTTTAAGGCTGGCCCTTTAAGCTGGCCCTTTAAGGCTGGCCCTTTAAGCTGGCCCTTTAAGGCTGGCCCTTTAAGGCTGGCCCTTTGAGGCTGGCCCTTTAAGCTGGCCCCTTAAGGCTGGCCCTTTAAGCTGGCCCTCTAAGGCTGGCCCTTTAAGCTGGCCCTCTAAGGCTGGCCCTCTAAGACTGGCCCTTTAAGGCTTGCCCTTTAAGGCTGGCCCTTTAAGCTGGCCCCTTAAGGCTGGCCCTTTAAGCTGGCCCTCTAAGGCTGGCCCTTTAAGCTGGCCCTTTAAGGCTGGCCCTTTAAGCTGGCCCTGTAAAGCTGGCCCTCTAAGGCTGGCCCTTTAAGCTGGCCCCTTAAGGCTGGCCCTTTAACCTGGCCCTCTAAGGCTGGCCCTTTAAGGCTGGCCCTTTAAGCTGGCCCCTTAAGGCTGGCCCTCTAAGGCTGGCCCTTTAAGCTGGCCCTTTAAGGCTGGCCCTTTAAGCTGGCCCTTTAAGGCTGGCCCTTTAAGGCCGGCCCTTTAAGCTGGCCCTTTAAGGCTGGCCCTTTAAGCTGGCCCTTTAAGGCTGGCCCTTTATGCTGGCCCTTTAAGGCTGGCCCTTTAAGGCTGGCCCTTTAAGGCTGGCCCTTTAAGCTGGCCCCTTAAGGCTGGCCCTTTAAGCAGGCCCTCTAAGGCTGGCCCTTTAAGGCTTGCCCTTTAAGGCTGGCCCTTTAAGCTGGCCCCTTAAGGCTGGCCCTTTAAGCTGGCCCTTTAAGGCTGGCCCTTTAAGGCTGGCCCTTTAAGCTGGCCCTTTAAAGCTGGCCCTTTAAGGCTGGCCCTTTAAGCTGGCCCTCTAAGGCTGGCCCTTTAAGCTGGCCCTCTAAGGCTGGCCCTTTAAGGCTTGCCCTTTAAGGCTGGCCCTTTAAGCTGGCCCCTTAAGGCTGGCCCTTTAAGCTGGCCCTTTAAGGCTGGCCCTTTAAGGCTGGCCCTTTAAGGCTGGCCCTTTAAGGCTGGCCCTTTAAGGCTGGCCCTTTAAGCCTGGCCATCTAAGTCTGGCCCTTTAAACTGGCCCTTTAAGGCTGGGCCTCTAAGGCTGGACCTCAAAGGCTGGCCCTTTAAGCTGGCCCTTTAAGGCTGGCCCCCTAAGGTTGGCCCTTTAAGGCTGGCCCTTTAAGGCTGGCCCTCTAAGGCTGGCCCTTTAAGGCTGGCCCTTTAAGGCTGGCCCTTTAAGCTGGCCCCTTAAGGCTGGCCATCTAAGGCTGGCCCTTTAAGCTGGCCCTTTAAGGCTGGCCCTTTAAGCTGGCCCTTTAAGGCTGGCCCTTTAAGCTGGCCCTTTAAGGCTGGCCCTCTAAGGCTGGCCCTTTAAGCTGGCCCCTTAAGGCTGGCCCTTTAAGCTGGCCCTCTAAGGCTGGCCCTTTAAGCTGGCCCTTTAAGGCTGGCCATTTAAGCTGGCCCTTTAAGGCTGGCCCTTTAAGGCTGGCCCTTTAAGCTGGCCCTCTAAGGCTGGCCCTTTAAGGCTGGCCCTTTAAGGCTTGCCCTTTAAGGCTGGCCCTTTAAGCTGGCCCTTTAAGGCTGGCCATTTAAGCTGGCCCTTTAAGGCTGGCCCTTTAAGGCTGGCCCTTTAAGCTGGCCCTTTAAGGCTGGCCCTTTAAGCTGGCCCTTTAAGGCTGGCCCTTTAAGGCTGGCCCTTTAAGGCTGGCTCTTTAAGCTGGCCCCTTAAGGCTGGCCCTTTAAGCTGGTCCTCTAAGGCTGGCCCTTTAAGCTGGCCCTTTAAGGCTGGGCCTCTAAGGCTGGACCTCAAAGGCTGGCCCTTTAAGCTGGCCCTTTAAGGCTGGCCCTCTAAGGCTGGCCCTTTAAGGCTGGCCCTTTAAGGCTGGCCCTTTAAGGCTGGCCCTCTAAGGCTGGCCCTTTAAGGCTGGCCCTTTAAGCTGGCCCCTTAAGGCTGGCCATCTAAGGCTGGCCCTTTAAGCTGGCCCTTTAAGGCTGGCCCTTTAAGCTGGCCCTTTAAGGCTGGCCCTTTAAGCTGGCCCTTTAAGGCTGGCCCTCTAAGGCTGGCCCTTTAAGACTGGCCTTTTAAGGCTGGCCCTTTAAGGCTGGCCCTTTAAGCTGGCCCCTTAAGGCTGGCACTTTAAGCTGGCCCTCTAAGGCTGGCCCTTTAAGCTGGCCCTCTAAGGCTGGCCCTTTAAGGCTGGCCCTTTAAGGCTTGCCCTTTAAGGCAGGCCCTCTAAGGCTGGCCCTTTAAGGCTTGCCCTTTAAGGCTGGCCCTTTAAGCTGGCCCCTTAAGGCTGTCCCTTTAAGCTGGCCCTCTAAGGCTGGCCCTTTAAGCTGGCCCTTTAAGGCTGGCCCTTTAAGCTGGCCCTGTAAAGCTGGCCCTCTAAGGCTGGCCTTTTAAGCTGGCCCTTTAAGGCTGGCCCTTTAAGCTGGCCCCTTAGGGCTGGCCCTCTAAGGCTGGCCCTTTAAGCTGGCCCTTTAAGGCTGGCCCTTTAAGCTGGCCCTTTAAGGCTGGCCCTTTAAGCTGGCCCTTTAAAGCTGGCCCTTTAAGGCTGGCCCTTTAAGCTGGCCCCTTAAGGCTGGCCATCTAAGGCTGGCCCTTTAAGCTGGCCCTTTAAGGCTGGCCCTTTAAGCTGGCCCTTTAAGGCTGGCCCTCTAAGGCTGGCCCTTTAAGACTGGCCCTTTAAGGCTGGCCCTTTAAGGCTGGCCCTTTAAGCTGGCCCCTTAAGGCTGGCCCTTTAAGCTGGCCCTCTAAGGCTGGCCCTTTAAGCTGGCCCTCTAAGGCTGGCCCTTTAAGCTGGCCATCTAAGGCTGGCCCTTTAAGGCTGGCCCTTTAAGGCTGGCCCTTTAAGCTGGCCCCTTAAGGCTGGCCCTCTAAGGCTGGCCCTTTAAGCTGGCCCTTTAAGGCTGGCCCTTTAAGCTGGCCCTCTAAGGCTGGCCCTTTAAGGCTGGCCCTTTAAGGCTGGCCCTTTAAGCTGGCCCCTTAAGGCTGGCCCTCTAAGGCTGGCCCTTTAAGCTGGCCCTTTAAGGCTGGCCCTTTAAGCTGGCCCTTTAAGGCTGGCCCTTTAAGGCCGGCCCTTTAAACTGGCCCTTTAAGGCTGGCCCTTTAAGGCTGGCCCTTTAAGCTGGCCCTTTAAGGCTGGCCCTTTAAGGCTGGCCCTTTAAGGCTGGCCCTTTAAGGCTGGCCCTTTAAGGCTGGCCCTTTAAAGCTGGCCCTTTAAGCTGGCCCTCTAAGGCTGGCCCTTTAAGGCTGGCCCTTTAAGCTGGCCCTTTAAGCTGGCCCTTTAAGGCTGGCCCTTTAAGGCTGGCCCTTTAAGCTGGCCCTTTAAGGCTGGCCCTTTAAGGCTGGCCCTTTAAGGCTGGCCCTTTAAGCTGGCCCCTTAAGGCTGGCCCTTTAAGCTGGCCTTCTAAGGCTGGCCCTTTAAGCTGGCCCTCTAAGGCTGGCCCTTTAAGGCTTGCCCTTTAAGGCTGGCCCTTTAAGCTGGCCCCTTAAGGCTGGCCCTTTAAGCTGGCCCTTTAAGGCTGGCCCTTTAAGGCTGGCCCTTTAAGCTGGCCCTTTAAGGCTGGCCCTTTAAGCTGGCCCTTTAAGGCTGGCCCTGTAAGGCTGGCCCTTTAAGACTGGCCTTTTAAGGCTGGCCCTTTAAGGCTGGCCCTTTAAGCTGGCCCCTTAAGGCTGGCCCTTTAAGCTGGCCCTCTAAGGCTGGCCCTTTAAGCTGGCCCTTTAAGGCTGGCCCTTTAAGGCTTGCCCTTTAAGGCTGGCCCTTTAAGCTGGCCCTTTAAGGCTGGCCATTTAAGCTGGCCCTTTAAGGCTGGCCCTTTAAGGCTGGCCCTTTAAGCTGGCCCTCTAAGGCTGGCCCTTTAAGGCTGGCCCTTTAAGGCTTGCCCTTTAAGGCTGGCCCTTTAAGCTGGCCCTTTAAGGCTGGCCATTTAAGCTGGCCCTTTAAGGCTGGCCCTTTAAGGCTGGCCCTTTAAGCTGGCCCTTTAAGGCTGGCCCTTTAAGCTGGCCCTTTAAGGCTGGCCCTTTAAGGCTGGCCCTTTAAGGCTGGCTCTTTAAGCTGGCCCCTTAAGGCTGGCCCTTTAAGCTGGTCCTCTAAGGCTGGCCCTTTAAGCTGGCCCTTTAAGGCTGGGCCTCTAAGGCTGGACCTCAAAGGCTGGCCCTTTAAGCTGGCCCTTTAAGGCTGGCCCTCTAAGGCTGGCCCTTTAAGGCTGGCCCTTTAAGGCTGGCCCTTTAAGGCTGGCCCTCTAAGGCTGGCCCTTTAAGGCTGGCCCTTTAAGGCTGGCCCTTTAAGCTGGCCCCTTAAGGCTGGCCATCTAAGGCTGGCCCTTTAAGCTGGCCCTTAAGGCTGGCCCTTTAAGCTGGCCCTTTAAGGCTGGCCCTTTAAGCTGGCCCTTTAAGGCTGGCCCTCTAAGGCTGGCCCTTTAAGACTGGCCTTTTAAGGCTGGCCCTTTAAGGCTGGCCCTTTAAGCTGGCCCCTTAAGGCTGGCCCTTTAAGCTGGCCCTCTAAGGCTGGCCCTTTAAGCTGGCCCTCTAAGGCTGGCCCTTTAAGGCTGGCCCTTTAAGGCTTGCCCTTTAAGGCAGGCCCTCTAAGGCTGGCCCTTTAAGGCTTGCCCTTTAAGGCTGGCCCTTTAAGCTGGCCCCTTAAGGCTGTCCCTTTAAGCTGGCCCTCTAAGGCTGGCCCTTTAAGCTGGCCCTTTAAGGCTGGCCCTTTAAGCTGGCCCTGTAAAGCTGGCCCTCTAAGGCTGGCCTTTTAAGCTGGCCCTTTAAGGCTGGCCCTTTAAGCTGGCCCCTTAGGGCTGGCCCTCTAAGGCTGGCCATTTAAGCTGGCCCTTTAAGGCTGGCCCTTTAAGCTGGCCCTTTAAGGCTGGCCCTTTAAGCTGGCTATTTAAAGCTGGCCCTTTAAGGCTGGCCCTTTAAGGCTGGCCCTTTAAGCTGGCCCCTTAAGGCTGGCCATCTAAGGCTGGCCCTTTAAGCTGGCCCTTTAAGGCTGGCCCTTTAAGCTGGCCCTTTAAGGCTGGCCCTCTAAGGCTGGCCCTTTAAGACTGGCCCTTTAAGGCTGGCCCTTTAAGGCTGGCCCTTTAAGCTGGCCCCTTAAGGCTGGCCCTTTAAACTGGCCCTCTAAGGCTGGCCCTTTAAGCTGGCCCTCTAAGGCTGGCCCTTTAAGCTGGCCATCTAAGGCTGGCCCTTTAAGGCTGGCCCTTTAAGGCTGGCCCTTTAAGCTGGCCCCTTAAGGCTGGCCCTCTAAGGCTGGCCCTTTAAGCTGGCCCTTTAAGGCTGGCCCTTTAAGCTGGCCCTCAAGGCTGGCCCTTTAAGGCTGGCCCTTTAAGGCTGGCCCTTTAAGCTGGCCCCTTAAGGCTGGCCCTCTAAGGCTGGCCCTTTAAGCTGGCCCTTTAAGGCTGGCCCTTTAAGCTGGCCCTTTAAGGCTGGCCCTTTAAGGCCGGCCCTTTAAACTGGCCCTTTAAGGCTGGCCCTTTAAGGCTGGCCCTTTAAGCTGGCCCTTTAAGGCTGGCCCTTTAAGCTGGCCCTCTAAGGCTGGCCCTCTAAGACTGGCCCTTTAAGGCTTGCCCTTTAAGGCTGGCCCTTTAAGCTGGCCCCTTAAGGCTGGCCCTTTAAGCTGGCCCTCTAAGGCTGGCCCTTTAAGCTGGCCCTTTAAGGCTGGCCCTTTAAGCTGGCCCTGTAAAGCTGGCCCTCTAAGGCTGGCCCTTTAAGCTGGCCCCTTAAGGCTGGCCCTTTAACCTGGCCCTCTAAGGCTGGCCCTTTAAGGCTGGCCCTTTAAGCTGGCCCCTTAAGGCTGGCCCTCTAAGGCTGGCCCTTTAAGCTGGCCCTTTAAGGCTGGCCCTTTAAGCTGGCCCTTTAAGGCTGGCCCTTTAAGGCCGGCCCTTTAAGCTGGCCCTTTAAGGCTGGCCCTTTAAGCTGGCCCTTTAAGGCTGGCCCTTTATGCTGGCCCTTTAAGGCTGGCCCTTTAAGGCTGGCCCTTTAAGGCTGGCCCTTTAAGCTGGCCCCTTAAGGCTGGCCCTTTAAGCAGGCCCTCTAAGGCTGGCCCTTTAAGGCTTGCCCTTTAAGGCTGGCCCTTTAAGCTGGCCCCTTAAGGCTGGCCCTTTAAGCTGGCCCTTTAAGGCTGGCCCTTTAAGGCTGGCCCTTTAAGCTGGCCCTTTAAAGCTGGCCCTTTAAGGCTGGCCCTTTAAGGCTGGCCCTTTAAGCTGGCCCCTTAAGGCTGGCTCTTTAAGCTGGCCCTCTAAGGCTGGCCCTTTAAGCTGGCCCTCTAAGGCTGGCCCTTTAAGGCTTGCCCTTTAAGGCTGGCCCTTTAAGCTGGCCCCTTAAGGCTGGCCCTTTAAGCTGGCCCTTTAAGGCTGGCCCTTTAAGGCTGGCCCTTTAAGGCTGGCCCTTTAAGGCTGGCCCTTTAAGCCTGGCCATCTAAGTCTGGCCCTTTAAACTGGCCCTTTAAGGCTGGGCCTCTAAGGCTGGACCTCAAAGGCTGGCCCTTTAAGCTGGCCCTTTAAGGCTGGCCCCCTAAGGTTGGCCCTTTAAGGCTGGCCCTTTAAGGCTGGCCCTCTAAGGCTGGCCCTTTAAGGCTGGCCCTTTAAGGCTGGCCCTTTAAGCTGGCCCCTTAAGGCTGGCCATCTAAGGCTGGCCCTTTAAGCTGGCCCTTTAAGGCTGGCCCTTTAAGCTGGCCCTTTAAGGCTGGCCCTTTAAGCTGGCCCTTTAAGGCTGGCCCTCTAAGGCTGGCCCTTTAAGCTGGCCCCTTAAGGCTGGCCCTTTAAGCTGGCCCTCTAAGGCTGGCCCTTTAAGCTGGCCCTTTAAGGCTGGCCATTTAAGCTGGCCCTTTAAGGCTGGCCCTTTAAGGCTGGCCCTTTAAGCTGGCCCTCTAAGGCTGGCCCTTTAAGGCTGGCCCTTTAAGGCTTGCCCTTTAAGGCTGGCCCTTTAAGCTGGCCCTTTAAGGCTGGCCATTTAAGCTGGCCCTTTAAGGCTGGCCCTTTAAGGCTGGCCCTTTAAGCTGGCCCTTTAAGGCTGGCCCTTTAAGCTGGCCCTTTAAGGCTGGCCCTTTAAGGCTGGCCCTTTAAGGCTGGCTCTTTAAGCTGGCCCCTTAAGGCTGGCCCTTTAAGCTGGTCCTCTAAGGCTGGCCCTTTAAGCTGGCCCTTTAAGGCTGGGCCTCTAAGGCTGGACCTCAAAGGCTGGCCCTTTAAGCTGGCCCTTTAAGGCTGGCCCTCTAAGGCTGGCCCTTTAAGGCTGGCCCTTTAAGGCTGGCCCTTTAAGGCTGGCCCTCTAAGGCTGGCCCTTTAAGGCTGGCCCTTTAAGCTGGCCCCTTAAGGCTGGCCATCTAAGGCTGGCCCTTTAAGCTGGCCCTTTAAGGCTGGCCCTTTAAGCTGGCCCTTTAAGGCTGGCCCTTTAAGCTGGCCCTTTAAGGCTGGCCCTCTAAGGCTGGCCCTTTAAGACTGGCCTTTTAAGGCTGGCCCTTTAAGGCTGGCCCTTTAAGCTGGCCCCTTAAGGCTGGCACTTTAAGCTGGCCCTCTAAGGCTGGCCCTTTAAGCTGGCCCTCTAAGGCTGGCCCTTTAAGGCTGGCCCTTTAAGGCTTGCCCTTTAAGGCAGGCCCTCTAAGGCTGGCCCTTTAAGGCTTGCCCTTTAAGGCTGGCCCTTTAAGCTGGCCCCTTAAGGCTGTCCCTTTAAGCTGGCCCTCTAAGGCTGGCCCTTTAAGCTGGCCCTTTAAGGCTGGCCCTTTAAGCTGGCCCTGTAAAGCTGGCCCTCTAAGGCTGGCCTTTTAAGCTGGCCCTTTAAGGCTGGCCCTTTAAGCTGGCCCCTTAGGGCTGGCCCTCTAAGGCTGGCCCTTTAAGCTGGCCCTTTAAGGCTGGCCCTTTAAGCTGGCCCTTTAAGGCTGGCCCTTTAAGCTGGCCCTTTAAAGCTGGCCCTTTAAGGCTGGCCCTTTAAGCTGGCCCCTTAAGGCTGGCCATCTAAGGCTGGCCCTTTAAGCTGGCCCTTTAAGGCTGGCCCTTTAAGCTGGCCCTTTAAGGCTGGCCCTCTAAGGCTGGCCCTTTAAGACTGGCCCTTTAAGGCTGGCCCTTTAAGGCTGGCCCTTTAAGCTGGCCCCTTAAGGCTGGCCCTTTAAGCTGGCCCTCTAAGGCTGGCCCTTTAAGCTGGCCCTCTAAGGCTGGCCCTTTAAGCTGGCCATCTAAGGCTGGCCCTTTAAGGCTGGCCCTTTAAGGCTGGCCCTTTAAGCTGGCCCCTTAAGGCTGGCCCTCTAAGGCTGGCCCTTTAAGCTGGCCCTTTAAGGCTGGCCCTTTAAGCTGGCCCTCTAAGGCTGGCCCTTTAAGGCTGGCCCTTTAAGGCTGGCCCTTTAAGCTGGCCCCTTAAGGCTGGCCCTCTAAGGCTGGCCCTTTAAGCTGGCCCTTTAAGGCTGGCCCTTTAAGCTGGCCCTTTAAGGCTGGCCCTTTAAGGCCGGCCCTTTAAACTGGCCCTTTAAGGCTGGCCCTTTAAGGCTGGCCCTTTAAGCTGGCCCTTTAAGGCTGGCCCTTTAAGGCTGGCCCTTTAAGGCTGGCCCTTTAAGGCTGGCCCTTTAAGGCTGGCCCTTTAAAGCTGGCCCTTTAAGCTGGCCCTCTAAGGCTGGCCCTTTAAGGCTGGCCCTTTAAGCTGGCCCTTTAAGGCTGGCCCTTTAAGGCTAGCCCTTTAAGCTGGCCCTTTAAGGCTGGCCCTTTAAGGCTGGCCCTTTAAGCTGGCCCCTTAAGGCTGGCCCTTTAAGCTGGCCTTCTAAGGCTGGCCCTTTAAGCTGGCCCTCTAAGGCTGGCCCTTTAAGGCTTGCCCTTTAAGGCTGGCCCTTTAAGCTGGCCCCTTAAGGCTGGCCCTTTAAGCTGGCCCTTTAAGGCTGGCCCTTTAAGGCTGGCCCTTTAAGCTGGCCCTTTAAGGCTGGCCCTTTAAGCTGGCCCTTTAAGGCTGGCCCTCTAAGGCTGGCCCTTTAAGACTGGCCTTTTAAGGCTGGCCCTTTAAGGCTGGCCCTTTAAGCTGGCCCCTTAAGGCTGGCCCTTTAAGCTGGCCCTCTAAGGCTGGCCCTTTAAGCTGGCCCTCTAAGGCTGGCCCTTTAAGGCTGGCCCTTTAAGGCTTGCCCTTTAAGGCTGGCCCTTTAAGCTGGCCCTTTAAGGCTGGCCATTTAAGCTGGCCCTTTAAGGCTGGCCCTTTAAGGCTGGCCCTTTAAGCTGGCCCTCTAAGGCTGGCCCTTTAAGGCTGGCCCTTTAAGGCTTGCCCTTTAAGGCTGGCCCTTTAAGCTGGCCCTTTAAGGCTGGCCATTTAAGCTGGCCCTTTAAGGCTGGCCCTTTAAGGCTGGCCCTTTAAGCTGGCCCTTTAAGGCTGGCCCTTTAAGCTGGCCCTTTAAGGCTGGCCCTTTAAGGCTGGCCCTTTAAGGCTGGCTCTTTAAGCTGGCCCCTTAAGGCTGGCCCTTTAAGCTGGTCCTCTAAGGCTGGCCCTTTAAGCTGGCCCTTTAAGGCTGGGCCTCTAAGGCTGGACCTCAAAGGCTGGCCCTTTAAGCTGGCCCTTTAAGGCTGGCCCTCTAAGGCTGGCCCTTTAAGGCTGGCCCTTTAAGGCTGGCCCTTTAAGGCTGGCCCTCTAAGGCTGGCCCTTTAAGGCTGGCCCTTTAAGGCTGGCCCTTTAAGCTGGCCCCTTAAGGCTGGCCATCTAAGGCTGGCCCTTTAAGCTGGCCCTTAAGGCTGGCCCTTTAAGCTGGCCCTTTAAGGCTGGCCCTTTAAGCTGGCCCTTTAAGGCTGGCCCTCTAAGGCTGGCCCTTTAAGACTGGCCTTTTAAGGCTGGCCCTTTAAGCTGGCCCCTTAAGGCTGGCCCTTTAAGCTGGCCCTCTAAGGCTGGCCCTTTAAGCTGGCCCTCTAAGGCTGGCCCTTTAAGGCTGGCCCTTTAAGGCTTGCCCTTTAAGGCAGGCCCTCTAAGGCTGGCCCTTTAAGGCTTGCCCTTTAAGGCTGGCCCTTTAAGCTGGCCCCTTAAGGCTGTCCCTTTAAGCTGGCCCTCTAAGGCTGGCCCTTTAAGCTGGCCCTTTAAGGCTGGCCCTTTAAGCTGGCCCTGTAAAGCTGGCCCTCTAAGGCTGGCCTTTTAAGCTGGCCCTTTAAGGCTGGCCCTTTAAGCTGGCCCCTTAGGGCTGGCCCTCTAAGGCTGGCCCTTTAAGCTGGCCCTTTAAGGCTGGCCCTTTAAGCTGGCCCTTTAAGGCTGGCCCTTTAAGCTGGCCCTTTAAAGCTGGCCCTTTAAGGCTGGCCCTTTAAGGCTGGCCCTTTAAGCTGGCCCCTTAAGGCTGGCCATCTAAGGCTGGCCCTTTAAGCTGGCCCTTTAAGGCTGGCCCTTTAAGCTGGCCCTTTAAGGCTGGCCCTCTAAGGCTGGCCCTTTAAGACTGGCCCTTTAAGGCTGGCCCTTTAAGGCTGGCCCTTTAAGCTGGCCCCTTAAGGCTGGCCCTTTAAACTGGCCCTCTAAGGCTGGCCCTTTAAGCTGGCCCTCTAAGGCTGGCCCTTTAAGCTGGCCATCTAAGGCTGGCCCTTTAAGGCTGGCCCTTTAAGGCTGGCCCTTTAAGCTGGCCCCTTAAGGCTGGCCCTCTAAGGCTGGCCCTTTAAGCTGGCCCTTTAAGGCTGGCCCTTTAAGCTGGCCCTCTAAGGCTGGCCCTTTAAGGCTGGCCCTTTAAGGCTGGCCCTTTAAGCTGGCCCCTTAAGGCTGGCCCTCTAAGGCTGGCCCTTTAAGCTGGCCCTTTAAGGCTGGCCCTTTAAGCTGGCCCTTTAAGGCTGGCCCTTTAAGGCCGGCCCTTTAAACTGGCCCTTTAAGGCTGGCCCTTTAAGGCTGGCCCTTTAAGCTGGCCCTTTAAGGCTGGCCCTTTAAGGCTGGCCCTTTAAGGCTGGCCCTTTAAGGCTGGCCCTTTAAGGCTGGCCCTTTAAAGCTGGCCCTTTAAGCTGGCCCTCTAAGGCTGGCCCTTTAAGGCTGGCCCTTTAAGCTGGCCCTTTAAGGCTGGCCCTTTAAGGCTGTCCCTTTAAGCTGGCCCTTTAAGGCTGGCCCTTTAAGGCTGGCCCTTTAAGGCTGGCCCTTTAAGCTGGCCCCTTAAGGCTGGCCCTTTAAGCTGGCCCTCTAAGGCTGGCCCTTTAAGCTGGCCCTCTAAGGCTGGCCCTTTAAGGCTTGCCCTTTAAGGCTGGCCCTTTAAGCTGGCCCCTTAAGGCTGGCCCTTTAAGCTGGCCCTTTAAGGCTGGCCCTTTAAGGCTGGCCCTTTAAGCTGGCCCTTTAAGGCTGGCCCTTTAAGCTGGCCCTTTAAGGCTGGCCCTTTAAGGCTGGCCCTTTAAGGCTGGCCCTTTAAAGCTGGCCCTTTAAGCTGGCCCTCTAAGGCTGGCCCTTTAAGGCTGGCCCTTTAAGCTGGCCCTTTAAGGCTGGCCCTTTAAGGCTGGCCCTTTAAGCTGGCCCTTTAAGGCTGGCCCTTTAAGGCTGGCTCTTTAAGGCTGGCCCTTTAAGCTGGCCCCTTAAGGCTGGCCCTTTAAGCTGGCCCTCTAAGGCTGGCCCTTTAAGCTGGCCCTCTAAGGCTGGCCCTTTAAGGCTTGCCCTTTAAGGCTGGCCCTTTAAGCTGGCCCCTTAAGGCTGGCCCTTTAAGCTGGCCCTTTAAGGCTGGCCCTTTAAGGCTGGCCCTTTAAGGCTGGCCCTTTAAGCTGGCCCCTTAAGGCTGGCCATCTAAAGCTGGCCCTTTAAGCTGGCCCTTTAAGGCTGGCCCTTTAAGCTGGCCCTTTAAGGCTGGCCCTTTAAGCTGGCCCTTTAAGGCTGGCCCTCTAAGGCTGGCCCTTTAAGACTGGCCCTTTAAGGCTGGCCCTTTAAGGCTGGCCCTTTAAGCTGGCCCCTTAAGGCTGGCCCTTTAAGCTGGCCCTCTAAGGCTGGCCCTTTAAGCTGGCCCTCTAAGGCTGGCCCTTTAAGGCTGGCCCTTTAAGGCTTGCCCTTTAAGGCTGGCCCTTTAAGCTGGCCCTTTAAGGCTGGCCCTTTAAGCTGGCCCTTTAAGGCTGGCCCTTTAAGCTGGCCCTTTAAGGCTGGCCCTTTAAGCTGGCCCTTTAAGGCTGGCCCTTTAAGGCTGGCCCTTTGAGGCTGGCCCTTTAAGCTGGCCCCTTAAGGCTGGCCCTTTAAGCTGGCCCTCTAAGGCTGGCCCTTTAAGCTGGCCCTCTAAGGCTGGCCCTCTAAGGCTGGCCCTTTAAGGCTTGCCCTTTAAGGCTGGCCCTTTAAGCTGGCCCCTTAAGGCTGGCCCTTTAAGCTGGCCCTCTAAGGCTGGCCCTTTAAGCTGGCCCTTTAAGGCTGGCCCTTTAAGCTGGCCCTGTAAAGCTGGCCCTCTAAGGCTGGCCCTTTAAGCTGGCCCCTTAAGGCTGGCCCTTTAAGCTGGCCCTTTAAGGCTGGCCCTTTAAGGCTGGCCCTTTAAGCTGGCCCTTTAAAGCTGGCCCTTTAAGGCTGGCCCTTTAAGGCTGGCCCTTTAAGCTGGCCCCTTAAGGCTGGCCCTTTAAGCTGGCCCTCTAAGGCTGGCCCTTTAAGCTGGCCCTCTAAGGCTGGCCCTTTAAGGCTTGCCCTTTAAGGCTTGCCCTTTAAGCTGGCCCCTTAAGGCTGGCCCTTTAAGCTGGCCCTTTAAGGCTGGCCCTTTAAGGCTGGCCCTTTAAGGCTGGCCCTTTAAGGCTGGCCCTTTAAGGCTGGCCCTTTAAGCTGGCCCCTTAAGGCTGGCCATCTAAGGCTGGCCCTTTAAGGCTGGCCCTTTAAGGCTGGCCCTTTAAGCTGGCCCCTTAAGGCTGGCCCTTTAAGCTGGCCCCTTAAGGCTGGCCCTTTAAGCTGGTCCTCTAAGGCTGGCCCTTTAAGCTGGCCCTTTAAGGCTGGGCCTCTAAGGCTGGACCTCAAAGGCTGGCCCTTTAAGCTGGCCCTTTAAGGCTGGCCCTCTAAGGCTGGCCCTTTAAGGCTGGCCCTTTAAGGCTGGCCCTTTAAGGCTGGCCCTCTAAGGCTGGCCCTTTAAGGCTGGCCCTTTAAGGCTGGCCCTTTAAGCTGGCCCCCTAAGGCTGGCCATCTAAGGCTGGCCCTTTAAGCTGGCCCTTTAAGGCTGGCCCTTTAAGCTGGCCCTTTAAGGCTGGCCCTTTAAGCTGGCCCTTTAAGGCTGGCCCTCTAAGGCTGGCCCTTTAAGGCTGGCCCTTTAAGGCTGGCCCTTTAAGCTGGCCCCTTAAGGCTGGCCCTTTAAGCAGGCCCTCTAAGGCTGGCCCTTTAAGCTGGCCCTCTAAGGCTGGCCCTTTAAGGCTTGCCCTTTAAGGCTGGCCCTTTAAGCTGGCCCCTTAAGGCTGGCCCTTTAAGCTGGCCCTTTAAGGCTGGCCCTTTAAGGCTGGCCCTTTAAGCTGGCCCTTTAAAGCTGGCCCCCTAAGGCTGGCCCTTTAAGGCTGGCCCTTTAAGGCTGGCCCTTTAAGGCTGGCCCTCTAAGGCTGGCCCTTTAAGGCTGGCCCTTTAAGGCTGGCCCTTTAAGCTGGCCCCTTAAGGCTGGCCATCTAAGGCTGGCCCTTTAAGCTGGCCCTTTAAGGCTGGCCCTTTAAGCTGGCCCTTTAAGGCTGGCCCTTTAAGCTGGCCCTTTCAGGCTGGCCATCTAAGGCTGGCCCTTTAAGCTGGCCCTTTAAGGCTGGCCCTTTAAGGCTGGCCCTTTAAGGCTGGCCCTTTAAGCTGGCCCCTTAAGGTTGGCCCTTTAAGCAGGCCCTCTAAGGCTGGCCCTTTAAGCTGGCCCTCTAAGGCTGGCCCTTTAAGGCTTGCCCTTTAAGGCTGGCCCTTTAAGCTGGCCCCTTAAGGCTGGCCCTTTAAGCTGGCCCTTTAAGGCTGGCCCTTTAAGGCTGGCCCTTTAAGCTGGCCCTTTAAAGCTGGCCCTTTAAGGCTGGCCCTTTAAGGCTGGCCCTTTAAGCTGGCCCCTTAAGGCTGGCCCTTTAAGCTGGCCCTCTAAGGCTGGCCCTTTAAGCTGGCCCTCTAAGGCTGGCCCTTTAAGGCTTGCCCTTTAAGGCTGGCCCTTTAAGCTGGCCCCTTAAGGCTGGCCCCCTAAGGCTGGCCCTTTAAGGCTGGCCCTTTAAGGCTGGCCCTTTAAGGCTGGCCCTCTAAGGCTGGCCCTTTAAGGCTGGCCCTTTAAGGCTGGCCCTTTAAGCTGGCCCCTTAAGGCTGGCCATCTAAGGCTGGCCCTTTAAGCTGGCCCTTTAAGGCTGGCCCTTTAAGCTGGCCCTTTAAGGCTGGCCCTTTAAGCTGGCCCTTTAAGGCTGGCCCTCTAAGGCTGGCCCTTTAAGACTGGCCTTTTAAGGCTGGCCCTTTAAGGCTGGCCCTTTAAGCTGGCCCCTTAAGGCTGGCCCTTTAAGCTGGCCCTCTAAGGCTGGCCCTTTAAGCTGGCCCTCTAAGGCTGGCCCTTTAAGGCTGGCCCTTTAAGGCTTGCCCTTTAAGGCTGGCCCTTTAAGCTGGCCCCTTAAGGCTGGCCCTTTAAGCTGGCCCTCTAAGGCTGGCCCTTTAAGGCTGGCCCTCTAAGGCTGGCCCTTTAAGGCTGGCCCTTTAAGGCTGGCCCTTTAAGCTGGCCCCTTAAGGCTGGCCCTTTAAGCTGGCCCTCTAAGGCTGGCCCTTTAAGCTGGCCCTCTAAGGCTGGCCCTTTAAGGCTTGCCCTTTAAGGCTGGCCCTTTAAGCTGGCCTCTTAAGGCTGGCCCCCTAAGGCTGGCCCTTTAAGGCTGGCCCTTTAAGGCTGGCCCTTTAAGGCTGGCCCTCTAAGGCTGGCCCTTTAAGGCTGGCCCTTTAAGGCTGGCCCTTTAAGCTGGCCCCTTAAGGCTGGCCATCTAAGGCTGGCCCTTTAAGCTGGCCCTTTAAGGCTGGCCCTTTAAGCTGGCCCTTTAAGGCTGGCCCTTTAAGCTGGCCCTTTAAGGCTGGCCCTCTAAGGCTGGCCCTTTAAGACTGGCCTTTTAAGGCTGGCCCTTTAAGGCTGGCCCTTTAAGCTGGCCCCTTAAGGCTGGCCCTTTAAGCTGGCCCTCTAAGGCTGGCCCTTTAAGCTGGCCCTCTAAGGCTGGCCCTTTAAGGCTGGCCCTTTAAGGCTTGCCCTTTAAGGCTGGCCCTTTAAGCTGGCCCTTTAAGGCTGGCCATTTAAGCTGGCCCTTTAAGGCTGGCCCTTTAAGGCTGGCCCTTTAAGCTGGCCCTTTAAGGCTGGCCCTTTAAGCTGGCCCTTTAAGGCTGGCCCTTTAAGCTGGCCCCTTAAGGCTGGCCCTTTAAGCTGGCCCCTTAAGGCTGGCCCTTTAAGCTGGTCCTCTAAGGCTGGCCCTTTAAGCTGGCCCTTTAAGGCTGGGCCTCTAAGGCTGGACCTCAAAGGCTGGCCCTTTAAGCTGGCCCTTTAAGGCTGGCCCTCTAAGGCTGGCCCTTTAAGGCTGGCCCTTTAAGGCTGGCCCTTTAAGGCTGGCCCTCTAAGGCTGGCCCTTTAAGGCTGGCCCTTTAAGGCTGGCCCTTTAAGCTGGCCCCCTAAGGCTGGCCATCTAAGGCTGGCCCTTTAAGCTGGCCCTTTAAGGCTGGCCCTTTAAGCTGGCCCTTTAAGGCTGGCCCTTTAAGCTGGCCCTTTAAGGCTGGCCCTCTAAGGCTGGCCCTTTAAGGCTGGCCCTTTAAGGCTGGCCCTTTAAGCTGGCCCCTTAAGGCTGGCCCTTTAAGCAGGCCCTCTAAGGCTGGCCCTTTAAGCTGGCCCTCTAAGGCTGGCCCTTTAAGGCTTGCCCTTTAAGGCTGGCCCTTTAAGCTGGCCCCTTAAGGCTGGCCCTTTAAGCTGGCCCTTTAAGGCTGGCCCTTTAAGGCTGGCCCTTTAAGCTGGCCCTTTAAAGCTGGCCCCCTAAGGCTGGCCCTTTAAGGCTGGCCCTTTAAGGCTGGCCCTTTAAGGCTGGCCCTCTAAGGCTGGCCCTTTAAGGCTGGCCCTTTAAGGCTGGCCCTTTAAGCTGGCCCCTTAAGGCTGGCCATCTAAGGCTGGCCCTTTAAGCTGGCCCTTTAAGGCTGGCCCTTTAAGCTGGCCCTTTAAGGCTGGCCCTTTAAGCTGGCCCTTTCAGGCTGGCCATCTAAGGCTGGCCCTTTAAGCTGGCCCTTTAAGGCTGGCCCTTTAAGGCTGGCCCTTTAAGGCTGGCCCTTTAAGCTGGCCCCTTAAGGTTGGCCCTTTAAGCAGGCCCTCTAAGGCTGGCCCTTTAAGCTGGCCCTCTAAGGCTGGCCCTTTAAGGCTTGCCCTTTAAGGCTGGCCCTTTAAGCTGGCCCCTTAAGGCTGGCCCTTTAAGCTGGCCCTTTAAGGCTGGCCCTTTAAGGCTGGCCCTTTAAGCTGGCCCTTTAAAGCTGGCCCTTTAAGGCTGGCCCTTTAAGGCTGGCCCTTTAAGCTGGCCCCTTAAGGCTGGCCCTTTAAGCTGGCCCTCTAAGGCTGGCCCTTTAAGCTGGCCCTCTAAGGCTGGCCCTTTAAGGCTTGCCCTTTAAGGCTGGCCCTTTAAGCTGGCCCCTTAAGGCTGGCCCCCTAAGGCTGGCCCTTTAAGGCTGGCCCTTTAAGGCTGGCCCTTTAAGGCTGGCCCTCTAAGGCTGGCCCTTTAAGGCTGGCCCTTTAAGGCTGGCCCTTTAAGCTGGCCCCTTAAGGCTGGCCATCTAAGGCTGGCCCTTTAAGCTGGCCCTTTAAGGCTGGCCCTTTAAGCTGGCCCTTTAAGGCTGGCCCTTTAAGCTGGCCCTTTAAGGCTGGCCCTCTAAGGCTGGCCCTTTAAGACTGGCCTTTTAAGGCTGGCCCTTTAAGGCTGGCCCTTTAAGCTGGCCCCTTAAGGCTGGCCCTTTAAGCTGGCCCTCTAAGGCTGGCCCTTTAAGCTGGCCCTCTAAGGCTGGCCCTTTAAGGCTGGCCCTTTAAGGCTTGCCCTTTAAGGCTGGCCCTTTAAGCTGGCCCCTTAAGGCTGGCCCTTTAAGCTGGCCCTCTAAGGCTGGCCCTTTAAGGCTGGCCCTCTAAGGCTGGCCCTTTAAGGCTGGCCCTTTAAGGCTTGCCCTTTAAGGCTGGCCCTTTAAGCTGGCCCTTTAAGGCTGGCCATCTAAGGCTGGCCCTTTAAGCTGGCCCTTTAAGGCTGGCCCTTTAAGGCTGGCCCTTTAAGGCTGGCCCTTTAAGCTGGCCCCTTAAGGCTGGCCCTTTAAGCAGGCCCTCTAAGGCTGGCCCTTTAAGCTGGCCCTCTAAGGCTGGCCCTTTAAGGCTTGCCCTTTAAGGCTGGCCCTTTAAGCTGGCCCCTTAAGGCTGGCCCTTTAAGCTGGCCCTTTAAGGCTGGCCCTTTAAGGCTGGCCCTTTAAGCTGGCCCTTTAAAGCTGGCCCTTAAACGCTGGCCCTTTAAGGCTGGCCCTTTAAGCTGGCCCCTTAAGGCTGGCCCTTTAAGCTGGCCCTCTAAGGCTGGCCCTTTAAGCTGGCCCTCTAAGGCTGGCCCTTTAAGGCTTGCCCTTTAAGGCTGGCCCTTTAAGCTGGCCTCTCAAGGCTGGCCCCCTAAGGCTGGCCCTTTAAGGCTGGCCCTTTAAGGCTGGCCCTTTAAGGCTGGCCCTCTAAGGCTGGCCCTTTAAGGCTGGCCCTTTAAGGCTGGCCCTTTAAGCTGGCCCCTTAAGGCTGGCCATCTAAGGCTGGCCCTTTAAGCTGGCCCTTTAAGGCTGGCCCTTTAAGCTGGCCCTTTAAGGCTGGCCCTTTAAGCTGGCCCTTTAAGGCTGGCCCTCTAAGGCTGGCCCTTTAAGACTGGCCTTTTAAGGCTGGCCCTTTAAGGCTGGCCCTTTAAGCTGGCCCCTTAAGGCTGGCCCTTTAAGCTGGCCCTCTAAGGCTGGCCCTTTAAGCTGGCCCTCTAAGGCTGGCCCTTTAAGGCTGGCCCTTTAAGGCTTGCCCTTTAAGGCTGGCCCTTTAAGCTGGCCCTTTAAGGCTGGCCATTTAAGCTGGCCCTTTAAGGCTGGCCCTTTAAGGCTGGCCCTTTAAGCTGGCCCTTTAAGGCTGGCCCTTTAAGCTGGCCCTTTAAGGCTGGCCCTTTAAGGCTGGCCCTTTAAGGCTGGCTCTTTAAGCTGGCCCCTTAAGGCTGGCCCTTTAAGCTGGTCCTCTAAGGCTGGCCCTTTAAGCTGGCCCTTTAAGGCTGGGCCTCTAAGGCTGGACCTCAAAGGCTGGCCCTTTAAGCTGGCCCTTTAAGGCTGGCCCTCTAAGGCTGGCCCTTTAAGGCTGGCCCTTTAAGGCTGGCCCTTTAAGGCTGGCCCTCTAAGGCTGGCCCTTTAAGGCTGGCCCTTTAAGGCTGGCCCTTTAAGCTGGCCCCTTAAGGCTGGCCATCTAAGGCTGGCCCTTTAAGCTGGCCCTTTAAGGCTGGCCCTTTAAGCTGGCCCTTTAAGGCTGGCCCTTTAAGCTGGCCCTTTAAGGCTGGCCCTCTAAGGCTGGCCCTTTAAGGCTGGCCTTTTAAGGCTGGCCCTTTAAGGCTTGCCCTTTAAGGCAGGCCCTCTAAGGCTGGCCCTTTAAGGCTTGCCCTTTAAGGCTGGCCCTTTAAGCTGGCCCCTTAAGGCTGGCCCTTTAAGCTGGCCCTCTAAGGCTGGCCCTTTAAGCTGGCCCTCTAAGGCTGGCCTTTTAAGCTGGCCCTTTAAGGCTGGCCCTTTAAGCTGGCCCTCTAAGGCTGGCCCTTTAAGGCTGGCCCTTTAAGGCTGGCCCTTTAAGGCTGGCCCTTTAAGCTGGCCCCTTAGGGCTGGCCCTCTAAGGCTGGCCCTTTAAGCTGGCCCTTTAAGGCTGGCCCTTTAAGCTGGCCCTTTAAGGCTGGCCCTTTAAGCTGGCCCTTTAAAGCTGGCCCTTTAAGGCTGGCCCTTTAAGGCTGGCCCTTTAAGCTGGCCCCTTAAGGCTGGCCATCTAAGGCTGGCCCTTTAAGCTGGCCCTTTAAGGCTGGCCCTTTAAGGCTGGCCCTTTAAGCTGGCCCCTTAAGGCTGGCCCTCTAAGGCTGGCCCTTTAAGCTGGCCCTTTAAGGCTGGCCCTTTAAGCTGGCCCTTTAAGGCTGGCCCTTTAAGGCTGGCCCCCTAAGGCTGGCCCTTTAAGGCTGGCCCTTTAAGGCTGGCCCTTTAAGGCTGGCCCTCTAAGGCTGGCCCTTTAAGGCTGGCCCTTTAAGGCTGGCCCTTTAAGCTGGCCCCTTAAGGCTGGCCATCTAAGGCTGGCCCTTTAAGCTGGCCCTTTAAGGCTGGCCCTTTAAGATGGCCCTTTAAGGCTGGCCCTTTAAGCTGGCCCTTTAAGGCTGGCCCTCTAAGGCTGGCCCTTTAAGACTGGCCTTTTAAGGCTGGCCCTTTAAGGCTGGCCCTTTAAGCTGGCCCCTTAAGGCTGGCCCTTTAAGCTGGCCCTCTAAGGCTGGCCCTTTAAGCTGGCCCTCTAAGGCTGGCCCTTTAAGGCTGGCCCTTTAAGGCTTGCCCTTTAAGGCTGGCCCTTTAAGCTGGCCCTTTAAGGCTGGCCATTTAAGCTGGCCCTTTAAGGCTGGCCCTTTAAGGCTGGCCCTTTAAGCTGGCCCTTTAAGGCTGGCCCTTTAAGCTGGCCCTTTAAGGCTGGCCCTTTAAGGCTGGCCCTTTAAGGCTGGCTCTTTAAGCTGGCCCCTTAAGGCTGGCCCTTTAAGCTGGTCCTCTAAGGCTGGCCCTTTAAGCTGGCCCTTTAAGGCTGGGCCTCTAAGGCTGGACCTCAAAGGCTGGCCCTTTAAGCTGGCCCTTTAAGGCTGGCCCTCTAATGCTGGCCCTTTAAGGCTGGCCCTTTAAGCTGGCCCCTTAAGGCTGGCCATCTAAGGCTGGCCCTTTAAGCTGGCCCTTTAAGGCTGGCCCTTTAAGCTGGCCCTTTAAGGCTGGCCCTTTAAGCTGGCCCTTTAAGGCTGGCCCTCTAAGGCTGGCCCTTTAAGGCTGGCCCTTTAAGGCTGGCCCTTTAAGCTGGCCCCTTAAGGCTGGCCCTTTAAGCAGGCCCTCTAAGGCTGGCCCTTTAAGCTGGCCCTCTAAGGCTGGCCCTTTAAGGCTTGCCCTTTAAGGCTGGCCCTTTAAGCTGGCCCCTTAAGGCTGGCCCTTTAAGCTGGCCCTTTAAGGCTGTCCCTTTAAGGCTGGCCCTTTAAGCTGGCCCTTTAAAGCCGGCCCCCTAAGGCTGGCCCTTTAAGGCTGGCCCTTTAAGGCTGGCCCTTTAAGGCTGGCCCTCTAAGGCTGGCCCTTTAAGGCTGGCCCTTTAAGGCTGGCCCTTTAAGCTGGCCCCTTAAGGCTGGCCATCTAAGGCTGGCCCTTTAAGCTGGCCCTTTAAGGCTGGCCCTTTAAGCTGGCCCTTTAAGGCTGGCCCTTTAAGCTGGCCCTTTAAGGCTGGCCATCTAAGGCTGGCCCTTTAAGCTGGCCCTTTAAGGCTGGCCCTTTAAGGCTGGCCCTTTAAGCTGGCCCCTTAAGGCTGGCCCTTTAAGCAGGCCCTCTAAGGCTGGCCCTTTAAGCTGGCCCTATAAGGCTGGCCCTTTAAGGCTTGCCCTTTAAGGCTGGCCCTTTAAGCTGGCCCCTTAAGGCTGGCCCTTTAAGCTGGCCCTTTAAGGCTGGCCCTTTAATGCTGGCCCTTTAAGCTGGCCCTTTAAAGCTGGCCCTTTAAGGCTGGCCCTTTAAGGCTGGCCCTTTAAGCTGGCCCCTTAAGGCTGGCCCTTTAAGCTGGCCCTCTAAGGCTGGCCCTTTAAGCTGGCCCTCTAAGGCTGGCCCTTTAAGGCTTGCCCTTTAAGGCTGGCCCTTTAAGCTGGCCCCTTAAGGCTGGCCCCCTAAGGCTGGCCCTTTAAGGCTGGCCCTTTAAGGCTGGCCCTTTAAGGCTGGCCCTCTAAGGCTGGCCCTTTAAGGCTGGCCCTTTAAGGCTGGCCCTTTAAGCTGGCCCCTTAAGGCTGGCCATCTAAGGCTGGCCCTTTAAGCTGGCCCTTTAAGGCTGGCCCTTTAAGCTGGCCCTTTAAGGCTGGCCCTTTAAGCTGGCCCTTTAAGGCTGGCCCTCTAAGGCTGGCCCTTTAAGACTGGCCTTTTAAGGCTGGCCCTTTAAGGCTGGCCCTTTAAGCTGGCCCCTTAAGGCTGGCCCTTTAAGCTGGCCCTCTAAGGCTGGCCCTTTAAGCTGGCCCTCTAAGGCTGGCCCTTTAAGGCTGGCCCTTTAAGGCTTGCCCTTTAAGGCTGGCCCTTTAAGCTGGCCCTTTAAGGCTGGCCATTTAAGCTGGCCCTTTAAGGCTGGCCCTTTAAGGCTGGCCCTTTAAGGCTGGCCCTTTAAGCTGGCCCCTTAGGGCTGGCCCTCTAAGGCTGGCCCTTTAAGCTGGCCCTTTAAGGCTGGCCCTTTAAGCTGGCCCTTTAAGGCTGGCCCTTTAAGCTGGCCCTTTAAAGCTGGCCCTTTAAGGCCTGCCCTTTAAGGCTGGCCCTTTAAGCTGGCCCCTTAAGGCTGGCCATCTAAGGCTGGCCCTTTAAGCTGGCCCTTTAAGGCTGGCCCTTTAAGCTGGCCCTTTAAGGCTTGCCCTCTAAGGCTGGCCCTTTAAGACTGGCCCTTTAAGGCTGGCCCTTTAAGGCTGGCCCTTTAAGCTGGCCCCTTAAGGCTGGCCCTTTAAGCTGGCCCTCTAAGGCTGGCCCTTTAAGCTGGCCCTCTAAGGCTGGCCCTTTAAGCTGGCCATCTAAGGCTGGCCCTTTAAGGCTCGCCCTTTAAGGCTGGCCCTTTAAGGCTGGCCCTTTAAGCTGGCCCCTTAAGGCTGGCCCTCTAAGGCTGGCCCTTTAAGCTGGCCCTTTAAGGCTGGCCCTTTAAGCTGGCCCTCTAAGGCTGGCCCTTTAAGGCTGGCCCTTTAAGGCTGGCCCTTTAAGCTGGCCCCTTAAGGCTGGCCCTCTAAGGCTGGCCCTTTAAGCTGGCCCTTTAAGGCTGGCCCTTTAAGCTGGCCCTTTAAGGCTGGCCCTTTAAGGCCGGCCCTTTAAACTGGCCCTTTAAGGCTGGCCCTTTAAGGCTGGCCCTTTAAGCTGGCCCTTTAAGGCTGGCCCTTTAACCTGGCCCTTTAAGGCTGGCCCTTTAAGGCTGGCCCTTTAAGGCTGGCCCTTTAAAGCTGGCCTTTTAAGCTGGCCCTCTAAGGCTGGCCCTTTAAGGCTGGCCCTTTAAGCTGGCCCTTTAAGGCTGGCCCTTTAAGGCTGGCCCTTTAAGCTGGCCCTTTAAGGCTGGCCCTTTAAGGCTGGCCCTTTAAGGCTGGCCCTTTAAGCTGGCCCCTTAAGGCTGGCCCTTTAAGCTGGCCCTCTAAGGCTGGCCCTTTAAGCTGGCCCTCTAAGGCTGGCCCTTTAAGGCTTGCCCTTTAAGGCTGGCCCTTTAAGCTGGCCCCTTAAGGCTGGCCCTTTAAGCTGGCCGTTTAAGACTGGCCCTTTAAGGCTGGCCCTTTAAGGCTGGCCCTTTAAGGCTGGCCCTTTAAGCTGGCCCCTTAAGGCTGGCCATCTAAAGCTGGCCCTTTAAGCTGGCCCTTTAAGCTGGCCCTTTAAGGCTGGCCCTTTAAGCTGGCCCTTTAAGGCTGGCCCTTTAAGCTGGCCCTTTAAGGCTGGCCCTCTAAGGCTGGCCCTTTAAGACTGGCCCTTTAAGGCTGGCCCTTTAAGGCTGGCCCTTTAAGGCTGGCCCTTTAAGCTGGCCCCTTAAGGCTGGCCCTCTAAGGCTGGCCCTTTAAGCTGGCCCTTTAAGGCTGGCCCTTTAAGCTGGCCCTTTAAGGCTGGCCCTTTAAGGCCGGCCCTTTAAACTGGCCCTTTAAGGCTGGCCCTTTAAGGCTGGCCCTTTAAGCTGGCCCTTTAAGGCTGGCCCTTTAACCTGGCCCTTTAAGGCTGGCCCTTTAAGGCTGGCCCTTTAAGGCTGGCCCTTTAAAGCTGGCCCTTTAAGCTGGCCCTCTAAGGCTGGCCCTTTAAGGCTGGCCCTTTAAGCTGGCCCTTTAAGGCTGGCCCTTTAAGGCTGGCCCTTTAAGCTGGCCCTTTAAGGCTGGCCCTTTAAGGCTGGCCCTTTAAGGCTGGCCCTTTAAGCTGGCCCCTTAAGGCTGGCCCTTTAAGCTGGCCCTCTAAGGCTGGCCCTTTAAGCTGGCCCTCTAAGGCTGGCCCTTTAAGGCTTGCCCTTTAAGGCTGGCCCTTTAAGCTGGCCCCTTAAGGCTGGCCCTTTAAGCTGGCCGTTTAAGACTGGCCCTTTAAGGCTGGCCCTTTAAGGCTGGCCCTTTAAGGCTGGCCCTTTAAGCTGGCCCCTTAAGGCTGGCCATCTAAAGCTGGCCCTTTAAGCTGGCCCTTTAAGCTGGCCCTTTAAGGCTGGCCCTTTAAGCTGGCCCTTTAAGGCTGGCCCTTTAAGCTGGCCCTTTAAGGCTGGCCCTCTAAGGCTGGCCCTTTAAGACTGGCCCTTTAAGGCTGGCCCTTTAAGGCTGGCCCTTTAAGGCTGGCCCTTTAAGCTGGCCCTTTAAAGCTGGCCCTTTAAGGCTGGCCCTTTAAGGCTGGCCCTTTAAGCTGGCCCCTTAAGGCTGGCCCTTTTTAGCTGGCCCTCTAAGGCTGGCCCTTTAAGCTGGCCCTCTAAGGCTGGCCCTTTAAGGCTTGCCCTTTAAGGCTGGCCCTTTAAGCTGGCCCCTTAAGGCTGGCCCCCTAAGGCTGGCCCTTTAAGGCTGGCCCTTTAAGGCTGGCCCTTTAAGGCTGGCCCTCTAAGGCTGGCCCTTTAAGGCTGGCCCTTTAAGGCTGGCCCTTTAAGCTGGCCCCTTAAGGCTGGCCATCTAAGGCTGGCCCTTTAAGCTGGCCCTTTAAGGCTGGCCCTTTAAGCTGGCCCTTTAAGGCTGGCCCTTTAAGCTGGCCCTTTAAGGCTGGCCCTCTAAGGCTGGCCCTTTAAGACTGGCCTTTTAAGGCTGGCCCTTTAAGGCTGGCCCTTTAAGCTGGCCCCTTAAGGCTGGCCCTTTAAGCTGGCCCTCTAAGGCTGGCCCTTTAAGCTGGCCCTCTAAGGCTGGCCCTTTAAGGCTGGCCCTTTAAGGCTTGCCCTTTAAGGCTGGCCCTTTAAGCTGGCCCCTTAAGGCTGGCCCTTTAAGCTGGCCCTCTAAGGCTGGCCCTTTAAGCTGGCCCTCTAAGGCTGGCCCTTTAAGGCTGGCCCTTTAAGGCTTGCCCTTTAAGGCTGGCCCTTTAAGCTGGCCCTTTAAGGCTGGCCCTTTAAGCTGGCCCTTTAAGGCTGGCCATCTAAGGCTGGCCCTTTAAGCTGGCCCTTTAAGGCTGGCCCTTTAAGGCTGGCCCTTTAAGGCTGGCCCTTTAAGCTGGCCCCTTAAGGCTGGCCCTTTAAGCAGGCCCTCTAAGGCTGGCCCTTTAAGCTGGCCCTCTAAGGCTGGCCCTTTAAGGCTTGCCCTTTAAGGCTGGCCCTTTAAGCTGGCCCCTTAAGGCTGGCCCTTTAAGCTGGCCCTTTAAGGCTGGCCCTTTAAGGCTGGCCCTTTAAGCTGGCCCTTTAAAGCTGGCCCTTTAAGGCTGGCCCTTTAAGGCTGGCCCTTTAAGCTGGCCCCTTAAGGCTGGCCCTTTAAGCTGGCCCTCTAAGGCTGGCCTTTAAGCTGGCCCTCTAAGGCTGGCCCTTTAAGGCTTGCCCTTTAAGGCTGGCCCTTTAAGCTGGCCCCTTAAGGCTGGCCCCCTAAGGCTGGCCCTTTAAGGCTGGCCCTTTAAGGCTGGCCCTCTAAGGCTGGCCCTTTAAGGCTGGCCCTTTAAGGCTGGCCCTTTAAGCTGGCCCCTTAAGGCTGGCCCTTTAAGCTGGCCCTTTAAGGCTGGCCCTTTAAGCTGGCCCTTTAAGGCTGGCCCTTTAAGCTGGCCCTTTAAGGCTGGCCCTCTAAGGCTGGCCCTTTAAGACTGGCCTTTTAAGGCTGGCCCTTTAAGGCTGGCCCTTTAAGCTGGCCCCTTAAGGCTGGCCCTTTAAGCTGGCCCTCTAAGGCTGGCCCTTTAAGCTGGCCCTCTAAGGCTGGCCCTTTAAGGCTGGCCCTTTAAGGCTTGCCCTTTAAGGCTGGCCCTTTAAGCTGGCCCTTTAAGGCTGGCCATTTAAGCTGGCCCTTTAAGGCTGGCCCTTTAAGGCTGGCCCTTTAAGCTGGCCCTTTAAGGCTGGCCCTTTAAGCTGGCCCTTTAAGGCTGGCCCTTTAAGGCTGGCCCTTTAAGGCTGGCTCTTTAAGCTGGCCCCTTAAGGCTGGCCCTTTAAGCTGGTCCTCTAAGGCTGGCCCTTTAAGCTGGCCCTTTAAGGCTGGGCCTCTAAGGCTGGACCTCAAAGGCTGGCCCTTTAAGCTGGCCCTTTAAGGCTGGCCCTCTAAGGCTGGCCCTTTAAGGCTGGTCCTCTAAGGCTGGCCCTTTAAGCTGGCCCTTTAAGGCTGGGCCTCTAAGGCTGGACCTCAAAGGCTGGCCCTTTAAGCTGGCCCTTTAAGGCTGGCCCTCTAAGGCTGGCCCTTTAAGGCTGGCCCTTTAAGCTGGCCCCTTAAGGCTGGCCATCTAAGGCTGGCCCTTTAAGCTGGCCCTTTAAGGCTGGCCCTTTAAGCTGGCCCTTTAAGGCTGGCCCTTTAAGCTGGCCCTTTAAGGCTGGCCCTCTAAGGCTGGCCCTTTAAGGCTGGCCCTTTAAGGCTGGCCCTTTAAGCTGGCCCCTTAAGGCTGGCCCTTTAAGCAGGCCCTCTAAGGCTGGCCCTTTAAGCTGGCCCTCTAAGGCTGGCCCTTTAAGGCTTGCCCTTTAAGGCTGGCCCTTTAAGCTGGCCCTTTAAGGCTGGCCCTTTAAGCTGGCCCTTTAAGGCTGTCCCTTTAAGGCTGGCCCTTTAAGCTGGCCCTTTAAAGCTGGCCCCCTAAGGCTGGCCCTTTAAGGCTGGCCCTTTAAGGCTGGCCCTTTAAGGCTGGCCCTCTAAGGCTGGCCCTTTAAGGCTGGCCCTTTAAGGCTGGCCCTTTAAGCTGGCCCCTTAAGGCTGGCCATCTAAGGCTGGCCCTTTAAGCTGGCCCTTTAAGGCTGGCCCTTTAAGCTGGCCCTTTAAGGCTGGCCCTTTAAGCTGGCCCTTTAAGGCTGGCCATCTAAGGCTGGCCCTTTAAGCTGGCCCTTTAAGGCTGGCCCTTTAAGGCTGGCCCTTTAAGCTGGCCCCTTAAGGCTGGCCCTTTAAGCAGGCCCTCTAAGGCTGGCCCTTTAAGCTGGCCCTCTAAGGCTGGCCCTTTAAGGCTTGCCCTTTAAGGCTGGCCCTTTAAGCTGGCCCCTTAAGGCTGGCCCTTTAAGCTGGCCCTTTAAGGCTGGCCCTTTAATGCTGGCCCTTTAAGCTGGCCCTTTAAAGCTGGCCCTTTAAGGCTGGCCCTTTAAGGCTGGCCCTTTAAGCTGGCCCCTTAAGGCTGGCCCTTTAAGCTGGCCCTCTAAGGCTGGCCCTTTAAGCTGGCCCTCTAAGGCTGGCCCTTTAAGGCTTGCCCTTTAAGGCTGGCCCTTTAAGCTGGCCCCTTAAGGCTGGCCCCCTAAGGCTGGCCCTTTAAGGCTGGCCCTTTAAGGCTGGCCCTTTAAGGCTGGCCCTCTAAGGCTGGCCCTTTAAGGCTGGCCCTTTAAGGCTGGCCCTTTAAGCTGGCCCCTTAAGGCTGGCCATCTAAGGCTGGCCCTTTAAGCTGGCCCTTTAAGGCTGGCCCTTTAAGCTGGCCCTTTAAGGCTGGCCCTTTAAGCTGGCCCTTTAAGGCTGGCCCTCTAAGGCTGGCCCTTTAAGACTGGCCTTTTAAGGCTGGCCCTTTAAGGCTGGCCCTTTAAGCTGGCCCCTTAAGGCTGGCCCTTTAAGCTGGCCCTCTAAGGCTGGCCCTTTAAGCTGGCCCTCTAAGGCTGGCCCTTTAAGGCTGGCCCTTTAAGGCTTGCCCTTTAAGGCTGGCCCTTTAAGCTGGCCCTTTAAGGCTGGCCATTTAAGCTGGCCCTTTAAGGCTGGCCCTTTAAGGCTGGCCCTTTAAGCCTGGCCCTTTAAGCTGGCCCCTTAGGGCTGGCCCTCTAAGGCTGGCCCTTTAAGCTGGCCCTTTAAGGCTGGCCCTTTAAGCTGGCCCTTTAAGGCTGGCCCTTTAAGCTGGCCCTTTAAAGCTGGCCCTTTAAGGCTGGCCCTTTAAGGCTGGCCCTTTAAGCTGGCCCCTTAAGGCTGGCCATCTAAGGCTGGCCCTTTAAGCTGGCCCTTTAAGGCTGGCCCTTTAAGCTGGCCCTTTAAGGCTGGCCCTCTAAGGCTGGCCCTTTAAGACTGGCCCTTTAAGGCTGGCCCTTTAAGGCTGGCCCTTTAAGCTGGCCCCTTAAGGCTGGCCCTTTAAGCTGGCCCTCTAAGGCTGGCCCTTTAAGCTGGCCCTCTAAGGCTGGCCCTTTAAGCTGGCCATCTAAGGCTGGCCCTTTAAGGCTCGCCCTTTAAGGCTGGCCCTTTAAGGCTGGCCCTTTAAGCTGGCCCCTTAAGGCTGGCCCTCTAAGGCTGGCCCTTTAAGCTGGCCCTTTAAGGCTGGCCCTTTAAGCTGGCCCTCTAAGGCTGGCCCTTTAAGGCTGGCCCTTTAAGGCTGGCCCTTTAAGCTGGCCCCTTAAGGCTGGCCCTCTAAGGCTGGCCCTTTAAGCTGGCCCTTTAAGGCTGGCCCTTTAAGCTGGCCCTTTAAGGCTGGCCCTTTAAGGCCGGCCCTTTAAACTGGCCCTTTAAGGCTGGCCCTTTAAGGCTGGCCCTTTAAGCTGGCCCTTTAAGGCTGGCCCTTTAACCTGGCCCTTTAAGGCTGGCCCTTTAAGGCTGGCCCTTTAAGGCTGGCCCTTTAAAGCTGGCCCTTTAAGCTGGCCCTCTAAGGCTGGCCCTTTAAGGCTGGCCCTTTAAGCTGGCCCTTTAAGGCTGGCCCTTTAAGGCTGGCCCTTTAAGCTGGCCCTTTAAGGCTGGCCCTTTAAGGCTGGCCCTTTAAGGCTGGCCCTTTAAGCTGGCCCCTTAAGGCTGGCCCTTTAAGCTGGCCCTCTAAGGCTGGCCCTTTAAGCTGGCCCTCTAAGGCTGGCCCTTTAAGGCTTGCCCTTTAAGGCTGGCCCTTTAAGCTGGCCCCTTAAGGCTGGCCCTTTAAGCTGGCCGTTTAAGACTGGCCCTTTAAGGCTGGCCCTTTAAGGCTGGCCCTTTAAGGCTGGCCCTTTAAGCTGGCCCCTTAAGGCTGGCCATCTAAAGCTGGCCCTTTAAGCTGGCCCTTTAAGCTGGCCCTTTAAGGCTGGCCCTTTAAGCTGGCCCTTTAAGGCTGGCCCTTTAAGCTGGCCCTTTAAGGCTGGCCCTCTAAGGCTGGCCCTTTAAGACTGGCCCTTTAAGGCTGGCCCTTTAAGGCTGGCCCTTTAAGGCTGGCCCTTTAAGCTCGCCCTTTAAAGCTGGCCCTTTAAGGCTGGCCCTTTAAGGCTGGCCCTTTAAGCTGGCCCCTTAAGGCTGGCCCTTTTTAGCTGGCCCTCTAAGGCTGGCCCTTTAAGCTGGCCCTCTAAGGCTGGCCCTTTAAGGCTTGCCCTTTAAGGCTGGCCCTTTAAGCTGGCCCCTTAAGGCTGGCCCCCTAAGGCTGGCCCTTTAAGGCTGGCCCTTTAAGGCTGGCCCTTTAAGGCTGGCCCTCTAAGGCTGGCCCTTTAAGGCTGGCCCTTTAAGGCTGGCCCTTTAAGCTGGCCCCTTAAGGCTGGCCATCTAAGGCTGGCCCTTTAAGCTGGCCCTTTAAGGCTGGCCCTTTAAGCTGGCCCTTTAAGGCTGGCCCTTTAAGCTGGCCCTTTAAGGCTGGCCCACTAAGGCTGGCCCTTTAAGACTGGCCTTTTAAGGCTGGCCCTTTAAGGCTGGCCCTTTAAGCTGGCCCCTTAAGGCTGGCCCTTTAAGCTGGCCCTCTAAGGCTGGCCCTTTAAGCTGGCCCTCTAAGGCTGGCCCTTTAAGGCTGGCCCTTTAAGGCTTGCCCTTTAAGGCTGGCCCTTTAAGCTGGCCCCTTAAGGCTGGCCCTTTAAGCTGGCCCTCTAAGGCTGGCCCTTTAAGCTGGCCCTCTAAGGCTGGCCCTTTAAGGCTGGCCCTTTAAGGCTTGCCCTTTAAGGCTGGCCCTTTAAGCTGGCCCTTTAAGGCTGGCCCTTTAAGCTGGCCCTTTAAGGCTGGCCATCTAAGGCTGGCCCTTTAAGCTGGCCCTTTAAGGCTGGCCCTTTAAGGCTGGCCCTTTAAGGCTGGCCCTTTAAGCTGGCCCCTTAAGGCTGGCCCTTTAAGCAGGCCCTCTAAGGCTGGCCCTTTAAGCTGGCCCTCTAAGGCTGGCCCTTTAAGGCTTGCCCTTTAAGGCTGGCCCTTTAAGCTGGCCCCTTAAGGCTGGCCCTTTAAGCTGGCCCTTTAAGGCTGGCCCTTTAAGGCTGGCCCTTTAAGCTGGCCCTTTAAAGCTGGCCCTTTAAGGCTGGCCCTTTAAGGCTGGCCCTTTAAGCTGGCCCCTTAATGCTGGCCCTTTAAGCTGGCCCTCTAAGGCTGGCCTTTAAGCTGGCCCTCTAAGGCTGGCCCTTTAAGGCTTGCCCTTTAAGGCTGGCCCTTTAAGCTGGCCCCTTAAGGCTGGCCCCCTAAGGCTGGCCCTTTAAGGCTGGCCCTTTAAGGCTGGCCCTTTAAGGCTGGCCCTTTAAGGCTGGCCCTTTAAGCTGGCCCCTTAAGGCTGGCCCTTTAAGCAGGCCCTCTAAGGCTGGCCCTTTAAGCTGGCCCTCTAAGGCTGGCCCTTTAAGGCTTGCCCTTTAAGGCTGGCCGTTTAAGCTGGCCCCTTAAGGCTGGCCCTTTAAGCTGGCCCTTTAAGGCTGGCCCTTTAAGGCTGGCCCTTTAAGCTGGCCCTTTAAAGCTGGCCCCCGAAGGCTGGCCCTTTAAGGCTGGCCCTTTAAGGCTGGCCCTTTAAGGCTGGCCCTCTAAGGCTGGCCCTTTAAGGCTGGCCCTTTAAGGCTGGCCCTTTAAGGCTTGCCCTTTAAGGCTGGCCCTTTAAGCTGGCCCCTTAAGGCTGGCCCTTTAAGCTGGCCCTTTAAGGCTGGCCCTTTAAGGCTGGCCCTTTAAGCTGGCCCTTTAAAGCTGGCCCTTTAAGGCTGGCCCTTTAAGGCTGGCCCTTTAAGCTGGCCCTTTAAGGCTGGCCCTTTAAGACTGGCCTTTTAAGGCTGGCCCTTTAAGGCTGGCCCTTTAAGGCTGGCCCTTTAAGGCTGGCCCTCTAAGGCTGGCCCGTTAAGGCTGGCCCTTTAAGGCTGGCCCTTTAAGCTGGCCCCTTAAGGCTGGCCATCTAAGGCTGGCCCTTTAAGCTGGCCCTTTAAGGCTGGCCCTTTAAGCTGGCCCTTTAAGGCTGGCCCTTTAAGCTGGCCCTTTAAGGCTGGCCCTCTAAGGCTGGCCCTTTAAGACTGGCCTTTTAAGGCTGGCCCTTTAAGGCTGGCCCTTTAAGCTGGCCCCTTAAGGCTGGCCCTTTAAGCTGGCCCTCTAAGGCTGGCCCTTTAAGCTGGCCCTCTAAGGCTGGCCCTTTAAGGCTGGCCCTTTAAGGCTTGCCCTTTAAGGCTGGCCCTTTAAGCTGGCCCTTTAAGGCTGGCCATTTAAGCTGGCCCTTTAAGGCTGGCCCTTTAAGGCTGGCCCTTTAAGGCTGGCCCTTTAAGGCTGGCTCTTTAAGCTGGCCCCTTAAGGCTGGCCCTTTAAGCTGGCCCTCTAAGGCTGGCCCTTTAAGCTGGCCCTCTAAGGCTGGCCCTTTAAGGCTGGCCCTTTAAGGCTTGCCCTTTAAGGCTGGCCCTTTAAGCTGGCCCTTTAAGGCTGGCCCTTTAAGCTGGCCCTTTAAGGCTGGCCATCTAAGGCTGGCCCTTTAAGCTGGCCCTTTAAGGCTGGCCCTTTAAGGCTGGCCCTTTAAGCTGGCCCCTTAAGGCTGGCCCTTTAAGCAGGCCCTCTAAGGCTGGCCCTTTAAGCTGGCCCTCTAAGGCTGGCCCTTTAAGGCTTGCCCTTTAAGGCTGGCCCTTTAAGCTGGCCCCTTAAGGCTGGCCCTTTAAGCTGGCCCTTTAAGGCTGGCCCTTTAAGGCTGGCCCTTTAAGCTGGCCCTTTAAAGCTGGCCCTTTAAGGCTGGCCCTTTAAGGCTGGCCCTTTAAGCTGGCCCTCTAAGGCTGGCCCTTTAAGCTGGCCCTCTAAGGCTGGCCCTTTAAGGCTTGCCCTTTAAGGCTGGCCCTTTAAGCTGGCCCCTTAAGGCTGGCCCCCTAAGGCTGGCCCTTTAAGGCTGGCCCTTTAAGGCTGGCCCTTTAAGGCTGGCCCTCTAAGGCTGGCCCGTTAAGGCTGGCCCTTTAAGGCTGGCCCTTTAAGCTGGCCCCTTAAGGCTGGCCATCTAAGGCTGGCCCTTTAAGCTGGCCCTTTAAGGCTGGCCCTTTAAGCTGGCCCTTTAAGGCTGGCCCTTTAAGCTGGCCCTTTAAGGCTGGCCCTCTAAGGCTGGCCCTTTAAGACTGGCCTTTTAAGGCTGGCCCTTTAAGGCTGGCCCTTTAAGCTGGCCCCTTAAGGCTGGCCCTTTAAGCTGGCCCTCTAAGGCTGGCCCTTTAAGCTGGCCCTCTAAGGCTGGCCCTTTAAGGCTGGCCCTTTAAGGCTTGCCCTTTAAGGCTGGCCCTTTAAGCTGGCCCTTTAAGGCTGGCCATTTAAGCTGGCCCTTTAAGGCTGGCCCTTTAAGGCTGGCCCTTTAAGCTGGCCCTTTAAGGCTGGCCCTTTAAGCTGGCCCTTTAAGGCTGGCCCTTTAAGGCTGGCCCTTTAAGGCTGGCTCTTTAAGCTGGCCCCTTAAGGCTGGCCCTTTAAGCTGGTCCTCCAAGGCTGGCCCTTTAAGCTGGCCCTTTAAGGCTGGGCCTCTAAGGCTGGACCTCAAAGGCTGGCCCTTTAAGCTGGCCCTTTAAGGCTGGCCCTCTAAGGCTGGCCCTTTAAGGCTGGCCCTTTAAGCTGGCCCCTTAAGGCTGGCCATCTAAGGCTGGCCCTTTAAGCTGGCCCTTTAAGGCTGGCCCTTTAAGCTGGCCCTTTAAGGCTGGCCCTTTAAGCTGGCCCTTTAAGGCTGGCCCTCTAAGGCTGGCCCTTTAAGGCTGGCCCTTTAAGGCTGGCCCTTTAAGCTGGCCCCTTAAGGCTGGCCCTTTAAGCAGGCCCTCTAAGGCTGGCCCTTTAAGCTGGCCCTCTAAGGCTGGCCCTTTAAGGCTTGCCCTTTAAGGCTGGCCCTTTAAGCTGGCCCCTTAAGGCTGGCCCTTTAAGCTGGCCCTTTAAGGCTGGCCCTTTAAGGCTGGCCCTTTAAGCTGGCCCCTTAAGGCTGGCCATCTAAGGCTGGCCCTTTAAGCTGGCCCTTTAAGGCTGGCCCTTTAAGCTGGCCCTTTAAGGCTGGCCCTTTAAGCTGGCCCTTTAAGGCTGGCCATCTAAGGCTGGCCCTTTAAGCTGGCCCTTTAAGGCTGGCCCTTTAAGGCTGGCCCTTTAAGCTGGCCCCTTAAGGCTGGCCCTTTAAGCAGGCCCTCTAAGGCTGGACCTTTAAGCTGGCCCTCTAAGGCTGGCCCTTTAAGGCTTGCCCTTTAAGGCTGGCCCTTTAAGCTGGCCCCTTAAGGCTGGCCCTTTAAGCTGGCCCTTTAAGGCTGGCCCTTTAATGCTGGCCCTTTAAGCTGGCCCTTTAAAGCTGGCCCTTTAAGGCTGGCCCTTTAAGGCTGGCCCTTTAAGCTGGCCCCTTAAGGCTGGCCCTTTAAGCTGGCCCTCTAAGGCTGGCCCTTTAAGCTGGCCCTCTAAGGCTGGCCCTTTAAGGCTTGCCCTTTAAGGCTGGCCCTTTAAGCTGGCCCCTTAAGGCTGGCCCCCTAAGGCTGGCCCTTTAAGGCTGGCCCTTTAAGGCTGGCCCTTTAAGGCTGGCCCTCTAAGGCTGGCCCTTTAAGGCTGGCCCTTTAAGGCTGGCCCTTTAAGCTGGCCCCTTAAGGCTGGCCATCTAAGGCTGGCCCTTTAAGCTGGCCCTTTAAGGCTGGCCCTTTAAGCTGGCCCTTTAAGGCTGGCCCTTTAAGCTGGCCCTTTAAGGCTGGCCCTCTAAGGCTGGCCCTTTAAGACTGGCCTTTTAAGGCTGGCCCTTTAAGGCTGGCCCTTTAAGCTGGCCCCTTAAGGCTGGCCCTTTAAGCTGGCCCTCTAAGGCTGGCCCTTTAAGCTGGCCCTCTAAGGCTGGCCCTTTAAGGCTGGCCCTTTAAGGCTTGCCCTTTAAGGCTGGCCCTTTAAGCTGGCCCTTTAAGGCTGGCCATTTAAGCTGGCCCTTTAAGGCTGGCCCTTTAAGGCTGGCCCTTTAAGCTGGCCCTTTAAGGCTGGCCCTTTAAGCTGGCCCTTTAAGGCTGGCCCTTTAAGGCTGGCCCTTTAAGGCTGACTCTTTAAGCTGGCCCCTTAAGGCTGGCCCTTTAAGCTGGTCCTCTAAGGCTGGACCTCAAAGGCTGGCCCTTTAAGCTGGCCCTTTAAGGCTGGCCCTCTAAGGCTGGCCCTTTAAGGCTGGCCCTTTAAGGCTGGCCCTTTAAGGCTGGCCCTCTAAGGCTGGCCCTTTAAGGCTGGCCCTTTAAGGCTGGCCCTTTAAGCTGGCCCCTTAAGGCTGGCCATCTAAGGCTGGCCCTTTAAGCTGGCCCTTTAAGGCTGGCCCTTTAAGCTGGCCCTTTAAGGCTGGCCCTTTAAGCTGGCCCTTTAAGGCTGGCCCTCTAAGGCTGGCCCTTTAAGGCTGGCCTTTTAAGGCTGGCCCTTTAAGGCTTGCCCTTTAAGGCAGGCCCTCTAAGGCTGGCCCTTTAAGGCTTGCCCTTTAAGGCTGGCCCTTTAAGCTGGCCCCTTAAGGCTGGCCCTTTAAGCTGGCCCTCTAAGGCTGGCCCTTTAAGCTGGCCCTTTAAGGCTGGCCCTTTAAGCTGGCCCTCTAAGGCTGGCCTTTTAAGCTGGCCCTTTAAGGCTGGCCCTTTAAGCTGGCCCTCTAAGGCTGGCCCTTTAAGGCTGGCCCTTTAAGGCTGGCCCTTTAAGGCTGGCCCTTTAAGCTGGCCCCTTAGGGCTGACCCTCTAAGGCTGGCCCTTTAAGCTGGCCCTTTAAGGCTGGCCCTTTAAGCTGGCCCTTTAAGGCTGGCCCTTTAAGCTGGCCCTTTAAAGCTGGCCCTTTAAGGCTGGCCCTTTAAGGCTGGCCCTTTAAGCTGGCCCCTTAAGGCTGGCCATCTAAGGCTGGCCCTTTAAGCTGGCCCTTTAAGCTGGCCCCTTAAGGCTGGCCCTCTAAGGCTGGCCCTCTAAGGCTGGCCCTTTAAGGCTGGCCCTTTAAGCTGGCCCTTTAAGGCTGGCCCTTTAAGGCCGGCCCTTTAAACTGGCCCTTTAAGGCTGGCCCTTTAAGGCTGGCCCTTTAAGCTCGCCCTTTAAGGCTGGCCCTTTAACCTGGCCCTTTAAGGCTGGCCCTTTAAGGCTGGCCCTTTAAGGCTGGCCCTTTAAAGCTGGCCCTTTAAGCTGGCCCTCTAAGGCTGGCCCTTTAAGGCTGGCCCTTTAAGCTGGCCCTTTAAGGCTGGCCCTTTAAGGCTGGCCCTTTAAGCTGGCCCTTTAAGGCTGGCCCTTTAAGGCTGGCCCTTTAAGGCTGGCCCTTTAAGCTGGCCCCTTAAGGCTGGCCCTTTAAGCTGGCCCTCTAAGGCTGGCCCTTTAAGCTGGCCCTCTAAGGCTGGCCCTTTAAGGCTTGCCCTTTAAGGCTGGCCCTTTAAGCTGGCCCCTTAAGGCTGGCCCTTTAAGCTGGCCGTTTAAGGCTGGCCCTTTAAGGCTGGCCCTTTAAGGCTGGCCCTTTAAGGCTGGCCCTTTAAGCTGGCCCCTTAAGGCTGGCCATCTAAAGCTGGCCCTTTAAGCTGGCCCTTTAAGCTGGCCCTTTAAGGCTGGCCCTTTAAGCTGGCCCTTTAAGGCTGGCCCTTTAAGCTGGCCCTTTAAGGCTGGCCCTCTAAGGCTGGCCCTTTAAGACTGGCCCTTTAAGGCTGGCCCTTTAAGGCTGGCCCTTTAAGCTGGCCCCTTAAGGCTGGCCCTTTAAGCTGGCCCTCTAAGGCTGGCCCTTTAAGCTGGCCCTCTAAGGCTGGCCCTTTAAGGCTGGCCCTTTAAGGCTTGCCCTTTAAGGCTGGCCCTTTAAGCTGGCCCTTTAAGGCTGGCCCTTTAAGCTGGCCCTTTAAGGCTGGCCCTTTAAGGCTGGCCCTTTAAGCTGGCCCTTTAAGGCTGGCCCTTTAAGCTGGCCCTTTACGGCTGGCCCTTTAAGGCTGGCCCTTTGAGGCTGGCCCTTTAAGCTGGCCCCTTAAGGCTGGCCCTTTAAGCTGGCCCTCTAAGGCTGGCCCTTTAAACTGGCCCTCTAAGGCTGGCCCTCTAAGGCTGGCCCTTTAAGGCTTGCCCTTTAAGGCTGGCCCTTTAAGCTGGCCCCTTAAGGCTGGCCCTTTAAGCTGGCCCTCTAAGGCTGGCCCTTTAAGCTGGCCCTTTAAGGCTGGCCCTTTAAGCTGGCCCTGTAAAGCTGGCCCTCTAAGGCTGGCCCTTTAAGCTGGCCCTTTAAGGCTGGCCCTTTAAGCTGGCCCTCTAAGGCTGGCCCTTTAAGGCTGGCCCTTTAAGCTGGCCCCTTAAGGCTGGCCCTCTAAGGCTGGCCCTTTAAGCTGGCCCTATAAGGCTGGCCCTTTAAGCTGGCCCTTTAAGGCTGGCCCTTTAAGCTGGCCCTTTAAGGCTGGCCCTTTAAGGCTGGCCCTTTAAGGCTGGCCCCTTAAGGCTGGCCCTTTAAGCAGGCCCTCTAAGGCTGGCCCTTTAAGCTGGCCCTCTAAGGCTGGCCCTTTAAGGCTTGCCCTTTAAGGCTGGCCCTTTAAGCTGGCCCCTTAAGGCTGGCCCTTTAAGCTGGCCCTTTAAGGCTGGCCCTTTAAGGCTGGCCCTTTAAGCTGGCCCTTTAAAGCTGGCCCTTTAAGGCTGGCCCTTTAAGGCTGGCCCTCTAAGGCTGGCCCTTTAAGGCTGGCCCTTTAAGCTGGCCCCTTAAGGCTGGCCCTCTAAGGCTGGCCCTTTAAGCTGGCCCTTTAAGGCTGGCCCTTTAAGCTGGCCCTTTAAGGCTGGCCCTTTAAGGCTGGCCCTTTAAGGCTGGCCCTTTAAGGCTGGCCCTTTAAGGCTGGCCCTTTAAGCTGGCCCCTTAAGGCTGGCCATATAAGGCTGGCCCTTTAAGCTGGCCCTTTAAGGCTGGCCCTTTAAGCTGGCCCTTTAAGGCTGGCCCTTTAAGGCTGGCCCTTTAAGGCTGGCCCTTTAAGGCTGGCCCTTTAAGCTGGCCCTTTAAAGCTGGCCCTTTAAGGCTGGCCCTTTAAGGCTGGCCCTTTAAGGCTGGCCCTTTAAGGCTGGCCCTTTAAGCTGGCCCCTAAGGCTGGCCCTCTAAGGCTGGCCCTTTAAGGCTGGCCCTTTAAGCTGGCCCCTTAAGGCTGGCCCTCTAAGGCTGGCCCTTTAAGCTGGCCCTTTAAGGCTGGCCCTTTAAGCTGGCCCTTTAAGGCTGGCCCTTTAAGGCTGGCCCTTTAAGGCTGGCCCTTTAAGGCTGGCCCTTTAAGGCTGGCCCTTTAAGCTGGCCCCTTAAGGCTGGCCATCTAAGGCTGGCCCTTTAAGCTGGCCCTTTAAGGCTGGCCCTTTAAGCTGGCCCTTTAAGGCTGGCCCTTTAAGCTGGCCCTTTAAGGCTGGTCCTCTAAGGCTGGCCCTTTAAGACTGGCCTTTTAAGGCTGGCCCTTTAAGGCTGGCCCTTTAAGCTGGCCCCTTAAGGCTGGCCCTTTAAGCTGGCCCTCTAAGGCTGGCCCTTTAAGCTGGCCCTCTAAGGCTGGCCCTTTAAGGCTGGCCCTTTAAGGCTTGCCCTTTAAGGCAGGCCCTCTAAGGCTGGCCCTTTAAGGCTTGCCCTTTAAGGCTGGCCCTTTAAGCTGGCCCCTTAAGGCTGGCCCTTTAAGCTGGCCCTCTAAGGCTGGCCCTTTAAGCTGGCCCTTTAAGGCTGGCCCTTTAAGCTGGCCCTGTAAAGCTGGCCCTCTAAGGCTGGCCTTTTAAGCTGGCCCTTTAAGGCTGGCCCTTTAAGCTGGCCCTCTAAGGCTGGCCCTTTAAGGCTGGCCCTTTAAGGCTGGCCCTTTAAGCTGGCCCCTTAGGGCTGGCCCTCTAAGGCTGGCCCTTTAAGCTGGCCCTTTAAGGCTGGCCCTGTAAGCTGGCCCTTTAAGGCTGGCCCTTTAAGGCTGGCCCTTTAAGCTGGCCCCTTAAGGCTGGCCCTTTAAGCTGGCCCTATAAGGCTGGCCCTTTAAGCTGGCCCTTTAAGGCTGGCCCTTTAAGCTGGCCCTTTAAGGCTGGCCCTTTAAGGCTGGCCCTTTAAGGCTGGCCCTTTAAGGCTGGCCCTTTAAGGCTGGCCCTTTAAGCTGGCCCCTTAAGGCTGGCCATCTAAGGCTGGCCCTTTAAGCTGGCCCTTTAAGGCTGGCCCTTTAAGCTGGCCCTTTAAGGCTGGCCCTTTAAGCTGGCCCTTTAAGGCTGGTCCTCTAAGGCTGGCCCTTTAAGACTGGCCTTTTAAGGCTGGCCCTTTAAGGCTGGCCCTTTAAGCTGGCCCCTTAAGGCTGGCCCTTTAAGCTGGCCCTCTAAGGCTGGCCCTTTAAGCTGGCCCTCTAAGGCTGGCCCTTTAAGGCTGGCCCTTTAAGGCTTGCCCTTTAAGGCAGGCCCTCTAAGGCTGGCCCTTTAAGGCTGGCCCTTTAAGGCTGGCCCTTTAAGGCTGGCCCTTTAAGCTGGCCCTTTAAGGCTGGCCCTTTAAGGCTGGCCCTTTAAGCTGGCCCCTTAAGGCTGGCCATCTAAGGCTGGCCCTTTAAGCTGGCCCTTTAAGGCTGGCCCTTTAAGCTGGCCCTTTAAGGCTGGCCCTTTAAGCTGGCCCTTTAAGGCTGGTCCTCTAAGGCTGGCCCTTTAAGACTGGCCTTTTAAGGCTGGCCCTTTAAGGCTGGCCCTTTAAGGCTGGCCCTTTAAGGCTGGCCCTTTAAGGCTGGCCCTTTAAGGCTGGCCCTTTAAGGCTGGCCCTTTAAGCTGGCCCTTTAAGGCTGGCCCTTTAAGGCTGGCCCTTTAAGCTGGCCCCTTAAGGCTGGCCATCTAAGGCTGGCCCTTTAAGCTGGCCCTTTAAGGCTGGCCCTTTAAGCTGGCCCTTTAAGGCTGGCCCTTTAAGCTGGCCCTTTAAGGCTGGTCCTCTAAGGCTGGCCCTTTAAGACTGGCCCCTTAAGGCTTGCCCTTTAAGGCAGGCCCTCTAAGGCTGGCCCTTTAAGGCTTGCCCTTTAAGGCTGGCCCTTTAAGCTGGCCCCTTAAGGCTGGCCCTCTAAGGCTGGCCCTTTAAGCTGGCCCTTTAAGGCTGGCCCTTTAAGCTGGCCCTGTAAAGCTGGCCCTCTAAGGCTGGCCTTTTAAGGTGGCCCTTTAAGGCTGGCCCTTTAAGCTGGCCCTCTAAGGCTGGCCCTTTAAGGCTGGCCCTTTAAGGCTGGCCCTTTAAGCTGGCCCGTTAAGGCTGGCCCTTTAAGGCTGGCCCTTTAAGCTGGCCCCTTAAGGCTGGCCATCTAAGGCTGGCCCTTTAAGCTGGCCCTTTAAGGCTGGCCCTTTAAGCTGGCCCTTTAAGGCTGGCCCTTTAAGCTGGCCCTTTAAGGCTGGCCCTCTAAGGCTGGCCCTTTAAGACTGGCCTTTTAAGGCTGGCCCTTTAAGGCTGGCCCTTTAAGCTGGCCCCTTAAGGCTGGCCCTTTAAGCTGGCCCTCTAAGGCTGGCCCTTTAAGCTGGCCCTCTAAGGCTGGCCCTTTAAGGCTGGCCCTTTAAGGCTTGCCCTTTAAGGCTGGCCCTTTAAGCTGGCCCTTTAAGGCTGGCCATTTAAGCTGGCCATTTAAGGCTGGCCCTTTAAGGCTGGCCCTTTAAGCTGGCCCTTTAAGGCTGGCCCTTTAAGCTGGCCCTTTAAGGCTGGCCCTTTAAGGCTGGCCCTTTAAGGCTGGCTCTTTAAGCTGGCCCCTTAAGGCTGGCCCTTTAAGCTGGTCCTCTAAGGCTGGCCCTTTAAGCTGGCCCTTTAAGGCTGGGCCTCTAAGGCTGGACCTCAAAGGCTGGCCCTTTAAGCTGGCCCTTTAAGGCTGGCCCTCTAAGGCTGGCCCTTTAAGGCTGGCCCTTTAAGCTGGCCCCTTAAGGCTGGCCATCTAAGGCTGGCCCTTTAAGCTGGCCCTTTAAGGCTTGCCCTTTAAGGCAGGCCCTCTAAGGCTGGCCCTTTAAGGCTTGCCCTTTAAGGCTGGCCCTTTAAGCTGGCCCCTTAAGGCTGGCCCTCTAAGGCTGGCCCTTTAAGCTGGCCCTTTAAGGCTGGCCCTTTAAGCTGGCCCTGTAAAGCTGGCCCTCTAAGGCTGGCATTTTAAGCTGGCCCTTTAAGGCTGGCCCTTTAAGCTGGCCCTCTAAGGCTGGCCCTTTAAGGCTGGCCCTTTAAGGCTGGCCCTTTAAGCTGGCCCGTTAAGGCTGGCCCTTTAAGGCTGGCCCTTTAAGCTGGCCCCTTAAGGCTGGCCATCTAAGGCTGGCCCTTTAAGCTGGCCCTTTAAGGCTGGCCCTTTAAGCTGGCCCTTTAAGGCTGGCCCTTTAAGCTGGCCCTTTAAGGCTGGCCCTCTAAGGCTGGCCCTTTAAGACTGGCCTTTTAAGGCTGGCCCTTTAAGGCTGGCCCTTTAAGCTGGCCCCTTAAGGCTGGCCCTTTAAGCTGGCCCTCTAAGGCTGGCCCTTTAAGCTGGCCCTCTAAGGCTGGCCCTTTAAGGCTGGCCCTTTAAGGCTTGCCCTTTAAGGCTGGCCCTTTAAGCTGGCCCTTTAAGGCTGGCCATTTAAGCTGGCCCTTTAAGGCTGGCCCTTTAAGGCTGGCCCTTTAAGCTGGCCCTTTAAGGCTGGCCCTTTAAGCTGGCCCTTTAAGGCTGGCCCTTTAAGCTGGCCCTTTAAGGCTGGTCCTCTAAGGCTGGCCCTTTAAGACTGGCCTTTTAAGGCTGGCCCTTTAAGGCTGGCCCTTTAAGGCTGGCCCTTTAAGGCTGGCCCTTTAAGGCTGGCCCTTTAAGGCTGGCCCTTTAAGGCTGGCCCTTTAAGCTGGCCCTTTAAGGCTGGCCCTTTAAGGCTGGCCCTTTAAGCTGGCCCCTTAAGGCTGGCCATCTAAGGCTGGCCCTTTAAGCTGGCCCTTTAAGGCTGGCCCTTTAAGCTGGCCCTTTAAGGCTGGCCCTTTAAGCTGGCCCTTTAAGGCTGGTCCTCTAAGGCTGGCCCTTTAAGACTGGCCCCTTAAGGCTTGCCCTTTAAGGCAGGCCCTCTAAGGCTGGCCCTTTAAGGCTTGCCCTTTAAGGCTGGCCCTTTAAGCTGGCCCCTTAAGGCTGGCCCTCTAAGGCTGGCCCTTTAAGCTGGCCCTTTAAGGCTGGCCCTTTAAGCTGGCCCTGTAAAGCTGGCCCTCTAAGGCTGGCCTTTTAAGCTGGCCCTTTAAGGCTGGCCCTTTAAGCTGGCCCTCTAAGGCTGGCCATTTAAGGCTGGCCCTTTAAGGCTGGCCCTTTAAGCTGGCCCGTTAAGGCTGGCCCTTTAAGGCTGGCCCTTTAAGCTGGCCCCTTAAGGCTGGCCATCTAAGGCTGGCCCTTTAAGCTGGCCCTTTAAGGCTGGCCCTTTAAGCTGGCCCTTTAAGGCTGGCCCTTTAAGCTGGCCCTTTAAGGCTGGCCCTCTAAGGCTGGCCCTTTAAGACTGGCCTTTTAAGGCTGGCCCTTTAAGGCTGGCCCTTTAAGCTGGCCCCTTAAGGCTGGCCCTTTAAGCTGGCCCTCTAAGGCTGGCCCTTTAAGCTGGCCCTCTAAGGCTGGCCCTTTAAGGCTGGCCCTTTAAGGCTTGCCCTTTAAGGCTGGCCCTTTAAGCTGGCCCTTTAAGGCTGGCCATTTAAGCTGGCCATTTAAGGCTGGCCCTTTAAGGCTGGCCCTTTAAGCTGGCCCTTTAAGGCTGGCCCTTTAAGCTGGCCCTTTAAGGCTGGCCCTTTAAGGCTGGCCCTTTAAGGCTGGCTCTTTAAGCTGGCCCCTTAAGGCTGGCCCTTTAAGCTGGTCCTCTAAGGCTGGCCCTTTAAGCTGGCCCTTTAAGGCTGGGCCTCTAAGGCTGGACCTCAAAGGCTGGCCCTTTAAGCTGGCCCTTTAAGGCTGGCCCTCTAAGGCTGGCCCTTTAAGGCTGGCCCTTTAAGCTGGCCCCTTAAGGCTGGCCATCTAAGGCTGGCCCTTTAAGCTGGCCCTTTAAGGCTTGCCCTTTAAGGCAGGCCCTCTAAGGCTGGCCCTTTAAGGCTTGCCCTTTAAGGCTGGCCCTTTAAGCTGGCCCCTTAAGGCTGGCCCTCTAAGGCTGGCCCTTTAAGCTGGCCCTTTAAGGCTGGCCCTTTAAGCTGGCCCTGTAAAGCTGGCCCTCTAAGGCTGGCCTTTTAAGCTGGCCCTTTAAGGCTGGCCCTTTAAGCTGGCCCTCTAAGGCTGGCCCTTTAAGGCTGGCCCTTTAAGGCTGGCCCTTTAAGCTGGCCCGTTAAGGCTGGCCCTTTAAGGCTGGCCCTTTAAGCTGGCCCCTTAAGGCTGGCCATCTAAGGCTGGCCCTTTAAGCTGGCCCTTTAAGGCTGGCCCTTTAAGCTGGCCCTTTAAGGCTGGCCCTTTAAGCTGGCCCTTTAAGGCTGGCCCTCTAAGGCTGGCCCTTTAAGACTGGCCTTTTAAGGCTGGCCCTTTAAGGCTGGCCCTTTAAGCTGGCCCCTTAAGGCTGGCCCTTTAAGCTGGCCCTCTAAGGCTGGCCCTTTAAGCTGGCCCTCTAAGGCTGGCCCTTTAAGGCTGGCCCTTTAAGGCTTGCCCTTTAAGGCTGGCCCTTTAAGCTGGCCCTTTAAGGCTGGCCATTTAAGCTGGCCCTTTAAGGCTGGCCCTTTAAGGCTGGCCCTTTAAGCTGGCCCTTTAAGGCTGGCCCTTTAAGCTGGCCCTTTAAGGCTGGCCCTTTAAGGCTGGCCCTTTAAGGCTGGCTCTTTAAGCTGGCCCCTTAAGGCTGGCCCTTTAAGCTGGTCCTCTAAGGCTGGCCCTTTAAGCTGGCCCTTTAAGGCTGGGCCTCTAAGGCTGGACCTCAAAGGCTGGCCCTTTAAGCTGGCCCTTTAAGGCTGGCCCTCTAAGGCTGGCCCTTTAAGGCTGGCCCTTTAAGCTGGCCCCTTAAGGCTGGCCATCTAAGGCTGGCCCTTTAAGCTGGCCCTTTAAGGCTGGCCCTTTAAGCTGGCCCTTTAAGGCTGGCCCTTTAAGCTGGCCCTTTAAGGCTGGCCCTCTAAGGCTGGCCCTTTAAGGCTGGCCCTTTAAGGCTGGCCCTTTAAGCTGGCCCCTTAAGGCTGGCCCTTTAAGCAGGCCCTCTAAGGCTGGCCCTTTAAGCTGGCCCTCTAAGGCTGGCCCTTTAAGGCTTGCCCTTTAAGGCTGGCCCTTTAAGCTGGCCCCTTAAGGCTGGCCCTTTAAGCTGGCCCTTTAAGGCTGTCCCTTTAAGGCTGGCCCTTTAAGCTGGCCCTTTAAAGCTGGCCACCTAAGGCTGGCCCTTTAAGGCTGGCCCTTTAAGGCTGGCCCTTTAAGGCTGGCCCTCTAAGGCTGGCCCTTTAAGGCTGGCCCTTTAAGGCTGGCCCTTTAAGCTGGCCCCTTAAGGCTGGCCATCTAAGGCTGGCCCTTTAAGCTGGCCCTTTAAGGCTGGCCCTTTAAGCTGGCCCTTTAAGGCTGGCCCTTTAAGCTGGCCCTTTAAGGCTGGCCATCTAAGGCTGGCCCTTTAAGCTGGCCCTTTAAGGCTGGCCCTTTAAGGCTGGCCCTTTAAGCTGGCCCCTTAAGGCTGGCCCTTTAAGCAGGCCCTCTAAGGCTGGCCCTTTAAGCTGGCCCTCTAAGGCTGGCCCTTTAAGGCTTGCCCTTTAAGGCTGGCCCTTTAAGCTGGCCCCTTAAGGCTGGCCCTTTAAGCTGGCCCTTTAAGGCTGGCCCTTTAATGCTGGCCCTTTAAGCTGGCCCTTTAAAGCTGGCCCTTTAAGGCTGGCCCTTTAAGGCTGGCCCTTTAAGCTGGCCCCTTAAGGCTGGCCCTTTAAGCTGGCCCTCTAAGGCTGGCCCTTTAAGCTGGCCCTCTAAGGCTGGCCCTTTAAGGCTTGCCCTTTAAGGCTGGCCCTTTAAGCTGGCCCCTTAAGGCTGGCCCCCTAAGGCTGGCCCTTTAAGGCTGGCCCTTTAAGGCTGGCCCTTTAAGGCTGGCCCTCTAAGGCTGGCCCTTTAAGGCTGGCCCTTTAAGGCTGGCCCTTTAAGCTGGCCCCTTAAGGCTGGCCATCTAAGGCTGGCCCTTTAAGCTGGCCCTTTAAGGCTGGCCCTTTAAGCTGGCCCTTTAAGGCTGGCCCTTTAAGCTGGCCCTTTAAGGCTGGCCCTCTAAGGCTGGCCCTTTAAGACTGGCCTTTTAAGGCTGGCCCTTTAAGGCTGGCCCTTTAAGCTGGCCCCTTAAGGCTGGCCCTTTAAGCTGGCCCTCTAAGGCTGGCCCTTTAAGCTGGCCCTCTAAGGCTGGCCCTTTAAGGCTGGCCCTTTAAGGCTTGCCCTTTAAGGCTGGCCCTTTAAGCTGGCCCTTTAAGGCTGGCCATTTAAGCTGGCCCTTTAAGGCTGGCCCTTTAAGGCTGGCCCTTTAAGCTGGCCCTTTAAGGCTGGCCCTTTAAGCTGGCCCTTTAAGGCTGGCCCTTTAAGGCTGGCCCTTTAAGGCTGGCTCTTTAAGCTGGCCCCTTAAGGCTGGCCCTTTAAGCTGGTCCTCTAAGGCTGGACCTCAAAGGCTGGCCCTTTAAGCTGGCCCTTTAAGGCTGGCCCTCTAAGGCTGGCCCTTTAAGGCTGGCCCTTTAAGGCTGGCCCTTTAAGGCTGGCCCTCTAAGGCTGGCCCTTTAAGGCTGGCCCTTTAAGGCTGGCCCTTTAAGCTGGCCCCTTAAGGCTGGCCATCTAAGGCTGGCCCTTTAAGCTGGCCCTTTAAGGCTGGCCCTTTAAGCTGGCCCTTTAAGGCTGGCCCTCTAAGGCTGGCCCTTTAAGGCTGGCCTTTTAAGGCTGGCCCTTTAAGGCTTGCCCTTTAAGGCAGGCCCTCTAAGGCTGGCCCTTTAAGGCTTGCCCTTTAAGGCTGGCCCTTTAAGCTGGCCCCTTAAGGCTGGCCCTTTAAGCTGGCCCTCTAAGGCTGGCCCTTTAAGCTGGCCCTTTAAGGCTGGCCCTTTAAGCTGGCCCTCTAAGGCTGGCCTTTTAAGCTGGCCCTTTAAGGCTGGCCCTTTAAGCTGGCCCTCTAAGGCTGGCCCTTTAAGGCTGGCCCTTTAAGGCTGGCCCTTTAAGGCTGGCCCTTTAAGCTGGCCCCTTAGGGCTGACCCTCTAAGGCTGGCCCTTTAAGCTGGCCCTTTAAGGCTGGCCCTTTAAGCTGGCCCTTTAAGGCTGGCCCTTTAAGCTGGCCCTTTAAAGCTGGCCCTTTAAGGCTGGCCCTTTAAGGCTGGCCCTTTAAGCTGGCCCCTTAAGGCTGGCCATCTAAGGCTGGCCCTTTAAGCTGGCCCTTTAAGGCTGGCCCTTTAAGCTGGCCCTTTAAGGCTGGCCCTCTAAGGCTGGCCCTTTAAGACTGGCCCTTTAAGGCTGGCCCTTTAAGGCTGGCCCTTTAAGCTGGCCCCTTAAGGCTGGCCCTTTAAGCTGGCCCTCTAAGGCTGGCCCTTTAAGCTGGCCCTCTAAGGCTGGCCCTTTAAGCTGGCCATCTAAGGCTGGCCCTTTAAGGCTGGCCCTTTAAGGCTGGCCCTTTAAGGCTGGCCCTTTAAGCTGGCCCCTTAAGGCTGGCCCTCTAAGGCTGGCCCTTTAAGCTGGCCCTTTAAGGCTGGCCCTTTAAGCTGGCCCTCTAAGGCTGGCCCTTTAAGGCTGGCCCTTTAAGGCTGGCCCTTTAAGCTGGCCCCTTAAGGCTGGCCCTCTAAGGCTGGCCCTTTAAGCTGGCCCTTTAAGGCTGGCCCTTTAAGCTGGCCCTTTAAGGCTGGCCCTTTAAGGCCGGCCCTTTAAACTGGCCCTTTAAGGCTGGCCCTTTAAGGCTGGCCCTTTAAGCTGGCCCTTTAAGGCTGGCCCTTTAACCTGGCCCTTTAAGGCTGGCCCTTTAAGGCTGGCCCTTTAAGGCTGGCCCTTTAAAGCTGGCCCTTTAAGCTGGCCCTCTAAGGCTGGCCCTTTAAGGCTGGCCCTTTAAGGCTGGCCCTCTAAGGCTGGCCCTTTAAGGCTGGCCCTTTAAGGCTGGCCCTTTAAGCTGGCCCCTTAAGGCTGGCCATCTAAGGCTGGCCCTTTAAGCTGGCCCTTTAAGGCTGGCCCTTTAAGCTGGCCCTTTAAGGCTGGCCCTTTAAGCTGGCCCTTTAAGGCTGGCCATCTAAGGCTGGCCCTTTAAGCTGGCCCTTTAAGGCTGGCCCTTTAAGGCTGGCCCTTTAAGCTGGCCCCTTAAGGCTGGCCCTTTAAGCAGGCCCTCTAAGGCTGGCCCTTTAAGCTGGCCCTCTAAGGCTGGCCCTTTAAGGCTTGCCCTTTAAGGCTGGCCCTTTAAGCTGGCCCCTTAAGGCTGGCCCTTTAAGCTGGCCCTTTAAGGCTGGCCCTTTAAGGCTTGCCCTTTAAGGCTGGCCCTTTAAGCTGGCCCCTTAAGGCTGGCCCCCTAAGGCTGGCCCTTTAAGGCTGGCCCTTTAAGGCTGGCCCTTTAAGGCTGGCCCTCTAAGGCTGGCCCTTTAAGACTGGCCTTTTAAGGCTGGCCCTTTAAGGCTGGCCCTTTAAGCTGGCCCCTTAAGGCTGGCCCTTTAAGCTGGCCCTCTAAGGCTGGCCCTTTAAGCTGGCCCTCTAAGGCTGGCCCTTTAAGGCTGGCCCTTTAAGGCTTGCCCTTTAAGGCTGGCCCTTTAAGCTGGCCCTTTAAGGCTGGCCATTTAAGCTGGCCCTTTAAGGCTGGCCCTTTAAGGCTGGCCCTTTAAGCTGGCCCTTTAAGGCTGGCCCTTTAAGCTGGCCCTTTAAGGCTGGCCCTTTAAGGCTGGCCCTTTAAGGCTGGCTCTTTAAGCTGGCCCCTTAAGGCTGGCCCTTTAAGCTGGTCCTCTAAGGCTGGACCTCAAAGGCTGGCCCTTTAAGCTGGCCCTTTAAGGCTGGCCCTCTAAGGCTGGCCCTTTAAGGCTGGCCCTTTAAGGCTGGCCCTTTAAGGCTGGCCCTCTAAGGCTGGCCCTTTAAGGCTGGCCCTTTAAGGCTGGCCCTTTAAGCTGGCCCCTTAAGGCTGGCCATCTAAGGCTGGCCCTTTAAGCTGGCCCTTTAAGGCTGGCCCTTTAAGCTGGCCCTTTAAGGCTGGCCCTTTAAGCTGGCCCTTTAAGGCTGGCCCTCTAAGGCTGGCCCTTTAAGGCTGGCCTTTTAAGGCTGGCCCTTTAAGGCTTGCCCTTTAAGGCAGGCCCTCTAAGGCTGGCCCTTTAAGGCTTGCCCTTTAAGGCTGGCCCTTTAAGCTGGCCCCTTAAGGCTGGCCCTTTAAGCTGGCCCTCTAAGGCTGGCCCTTTAAGCTGGCCCTTTAAGGCTGGCCCTTTAAGCTGGCCCTCTAAGGCTGGCCTTTTAAGCTGGCCCTTTAAGGCTGGCCCTTTAAGCTGGCCCTCTAAGGCTGGCCCTTTAAGGCTGGCCCTTTAAGGCTGGCCCTTTAAGGCTGGCCCTTTAAGCTGGCCCCTTAGGGCTGACCCTCTAAGGCTGGCCCTTTAAGCTGGCCCTTTAAGGCTGGCCCTTTAAGCTGGCCCTTTAAGGCTGGCCCTTTAAGCTGGCCCTTTAAAGCTGGCCCTTTAAGGCTGGCCCTTTAAGGCTGGCCCTTTAAGCTGGCCCCTTAAGGCTGGCCATCTAAGGCTGGCCCTTTAAGCTGGCCCTTTAAGGCTGGCCCTTTAAGCTGGCCCTTTAAGGCTGGCCCTCTAAGGCTGGCCCTTTAAGACTGGCCCTTTAAGGCTGGCCCTTTAAGGCTGGCCCTTTAAGCTGGCCCCTTAAGGCTGGCCCTTTAAGCTGGCCCTCTAAGGCTGGCCCTTTAAGCTGGCCCTCTAAGGCTGGCCCTTTAAGCTGGCCATCTAAGGCTGGCCCTTTAAGGCTGGCCCTTTAAGGCTGGCCCTTTAAGGCTGGCCCTTTAAGCTGGCCCCTTAAGGCTGGCCCTCTAAGGCTGGCCCTTTAAGCTGGCCCTCTAAGGCTGGCCCTTTAAGCTGGCCATCTAAGGCTGGCCCTTTAAGGCTGGCCCTTTAAAGCTGGCCCTTTAAGCTGGCCCTCTAAGGCTGGCCCTTTAAGGCTGGCCCTTTAAGCTGGCCCTTTAAGGCTGGCCCTTTAAGGCTGGCCCTTTAAGCTGGCCCTTTAAGGCTGGCCCTTTAAGGCTGGCCCTTTAAGGCTGGCCCTTTAAGCTGGCCCCTTAAGGCTGGCCCTTTAAGCTGGCCCTCTAAGGCTGGCCCTTTAAGCTGGCCCTCTAAGGCTGGCCCTTTAAGGCTTGCCCTTTAAGGCTGGCCCTTTAAGCTGGCCCCTTAAGGCTGGCCCTTTAAGCTGGCCGTTTAAGGCTGGCCCTTTAAGGCTGGCCCTTTAAGGCTGGCCCTTTAAGGCTGGCCCTTTAAGGCTGGCCCTTTAAGCTGGCCCCTTAAGGCTGGCCATCTAAAGCTGGCCCTTTAAGCTGGCCCTTTAAGCTGGCCCTTTAAGGCTGGCCCTTTAAGCTGGCCCTTTAAGGCTGGCCCTTTAAGCTGGCCCTTTAAGGCTGGCCCTCTAAGGCTGGCCCTTTAAGACTGGCCCTTTAAGGCTGGCCCTTTAAGGCTGGCCCTTTAAGCTGGCCCCTTAAGGCTGGCCCTTTAAGCTGGCCCTCTAAGGCTGGCCCTTTAAGCTGGCCCTCTAAGGCTGGCCCTTTAAGGCTGGCCCTTTAAGGCTTGCCCTTTAAGGCTGGCCCTTTAAGCTGGCCCTTTAAGGCTGGCCCTTTAAGCTGGCCCTTTAAGGCTGGCCCTTTAAGCTGGCCCTTTAAGGCTGGCCCTTTAAGGCTGGCCCTTTGAGGCTGGCCCTTTAAGCTGGCCCCTTAAGGCTGGCCCTTTAAGCTGGCCCTCTAAGGCTGGCCCTTTAAACTGGCCCTCTAAGGCTGGCCCTCTAAGGCTGGCCCTTTAAGGCTTGCCCTTTAAGGCTGGCCCTTTAAGCTGGCCCCTTAAGGCTGGCCCTTTAAGCTGGCCCTCTAAGGCTGGCCCTTTAAGCTGGCCCTTTAAGGCTGGCCCTTTAAGCTGGCCCTGTAAAGCTGGCCCTCTAAGGCTGGCCCTTTAAGCTGGCCCTTTAAGGCTGGCCCTTTAAGCTGGCCCTCTAAGGCTGGCCCTTTAAGGCTGGCCCTTTAAGCTGGCCCCTTAAGGCTGGCCCTCTAAGGCTGGCCCTTTAAGCTGGCCCTATAAGGCTGGCCCTTTAAGCTGGCCCTTTAAGGCTGGCCCTTTAAGCTGGCCCTTTAAGGCTGGCCCTTTAAGGCTGGCCCTTTAAGGCTGGCCCCTTAAGGCTGGCCCTTTAAGCAGGCCCTCTAAGGCTGGCCCTTTAAGCTGGCCCTCTAAGGCTGGCCCTTTAAGGCTTGCCCTTTAAGGCTGGCCCTTTAAGCTGGCCCCTTAAGGCTGGCCCTTTAAGCTGGCCCTTTAAGGCTGGCCCTTTAAGCTGGCCCCTTAAGGCTGGCCCTTTAAGCTGGCCCTCTAAGGCTGGCCCTTTAAGCTGGCCCTCTAAGGCTGGCCTTTTAAGGCTTGCCATTTAAGGCTGGCCCTTTAAGGCTGGCCCTTTAAGCTGGCCACTTAAGGCTGGCCCTTTAAGCTGGCCCTTTAAGGCTGGCCCTTTAAGGCTGGCCCTTTAAGCTGGCCCCTTAAGGCTGGCCATCTAAGGCTGGCCCTTTAAGCTGGCCCTTTAAGGCTGGCCCTTTAAGCTTTCCCTTTAAGGCTGGCCCTTTAAGCTGGCCCTTTAAGGCTGGTCCTCTAAGGCTGGCCCTTTAAGACTGGCCCTTTAAGGCTGGCCCTTTAAGGCTGGCCCTTTAAGCTGGCCCCTTAAGGCTGGCCCTTTAAGCTGGTCCTCTAAGGCTGGCCCTTTAAGCTGGCCCTTTAAGGCTGGGCCTCTAAGGCTGGACCTCAAAGGCTGGCCCTTTAAGCTGGCCCTTTAAGGCTGGCCCTCTAAGGCTGGCCCTTTAAGACTGGCCCTTTAAGGCTGGCCCTTTAAGGCTGGCCCTTTAAGCTGGCCCCTTAAGGCTGGCCCTTTAAGCTGGCCCTCTAAGGCTGGCCCTTTAAGCTGGCCCTCTAAGGCTGGCCCTTTAAGGCTGGCTCTTTAAGGCTTGCCCTTTAAGGCTGGCCCTTTAAGCTGGCCCTTTAAGGCTGGCCCTTTAAGCTGGCCCTTTAAGGCTGGCCCTTTAAGCTGGCCCTTTAAGGCTGGCCCTTTAAGGCTGGCCCTTTGAGGCTGGCCCTTTAAGCTGGCCCCTTAAGGCTGGCCCTTTAAGCTGGCCCTCTAAGGCTGGCCCTTTAAACTGGCCCTCTAAGGCTGGCCCTCTAAGGCTGGCCCTTTAAGGCTTGCCCTTTAAGGCTGGCCCTTTAAGCTGGCCCCTTAAGGCTGGCCCTTTAAGCTGGCCCTCTAAGGCTGGCCCTTTAAGCTGGCCCTTTAAGGCTGGCCCTTTAAGCTGGCCCTGTAAAGCTGGCCCTCTAAGGCTGGCCCTTTAAGCTGGCCCTTTAAGGCTGGCCCTTTAAGCTGGCCCTCTAAGGCTGGCCCTTTAAGGCTGGCCCTTTAAGCTGGCCCCTTAAGGCTGGCCCTCTAAGGCTGGCCCTTTAAGCTGGCCCTATAAGGCTGGCCCTTTAAGCTGGCCCTTTAAGGCTGGCCCTTTAAGCTGGCCCTTTAAGGCTGGCCCTTTAAGGCTGGCCCTTTAAGGCTGGCCCCTTAAGGCTGGCCCTTTAAGCAGGCCCTCTAAGGCTGGCCCTTTAAGCTGGCCCTCTAAGGCTGGCCCTTTAAGGCTTGCCCTTTAAGGCTGGCCCTTTAAGCTGGCCCTTTAAGGCTGGCCCTTTAAGCTGGCCCTTTAAGGCTGGCCCTTTAAGGCTGGCCCTTTAAGCTGGCCCTTTAAAGCTGGCCCTTTAAGGCTGGCCCTTTAAGGCTGGCCCTTTAAGCTGGCCCCTTAAGGCTGGCCCTTTAAGCTGGCCCTCTAAGGCTGGCCCTTTAAGCTGGCCCTCTAAGGCTGGCCTTTTAAGGCTTGCCCTTTAAGGCTGGCCCTTTAAGGCTGGCCCTTTAAGCTGGCCACTTAAGGCTGGCCCTTTAAGCTGGCCCTTTAAGGCTGGCCCTTTAAGGCTGGCCCTTTAAGCTGGCCCCTTAAGGCTGGCCATCTAAGGCTGGCCCTTTAAGCTGGCCCTTTAAGGCTGGCCCTTTAAGCTTTCCCTTTAAGGCTGGCCCTTTAAGCTGGCCCTTTAAGGCTGGTCCTCTAAGGCTGGCCCTTTAAGACTGGCCCTTTAAGGCTGGCCCTTTAAGGCTGGCCCTTTAAGCTGGCCCCTTAAGGCTGGCCCTTTAAGCTGGTCCTCTAAGGCTGGCCCTTTAAGCTGGCCCTTTAAGGCTGGGCCTCTAAGGCTGGACCTCAAAGGCTGGCCCTTTAAGCTGGCCCTTTAAGGCTGGCCCTCTAAGGCTGGCCCTTTAAGGTTGGCCCTTTAAGGCTGGCCCTCTAAGGCTGGCCCTTTAAGGCTGGCCCTTTAAGGCTGGCCCTTTAAGCTGGCCCCTTAAGGCTGGCCATCTAAGGCTGGCCCTTTAAGCTGGCCCTTTAAGGCTGGCCCTTTAAGCTGGCCCTTTAAGGCTGGCCCTTTAAGCTGGCCCTTTAAGGCTGGTCCTCTAAGGCTGGCCCTTTAAGCTGGCCCTCTAAGGCTGGCCCTTTAAGCTGGCCCTTTAAGGCTGGGCCTCTAAGGCTGGCCCTTTAAGCTGGCCCTCTAAGGCTGGCCCTTTAAGCTGGCCCTCTAAGGCTGGCCCTTTAAGGCTGGCCCTTTAAGGCTTGCCCTTTAAGGCAGGCCCTCTAAGGCTGGCCCTTTAAGGCTTGCCCTTTAAGGCTGGCCCTTTAAGCTGGCCCCTTAAGGCTGGCCCTTTAAGCTGGCCCTCTAAGGCTGGCCCTTTAAGCTGGCCCTTTAAGGCTGGCCCTTTAAGCTGGCCCTGTAAAGCTTGCCCTCTAAGGCTGGCCTTTTAAGCTGGCCCTTTAAGGCTGGCCCTTTAAGCTGGCCCTCTAAGGCTGGCCCTTTAAGGCTGGCCCTTTAAGGCTGGCCCTTTAAGCTGGCCCCTTAGGGCTGGCCCTCTAAGGCTGGCCCTTTAAGCTGGCCCTTTAAGGCTGGCCCTGTAAGCTGGCCCTTTAAGGCTGGCCCTTTAAGGCTGGCCCTTTAAGCTGGCCCTTTAAGGCTGGCCCTTTAAGGCTGGCCCTTTAAGGCTGGCCCTTTAAGCTGGCCCTTTAAGGCTGGCCCTTTAAGCTGGCCCTTTAAGGCTGGCCCTTTAAGCTGGCCCTTTAAGGCTGGCCCTTTAAGGCTGGCCCTTTGAGGCTGGCCCTTTAAGCTGGCCCCTTAAGGCTGGCCCTTTAAGCTGGCCCTCTAAGGCTGGCCCTTTAAACTGGCCCTCTAAGGCTGGCCCTCTAAGGCTGGCCCTTTAAGGCTTGCCCTTTAAGGCTGGCCCTTTAAGCTGGCCCCTTAAGGCTGGCCCTTTAAGCTGGCCCTCTAAGGCTGGCCCTTTAAGCTGGCCCTTTAAGGCTGGCCCTTTAAGCTGGCCCTGTAAAGCTGGCCCTCTAAGGCTGGCCCTTTAAGCTGGCCCTTTAAGGCTGGCCCTTTAAGCTGGCCCTCTAAGGCTGGCCCTTTAAGGCTGGCCCTTTAAGCTGGCCCCTTAAGGCTGGCCCTCTAAGGCTGGCCCTTTAAGCTGGCCCTATAAGGCTGGCCCTTTAAGCTGGCCCTTTAAGGCTGGCCCTTTAAGCTGGCCCTTTAAGGCTGGCCCTTTAAGCTGGCCCTCTAAGGCTGGCCTTTTAAGGCTTGCCCTTTAAGGCTGGCCCTTTAAGGCTGGCCCTTTAAGCTGGCCACTTAAGGCTGGCCCTTTAAGCTGGCCCTTTAAGGCTGGCCCTTTAAGGCTGGCCCTTTAAGCTGGCCCCTTAAGGCTGGCCATCTAAGGCTGGCCCTTTAAGCTGGCCCTTTAAGGCTGGCCCTTTAAGCTTTCCCTTTAAGGCTGGCCCTTTAAGCTGGCCCTTTAAGGCTGGTCCTCTAAGGCTGGCCCTTTAAGACTGGCCCTTTAAGGCTGGCCCTTTAAGGCTGGCCCTTTAAGCTGGCCCCTTAAGGCTGGCCCTTTAAGCTGGTCCTCTAAGGCTGGCCCTTTAAGCTGGCCCTTTAAGGCTGGGCCTCTAAGGCTGGACCTCAAAGGCTGGCCCTTTAAGCTGGCCCTTTAAGGCTGGCCCTCTAAGGCTGGCCCTTTAAGGTTGGCCCTTTAAGGCTGGCCCTCTAAGGCTGGCCCTTTAAGGCTGGCCCTTTAAGGCTGGCCCTTTAAGCTGGCCCCTTAAGGCTGGCCATCTAAGGCTGGCCCTTTAAGCTGGCCCTTTAAGGCTGGCCCTTTAAGCTGGCCCTTTAAGGCTGGCCCTTTAAGCTGGCCCTTTAAGGCTGGTCCTCTAAGGCTGGCCCTTTAAGCTGGCCCTCTAAGGCTGGCCCTTTAAGCTGGCCCTTTAAGGCTGGGCCTCTAAGGCTGGCCCTTTAAGCTGGCCCTCTAAGGCTGGCCCTTTAAGCTGGCCCTCTAAGGCTGGCCCTTTAAGGCTGGCCCTTTAAGGCTTGCCCTTTAAGGCAGGCCCTCTAAGGCTGGCCCTTTAAGGCTTGCCCTTTAAGGCTGGCCCTTTAAGCTGGCCCCTTAAGGCTGGCCCTTTAAGCTGGCCCTCTAAGGCTGGCCCTTTAAGCTGGCCCTTTAAGGCTGGCCCTTTAAGCTGGCCCTGTAAAGCTGGCCCTCTAAGGCTGGCCTTTTAAGCTGGCCCTTTAAGGCTGGCCCTTTAAGCTGGCCCTCTAAGGCTGGCCCTTTAAGGCTGGCCCTTTAAGGCTGGCCCTTTAAGCTGGCCCCTTAGGGCTGGCCCTCTAAGGCTGGCCCTTTAAGCTGGCCCTTTAAGGCTGGCCCTGTAAGCTGGCCCTTTAAGGCTGGCCCTTTAAGGCTGGCCCTTTAAGCTGGCCCTTTAAGGCTGGCCCTTTAAGGCTGGCCCTTTAAGGCTGGCCCTTTAAGCTGGCCCTTTAAGGCTGGCCCTTTAAGCTGGCCCTTTAAAGCTGGCCCTTTAAGGCTGGCCCTTTAAGGCTGGCCCTCTAAGGCTGGCCCTTTAAGACTGGCCCTTTAAGGCTGGCCCTTTAAGGCTGGCCCTTTAAGCTGGCCCCTTAAGGCTGGCCCTTTAAGCTGGCCCTCTAAGGCTGGCCCTTTAAGCTGGCTCTCTAAGGCTGGCCCTTTAAGCTGGCCATCTAAGGCTGGCCCTTTAAGGCTGGCCCTTTAAGGCTGGCCCTTTAAGGCTGGCCCTTTAAGGCTGGCCCTTTAAGCTGGCCCCTTAAGGCTGGCCCTCTAAGGCTGGCCCTTTAAGCTGGCCCTTTAAGGCTGGCCCTTTAAGCTGGCCCTTTAAGGCTGGCCCTTTAAGCTGGCCCTTTAAGGCTGGCCCTTTAAGCTGGCCCTTTAAGGCTGGCCCTCTAAGGCTGGCCCTTTAAGACTGGCCTTTTAAGGCTGGCCCTTTAAGGCTGGCCCTTTAAGCTGGCCCCTTAAGGCTGGCCCTTTAAGCTGGCCCTCTAAGGCTGGCCCTTTAAGCTGGCCCCTTAAGGCTGGCCCTTTAAGCTGGCCCTCTAAGGCTGGCCCTTTAAGCTGGCCCTCTAAGGCTGGCCCTTTAAGGCTGGCCCTTTAAGGCTTGCCCTTTAAGGCAGGCCCTTTAAGCTGGCCCTTTAAGGCTGGCCCTTTAAGGCTGGCCCTTTAAGCTGGCCCTTTAAGGCTGGCCCTTTAAGCTGGCCCTTTAAGGCTGGCCCTTTAAGGCTGGCCCTTTGAGGCTGGCCCTTTAAGCTGGCCCCTTAAGGCTGGCCCTTTAAGCTGGCCCTCTAAGGCTGGCCCTTTAAGCTGGCCCTCTAAGGCTGGCCCTCTAAGGCTGGCCGTTTAAGGCTTGCCCTTTAAGGCTGGCCCTTTAAGCTGGCCCCTTAAGGCTGGCCCTTTAAGCTGGCCCTCTAAGGCTGGCCCTTTAAGCTGGCCCTTTAAGGCTGGCCCTTTAAGCTGGCCCTGTAAAGCTGGCCCTCTAAGGCTGGCCCTTTAAGCTGGCCCTTTAAGGCTGGCCCTTTAAGCTGGCCCTGTAAAGCTGGCCCTCTAAGGCTGGCCCTTTAAGCTGGCCCTCTAAGGCTGGCCCTTTAAGGCTGGCCCTTTAAGCTGGCCCCTTAAGGCTGGCCCTCTAAGGCTGGCCCTTTAAGCTGGCCCTTTAAGGCTGGCCCTTTAAGCTGGCCCTTTAAGGCTGGCCCTTTAAGGCCGGCCCTTTAAGCTGGCCCTTTAAGGCTGGCCCTTTAAGCTGGCCCTTTAAGGCTGGCCCTTTAAGCTGGCCCTTTAAGGCTGGCCCTTTAAGGCTGGCCCTTTAAGGCTGGCCCCTTAAGGCTGGCCCTTTAAGCAGGCCCTCTAAGGCTGGCCCTTTAAGCTGGCCCTCTAAGGCTGGCCCTTTAAGGCTTGCCCTTTAAGGCTGGCCCTTTAAGCTGGCCCCTTAAGGCTGGCCCTTTAAGCTGGCCCTTTAAGGCTGGCCCTTTAAGGCTGGCCCTTTAAGCTGGCCCTTTAAGGCTGGCCCTTTAAGCTGGCCCCTTAAGGCTGGCCCTGTAAGCTGGCCCTCTAAGGCTGGCCCTTTAAGCTGGCCCTCTAAGGCTGGCCCTTTAAGGCTTGCCCTTTAAGGCTGGCCCTTTAAGCTGGCCCCTTAAGGCTGGCCCTTTAAGCTGGCCCTTTAGGGCTGGCCCTTTAAGGCTGGCCCTTTAAGGCTGGCCCTTTAAGGCTGGCCCTTTAAGGCTGGCCCTTTAAGCTGGCCCCTTAAGGCTGGCCATCTAAGGCTGGCCCTTTAAGCTGGCCCTTTAAGGCTGGCCCTTTAAGCTTTCCCTTTAAGGCTGGCCCTTTAAGCTGGCCCTTTAAGGCTGGTCCTCTAAGGCTGGCCCTTTAAGACTGGCCCTTTAAGGCTGGCCCTTTAAGGCTGGCCCTTTAAGCTGGCCCCTTAAGGCTGGCCCTTTAAGCTGGTCCTCTAAGGCTGGCCCTTTAAGCTGGCCCTTTAAGGCTGGGCCTCTAAGGCTGGACCTCAAAGGCTGGCCCTTTAAGCTGGCCCTTTAAGGCTGGCCCTCTAAGGCTGGCCCTTTAAGACTGGCCTTTTAAGGCTGGCCCTTTAAGGCTGGCCCTTTAAGCTGGCCCTTTAAGGCTGGCCCTTTAAGCTGGCCACTTAAGGCTGGCCATCTAAGGCTGGCCCTTTAAGATGGCCCTTTAAGGCTGGCCCTTTAAGCTGGCCCTTTAAGGCTGGCCCTTTAAGCTGGCCCTTTAAGGCTGGCCCTCTAAGGCTGGCCCTTTAAGACTGGCCTTTTAAGGCTGGCCCTTTAAGGCTGGCCCTTTAAGCTGGCCCCTTAAGGCTGGCCCTTTAAGCTGGCCCTCTAAGGCTGGCCCTTTAAGCTGGCCCTCTAAGGCTGGCCCATTAAGGCTGGCCCTTTAAGGCTTGCCCTTTAAGGCAGGCCCTCTAAGGCTGGCCCTTTAAGGCTTGCCCTTTAAGGCTGGCCCTTTAAGCTGGCCCCTTAAGGCTGGCCCTTTAAGCTGGCCCTCTAAGGCTGGCCCTTTAAGCTGGCCCTTTAAGGCTGGCCCTTTAAGCTGGCCCTGTAAAGCTGGCCCTCTAAGGCTGGCCTTTTAAGCTGGCCCTTTAAGGCTGGCCCTTTAAGCTGGCCCTCTAAGGCTGGCCCTTTAAGGCTGGCCCTTTAAGGCTGGCCCTTTAAGCTGGCCCCTTAGGGCTGGCCCTCTAAGGCTGGCCCTTTAAGCTGGCCCTTTAAGGCTGGCCCTGTAAGCTGGCCCTTTAAGGCTGGCCCTTTAAGGCTGGCCCTTTAAGCTGGCCCTTTAAGGCTGGCCCTTTAAGGCTGGCCCTTTAAGCTGGCCCTTTAAGGCTGGCCCTTTAAGCTGGCCCTTTAAAGCTGGCCCTTTAAGGCTGGCCCTTTAAGGCTGGCCCTTTAAGCTGGCCCCTTAAGGCTGGCCATCTAAGGCTGGCCCTTTAAGCTGGCCCTTTAAGGCTGGCCCTTTAAGCTGGCCCTTTAAGCTGGCCCTTTAAGGCTGGCCCTCTAAGGCTGGCCCTTTAAGACTGGCCCTTTAAGGCTGGCCCTTTAAGGCTGGCACTTTAAGCTGGCCCCTTAAGGCTGGCCCTTTAAGCTGGCCCTCTAAGGCTGGCCCTTTAAGCTGGCCCTCTAAGGCTGGCCCTTTAAGCTGGCCATCTAAGGCTGGCCCTTTAAGGCTGGCCCTTTAAGGCTGGCCCTTTAAGCTGGCCCCTTAAGGCTGGCCCTCTAAGGCTGGCCCTTTAAGCTGGCCCTTTAAGGCTGGCCCTTTAAGCTGGCCCTTTAAGGCTGGCCCTTTAAGCTGGCCCTTTAAGGCTGGCCCTTTAAGCTGGCCCTTTAAGGCTGGCCCTCTAAGGCTGGCCCTTTAAGACTGGCCTTTTAAGGCTGGCCCTTTAAGGCTGGCCCTTTAAGCTGGCCCCTTAAGGCTGGCCCTTTAAGCTGGCCCTCTAAGGCTGGCCCTTTAAGCTGGCCCTCTAAGGCTGGCCCTTTAAGGCTGGCCCTTTAAGGCTTGCCCTTTAAGGCAGGCCCTCTAAGGCTGGCCCTTTAAGGCTTGCCCTTTAAGGCTGGCCCTTTAAGCTGGCCCCTTAAGGCTGGCCCTTTAAGCTGGCCCTCTAAGGCTGGCCCTTTAAGCTGGCCCTTTAAGGCTGGCCCTTTAAGCTGGCCCTGTAAAGCTGGCCCTCTAAGGCTGGCCTTTTAAGCTGGCCCTTTAAGGCTGGCCCTTTAAGCTGGCCCTCTAACGCTGGCCTTTTAAGGCTGGCCCTTTAAGGCTGGCCCTTTAAGCTAGCCCCTTAGGGCTGGCCCTCTAAGGCTGGCCCTTTAAGCTGGCCCTTTAAGGCTGGCCCTGTAAGCTGGCCCTTTAAGGCTGGCCCTTTAAGGCTGGCCCTTTAAGCTGGCCCTTTAAGGCTGGCCCTTTAAGGCTGGCCCTTTAAGGCTGGCCCTTTAAGCTGGCCCTTTAAGGCTGGCCCTTTAAGCTGGCCCTTTAAGGCTGGCCCTTTAAAGCTGGCCCTTTAAGGCTGGCCCTTTAAGGCTGGCCCTTTAAGCTGGCCCCTTAAGGCTGGCCATCTAAGGCTGGCCCTTTAAGCTGGCCCTTTAAGGCTGGCCCTTTAAGCTGGCCCTTTAAGGCTGGCCCTCTAAGGCTGGCCCTTTAAGACTGGCCCTTTAAGGCTGGCCCTTTAAGGCTGGCCCTTTAAGCTGGCCCCTTAAGGCTGGCCCTTTAAGCTGGCCCTCTAAGGCTGACCCTTTAAGCTGGCCCTCTAAGGCTGGCCCTTTAAGCTGGCCATCTAAGGCTGGCCCTTTAAGGCTGGCCCTTTAAGGCTGGCCCTTTAAGGCTGGCCCTTTAAGGCTGGCCCTTTAAGCTGGCCCCTTAAGGCTGGCCCTCTAAGGCTGGCCCTTTAAGCTGGCCCTTTAAGGCTGGCCCTTTAAGCTGGCCCTCTAAGGCTGGCCCTTTAAGGCTGGCCCTTTAAGGCTGGCCCTTTAAGCTGGCCCCTTAAGGCTGGCCCTCTAAGACTGGCCCTTTAAGCTGGCCCTTTAAGGCTGGCCCTTTAAGCTGGCCCTTTAAGGCTGGCCCTTTAAGGCCGGCCCTTTAAACTGGCCCTTTAAGGCTGGCCCTTTAAGGCTGGCCCTTTAAGCTGGCCCTTTAAGGCTGGCCCTTTAAGGCTGGCCCTTTAAGGCTGGCCCTTTAAAGCTGGCCCTTTAAGCTGGCCCTCTAAGGCTGGCCCTTTAAGGCTGGCCCTTTAAGCTGGCCCTTTAAGGCTGGCCCTTTAAGGCTGGCCCTTTAAGCTGGCCCTTTAAGGCTGGCCCTTTAAGGCTGGCCCTTTAAGGCTGGCCCTTTAAGCTGGCCCCTTAAGGCTGGCCCTTTAAGCTGGCCCTCTAAGGCTGGCCCTTTAAGCTGGCCCTTTAAGGCTGGCCCTTTAAGGCTGGCCCTTTAAGGCTGGCCCTTTAAGCTGGCCCTTTAAGGCTGGCCCTTTAAGCTGGCCCTTTAAAGCTGGCCCTTTAAGGCTGGCCCTTTAAGCTGGCCCCTTAAGGCTGGCCATCTAAGGCTGGCCCTTTAAGCTGGCCCTTTAAGGCTGGCCCTTTAAGCTGGCCCTTTAAGCTGGCCCTTTAAGGCTGGCCCTCTAAGGCTGGCCCTTTAAGACTGGCCCTTTAAGGCTGGCCCTTTAAGGCTGGCCCTTTAAGCTGGCCCCTTAAGGCTGGCCCTTTAAGCTGGCCCTCTAAGGCTGGCCCTTTAAGCTGGCCCTCTAAGGCTGGCCCTTTAAGCTGGCCATCTAAGGCTGGCCCTTTAAGGCTGGCCCTTTAAGGCTGGCCCTTTAAGCTGGCCCCTTAAGGCTGGCCCTCTAAGGCTGGCCCTTTAAGCTGGCCCTTTAAGGCTGGCCCTTTAAGCTGGCCCTTTAAGGCTGGCCCTTTAAGCTGGCCCTTTAAGGCTGGCCCTTTAAGCTGGCCCTTTAAGGCTGGCCCTCTAAGGCTGGCCCTTTAAGACTGGCCTTTTAAGGCTGGCCCTTTAAGGCTGGCCCTTTAAGCTGGCCCCTTAAGGCTGGCCCTTTAAGCTGGCCCTCTAAGGCTGGCCCTTTAAGCTGGCCCTCTAAGGCTGGCCCTTTAAGGCTGGCCCTTTAAGGCTTGCCCTTTAAGGCAGGCCCTCTAAGGCTGGCCCTTTAAGGCTTGCCCTTTAAGGCTGGCCCTTTAAGCTGGCCCCTTAAGGCTGGCCCTTTAAGCTGGCCCTCTAAGGCTGGCCCTTTAAGCTGGCCCTTTAAGGCTGGCCCTTTAAGCTGGCCCTGTAAAGCTGGCCCTCTAAGGCTGGCCTTTTAAGCTGGCCCTTTAAGGCTGGCCCTTTAAGCTGGCCCTCTAACGCTGGCCCTTTAAGGCTGGCCCTTTAAGGCTGGCCCTTTAAGCTAGCCCCTTAGGGCTGGCCCTCTAAGGCTGGCCCTTTAAGCTGGCCCTTTAAGGCTGGCCCTGTAAGCTGGCCCTTTAAGGCTGGCCCTTTAAGGCTGGCCCTTTAAGCTGGCCCTTTAAGGCTGGCCCTTTAAGGCTGGCCCTTTAAGGCTGGCCCTTTAAGCTGGCCCTTTAAGGCTGGCCCTTTAAGCTGGCCCTTTAAGGCTGGCCCTTTAAGCTGGCCCTTTAAAGCTGGCCCTTTAAGGCTGGCCCTTTAAGGCTGGCCCTTTAAGCTGGCCCCTTAAGGCTGGCCATCTAAGGCTGGCCCTTTAAGCTGGCCCTTTAAGGCTGGCCCTTTAAGCTGGCCCTTTAAGGCTGGCCCTCTAAGGCTGGCCCTTTAAGACTGGCCCTTTAAGGCTGGCCCTTTAAGGCTGGCCCTTTAAGCTGGCCCCTTAAGGCTGGCCCTTTAAGCTGGCCCTCTAAGGCTGACCCTTTAAGCTGGCCCTCTAAGGCTGGCCCTTTAAGCTGGCCATCTAAGGCTGGCCCTTTAAGGCTGGCCCTTTAAGGCTGGCCCTTTAAGGCTGGCCCTTTAAGGCTGGCCCTTTAAGCTGGCCCCTTAAGGCTGGCCCTCTAAGGCTGGCCCTTTAAGCTGGCCCTTTAAGGCTGGCCCTTTAAGCTGGCCCTCTAAGGCTGGCCCTTTAAGGCTGGCCCTTTAAGGCTGGCCCTTTAAGCTGGCCCCTTAAGGCTGGCCCTCTAAGACTGGCCCTTTAAGCTGGCCCTTTAAGGCTGGCCCTTTAAGCTGGCCCTTTAAGGCTGGCCCTTTAAGGCCGGCCCTTTAAACTGGCCCTTTAAGGCTGGCCCTTTAAGGCTGGCCCTTTAAGCTGGCCCTTTAAGGCTGGCCCTTTAAGGCTGGCCCTTTAAGGCTGGCCCTTTAAAGCTGGCCCTTTAAGCTGGCCCTCTAAGGCTGGCCCTTTAAGGCTGGCCCTTTAAGCTGGCCCTTTAAGGCTGGCCCTTTAAGGCTGGCCCTTTAAGCTGGCCCTTTAAGGCTGGCCCTTTAAGGCTGGCCCTTTAAGGCTGGCCCTTTAAGCTGGCCCCTTAAGGCTGGCCCTTTAAGCTGGCCCTCTAAGGCTGGCCCTTTAAGCTGGCCCTCTAAGGCTGGCCCTTTAAGGCTTGCCCTTTAAGGCTGGCCCTTTAAGCTGGCCCCTTAAGGCTGGCCCTTTAAGCTGGCCCTTTAAGGCTGGCCCTTTAAGGCTGGCCCTTTAAGGCTGGCCCTTTAAGGCTGGCCCTTTAAGCTGGCCCTTTAAGGCTGGCCCTCTAAGGCTGGCCCTTTAAGACTGGCCCTTTAAGGCTGGCCCTTTAAGGCTGGCCCTTTAAGCTGGCCCCTTAAGGCTGGCCCTTTAAGCTGGCCCTCTAAGGCTGGCCTTTTAAGCTGGCCCTCTAAGGCTGGCCCTTTAAGGCTGGCCCTTTAAGGCTTGCCCTTTAAGGCTGGCCCTTTAAGCTGGCCCTTTAAGGCTGGCCCTTTAAGCTGGCCATCTAAGGCTGGCCCTTTAAGGCTGGCCCTTTAAGGCTGGCCCTTTAAGCTGGCCCCTTAAGGCTGGCCCTCTAAGGCTGGCCCTTTAAGCTGGCCCTTTAAGGCTGGCCCTTTAAGCTGGCCCTCTAAGGCCGGCCCTTTAAACTGGCCCTTTAAGGCTGGCCCTTTAAGGCTGGCCCTTTAAGCTGGCCCTTTAAGGCTGGCCCTTTAAGCTGGCCCTTTAAGGCTGGCCCTTTAAGGCTGGCCCTTTAAGGCTGGCCCTTTAAAGCTGGCCCTTTAAGCTGGCCCTCTAAGGCTGGCCCTTTAAGGCTGGCCCTTTAAGCTGGCCCTTTAAGGCTGGCCCTTTAAGGCTGGCCCTTTAAGGCTGGCCCTTTAAGCTGGCCCTCTAAGGCTGGCCCTTTAAGCTGGCCCTCTAAGGCTGGCCCTTTAAGGCTTGCCCTTTAAGGCTGGCCCTTTAAGCTGGCCCCTTAAGGCTGGCCCTTTAAGCTGGCCCTTTAAGGCTGGCCCTTTAAGGCTGGCCCTTTAAGGCTGGCCCTTTAAGGCTGGCCCTTTAAGCTGGCCCTTTAAGGCTGGCCCTCTAAGGCTGGCCCTTTAAGACTGGCCCTTTAAGGCTGGCCCTTTAAGGCTGGCCCTTTAAGCTGGCCCCTTAAGGCTGGCCCTTTAAGCTGGCCCTCTAAGGCTGGCCCTTTAAGCTGGCCCTCTAAGGCTGGCCCTTTAAGGCTGGCCCTTTAAGGCTTGCCCTTTAAGGCTGGCCCTTTAAGCTGGCCCTTTAAGGCTGGCCCTTTAAGCTGGCCCTTTAAGGCTGGCCCTTTTAGGCTGGCCCTTTAAGCTGGCCCTTTAAGGCTGGCCCTTTAAGCTGGCCCTTTAAGGCTGGCCCTTTAAGGCTGGCCCTTTGAGGCTGGCCCTTTAAGCTGGCCCCTTAAGGCTGGCCCTTTAAGCTGGCCCTCTAAGGCTGGCCCTTTAAGCTGGCCCTCTAAGGCTGGCCCTCTAAGGCTGGCCCTTTAAGGCTTGCCCTTTAAGGCTGGCCCTTTAAGCTGGCCCCTTAAGGCTGGCCCTTTAAGCTGGCCCTCTAAGGCTGGCCCTTTAAGCTGGCCCTTTAAGGCTGGCCCTTTAAGCTGGCCCTCTAAGGCTGGCCCTTTAAGGCTGGCCCTTTAAGCTGGCCCCTTAAGGCTGGCCCTCTAAGGCTGGCCCTTTAAGCTGGCCCTTTAAGGCTGGCCCTTTAAGCTGGCCCTTTAAGGCTGGCCCTTTAAGGCCGGCCCTTTAAGCTGGCCCTTTAAGGCTGGCCCTTTAAGCTGGCCCTTTAAGGCTGGCCCTTTAAGCTGGCCCTTTAAGGCTGGCCCTTTAAGGCTGGCCCTTTAAGGCTGGCCCTTTAAGCTGGCCCCTTTAGGCTGGCCGTTTAAGCAGGCCCTCTAAGGCTGGCCCTTTAAGCTGGCCCTCTAAGGCTGGCCCTTTAAGCTGGCCCCTTAAGGCTGGCCCTTTAAGCTGGCCCTTTAAGGCTGGCCCTTTAAGATGGCCCTTTAAGGCTGGCCCTCTAAGGCTGGCCCTTTAAGACTGGCCCTTTAAGGCTGGCCCTTTAAGGCTGGCCCTTTAAGCTGGCCCCTTAAGGCTGGCCCTTTAAGCTGGCCCTCTAAGGCTGGCCCTTTAAGCTGGCCCTTTAAGGCTGGCCCTTTAAGCTGGCCCCTTAAGGCTGGCCCTTTAAGCTGGCCCTTAAGGCTGGCCATCTAAGGCTGGCCCTTTAAGCTGGCCCTTTAAGGCTGGCCCTTTAAGCTGGCCCTTTAAGGCTGGCCCTTTAAGCTGGCCCTTTAAGGCTGGCCCTCTAAGGCTGGCCCTTTAAGGCTGGCCCTTTAAGGCTGGCCCTCTAAGGCTGGCCCTTTAAGGCTGGCCCTTTAAGGCTGGCCCTTTAAGCTGGCCCTTTAAGGCTGGCCCTTTAAGCTGGCCCTTTAAGGCTGGCCCTTTAAGCTGGCCCTTTAAGGCTGGCCCTCTAAGGCTGGCCCTTTAAGACTGTCCTTTTAAGGCTGGCCCTTTAAGGCTGGCCCTTTAAGCTGGCCCCTTAAGGCTGGCCCTTTAAGCTGGCCCTCTAAGGCTGGCCCTTTAAGCTGGCCCTCTAAGGCTGGCCCTTTAAGGCTGGCCCTTTAAGGCTTGCCCTTTAAGGCAGGCCCTCTAAGGCTGGCCCTTTAAGGCTTGCCCTTTAAGGCTGGCCCTTTATGCTGGCCCCTTAAGGCTGGCCCTTTAAGCTGGCCCTCTTAGGCTGGCCCTTTAAGCTGGCCCTTTAAGGCTGGCCCTTTAAGCTGGCCCTGTAAAGCTGGCCCTCTAAGGCTGGCCTTTTAAGCTGGCCCTTTAAGGCTGGCCCTTTAAGCTGGCCCTCTAAGGCTGGCCCTTTAAGGCTGGCCCTTTAAGGCTGGCCCTTTAAGCTGGCCCCTTAGGGCTGGCCCTCTAAGGCTGGCCCTTTAAGCTGGCCCTTTAAGGCTGGCCCTGTAAGCTGGCCCTTTAAGGCTGGCCCTTTAAGGCTGGCCCTTTAAGCTGGCCCTTTAAGGCTGGCCCTTTAAGCTGGCCCTTTAAGGCTGGCCCTTTAAGCTGGCCCTTTAAGGCTGGCACTCTAAGGCTGGCCCTTTAAGACTGGCCCTTTAAGGCTGGCCCTTTAAGCTGGCCCTTTAAGGCTGGCCCTTTAAGGCTTGCCCTTTAAGGCAGGCCCTCTAAGGCTGGCCCTTTAAGGCTTGCCCTTTAAGGCTGGCCCTTTATGCTGGCCCCTTAAGGCTGGCCCTTTAAGCTGGCCCTCTAAGGCTGGCCCTTTAAGCTGGCCCTTTAAGGCTGGCCCTTTAAGCTGGCCCTGTAAAGCTGGCCCTCTAAGGCTGGCCTTTTAAGCTGGCCCTTTAAGGCTGGCCCTTTAAGCTGGCCCTCTAAGGCTGGCCCTTTAAGGCTGGCCCTTTAAGGCTGGCCCTTTAAGCTGGCCCCTTAGGGCTGGCCCTCTAAGGCTGGCCCTTTAAGCTGGCCCTTTAAGGCTGGCCCTGTAAGCTGGCCCTTTAAGGCTGGCCCTTTAAGGCTGGCCCTTTAAGCTGGCCCCTTAAGGCTGGCCATCTAAGGCTGGCCCTTTAAGCTGGCCCTTTAAGGCTGGCCCTTTAAGCTGGCCCTTTAAGGCTGGCCCTCTAAGGCTGGCCCTTTAAGACTGGCCCTTTAAGGCTGGCCCTTTAAGCTGGCCCCTTAAGGCTGGCCCTTTAAGCTGGCCCTCTAAGGCTGGCCCTTTAAGCTGGCCCTCTAAGGCTGGCCCTTTAAGCTGGCCATCTAAGGCTGGCCCTTTAAGGCTGGCCCTTTAAGGCTGGCCCTTTAAGGCTGGCCCTTTAAGCTGGCCCCTTAAGGCTGGCCCTCTAAGGCTGGCCCTTTAAGCTGGCCCTTTAAGGCTGGCCCTTTAAGCTGGCCCTCTAAGGCTGGCCCTTTAAGGCTGGCCCTTTAAGGCTGGCCCTTTAAGCTGGCCCCTTAAGGCTGGCCCTCTAAGGCTGGCCCTTTAAGCTGGCCCTTTAAGGCTGGCCCTTTAAGCTGGCCCTTTAAGGCTGGCCCTTTAAGGCCGGCCCTTTAAACTGGCCCTTTAAGGCTGGCCCTTTAAGGCTGGCCCTCTAAGCTGGCCCTTTAAGGCTGGCCCTTTAAGCTGGCCCTTTAAGGCTGGCCCTTTAAGGCTGGCCCTTTAAGGCTGGCCCTTTAAAGCTGGCCCTTTAAGCTGGCCCTCTAAGGCTGGCCCTTTAAGGCTGGCCCTTTAAGCTGGCCCTTTAAGGCTGGCCCTTTAAGGCTGGCCCTTTAAGGCTGGCCCTTTAAGGCTGGCCCTTTAAGCTGGCCCTTTAAGGCTGGCCCTTTAAGCTGGCCCTCTAAGGCTGGCCCTTTAAGCTGGCCCTCTAAGGCTGTCCCTTTAAGGCTTGCCCTTTAAGGCTGGCCCTTTAAGCTGGCCCCTTAAGGCTGGCCCTTTAAGCTGGCCCTTTAAGGCTGGCCCTTTAAGGCTGGCCCTTTAAGGCTGGCCCTTTAAGGCTGGCCCTTTAAGGCTGGCCCTTTAAGCTGGCCCTTTAAGGCTGGCCCTTTGAGGCTGGCCCTTTAAGCTGGCCCCTTAAGGCTGGCCCTTTAAGCTGGCCCTCTAAGGCTGGCCCTTTAAGCTGGCCCTCTAAGGCTGGCCCTCTAAGGCTGGCCCTTTAAGGCTTGCCCTTTAAGGCTGGCCCTTTAAGCTGGCCCCTTAAGGCTGGCCCTTTAAGCTGGCCCTCTAAGGCTGGCCCTTTAAGCTGGCCCTTTACGCTGGCCCTGTAAAGCTGGCCCTCTAAGGCTGGCCCTTTAAGCTGGCCCTTTAAGGCTGGCCCTTTAAGCTGGCCCTCTAAGGCTGGCCCTTTAAGGCTGGCCCTTTAAGCTGGCCCCTTAAGGCTGGCCCTCTAAGGCTGGCCCTTTAAGCTGGCCCTTTAAGGCTGGCCCTTTAAGCTGGCCCTTTAAGGCTGGCCCTTTAAGGCCGGCCCTTTAAGCTGGCCCTTTAAGGCTGGCCCTTTAAGCTGGCCCTTTAAGGCTGGCCCTTTAAGCTGGCCCTTTAAGGCTGGCCCTTTAAGGCTGGCCCTTTAAGGCTGGCCCTTTAAGCTGGCCCCTTAAGGCTGGCCCTTTAAGCAGGCCCTCTAAGGCTGGCCTTTTAAGCTGGCCCTCTAAGGCTGGCCCTTTAAGCTGGCCCCTTAAGGCTGGCCCTTTAAGCTGGCCCTTTAAGGCTGGCCCTTTAAGCTGGCCCTTTAAAGCTGGCCCTTTAAGGCTGGCCCTTTAAGCTGGCCCCTTAAGGCTGGCCCTTTAAGCTGGCCCTCTAAGGCTGGCCCTTTAAGCTGGCCCTCTAAGGCTGGCCCTTTAAGGCTTGCCCTTTAAGGCTGGCCCTTTAAGCTGGCCCCTTAAGGCTGGCCCTTTAAGCTGGCCCTTTAAGGCTGGCCATCTAAGTCTGGCCCTTTAAACTGGCCCTTTAAGGCTGGGCCTCTAAGGCTGGCCCTTTAAGCTGGCCCTCTAAGGCTGGCCCTTTAAGCTGGCCCTCTAAGGCTGGCCCTTTAAGGCTGGCCCTTTAAGGCTTGCCCTTTAAGGCTGGCCCTTTAAGCTGGCCCTTTAAGGCTGGCCATCTAAGTCTGGCCCTTTAAACTGGCCCTTTAAGGCTGGGCCTCTAAGGCTGGACCTCAAAGGCTGGCCCTTTAAGCTGGCCCTTTAAGGCTGCCCCCCTAAGGCTGGCCCTTTAAGGCTGGCCCTTTAAGGCTGGCCCTTTAAGGCTGGCCCTCTAAGGCTGGCCCTTTAAGGCTGGCCCTTTAAGGCTGGCCCTTTAAGCTGGCCCCTTAAGGCTGGCCATCTAAGGCTGGCCCTTTAAGCTGGCCCTTTAAGGCTGGCCCTTTAAGCTGGCCCTTTAAGGCTGGCCCTTTAAGCTGGCCCTTTAAGGCTGGCCCTCTAAGGCTGGCCCTTTAAGACTGGCCTTTTAAGGCTGGCCCTTTAAGGCTGGCCCTTTAAGCTGGCCCCTTAAGGCTGGCCCTTTAAGCTGGCCCTCTAAGGCTGGCCCTTTAAGCTGACCCTCTAAGGCTGGCCCTTTAAGGCTGGCCCTTTAAGGCTTGCCCTTTAAGGCTGGCCCTTTAAGCTGGCCCTTTAAGGCTGGCCATTTAAGCTGGCCCTTTAAGGCTGGCCCTTTAAGGCTGGCCCTTTAAGCTGGCCCTTTAAGGCTGGCCCTTTAAGCTGGCCCTTTAAGGCTGGCCCTTTAAGGCTGGCCCTTTAAGGCTGGCCCTTTAAGCTGGCCCCTTAAGGCTGGCCCTTTAAGCAGGCCCTCTAAGGCTGGCCCTTTAAGCTGGCCCTCTAAGGCTGGCCCTTTAAGCTGGCCCCTTAAGGCTGGCCCTTTAAGCTGGCCCTTTAAGGCTGGCCCTTTAAGATGGCCCTTTAAGGCTGGCCCTCTAAGGCTGGCCCTTTAAGACTGGCCCTTTAAGGCTGGCCCTTTAAGGCTGGCCCTTTAAGCTGGCCCCTTAAGGCTGGCCCTTTAAGCTGGCCCTCTAAGGCTGGCCCTTTAAGCTGGCCCTTTACGCTGGCCCTGTAAAGCTGGCCCTCTAAGGCTGGCCCTTTAAGCTGGCCCTTTAAGGCTGGCCCTTTAAGCTGGCCCTCTAAGGCTGGCCCTTTAAGGCTGGCCCTTTAAGCTGGCCCCTTAAGGCTGGCCCTCTAAGGCTGGCCCTTTAAGCTGGCCCTTTAAGGCTGGCCCTTTAAGCTGGCCCTTTAAGGCTGGCCCTTTAAGGCCGGCCCTTTAAGCTGGCCCTTTAAGGCTGGCCCTTTAAGCTGGCCCTTTAAGGCTGGCCCTTTAAGCTGGCCCTTTAAGGCTGGCCCTTTAAGGCTGGCCCTTTAAGGCTGGCCCTTTAAGCTGGCCCCTTAAGGCTGGCCCTTTAAGCAGGCCCTCTAAGGCTGGCCTTTTAAGCTGGCCCTCTAAGGCTGGCCCTTTAAGCTGGCCCCTTAAGGCTGGCCCTTTAAGCTGGCCCTTTAAGGCTGGCCCTTTAAGCTGGCCCTTTAAAGCTGGCCCTTTAAGGCTGGCCCTTTAAGCTGGCCCCTTAAGGCTGGCCCTTTAAGCTGGCCCTCTAAGGCTGGCCCTTTAAGCTGGCCCTCTAAGGCTGGCCCTTTAAGGCTTGCCCTTTAAGGCTGGCCCTTTAAGCTGGCCCCTTAAGGCTGGCCCTTTAAGCTGGCCCTTTAAGGCTGGCCATCTAAGTCTGGCCCTTTAAACTGGCCCTTTAAGGCTGGGCCTCTAAGGCTGGCCCTTTAAGCTGGCCCTCTAAGGCTGGCCCTTTAAGCTGGCCCTCTAAGGCTGGCCCTTTAAGGCTGGCCCTTTAAGGCTTGCCCTTTAAGGCTGGCCCTTTAAGCTGGCCCTTTAAGGCTGGCCATCTAAGTCTGGCCCTTTAAACTGGCCCTTTAAGGCTGGGCCTCTAAGGCTGGACCTCAAAGGCTGGCCCTTTAAGCTGGCCCTTTAAGGCTGCCCCCCTAAGGCTGGCCCTTTAAGGCTGGCCCTTTAAGGCTGGCCCTTTAAGGCTGGCCCTCTAAGGCTGGCCCTTTAAGGCTGGCCCTTTAAGGCTGGCCCTTTAAGCTGGCCCCTTAAGGCTGGCCATCTAAGGCTGGCCCTTTAAGCTGGCCCTTTAAGGCTGGCCCTTTAAGCTGGCCCTTTAAGGCTGGCCCTTTAAGCTGGCCCTTTAAGGCTGGCCCTCTAAGGCTGGCCCTTTAAGACTGGCCTTTTAAGGCTGGCCCTTTAAGGCTGGCCCTTTAAGCTGGCCCCTTAAGGCTGGCCCTTTAAGCTGGCCCTCTAAGGCTGGCCCTTTAAGCTGACCCTCTAAGGCTGGCCCTTTAAGGCTGGCCCTTTAAGGCTTGCCCTTTAAGGCTGGCCCTTTAAGCTGGCCCTTTAAGGCTGGCCATTTAAGCTGGCCCTTTAAGGCTGGCCCTTTAAGGCTGGCCCTTTAAGCTGGCCCTTTAAGGCTGGCCCTTTAAGCTGGCCCTTTAAGGCTGGCCCTTTAAGGCTGGCCCTTTAAGGCTGGCCCTTTAAGCTGGCCCCTTAAGGCTGGCCCTTTAAGCAGGCCCTCTAAGGCTGGCCCTTTAAGCTGGCCCTCTAAGGCTGGCCCTTTAAGCTGGCCCCTTAAGGCTGGCCCTTTAAGCTGGCCCTTTAAGGCTGGCCCTTTAAGATGGCCCTTTAAGGCTGGCCCTCTAAGGCTGGCCCTTTAAGACTGGCCCTTTAAGGCTGGCCCTTTAAGGCTGGCCCTTTAAGCTGGCCCCTTAAGGCTGGCCCTTTAAGCTGGCCCTCTAAGGCTGGCCCTTTAAGCTGGCCCTCTAAGGCTGGCCCTTTAAGACTGGCCCTTTAAGGCTGGCCCTTTAAGGCTGGCCCTTTAAGCTGGCCCCTTAAGGCTGGCCCTTTAAGCTGGCCCTCTAAGGCTGGCCCTTTAAGCTGGCCCTCTAAGGCTGGCCCTTTAAGGCTGGCCCTTTAAGGCTTGCCCTTTAAGGCTGGCCCTTTAAGCTGGCCCTTTAAGGCTGGCCATCTAAGTCTGGCCCTTTAAACTGGCCCTTTAAGGCTGGGCCTCTAAGGCTGGACCTCAAAGGCTGGCCCTTTAAGCTGGCCCTTTAAGGCTGGCCCCCTAAGGCTGGCCCTTTAAGGCTGGCCCTTTAAGGCTGGCCCTTTAAGGCTGGCCCTCTAAGGCTGGCCCTTTAAGGCTGGCCCTTTAAGGCTGGCCCTTTAAGCTGGCCCCTTAAGGCTGGCCATCTAAGGCTGGCCCTTTAAGCTGGCCCTTTAAGGCTGGCCCTTTAAGCTGGCCCTTTAAGGCTGGCCCTTTAAGCTGGCCCTTTAAGGCTGGCCCTCTAAGGCTGGCCCTTTAAGACTGGCCTTTTAAGGCTGGCCCTTTAAGGCTGGCCCTTTAAGCTGGCCCCTTAAGGCTGGCCCTTTAAGCTGGCCCTCTAAGGCTGGCCCTTTAAGCTGGCCCTCTAAGGCTGGCCCTTTAAGGCTGGCCCTTTAAGGCTTGCCCTTTAAGGCTGGCCCTTTAAGCTGGCCCTTTAAGGCTGGCCATTTAAGCTGGCCCTTTAAGGCTGGCCCTTTAAGGCTGGCCCTTTAAGCTGGCCCTTTAAGGCTGGCCCTTTAAGCTGGCCCTTTAAGGCTGGCCCTTTAAGGCTGGCCCTTTAAGGCTGGCCCTTTAAGCTGGCCCCTTAAGGCTGGCCCTTTAAGCAGGCCCTCTAAGGCTGGCCCTTTAAGCTGGCCCTCTAAGGCTGGCCCTTTAAGCTGGCCCCTTAAGGCTGGCCCTTTAAGCTGGCCCTTTAAGGCTGGCCCTTTAAGATGGCCCTTTAAGGCTGGCCCTCTAAGGCTGGCCCTTTAAGACTGGCCCTTTAAGGCTGGCCCTTTAAGGCTGGCCCTTTAAGCTGGCCCCTTAAGGCTGGCCCTTTAAGCTGGCCCTCTAAGGCTGGCCCTTTAAGCTGGCCCTCTAAGGCTGGCCCTTTAAGGCTGGCCCTTTAAGGCTTGCCCTTTAAGGCTGGCCCTTTAAGCTGGCCCTTTAAGGCTGGCCCTTTAAGCTGGCCCTTTAAGGCTGGCCATCTAAGTCTGGCCCTTTAAACTGGCCCTTTAAGGCTGGGCCTCTAAGGCTGGACCTCAAAGGCTGGCCCTTTAAGCTGGCCCTTTAAGGCTGGCCCCCTAAGGCTGGCCCTTTAAGGCTGGCCCTTTAAGGCTGGCCCTTTAAGGCTGGCCCTCTAAGGCTGGCCCTTTAAGGCTGGCCCTTTAAGGCTGGCCCTTTAAGCTGGCCCCTTAAGGCTGGCCATCTAAGGCTGGCCCTTTAAGCTGGCCCTTTAAGGCTGGCCCTTTAAGCTGGCCCTTTAAGGCTGGCCCTTTAAGCTGGCCCTTTAAGGCTGGCCCTCTAAGGCTGGCCCTTTAAGACTGGCCGTTTAAGGCTGGCCCTTTAAGCTGGCCCCTTAAGGCTGGCCCTTTAAGCTGGCCCTCTAAGGCTGGCCCTTTAAGCTGGCCCTCTAAGGCTGGCCCTTTAAGGCTGGCCCTTTAAGGCTTGCCCTTTAAGGCTGGCCCTTTAAGCTGGCCCTTTAAGGCTGGCCATTTAAGCTGGCCCTTTAAGGCTGGCCCTTTAAGCTGGCCCTTTAAGGCTGGCCCTTTAAGCTGGCCCTTTAAGGCTGGCCCTTTAAGGCTGGCCCTTTAAGGCTGGCCCTTTAAGCTGGCCCCTTAAGGCTGGCCCTTTAAGCTGGTCCTCTAAGGCTGGCCCTTTAAGCTGGCCCTTTAAGGCTGGGCCTCTAAGGCTGGACCTCAAAGGCTGGCCCTTTAAGCTGGCCCTTTAAGGCTGGCCCTCTAAAGCTGGCCCTTTAAGGCTGGCCCTTTAAGGCTGGCCCTTTAAGGCTGGCCCTCTAAGGCTGGCCCTTTAAGGCTGGCCCTTTAAGCTGGCCCCTTAAGGCTGGCCATCTAAGGCTGGCCCTTTAAGCTGGCCCTTTAAGGCTGGCCCTTTAAGCTGGCCCTTTAAGGCTGGCCCTTTAAGCTGGCCCTTTAAGGCTGGCCCTCTAAGGCTGGCCCTTTAAGACTGGCCTTTTAAGGCTGGCCCTTTAAGGCTGGCCCTTTAAGCTGGCCCCTTAAGGCTGGCCCTTTAAGCTGGCCCTCTAAGGCTGGCCCTTTAAGCTGGCCCTCTAAGGCTGGCCCTTTAAGGCTGGCCCTTTAAGGCTTGCCCTTTAAGGCAGGCCCTCTAAGGCTGGCCCTTTAAGGCTTGCCCTTTAAGGCTGGCCCTTTAAGCTGGCCCCTTAAGGCTGGCCCTTTAAGCTGGCCCTCTAAGGCTGGCCCTTTAAGCTGGCCCTTTAAGGCTGGCCCTTTAAGCTGGCCCTGTAAAGCTGGCCCTCTAAGGCTGGCCTTTTAAGCTGGCCCTTTAAGGCTGGCCCTTTAAGCTGGCCCTCTAAGGCTGGCCCTTTAAGGCTGGCCCTTTAAGGCTGGCCCTTTAAGCTGGCCCCTTAGGGCTGGCCCTCTAAGGCTGGCCCTTTAAGCTGGCCCTTTAAGGCTGGCCCTGTAAGCTGGCCCTTTAAGGCTGGCCCTTTAAGGCTGGCCCTTTAAGCTGGCCCCTTAAGGCTGGCCATCTAAGGCTGGCCCTTTAAGCTGGCCCTTTAAGGCTGGCCCTTTAAGCTGGCCCTTTAAGGCTGGCCCTTTAAGCTGGCCCTTTAAGGCTGGCCCTCTAAGGCTGGCCCTTTAAGACTGGCCTTTTAAGGCTGGCCCTTTAAGGCTGGCCCTTTAAGCTGGCCCCTTAAGGCTGGCCCTTTAAGCTGGCCCTCTAAGGCTGGCCCTTTAAGCTGGCCCTCTAAGGCTGGCCCTTTAAGGCTGGCCCTTTAAGGCTTGCCCTTTAAGGCAGGCCCTCTAAGGCTGGCCCTTTAAGGCTTGCCCTTTAAGGCTGGCCCTTTAAGCTGGCCCCTTAAGGCTGGCCCTTTAAGCTGGCCCTCTAAGGCTGGCCCTTTAAGCTGGCCCTTTAAGGCTGGCCCTTTAAGCTGGCCCTGTAAAGCTGGCCCTCTAAGGCTGGCCTTTTAAGCTGGCCCTTTAAGGCTGGCCCTTTAAGCTGGCCCTCTAAGGCTGGCCCTTTAAGGCTGGCCCTCTAAGGCTGGCCTTTTAAGCTGGCCCTTTAAGGCTGGCCCTTTAAGCTGGCCCTCTAAGGCTGGCCCTTTAAGGCTGGCCCTTTAAGGCTGGCCCTTTAAGCTGGCCCCTTAGGCCTGGCCCTCTAAGGCTGGCCCTTTAAGCTGGCCCTTTAAGGCTGGCCCTGTAAGCTGGCCCTTTAAGGCTGGCCCTTTAAGGCTGGCCCTTTAAGCTGGCCCTTTAAGGCTGGCCCTTTAAGGCTGGCCCTTTAAGGCTGGCCCTTTAAGCTGGCCCCTTAAGGCTGGCCCTTTAAGCTGGCCCTCTAAGGCTGGCCCTTTAAGCTGGCCCTCTAAGGCTGGCCCTTTAAGGCTGGCCCTTTAAGGCTTGCCCTTTAAGGCTGTCCCTTTAAGCTGGCCCTTTAAGGCTGGCCATCTAAGTCTGGCCCTTTAAACTGGCCCTTTAAGGCTGGGCCTCTAAGGCTGGACCTCAAAGGCTGGCCCTTTAAGCTGGCCCTTTAAGGCTGGCCCCCTAAGGCTGGCCCTTTAAGGCTGGCCCTTTAAGGCTGGCCCTTTAAGGCTGGCCCTCCAAGGCTGGCCCTTTAAGGCTGGCCCTTTAAGGCTGGCCCTTTAAGCTGGCCCCTTAAGGCTGGCCATCTAAGGCTGGCCCTTTAAGCTGGCCCTTTAAGGCTGGCCCTTTAAGCTGGCCCTTTAAGGCTGGCCCTTTAAGCTGGCCCTTTAAGGCTGGCCCTCTAAGGCTGGCCCTTTAAGACTGGCCTTTTAAGGCTGGCCCTTTAAGCTGGCCCCTTAAGGCTGGCCCTTTAAGCTGGCCCTCTAAGGCTGGCCCTTTAAGCTGGCCCCTTAAGGCTGGCCCTTTAAGCTGGCCCTCTAAGGCTGGCCCTTTAAGCTGGCCCTCTAAGGCTGGCCCTTTAAGGCTTGCCCTTTAAGGCTGGCCCTTTAAGCTGGCCCTTTAAGGCTGGCCATCTAAGTCTGGCCCTTTAAACTGGCCCTTTAAGGCTGGGCCTCTAAGGCTGGACCTCAAAGGCTGGCCCTTTAAGCTGGCCCTTTAAGGCTGGCCCCCTAAGGCTGGCCCTTTAAGGCTGGCCCTTTAAGGCTGGCCCTTTAAGGCTGGCCCTCTAAGGCTGGCCCTTTAAGGCTGGCCCTTTAAGGCTGGCCCTTTAAGCTGGCCCCTTAAGGCTGGCCATCTAAGGCTGGCCCTTTAAGCTGGCCCTTTAAGGCTGGCCCTTTAAGCTGGCCCTTTAAGGCTGGCCCTTTAAGCTGGCCCTTTAAGGCTGGCCCTCTAAGGCTGGCCCTTTAAGACTGGCCTTTTAAGGCTGGCCCTTTAAGGCTGGCCCTTTAAGCTGGCCCCTTAAGGCTGGCCCTTTAAGGCTGGCCCTTTAAGCTGGCCCCTTAAGGCTGGCCCTTTAAGCTGGCCCTCTAAGGCTGGCCCTTTAAGCTGGCCCTCTAAGGCTGGCCCTTTAAGGCTTGCCCTTTAAGGCTGGCCCTTTAAGGCTGGCCCTTTAAGGCTGGCCCTTTAAGCTGGCCCCTTAAGGCCGGCCATCTAAGGCTGGCCCTTTAAGCTGGCCCTTTAAGGCTGGCCCTTTAAGCTGGCCCTTTAAGGCTGGCCCTTTAAGCTGGCCCTTTAAGGCTGGCCCTCTAAGGCTGGCCCTTTAAGCTGGCCCTTTAAGGCTGGCCCTTTAAGCTGGCCCTTTAAGGCTGGCCCTTTAAGGCTGGCCCTTTAAGCTGGCCCTTTAAGGCTGGCCCTTTAAGCTGGCCCTTTAAGGCTGGCCCTTTAAGCTGGCCCTTTAAGGCTGGCCCTTTAAGCTGGCCCTGTAAAGCTGGCCCTCTAAGGCTGGCCTTTTAAGCTGGCCCTTTAAGGCTGGCCCTTTAAGCTGGCCCTCTAAGGCTGGCCCTTTAAGGCTGGCCCTTTAAGGCTGGCCCTTTAAGCTGGCCCCTTAGGGCTGGCCCTCTAAGGCTGGCCCTTTAAGCTGGCCCTTTAAGGCTGGCCCTGTAAGCTGGCCCTTTAAGGCTGGCCCTTTAAGGCTGGCCCTTTTAGCTGGCCCTTTAAGGCTGGCCCTTTAAGGCTGGCCCTTTAAGGCTGGCCCTTTAAGCTGGCCCTTTAAGGCTGGCCCTTTAAGGCTGGCCCTTTAAGCTGGCCCTTTAAAGCTGGCCCTTTAAGGCTGGCCCTTTAAGGCTGGCCCTTTAAGCTGGCCCCTTAAGGCTGGCCCTTTAAGCTGGCCCTCTAAGGCTGGCCCTTTAAGCTGGCCCTCTAAGGCTGGCCCTTTAAGGCTTGCCCTTTAAGGCTGGCTCTTTAAGCTGGCCCCTTAAGGCTGGCCCTTTAAGGCTGGCCCTTTAAGGCTGGCCCTTTAAGCTGGCCCTTTAAGGCTGGCCCTTTAAGCTGGCCCTGTAAAGCTGGCCCTCTAAGGCTGGCCTTTTAAGCTGGCCCTTTAAGGCTGGCCCTTTAAGCTGGCCCTTCTTCTTCTTCTTCTTCTTAATTTATTTCAGACATGAATACTTTGTTACATTATTCTTTCTCACATATGCACTTACAATATCTATTTATATATATATATATATATATATATATATATACATACACAAATATATACATACATATACATACACAAATATCTACATACATACATATATACATATATACACATACACATACATGCATACACACAACACCTCATTACTACACATGTCTGAAAAGGAGCAGGAAGAAGCAAAGCTTATTAAATCCTACCCCTTCTCCACGCCATAGCAGTTACCAATTCAATAAGTTTTTTTTTTTTTTTTGTTTGCTTTTTTATTCCACACTTATGACAAAACAACAAAAGAAGAGTGGGAACATCGGACACCCCAGCAAAACCCCAGAACATTGCTGAAGCACACCACCAACCCCGCCAGTCAACCCACCTGGCCCCGACCCCCCTAGCCCCTGAGTGCACCCACCGAGTGCCCAGCACCCCAGCAGTCCCCGCACACCCCGCTGCCCTCCAATAAGACGCCATTTTGGCTGAACCCACAAGTATGTGTGATCCCTGGGCGGGCCTACATTTGGATGGATTGTTTGTTCTGTTATCCAACAGACCTCTTCCTCGTGCCACAGACATGTTACCAACATGTGGTCAACGTGACACCCGATGTCCAACCATCATTTACCTCATTATTGTGAGGCCACACGGAATGCTCCCATAAGAAGCACCCACCAAGCCCGGGCGCCCACAGCGCCATCTGCGGCTATTGAGGCCCCAGCCCCGCCAGAGAGCAGCAAGCAGCTGCTGAAGCACCTGAGACCCAGACTCACACCCCCAGTAGCCAGGGGAGGCCAGACAAGGCAGGGTCCACTTTACGAGGCCACAGCACACTCCCGCCCTTCCCAGAGCTTCACCTAGATGCCCGACATCACCCCCCCCTCATGTTGTCTGCCTATAAATGATGTTACCATGATGTAAACATAACAACTGGATTTGTTGCAACTTGGCTCACAGCAACTGTTATGTAATCTATACAATGCGGTTTACAATTTGCTTTCTGGTACTCATGATTCCCTTTCATATTTACTCATAAGATTGTTTATAAATAGTTGTTTAAATCTATTTAGCGTATCACAAGTTTTCATCTTTAAATCTAAATTATTCCATATATCTACTCCGTTGATTGACATACATCTTTGCTTTACATTTGTTCGTACTTTCCCTTTTGTATACACACTCATTCCTCGTAGGTCATATTGACTAGTACGAATCTGAAACATCCCCTGGACAACATTTGGGAGCATGTTTTTATTTACCTTAAACATCATTTGCGCAGTTTTGAAATCAACTAGGTCATAAAATTTTACAATTTGTGAATGTAAATAGAATTTACTTGTTGGTGCTTGGTAAGCAGCTTGATTGATTATCCTTATTATTCTCTTTTGCATCATGTAAATTGGTTTTGCAATGGTTTTGTAGGTGTGTCCCCAGATTTCAATGCCATAGACAATATATGGCTCTATAAAAGTTCGATATAGTAATTGTAGAGAGTGTTTATTGAGGATATACTTTAGTTTATATAGTATTGCGATTACTTTTGATATTTTGTTTTTTATATGATTTATATGTGATTTCCAGTTGAGTTTGTCATCTACAATAATTCCTAAAAATTTGCTTTCCTTTACGCGTTCAATTTCCGTATTCTCTATTTTAATTTGTGTTTGTTTTATTTTTTTATAGTTTCCAAATATAATATATTTGGTTTTATGTAGGTTTAATGATAATTTATTTGTGGCGAGCCATCTTTTTATGGTTCCGAGCTCCCTCTGCACTGTAACCAGGAGATGTTCCAGATCCCCACCAGTACATAATACATTTGTGTCATCGGCAAACAAAACAAAATGTAACAGCTTAGACACTTTACAGATGTCATTCATATATATAATAAATAATTTAGGACCCAGCACAGAACCTTGTGGTACCCCGCATGTCACATTCAGTAGATCAGATTTATTATCATTTAGTTGCACATATTGTTGTCTATTATTTAAATAATCTTGTAACCACCTTAGTGCTATACCTCTGATCCCATATCTTTCCAGCTTCTTTATTAATAAGTTGTGGTCAATAGTATCGAATGCTTTTTGTAAGTCCATAAAAATACCAATTGCATATTCCTTATTATCTATTGCTGTCGCTATTTTTTCTGTAAGTTCCATGACTGCTAATGTCGTAGATCGCTTTGATCTGAACCCATATTGATGTTCAGTTAGTACTTTTTGTGTTTCTATAAAGTGATCAAGTCTATGGTTAAAAAGTTTCTCTAAAATTTTGGAGAATTGTGGAAGTATAGAGATGGGTCTATAATTAGCGAATATATGTTTATTTCCGGTTTTATATATTGGAATGACTTTTGCTATTTTCATTTGATTAGGAAATATGCCTGTTTGAAATGACTGGTTGCAAATATGGGTCAGAGGTGTAGCTATACAATCTACAACTTCTTTTACTAATTGCATATCAATGCCAGTATAGTCAACTGATTTTTTGTTTTTACATGTATTTACCACATCCACAAGTTCTCTTTCAGTTATTTTCTTGAGGAAGATGGTATTTGGATTTACCTTAATAATATTCTCATCTACATCTTGAGTTGCTGTTGGGTGTACAATTTCTTTTGACAAGTCATGGCCCATATTCACAAAATAGTTGTTAAAGCCATTTGTAATTTCATTAGCTTTGGTTATATGTGGCTGATTCTCTTTAGTAAAGTAATTAGGATAATATAATTTAGTAACTCCTTTTTTAATAATAGTATTAAGCACTTTCCATAAACTCTGTGTGTCATTTTTGTGCTCTTCTAATTGTCTATGATAGTAATCCTTCTTATTGGTTCTCAATATGCTAATTAATTTATTTTTATATTTTTTATATTTATTCTCAGCTTCCTTTGTTCTTGACTGCAGAAACTGTTTGTAAAGTAGGTTTTTCTTTTTACACGCATTTTCCAAACCCCTTGTCATCCAAGGCTTTTCACATTGTATTTTCTTCTTTTTTGTTGTAATGGGACAATGTTTATCATATAATTTGGTAAAAGTTGCCAGAAATTCTTCGTATGCTTTATTAGGGTCATTGTTTGAGTAAATACCTGTCCATCTTTGCTCTTTTAAGTCCTTCTTAAGTGCTTCTATGGATTCAGTTGTTCTATATCTTATGTTGTAGGTATCAGAGTTTGCCTGTGTTTGGGTGTCATATGAACATTGTACTGTTATGAATACAGGTAAATGGTCACTGATGTCATTAAGAAGAAGTCCACTTACTATTTTTTTCTCCATTGCATTGGTAAATATATTATCTATTAGTGTTGCAGTGTCTGTTGTTATTCTACTAGGTTTTAATATGGTAGGAAATAAATTTACACTGTACAGTGATTCAATATAGCTTTTTGTCTTATTGTGTTTATGTGGGTTTAATAGATCTATGTTAAAGTCACCACAGACAATTACCATTTTTCTATCATTCATCTTATGATACATTTCAATAAGTTTATCATTAAATACATCTATACAAGATCCTGGTGTTCTGTAGATGCAACTTATTATTATGTTACTGGTTTTCCCCATATCTATTTCTATTGTGACACATTCCATGATGTTTTCTATTTGCACTGACATATGCTCAATTTTTTTATACTTTAAATCACTGCTCACAAATAGGGCAACTCCTCCTCCCTTCTTATTGCTCCGATTTGTGGTAAATAATTCATACCCATCTAAACTAACATCAGCTTCTTTCTCACTGTCCAACCAAGTCTCTGATATTGCAATCACGTTAAAGGTAGGAATTTGTTTTAAATAGTCCCTGATTTTGGTGAAGTTTCTACTCAAACTTCTGCTGTTGAAGTGTATGACTGAAAAGGTTCCATCCATTAATTTTTTTTCTGTAAATGTCTCATCTGTGTAGTAGTCACAGCTACAGTTAATTGTGTTATAATGATGATTTTCTGAATCAATACTATTGTCTATATCATACATCTTGTGTTCAGTGTATGCAAAAGTTTCCAAATTCAGCTGTTCTAAATCATGATGTTCACTGCTCACGCTGTCTGCCACAGTCTCAATCAGTCCATCATCGTCTAAATCACTGAAGGGAAGTCTATATTCATTGTTCAGTTCCATTATTGGCATCATAGTGTATCATATAAACACAGTTATAATTTGGGATAAATGCACTTTTGTTCATACCCTCATTTACCTCATATATTTCACTCATAATATCAATATCTATATTTATATATGCATCCATGTTCTAATATATGCCCATTTTCTATATCCCACCACAACATATTGTCCATAGCCTGTCTTTCAATCAATTATAACAACAATTGTTCATTTCCTTCTTCTAAGTTGTTCAAGGTCTTTCAAGTCTCTTATCATCCTCGGCTGTGACCCTTCTTGTTCTCTTATCCATATGTTGCCATTTCTGGTCCATGTTGCGAAAATGCTTTTTTGTTTTCTTAGTATCCTTGCCTCTCGTGCAATGTCCCCATTTTTCTTTGTCAAGTGCTCATTTAAGTATACATTTGTACCTTTAAGTTTCTTTGCTTGCATTAACAGTTCATTCCTATGCTTTCTACTGATAAATCTTATGATGATAGCCGGTTTCTCCTTCTCTGTCTTTCTGGGTAATACGTGACAGATAGATATATCAGCACTTTGAATGCTTATGTTCTTACTGTGCAGAAATCCCACTACTTGTTGCTCCAGTGTCAGTAGTTCTTCCCGTGGTGCATCTTCTGTTGTCTCCAAGTTAGCTGTAGCTCGTGCGTAAGTTCGGTGTCGCGTTTCCAGACCTGTTAGTACCAAGTTGTCTCTTTTCGTGTATTGTTCCAATTCGTCCACCCTCTGCTCCAGCACAATAATCCTTCTGTCTTTTTCCATTAGCATAGCCTTCAAGGTTTTTACTTCCTCCACCAGTCCAATTAGTCGTTCCTGTTGTGATGTTAGCTTTGCAAGCTCACCAGACATAAAATTCAATGCTTTTTTAATCTCTTCCATGTCGTCAGCTGCTGCCGTGTCCTTATCTTTGTCCCGTGTATTGCTTCTCCCACTAGGCATTCTCGTTTCACTAGTCAGTGATTTGAGGGGGGGTAAATAATAATAATAATAATAGTCCGGTGTCTTCCGGGTTTGCGTAAAGCTTCACTCATTTCCCGGTAAGTCAGCATGATGTATTTTGTATGGATGAATTCATTGAAATCTCAAGATATATGATGGTTTGGCAGTAGTTTTAAAGCTCAGTCCGCTATATTGTCAAAAGTGTCACTCTTGTATTTTTTTCCTCTTATACAGCATGATACTCCAAAACAATTAGCTGCACCACATACAGTTGAAATAAAAGTCTATGGTCACGTCGCGGTAAAACAGTTCAACTTTGCAACAACTTTTCACTCCTTTCCCGGTCAGCAAGCATGATGTATTTGGTGTCAATGGATTGGTTGAAATCTCAAGATTCATATAATACCACTGGTTTGGTGCTACCTTTGAGTCCGCTAGATTGTCAAACATGTCCATGTTGCATTTTTCTCTCTTATGCAGTACGCTAGGAGCCTCCAGCACGCTAGGCCTAATGTTTGTAAACATTGCCAATCATGAATTGTTATTAGTAAGGATCATTTGAGATGGTTATGTTTTAATGTGATGTTTTGCTTAATGTCTATAGCCTGTACTATTTACAGCATCATTTAGTTTGTTTTTGTAACCCACATGGAAGTTATGCATCCTTGGAAAATAATGAAAATATATTTTATAATCAAATGATGATTATGAATATTTCTATCATATAAAAATATTCCCCGGTCTTTTATAACGTCCGTGAATGCAACCCAGTCACATGACGGAAGACGGAACGTTCTTCCGCTTGCGCTGCGTCTCAGCCAATCAGGTTCGCCAGGGCCGCAATCAAATACACCGGTGCGCTCTCCCTCACACACACTGGTGAGGAGACAGGCTACAGGACGCTGCTAACACGGTTAGTCTCGAACAAACTACTTCAACTTATATATATTGTTGATCGTTCTCTAAAACTTTGTGCATTATAAAACTTGTAGAAGCCGCGTGCCGTCGCTGCAGACATCTGGGTTCTAGCGGGGACTGAATTACGAGGGAATCGGTGAGTCTGGATGCTATTGTTGCGTGTGGTTAGCTTATGTAGCGTTAGCATATCAATGCGATCGGCAACCAACTTCGCTGCTGTAATGCGATTCATTGTTATGCTAACCCCCAAAACGATAATCAAACTTTTTAACTTGATTAACTGTTTAAATATTGAGCCACTGCTTTTGATTACTGTGTATTCTGAATGTTATGCACCTTAAATTGCATTTTAAAACAATCCTCTTTAAAGCTAAACCGGGGTTGATCATTGAAAATGTATTTTTATATTCTGATTTTGCATACTGATTCATTGATTTGTGTACACTGAGCTAGCTGATGATAATTATGACTGATTTACTGATAGTGGTCCTGTCTGTGATATACAGGCCAGGTGTGCCTGGTTGGGGACCCCGAGGCGAGCTAGACCCAAAGAGAACCGAACCACTTCAACATCCTCCTGCGGTCTGGTAGGGGTGTTGGCAGCCAGTTCTCTCCCACCTATGCACTGGTCACTTTATCTGTTCACATATGAACTCTGTTGCGCGCGATCATGGACAATTTCCACATATACCATGGACTCTGGGTTCCTATGAGATGGACATTCGCTCCACACATTGTTGTGGCCACTGACCCTTTATTGTGAATACTGTGATTTTGTGCTTTGTGTGATTTGAAGGGCGTTTACACCCTGGACTGTGCTGAGCCACTGTTGAATTGTGATTTCTTTATTTGTAAGAAACAAATGAACTAGATTGAAAGACTGAAGTGCACTTCATCAAACAGCTATAGGAATTCCCAAAACCTCTATACCATTTTACTGCCGTTTGTAAATATTGTCAATAATTTGTCACTGTTTGCACTTAAAGCAAATAATAAGGCACCAAGCCACTTAAAAGTACATTTTGTGTCTTGTGTGATATTACTGTACCTCAACCTCCCTAGAGCCGAGCATAGATCTTCTGAGCTAGTCCGTACTTGTATTTAATTCATCTTGACCTTTTCTTGCATTTCTCATACGTATATGCTACATTTTCACAAAATGCAATTTGATATTGTAATACTTACTGTAATACATTACCGTTGTGGTGTACTGGCCACCGGTCCAGGGTGTACCCCGCCTCTCGCCCCCAAGTCAGCCGTACTATGTACTATGTACTATGTACTATGTACTATGACTGTTGTGATCAGAGGTGTAAATGTTCAGAAATCCTATGTGTTTGATTGTAGGACCTTCTGGGCTGTGACCTGTCTGAGACTTCAGGACCATAGACAGCGATGGTCACAGACTGAGTGCTGTCAGTCTTAAAGGTACTATATGTAAGAAATGTGTAGATTGATTGATTTTTGAAAAAATGGGACATGGGAGATGATAGCCGTATGGCTAATTTGCACTTCCCATTGGCAGCTTGGTTTTGAACATATAAATCACATTATTCATAAAACATGCAAGGTTATGTGTTTCATGCGTATTACTATATTGCAACTTGCCCAAGTGCACACTAGATGCTGTAAAGTGCTATTTTCATTTGACAATTCTCCAAACATTTTACAATCATGAAATACCAACAATGGTCATTTTATAATACTGAGAGAACTAGACTCTAAAAATGATTCATGGGATTAGTTAGTTGAGCTTAAAATCAAGAGCTTTTTCAACATAAAAGAATAAGGTTGTTACATGGACTTATTATAACAAGTTGGTAACTTATTTGAAGAAGTTGGTCCAGCTGAAAATATGGGCTTAGTTAGTTGAGTTGAGTTAAAATCAAGAGCTTTTTCAACATAAAACGATAAACTTGTGTCACTGACTTATTAAAACAAGTTGTTAACTTATTTGAAGAAGTTGGCCCAGCTGAAAATAGAAAAATAGAAATGTTAACTTAAATATGTATGTATATTTTGAAGCAAACTTTTGAACAAATTCAAATACAAAAACTTTATCTGTCCCCAGGGGTAATTCAAAGGCCACATTAAACATGCCGTTTCAAAACAAGAGCACCGCTCATGTTTCATGTTCATAGTAATGGGAGCTTTTATTTTGAAAAAAACAGGGAAGACGTTCTATTGTACGATGTCTCCGAGATGTCAGGACCAAACGTTTCTCCGAATTTTCTGGATGAAGGTAAGCTACAGGGTCACATTCTCACTTAAAAGGTTGTTAAAACTTGATGAAATGACATATTCCCACAGCTAGAGCCAAATGTTCAACAGCTTTCAGAAGCTGCTCTGCTCCTGCTCCTGCTTCTGGTTTTATCCTGCAATCACGTACAGAGAGGAGCCAGACTGCGACTGCTATTAATGCCTGTTGGAAAATCCCCAAAATCCCAAGAAAAAAACAAGAGTTTCTATGGAGCAATACGAGGTAAGTAACTGTTTTTGCTTTATTTTGTTCATAACGGCTACTAACTGTATCAGCAAATGTTGCACTAATTCGTGTTAACGCAGACATCATTGAAATGAAGCTAATGTAGCCATTTTGTAAAATGGTAGCTTCATAGCTGCCTATAACTGCATGTTACAAAACTTTAGAACTGAAGCTGTTCATAAATGTCCTTTTGCCCGCGCTCTCTCGCCCAGCGCCGCCCCTCGACCGTTTATCGTCAGACAAAGACGTCTGTGGCAGCCGAACGATTTGAATTAGCGGTAAACGTTAGTTAGTATATCACTCTTATCAAGGTAAGAGAAATGAGTGTATTGTTTTGTTCACATTTTTTCCAAGTTTGGACTACATTGATGAAGTTTGGCCAGCTAGTAGTTTCTGTTTTAAGTGACGTGTTGGTGTGTGTCTATGAGAGGTTAAGGCACCCACATTAGTTGTAGATACGCCATAGAACAAGTTTCCTTTTAGTAAGGCTGCAGTAGGCCTGGCTATTTTTCTCTTTTGCTATTGAGACAGGTGGCATTTTCTGAAGTTAGGAATGAATGTATACACACAAAATGTGTGTATAGTGGTGTGTAGTGTTTTTTTTTTCTCATTTAGCTCACTTTAAAAGTCCAAAATATTGTGAAGCAGTTCAACCATATTTCAAATCCTTTAGAACCCAAGACAAAGGATCATTTTTGTGCAGTTGGTTGCAAGCACATTTTTCACACTTTTTCCATCTTCAATTTAGAAACACATCATAGGCAATATATTTTAAGTCATAAGTCATGCTGCACACGCTGTAAGCACTAAAGCTATGAATCACTAAACAATTCCAAATGTCATGAAAAAATTCAAAGCCGTTTAAATAGAGCTTTGTTTAGTTTTAAAAATGAATTGGACCTGTAAACTTGTGTCAAGAAAAAGTGATCTTTGAAAGCATTATAGGCTTAGACCATGGTGGCCATGGTGGAGAACTTCTCCCTTGCCTCCATTGGGAGCGTTATTGGGAGCGTTATTGCTCGTTTAAAACATGGGGCAGCCTGAGAACCCGTCTGTCAAGAAGCCATTCAACTCGTGAGACAGGGACACGCAGAGAAGTTCTGTCTTTGAAATGTTCATGTTGCTCTTTAAACACCATCTCCACAGAAAGAGAATACTTTGAACACATTGGCCGTCATTTAAAAAAGCAGGAAACAGTGTCTTGTGTTTTTGAAAATTGCTCTTGCTCTCAAAACAAACATTTCTGGAACATTTGCCTCTCATAGGAGCCGGAAACACACTCCTCATTCCCTGGATGACTTCAAGCCTGAGCTCTTGCAGAGGTACTGTATGTTCATCTTTCAAATACAGGGGTCCTTTTGATATGATCCTTTTGACGAGGATATGGAGGTTACAGTGAGTGAAGATCCTGAAGATGAAGAAATGAGAGAACTGCCACTGCAACTTCATTGAAAAAAATGTAGCCCACCTGCTGTTGAAAATGGAAAGCATATTCAATGTACCACAAAGGTGTATTCATGAGTTAGTGGAAGAACTGCACTTTATTTCTTCATCAGCTTCAGGTCCTCTTTTGAAAGATATTTTACAGTCATGCTTAAAGAGGCATAATTGTTGATGAAAAGTTGATGATGTGATCATCTCAGAGATGGCGACAGACCTATCTGTGCAAGTCTAAGCCAATGACATTAGCTCTAGGACATACTGCTCCTCTTTCCACCTTTCCACCTACAAAAGAAGGGAGCATTTTTCCATGGTGGAACCTACAGAATATCTAATCATGTCTTCTCAGTTCTTCTCAGGGAGAAGAAAAGTTTCCAACATGTACCAATTTGAAAGTCCTTGCATGAGGTTTTGAAGAAAAAAAGAGATCCAGGATTTGCTCAAACATAGCTCTGAAGCAGACAGCAGCTCTGACACTCACTACAATTCATTTCATGATGGCATACATTTGAAAAACAATAAATTGCTATGAGAAAAGAATCCAGCCATTTCTCTCATTCTGTATGTGGATGATTTTGAAGTGTGTAATCCACTTGGCACATCAAGAAAAAAACACAAAATGACTGCTGTGTATTGGGTTTTAGCCAATGTGCCACCATTGCTCAGATCCTCGCTCACATCAATCTACCTTGCCATTCTCTGCAAGGCTGATGATGTTCAAAAGTTTGGCTATAGTGCTGTGTTAGAACCACTGCTTAAGGACCTTCCTTGCCAGCCTAGAAGAAGAAGGACTTTACATTCCTTCAATAGGTCTACGAGTCAAAGGTACTGTGTATTGTGTCGTTGCAGATAACCTTGGTGCCCACTCTATTGGAGGGTTTGTGGAGAGCTTCTCACGTCTCACAAGTACACACACCTGCAGGTTCTGTCTTGGAGAAAGATCTCAATTCCAGGTGAGTGAAGTTAAAACAGGAACAACACAAGAGCACAGGTTGCATGTTCAGACAGCACAGAGAGATACAAGTGCATTCTTCTCATTGTTATGGAGTAAAGAGACAGTGCCCACTGACTGACAAACTCAAATATTTCAATGTTTTATCTGGCTATCCACCTGATTTGCTACATGATCTCTTTGAAGGCGTTGTGCCTTTAGAGTTAGCACTATGCCTAAATGTGTTCATCAAAGAGAAATATTTCACACTCGAGGAATGAAATCAATGAATCAAAGAGTTCCCATACAGATGGACAGATAGAACGGATGCACCGCAACCAGTTCCACTGACTTTTGCTGCAAGAAAAACTGTTGGTGGAAATGCCCATGAAAACTGGGCTTTGCTTCGCCTCCTTCCCCTGATAGTTGGAGAAAGAATCCCTGAGAATGAACCAGCATGGCTGATCCTTCTGAACCTTAAGGACATAGTTGAACTTGTCCTTTCTCCTGTTCACACAGACCTCACTGTTTGTTTCCTTGAAAGCAAGATTTCTGAGCATCGGCACAGATTCCTGGAGGTTTTCCCTCAGGAAAGCATCATTTTCTTGAACACTACCCACACCAGCCAGATGAAAGCTTTTGGTCCACTTGGTTCATTTGGTTCACTTTGTGGACTATGCGCTTTGAAGCTAAGCACAGCTTTTTGAAGCGTGTGGTCAGACATACGCATAGCTTCCGAAACATTCTGTTGTCTCTTGCAGTGAAGCATCAGTTAATGATTGCATACCATCTACATGGCAGTAAAATTGTTCAGTCTCTACAAGTAGCAAAAGTGTCAACAGTGGATTTGACTGTGCTGAGGGAAGACATTAAGAAAGCAGTGGAATGAAAATTCCCTGGTGAATCATTTGTCCACATGGCAAACACAGTGTGCTACAGTGGCACCAGTTATTCCACTGGCATGATCTTGGCACATGGTTCAACAGGTGGTCTGCCAGATTTTGTAGAATTGATGCAGCTTGTTGTCATAAATGGCAAGGTTGGCTTCATTGTCAAATGTTTCAATTCATGGTATATTGAGCATCTTAGAAACACAACAAGTGTTTTCAAGCTCATTGAGCCTCGTGAGTTGTTTGACATCTTCCCCATGGCAGCATACGGTGTTGCAGGGAAGCGTATGGTGACCCAGAAGTGCTACATGAATGTACCATAGATTGCAAAGGGGTCAGTATAACTCATCATTTGTTTGAGTTGATAGGAGAGACCTCAAAAATGGCATCATCCTCTCTGTATATGGGGTTACTGTCTCATTACAAAAACAAAGTTGTTGTTTTTTTTCAATGAACGTGCTTGCCCCACACTTGAGCACAAATGATCATTTTCACTTGCAGGTGTAGTGAGAATATACAACTCCTTGAATGTGTGTATTCCAATCATATTTTTGTGATGAAGTGTGATAATGTTCAACCTATAATCAAACATGAGACAATATTAGTTTGTCAATTTGCCAGAAGCATGGTAAGACTTTTAAACCCAGACCACACTGATTCTCGCTGAGGAGAGGATGTTAGGCTCTTGATGACTATGCCAATATGGAGATCTGAAATTATGATTAGTAGTAGTTGTAAATATGAGCTCCATAATACTGACACGAGATGGACAACAAGATGGTACAAGATCTTTGTAGTTTGACTTTTATGACATTATTCTTCAGGGGGAAATGTTCAAGTGAACAAAGCTTTGTTCCTATCCTTGTCTTTGCCACAGAAATAAAAGTCTTCAACATTTAATCATAGTATAAGCAGGCATATAGGATTCTTTGCATTGGCTTTTGTAGAAGTATACTTATGGACACAAATCTAAGACTTGGTGTGAAGTTTGATGATGAGGAAATGTCACGGATGTGTGATGTCAAATTTCTTGGAGACTGAATCAACCAGTACTTGTCAGCATACTAGTTTACTATATGATAAATGTGATGAAAATTCAAGGTCCAAAGCTTTTATTTATCTAGAGTCATTTTTAGTGGTCATATTCTTCTCCCATACTGAATGATGATGATTATATGATGTGTCTGCATGTATTCTAGAACCCAAACTGATGTCATGTTTTCTCTAATAGATACCCTGATGTCTCCTCAAGCCAAACTTGGGATCATTCTTCAGGACCGTGAAATTGGCAAACTGGACTTACCGGATGGAATCCCTGATGAACTTGAGTCTATTGTGAGGGAGAAATTTGGGCTTGATGGGAACTTTACCTTGCATTATAAGGATGCTGACTTTGGAGAGGAATATTTTTCTCTTACCTCAACAAGTGACACCAAGGACAAGGATACCATTAAGGTGGTTCACATTGTTGAACCTCCTACAGTTACTCTGACCTTTACTGATGGGTACTGACAGTTCCTTTGAAAGTGCATCAGTAGCCTCGCTCCCTAATTCTGAGACCTCTGTCCATCCTGCTAGCAGCAGCTGTTCCTCTGGATCGCAGGACACACTGATCACACTTTCATCACCTGAACAGGTTACTCACCGTACACAGTGTTGGCCCACTACATTTCCTGTACCTAATTTTGCTTACGACACAGAGCTTGTGCTGGCCTCAGGAAATGAAGTTTTCAAGAAGGATGGAATTCAGCTCAACTTTGCCACAATCCTTTGCCTCCAGACATCCTTGAGAAGCTGGCTGAAAGCATCTTACCTCACTAGTGCGCAGTTTAACCATGTTGCTGAGGCACTGATTCAGAAGCATCCTTGCCTTAAAGAACCAGGGTCATATAATGGATGCTACGCATGGCAACAAAGACTAAAACATAAAATGGCCAGCTATAGATCTAAATGGAGAGGGCTAGGATGCCCTGAGCTTGATGTGAACTCTCTCAGAAAGAAGCGAGCATAGAGCATGAGAAAGCCCCTGCAAAGAATATCCAAAAAAAAAGCCAAGAAGGGCAGGCAGAGGTGAACTATTTACCTCCTCACCCACAAGGAGAAACAGAAGGAACTTTGGAGCTCCTTGATGAAGTAAAGAAGAGGAACAACTGCCAGGTCATCAGTGAGAAAATGGCAAAGACTTTCTCCATTCGCAGGCAGGAAGTTGCACCACAAGCACCACAAATCTGTGACATAAGAGACCGATGGCCGGCTCTTTTCGATGCAACTCAGGTTAATCTTGTTTTATAAAATGGTTTGCAGTATGTGCTATGTCAGTCAATTTACTACATGAACAAATTGCACCTTTTTATTTGTATTTTACACAGATAAATGAAGAATTCAGAAGGATCACCGCTGGTTGCCTTGAGAGAACATTCATGGCAAAACTGGACCAGTATACCCCAAAAATAATGGCACTGGTGTCCTCAAGAGGAGGAGATTCAGCACATAAAGAACATGCTGCTAGAGGTATAAATAAATGTAACAAGGTTCATTTCAAATAGAAAGAAAAATCACTTTATTTTTAGGAGGTGTTGATGGGTTAGTTAAATAAATATTTCAATCAATAAATCATAAATTCATCTTTTTAAAGATTGTTTCATTTTCTTGTATTATTTTATTTACAGGACCAGTCGGTAGAAAGTAGGAGAGAAGCTGCAATCCGTAGCCTAATCGTGTACCTGAGAGAACAGGAGGAGGATCTCTTTAAAGAACAGCTGCTAAGTAATCCAACACTTCAACTTCAAGGATTTAACCTGGGCAGTATTTAGGGGTGGCAGACTGAATGACTGGGTGCAACTGAATGATAGGAACCAAAATCAGGACCATCAGTGATATATTCAGGAAGTTTGGTGAAAAGTGAAAGTTTTCTACGTTTTATCAGAACTTTATGGGCAGCGTTTGTTTGTCAAAAGTATGTCATTAAAAATGTTTGTTTTGCTACTAAACAGCCGTCCCCAAAGCCCACGTTAAATCCTGAAGTTAACCCAAGTGCAGATTCACTGTACATTATTCTTGTTTTTACATAAGACAAAAAACACTGATGTTGACTCTGATCTACTTATGCCAGAATGGTGATGAAGTGATGAAGATTGTTGTGAGCAGAGGGGCATCTGAACCAGCCAACGCAACAGTGGTGATTGAGGGAGCAGAAGTCCTGGATGGCCTGACTGTCCCAAGAGCATGTGCCTTGCTCATGGGACTAATGTATGCACTCAACCTGAGTTACCCAAAAGAGTTACCTGAAAAGCACTTTTGAGGTATTTCAAAAGATATTCCTTGAGCTGGATGCTCTGAGAGCAAGTCCCAAGGTAATGTCTCTAAAAGCTAAACTGCTGCACTGAAAATTAGGCTGCATTCTAATTTCACTGTTATGTTTAATGCAGTTTAATACAAGTCATTTCTTTGAAGGATCATTTTGAAGACTAGTTTGTCATTTTTTTTTTTTACTTTTGAGCTGTTAGCTGTCAATATTTAGACCTACATACATACGTACACATTTGATATATTCTGTGTTCTTTTTTGGAAGAAGTATGACTGCTATGTAAAATATGTTTCAATATTCGTCAGGAAGAAATATGTATAATATGTAATATTTGATTTAATGTCTTCATTTGGAGCTCCTCCATGTTTATTTGATGGTAAACAGTTGGACAAGTTGGCCATTATATGCAGTGGTGGAGTGAGTACACGACTTCAGTACTTGAGTAAGAGTACAAATCCTCCTTGTCAAATTTACTCCACTACAAGTAAAAGTAGCTCTGTCAAAATGTTACTCGAGTAAGAGTATGAAATCAATTTTCTACTCGAGTACAAATTACAAAGTACAAATCCTTAAAATCTGTACTCAAGTAAATTTACTCCGTTACTTTCCACCACTGATTATATGTAATAAACAAGTTTGACCATTAAACTGACTGAACTGTATTTATGTTCATAAAATTAATGTTATTGATAAAAAAAACAATTGAGAAAACAATTTGAAATATTTGTGATGAGGAATGAAAAACAAATGAGCTGGAATAGCTTAAATTAATTATATTGACAACTTCATTGAACTTTAACCATTTTATTAAAATTGAGTTGGTTCACCTGAATTGAACTTGAACCATTTTATTAAAATGAAGTTGGTTCACCTTAATTAACTGTTTGCAGGATGAAGTAAATCATGTCGGTTGTCCTTAAATAACTTAGTTAATAACATTAAAAGACTTGTTGGATTTACTGAAAGGTTTTAGTTGGAATTTCTTAAAAAGATTGACGCAAATTGTTACCTTCATTGAATTAAGCTGAGCCACTATATTTTTTTTTAGAGTGTATAGAACAGAAATATAAAGTGCTTGTTGAATTTGCACGTTGCTCTCCTGCCTAAGAATAAAAGATAAGTGATGACAGAATTACAGACTTATGACATACTACAATAATGAATTAGCAGTTATAATTTGTGGCTACCCAACTATGTAAAAATGCAACATTATAACATACAATAGATAATAACACACAACAAATCAGCAGCAGTGGACAAGTTAAAAATGATCACAATCAGTGGCAACGGGTTTGATTTTCCAAAGTTGAAGATGCTTGGAAAATGAAGCAATAGTGGGTAGATCAGGCACTTGGTGTGGAGTTCCAAGAATTTGTCGCTCCGTAGGAAAAAGTTGCTTGACCAAAGGTCCTTCTCCTTAAAAGAACAGTGGGTTAGCACAGCAAATCAGAGACCTTTTCTCCAAAAATAACAGGTGGACGAGAGCTTGGATGACTCTGACCTATCTCGCTTATGGGCGGTACAAAGTCAAAGTCTTCTTTTGGAAGCCTCAGTCCTCCTGTGGGCGTCTCTTTCCCGAGTGAATGGTCTTATATGGTAGAAGCACATGCATGCAGAAGCCAACTTTTAACATACACTTGCATACTTGCACTTAAGTGCGTTCACACTGTGTACAAGCAGAACAGAGACACCTAGTGCCAAAAACGCAGAACTACAGCACACAGACTTCCCACAATGCCATTTTTCTTAAAGGGCCATGACGCACTTTCCGGAAACGATGGTCGCAACATTCAGATGAAGCACGGACGGCCGGAAGCCCCGCCCGGCACGCTATAGAGCGGTTTCAAATAAAAGAGGGACGGCCTGAGGGCAACCTGCTTCTTACGCACTTTGAAGAAAATTGAACAAGTGTGAGTAGTAAGTACGCAAACTCTCTGTACTCTTTGTACACGCTATTAAAACATTATAATTGTTAAATGGCTTTAAGTGACCTTTAAACGGCATACATTGAGCTAGCTTAAGTAGCACACGGCCTTCAACTTCAGAGGCTCATATTCAAAAAACTAAAGCAGACAGCAGGCTGAATTCTATATAGTTTGAAAGCATATTGACTGCGCTTTCCCTCCTTTTTTTGTTTTACAGAACTCCCTTCTATGGCAGGAGGCTGGTCCACCGGTCACACCTGTAATTGATTGCAGCAGCTACTCACAGTGAACATGGCCACCTTGTGCCATGCCATTCTGCGCATGCGTCAGAGGATCGTTTGAGCTCAGACTTCCCAAGGCGAAGTTCGAGGGCGCCATGTTTTCACGGGAAGACAATGGAAGACGACGGAAGACGACGTGGACAGTCGTTTAACAAGGAAATTCATCGATGTGGAGCCATATGGGTAGGTCATATGCTTATCTGACTTGTTTTCTGTCACCTTTCCTGTTCCTGTTCAATGTTTACGTCAGTGTCATAATGTGACATACGCGACGTTAGCATTAGCTTACCTTTAGCCTGCCAGCCAGCTAGCTAGCTAGCGAGCTAGCTCGCTATCAACTGCGAGCTGTTTTCGGTTGCAGAACAGGAGATTTTTATGTTTATTAAATGTGTAAGGATTCGTCCCTTTTATATATGTTATGTGATTATTTTGGCAGCAGCAGTGTCCTCTAAGCCATGGGAACCGCGTGTAGCGCAAACATTTGTTGAAGTATGCTAGCGACCTGAGTCTTGTGGATACCGTCGGGGAGCGGGAGTTTTTGTTTGTGACAAGTATTCCATGGAAGTGAATTTTGGAACTTTAATTTCACCTATACACATACACCATCTCTAGACACCTGGGGTGAAGGACGCGCCACAGAGAGGCCGCCGCCGGGGTCAAGGTGGCCAACCCCTACAGAAGGTAACATTACAATATGTATATGGTTATTTGAATCTGGAAATGGCAGTTTAGCCTTTTAAGTTTTATTGATTTAAAGAGTTGGATAATGGAGTTCCTCAACGATATCCCGTTGTGAGGAAAAAAGAGTTTTGTTTAGGTTAGGTTTCAAGACACAGATGAAAAATGTGTATTAACCCATAGATGCATAAGTGGGTCAAAAATGACCCAGTCAGGTTGTTTTCTTGAAATATCTTCATAATGAATTTTTTTTTATCATTTCATATTCCAGTTATTCCGAAAAAAACATGTTTTCAATATAATACCATTCAAATTTTTAACTTAGCTTTTATACATTTCAAGAAATATGGACTCTTATGGAAGAGTGTAGGGTCCAGTCACTCATGCATCTTAGGGTTAAGAACTAAGTTGATTTTGAGTGTTTTGTTTAAAAAAAAAAAAACAAAAAAAAAACCCAACAAATATTGTCAAGCAGCTTTGTCGTTTGGACTACTAACCATTGTGATGATTTTAGATTTTGTAGTTGCCATAATTGAAATGATTTCTCCATCCATTTAACAGAATGCTGAAGGATGTTGACGCTCAAGAATTTGGTCCCAACAGCTTAGACAAGGTAAGATTACAGTACAGCTGTTGAATGACACCAACATGGTTTAGTTATTCATTCATTTTCTATGTCTCTTATCCTCACTAGGGTGGGGGTATGCTGGAGCCTGATTTGGGGCGAGAGGCGGGGTACACCCTGGACCGGTGGCCAGCCAATCCCAGGGCACATACAGTGCATCCGGAAAGTATTCACAGCGCTTCACTTTTTCCACATTTTGTCAAGTTACAGCCTCATTCCCAATTGTATTAATTTAATCTCTTACCTCAAAATTCTACACAAAATACTCCATTATGACAATGTGAAAAAGTTTTTTTTTTACTTTTTTGAATTTATTAAAAATAGAAAACAAAAAAATCACATTTACATAAGTATTCACAGCCTTTGCCATGAAGCTCAAAATTGAGCTCAGGTGCATCTTTTTTCCACTGATCATCCTTGAGATAATAACTGTCTATATAAGGTCCCACAGTTGACTGTGCATGTCAGAGCACAAACGCCAAGCATGAAGTCAAAAGAACTGTCTGTAGACCTGCGAGACAGGATTGTCTTGAGGCACAAATCTGGGGAAGGATACAGAAACATTTCTGCTGCTTTGAAGGTCCCAATGAGCACAGTGGCCTCCATCCCTACAGTGAAGCATGGTGGTGGCAGCATCATGCTGTGGGGATGTTTTTCAGCAGCAGGAACTGGCAGACTAGTCAGGATAGAAGGAAAAATGAATGCAACAATATATAGAGATATCCTGGATGAAAATATTGCTGCATTCATTTTTCCTTCTATCCTGGCTGGTCGAATAATGGGGGCCACTGTGCTCATTGGGACCTTCAAAGCAGCAGAAATGTTTCTGTATCCTTCCCCAGATTTGTGCCTCAAGACAATCCTGTCTCGCAGGTCTACAGACAGTTCTTTTGACTTCATGCTTGGCGTTTGTGCTCTGACATGCACAGTCAACTGTGGGACCTTATATAGACAGTTATTGTATTTCCAAATCATGTCCAGTCAACTGAATTTACTGCAGGTGGACTCCAATTGAGTGTATAGTAGACACCAAACGTCCAGAAGGAGGCGACTGGCACACTAGTGTGGGAAGTCCATACCTGCATGAGGAAAGTGGAAGTCAAAAAATAATCATTCTAATAATACGATTCCCAATTAAGGGAATAAATCCCAGGTCTTTGGTTTAGTTATGAAATGTTGAATTCATTTCACAGGTGCCTCAACCTGTGGCTGTGTTGTGTTTTTGTGCACAGTCATCTGGAAGTAAATACAGCTTTACTACAAATGCAGTGAAGCTGTTCTGGTTTGAAATAATGTTTTGTAGAAGATGTGTTAAGATCATTTCATTCAAAGAAGGCCATCTTAAAAAAATACTACACAATCATATTAGAAAAGTGGTGTAGGTGGTAGCTTAAATCATGTAAATATTACTTATAATTTGCTCCAAATAAAGTCAGGGAAAACTAGTTAAACAATCCTGAAAAGCGAGTACATTTATATGGATTTTGAAGTAGATTCAAAGGTAGTTTGGGGTCAAATTTACTAGCAAAGAGTACCTCTTTCATTCAAAAAAAGTAAATTTGACCAGAGTATTTCCCAAGGAAAAGTTGCTTGGGAATTGTGCGTGCAAATTGTTACCTAGCTTTTCTCAAGTAAATGGCACTCCAAATTTTTTTTCAGTGTACTGCCCAGTGGACCGCGACCTCCTCCAGCTGTTTTTGGGAGTTCTTTTGTCTCTGGACTGCTCCATGGTATGCCTTCTGCCCCTATCGCCTTGCTTTTCCTTTTTTGGACTGCACTAATGAATACAGATATTCTGGCTGCCACATGAATTACATGTGCAGCATTCTCCATCCATTTAACAGAATACTGAAGGATGTTGACGCTCAAGAATTTGGTCCCAACAGCTTAGACAAGGTAAGATTACAGTACAGCTGTTGAATGACACCAACATGGTTTAGTTATTCATTCATTTTCTATGTCTCTTATCCTCACTAGGGTGGGGGTATGCTGGAGCCTGATTTGGGGCGAGAGGCGGGGTACACCCTGGACCGGTGGCCAGCCAATCCCAGGGCACATACAGTACATCCGGAAAGTATTCACAGCGCTTCACTTTTTCCACATTTTGTCAAGTTACAGCCTCATTCCCAATTGTATTAATTTAATCTCTTACCTCAAAATTCTACACAAAATACTCCATTATGACAATGTGAAAAAGTTTTTTTTTTTACTTTTTTGAATTTATTAAAAATAGAAAACAAAAAAATCACATTTACATAAGTATTCACAGCCTTTGCCATGAAGCTCAAAATTGAGCTCAGGTGCATCTTTTTTCCACTGATCATCCTTGAGATAATAACTGTCTATATAAGGTCCCACAGTTGACTGTGCATGTCAGAGCACAAACGCCAAGCATGAAGTCAAAAGAACTGTCTGTAGACCTGCGAGACAGGATTGTCTTGAGGCACAAATCTGGGGAAGGATACAGAAACATTTCTGCTGCTTTGAAGGTCCCAATGAGCACAGTGGCCCCCATTATTCGACTAGCCAGGATAGAAGGAAAAATGAATGCAGCAATATTTTCATCCAGGATATCTCTATATATTGTTGCATTCATTTTTCCTTCTATCCTGACTAGTCTGCCAGTTCCTGCTGCTGCTGCATGATGCTGCCACCACCATGCTTCACTGTAGGGATGGAGGCCACTGTGCTCATTGGGACCTTCAAAGCAGCTGAAGTGTTTCTGTATCCTTCCCCAGATTTGTGCCTCAAGACAATCCTGTCTCGCTGGTCTACAGACAGTTCTTTTGACTTCATGCTTGGCGTTTGTGCTCTGACATGCACAGTCAACTGTGGGACCTTATATAGACAGTTATTATATTTCCAAATCATGTCCAATCAACTGAATTTACTGCAGGTGGACTCCAACTGAGTGTATAGTAGACACCAAACGTCCAGAAGGAGGCGACTGGCACACTAGTGTGGGAAGTCCATACCTGCATGAGGAAAGTGGAAGTCAAAAATAATCATTCTAATAATACGATTCCCAATTAAGGGAATAAATCCCAGGTCTTTGGTTTAGTTATGAAATGTTGAATTAATTTCACAGGTGCCTCAACCTGTGGCTGTGTTGTGTTTTTGTGCACCGCCATCTGGAAGTAAATACAGCTTTAGTACAAATGCAGTGAAGCTGTTCTGGTTTGAAATAATGTTTTGTAGAAGATGTGTTAAGATCATTTCATTCAAAGAAGGCCATCTTAAAAAAAATACTACACAATCATATTAGAAAAGTGGTGTAGGTGGTAGCTTAAATCATGTAAATATTACTTATAATTTGCTCCAAATAAAGTCAGGGAAAACTAGTTAAACAATCCTGAAAAGCGAGTACATTTATATGGATTTTGAAGTAGATTCAAAGGTAGTTTGGGGTCAAATTTACTAGCAAAGAGTACCTTTTTCATTCAAAAAAAGTAAATTTGACCAGAGTATTTCCCAAGGAAAAGTTGCTTGGGAATTGTGCGTGCAAATTGTTACCTAGCTTTGCTCAAGTAAATGGCACTCCAAATTTTTTTTCAGTGTACTGCCCAGTGGACCGCGACCTCCTCCAGCTGATTTTGGGAGTTCTTTTGTCTCTGGACTGCTCCATGGTATGCCTTCTGCCCCCATCGCCTTGCTTTTCCTTTTTTGGACTGCACTAATGAATACAGATATTCTGGCTGCCACATGAATTACATGTGCAGCATTCTCCATCCATTTAACAGAATACTGAAGGATGTTGACGCTCAAGAATTTGGTCCCAACAGCTTAGACAAGGTAAGATTACAGTACAGCTGTTGAATGACACCAACATGGTTTAGGTTATTCTATGCTTTACAGTGTCAAAACCTTTTTTCAAGTCGAAGATTGGTTTGAAATTGGAAACGGACAAGGATCTACGTTCTTATATATTGAATGACAGCTGATGCCTTCCATACACAAGGAAAAACTGCCGCAGAAATTGAGAGAGTGAGATTTGTGGTTACAGGAGTTATTGATGTACAATTGAGTTCTTTCAACATAAAAGTATCAATGCCCAATCTGCATCTTTTGTTTTAGAATATTTAATCCTTAATCCATTTGTAGAAAGCTTGCTGGCCACAGTAAAGTAGCAACTCGTCACATTATGAATACATGTACCAGATGATAAATGATGAGTTTTGTTGCTCCATCAGGTTACATCTGGAGGTGTTTGATAAAGACATGGACATGAAGGATGACTTTATGGGAAGGTACTGCTTCCAGTACACATTAGTAGTGTTGTTATTATCGATACTGTCACATACTGCAACTGCTTGATAATACTGCTTACTACCTCCAGCGCAGCGATGCCAGTATTGAGAAGAGCACCGCCATCCTCCTTTATCTACACTTTATTGTCCGATTCACAAGAAAAATTATGTCACACACTTACAGTATATTAAAGACAGGTTGTAGAATTTGATATGGTTGGAATCATTTAGAACATTCATGTAGAACGCAAATGATATTAAATATATATGTATAAATATCAAATATTGCAGTGTAAATAAATAAAAATAAACATGAATTAGAGAAAAGAAATCCATTCCATTATCAAGTGGTTGAAATAATTGTCATGTTTCTCAACATGCAGGCTGAAGGTCAAACTGAAGGACATAATTGATTCTCAGTACACGGATCAGGTATGGAAACGGCTTATATTATTGTCATTGAATTGTTCAAGCATTCAAAGGATTGTGTGTGTTTTATGTATCAGTGTATCAGTACACGCTCAGTGATGTCAAGTCAGGTCGCGTTCACCTGATCCTGGAATGGCTTCCAACAGCCTCGGAGGCAGACCAACTGGATAAGGGGGGTGCTTCCAGAAGAAGAAAAAGCGTACTAATGCTTCATTCAACTATAAAAAATACTAATATCGAACCATTCTCTTCAGATTCTCAAGTTCTACTCCAGGCAGTCCTACCAGAACAAAGCCGTTCCATCTGTGGGACTTTTGTTTGTCTTCATCGAACAAGCAGATGGTTTACCAGTAAGTGAGTCGAGGAGGTACTGAGGAGGCATGATCTGTGTTTTATTATGACCCATGTGGCGTGTCAACAGGTGGAAAAGAGTGGAAAAGAGCCAAAAGTGGGAGCGGATATGCTTCTTGGAAAAACATCCCACAAAACTACTGTGAGACTACTAAGCGTGGCAACTAGCCAAATAATAACCAGGGTATTGGCATCCGGGACTAACACGTCCATCTTTGCTGTAGGTGTGTGATCGCACGACATCACCTCAGTGGAATGAGGCGTTCTGCTTCCTGGTTTATGACCCTAGAGAAGAGAATGTTGTTGTCAAGGTAAGTTAACAATATTATTTTTAGTATTTCCACCATGTGATATCAACAAACTTGACTTGTATTACTACCTTTACACTTTGTTTCTCCAGCTCTCTCACAGCTGGACGTTGCCCATGGGTTCCTTAGTCGTCCCAATCAGAGAGCTGCTCTCGGAACCAGAACTGGTCCTGGATCAGTGGTTCCATCTGGATGGCGCCTCCCCAGAGAGTCAGATTCTTCTTCGAGCTGAACTCAAGGTAGGCGATCTCTCATTCTAGTCTTAACTCGCACCAGACTTCACATGCAATTGTTGCAGATGCTGATTCCGAGCAAATGTCCTCGTGGTGATCATGAGGCTAAATTCACTTCCAAAGACTCCGACCGCTCGACTGAGCAGCAGAAACGGGAGGCAGATGTGATGCAAAAGTGAGCGCTGCGTATATCCAAGCACACTAGTCTCAGGTCTTATTTGGTTTTCATGCTACATTGGGTTCTTAGGTCAAGTTTGGTGGACACTCCGGTAGAAACTCTTTTCTATGTCTTATCCTCACTAGGGTTGGGGTATGCTGGAGCCTGATTTGGGGCGAGAGGCGGGGTACACCCTGGACCGGTGGCCAGCCAATCCCAGGGCACATACAGTGCATCCGGAAAGTATTCACAGCGCTTCACTTTTTCCACATTTTGTCAAGTTACAGCCTCATTCCCAATTGTATTAATTTAATCTCTTACCTCAAAATTCTACACAAAATACTCCATTATGACAATGTGAAAAAGTTTTTTTTTTACTTTTTTGAATTTATTAAAAATAGAAAACAAAAAAATCACATTTACATAAGTATTCACAGCCTTTGCCATGAAGCTCAAAATTGAGCTCAGGTGCATCTTTTTTCCACTGATCATCCTTGAGATAATAACTGTCTATATAAGGTCCCACAGTTGACTGTGCATGTCAGAGCACAAACGCCAAGCATGAAGTCAAAAGAACTGTCTGTAGACCTGCGAGACAGGATTGTCTTGAGGCACAAATCTGGGGAAGGATACAGAAACATTTCTGCTGCTTTGAAGGTCCCAATGAGCACAGTGGCCTCCATCCCTACAGTGAAGCATGGTGGTGGCAGCATCATGCTGTGGGGATGTTTTTCAGCAGCAGGAACTGGCAGACTAGTCAGGATAGAAGGAAAAATGAATGCAACAATATATAGAGATATCCTGGATGAAAATATTGCTGCATTCATTTTTCCTTCTATCCTGGCTGGTCGAATAATGGGGGCCACTGTGCTCATTGGGACCTTCAAAGCAGCAGAAATGTTTCTGTATCCTTCCCCAGATTTGTGCCTCAAGACAATCCTGTCTCGCAGGTCTACAGACAGTTCTTTTGACTTCATGCTTGGCGTTTGTGCTCTGACATGCACAGTCAACTGTGGGACCTTATATAGACAGTTATTGTATTTCCAAATCATGTCCAGTCAACTGAATTTACTGCAGGTGGACTCCAATTGAGTGTATAGTAGACACCAAACGTCCAGAAGGAGGCGACTGGCACACTAGTGTGGGAAGTCCATACCTGCATGAGGAAAGTGGAAGTCAAAAAATAATCATTCTAATAATACGATTCCCAATTAAGGGAATAAATCCCAGGTCTTTGGTTTAGTTATGAAATGTTGAATTCATTTCACAGGTGCCTCAACCTGTGGCTGTGTTGTGTTTTTGTGCACAGTCATCTGGAAGTAAATACAGCTTTACTACAAATGCAGTGAAGCTGTTCTGGTTTGAAATAATGTTTTGTAGAAGATGTGTTAAGATCATTTCATTCAAAGAAGGCCATCTTAAAAAAATACTACACAATCATATTAGAAAAGTGGTGTAGGTGGTAGCTTAAATCATGTAAATATTACTTATAATTTGCTCCAAATAAAGTCAGGGAAAACTAGTTAAACAATCCTGAAAAGCGAGTACATTTATATGGATTTTGAAGTAGATTCAAAGGTAGTTTGGGGTCAAATTTACTAGCAAAGAGTACCTCTTTCATTCAAAAAAAGTAAATTTGACCAGAGTATTTCCCAAGGAAAAGTTGCTTGGGAATTGTGCGTGCAAATTGTTACCTAGCTTTTCTCAAGTAAATGGCACTCCAAATTTTTTTTCAGTGTACTGCCCAGTGGACCGCGACCTCCTCCAGCTGTTTTTGGGAGTTCTTTTGTCTCTGGACTGCTCCATGGTATGCCTTCTGCCCCTATCGCCTTGCTTTTCCTTTTTTGGACTGCACTAATGAATACAGATATTCTGGCTGCCACATGAATTACATGTGCAGCATTCTCCATCCATTTAACAGAATACTGAAGGATGTTGACGCTCAAGAATTTGGTCCCAACAGCTTAGACAAGGTAAGATTACAGTACAGCTGTTGAATGACACCAACATGGTTTAGTTATTCATTCATTTTCTATGTCTCTTATCCTCACTAGGGTGGGGGTATGCTGGAGCCTGATTTGGGGCGAGAGGCGGGGTACACCCTGGACCGGTGGCCAGCCAATCCCAGGGCACATACAGTACATCCGGAAAGTATTCACAGCGCTTCACTTTTTCCACATTTTGTCAAGTTACAGCCTCATTCCCAATTGTATTAATTTAATCTCTTACCTCAAAATTCTACACAAAATACTCCATTATGACAATGTGAAAAAGTTTTTTTTTTTACTTTTTTGAATTTATTAAAAATAGAAAACAAAAAAATCACATTTACATAAGTATTCACAGCCTTTGCCATGAAGCTCAAAATTGAGCTCAGGTGCATCTTTTTTCCACTGATCATCCTTGAGATAATAACTGTCTATATAAGGTCCCACAGTTGACTGTGCATGTCAGAGCACAAACGCCAAGCATGAAGTCAAAAGAACTGTCTGTAGACCTGCGAGACAGGATTGTCTTGAGGCACAAATCTGGGGAAGGATACAGAAACATTTCTGCTGCTTTGAAGGTCCCAATGAGCACAGTGGCCCCCATTATTCGACTAGCCAGGATAGAAGGAAAAATGAATGCAGCAATATTTTCATCCAGGATATCTCTATATATTGTTGCATTCATTTTTCCTTCTATCCTGACTAGTCTGCCAGTTCCTGCTGCTGCTGCATGATGCTGCCACCACCATGCTTCACTGTAGGGATGGAGGCCACTGTGCTCATTGGGACCTTCAAAGCAGCTGAAGTGTTTCTGTATCCTTCCCCAGATTTGTGCCTCAAGACAATCCTGTCTCGCTGGTCTACAGACAGTTCTTTTGACTTCATGCTTGGCGTTTGTGCTCTGACATGCACAGTCAACTGTGGGACCTTATATAGACAGTTATTATATTTCCAAATCATGTCCAATCAACTGAATTTACTGCAGGTGGACTCCAACTGAGTGTATAGTAGACACCAAACGTCCAGAAGGAGGCGACTGGCACACTAGTGTGGGAAGTCCATACCTGCATGAGGAAAGTGGAAGTCAAAAATAATCATTCTAATAATACGATTCCCAATTAAGGGAATAAATCCCAGGTCTTTGGTTTAGTTATGAAATGTTGAATTAATTTCACAGGTGCCTCAACCTGTGGCTGTGTTGTGTTTTTGTGCACCGCCATCTGGAAGTAAATACAGCTTTAGTACAAATGCAGTGAAGCTGTTCTGGTTTGAAATAATGTTTTGTAGAAGATGTGTTAAGATCATTTCATTCAAAGAAGGCCATCTTAAAAAAATACTACACAATCATATTAGAAAAGTGGTGTAGGTGGTAGCTTAAATCATGTAAATATTACTTATAATTTGCTCCAAATAAAGTCAGGGAAAACTAGTTAAACAATCCTGAAAAGCGAGTACATTTATATGGATTTTGAAGTAGATTCAAAGGTAGTTTGGGGTCAAATTTACTAGCAAAGAGTACCTTTTTCATTCAAAAAAAGTAAATTTGACCAGAGTATTTCCCAAGGAAAAGTTGCTTGGGAATTGTGCGTGCAAATTGTTACCTAGCTTTGCTCAAGTAAATGGCACTCCAAATTTTTTTTCAGTGTACTGCCCAGTGGACCGCGACCTCCTCCAGCTGATTTTGGGAGTTCTTTTGTCTCTGGACTGCTCCATGGTATGCCTTCTGCCCCCATCGCCTTGCTTTTCCTTTTTTGGACTGCACTAATGAATACAGATATTCTGGCTGCCACATGAATTACATGTGCAGCATTCTCCATCCATTTAACAGAATACTGAAGGATGTTGACGCTCAAGAATTTGGTCCCAACAGCTTAGACAAGGTAAGATTACAGTACAGCTGTTGAATGACACCAACATGGTTTAGGTTATTCTATGCTTTACAGTGTCAAAACCTTTTTTCAAGTCGAAGATTGGTTTGAAATTGGAAACGGACAAGGATCTACGTTCTTATATATTGAATGACAGCTGATGCCTTCCATACACAAGGAAAAACTGCTGCAGAAATTGAGAGAGTGAGATTTGTGGTTACAGGAGTTATTGATGTACAATTGAGTTCTTTCAACATAAAAGTATCAATGCCCAATCTGCATCTTTTGTTTTAGAATATTTAATCCTTAATCCATTTGTAGAAAGCTTGCTGGCCACAGTAAAGTAGCAACTCGTCACATTATGAATACATGTACCAGATGATAAATGATGAGTTTTGTTGCTCCATCAGGTTACATCTGGAGGTGTTTGATAAAGACATGGACATGAAGGATGACTTTATGGGAAGGTACTGCTTCCAGTACACATTAGTAGTGTTGTTATTATCGATACTGTCACATACTGCAACTGCTTGATAATACTGCTTACTACCTCCAGCGCAGCGATGCCAGTATTGAGAAGAGCACCGCCATCCTCCTTTATCTACACTTTATTGTCCGATTCACAAGAAAAATTATGTCACACACTTACAGTATATTAAAGACAGGTTGTAGAATTTGATATGGTTGGAATCATTTAGAACATTCATGTAGAACGCAAATGATATTAAATATATATGTATAAATATCAAATATTGCAGTGTAAATAAATAAAAATAAACATGAATTAGAGAAAAGAAATCCATTCCATTATCAAGTGGTTGAAATAATTGTCATGTTTCTCAACATGCAGGCTGAAGGTCAAACTGAAGGACATAATTGATTCTCAGTACACGGATCAGGTATGGAAACGGCTTATATTATTGTCATTGAATTGTTCAAGCATTCAAAGGATTGTGTGTGTTTTATGTATCAGTGTATCAGTACACGCTCAGTGATGTCAAGTCAGGTCGCGTTCACCTGATCCTGGAATGGCTTCCAACAGCCTCGGAGGCAGACCAACTGGATAAGGGGGGTGCTTCCAGAAGAAGAAAAAGCGTACTAATGCTTCATTCAACTATAAAAAATACTAATATCGAACCATTCTCTTCAGATTCTCAAGTTCTACTCCAGGCAGTCCTACCAGAACAAAGCCGTTCCATCTGTGGGACTTTTGTTTGTCTTCATCGAACAAGCAGATGGTTTACCAGTAAGTGAGTCGAGGAGGTACTGAGGAGGCATGATCTGTGTTTTATTATGACCCATGTGGCGTGTCAACAGGTGGAAAAGAGTGGAAAAGAGCCAAAAGTGGGAGCGGATATGCTTCTTGGAAAAACATCCCACAAAACTACTGTGAGACTACTAAGCGTGGCAACTAGCCAAATAATAACCAGGGTATTGGCATCCGGGACTAACACGTCCATCTTTGCTGTAGGTGTGTGATCGCACGACATCACCTCAGTGGAATGAGGCGTTCTGCTTCCTGGTTTATGACCCTAGAGAAGAGAATGTTGTTGTCAAGGTAAGTTAACAATATTATTTTTAGTATTTCCACCATGTGATATCAACAAACTTGACTTGTATTACTACCTTTACACTTTGTTTCTCCAGCTCTCTCACAGCTGGACGTTGCCCATGGGTTCCTTAGTCGTCCCAATCAGAGAGCTGCTCTCGGAACCAGAACTGGTCCTGGATCAGTGGTTCCATCTGGATGGCGCCTCCCCAGAGAGTCAGATTCTTCTTCGAGCTGAACTCAAGGTAGGCGATCTCTCATTCTAGTCTTAACTCGCACCAGACTTCACATGCAATTGTTGCAGATGCTGATTCCGAGCAAATGTCCTCGTGGTGATCATGAGGCTAAATTCACTTCCAAAGACTCCGACCGCTCGACTGAGCAGCAGAAACGGGAGGCAGATGTGATGCAAAAGTGAGCGCTGCGTATATCCAAGCACACTAGTCTCAGGTCTTATTTGGTTTTCATGCTACATTGGGTTCTTAGGTCAAGTTTGGTGGACACTCCGGTAGAAACTCTTTTCTATGTCTTATCCTCACTAGGGTTGGGGTATGCTGGAGCCTGATTTGGGGCGAGAGGCGGGGTACACCCTGGACCGGTGGCCAGCCAATCCCAGGGCACATACAGTGCATCCGGAAAGTATTCACAGCGCTTCACTTTTTCCACATTTTGTCAAGTTACAGCCTCATTCCCAATTGTATTAATTTAATCTCTTACCTCAAAATTCTACACAAAATACTCCATTATGACAATGTGAAAAAGTTTTTTTTTTACTTTTTTGAATTTATTAAAAATAGAAAACAAAAAAATCACATTTACATAAGTATTCACAGCCTTTGCCATGAAGCTCAAAATTGAGCTCAGGTGCATCTTTTTTCCACTGATCATCCTTGAGATAATAACTGTCTATATAAGGTCCCACAGTTGACTGTGCATGTCAGAGCACAAACGCCAAGCATGAAGTCAAAAGAACTGTCTGTAGACCTGCGAGACAGGATTGTCTTGAGGCACAAATCTGGGGAAGGATACAGAAACATTTCTGCTGCTTTGAAGGTCCCAATGAGCACAGTGGCCTCCATCCCTACAGTGAAGCATGGTGGTGGCAGCATCATGCTGTGGGGATGTTTTTCAGCAGCAGGAACTGGCAGACTAGTCAGGATAGAAGGAAAAATGAATGCAACAATATATAGAGATATCCTGGATGAAAATATTGCTGCATTCATTTTTCCTTCTATCCTGGCTGGTCGAATAATGGGGGCCACTGTGCTCATTGGGACCTTCAAAGCAGCAGAAATGTTTCTGTATCCTTCCCCAGATTTGTGCCTCAAGACAATCCTGTCTCGCAGGTCTACAGACAGTTCTTTTGACTTCATGCTTGGCGTTTGTGCTCTGACATGCACAGTCAACTGTGGGACCTTATATAGACAGTTATTGTATTTCCAAATCATGTCCAGTCAACTGAATTTACTGCAGGTGGACTCCAATTGAGTGTATAGTAGACACCAAACGTCCAGAAGGAGGCGACTGGCACACTAGTGTGGGAAGTCCATACCTGCATGAGGAAAGTGGAAGTCAAAAAATAATCATTCTAATAATACGATTCCCAATTAAGGGAATAAATCCCAGGTCTTTGGTTTAGTTATGAAATGTTGAATTCATTTCACAGGTGCCTCAACCTGTGGCTGTGTTGTGTTTTTGTGCACAGTCATCTGGAAGTAAATACAGCTTTACTACAAATGCAGTGAAGCTGTTCTGGTTTGAAATAATGTTTTGTAGAAGATGTGTTAAGATCATTTCATTCAAAGAAGGCCATCTTAAAAAAATACTACACAATCATATTAGAAAAGTGGTGTAGGTGGTAGCTTAAATCATGTAAATATTACTTATAATTTGCTCCAAATAAAGTCAGGGAAAACTAGTTAAACAATCCTGAAAAGCGAGTACATTTATATGGATTTTGAAGTAGATTCAAAGGTAGTTTGGGGTCAAATTTACTAGCAAAGAGTACCTCTTTCATTCAAAAAAAGTAAATTTGACCAGAGTATTTCCCAAGGAAAAGTTGCTTGGGAATTGTGCGTGCAAATTGTTACCTAGCTTTTCTCAAGTAAATGGCACTCCAAATTTTTTTTCAGTGTACTGCCCAGTGGACCGCGACCTCCTCCAGCTGTTTTTGGGAGTTCTTTTGTCTCTGGACTGCTCCATGGTATGCCTTCTGCCCCTATCGCCTTGCTTTTCCTTTTTTGGACTGCACTAATGAATACAGATATTCTGGCTGCCACATGAATTACATGTGCAGCATTCTCCATCCATTTAACAGAATACTGAAGGATGTTGACGCTCAAGAATTTGGTCCCAACAGCTTAGACAAGGTAAGATTACAGTACAGCTGTTGAATGACACCAACATGGTTTAGTTATTCATTCATTTTCTATGTCTCTTATCCTCACTAGGGTGGGGGTATGCTGGAGCCTGATTTGGGGCGAGAGGCGGGGTACACCCTGGACCGGTGGCCAGCCAATCCCAGGGCACATACAGTACATCCGGAAAGTATTCACAGCGCTTCACTTTTTCCACATTTTGTCAAGTTACAGCCTCATTCCCAATTGTATTAATTTAATCTCTTAGCTCAAAATACTCCATTATGACAATGTGAAAAAGGTTTTTTTTTTTTACTTTTTTGAATTTATTAAAAATAAACAAAAAAATCACATTTACATAAGTATTCACAGCCTTTGCCATGAAGCTCAAAATTGAGCTCAGGTGCATCTTTTTTCCACTGATCATCCTTGAGATAATAACTGTCTATATAAGGTCCCACAGTTGACTGTGCATGTCAGAGCACAAACGCCAAGCATGAAGTCAAAAGAACTGTCTGTAGACCTGCGAGACAGGATTGTCTTGAGGCACAAATCTGGGGAAGGATACAGAAACATTTCTGCTGCTTTGAAGGTCCCAATGAGCACAGTGGCCCCCATTATTCGACTAGCCAGGATAGAAGGAAAAATGAATGCAGCAATATTTTCATCCAGGATATCTCTATATATTGTTGCATTCATTTTTCCTTCTATCCTGACTAGTCTGCCAGTTCCTGCTGCTGCTGCATGATGCTGCCACCACCATGCTTCACTGTAGGGATGGAGGCCACTGTGCTCATTGGGACCTTCAAAGCAGCTGAAGTGTTTCTGTATCCTTCCCCAGATTTGTGCCTCAAGACAATCCTGTCTCGCTGGTCTACAGACAGTTCTTTTGACTTCATGCTTGGCGTTTGTGCTCTGACATGCACAGTCAACTGTGGGACCTTATATAGACAGTTATTATATTTCCAAATCATGTCCAATCAACTGAATTTACTGCAGGTGGACTCCAACTGAGTGTATAGTAGACACCAAACGTCCAGAAGGAGGCGACTGGCACACTAGTGTGGGAAGTCCATACCTGCATGAGGAAAGTGGAAGTCAAAAATAATCATTCTAATAATACGATTCCCAATTAAGGGAATAAATCCCAGGTCTTTGGTTTAGTTATGAAATGTTGAATTAATTTCACAGGTGCCTCAACCTGTGGCTGTGTTGTGTTTTTGTGCACCGCCATCTGGAAGTAAATACAGCTTTAGTACAAATGCAGTGAAGCTGTTCTGGTTTGAAATAATGTTTTGTAGAAGATGTGTTAAGATCATTTCATTCAAAGAAGGCCATCTTAAAAAAAATACTACACAATCATATTAGAAAAGTGGTGTAGGTGGTAGCTTAAATCATGTAAATATTACTTATAATTTGCTCCAAATAAAGTCAGGGAAAACTAGTTAAACAATCCTGAAAAGCGAGTACATTTATATGGATTTTGAAGTAGATTCAAAGGTAGTTTGGGGTCAAATTTACTAGCAAAGAGTACCTTTTTCATTCAAAAAAAGTAAATTTGACCAGAGTATTTCCCAAGGAAAAGTTGCTTGGGAATTGTGCGTGCAAATTGTTACCTAGCTTTGCTCAAGTAAATGGCACTCCAAATTTTTTTTCAGTGTACTGCCCAGTGGACCGCGACCTCCTCCAGCTGATTTTGGGAGTTCTTTTGTCTCTGGACTGCTCCATGGTATGCCTTCTGCCCCCATCGCCTTGCTTTTCCTTTTTTGGACTGCACTAATGAATACAGATATTCTGGCTGCCACATGAATTACATGTGCAGCATTCTCCATCCATTTAACAGAATACTGAAGGATGTTGACGCTCAAGAATTTGGTCCCAACAGCTTAGACAAGGTAAGATTACAGTACAGCTGTTGAATGACACCAACATGGTTTAGGTTATTCTATGCTTTACAGTGTCAAAACCTTTTTTCAAGTCGAAGATTGGTTTGAAATTGGAAACGGACAAGGATCTACGTTCTTATATATTGAATGACAGCTGATGCCTTCCATACACAAGGAAAAACTGCCGCAGAAATTGAGAGAGTGAGATTTGTGGTTACAGGAGTTATTGATGTACAATTGAGTTCTTTCAACATAAAAGTATCAATGCCCAATCTGCATCTTTTGTTTTAGAATATTTAATCCTTAATCCATTTGTAGAAAGCTTGCTGGCCACAGTAAAGTAGCAACTCGTCACATTATGAATACATGTACCAGATGATAAATGATGAGTTTTGTTGCTCCATCAGGTTACATCTGGAGGTGTTTGATAAAGACATGGACATGAAGGATGACTTTATGGGAAGGTACTGCTTCCAGTACACATTAGTAGTGTTGTTATTATCGATACTGTCACATACTGCAACTGCTTGATAATACTGCTTACTACCTCCAGCGCAGCGATGCCAGTATTGAGAAGAGCACCGCCATCCTCCTTTATCTACACTTTATTGTCCGATTCACAAGAAAAATTATGTCACACACTTACAGTATATTAAAGACAGGTTGTAGAATTTGATATGGTTGGAATCATTTAGAACATTCATGTAGAACGCAAATGATATTAAATATATATGTATAAATATCAAATATTGCAGTGTAAATAAATAAAAATAAACATGAATTAGAGAAAAGAAATCCATTCCATTATCAAGTGGTTGAAATAATTGTCATGTTTCTCAACATGCAGGCTGAAGGTCAAACTGAAGGACATAATTGATTCTCAGTACACGGATCAGGTATGGAAACGGCTTATATTATTGTCATTGAATTGTTCAAGCATTCAAAGGATTGTGTGTGTTTTATGTATCAGTGTATCAGTACACGCTCAGTGATGTCAAGTCAGGTCGCGTTCACCTGATCCTGGAATGGCTTCCAACAGCCTCGGAGGCAGACCAACTGGATAAGGGGGGTGCTTCCAGAAGAAGAAAAAGCGTACTAATGCTTCATTCAACTATAAAAAATACTAATATCGAACCATTCTCTTCAGATTCTCAAGTTCTACTCCAGGCAGTCCTACCAGAACAAAGCCGTTCCATCTGTGGGACTTTTGTTTGTCTTCATCGAACAAGCAGATGGTTTACCAGTAAGTGAGTCGAGGAGGTACTGAGGAGGCATGATCTGTGTTTTATTATGACCCATGTGGCGTGTCAACAGGTGGAAAAGAGTGGAAAAGAGCCAAAAGTGGGAGCGGATATGCTTCTTGGAAAAACATCCCACAAAACTACTGTGAGACTACTAAGCGTGGCAACTAGCCAAATAATAACCAGGGTATTGGCATCCGGGACTAACACGTCCATCTTTGCTGTAGGTGTGTGATCGCACGACATCACCTCAGTGGAATGAGGCGTTCTGCTTCCTGGTTCATGACCCTAGAGAAGAGAATGTTGTTGTCAAGGTAAGTTAACAATATTATTTTTAGTATTTCCACCATGTGATATCAACAAACTTGACTTGTATTACTACCTTTACACTTTGTTTCTCCAGCTCTCTCACAGCTGGACGTTGCCCATGGGTTCCTTAGTCGTCCCAATCAGAGAGCTGCTCTCGGAACCAGAACTGGTCCTGGATCAGTGGTTCCATCTGGATGGCGCCTCCCCAGAGAGTCAGATTCTTCTTCGAGCTGAACTCAAGGTAGGCGATCTCTCATTCTAGTCTTAACTCGCACCAGACTTCACATGCAATTGTTGCAGATGCTGATTCCGAGCAAATGTCCTCGTGGTGATCATGAGGCTAAATTCACTTCCAAAGACTCCGACCGCTCGACTGAGCAGCAGAAACGGGAGGCAGATGTGATGCAAAAGTGAGCGCTGCGTATATCCAAGCACACTAGTCTCAGGTCTTATTTGGTTTTCATGCTACATTGGGTTCTTAGGTCAAGTTTGGTGGACACTCCGGTAGAAACTCTTTTCTATGTCTTATCCTCACTAGGGTTGGGGTATGCTGGAGCCTGATTTGGGGCGAGAGGCGGGGTACACCCTGGACCGGTGGCCAGCCAATCCCAGGGCACATACAGTGCATCCGGAAAGTATTCACAGCGCTTCACTTTTTCCACATTTTGTCAAGTTACAGCCTCATTCCCAATTGTATTAATTTAATCTCTTACCTCAAAATTCTACACAAAATACTCCATTATGACAATGTGAAAAAGTTTTTTTTTTACTTTTTTGAATTTATTAAAAATAGAAAACAAAAAAATCACATTTACATAAGTATTCACAGCCTTTGCCATGAAGCTCAAAATTGAGCTCAGGTGCATCTTTTTTCCACTGATCATCCTTGAGATAATAACTGTCTATATAAGGTCCCACAGTTGACTGTGCATGTCAGAGCACAAACGCCAAGCATGAAGTCAAAAGAACTGTCTGTAGACCTGCGAGACAGGATTGTCTTGAGGCACAAATCTGGGGAAGGATACAGAAACATTTCTGCTGCTTTGAAGGTCCCAATGAGCACAGTGGCCTCCATCCCTACAGTGAAGCATGGTGGTGGCAGCATCATGCTGTGGGGATGTTTTTCAGCAGCAGGAACTGGCAGACTAGTCAGGATAGAAGGAAAAATGAATGCAACAATATATAGAGATATCCTGGATGAAAATATTGCTGCATTCATTTTTCCTTCTATCCTGGCTGGTCGAATAATGGGGGCCACTGTGCTCATTGGGACCTTCAAAGCAGCAGAAATGTTTCTGTATCCTTCCCCAGATTTGTGCCTCAAGACAATCCTGTCTCGCAGGTCTACAGACAGTTCTTTTGACTTCATGCTTGGCGTTTGTGCTCTGACATGCACAGTCAACTGTGGGACCTTATATAGACAGTTATTGTATTTCCAAATCATGTCCAGTCAACTGAATTTACTGCAGGTGGACTCCAATTGAGTGTATAGTAGACACCAAACGTCCAGAAGGAGGCGACTGGCACACTAGTGTGGGAAGTCCATACCTGCATGAGGAAAGTGGAAGTCAAAAAATAATCATTCTAATAATACGATTCCCAATTAAGGGAATAAATCCCAGGTCTTTGGTTTAGTTATGAAATGTTGAATTCATTTCACAGGTGCCTCAACCTGTGGCTGTGTTGTGTTTTTGTGCACAGTCATCTGGAAGTAAATACAGCTTTACTACAAATGCAGTGAAGCTGTTCTGGTTTGAAATAATGTTTTGTAGAAGATGTGTTAAGATCATTTCATTCAAAGAAGGCCATCTTAAAAAAATACTACACAATCATATTAGAAAAGTGGTGTAGGTGGTAGCTTAAATCATGTAAATATTACTTATAATTTGCTCCAAATAAAGTCAGGGAAAACTAGTTAAACAATCCTGAAAAGCGAGTACATTTATATGGATTTTGAAGTAGATTCAAAGGTAGTTTGGGGTCAAATTTACTAGCAAAGAGTACCTCTTTCATTCAAAAAAAGTAAATTTGACCAGAGTATTTCCCAAGGAAAAGTTGCTTGGGAATTGTGCGTGCAAATTGTTACCTAGCTTTTCTCAAGTAAATGGCACTCCAAATTTTTTTTCAGTGTACTGCCCAGTGGACCGCGACCTCCTCCAGCTGTTTTTGGGAGTTCTTTTGTCTCTGGACTGCTCCATGGTATGCCTTCTGCCCCTATCGCCTTGCTTTTCCTTTTTTGGACTGCACTAATGAATACAGATATTCTGGCTGCCACATGAATTACATGTGCAGCATTCTCCATCCATTTAACAGAATACTGAAGGATGTTGACGCTCAAGAATTTGGTCCCAACAGCTTAGACAAGGTAAGATTACAGTACAGCTGTTGAATGACACCAACATGGTTTAGGTTATTCTATGCTTTACAGTGTCAAAACCTTTTTTCAAGTCGAAGATTGGTTTGAAATTGGAAACGGACAAGGATCTACGTTCTTATATATTGAATGACAGCTGATGCCTTCCATACACAAGGAAAAACTGCCGCAGAAATTGAGAGAGTGAGATTTGTGGTTACAGGAGTTATTGATGTACAATTGAGTTCTTTCAACATAAAAGTATCAATGCCCAATCTGCATCTTTTGTTTTAGAATATTTAATCCTTAATCCATTTGTAGAAAGCTTGCTGGCCACAGTAAAGTAGCAACTCGTCACATTATGAATACATGTACCAGATGATAAATGATGAGTTTTGTTGCTCCATCAGGTTACATCTGGAGGTGTTTGATAAAGACATGGACATGAAGGATGACTTTATGGGAAGGTACTGCTTCCAGTACACATTAGTAGTGTTGTTATTATCGATACTGTCACATACTGCAACTGCTTGATAATACTGCTTACTACCTCCAGCGCAGCGATGCCAGTATTGAGAAGAGCACCGCCATCCTCCTTTATCTACACTTTATTGTCCGATTCACAAGAAAAATTATGTCACACACTTACAGTATATTAAAGACAGGTTGTAGAATTTGATATGGTTGGAATCATTTAGAACATTCATGTAGAACGCAAATGATATTAAATATATATGTATAAATATCAAATATTGCAGTGTAAATAAATAAAAATAAACATGAATTAGAGAAAAGAAATCCATTCCATTATCAAGTGGTTGAAATAATTGTCATGTTTCTCAACATGCAGGCTGAAGGTCAAACTGAAGGACATAATTGATTCTCAGTACACGGATCAGGTATGGAAACGGCTTATATTATTGTCATTGAATTGTTCAAGCATTCAAAGGATTGTGTGTGTTTTATGTATCAGTGTATCAGTACACGCTCAGTGATGTCAAGTCAGGTCGCGTTCACCTGATCCTGGAATGGCTTCCAACAGCCTCGGAGGCAGACCAACTGGATAAGGGGGGTGCTTCCAGAAGAAGAAAAAGCGTACTAATGCTTCATTCAACTATAAAAAATACTAATATCGAACCATTCTCTTCAGATTCTCAAGTTCTACTCCAGGCAGTCCTACCAGAACAAAGCCGTTCCATCTGTGGGACTTTTGTTTGTCTTCATCGAACAAGCAGATGGTTTACCAGTAAGTGAGTCGAGGAGGTACTGAGGAGGCATGATCTGTGTTTTATTATGACCCATGTGGCGTGTCAACAGGTGAAAAAGAGTGGAAAAGAGCCAAAAGTGGGAGCGGATATGCTTCTTGGAAAAACATCCCACAAAACTACTGTGAGACTAAGCGTGGCAACTAGCCAAATAATAACCAGGGTATTGGCATCCGGGACTAACACGTCCATCTTTGCTGTAGGTGTGTGATCGCACGACATCACCTCAGTGGAATGAGGCGTTCTGCTTCCTGGTTCATGACCCTAGAGAAGAGAATGTTGTTGTCAAGGTAAGTTAACAATATTATTTTTAGTATTTCCACCATGTGATATCAACAAACTTGACTTGTATTACTACCTTTACACTTTGTTTCTCCAGCTCTCTCACAGCTGGACGTTGCCCATGGGTTCCTTAGTCGTCCCAATCAGAGAGCTGCTCTCGGAACCAGAACTGGTCCTGGATCAGTGGTTCCATCTGGATGGCGCCTCCCCAGAGAGTCAGATTCTTCTTCGAGCTGAACTCAAGGTAGGCGATCTCTCATTCTAGTCTTAACTCGCACCAGACTTCACATGCAATTGTTGCAGATGCTGATTCCGAGCAAATGTCCTCGTGGTGATCATGAGGCTAAATTCACTTCCAAAGACTCCGACCGCTCGACTGAGCAGCAGAAACGGGAGGCAGATGTGATGCAAAAGTGAGCGCTGCGTATATCCAAGCACACTAGTCTCAGGTCTTATTTGGTTTTCATGCTACATTGGGTTCTTAGGTCAAGTTTGGTGGACACTCCGGTAGAAACTCTTTTCTATGTCTTATCCTCACTAGGGTTGGGGTATGCTGGAGCCTGATTTGGGGCGAGAGGCGGGGTACACCCTGGACCGGTGGCCAGCCAATCCCAGGGCACATACAGTGCATCCGGAAAGTATTCACAGCGCTTCACTTTTTCCACATTTTGTCAAGTTACAGCCTCATTCCAAATTGTATTAATTTAATCTCTTACCTCAAAATACTCCACTCCACTAATGAACTGCACTAATGAATACAGATATTCTTGCTGCCACATGAATTACATGTGCAGCATTTTTGGTAGGTTGAGCGTTGTTGCGCTTCCACCTGAATTGGCATCAGCTGTTGGGGCTCGATTGCGAGGCGGTGCCAGGGTTATTGATGGGTCTTGGCGTCACCGGGGCGCTCATTGTTCCTTGCTGTTCACCTGTCGAGGCTGTGTTGGCGCGCTCCGGTGGCGGGCTCTGGTCTGTCGTGCCATCAGCAGCGTATGTGAAAGGTAGGCATAAAATTACTGGGCGTGTACCGGTGACGGTGCATCATGTGACCGCAGCCATGGTTGTTTTAATTTGCAGCGGGGTTGGTTGTTGAGGACCTGGCGTGCATTTTGGAGGGCTTGCAGGAAGTGCAGTGTCAGCCTCTTGAGGCTAGGATTGCACTGGCTGTGTGTTAAGCTACCTTTGCTCCGGTAAGCTGCCGATGCTTTAAACAAGCAGAAAGCTAACTTTAGCACCACATGTTGTCTGTCTCAAAGTTAAATGATCTGGTTAGATAATTATTTTTCTTTTTTGTGGTTAGCACAGAGAGGTTGTCACGTTCCGGCTTGGGAGCTTTACGGCACGACCCCAGGATGCAGAGATGAGGACCCAATAGCAGGTAAAAAGGCATTTATTGTTGATACTATGCAGCAGACCAACGCACTAGCATGTTCAACAGAGAAAACAACATCAATGACCCAACAAAGAAAGGAGCGCGCACCTGAACCAAATAGGCATCACAAATAATGAGAAACAGGTGCGGGAGATAATGGACATCAACTGAAAACACAGCAGAGCAACACAGGAAGGAAATACAAAACAAGGGCATGAACGAGGAACTGAGGAAAACTAAGAGCTGTCACAAGGGGGTGACAGACGTTAAACTATTTGTTGGCAAATTCAGGTTCAACATTCAGTGTGTGTGTAAAATGTTGCAGATTGAATAGTTTAACAGGCTAACACACATAATATTGTTTGAAGCAATGTCGGTTCATATTCAGGTTCATATTCCTGGATTCTATTTTTCAATTTCTCTAGGGTTCTCAACGGAAAGCGAATTCTGACTCCCAATGCCGAAGGGCCTCTGTGGCCTGGGTTGGTGGGGGAGTGGGGGGAACCGATTCCCCTCGCGCCATCAGATCCAAGAGCAGGGACAGCTGGTCACCGTAATCGTCGGATTCCTCTCCCGGTGGCTGACCTTGGTCGAGGTTTTTCTCTTTCCTCGTGCGGTAGCGCTGGAGTCTCAGGGGTTTTGTCCTTCGGCGGTAAGGATGTTTTGCAGGTCTTGGGATGAGGTTTTACAGGGTTCACAGGGTTCACAGGGTTCACAGGGTTCATATTCCTGGATTCTATTTTTCAATTTCTTAGGGTTCTCAACGGAAAGCGAATTCTGACTCCCAACGCCGAAGGGCCTCTGTGGCCTGGGTTGGTGGGGGAGTGGGGGGAACCGATTCCCCTCGCGCCATCAGATCCAAGAGCAGGGACAGCTGGTCACCGTAATCGTCGGATTCCTCTCCCGGTGGCTGACCTTGGTCGAGGTTTTTCTCTTTACTCGTGCGGTAGCGCTGGAGTCTCAGGGGTTTTGTCCTTCGGCGGTAAGGATGTTTTGCAGGTCTTGGGATGAGGATTTACAGGTTTTACAGGTTTTACAGGGTTCACAGGGTTCACAGGGTTCATATTCCTGGATTCTATTTTTCAATTTCTTAGGGTTCTCAACGGAAAGCGAATTCTGACTCCCAACGCCGAAGGGCCTCTGTGGCCTGGGTTGGTGGGGGAGTGGGGGGAACCGATTCCCCTTGCGCCATCAGATCCAAGAGCAGGGACAGCTGGTCACCGTAATCGTCGGATTCCTCTCCCGGTGGCTGACCTTGGTCGAGGTTTTTCTCTTTACTCGTGCGGTAGCGCTGGAGTCTCAGGGGTTTTGTCCTTCGGCGGTAAGGATGTTTTGCAGGTCTTGGGATAAGGATTTACAGGTTTTACAGGTTTTACAGGTTTTACAGGTTTTACAGGTTTTACAGGTTTTACAGGTTTTACAGGTTTTACAGGTTTTACAGGTTTTACAGGTTTTACAGGTTTTACAGGTTTTACAGGTTTTACAGGTTTTACAGGTTTTACAGGTTTCACAGGTTTCACAGGTTTCACAGGTTTCAATTTCTTAGGGTTCTCAACGGAAAGCGAATTCTGACTCCCAACGCCGAAGGGCCTCTGTGGCCCGGGTTGGTGGGGGAGTGGGGGGGACCAATTCCCCTCGCGCCATCAGATCCAAGAGCAGGGACAGCTGGTCACCGTAATGGTCGGATTCCTCTCCCGGTGGCTGACCTTGGTCGAGGTTTTTCTCTTTACTCGTGCGGTAGCGCTGGAGTCTCAGGGGTTTTGTCCTTCGGCGGTAAGCATGTTTTGCAGGTCTTGGGATGAGGTTTTACAGGTTTTACAGGTTCATATTCCTGGATTCTATTTTTCAATTTCTTAGGGTTCTCAACAGAAAGCGAATTCTGACTCCCAACGCCGAAGGGCCTCTGTGGCCCGGGTTGGTGGGGGAGTGGGGGGAACCGATTCCCCTCGCGCCATCAGATCCAAGAGCAGGGACAGCTGGTCACCGTAATCGCCGGATTCCTCTCCCGGTGGCTGACCTTGGTCAAGGTTTTTCTCTTTCCTCGTGCGTTTGCGCTGGGTGCTGACCCAGGGGGTAGCGCTGGAGTCTCAGGGGTTTTGTCCTTTGGCGGTAAGGATGTTTTGCAGGTCTTGGGATGGAATGAGGGCACCCAAGTTTGTTTGGCTTGGGGGTCTCAACGGAAAGCTTGCAGCTGAATTTGTGTAGGCAGAAGTCGGTTCTATGTTTATACGACCTTTCGTTGGGGAGTTACTGGCGAAAAACGTCGCCCATTGAGATTGCATTGTTGGAAGCAGCAGTCCATTAAAGTGACCACGAGATGGTGGTATTTACCGAGTAGAATAGCATTACTTTAAAGTGACCCCTAGTTGGCAGTACATAGCAAGTAGAAATAGCAGCCTCCCCCCTCCCTCACCCCCTGCCTTCCTCATTTGGGCCCAGCCTTCCACACCCCAGTCCCCGAGCCCCCCAGCCTTCTACATTTAGGCCCAGCCTCCCCCGTCCCACACCCCAGCCCCCCACTCCCTCGCCCCAGCCCCCCCAGCCTTCTTACACTTGTGCCCAACCTGTGGAGGGCAGTAATACGCCTTGGAGCGTTGAAACAAAAGAGGAAGTAGACAGACTGGCAGAGAATGGTGGTATCAACGGACCAGCTAACCGAAGGAAACATGAGTAGTCTGCGCTGCGCCGTTGGGTAAGTAGTCAACATAGATCTCGTTTGAATGTTTGGGTTAGGGTTTTAGGGCTATGGTTGGAGGAGGGTTTTAGGGCCGAGTTAGGGCTGGCTAGGGCGAGTTGGGGCCAGGGCTCTTTAGGGCTGGCTAGGGCGAGTTGGGGCCAGGGCTGGCTAGGGCGAGTTGGGGCTAGGGCGAGTTGGGGCCAGGGCTGGCTAGGGCGAGTTGGGGCCAGGGCTCTTTAGGGCTGGCTAGGGCTCGTTAGGGCCAGATATAAATTTGACCATCCATTTAACAGAATACTGAAGGATGTTGACGCTCAAGAATTTGGTCCCAACAGCTTAGACAAGGTAAGATTACAGTACAGCTGTTGAATGACACCAACATGGTTTAGTTATTCATTCATTTTCTATGTCTCTTATCCTCACTAGGGTGGGGGTATGCTGGAGCCTGATTTGGGGCGAGAGGCGGGGTACACCCTGGACCGGTGGCCAGCCAATCCCAGGGCACATACAGCACATCCGGAAAGTATTCACAGCGCTTCACTTTTTCCACATTTTGTCAAGTTACAGCCTCATTCCAAATTGTATTAATTTAATCTCTTAGCTCAAAATACTCCATTATGACAATGTGAAAAAGGTTATTATATTTCCAAATCATGTCCAATCAACTGAATTTACTGCAGGTGGACTCCAATTGAGTGTATAGTAGACACCAAACGTCCAGAAGGAGGCGACTGGCACACTAGTGTGGGAAGTCCATACCTGCATGAGGAAAGTGGAAGTCAAAAAATAATCATTCTAATAATACGATTCCCAATTAAGGGAATAAATCCCAGGTCTTTGGTTTAGTTATGAAATGTTGAATTAATTTCACAGGTACCTCAACCTGTGGCTGTGTTGCGTTTTTGTGCACCGTCATCTGGAAGTAAATACAGCTTTAGTACAAATGCAGTGAAGCTGTTCTGGTTTGAAATAATGTTTTGTAGAAGATGTGTTAAGATCATTTCATTCAAAGAAGGCCATCTTAAAAAAATACTACACAATCATATTAGAAAAGTGGTGTAGGTGGTAGCTTAAATCATGTAAATATTACTTATAAATTGCTCCAAATAAAGTCAGGGAAAACTAGTTAAACAATCCTGAAAAGCGAGTACATTTATATGGATTTTGAAGTAGATTCAAAGGTAGTTTGGGGTCAAATTTACTAGCAAAGAGTACCTCTTTCATTCAAAAAAAGTAAATTTGACCAGAGTATTTCCCAAGGAAAAGTTGCTTGGGAATTGTGCGTGCAAATTGTTACCTAGCTTTTCTCAAGTAAATGGCACTCCAAATTTTTTTTCAGTGTACTGCCCAGTGGACCGCGACCTCCTCCAGCTGTTTTTGGGAGTTCTTTTGTCTCTGGACTGCTCCATGGTATGCCTTCTGCCCCCATCGCCTTGCTTTTCCTTTTTTGGACTGCACTAATGAATACAGATATTCTGGCTGCCACATGAATTACATGTGCAGCATTCTCCATCCATTTAACAGAATACTGAAGGATGTTGACGCTCAAGAATTTGGTCCCAACAGCTTAGACAAGGTAAGATTACAGTACAGCTGTTGAATGACACCAACATGGTTTAGGTTATTCTATGCTTTACAGTGTCAAAACCTTTTTTCAAGTCGAAGATTGGTTTGAAATTGGAAACGGACAAGGATCTACGTTCTTATATATTGAATGACAGCTGATGCCTTCCATACACAAGGAAAAACTGCCGCAGAAATTGAGAGAGTGAGATTTGTGGTTACAGGAGTTATTGATGTACAATTGAGTTCTTTCAACATAAAAGTATCAATGCCCAATCTGCATCTTTTGTTTTAGAATATTTAATCCTTAATCCATTTGTAGAAAGCTTGCTGGCCACAGTAAAGTAGCAACTCGTCACATTATGAATACATGTACCAGATGATAAATGATGAGTTTTGTTGCTCCATCAGGTTACATCTGGAGGTGTTTGATAAAGACATGGACATGAAGGATGACTTTATGGGAAGGTACTGCTTCCAGTACACATTAGTAGTGTTGTTATTATCGATACTGTCACATACTGCAACTGCTTGATAATACTGCTTACTACCTCCAGCGCAGCGATGCCAGTATTGAGAAGAGCACCGCCATCCTCCTTTATCTACACTTTATTGTCCGATTCACAAGAAAAATTATGTCACACACTTACAGTATATTAAAGACAGGTTGTAGAATTTGATATGGTTGGAATCATTTAGAACATTCATGTAGAACGCAAATGATATTAAATATATATGTATAAATATCAAATATTGCAGTGTAAATAAATAAAAATAAACATGAATTAGAGAAAAGAAATCCATTCCATTATCAAGTGGTTGAAATAATTGTCATGTTTCTCAACATGCAGGCTGAAGGTCAAACTGAAGGACATAATTGATTCTCAGTACACGGATCAGGTATGGAAACGGCTTATATTATTGTCATTGAATTGTTCAAGCATTCAAAGGATTGTGTGTGTTTTATGTATCAGTGTATCAGTACACGCTCAGTGATGTCAAGTCAGGTCGCGTTCACCTGATCCTGGAATGGCTTCCAACAGCCTCGGAGGCAGACCAACTGGATAAGGGGGGTGCTTCCAGAAGAAGAAAAAGCGTACTAATGCTTCATTCAACTATAAAAAATACTAATATCGAACCATTCTCTTCAGATTCTCAAGTTCTACTCCAGGCAGTCCTACCAGAACAAAGCCGTTCCATCTGTGGGACTTTTGTTTGTCTTCATCGAACAAGCAGATGGTTTACCAGTAAGTGAGTCGAGGAGGTACTGAGGAGGCATGATCTGTGTTTTATTATGACCCATGTGGCGTGTCAACAGGTGGAAAAGAGTGGAAAAGAGCCAAAAGTGGGAGCGGATATGCTTCTTGGAAAAACATCCCACAAAACTACTGTGAGACTACTAAGCGTGGCAACTAGCCAAATAATAACCAGGGTATTGGCATCCGGGACTAACACGTCCATCTTTGCTGTAGGTGTGTGATCGCACGACATCACCTCAGTGGAATGAGGCGTTCTGCTTCCTGGTTCATGACCCTAGAGAAGAGAATGTTGTTGTCAAGGTAAGTTAACAATATTATTTTTAGTATTTCCACCATGTGATATCAACAAACTTGACTTGTATTACTACCTTTACACTTTGTTTCTCCAGCTCTCTCACAGCTGGACGTTGCCCATGGGTTCCTTAGTCGTCCCAATCAGAGAGCTGCTCTCGGAACCAGAACTGGTCCTGGATCAGTGGTTCCATCTGGATGGCGCCTCCCCAGAGAGTCAGATTCTTCTTCGAGCTGAACTCAAGGTAGGCGATCTCTCATTCTAGTCTTAACTCGCACCAGACTTCACATGCAATTGTTGCAGATGCTGATTCCGAGCAAATGTCCTCGTGGTGATCATGAGGCTAAATTCACTTCCAAAGACTCCGACCGCTCGACTGAGCAGCAGAAACGGGAGGCAGATGTGATGCAAAAGTGAGCGCTGCGTATATCCAAGCACACTAGTCTCAGGTCTTATTTGGTTTTCATGCTACATTGGGTTCTTAGGTCAAGTTTGGTGGACACTCCGGTAGAAACTCTTTTCTATGTCTTATCCTCACTAGGGTTGGGGTATGCTGGAGCCTGATTTGGGGCGAGAGGCGGGGTACACCCTGGACCGGTGGCCAGCCAATCCCAGGGCACATACAGTGCATCCGGAAAGTATTCACAGCGCTTCACTTTTTCCACATTTTGTCAAGTTACAGCCTCATTCCAAATTGTATTAATTTAATCTCTTACCTCAAAATACTCCACTCCACTAATGAACTGCACTAATGAATACAGATATTCTTGCTGCCACATGAATTACATGTGCAGCATTTTTGGTAGGTTGAGCGTTGTTGCGCTTCCACCTGAATTGGCATCAGCTGTTGGGGCTCGATTGCGAGGCGGTGCCAGGGTTATTGATGGGTCTTGGCGTCACCGGGGCGCTCATTGTTCCTTGCTGTTCACCTGTCGAGGCTGTGTTGGCGCGCTCCGGTGGCGGGCTCTGGTCTGTCGTGCCATCAGCAGCGTATGTGAAAGGTAGGCATAAAATTACTGGGCGTGTACCGGTGACGGTGCATCATGTGACCGCAGCCATGGTTGTTTTAATTTGCAGCGGGGTTGGTTGTTGAGGACCTGGCGTGCATTTTGGAGGGCTTGCAGGAAGTGCAGTGTCAGCCTCTTGAGGCTAGGATTGCACTGGCTGTGTGTTAAGCTACCTTTGCTCCGGTAAGCTGCCGATGCTTTAAACAAGCAGAAAGCTAACTTTAGCACCACATGTTGTCTGTCTCAAAGTTAAATGATCTGGTTAGATAATTAATTTTCTTTTTTGTGGTTAGCACAGAGAGGTTGTCACGTTCCGGCTTGGGAGCTTTACGGCACGACCCCAGGATGCAGAGATGAGGACCCAATAGCAGGTAAAAAGGCATTTATTGTTGATACTATGCAGCAGACCAACGCACTAGCATGTTCAACAGAGAAAACAACATCAATGACCCAACAAAGAAAGGAGCGCGCACCTGAACCAAATAGGCATCACAAATAATGAGAAACAGGTGCGGGAGATAATGGACATCAACTGAAAACACAGCAGAGCAACACAGGAAGGAAATACAAAACAAGGGCATGAACGAGGAACTGAGGAAAACTAAGAGCTGTCACAAGGGGGTGACAGACGTTAAACTATTTGTTGGCAAATTCAGGTTCAACATTCAGTGTGTGTGTGTAAAATGTTGCAGATTGAATAGTTTAACAGGCTAACACACATAATATTGTTTGAAGCAATGTCGGTGTGTTCTGTTGTACTTTGCTAGCTCTGACAGAGGTTTAAACTTCAAAAGTGGTGCCCTGTCTAATATTTTGTGTATGTGTTTTCAGGTTGCTGCAACGAACGTGACTCGGCACTGTAAGTTCTGTTCAGCTTTTTTTTTTACCACTAGAACATCTATTTAAACACTGTAGATTGCAGCACAACCACTTTTCAAAAATGAGCCCCCTCCCATGCCTCCATGATGATTGCATGTGCACATTTCAGACACTTGGTGCACTGAGTAGTCACCTGTCAAGATATCATACTTAATTGTGACTTTTTAGTGTCCTTTATGCACATCTGAGCAACCATTTTCAGTCTGTACTCCTCAGTCACATAAGATCACACTTAAAAAAGAACGAGACAGAGGTATAGTATATAAAATAATTATCTAACCAGATCATTTAACTTTTAAATAGACACAACACATGGTGCTAGAGTTAGCACAAATGTCTACTCTTCATTGAACGCCATAAAAGTAGAGTGCACCAAGGGAGTCTTGCATCAGACTTTTCTAGTGACATTGTCTTTGAGCATACTCACAATCAACATGCTTTCGGCTGGCTATATTTTCCTAATAACACGGTATCTATAGACATTAACTGTAGATACTGTACAAGGTGAGCTGATCCAAGAGCAGCCCCAGTCCTGTTTTTGTGAATGATTATATTTTGTTGTTGTTGACATGTGCTGGCAATTTGCTCCTCATGTGCTGGAATGTTGTTGACAAATGGTATGACGTTATTGTACATTTTTAGCGCGCGCGCTTTTATTTTGAATTTCTTTCAAACCCCGCCGACGGCAGCAGTGCGCTTTCGTCACTGGTGAGTAGCATGTCTTTATCTCTATCATGTAATATTCTCGTATTAAACCAACATTACCACAGACGTATTGTGAGCTAAGCCAATGGTAAATTTGCAAAAGTGCCTGTTTGAACTGTGCTAATGTTCTAGCTAACAAGTGTTTTGGCTAACCTTCTAGCTAACAAATGGTTTAGCTAACGTTTATAGTTAGTTAAACCTGGTTTAGTTAGTTAAATAAACAAAGGTGCAGTAGTACTATGGTGCCAGATATTGACCCCAGTCATTTAAGTAGGGACATTTTTTTTGGTCTTGTTTATGATAGTGTTACTCAACAGCTTGATGTGTTGCTTTCAGGGATTCAATGAGTTTAATTATCATCTCATCAGTTGATGTGTGTGAGTGCATATGTCATAACTTAGAAGAGAGTTAGGAGTCTTAGGAGAGAAAAAGTCACCCATTGTTGAACATCTATGCTGGCTGTACAGTCATAGCTAGTATATAGTTTGTGCTAAAATTGTGAATTTGACCTGAAATTGTATTTTACAGTTGGTGGGTGAATGTTGACCACAAAGCATTTACCTGTGCAAAAACAATAATTATAGGAAGTGTCCCTTGTTAACTTCTCTCAACCATTGTCTTCCTGTCCCATTTAGAATTGTCCAGATCACACTGCCAGAAAGTGTTCTTTGCCACGCGAGTCATTGAAATGTATTAGTTTGCCACATTTGCACAATGTACATGTTGTCAGTTTGTGCTCATCTGTCATTTTCAGTTCTGATATTACTGCACTTGCAAGCTCAAATTGTAGTAGGCCATGTGACGTGCATGATGACCACTAGTTGGCGGTACATACCAAGTAGAAACAGCAGTAGATTACAGTGACCCCTATTTTTGTATTTATATATCTATAAATATATAATATAATTATATATATTTTTGTATTAACCACAAGTGATGATCCCCCGTTGACAACCAGGGTTAGGGTCCGGGGTTGGAGTCAGGGGTTAGGATGAACTGAAGTGTTTGTGCTGTCTTCTACAGGCTGGATGAAGGCCAGCCTTGCTAGCGCTCTCCACTCACACCAGGCCTGTGGGGCAAAAACAGTATCTGCAGTTTCAACTCTGGGTTCTTCTCCCCGTCTTAACCAATGGAAGGGTTAGGATGCACTGAAATGTTCATGCTGTCTTCTCCTGACAATAGTCACAAGTTAGCAAAGGTGGGGTGTTTGTGCTTCCAGGTTCTTCTGTTGATCCCGAAGGACAACACCAGTTTTTCCACCTTTGTGGGAACGATTGCGTTGGCAAGAAGATCCTTGGCATTCCTGAAGGTGTCCCCCGGAAAGCTGTCCACCTGCAGGTCTGGGAAGTCATTTGGTGGAAACTGGAATCTCCCAGGATGACGAATCTCTTCCGCACGGCAAGTTGCCAATCAACCATTTTCCTGGTGGTGTGCCGATGACGCTGGACCAGTTGCTTTTGGCTCCCGCCGATTGAGCCGGACATAGAACTGTCGAAGCTGATGTCCGCCAGTATATCTTCCCATTGGCCTTTTTCCGCAGGTGACTCCCTTGGTGGCGTAAGTAGTGGGGCGTCGTCAAGCAAATTCTGACTCCCAACAGCAAAGGGCCTATGTGGTCCGAGTTGGTAGGGGACCGGGGGGTAACCGATTCCCCTCGCGCCATCTGATCCAAGAGCAGGGACAGCTGGTCACCGTAATCGTCGGATTCCTCTCCCGGTGGCTGACCTTGGTCGAGGTTTTTCTCTTTCCTCGTGCGTTTGCGCTGGGTGCTGACCCAGGGGGTAGCGCTGGAGTCTCAGGGGTTTTGTCCTTCGGCGGTAAGGATGTTTTGCAGGTCTTGCAGGTCTTGGGATGAGGATACCTCTGGTTCTGTTTGGATACCGGCATCCAGGCAGGCCCCGGCAACTGTTGGATCGAGCCGAGAACGAAGAGAAGTGGTTGGGATGGATGGCCTTCCGGCGTCCCAGAGGTGGAGGGTTCCCAGAGGTGGAGGGTTCCTCCAAATCTTGTTCCAATCCTTGGATGTCAGGGTTTGTCGGTGGCGGATCTTCGTTTTGTGCGGGTGGTTTTACAGGTTCATATTCCTGGATTCTATTTTTCAATTTCTCTAGGGTTCTCAACGGAAAGCGAATTCTGACTCCCAACGCCGAAGGGCCTCTGTGGCCTGGGTTGGTGGGGGAGTGGGGGGAACCGATTCCCCTCGCGCCATCAGATCCAAGAGCAGGGACAGCTGGTCACCGTAATCGTCGGATTCCTCTCCCGGTGGCTGACCTTGGTCGAGGTTTTTCTCTTTACTCGTGCGGTAGCGCTGGAGTCTCAGGGGTTTTGTCCTTCGGCGGTAAGGATGTTTTGCAGGTCTTGGGATAAGGATTTACAGGTTTTACAGGTTTTACAGGTTTTACAGGTTTTACAGGTTTCACAGGTTTTCACAGGTTTTCACAGGTTTTCACAGGTTTTCACAGGTTTTCACAGGTTTTCACAGGTTTTCACAGGTTTTCACAGGTTTCACTTTCTTAGGGTTCTCAACGGAAAGCGAATTCTGACTCCCAACGCCGAAGGGCCTCTGTGGCCCGGGTTGGTGGGGGAGTGGGGGGAACCAATTCCCCTCGCGCCATCAGATCCAAGAGCAGGGACAGCTGGTCACCGTAATGGTCGGATTCCTCTCCCGGTGGCTGACCTTGGTCGAGGTTTTTCTCTTTACTCGTGCGGTAGCGCTGGAGTCTCAGGGGTTTTGTCCTTCGGCGGTAAGCATGTTTTGCAGGTCTTGGGATGAGGTTTTACAGGTTTTACAGGTTCATATTCCTGGATTCTATTTTTCAATTTCTTAGGGTTCTCAACAGAAAGCGAATTCTGACTCCCAACGCCGAAGGGCCTCTGTGGCCCGGGTTGGTGGGGGAGTGGGGGGAACCGATTCCCCTCGCGCCATCAGATCCAAGAGCAGGGACAGCTGGTCACCGTAATCGCCGGATTCCTCTCCCGGTGGCTGACCTTGGTCAAGGTTTTTCTCTTTCCTCGTGCGTTTGCGCTGGGTGCTGACCCAGGGGGTAGCGCTGGAGTCTCAGGGGTTTTGTCCTTTGGCGGTAAGGATGTTTTGCAGGTCTTGGGATGGAATGAGGGCACCCAAGTTTGTTTGGCTTGGGGGTCTCAACGGAAAGCTTGCAGCTGAATTTGTGTAGGCAGAAGTCGGTTCTATGTTTATACGACCTTTCGTTGGGGAGTTACTGGCGAAAAACGTCGCCCATTGAGATTGCATTGTTGGAAGCAGCAGTCCATTAAAGTGACCACGAGATGGTGGTATTTACCGAGTAGAATAGCATTACTTTAAAGTGACCCCTAGTTGGCAGTACATAGCAAGTAGAAATAGCAGCCTCCCCCCTCCCTCACCCCCTGCCTTCCTCATTTGGGCCCAGCCTTCCACACCCCAGTCCCCGAGCCCCCCAGCCTTCTACATTTAGGCCCAGCCTCCCCCGTCCCACACCCCAGCCCCCCACTCCCTCGCCCCAGCCCCCCCAGCCTTCTTACACTTGTGCCCAACCTGTGGAGGGCAGTAATACGCCTTGGAGCGTTGAAACAAAAGAGGAAGTAGACAGACTGGCAGAGAATGGTGGTATCAACGGACCAGCTAACCGAAGGAAACATGAGTAGTCTGCGCTGCGCCGTTGGGTAAGTAGTCAACATAGATCTCGTTTGAATGTTTGGGTTAGGGTTTTAGGGCTATGGTTGGAGGAGGGTTTTAGGGCCGAGTTAGGGCTGGCTAGGGCGAGTTGGGGCCAGGGCTGGCTAGGGCGAGTTGGGGCCAGGGCTCTTTAGGGCTGGCTAGGGCGAGTTGGGGCCAGGGCTGGCTAGGGCGAGTTGGGGCTAGGGCGAGTTGGGGCCAGGGCTGGCTAGGGCGAGTTGGGGCCAGGGCTCTTTAGGGCTGGCTAGGGCTCGTTAGGGCCAGATATAAATTTGACCATCCATTTAACAGAATACTGAAGGATGTTGACGCTCAAGAATTTGGTCCCAACAGCTTAGACAAGGTAAGATTACAGTACAGCTGTTGAATGACACCAACATGGTTTAGTTATTCATTCATTTTCTATGTCTCTTATCCTCACTAGGGTGGGGGTATGCTGGAGCCTGATTTGGGGCGAGAGGCGGGGTACACCCTGGACCGGTGGCCAGCCAATCCCAGGGCACATACAGCGCATCCGGAAAGTATTCACAGCGCTTCACTTTTTCCACATTTTGTCAAGTTACAGCCTCATTCCCAATTGTATTAATTTAATCTCTTAGCTCAAAATACTCCATTATGACAATGTGAAAAAGGTTATTATATTTCCAAATCATGTCCAATCAACTGAATTTACTGCAGGTGGACTCCAATTGAGTGTATAGTAGACACCAAAAGTCCAGAAGGAGGCGACTGGCACACTAGTGTGGGAAGTCCATACCTGCATGAGGAAAGTGGAAGTCAAAAAATAATCATTCTAATAATACGATTCCCAATTAAGGGAATAAATCCCAGGTCTTTGGTTTAGTTATGAAATGTTGAATTAATTTCACAGGTACCTCAACCTGTGGCTGTGTTGCGTTTTTGTGCACCGTCATCTGGAAGTAAATACAGCTTTAGTACAAATGCAGTGAAGCTGTTCTGGTTTGAAATAATGTTTTGTAGAAGATGTGTTAAGATCATTTCATTCAAAGAAGGCCATCTTAAAAAATACTACACAATCATATTCAAATAAAGTCAGGGAAAACTAGTTAAACAATCCTGAAAAGCGAGTACATTTATATGGATTTTGAAGTAGATTCAAAGGTAGTTTGGGGTCAAATTTACTAGCAAAGAGTACCTCTTTCATTCAAAAAAAGTAAATTTGACCAGAGTATTTCCCAAGGAAAAGTTGCTTGGGAATTGTGCGTGCAAATTGTTACCTAGCTTTTCTCAAGTAAATGGCACTCCAAATTTTTTTTCAGTGTACTGCCCAGTGGACCGCGACCTCCTCCAGCTGTTTTTGGGAGTTCTTTTGTCTCTGGACTGCTCCATGGTATGCCTTCTGCCCCCATCGCCTTGCTTTTCCTTTTTTGGACTGCACTAATGAATACAGATATTCTGGCTGCCACATGAATTACATGTGCAGCATTCTCCATCCATTTAACAGAATACTGAAGGATGTTGACGCTCAAGAATTTGGTCCCAACAGCTTAGACAAGGTAAGATTACAGTACAGCTGTTGAATGACACCAACATGGTTTAGTTATTCATTCATTTTCTATGTCTCTTATCCTCACTAGGGTGGGGGTATGCTGGAGCCTGATTTGGGGCGAGAGGCGGGGTACACCCTGGACCGGTGGCCAGCCAATCCCAGGGCACATACAGTACATCCGGAAAGTATTCACAGCGCTTCACTTTTTCCACATTTTGTCAAGTTACAGCCTCATTCCCAATTGTATTAATTTAATCTCTTACCTCAAAATTCTACACAAAATACTCCATTATGACAATGTGAAAAAGGTTTTCTTTTTTTTACGTTTTTGAATTTATTAAAAATAGAAAACAAAAAATCACATTTACATAAGTAGTCACAGCCTTTGCCATGAAGCTCAAAATTGAGCTCAGGTGCATCTTTTTTCCACTGATCATCCTTGAGATCTTTCTACAGCGTAATTGGAGTCCACCTGCAGTAAATTCAGTTGATTGGACATGATTTGGAAAATATAATAACTGTCTATATAAGGTCCCACAATATTTTCATCCAGGATATCTCTATATATTGCTGCATTCATTTTTCCTTCTATCCTGACTAGTCGAATAATGGGGGCCACTGTGCTCATTGGGACCTTCAAAGCAGCAGAAATGTTTCTGTATCCTTCCCCAGATTTGTGCCTCAAGACAATCCTGTCTCGCAGGTCTACAGACAGTTCTTTTGACTTCATGCTTGGCGTTTGTGCTCTGACATGCACAGTCAACTGTGGGACCTTATATAGACAGTTATTGTATTTCCAAATCATGTCCAATCAACTGAATTTACTGCAGGTGGACTCCAATTGAGCTGTAGAAAGATCTGTGAATACTTATGTAAATGTGATTTTTTTGGTTTTCTATTTTTAATATATTCAAAACATGAATGTAACATGACAAAATGTAGAAAAAGTGAAGCGCTGTGAATACTTTCCGGATGCACTGTACCTTCATGGAGACAAACGTGTGTTGACGTCTCATGTAAGGTTAGTTGTTGTGACCTTTGACCCGTACTGTGCACTTTGCTTCCTCTGTCTTTCTTGTGGTTGGTTCAGGACTGAGCGATGACATCCTAGAGACTCATTTGGATCTCGACGTGGACCCCATGCTGTACGACTCTGCTGCAAACTCAGACGAGGATGTCGTGTACTCCAGCAGCCCTTTCACTGACTCTCAACTGTTGGACGTATCTTTGCTGCCGCCCGCTCTCTGACATCCCTGCTTTGGACATGGAGGATTGTCCTTGTCTTCAATTGCTGCTTGGAACCCCAGCCAAGCCCGCCTCACCCATGTGTGTGATGAAATGGCATTGTGTATATTATGCAATAAAAAATAAGTCAACTAAAGAGACCCACTCCAAAGGGCTGGCCTCTATGTGGTTTATATACGGTATGAATATATGGGTTGGTCAAGTAGTTCAAGGTGGAGGACAGCTGGGCTATGGTGGGTCCCGTGCCTGTATCTAGTGCGGTTAAAATAGAAGGGTGACCGAGCCAGAACCATGCCGAGGGCAAAGGAGTAGCCCCAAGGAAACCCCTCACCCCCTCCACACCCAATTGTAGACCAGCCCCCAAGGTTCCTAACGCAGCAGGGAGGATACTTAATAGGTATCATAGCTACATGACAACCTTCCCTCAATCGTTGGAACAAAGTGACAATTTGAAATCACTGCAGTACTGCCATAACGCCACTAGGTGACAGCATTGCTCCGCTAACACCCTCATAACTCCGAGTTAACTCCCAAGACCCAAAGTTTCCACCGTTTTGGGAAATGTGGTGCGTAAATCCGTGTAAAAATTGGCCATGAAGCTCAAGCATGCGACGAAACGATGAACATGCACACTGTAAGAAGGCGAATAGATGTTACACGCATTATTTTCATGATTTCTGCTTTTCCATCAACTATTTGTTTTTAGTAGAGATGGTGAAATGAGCCCGAAGCCTCGAAGTGTGTCAAGTCTTCCTGAGTCACACTGCTTCCAAATGGTGACCATTTCATCACGTGACCGCTGACGTCATGAGCATCTTATGTCACAGCGCGCATTGAAACGGACTGGTTATTTTGGCGCTAACTTGTGCATATAATGACCACCAAGCAATTGAACTGTTAATGACATGAACTAATTAAAGCATTTTTGTTTGTAATGGCGATCTGTCTTTCACTCGTTGTAGCGAGATTGCTTTGCCTTCCTTCTTCCACCAGATGTCGCTAATATTGCCTTTGACGGAGACAACGCTCCCAATGTGTTCCGGGACAATGTGAAGGACAACGAAGCTCAAGTTTTCATCTTCCGAGTACACTCGGACGTTAGGAACACACCATTTCCAGCACATGCATATTTCAACTGCTAAACACATTGCTAGACAGTAGAGTGGGATGAATGCCAATAGTGAACTTTTACTGCAACTATGAAGGATGGCCATCTTGAATTGGATGTATAAGTGTTGGATTATTTACCGGTAAATTTTGTAAAGTGGACTGACATGTTGCTACATGTTTCTGGCCTGAAAGGGCCAGCCTTAGAGGGCCAGCCTTAAAGGGCCAGCCTTAGAGGGCCAGCCTTAAAGGCCCAGCTTAAAGGGCCAGCCTTAAAGGGCCAGCCTTAGAGGGCCAGCCTTAAAGGCCCAGCTTAAAGGGCCAGCCTTAAAGGGCCAGCTTAAAGGGCCAGCCTTAGAGGGTCAGCTTTAAAGGGCCAGCTTAAAGGGCCAGCCTTATAGGGCCAGCTTAAAGGGCCAGCCTTAGAGGGCCAGCCTTAGAGGGCCAGCCTTAAAGGGCCAGCCTTAGAGGGCCAGCCTTAGAGGGCCAGCTTAAAGGGCCAGCCTTAAGGGGCCAGCTTAAAGGGCCAGCCTTAAAGGGCCAGCCTTAAAGGGCCAGCTTAAAGGGCCAGCCTTAAAGGGCCAGCTTAAAGGGCCAGCCTTAAAGGGCCAGCCTTAAAGGGCCAGCTTAAAGGGCCAGCCTTAAAGGGCCAGCTTAAAGGGCCAGCCTTAAAGGGCAAGCCTTAAAGGGCCAGCCTTAAAGGGCCAGCTTAAAGGGCCAGCCTTAAAGGGCCAGCTTAAAGGGCCAGCCTTAAAGGGCAAGCCTTAAAGGGCCAGCCTTAAAGGGCCAGCCTTAGAGGGCCAGCTTAAAGGGCCAGCCTTAGAGGGCCAGCTTAAAGGGCCAGCCTTAGAGGGCCAGCTTAAAGGGCCAGCCTTAAAGGGCCAGCCTTAAAGGGCCAGTCCTAAAGGGCCAGCCTTAGAGGGCCAGCCTTAAAGGGCCAGCCTTAAAGGGCCAGCCTTAAAGGGCCAGCCTTAAAGGGCCAGCTTAAAGGGCCAGCCTTAAAGGGCCAGCTTAAAGGGCCAGCCTTAGAGGGCCAGCTTAAAGGGCCAGCCTTAAAGGGCCAGCTTAAAGGGCCAGCCTTAGAGGGCCAGCTTAAAGGGCCAGCCTTAAAGGGCCAGCTTAAAGGGCCAGCCTTAGAGGGCCAGCTTAAAGGGCCAGCCTTAAAGGGCCAGCTTAAAGGGCCAGCCTTAGAGGGCCAGCCTTAAGGGGCCAGCTTAAAGGGCCAGCTTAAAGGGCCAGCCTTAGATGGCCAGCTTAAAGGGCCAGCCTTAGAGGGCCAGCTTAAAGGGCCAGCCTTAAGGGGCCAGCTTAAAGGACCAGCCTTAAAGGGCCAGCCTTAAAGGGCCAGCTTAAAGGGCCAGCCTTAGAGGGCCAGCCTTAAGGGGCCAGCTTAAAGGGCCAGCTTAAAGGGCCAGCCTTAGATGGCCAGCTTAAAGGGCCAGCCTTAGAGGGCCAGCTTAAAGGGCCAGCCTTAAGGGGCCAGCTTAAAGGGCCAGCCTTAAAGGGCCAGCCTTAAAGGGCCAGCCTTAAAGGGCCAGCCTTAGAGGGCCAGCCTTAAAGGGCCAGCCTTAGAGCGCCAGCTTAAAGGGCCAGCCTTAAAGGGCCAGCCTTAGAGGGCCAGCCTTAGAGGGCCAGCTTAAAGGGCCAGCCTTAAAGGGCCAGCCTTAAAGGGCCAGCTTTAAAGGGCCAGCCATAAAGGGCCAGCTTAAAGGGCCAGCCTTAAAGGGCCAGCCTTAAAGGGCCAGCCTTAAAGGGCCAGCCTTAGAGGGCCAGCTTAAAGGGCCAGCCTTAGAGGGCCAGCTTAAAGGGCCAGCCTTAAGGGGCCAGCTTAAAGGGCCAGCCTTAGAGGGCCAGCTTTACAGGGCCAGCTTAAAGGGCCAGCCTTAAGGGGCCAGCTTAAAGGGCCAGCCTTAAAGGGCCAGCTTAAAGGGCCAGCTTAAAGGGCCAGCCTTAAAGGGCCAGCTTAAAGGGCCAGCCTTAAAGGGCCAGCCTTAAAGGGCCAGCTTAAAGGGCCAGCCTTAAAGGGCCAGCCTTAAAGGGCCAGCCTTAAAGGGCCAGCCTTAAAGGGCCAGCTTAAAGGGCCAGCCTAAAGGGCCAGCCTAAAGGGCCAGCCTTAGAGGGCCAGCTTAAAGGGCCAGCTTAAAGGGCCAGCTTAAAGGGCCAGCCTTAAAGGGCCAGTCTTAAAGGGCCAGCCTTAGAGGGCCAGCCTTAAAGGGCCAGCTTAAAGGGCCAGCCTTAGAGGGCCAGCTTAAAGGGCCAGCCTTAAGGGGCCAGCTTAAAGGGCCAGCCTTAAAGGGCCAGCTTAAAGGGCCAGCCTTAAAGGGCCAGCCTTAAAGGGCCAGCTTAAAGGGCCAGCCTTAAAGGGCCAGCTTAAAGGGCCAGCCTTAAAGGGCAAGCCTTAAAGGGCCAGCCTTAAAGGGCCAGCCTTAGAGGGCCAGCTTAAAGGGCCAGCCTTAGAGGGCCAGCTTAAACAGCCAGCCTTAAGGGGCCAGCTTAAAGGGCCAGCCTTAAAGGGCCAGCCTTAAAGGGCCAGCCTTAAAGGGCCAGTCTTAAAGGGCCAGCCTTAGAGGACCAGCCTTAAAGGGCCAGCTTAAAGGGCCAGCTTAAAGGGCCAGCCTTAAGGGGGAGGGCTTAAAGGGCCAGCCTTAAAGGGCCTGCCTTAAAGGGCCAGCTTTAAAGGGCCAGCTTAAAGGGCCAGCCTTAAAGGGCCAGCCTTAAAGGGCCAGCTTAAAGGGCCAGCCTTAAGGGGCCAGCTTAAAGGGCCAGCCTTAAAGGGCAAGCCTTAAAGGGCCAGCCTTAGAGGGCCAGCTTAAAGGGCCAGCCTTAGAGGGCCTGCTTAAAGGGCCAGCCTTAAGGGGCAGGCTTAAAGGGCCAGCCTTAAAGGGCCAGCCTTAAAGGGCCAGCTTAAAGGGCCAGCCTTAAAGGGCCAGCTTAAAGGGCCAGCCTTAAAGGGCCAGCTTAAAGGGCCGGCCTTAAAGGGCCAGCCTTAAGGGGCCAGCTTAAAGGGCCAGCTTAAAGGGCCAGCCTTAGAGGGCCAGCTTAAAGGGCCAGCCTTAAGGGGCCAGCTTAAAGGGCCAGCCTTAAAGGGCCAGCCTTAGAGGGCCAGCTTAAAGGGCCAGCCTTAGAGGGCCAGCTTAAAGGGCCAGCCTTAAGGGGCCAGCTTAAAGGGCCAGCCTCAAAGGGCCAGCCTTAAAGGGCCAGCTTAAAGGGCCAGCCTCAAAGGGCCAGCCTTAAAGGGCCAGCTTAAAGGGCCAGCCTTAAAGGGCCAGCTTAAAGGGCCAGCCTTAAAGGGCCAGCCTTAAAGGGCCAGCTTAAAGGGCCAGCTTTAAAGGGCCAGCTTAAAGGGCCAGCCTTAAAGGGCCAGCCTTAAAGGGCCAGCCTTAGAGGGCCAGCTTAAAGGGCCAGCCTTAAGGGGCCAGCTTAAAGGGCCAGCTTAAAAGGCCAGCCTTAGAGGGCCAGCTTAAAGGGCCAGCCTAAAGGGGCCAGCTTAAAGGGCCAGCCTTAAAGGGCAAGCCTTAAAGGGCCAGCCTTAGAGGGCCAGCTTAAAGGGCCAGCCTTAAGGGGCCAGCCTTAAAGGGCCAGCCTTAAAGGGCCAGCCTTAAGGGACCAGCTTAAAGGGCCAGCCTTAAAGGGCCAGTCTTAAAGGGCCAGCCTTAGAGGGCCAGCCTTAAAGGGCCAGCTTAAAGGGCCAGCCTTAAAGGGCCAGCTTAAAAGGCCAGCCTTAAAGGGCCAGCTTAAAGGGCCAGCCTTAGATGGCCAGCCTTAAGGGGCCAACTTAAAGGGCCAGCCTTAAAGGGCCAGCCTTAAAGGGCCAGCCTTAAAGGGCCAGCCTTAAAGGGCCAGCCTTAAAGGGCCAGCTTAAAGGGCCAGCTTAAAGGGCCAGCCTTAGAGGGCCAGCTTAAAGGGCCAGCCTTAAGGGGCCAGCTTAAAGGGCCAGCCTTAAAGGGCCAGCCTTAGAGGGCCAGCCTTAGAGGGCCAGCTTAAAGGGCCAGCCTTAGAGGGCCAGCTTAAAGGGCCAGCCTTAAGGGGCCAGCTTAAAGGGCCAGCCTCAAAGGGCCAGCCTTAAAGGGCCAGCTTAAAGGGCCAGCCTTAAAGGGCCAGCTTAAAGGGCCAGCCTTAAAGGGCCAGCCTTAAAGGGCCAGCTTAAAGGGCCAGCCTTAAAGGGCAAGCCTTAAAGGGCCAGCCTTAAAGGGCCAGCCTTAAAGGGCCAGCCTTAAAGGGCCAGCCTTAAAGGGCCAGCTTAAAGGGCCAGCCTTAAAGGGCCAGCCTTAAAGGGCCAGCTTAAAGGGCCAGCCTTAAAGGGCATGCTTAAAGGGCCAGCCTTAGAGGGCCAGCTTAAAGGGCCAGCCTTAAGGGGCCAGCTTAAAGGGCCAGCCTTAAAGGGCCAGCCTTAAAGGGCCAGTCTTAAAGGGCCAGCCTTAGAGGGCCAGCCTTAAAGGGCCAGCTTAAAGGGCCAGCCTTAGAGGGCCAGCTTAAAGGGCCAGCCTTAAGGGGCCAGCTTAAAGGGCCAGCCTTAAAGGGCCAGCTTAAAGGGCCAGCCTTAAAGGGCCAGCCTTAAAGGGCCAGCTTAAAGGGCCAGCCTTAAAGGGCCAGCTTAAAGGGCCAGCCTTAAAGGGCAAGCCTTAAAGGGCCAGCCTTAAAGGGCCAGCCTTAGAGGGCCAGCTTAAAGGGCCAGCCTTAGAGGGCCAGCTTAAACAGCCAGCCTTAAGGGGCCAGCTTAAAGGGCCAGCCTTAAAGGGCCAGCCTTAAAGGGCCAGTCTTAAAGGGCCAGCCTTAGAGGACCAGCCTTAAAGGGCCAGCTTAAAGGGCCAGCTTAAAGGGCCAGCCTTAAGGGGGAGGGCTTAAAGGGCCAGCCTTAAAGGGCCTGCCTTAAAGGGCCAGCTTTAAAGGGCCAGCTTAAAGGGCCAGCCTTAAAGGGCCAGCCTTAAAGGGCCATCTTAAAGGGCCAGCCTTAAGGGGCCAGCTTAAAGGGCCAGCCTTAAAGGGCAAGCCTTAAAGGGCCAGCCTTAGAGGGCCAGCTTAAAGGGCCAGCTTAAAGGGCCAGCCTTAGAGGGCCTGCTTAAAGGGCCAGCCTTAAGGGGCCAGCTTAAAGGGCCAGCCTTAAAGGGCCAGCCTTAAAGGGCCAGCTTAAAGGGCCAGCCTTAAAGGGCCAGCTTAAAGGGCCAGCCTTAAAGGGCCAGCTTAAAGGGCCGGCCTTAAAGGGCCAGCCTTAAGGGGCCAGCTTAAAGGGCCAGCTTAAAGGGCCAGCCTTAGAGGGCCAGCTTAAAGGGCCAGCCTTAAGGGGCCAGCTTAAAGGGCCAGCCTTAAAGGGCAAGCCTTAAAGGGCCAGCCTTAGAGGGCCAGCTTAAAGGGCCAGCCTTAGAGGGCCAGCTTAAAGGGCCAGCCTTAAGGGGCCAGCTTAAAGGGCCAGCCTCAAAGGGCCAGCCTTAAAGGGCCAGCTTAAAGGGCCAGCCTTAAAGGGCCAGCTTAAAGGGCCAGCCTTAAAGGGCCAGCCTTAAAGGGCCAGCTTAAAGGGCCAGCTTTAAAGGGCCAGCTTAAAGGGCCAGCCTTAAAGGGCAAGCCTTAAAGGGCCAGCCTTAAAGGGCCAGCCTTAGAGGGCCAGCTTAAAGGGCCAGCCTTAGAGGGCCAGCTTAAAGGGCCAGCCTTAAGGGGCCAGCTTAAAGGGCCAGCCTTAAAGGGCCAGCCTTAAAGGGCCAGTCTTAGAGGGCCAGCCTTAGAGGGCCAGCCTTAAAGGGCCAGCCTTAAAGGGCCAGCCTTAGAGGGCCAGCCTTAAAGGGCCAGCTTTAAAGGGCCAGTCTTAAAGGGCCAGCCTTAGAGGGCCAGCCTTAAAGGGCCAGCTTAAAGGGCCGGCCTTAAAGGGCCAGCCTTAAAGGGCCAGCTTAAAGGGCCAGCCTTAAAGGGCCAGCTTAAAGGGCCAGCCTTAGAGGGCCAGCCTTAAGGGGCCAGCTTAAAGGGCCAGCCTTAAAGGGCCAGCCTTAGAGGGCCAGCTTAAAGGGCCAGCCTTAAGGGGCCAGCTTAAAGGGCCAGCCTTAAAGGGCCAGCCTTAGATGGCCAGCTGAAAGGGCCAGCCTTAGAGGGCCAGCTTAAAGGGCAAGCCTTAAGGGGCCAGCTTAAAGGGCCAGCCTTAAAGGGCCAGCCTTAAAGGGCCAGTCTTAAAGGGCCAGCCTTAGAGGGCCAGCTTTAAAGGGCCAGCTTAAAGGGCCAGCCTTAAAGGGCCAGCCTTAAAGGGCCAGGTTAAAGGGCCAGCCTTAGAGGGCAAGCCTTAAGGGGCCAGCTTAAAGGGCCAGCCTTATAGGGCCAGCCTTAAAGGGCCAGCTTAAAGGGCCAGCCTTAAAGGGCCAGCTTAAAGGGCCAGCCTTAAAGGGCCAGCCTTAGAGGGCCAGCTTAAAGGGCCAGCCTTAGAGGGCCAGCTTAAAGGGCCAGCCTTAAGGGACCAGCTTAAAGGGCCAGCCTTAAAGGGCCAGTCTTAAAGGGCCAGCCTTAGAGGGCCAGCCTTAAAGGGCCAGCTTAAAGGGCCAGCCTTAAAGGGCCAGCTTAAAGGGCCAGCCTTAAGGGGCCAGCTTAAAGGTCCAGCCTTAAAGGGCAAGCCTTAAAGGGCCAGCCTTAGAATGCCAGCCTTAGAGGGCCAGCTTAAAGGGCCAGCCTTAGAGGGCCAGCTTAAAGGGCCAGCCTTAAGGGGCCAGCTTAAAGGGCCAGCCTCAAAGGGCCAGCCTTAAAGGGCCAGCCTTAAAGGGCCAGCTTAAAGGGCCAGCTTAAAGGGCCAGCCTTAAAGGGCCAGCCTTAAAGGGCCAGCTTAAAGGGCCAGCCTTAAAGGGCCAGCTTAAAGGGCCAGCCTTAAAGGGCCAGCCTTAGAGGGCCAGCTTAAAGGGCCAGCCTTAGAGGGCCAGCTTAAAGGGCCAGCCTTAAGGGACCAGCTTAAAGGGCCAGCCTTAAAGGGCCAGCCTTAAAGGGCCAGCTTAAAGGGCCAGCTTAAAGGGCCAGCCTTAGAGGGCCAGCTTAAAGGGCCAGCCTTAAAGGGCCAGCTTAAAGGGCCAGCCTTAAAGGGCAAGCCTTAAAGGGCCAGCCTTAGAGGGCCAGCCTTAGAGGGCCAGCTTAAAGGGCCAGCCTTAGAGGGCCAGCTTAAAGGGCCAGCCTTAGAGGGCCAGCTTAAAGGGCCAGCCTTAGAGGGCCAGCTTAAAGGGCCAGCCTCAAAGGGCCAGCCTTAAAGGGCCAGCTTAAAGGGCCAGCCTTAAAGGGCCAGCTTAAAGGGCCAGCCTTAAAGGGCCAGCCTTAAAGGGCCAGCTTAAAGGGCCAGCCTTAAAGGGCCAGCTTAAAGGGCCAGCCTTAAAGGGCCAGCTTAAAGGGCCAGCCTTAGAGGGCCAGCTTAAAGGGCCAGCCTTAAGGGGCCAGCTTAAAGGGCCAGCCTTAAAGGGCCAGCCTTAAAGGGCCAGTCTTAAAGGGCCAGCCTTAGAGGGCCAGCCTTAAAGGGCCAGCTTAAAGGGCCAGCCTTAAAGGGCCAGCCTTAGAGGGCCAGCTTAAAGGGCCAGCCTTAGAGGGCCAGCTTAAAGGGCCAGCCTTAAGGGGCCAGCTTAAAGGGCCAGCCTTAAAGGGCCAGCCTTAAGGGGCCAGCTTAAAGGGCCAGCCTTAAAGGGCCAGCCTTAAAGGGCCAGCTTAAAGGGCCAGCCTTAAAGGGCCAGCTTAAAGGGCCAGCCTTAAAGGGCCAGCTTAAAGGGCCGGCCTTAAAGGGCCAGCCTTAAGGGGCCAGCTTAAAGGGCCAGCTTAAAGGGCCAGCCTTAGAGGGCCAGCTTAAAGGGCCAGCCTTAAGGGGCCAGCTTAAAGGGCCAGCCTTAAAGGGCAAGCCTTAAAGGGCCAGCCTTAGAGGGCCAGCTTAAAGGGCCAGCCTTAGAGGGCCAGCTTAAAGGGCCAGCCTTAAGGGGCCAGCTTAAAGGGCCAGCCTCAAAGGGCCAGCCTTAAAGGGCCAGCTTAAAGGGCCAGCCTCAAAGGGCCAGCCTTAAAGGGCCAGCTTAAAGGGCCAGCCTTAAAGGGCCAGCTTAAAGGGCCAGCCTTAAAGGGCCAGCCTTAAAGGGTCAGCTTAAAGGGCCAGCTTTAAAGGGCCAGCTTAAAGGGCCAGCCTTAAAGGGCCAGCCTTAAAGGGCCAGCCTTAAAGGGCCAGCCTTAAAGGGCCAGCCTTAAAGGGCCAGCTTAAAGGGCCAGCTTAAAGGGCCAGCCTTAGAGGGCCAGCTTAAAGGGCCAGCCTTAAGGGGCCAGCTTAAAGGGCCAGCCTTAAAGGGCAAGCCTTAAAGGGCCAGCCTTAGAGGGCCAGCCTTAGAGGGCCAGCCTTAGAGGGCCAGCTTAAAGGGCCAGCCTTAGAGGGCCAGCTTAAAGGGCCAGCCTTAAGGGGCCAGCTTAAAGGGCCAGCCTCAAAGGGCCAGCCTTAAAGGGCCAGCTTAAAGGGCCAGCCTTAAAGGGCCAGCTTAAAGGGCCAGCCTTAAAGGGCCAGCCTTAAAGGGCCATCTTAAAGGGCCAGCCTTAAAGGGCAAGCCTTAAAGGGCCAGCCTTAAAGGGCCAGCCTTAAAGGGCCAGCTTAAAGGGCCAGCCTTAAAGGGCCAGCCTTAAAGGGCCAGCTTAAAGGGCCAGCCTTAAAGGGCCAGCTTAAAGGGCCAGCCTTAGAGGGCCAGCTTAAAGGGCCAGCCTTAAGGGGCCAGCTTAAAGGGCCAGCCTTAAAGGGCCAGCCTTAAAGGGCCAGTCTTAAAGGGCCAGCCTTAGAGGGCCAGCCTTAAAGGGCCAGCTTAAAGGGCCAGCCTTAAGGGACCAGCTTAAAGGGCCAGCCTTAAAGGGCCAGCCTTAAAGGGCCAGCTTAAAGGGCCAGCTTAAAGGGCCAGCCTTAGAGGGCCAGCTTAAAGGGCCAGCCTTAAAGGGCCAGCTTAAAGGGCCAGCCTTAAAGGGCAAGCCTTAAAGGGCCAGCCTTAGAGGGCCAGCCTTAGAGGGCCAGCTTAAAGGGCCAGCCTTAGAGGGCCAGCTTAAAGGGCCAGCCTTAGAGGGCCAGCTTAAAGGGCCAGCCTCAAAGGGCCAGCCTTAAAGGGCCAGCTTAAAGGGCCAGCCTTAAAGGGCCAGCTTAAAGGGCCAGCCTTAAAGGGCCAGCCTTAAAGGGCCAGCTTAAAGGGCCAGCCTTAAAGGGCCAGCTTAAAGGGCCAGCCTTAAAGGGCAAGCCTTAAAGGGCCAGCCTTAAAGGGCCAGCCTTAAAGGGCCAGCTTAAAGGGCCAGCCTTAAAGGGCCAGCTTAAAGGGCCAGCCTTAAAGGGCCAGCTTAAAGGGCCAGCCTTAGAGGGCCAGCTTAAAGGGCCAGCCTTAAGGGGCCAGCTTAAAGGGCCAGCCTTAAAGGGCCAGCCTTAAAGGGCCAGTCTTAAAGGGCCAGCCTTAGAGGGCCAGCCTTAAAGGGCCAGCTTAAAGGGCCAGCCTTAAAGGGCCAGCCTTAGAGGGCCAGCTTAAAGGGCCAGCCTTAGAGGGCCAGCTTAAAGGGCCAGCCTTAAGGGGCCAGCTTAAAGGGCCAGCCTTAAAGGGCCAGCCTTAAGGGGCCAGCTTAAAGGGCCAGCCTTAAAGGGCCAGCCTTAAAGGGCCAGCTTAAAGGGCCAGCCTTAAAGGGCCAGCTTAAAGGGCCAGCCTTAAAGGGCCAGCTTAAAGGGCCGGCCTTAAAGGGCCAGCCTTAAGGGGCCAGCTTAAAGGGCCAGCTTAAAGGGCCAGCCTTAGAGGGCCAGCTTAAAGGGCCAGCCTTAAGGGGCCAGCTTAAAGGGCCAGCCTTAAAGGGCAAGCCTTAAAGGGCCAGCCTTAGAGGGCCAGCTTAAAGGGCCAGCCTTAGAGGGCCAGCTTAAAGGGCCAGCCTTAAGGGGCCAGCTTAAAGGGCCAGCCTCAAAGGGCCAGCCTTAAAGGGCCAGCTTAAAGGGCCAGCCTCAAAGGGCCAGCCTTAAAGGGCCAGCTTAAAGGGCCAGCCTTAAAGGGCCAGCTTAAAGGGCCAGCCTTAAAGGGCCAGCCTTAAAGGGCCAGCTTAAAGGGCCAGCTTTAAAGGGCCAGCTTAAAGGGCCAGCCTTAAAGGGCCAGCCTTAAAGGGCCAGCCTTAAAGGGCCAGCCTTAAAGGGCCAGCCTTAAAGGGCCAGCCTTAAAGGGCCAGCTTAAAGCGCCAGCTTAAAGGGCCAGCCTTAGAGGGCCAGCTTAAAGGGCCAGCCTTAAGGGGCCAGCTTAAAGGGCCAGCCTTAAAGGGCAAGCCTTAAAGGGCCAGCCTTAGAGGGCCAGCCTTAGAGGGCCAGCCTTAGAGGGCCAGCTTAAAGGGCCAGCCTTAGAGGGCCAGCTTAAAGGGCCAGCCTTAAGGGGCCAGCTTAAAGGGCCAGCCTCAAAGGGCCAGCCTTAAAGGGCCAGCTTAAAGGGCCAGCCTTAAAGGGCCAGCTTAAAGGGCCAGCCTTAAAGGGCCAGCCTTAAAGGGCCATCTTAAAGGGCCAGCCTTAAAGGGCAAGCCTTAAAGGGCCAGCCTTAAAGGGCCAGCCTTAAAGGGCCAGCTTAAAGGGCCAGCCTTAAAGGGCCAGCCTTAAAGGGCCAGCTTAAAGGGCCAGCCTTAAAGGGCCAGCTTAAAGGGCCAGCCTTAGAGGGCCAGCTTAAAGGGCCAGCCTTAAGGGGCCAGCTTAAAGGGCCAGCCTTAAAGGGCCAGCCTTAAAGGGCCAGTCTTAAAGGGCCAGCCTTAGAGGGCCAGCCTTAAAGGGCCAGCTTAAAGGGCCAGCCTTAAGGGACCAGCTTAAAGGGCCAGCCTTAAAGGGCCAGCCTTAAAGGGCCAGCTTAAAGGGCCAGCTTAAAGGGCCAGCCTTAGAGGGCCAGCTTAAAGGGCCAGCCTTAAAGGGCCAGCTTAAAGGGCCAGCCTTAAAGGGCAAGCCTTAAAGGGCCAGCCTTAGAGGGCCAGCCTTAGAGGGCCAGCTTAAAGGGCCAGCCTTAGAGGGCCAGCTTAAAGGGCCAGCCTTAGAGGGCCAGCTTAAAGGGCCAGCCTCAAAGGGCCAGCCTTAAAGGGCCAGCTTAAAGGGCCAGCCTTAAAGGGCCAGCTTAAAGGGCCAGCCTTAAAGGGCCAGCCTTAAAGGGCCAGCTTAAAGGGCCAGCCTTAAAGGGCCAGCTTAAAGGGCCAGCCTTAAAGGGCAAGCCTTAAAGGGCCAGCCTTAAAGGGCCAGCCTTAAAGGGCCAGCTTAAAGGGCCAGCCTTAAAGGGCCAGCCTTAAAGGGCCAGCTTAAAGGGCCAGCCTTAGAGGGCCAGCTTAAAGGGCCAGCCTTAAGGGGCCAGCTTAAAGGGCCAGCCTTAAAGGGCCAGCCTTAAAGGGCCAGTCTTAAAGGGCCAGCCTTAGAGGGCCAGCCTTAAAGGGCCAGCTTAAAGGGCCAGCCTTAAAGGGCCAGCCTTAGAGGGCCAGCTTAAAGGGCCAGCCTTAGAGGGCCAGCTTAAAGGGCCAGCCTTAAGGGGCCAGCTTAAAGGGCCAGCCTTAAAGGGCCAGCCTTAAGGGGCCAGCTTAAAGGGCCAGCCTTAAAGGGCCAGCCTTAAAGGGCCAGCTTAAAGGGCCAGCCTTAAAGGGCCAGCTTAAAGGGCCAGCCTTAAAGGGCCAGCTTAAAGGGCCGGCCTTAAAGGGCCAGCCTTAAGGGGCCAGCTTAAAGGGCCAGCTTAAAGGGCCAGCCTTAGAGGGCCAGCTTAAAGGGCCAGCCTTAAGGGGCCAGCTTAAAGGGCCAGCCTTAAAGGGCAAGCCTTAAAGGGCCAGCCTTAGAGGGCCAGCTTAAAGGGCCAGCCTTAGAGGGCCAGCTTAAAGGGCCAGCCTTAAGGGGCCAGCTTAAAGGGCCAGCCTCAAAGGGCCAGCCTTAAAGGGCCAGCTTAAAGGGCCAGCCTCAAAGGGCCAGCCTTAAAGGGCCAGCTTAAAGGGCCAGCCTTAAAGGGCCAGCTTAAAGGGCCAGCCTTAAAGGGCCAGCCTTAAAGGGCCAGCTTAAAGGGCCAGCTTTAAAGGGCCAGCTTAAAGGGCCAGCCTTAAAGGGCCAGCCTTAAAGGGCCAGCCTTAAAGGGCCAGCCTTAGAGGGCCAGCTTAAAGGGCCAGCCTTAAGGGGCCAGCTTAAAGGGCCAGCTTAAAGGGCCAGCCTTAGAGGGCCAGCTTAAAGGGCCAGCTTAAAGGGCCAGCCTTAAAGGGCAAGCCTTAAAGGGCCAGCCTTAGAGGGCCAGCTTAAAGGGCCAGCCTTAGAGGGCCAGCTTAAAGGGCCAGCCTTAAGGGGCCAGCCTTAAAGGGCCAGCCTTAAAGGGCCAGCCTTAAGGGACCAGCTTAAAGGGCCAGCCTTAAAGGGCCAGTCTTAAAGGGCCAGCCTTAGAGGGCCAGCCTTAAAGGGCCAGCTTAAAGGGCCAGCCTTAAAGGGCCAGCTTAAAAGGCCAGCCTTAAAGGGCCAGCTTAAAGGGCCAGCCTTAGATGGCCAGCCTTAAGGGGCCAACTTAAAGGGCCAGCTTAAAGGGCCAGCCTTAAAGGGCCAGCCTTAAAGGGCCAGCCTTAAAGGGCCAGCCTTAAAGGGCCAGCCTTAAAGGGCCAGCTTAAAGGGCCAGCTTAAAGGGCCAGCCTTAGAGGGCCAGCTTAAAGGGCCAGCCTTAAGGGGCCAGCTTAAAGGGCCAGCCTTAAAGGGCAAGCCTTAAAGGGCCAGCCTTAGAGGGCCAGCCTTAGAGGGCCAGCCTTAGAGGGCCAGCTTAAAGGGCCAGCCTTAGAGGGCCAGCTTAAAGGGCCAGCCTTAAGGGGCCAGCTTAAAGGGCCAGCCTCAAAGGGCCAGCCTTAAAGGGCCAGCTTAAAGGGCCAGCCTTAAAGGGCCAGCTTAAAGGGCCAGCCTTAAAGGGCCAGCCTTAAAGGGCCATCTTAAAGGGCCAGCCTTAAAGGGCAAGCCTTAAAGGGCCAGCCTTAAAGGGCCAGCCTTAAAGGGCCAGCTTAAAGGGCCAGCCTTAAAGGGCCAGCCTTAAAGGGCCAGCTTAAAGGGCCAGCCTTAAAGGGCCAGCTTAAAGGGCCAGCCTTAGAGGGCCAGCTTAAAGGGCCAGCCTTAAGGGGCCAGCTTAAAGGGCCAGCCTTAAAGGGCCAGCCTTAAAGGGCCAGTCTTAAAGGGCCAGCCTTAGAGGGCCAGCCTTAAAGGGCCAGCTTAAAGGGCCAGCCTTAGAGGGCCAGCTTAAAGGGCCAGCCTTAAGGGGCCAGCTTAAAGGGCCAGCCTTAAAGGGCCAGCTTAAAGGGCCAGCCTTAAAGGGCCAGCCTTAAAGGGCCAGCTTAAAGGGCCAGCCTTAAAGGGCCAGCTTAAAGGGCCAGCCTTAAATGGCAGGCCTTAAAGGGCCAGCCTTAAAGGGCCAGCCTTAGAGGGCCAGCTTAAAGGGCCAGCCTTAGAGGGCCAGCTTAAACAGCCAGCCTTAAGGGGCCAGCTTAAAGGGCCAGCCTTAAAGGGCCAGCCTTAAAGGGCCAGTCTTAAAGGGCCAGCCTTAGAGGACCAGCCTTAAAGGGCCAGCTTAAAGGGCCAGCTTAAAGGGCCGACTTAAGGGGGAGGGCTTAAAGGGCCAGCCTTAAAGGGCCTGCCTTAAAGGGCCAGCTTTAAAGGGCCAGCTTAAAGGGCCAGCCTTAAAGGGCCAGCCTTAAAGGGCCAGCTTAAAGGGCCAGCCTTAAGGGGCCAGCTTAAAGGGCCAGCCTTAAAGGGCAAGCCTTAAAGGGCCAGCCTTAGAGGGCCAGCTTAAAGGGCCAGCCTTAGAGGGCCTGCTTAAAGGGCCAGCCTTAAGGGGCCAGCTTAAAGGGCCAGCCTTAAAGGGCCAGCCTTAAAGGGCCAGCTTAAAGGGCCAGCCTTAAAGGGCCAGCTTAAAGGGCCAGCCTTAAAGGGCCAGCTTAAAGGGCCGGCCTTAAAGGGCCAGCCTTAAGGAGCCAGCTTAAAGGGCCAGCTTAAAGGGCCAGCCTTAGAGGGCCAGCTTAAAGGGCCAGCCTTAAGGGGCCAGCTTAAAGGACCAGCCTTAAAGGGCAAGCCTTAAAGGGCCAGCCTTAGAGGGCCAGCTTAAAGGGCCAGCCTTAGAGGGCCAGCTTAAAGGGCCAGCCTTAAGGGGCCAGCTTAAAGGGCCAGCCTCAAAGGGCCAGCCTTAAAGGGCCAGCTTAAAGGGCCAGCCTTAAAGGGCCAGCTTAAAGGGCCAGCCTTGAAGGGCCAGCCTTAAAGGGCCAGCTTAAAGGGCCAGCTTTAAAGGGCCAGCTTAAAGGGCCAGCCTTAAAGGGCAAGCCTTAAAGGGCCAGCCTTAAAGGGCCAGCCTTAGAGGGCCAGCTTAAAGGGCCAGCCTTAGAGGGCCAGCTTAAAGGGCCAGCCTTAAGGGGGCAGCTTAAAGGGCCAGCCTTAAAGGGCCAGCCTTAAAGGGCCAGTCTTAAAGGGCCAGCCTTAGAGGGCCAGCCTTAAAGGGCCAGCCTTAAAGGGCCAGCCTTAAAGGGCCAGCCTTAGAGGGCCAGCCTTAAAGGGCCAGCTTTAAAGGGCCAGTCTTAAAGGGCCAGCCTTAGAGGGCCAGCCTTAAAGGGCCAGCTTAAAGGGCCAGCCTTAAAGGGCCAGCTTAAAGGGCCGGCCTTAAAGGGCCAGCCTTAAAGGGCCAGCTTAAAGGGCCAGCCTTAAAGGGCCAGCTTAAAGGGCCAGCCTTAGAGGGCCAGCCTTAAGGGGCCAGCTTAAAGGGCCAGCCTTAAAGGGCCAGCCTTAGAGGGCCAGCTTAAAGGGCCAGCCTTAGAGGGCCAGCCTTAAGGGGCCAGCTTAAAGGGCCAGCCTTAAAGGGCCAGCCTGAGATGGCCAGCTTTAAAGGGCCAGTCTTAAAGGGCCAGCCTTAGAGGGCCAGCCTTAAAGGGCCAGCTTAAAGGGCCAGCCTTAAAGGGCCAGCTTAAAGGGCCGGCCTTAAAGGGCCAGCCTTAAAGGGCCAGCTTAAAGGGCCAGCCTTAAAGGGCCAGCTTAAAGGGCCAGCCTTAGAGGGCCAGCCTTAAGGGGCCAGCTTAAAGGGCCAGCCTTAAAGGGCCAGCCTTAGAGGGCCAGCTTAAAGGGCCAGCCTTAGAGGGCCAGCCTTAAGGGGCCAGCTTAAAGGGCCAGCCTTAAAGGGCCAGTCTTAAAGGGCCAGCCTTAGAGGGCCAGCTTTAAAGGGCCAGCTTAAAGGGCCAGCCTTAAAGGGCCAGCCTTAAAGGGCCAGGTTAAAGGGCCAGCCTTAGAGGGCAAGCCTTAAGGGGCCAGCTTACAGGGCCAGCCTTATAGGGCCAGCCTTAAAGGGCCAGCTTAAAGGGCCAGCCTTAAAGGGCCAGCTTAAAGGGCCAGCCTTAAAGGGCCAGCCTTAGAGGGCCAGCTTAAAGGGCCAGCCTTAGAGGGCCAGCTTAAAGGGCCAGCCTTAAGGGACCAGCTTAAAGGGCCAGCCTTAAAGGGCCAGTCTTAAAGGGCCAGCCTTAGAGGGCCAGCCTTAAAGGGCCAGCTTAAAGGGCCAGCCTTAAAGGGCCAGCTTAAAGGGCCAGCCTTAAGGGGCCAGCTTAAAGGTCCAGCCTTAAAGGGCAAGCCTTAAAGGGCCAGCCTTAGAATGCCAGCCTTAGAGGGCCAGCTTAAAGGGCCAGCCTTAGAGGGCCAGCTTAAAGGGCCAGCCTTAAGGGGCCAGCTTAAAGGGCCAGCCTCAAAGGGCCAGCCTTAAAGGGCCAGCCTTAAAGGGCCAGCTTAAAGGGCCAGCCTTAAAGGGCCAGCTTAAAGGGCCAGCCTTAAAGGGCCAGCCTTAAAGGGCCAGCTTAAAGGGCCAGCCTTAAAGGGCCAGCTTAAAGGGCCAGCCTTAAAGGGCCAGCCTTAGAGGGCCAGCTTAAAGGGCCAGCCTTAGAGGGCCAGCTTAAAGGGCCAGCCTTAAGGGACCAGCTTAAAGGGCCAGCCTTAAAGGGCCAGCCTTAAAGGGCCAGCTTAAAGGGCCAGCTTAAAGGGCCAGCCTTAGAGGGCCAGCTTAAAGGGCCAGCCTTAAAGGGCCAGCTTAAAGGGCCAGCCTTAAAGGGCAAGCCTTAAAGGGCCAGCCTTAGAGGGCCAGCCTTAGAGGGCCAGCTTAAAGGGCCAGCCTTAGAGGGCCAGCTTAAAGGGCCAGCCTTAGAGGGCCAGCTTAAAGGGCCAGCCTCAAAGGGCCAGCCTTAAAGGGCCAGCCTTAAAGGGCCAGCTTAAAGGGCCAGCCTTAAAGGGCCAGCTTAAAGGGCCAGCCTTAAAGGGCCAGCCTTAAAGGGCCAGCTTAAAGGGCCAGCCTTAAAGGGCCAGCCTTAAAGGGCCAGCTTAAAGGGCCAGCCTTAAAGGGCCAGCTTAAAGGGCCAGCCTAAAAGGGCAAGCCTTAAAGGGCCAGCCTTAAAGGGCCAGCATTAGAGGGCCAGCTTAAAGGGCCAGCCTTAGAGGGCCAGCTTAAAGGGCCAGCCTTAAGGGGCCAGCTTAAAGGGCCAGCCTTAAAGGGCCAGCCTTAAAGGGCCAGTCTTAAAGGGCCAGCCTTAGAGGGCCAGCCTTAAAGGGCCAGCCTTAAAGGGCCAGCCTTAAAGGGCCAGCCTTAGAGGGCCAGCCTTAAAGGGCCAGCTTTAAAGGGCCAGCCTTAGAGGGCCAGCCTTAAAGGGCCAGCTTAAAGGGCCAGCCTTAAAGGGCCAGCTTAAAGGGCCGGCCTTAAAGGGCCAGCCTTAAAGGGCCAGCTTAAAGGGCCAGCCTTAAAGGGCCAGCTTAAAGGGCCAGCCTTAGAGGGCCAGCCTTAAGGGGCCAGCTTAAAGGGCCAGCCTTAAAGGGACAGCCTTAGAGGGCCAGCTTAAAGGGCCAGCCTTAGAGGGCCAGCCTTAAGGGGCCAGCTTAAAGGGCCAGCCTTAAAGGGCCAGCCTTAGATGGCCAGCTTAAAGGGCCAGCCTTAGAGGGCCAGCTTAAAGGGCAAGCCTTAAGGGGCCAGCTTAAAGGGCCAGCCTTAAAGGGCCAGCCTTAAAGGGCCAGTCTTAAAGGGCCAGCCTTAGAGGGCCAGCTTTAAAGGGCCAGCTTAAAGGGCCAGCCTTAAAGGGCCAGCTTAAAGGGCCAGCCTTAGAGGGCCAGCTTAAAGGGCCAGCCTTAAGGGGCCAGCTTAAAGGGCCAGCCTTAAAGGGCAAGCCTTAAAGGGCCAGCCTTAGAGGGCCAGCTTAAAGGGCCAGCCGTAGAGGACCTGCTTAAAGGGCCAGCCTTAAGGGGCCAGCTTAAAGGGCCAGCCTTAAAGGGCCAGCCTTAAAGGGCCAGCTTAAAGGGCCAGCTTAAAGGGCCAGCCTTAGAGGGCCAGCTTAAAGGGCCAGCCTTAGAGGGCCAGCTGAAAGGGCCAGCCTTAAGGGGCCAGCTTAAAGGGCCAGCCTTAAAGGGCCAGCCTCAAAGGGCCAGCCTTAAAGGGCCAGCCTTAAAGGGCCAGCTTAAAGGGCCAGCCTTAAAGGGCCAGCTTAAAGGGCCAGCCTTAAAGGGCCAGCTTAAAGGGCCAGCCTTAAAGGGCCAGCCTTAAAGGGCCAGCCTTAGAGGGCCAGCTTAAAGGGCCAGCCTTAAGGGGCCAGCTTAAAGGGCCAGCTTAAAGGGCCAGCCTTAGAGGGCCAGCTTAAAGGGCCAGCTTAAAGGGCCAGCCTTAAAGGGCAAGCCTTAAAGGGCCAGCCTTAGAGGGCCAGCTTAAAGGGCCAGCCTTAGAGGGCCAGCTTAAAGGGCCAGCCTTAAGGGGCCAGCCTTAAAGGGCCAGCCTTATAGGGCCAGCCTTAAGGGACCAGCTTAAAGGGCCAGCCTTAAAGGGCCAGTCTTAAAGGGCCAGCCTTAGAGGGCCAGCCTTAAAGGGCCAGCTTAAAGGGCCAGCCTTAAAGGGCCAGCTTAAAAGGCCAGCCTAAAGGGCCAGCCTTAGATGGCCAGCCTTAAGGGGCCAACTTAAAGGGCCAGCTTAAAGGGCCAGCCTTAAAGGGCCAGCCTTAAAGGGCCAGCCTTAAAGGGCCAGCCTTAAAGGGCCAGCCTTAAAGGGCCAGCTTAAAGGGCCAGCTTAAAGGGCCAGCCTTAGAGGGCCAGCTTAAAGGGCCAGCCTTAAGGGGCCAGCTTAAAGGGCCAGCCTTAAAGGGCAAGCCTTAAAGGGCCAGCCTTAGAGGGCCAGCCTTAGAGGGCCAGCTTAAAGGGCCAGCCTTAGAGGGCCAGCTTAAAGGGCCAGCCTTAAGGGGCCAGCTTAAAGGGCCAGCCTCAAAGGGCCAGCCTTAAAGGGCCAGCTTAAAGGGCCAGCCTTAAAGGGCCAGCTTAAAGGGCCAGCCTTAAAGGGCCAGCCTTAAAGGGCCATCTTAAAGGGCCAGCCTTAAAGGGCAAGCCTTAAAGGGCCAGCCTTAAAGGGCCAGCCTTAAAGGGCCAGCTTAAAGGGCCAGCCTTAAAGGGCCAGCCTTAGAGGGCCAGCTTAAAGGGCCAACCTTAAAGGGCCAGCTTAAAAGGCCAGCCTTAGAGGGCCAGCTTTAAAGGGCCAGCTTAAAGGGCCAGCCTTAAAGGGCCAGCTTAAAGGGCCAGCCTTAGAGGGCCAGCTTAAAGGGCCAGCCTTAAGGGGCCAGCTTAAAGGGCCAGCCTTAAAGGGCAAGCCTTAAAGGGCCAGCCTTAGAGGGCCTGCCTTAAAGGGCAAGCCTTAAAGGGCCAGCCTTAAAGGGCCAGCCTTAGAGGGCCAGCTTAAAGGGCCAGCCTTAGAGGGCCAGCTTAAAGGGCCAGCCTTAAGGGGCCATCTTAAAGGGCCAGCCTTAAAGGGCCAGCCTTAAAAGGCCAGTCTTAAAGGGCCAGCCTTAGAGGGCCAGCCTTAAAGGGCCAGCTTAAAGGGCCAGCCTTAAAGGGCCAGCTTAAAGGGCCAGCCTTAAAGGGCCAGCTTAAAGGGCCAGCCTTAGATGGCCAGCCTTAAGGGGCCAGCTTAAAGGGCCAGCCTTAAAGGGCCAGCCTTAGAGGGCCAGCCTTAAAGGGCCAGCCTTAAAGGGCCAGCCTTAAAGGGCCATCCTTAGATGGCCAGCCTTAAAGGGCCAGCTTAAAGGGCCAGCCTTAAAGGGCCAGCTTACAGGGCCAGCCTTAAAGGGCAAGCCTTAAAGGGCCAGCCTTAAAGGGCCAGCCTTAGAGGGCCAGCTTAAAGGGCCAGCCTTAGAGGGCCAGCTTAAAGGGCCAGCCTTAAGGGGCCAGCTTAAAGGGCCAGCCTTAAAGGGCCAATCTTAAAGGGCCAGTCTTAAAGGGCCAGCCTTAGAGGGCCAGCCTTAAAGGGCCAGCTTAAAGGGCCAGCCTTAAAGGGCCAGCTTAAAGGGCCAGCCTTAAAGGGCCAGCCTTAAAGGGCCAGCTTAAAGGGCCAGCCTTAGAGGGCCAGCTTAAAGGGCCAGCCTTAAGGGGCCAGCTTAAAGGGCCAGCCTTAAGGGGCCAGCTTAAAGGGCCAGCCTTAAGGGGCCAGCTTAAAGGGCCAGCCTTAAAGGGCAAGCCTTAAAGGGCCAGCCTTAGAGGGCCAGCTTAAAGGGCCAGCCTTAGAGGGCCAGCTTAAAGGGCCAGCCTTAATGGGCCAGCTTAAAGGGCCAGCCTCAAAGGGCCAGCCTTAAAGGGCCAGCTTAAAGGGCCAGCCTTAAAGGGCCAGCTTAAAGGGCCAGCCTTAAAGGGCCAGCCTTAAAGGGCCAGCTTAAAGGGCCAGCCTTAAAGGGCCAGCTTAAAGGGCCAGCCTTAAAGGGCAAGCCTTAAAGGGCCAGCCTTAAAGGGCCAGCCTTAGAGGGCCAGCTTAAAGGGCCAGCCTTAGAGGGCCAGCTTAAAGGGCCAGCCTTAAAGGGCCAGCCTTAAAGGGCCAGCCTTAGAGGGCCAGCCTTAAGGGGCCAGCTTAAAGGGCCAGCCTTAAAGGGCCAGCCTTAAAGGGCCAGCCTTAGATGGCCAGCTTAAAGGGCCAGCCTTAGAGGGCCAGCTTAAAGGGCCAGCCTTAGAGGGCCAGCTTAAAGGGCCAGCCTTAAGGGGCCAGCTTAAAGGGCCAGCCTTAAAGGGCCAGTCTTAAAGGGCCAGCCTTAGAGGGCCAGCCTTAAAGGGCCAGCTTAAAGGGCCAGCCTTAAAGGGCCAGCTTAAAGGGCCAGCCTTAGATGGCCAGCCTTAAGGGGCCAGCTTAAAGGGCCAGCCTTAAAGGGCCAGCCTTAAAGGGCCAGCTTTAAAGGGCCAGCTTAAAGGGCCAGCCTTAAAGGGCCAGCTTAAAGGGCCAGCCTTAAAGGGCCAGCCTTAAAGGGCCAGCCTTAAAGGGCCAGCTTAAAGGGCCAGCCTTAAAGGGCCAGCCTTAAAGGGCCAGCTTACAGGGCCAGCCTTAAAGGGCCAGCTTAAAGGGCCAGCCTTAGAGGGCCAGCCCTAAGGGGCCAGCTTAAAGGGCCAGCCTTAAAGGGCCAGCCTTAAAGGGCCAGCCTTAGAGGGCCAGCTTAAAGGGCCAACCTTAAAGGGCCAGCTTAAAAGGCCAGCCTTAGAGGGCCAGCTTTAAAGGGCCAGCTTAAAGGGCCAGCCTTAAAGGGCCAGCTTAAAGGGCCAGCCTTAGAGGGCCAGCTTAAAGGGCCAGCCTTAAGGGGCCAGCTTAAAGGGCCAGCCTTAAAGGGCAAGCCTTAAAGGGCCAGCCTTAGAGGGCCTGCCTTAAAGGGCAAGCCTTAAAGGGCCAGCCTTAAAGGGCCAGCCTTAGAGGGCCAGCTTAAAGGGCCAGCCTTAGAGGGCCAGCTTAAAGGGCCAGCCTTAAGGGGCCAGCTTAAAGGGCCAGCCTTAAAGGGCCAGCCTTAAAAGGCCAGTCTTAAAGGGCCAGCCTTAGAGGGCCAGCCTTAAAGGGCCAGCTTAAAGGGCCAGCCTTAAAGGGCCAGCTTAAAGGGCCAGCCTTAAAGGGCCAGCTTAAAGGGCCAGCCTTAGATGGCCAGCCTTAAGGGGCCAGCTTAAAGGGCCAGCCTTAAAGGGCCAGCCTTAGAGGGCCAGCCTTAAAAGGCCAGCCTTAAAGGGCCAGCCTTAAAGGGCCATCCTTAGATGGCCAGCCTTAAAGGGCCAGCTTAAAGGGCCAGCCTTAAAGGGCCAGCTTACAGGGCCAGCCTTAAAGGGCAAGCCTTAAAGGGCCAGCCTTAAAGGGCCAGCCTTAGAGGGCCAGCTTAAAGGGCCAGCCTTAGAGGGCCAGCTTAAAGGGCCAGCCTTAAAGGGCCAGCCTTAAAAGGCCAGTCTTAAAGGGCCAGCCTTAAAGGGCCAGCCTTAAAGGGCCAGCTTAAAGGGCCAGCCTTAGATGGCCAGCCTTAAGGGGCCAGCTTAAAGGGCCAGCCTTAAAGGGCCAGCTTAAAGGGCCAGCCTTAAAGGGCCAGCCTTAAAGGGCCAGCCTTAAAGGGCCAGCTTAAAGGGCCAGCCTTAAAGGGCCAGCCTTAAAGGGCCAGCTTACAGGGCCAGCCTTAAAGGGCCAGCTTAAAGGGCCAGCCTTAGAGGGCCAGCCCTAAGGGGCCAGCTTAAAGGGCCAGCCTTAAAGGGCCAGCCTTAAAGGGCCAGCCTTAGAGGGCCAGCTTAAAGGGCCAGCCTTAAAGGGCCAGCTTAAAAGGCCAGCCTTAGAGGGCCAGCTTTACAGGGCCAGCTTAAAGGGCCAGCCTTAAAGGGCCAGCTTAAAGGGCCAGCCTTAAAGGGCCAGCCTTAAAGGGCCAGCCTTAAAGGGCCAGCTTAAAGGGCCAGCCTTAAAGGGCCAGCCTTAAAGGGCCAGCTTACAGGGCCAGCCTTAAAGGGAAAGCTTAAAGGGCCAGCCTTAGAGGGCCAGCCCTAAGGGGCCAGCTTAAAGGGCCAGCCTTAAAGGGCCAGCCTTAAAGGGCCAGCTTAAAAGGCCAGCCTTAGAGGGCCAGCTTTACAGGGCCAGCTTAAAGGGCCAGCCTTAAAGGGCCAGCTTAAAGGGCCAGCCTTAGAGGGCCAGCTTAAAGGGCCAGCCTTAAGGGGCCAGCTTAAAGGGCCAGCCTTAAAGGGCAAGCCTTAAAGGGCCAGCCTTAGAGGGCCTGCCTTAAAGGGCAAGCCTTAAAGGGCCAGCCTTAAAGGGCCAGCCTTAGAGGGCCAGCTTAAAGGGCCAGCCTTAGAGGGCCAGCTTAAAGGGCCAGCCTTAAGGGGCCAGCTTAAAGGGCCAGCCTTAAAGGGCCAGCCTTAAAAGGCCAGTCTTAAAGGGCCAGCCTTAGAGGGCCAGCCTTAAAGGGCCAGCTTAAAGGGCCAGCCTTAAAGGGCCAGCTTAAAGGGCCAGCCTTAAAGGGCCAGCTTAAAGGGCCAGCCTTAGATGGCCAGCCTTAAGGGGCCAGCTTAAAGGGCCAGCCTTAGAGGGCCAGCCTTAAAGGGCCAGCCTTAAAGGGCCAGCCTTAAAGGGCCAGCTTAAAGGGCCAGCCTTAAGGGGCCAGCTTAAAGGGCCAGCCTTAAAGGGCAAGCCTTAAAGGGCCAGCCTTAAAGGGCCAGCCTTAAAGGGCCAGCTTAAAGGGCCAGCCTTAAAGGGCCAGCTTAAAGGGCCAGCCTTAAAGGGCCAGCCTTAAAGGGCCAGCTTAAAGGGCCTGCCTTAGAGGGCCAGCTTAAAGGGCCAGCCTTAAGGGGCCAGCTTAAAGGGCCAGCCTTAAGGGGCCAGCTTAAAGGGCCAGCCTTAAAGGGCAAGCCTTAAAGGGCCAGCCTTAGAGGGCCAGCTTAAAGGGCCAGCCTTAGAGGGCCAGCTTAAAGGGCCAGCCTTAAGGGGCCAGCTTAAAGGGCCAGCCTCAAAGGGCCAGCCTTAAAGGGCCAGCTTAAAGGGCCAGCCTTAAAGGGCCAGCTTAAAGGGCCAGCCTTAAAGGGCCAGCCTTAAAGGGCCAGCTTAAAGGGCCAGCCTTAAAGGGCCAGCTTAAAGGGCCAGCCTTAAAGGGCAAGCCTTAAAGGGCCAGCCTTAAAGGGCCAGCCTTAGAGGGCCAGCTTAAAGGGCCAGCCTTAGAGGGCCAGCCTTAAAGGGCCAGCCTTAAGGGGCCAGCCTTAAAGGGCCAGCCTTAAAGGGCCAGTCTTAAAGGGCCAGCCTTAGAGGACCAGCCTTAAAGGGCCAGCTTAAAGGGCCAGCCTTAAAGGGCCAGCCTTAAAGGGCCAGCCTTAAAGGGCCAGTTTACAGGGCCAGCCTTAAAGGGCCAGCTTAAAGGGCCAGCCTTAGAGGGCCAGCCCTAAGGGGCCAGCTTAAAGGGCCAGCCTTAAAGGGCCAGCCTTAGAGGGCCAGCTTAAAGGGCCAGCCTTAAAGGGCCAGCTTAAAAGGCCAGCCTTAGAGGGCCAGCTTTACAGGGCCAGCTTAAAGGGCCAGCCTTAAAGGGCCCGCTTAAAGGGCCAGCCTTAAAGGGCCAGCCTTAAAGGGCCAGCCTTAAAGGGCCAGCTTAAAGGGCCAGCCTTAAAGGGCCAGCCTTAAAGGGCCAGCTTACAGGGCCAGCCTTAAAGGGCCAGCTTAAAGGGCCAGCCTTAGAGGGCCAGCCCTAAGGGGCCAGCTTAAAGGGCCAGCCTTAAAGGGCCAGCCTTAAAGGGCCAGCCTTAGAGGGCCAGCTTAAAGGGCCAGCCTTAAAGGGCCAGCTTAAAAGGCCAGCCTTAGAGGGCCAGCTTTACAGGGCCAGCTTAAAGGGCCAGCCTTAAAGGGCCAGCTTAAAGGGCCAGCCTTAAGGGGCCAGCTTAAAGGGCCAGCCTTAAAGGGCAAGCCTTAAAGGGCCAGCCTTAGAGGGCCTGCCTTAAAGGGCAAGCCTTAAAGGGCCAGCCTTGAAGGGCCAGCCTTAGAGGGCCAGCCTTAGAGGGCCAGCTTAAAGGGCCAGCTTAAAGGGCCAGCCTTAAGGGGCCAGCTTAAAGGGCCAGCCTTAAAGGGCCAGCCTTAAAAGGCCAGTCTTAAAGGGCCAGCCTTAGAGGGCCAGCCTTAAAGGGCCAGCTTAAAGGGCCAGCCTTAAAGGGCCAGCTTAAAGGGCCAGCCTTAAAGGGCCAGCTTAAAGGGCCAGCCTTAGATGGCCAGCCTTAAGGGGCCAGCTTAAAGGGCCAGCCTTAGAGGGCCAGCCTTAAAGGGCCAGCCTTAAAGGGCCAGCCTTAAAGGGCCAGCTTTAGAGGGCCAGCCTTAAAGGGCCAGCTTAAAGGGCCAGCCTTTGAGGTCCAGCCTTAGAGGCCCAGCCTTAAAGGGCCAGCTTAAAGGGCCAGCCTTAGAGGACCAGCTTAAAGGGCCAGCCTTAAGGGGCCAGCTTAAAGGGCCAGCCTTAAAGGGCCAGCCTTAAAGGGCCAGCTTAAAGGGCCAGCCTTAAAGGGCCAGCTTAAAGGGCCAGCCTTAAAGGGCCAGCCTTAAAGGGCCAGCTTAAAGGGCCAGCCTTAGAGGGCCAGCTTAAAGGGCCAGCCTTAAGGGGCCAGCTTAAAGGGCCAGCCTTAAGGGGCCAGCTTAAAGGGCCAGCCTTAAAGGGCAAGCCTTAAAGGGCCAGCCTTAGAGGGCCAGCTTAAAGGGCCAGCCTTAGAGGGCCAGCTTAAAGGGCCAGCCTTAAGGGGCCAGCTTAAAGGGCCAGCCTCAAAGGGCCAGCCTTAAAGGGCCAGCTTAAAGGGCCAGCCTTAAAGGGCCAGCTTAAAGGGCCAGCCTTAAAGGGCCAGCCTTAAAGGGCCAGCTTAAAGGGCCAGCCTTAAAGGGCCAGCTTAAAGGGCCAGCCTTAAAGGGCAAGCCTTAAAGGGCCAGCCTTAAAGGGCCAGCCTTAGAGGGCCAGCTTAAAGGGCCAGCCTTAGAGGGCCAGCTTAAAGGGCCAGCTTTAAGGGGCCAGCTTAAAGGGCCAGCCTTAAAGGGCCAGCCTTAAAGGGCCAGTCTTAAAGGGCCAGCCTTAGAGGACCAGACTTAAAGGGCCAGCTTAAAGGGCCAGCCTTAAAGGGCCAGCTTAAAGGGCCAGCCTTAAAGGGCCAGCTTAAAGGGCCAGCCTTAAAGGGCCAGCCTTAGAGGGCCAGCTTAAAGGGCCAGCCTTAAAGGGCCAGCTTAAAAGGCCAGCCTTAGAGGGCCAGCTTTACAGGGCCAGCTTAAAGGGCCAGCCTTAAAGGGCCAGCTTAAAGGGGCCAGCCTTAGAGTGCCAGCTTAAAGGGCCAGCCTTAAAGGGCCAGCCTTAAAAGGCCAGTCTTAAAGGGCCAGCCTTAAAGGGCCAGCCTTAAAGGGCCAGCTTAAAGGGCCAGCCTTAGATGGCCAGCCTTAAGGGGCCAGCTTAAAGGGCCAGCCTTAAAGGGCCAGCTTAAAGGGCCAGCCTTAAAGGGCCAGCCTTAAAGGGCCAGCCTTAAAGGGCCAGCTTAAAGGGCCAGCCTTAAAGGGCCAGCCTTAAAGGGCCAGCTTACAGGGCCAGCCTTAAAGGGCCAGCTTAAAGGGCCAGCCTTAGAGGGCCAGCCCTAAGGGGCCAGCTTAAAGGGCCAGCCTTAAAGGGCCAGCCTTAAAGGGCCAGCCTTAGAGGGCCAGCTTAAAGGGCCAGCCTTAAAGGGCCAGCTTAAAAGGCCAGCCTTAGAGGGCCAGCTTTACAGGGCCAGCTTAAAGGGCCAGCCTTAAAGGGCCAGCTTAAAGGGCCAGCCTTAAAGGGCCAGCCTTAAAGGGCCAGCCTTAAAGGGCCAGCTTAAAGGGCCAGCCTTAAAGGGCCAGCCTTAAAGGGCCAGCTTACAGGGCCAGCCTTAAAGGGAAAGCTTAAAGGGCCAGCCTTAGAGGGCCAGCCCTAAGGGGCCAGCTTAAAGGGCCAGCCTTAAAGGGCCAGCCTTAGAGGGCCAGCTTAAAGGGCCAGCCTTAAAGGGCCAGCTTAAAAGGCCAGCCTTAGAGGGCCAGCTTTACAGGGCCAGCTTAAAGGGCCAGCCTTAAAGGGCCAGCTTAAAGGGCCAGCCTTAGAGGGCCAGCTTAAAGGGCCAGCCTTAAGGGGCCAGCTTAAAGGGCCAGCCTTAAAGGGCAAGCCTTAAAGGGCCAGCCTTAGAGGGCCTGCCTTAAAGGGCAAGCCTTAAAGGGCCAGCCTTAAAGGGCCAGCCTTAGAGGGCCAGCTTAAAGGGCCAGCCTTAGAGGGCCAGCTTAAAGGGCCAGCCTTAAGGGGCCAGCTTAAAGGGCCAGCCTTAAAGGGCCAGCCTTAAAAGGCCAGTCTTAAAGGGCCAGCCTTAGAGGGCCAGCCTTAAAGGGCCAGCTTAAAGGGCCAGCCTTAAAGGGCCAGCTTAAAGGGCCAGCCTTAAAGGGCCAGCTTAAAGGGCCAGCCTTAGATGGCCAGCCTTAAGGGGCCAGCTTAAAGGGCCAGCCTTAGAGGGCCAGCCTTAAAGGGCCAGCCTTAAAGGGCCAGCCTTAAAGGGCCAGCTTAAAGGGCCAGCCTTAAGGGGCCAGCTTAAAGGGCCAGCCTTAAAGGGCAAGCCTTAAAGGGCCAGCCTTAAAGGGCCAGCCTTAAAGGGCCAGCTTAAAGGGCCAGCCTTAAAGGGCCAGCTTAAAGGGCCAGCCTTAAAGGGCCAGCCTTAAAGGGCCAGCTTAAAGGGCCTGCCTTAGAGGGCCAGCTTAATGGGCCAGCCTTAAGGGGCCAGCTTAAAGGGCCAGCCTTAAGGGGCCAGCTTAAAGGGCCAGCCTTAAAGGGCAAGCCTTAAAGGGCCAGCCTTAGAGGGCCAGCTTAAAGGGCCAGCCTTAGAGGGCCAGCTTAAAGGGCCAGCCTTAAGGGGCCAGCTTAAAGGGCCAGCCTCAAAGGGCCAGCCTTAAAGGGCCAGCTTAAAGGGCCAGCCTTAAAGGGCCAGCTTAAAGGGCCAGCCTTAAAGGGCCAGCCTTAAAGGGCCAGCTTAAAGGGCCAGCCTTAAAGGGCCAGCTTAAAGGGCCAGCCTTAAAGGGCAAGCCTTAAAGGGCCAGCCTTAAAGGGCCAGCCTTAGAGGGCCAGCTTAAAGGGCCAGCCTTAGAGGGCCAGCCTTAAAGGGCCAGCCTTAAGGGGCCAGCCTTAAAGGGCCAGCCTTAAAGGGCCAGTCTTAAAGGGCCAGCCTTAGAGGACCAGCCTTAAAGGGCCAGCTTAAAGGGCCAGCCTTAAAGGGCCAGCCTTAAAGGGCCAGCCTTAAAGGGCCAGTTTACAGGGCCAGCCTTAAAGGGCCAGCTTAAAGGGCCAGCCTTAGAGGGCCAGCCCTAAGGGGCCAGCTTAAAGGGCCAGCCTTAAAGGGCCAGCCTTAGAGGGCCAGCTTAAAGGGCCAGCCTTAAAGGGCCAGCTTAAAAGGCCAGCCTTAGAGGGCCAGCTTTACAGGGCCAGCTTAAAGGGCCAGCCTTAAAGGGCCCGCTTAAAGGGCCAGCCTTAAAGGGCCAGCCTTAAAGGGCCAGCCTTAAAGGGCCAGCTTAAAGGGCCAGCCTTAAAGGGCCAGCCTTAAAGGGCCAGCTTACAGGGCCAGCCTTAAAGGGCCAGCTTAAAGGGCCAGCCTTAGAGGGCCAGCCCTAAGGGGCCAGCTTAAAGGGCCAGCCTTAAAGGGCCAGCCTTAAAGGGCCAGCCTTAGAGGGCCAGCTTAAAGGGCCAGCCTTAAAGGGCCAGCTTAAAAGGCCAGCCTTAGAGGGCCAGCTTTACAGGGCCAGCTTAAAGGGCCAGCCTTAAAGGGCCAGCTTAAAGGGCCAGCCTTAAGGGGCCAGCTTAAAGGGCCAGCCTTAAAGGGCAAGCCTTAAAGGGCCAGCCTTAGAGGGCCTGCCTTAAAGGGCAAGCCTTAAAGGGCCAGCCTTGAAGGGCCAGCCTTAGAGGGCCAGCTTAAAGGGCCAGCCTTAGAGGGCCAGCTTAAAGGGCCAGCCTTAAAGGGCCAGCCTTAAAAGGCCAGTCTTAAAGGGCCAGCCTTAGAGGGCCAGCCTTAAAGGGCCAGCTTAAAGGGCCAGCCTTAAAGGGCCAGCTTAAAGGGCCAGCCTTAAAGGGCCAGCTTAAAGGGCCAGCCTTAGATGGCCAGCCTTAAGGGGCCAGCTTAAAGGGCCAGCCTTAGAGGGCCAGCCTTAAAGGGCCAGCCTTAAAGGGCCAGCCTTAAAGGGCCAGCTTTAGAGGGCCAGCCTTAAAGGGCCAGCTTAAAGGGCCAGCCTTTGAGGTCCAGCCTTAGAGGCCCAGCCTTAAAGGGCCAGCTTAAAGGGCCAGCCTTAGAGGACCAGCTTAAAGGGCCAGCCTTAAGGGGCCAGCTTAAAGGGCCAGCCTTAAAGGGCCAGCCTTAAAAGGCCAGTCTTAAAGGGCCAGCCTTAGAGGGCCAGCCTTAAAGGGCCAGCTTAAAGGGCCAGCCTTAAAGGGCCAGCTTAAAGGGCCAGCCTTAAAGGGCCAGCTTAAAGGGCCAGCCTTAGATGGCCAGCCTTAAGGGGCCAGCTTAAAGGGCCAGCCTTAGAGGGCCAGCCTTAAAGGGCCAGCCTTAAAGGGCCAGCCTTAAAGGGCCAGCTTAAAGGGCCAGCCTTAAGGGGCCAGCTTAAAGGGCCAGCCTTAAAGGGCAAGCCTTAAAGGGCCAGCCTTAAAGGGCCAGCCTTAAAGGGCCAGCTTAAAGGGCCAGCCTTAAAGGGCCAGCTTAAAGGGCCAGCCTTAAAGGGCCAGCCTTAAAGGGCCAGCCTTAAAGGGCCAGCTTAAAGGGCCTGCCTTAGAGGGCCAGCTTAATGGGCCAGCCTTAAGGGGCCAGCTTAAAGGGCCAGCCTTAAGGGGCCAGCTTAAAGGGCCAGCCTTAAAGGGCAAGCCTTAAAGGGCCAGCCTTAGAGGGCCAGCTTAAAGGGCCAGCCTTAGAGGGCCAGCTTAAAGGGCCAGCCTTAAGGGGCCAGCTTAAAGGGCCAGCCTCAAAGGGCCAGCCTTAAAGGGCCAGCTTAAAGGGCCAGCCTTAAAGGGCCAGCTTAAAGGGCCAGCCTTAAAGGGCCAGCCTTAAAGGGCCAGCTTAAAGGGCCAGCCTTAAAGGGCCAGCTTAAAGGGCCAGCCTTAAAGGGCAAGCCTTAAAGGGCCAGCCTTAAAGGGCCAGCCTTAGAGGGCCAGCTTAAAGGGCCAGCCTTAGAGGGCCAGCCTTAAAGGGCCAGCCTTAAGGGGCCAGCCTTAAAGGGCCAGCCTTAAAGGGCCAGTCTTAAAGGGCCAGCCTTAGAGGACCAGCCTTAAAGGGCCAGCTTAAAGGGCCAGCCTTAAAGGGCCAGCCTTAAAGGGCCAGCCTTAAAGGGCCAGTTTACAGGGCCAGCCTTAAAGGGCCAGCTTAAAGGGCCAGCCTTAGAGGGCCAGCCCTAAGGGGCCAGCTTAAAGGGCCAGCCTTAAAGGGCCAGCCTTAGAGGGCCAGCTTAAAGGGCCAGCCTTAAAGGGCCAGCTTAAAAGGCCAGCCTTAGAGGGCCAGCTTTACAGGGCCAGCTTAAAGGGCCAGCCTTAAAGGGCCCGCTTAAAGGGCCAGCCTTAAAGGGCCAGCCTTAAAGGGCCAGCCTTAAAGGGCCAGCTTAAAGGGCCAGCCTTAAAGGGCCAGCCTTAAAGGGCCAGCTTACAGGGCCAGCCTTAAAGGGCCAGCTTAAAGGGCCAGCCTTAGAGGGCCAGCCCTAAGGGGCCAGCTTAAAGGGCCAGCCTTAAAGGGCCAGCCTTAAAGGGCCAGCCTTAGAGGGCCAGCTTAAAGGGCCAGCCTTAAAGGGCCAGCTTAAAAGGCCAGCCTTAGAGGGCCAGCTTTACAGGGCCAGCTTAAAGGGCCAGCCTTAAAGGGCCAGCTTAAAGGGCCAGCCTTAAGGGGCCAGCTTAAAGGGCCAGCCTTAAAGGGCAAGCCTTAAAGGGCCAGCCTTAGAGGGCCTGCCTTAAAGGGCAAGCCTTAAAGGGCCAGCCTTGAAGGGCCAGCCTTAGAGGGCCAGCTTAAAGGGCCAGCCTTAGAGGGCCAGCTTAAAGGGCCAGCCTTAAAGGGCCAGCCTTAAAAGGCCAGTCTTAAAGGGCCAGCCTTAGAGGGCCAGCCTTAAAGGGCCAGCTTAAAGGGCCAGCCTTAAAGGGCCAGCTTAAAGGGCCAGCCTTAAAGGGCCAGCTTAAAGGGCCAGCCTTAGATGGCCAGCCTTAAGGGGCCAGCTTAAAGGGCCAGCCTTAGAGGGCCAGCCTTAAAGGGCCAGCCTTAAAGGGCCAGCCTTAAAGGGCCAGCTTTAGAGGGCCAGCCTTAAAGGGCCAGCTTAAAGGGCCAGCCTTTGAGGTCCAGCCTTAGAGGCCCAGCCTTAAAGGGCCAGCTTAAAGGGCCAGCCTTAGAGGACCAGCTTAAAGGGCCAGCCTTAAGGGGCCAGCTTAAAGGGCCAGCCTTAAAGGGCCAGCCTTAAAGGGCCAGCTTAAAGGGCCAGCCTTAAAGGGCCAGCTTAAAGTTCCAGCCTTAAAGGGCCAGCCTTAAAGGGCCAGCTTAAATGGCCAGCCTTAAAGGGCCAGCTTAAAGGGCCAGCCTTAAAGGGCAAGCCTTAAAGGGCCAGCCTTAAAGGGCCAGCCTTAGAGGGCCAGCTTAAAGGGCCAGCCTTAAGGGGCCAGCTTAAAGGGCCAGCCTTAAAAGGCCAGTCTTAAAGGGCCAGCCTTAGAGGGCCAGCCTTAAAGGGCCAGCTTAAGGGGCCAGCCTTAAAGGGCCAGCTTAAAGGGCCAGCCTTAGATGGCCAGCCTTAAGGGGCCAGCTTAAAGGGCCAGCCTTAAAGGGCTAGCCTTAAAGGGCCAGCCTTAGAGGGCCAGCCTTAAAGGGCCAGCCTTAAAGGGCCAGCCTTAAAGGGCCAGCCTTAGGGGGCCAGCCTTAAAGGGCCAGCTTAAAGGGCCAGCCTTAGAGGGCCAGCTTAAAGGGCCAGCCTTAGAGGGCCAGCTTAAAGGGCCAGCCTTAAGGGGCCAGCTTAAAGGGCCAGCCTTAAAGGGCCAATCTTAAAGGGCCAGTCTTAAAGGGCCAGCCTTAGAGGGCCAGCCTTAGAGGGCCAGCTTAAAGGGCCAGCCTTAAAGGGCCAGCTTAAAGGGCCAGCCTTAAAGGGCCAGCTTAAAGGGCCAGCCTTAGATGGCCAGCCTTAAGGGGCCAGCTTAAAGGGCCAGCCTTAAAGGGCCAGCCTTAAAGGGCCAGCCTTAAAGGGCCAGCCTTAAAGGGCCAGCTTAAAGGGCCAGCCTTAAGGGGCCAGCTTAAAGGGCCAGCCTTAAAGGGCAAGCCTTAAAGGGCCAGCCTTAAAGGGCCAGCCTTAAAGGGCCAGCTTAAAGGGCCAGCCTTAAAGGGCCAGCTTAAAGGGCCAGCCTTAAAGGGCCAGCCTTAAAGGGCCAGCTTAAAGGGCCAGCTTTAGAGGGCCAGCTTAAAGGGCCAGCCTTAAGGGGCCAGCTTAAAGGGCCAGCCTTAAAGGGCAAGCCTTAAAGGGCCAGCCTTAGAGGGCCATCTTAAAGGGCCAGCCTTAGAGGGCCAGCTTAAAGGGTCAGCCTTAAGGGGCCAGCTTAAAGGGCCAGCCTCAAAGGGCCAGCCTTAAAGGGCCAGCTTAAAGGGCCAGCCTTAAAGGGCCAGCTTAAAGGGCCAGCCTTAAAGGGCCAGCCTTAAAGGGCCAGCTTAAAGGGCCAGCCTTAAAGGGCAAGCCTTAAAGGGCCAGCCTTAAAGGGCCAGCCTTAGAGGGCCAGCTTAAAGGGCCAGCCTTAGAGGGCCAGCTTAAAGGGCCAGCCTTAAGGGGCCAGCTTAAAGGGCCAGCCTTAAAGGGCCAGCCTTAAAGGGCCAGTCTTAAAGGGCCAGCCTTAGAGGACCAGCCTTAAAGGGCCAGCTTAAAGGGCCAGCCTTAAAGGGCCAGCTTAAAGGGCCAGCCTTAAAGGGCCAGCTTAAAGGGCCAGCCTTAGATGGCCAGCCTTAAGGGGCCAGCTTAAAGGGCCAGCCTTAAAGGGCCAGCCTTAAAGGGCCAGCCTTAAAGGGCCAGCCTTAAAGGGCCAGCCTTAAAGGGCCAGCCTTAAAGGGCCAGCTTAAAGAGCCAGCCTTAAGGGGCCAGCTTAAAGGGCCAGCCTTAAAGGGCAAGCCTCAAAGGGCCAGCCTTAGAGGGCCAGCTTAAAGGGCCAGCCTTAGAGGGCCAGCTTAAAGGGCCAGCCTTAAGGGGCCAGCTTAAAGGGCCAGCCTTAAAGGGCCAGCCTTAAAGGGCCAGCTTTAAAGGGCCAGCTTAAAGGGCCAGCCTTAAAGGGCCAGCCTTAAAGGGCCAGCTTAAAGGGCCAGCCTTAAGGGGCCAGCTTAAAGGGCCAGCCTTAAAGGGCAAGCCTTAAAGGGCCAGCCTTAGAGGGCCAGCTTAAAGGGCCAGCCTTAGAGGGCCTGCTTAAAGGGCCAGCCTTAAGGGGCCAGCTTAAAGAGCCAGCCTTAAAGGGCCAGCCTTAAAGGGCCAGCCTTAAAGGGCCAGCTTAAAGGGCCAGCCTTAAAGGGCCAGCTTAAAGGGCCAGCCTTAAAGGGCCAGCTTAAAGGGCCGGCCTTAAAGGGCCAGCCTTAAAGGGCCAGCTTAAAGGGCCAGCCTTAAAGGGCCAGCTTAAAGGGCCAGCCTTAGAGGGCCAGCCTTAAGGGGCCAGCTTAAAGGGCCAGCCTTAAAGGGCCAGCCTTAGAGGGCCAGCTTAAAGGGCCAGCCTTAAGGGGCCAGCTTAAAGGGCCAGCCTTAAAGGGCAAGCCTTAAAGGGCCAGCCTTAGAGGGCCAGTCTTAGAGGGCCAGCTTAAAGGGCCAGCCTTAGAGGGCCAGCTTAAAGGGCCAGCCTTAAGGGGCCAGCTTAAAGGGCCAGCCTCAAGGGGCCAGCTTAAAGGGCCAGCCTCAAAGGGCCAGCCTTAAAGGGCCAGCCTTAAAGGGCCAGCTTAAAGGGCCAGCCTTAAAGGGCCAGCTTAAAGGGCCAGCCTTAAAGGGCCAGCCTTAAAGGGCCAGCTTAAAGGGCCAGCCTTAAAGGGCCAGCTTAAAGGGCCAGCCTTAAAGGGCAAGCCTTAAAGGGCCAGCCTTAAAGGGCCAGCCTTAGAGGGCCAGCTTAAAGGGCCAGCCTTAGAGGGCCAGCTTAAACGGCCAGCCTTAAGGGGCCAGCTTAAAGGGCCAGCCTTAAAGGGCCAGCCTTAAAGGGCCAGTCTTAAAGGGCCAGCCTTAGAGGGCCAGCCTTAAAGGGCCAGCTTAAAGGGCCAGCCTTATAGGGCCAGCTTAAAGGGCCAGCCTTAAAGGGCCAGCTTAAAGGGCCAGCCTTAGATGGCCAGCCTTAAGGGGCCAGCTTAAAGGGCCAGCCTTAAAGGGCCAGCTTAAAGGGCCAGCCTTAAAGGGCAAGCCTTAAAGGGCCAGCCTTAAAGGGCCGGCCTTAGAGGGCCAGCTTAAAGGGCCAGCCTTAGAGGGCCAGCTTAAAGGGCCAGCCTTAAGGGGCCAGCTTAAAGGGCCAGCCTTAAAAGGCCAGTCTTAAAGGGCCAGCCTTAAAGGGCCAGCTTAAAGGGCCAGCCTTAAAGGGCCAGCTTAAAGGGCCAGCCTTAAAGGGCCAGCTTAAAGGGCCAGCCTTAGATGGCCAGCCTTAAGGGGCCAGCTTAAAGGGCCAGCCTTAAAGGGCCAGCCTTAGAGGGCCAGCCTTAAAGGGCCAGCCTTAAAGGGCCAGCCTTAAAGGGCCAGCCTTAGGGGGCCAGCCTTAAAGGGCCAGCTTAAAGGGCCAGCCTTTGAGGTCCAGCCTTAGAGGCCCAGCCTTAAAGGGCCAGTTTAAAGGGCCAGACTTAGATGGCCAGCCTTAAAGGGCCAGCTTAAAGGGCCAGCCTTAAAGGGCCAGCTTAAAGGGCCAGCCTTAAAGGGCAAGCCTTAAAGGGCCAGCCTTAAAGGGCCAGCCTTAGAGGGCCAGCTTAAAGGGCCAGCCTTAAGGGGCCAGCTTAAAGGGCCAGCCTTAAAGGTCCAATCTTAAAGGGCCAGTCTTAAAGGGCCAGCCTTAGAGGGCCAGCCTTAAAGGGCCAGCTTAAAGGGCCAGCCTTAAAGGGCCAGCTTAAAGGGCCAGCCTTAAAGGGCCAGCTTAAAGGGCCAGCCTTAGATGGCCAGCCTTAAGGGGCCAGCTTAAAGGGCCAGCCTTAAAGGGCCAGCCTTAAAGGGCCAGCCTTAAAGGGCCAGCTTAAAGGGCCAGCCTTAAGGGGCCAGCTTAAAGGGCCAGCCTTAAAGGGCAAGCCTTAAAGGGCCAGCCTTAAAGGGCCAGCCTTAAAGGGCCAGCTTAAAGGGCCAGCCTTAAAGGGCCAGCTTAAAGGGCCAGCCTTAAAGGGCCAGCCTTAAAGGGCCAGCTTAAAGGGCCAGCCTTAGAGGGCCAGCTTGAAGGGCCAGCCTTAAGGGGCCAGCTTAAAGGGCCAGCCTTAAAGGGCAAGCTTTAAAGGGCCAGCCTTAGAGGGCCAGCTTAAAGGGCCAGCCTAAGAGGGCCAGCTTAAAGGGCCAGCCTTAAGGGGCCAGCTTAAAGGGCCAGCCTCAAAGGGCCAGCCTTAAAGGGCCAGCTTAAAGGGCCAGCCTTAAAGGGCCAGCTTAAAGGGCCAGCCTTAAAGGGCCAGCCTTAAAGGGCCAGCTTAAAGGGCCAGCCTTAAAAGGCCAGCTTAAAGGGCCAGCCTTAAAGGGCAAGCCTTAAAGGGCCAGCCTTAAAGGGCCAGCCTTAGAGGGCCAGCTTAAAGGGCCAGCCTTAGAGGGCCAGCTTAAAGGGCCAGCCTTAAGGGGCCAGCTTAAAGGGCCAGCCTTAAAGGGCCAGTCTTAAAGGGCCAGCCTTAGAGGACCAGCCTTAAAGGGCCAGCTTAAAGGGCCAGCCTTAAAGGGCCAGCTTAAAGGGCCAGCCTTAAAGGGCCAGCTTAAAGGGCCAGCCTTAGATGGCCAGCCTTAAGGGGCCAGCTTAAAGGGCCAGCCTTAAAGGGCCAGCCTTAAAGGGCCAGCCTTAAAGGGCCAGCCTTAAAGGGCCAGCTTAAAGGGCCAGCCTTAAGGGGCCAGCTTAAAGGGCCAGCCTTAAAGGGCAAGCCTTAAAGGGCCAGCCTTAGAGGGCCAGCTTAAAGGGCCAGCCTTAGAGGGCCAGCTTAAAGGGCCAGCCTTAAGGGGCCAGCTTAAAGGGCCAGCCTTAAAGGGCCAGCTTTAAAGGGCCAGCTTAAAGGGCCAGCCTTAAAGGGCCAGCTTAAAGGGCCAGCCTTAAGGGGCCAGCTTAAAGGGCCAGCCTTAAAGGGCAAGCCTTAAAGGGCCAGCCTTAGAGGGCCAGCTTAAAGGGCCAGCCTTAGAGGGCCTGCTTAAAGGGCCAGCCTTAAGGGGCCAGCTTAAAGAGCCAGCCTTAAAGGGCCAGCCTTAAAGGGCCAGCCTTAAAGGGCCAGCTTAAAGGGCCAGCCTTAAAGGGCCAGCTAAAAGGGCCAGCCTTAAAGGGCCAGCTTAAAGGGCCGGCCTTAAAGGGCCAGCCTTAAAGGGCCAGCTTAAAGGGCCAGCCTTAAAGGGCCAGCTTAAAGGGCCAGCCTTAGAGGGCCAGCCTTCAGGGGCCAGCTTAAAGGGCCAGCCTTAAAGGGCCAGCCTTAGAGGGCCAGCTTAAAGGGCCAGCCTTAAAGGGCCAGCTTAAAGGGCCAGCCTTAGAGGGCCAGCTTTACAGGGCCAGCTTAAAGGGCCAGCCTTAAAGGGCCAGCTTAAAGGGCCAGCCTTAGAGGGCAAGCTTAAAGGGCCAGCCTTAAGGGGCCAGCTTAAAGGGCCAGCCTTAAAGGGCAAGCCTTAAAGGGCCAGCCTTAGAGGGCCAGCCTTAGAGGGCCAGCTTAAAGGGCTAGCCTTAGAGGGCCAGCTTAAAGGGCCAGCCTTAAGGGGCCAGCTTAAAGGGCCAGCCTCAAAGGGCCAGCCTTAAATGGCCAGCCTTAAAGGGCCAGCTTAAAGGGCCAGCCTTAAAGGGCCAGCTTAAAGGGCCAGCCTTAAAGGGCCAGCCTTAAAGGGCCAGCTTAAAGGGCCAGCCTTAAAGGGCCAGCTTAAAGGGCCAGCCTTAAAGGGCAAGCCTTAAAGGGCCAGCCTTAAAGGGCCAGCCTTAGAGGGCCAGCTTAAAGGGCCAGCCTTAGAGGGCCAGCTTAAAGGGCCAGCCTTAAGGGGCCAGCTTAAAGGGCCAGCCTTAAAGGGCCAGCCTTAAAGGGCCAGTCTTAAAGGGCCAGCCTTAGAGGGCCAGCCTTAAAGGGACAGCTTAAAGAGCCAGCCTTATAGGGCCAGCTTAAAGGGCCAGCCTTAAAGGGCCAGCTTAAAGGGCCAGCCTTAGATGGCCAGCCTTAAGGGGCCAGCTTAAAGGGCCAGCCTTAAAGGGCCAGCCTTAAAGGGCCAGCCTTAAAGGGCCAGCCTTAAAGGGCCAGCCTTAAAGGGCCAGCCTTAAAGGGCCAGCTTAAAGGGCCAGCCTTAAGGGGCCAGCTTAAAGGGCCAGCCTTAAAGGTCCAATCTTAAAGGGCCAGTCTTAAAGGGCCAGCCTTAGAGGGCCAGCCTTAAAGGGCCAGCTTAAAGGGCCAGCCTTAAAGGGCCAGCTTAAAGGGCCAGCCTTAAAGGGCCAGCTTAAAGGGCCAGCCTTAGATGGCCAGCCTTAAGGGGCCAGCTTAAAGGGCCAGCCTTAAAGGGCCAGCCTTAAAGGGCCAGCCTTAAAGGGCCAGCTTAAAGGGCCAGCCTTAAGGGGCCAGCTTAAAGGGCCAGCCTTAAAGGGCAAGCCTTAAAGGGCCAGCCTTAAAGGGCCAGCCTTAAAGGGCCAGCTTAAAGGGCCAGCCTTAAAGGGCCAGCTTAAAGGGCCAGCCTTAAAGGGCCAGCCTTAAAGGGCCAGCTTAAAGGGCCAGCCTTAGAGGGCCAGCTTAAAGGGCCAGCCTTAAGGGGCCAGCTTAAAGGGCCAGCCTTAAAGGGCAAGCCTTAAAGGGCCAGCCTTAGAGGGCCAGCTTAAAGGGCCAGCCTTAGAGGGCCAGCTTAAAGGGCCAGCCTTAAGGGGCCAGCTTAAAGGGCCAGCCTCAAAGGGCCAGCCTTAAAGGGCCAGCTTAAAGGGCCAGCCTTAAAGGGCCAGCTTAAAGGGCCAGCCTTAAAGGGCCAGCCTTAAAGGGCCAGCTTAAAGGGCCAGCCTTAAAGGGCCAGCCTTAAAGGGCCAGCCTTAAAGGGCAAGCCTTAAAGGGCCAGCCTTAAAGGGCCAGCCTTAGAGGGCCAGCTTAAAGGGCCAGCCTTAGAGGGCCAGCTTAAAGGGCCAGCCTTAAGGGGCCAGCTTAAAGGGCCAGCCTTAAAGGGCCAGCCTTAAAGGGCCAGTCTTAAAGGGCCAGCCTTAGAGGACCAGCCTTAAAGGGCCAGCTTAAAGGGCCAGCCTTAAAGGGCCAGCTTAAAGGGCCAGCCTTAAAGGGCCAGCTTAAAGGGCCAGCCTTAGATGGCCAGCCTTAAGGGGCCAGCTTAAAGGGCCAGCCATAAAGGGCCAGCCTTAAAGGGCCAGCCTTAAAGGGCCAGCCTTAAAGGGCCAGCTTAAAGGGCCAGCCTTAAGGGGCCAGCTTAAAGGGCCAGCCTTAAAGGGCAAGCCTTAAAGGGCCAGCCTTAGAGGGCCAGCTTAAAGGGCCAGCCTTAGAGGGCCAGCTTAAAGGGCCAGCCTTAAGGGGCCAGCTTAAAGGGCCAGCCTTAAAGGGCCAGCTTTAAAGGGCCAGCTTAAAGGGCCAGCCTTAAAGGGCCAGCCTTAAAGGGCCAGCTTAAAGGGCCAGCCTTAAGGGGCCAGCTTAAAGGGCCAGCCTTAAAGGGCAAGCCTTAAAGGGCCAGCCTTAGAGGGCCAGCTTAAAGGGCCAGCCTTAGAGGGCCTGCTTAAAGGGCCAGCCTTAAGGGGCCAGCTTAAAGAGCCAGCCTTAAAGGGCCAGCCTTAAAGGGCCAGCCTTAAAGGGCCAGCTAAAAGGGCCAGCCTTAAAGGGCCAGCTTAAAGGGCCGGCCTTAAAGGGCCAGCCTTAAAGGGCCAGCTTAAAGGGCCAGCCTTAAAGGGCCAGCTTAAAGGGCCAGCCTTAGAGGGCCAGCTTAAAGGGCCAGCCTTAAGGGGCCAGCTTAAAGGGCCAGCCTTAAAGGGCAAGCCTTAAAGGGCCAGCCTTAGAGGGCCAGCCTTAGAGGGCCAGCTTAAAGGGCCAGCCTTAGAGGGCCAGCTTAAAGGGCCAGCCTTAGAGGGCCAGCTTTACAGGGCCAGCGTAAAGGGCCAGCTTAAAGGGCCAGCCTTAGAGGGCCAGCTTAAAGGGCCAGCCTTAAGGGGCCAGCTTAAAGGGCCAGCCTTAAAGGGCAAGCCTTAAAGGGCCAGCCTTAGAGGGCCAGCCTTAGAGGGCCAGCTTAAAGGGCCAGCCTTAGAGGGCCAGCTTAAAGGGCCAGCCTTAAGGGGCCAGCTTAAAGGGCCAGCCTCAAAGGGCCAGCCTTAAAGGGCCAGCTTAAAGGGCCAGCCTTAAAGGGCCAGCCTTAAAGGGCCAGCCTTAAAGGGCCAGCCTTAAAGGGCCAGCCTTAAAGGGCCAGCTTAAAGGGCCAGCTTAAAGGGCCAGCCTTAAAGGGCCAGCCTTAAAGGGCCAGCCTTAAAGGGCCAGCCTTAAAGGGCCAGCCTTAAAGGGCCAGCTTAAAGGGCCAGCCTTAAAGGGCCAGCCTTAAAGGGCCAGCCTTAAAGGGCCAGCCTTAAAGGGCCAGCTTAAAGGGCCAGCCTTAAAGGGCCAGCCTTAGAGGGCCAGCTTAAAGGGCCAGCTTTAAAGGGCCAGCCTTAAAGGGCCAGCCTTAAAGGGCCAGCTTAAAGGGCCAGCCTTAAGGGGCCAGCTTAAAAGGCCAGCCTTAAAGGGCAAGCCTTAAAGGGCCAGCCTTAGAGGGCCAGCCTTAGAGGGCCAGCTTAAAGGGCCAGCCTTAGAGGGCCAGCTTAAAGGGCCAGCCTTAAGGGGCCAGCTTAAAGGGCCAGCCTCAAAGGGCCAGCCTTAAAGGCCCAGCCTTAAAGGGCCAGCTTAAAGGGCCAGCCTTAAAGGGCCAGCTTAAAGGGCCAACCTTAAAGGGCCAGCCTTAAAGGGCCAGCCTTAGCGGGCCAGCCTTAAAGGGCCAGCTTAAAGGGCCAGCCTTTGAGGTCCAGCCTTAGAGGGCCAGCTTAAAGGGCCAGCTTTAAAGGGCCAGCCTTAAAGGGCCAGCCTTAAAGGGCCAGCCTTAAAGGGCCAGCTTAAAGGGCCAGCCTTAAGGGGCCAGCTTAAAAGGCCAGCCTTAAAGGGCAAGCCTTAAAGGGCCAGCCTTAGAGGGCCAGCCTTAGAGGGCCAGCTTAAAGGGCCAGCCTTAGAGGGCCAGCTTAAAGGGCCAGCCTTAAGGGGCCAGCTTAAAGGGCCAGCCTCAAAGGGCCAGCCTTAAAGGGCCAGCCTTAAAGGGCCAGCTTAAAGGGCCAGCCTTAAAGGGCCAGCTTAAAGGGCCAACCTTAAAGGGCCAGCCTTAAAGGGCCAGCCTTAGCGGGCCAGCCTTAAAGGGCCAGCTTAAAGGGCCAGCCTTTGAGGTCCAGCCTTAGAGGCCCAGCCTTAAAGGGCCAGCTTAAAGGGCCAGCTTAAAGGGCCAGCCTTAGAGGACCAGCTTAAAGGGCCAGCCTTTGAGGTCCAGCCTTAGAGGCCCAGACTTAAAGGGCCAGCTTAAAGGGCCAGCCTTAGAGGACCAGCTTAAAGGGCCAGCCTTAAGGGGCCAGCTTAAAGGGCCAGCCTTAAAGGGCCAGCCTTAAAGGGCCAGCCTTAAAGGGCCAGCTTAAAGGGCCAGCCTTAAAGGGCCAGCCTTAAAAGGCCAGTCTTAAAGGGCCAGCCTTAGAGGGCCAGCTTAAAGGGCCAGCCTTAAAGGGCCAGCTTAAAGGGCCAGCCTTAAAGGGCCAGCTTAAAGGGCCAGCCTTAGATGGCCAGCCTTAAGGGGCCAGCTTAAAGGGCCAGCCTTAAAGGGCCAGCCTTAAAGGGCCAGCCTTAGAGGGCCAGCCTTAAAGGGCCAGCCTTAAAGGGCCAGCCTTAAAGGGCCAGCCTTAGAGGGCCAGCCTTAAAGGGCCAGCTTAAAGGGCCAGCCTTTGAGGTCCAGCCTTAGAGGCCCAGCCTTAAAGGGCCAGTTTAAAGGGCCAGACTTAGCTGGCCAGCCTTAAAGGGCCAGCTTAAAGGGCCAGCCTTAGAGGGCCAGCTTAAAGGGCCAGCCTTAGAGGGCCTGCTTAAAGGGCCAGCCTTAAGGGGCCAGCTTAAAGAGCCAGCCTTAAAGGGCCAGCCTTAAAGGGCCAGCCTTAAAGGGCCAGCTTAAAGGGCCAGCCTTAAAGGGCCAGCTAAAAGGGCCAGCCTTAAAGGGCCAGCTTAAAGGGCCGGCCTTAAAGGGCCAGCCTTAAAGGGCCAGCTTAAAGGGCCAGCCTTAAAGGGCCAGCTTAAAGGGCCAGCCTTAGAGGGCCAGCCTTAAGGGGCCAGCTTAAAGGGCCAGCCTTAAAGGGCCAGCCTTAGAGGGCCAGCTTAAAGGGCCAGCCTTAAAGGGCCAGCTTAAAGGGCCAGCCTTAGAGGGCCAGCTTTACAGGGCCAGCTTAAAGGGCCAGCCTTAGAGGGCCAGCTTAAAGGGCCAGCCTTAAGGGGCCAGCTTAAAGGGCCAGCCTTAGAGGGCCAGCTTAAAGGGCCAGCCTTAAGGGGCCAGCTTAAAGGGCCAGCCTTAAAGGGCAAGCCTTAAAGGGCCAGCCTTAAAGGGCCAGCCTTAAAGGGCCAGCCTTAGCGGGCCAGCCTTAAAGGGCCAGCTTAAAGGGCCAGCCTTTGAGGTCCAGCCTTAGAGGCCCAGCCTTAAAGGGCCAGCTTAAAGGGCCAGCCTTAGAGGACCAGCTTAAAGGGCCAGCCTTTGAGGTCCAGCCTTAGAGGCCCAGACTTAAAGGGCCAGCTTAAAGGGCCAGCCTTAGAGGACCAGCTTAAAGGGCCAGCCTTAAGGGGCCAGCTTAAAGGGCCAGCCTTAAAGGGCCAGCCTTAAAGGGCCAGCCTTAAAGGGCCAGCTTAAAGGGCCAGCCTTAAAGGGCCAGCCTTAAAAGGCCAGTCTTAAAGGGCCAGCCTTAGAGGGCCAGCTTAAAGGGCCAGCCTTAAAGGGCCAGCTTAAAGGGCCAGCCTTAAAGGGCCAGCTTAAAGGGCCAGCCTTAGATGGCCAGCCTTAAGGGGCCAGCTTAAAGGGCCAGCCTTAAAGGGCCAGCCTTAAAGGGCCAGCCTTAGAGGGCCAGCCTTAAAGGGCCAGCCTTAAAGGGCCAGCCTTAAAGGGCCAGCCTTAGAGGGCCAGCCTTAAAGGGCCAGCTTAAAGGGCCAGCCTTTGAGGTCCAGCCTTAGAGGCCCAGCCTTAAAGGGCCAGTTTAAAGGGCCAGACTTAGCTGGCCAGCCTTAAAGGGCCAGCTTAAAGGGCCAGCCTTAGAGGGCCAGCTTAAAGGGCCAGCCTTAGAGGGCCTGCTTAAAGGGCCAGCCTTAAGGGGCCAGCTTAAAGAGCCAGCCTTAAAGGGCCAGCCTTAAAGGGCCAGCCTTAAAGGGCCAGCTTAAAGGGCCAGCCTTAAAGGGCCAGCTAAAAGGGCCAGCCTTAAAGGGCCAGCTTAAAGGGCCGGCCTTAAAGGGCCAGCCTTAAAGGGCCAGCTTAAAGGGCCAGCCTTAAAGGGCCAGCTTAAAGGGCCAGCCTTAGAGGGCCAGCCTTAAGGGGCCAGCTTAAAGGGCCAGCCTTAAAGGGCCAGCCTTAGAGGGCCAGCTTAAAGGGCCAGCCTTAAAGGGCCAGCTTAAAGGGCCAGCCTTAGAGGGCCAGCTTTACAGGGCCAGCTTAAAGGGCCAGCCTTAAAGGGCCAGCTTAAAGGGCCAGCCTTAGAGGGCCAGCTTAAAGGGCCAGCCTTAAGGGGCCAGCTTAAAGGGCCAGCCTTAAAGGGCAAGCCTTAAAGGGCCAGCCTTAGAGGGCCAGCCTTAGAGGGCCAGCTTAAAGGGCCAGCCTTAGAGGGCCAGCTTAAAGGGCCAGCCTTAAGGGGCCAGCTTAAACGGCCAGCCTCAAAGGGCCAGCCTTAAAGGGCCAGCCTTAAAGGGCCAGCTTAAAGGGCCAGCCTTAAAGGGCCAGCTTAAAGGGCCAGCCTTAAAGGGCCAGCCTTAAAAGGCCAGCCTTAGCGGGCCAGCCTTAAAGGGCCAGCTTAAAGGGCCAGCCTTTGAGGTCCAGCCTTAGAGGCCCAGCCTTAAAGGGCCAGCTTAAAGGGCCAGCCTTAGATGACCAGCTTAAAGGGCCAGCCTTTGAGGTCCAGCCTTAGAGGCCCAGCCTTAAAGGGCCAGCTTAAAGGGCCAGCCTTAGAGGACCAGCTTAAAGGGCCAGCCTTAAGGGGCCAGCTTAAAGGGCCAGCCTTAAAGGGCCAGCCTTAAAGGGCCAGCCTTAAAGGGCCAGCTTAAAGGGCCAGCCTTAAAGGGCCAGCCTTAAAAGGCCAGTCTTAAAGGGCCAGCCTTAGAGGGCCAGCTTAAAGGGCCAGCCTTAAAGAGACAGCTTAAAGGGCCAGCCTTAAAGGGCCAGCTTAAAGGGCCAGCCTTAGATGGCCAGCCTTAAGGGGCCAGCTTAAAGGGCCAGCCTTAAAGGGCCAGCCTTAAAGGGCCAGCCTTAGAGGGCCAGCCTTAAAGGGCCAGCCTTAAAGGGCCAGCCTTAAAGGGCCAGCCTTAGAGGGCCAGCCTTAAAGGGCCAGCTTAAAGGGCCAGCCTTTGAGGTCCAGCCTTAGAGGCCCAGCCTTAAAGGGCCAGTTTAAAGGGCCAGACTTAGCTGGCCAGCCTTAAAGGGCCAGCTTAAAGGGCCAACCTTAGATGGCCAGCCTTAAAGGGCCAGCTTAAAGGGCCAGCTTTAAGGGCCAGCTTAAAAGGCCAGCCTTAGAGGGCCAGCCTTAAAGGGCCAGCCTTAAAGGGCCAGCCTTAAAGAGCCAGCCTTAGAGGGCCAGCCTTAAAGGGCCAGCCTTAGAGGGCCAGCTTAAAGGGCCAGCCTTAAAGGGCCAGCTTAAAGGGCCAGCCTTAGAGGGCCAGCTTAAAGGGCCAGCCTTAAAGGGCCAGCTTAAAGGGCCAGCCTTAGAGGGCCAGCCTTAAGGGGCCAGCTTAAAGGGCCAGCTTAAAGGGCCAGCCTTAGATGGCCAGCCTTAAGGGGCCAGCTTAAAGGGCCAGCCTTAAAGGGCCAGCCTTAAAGGGCCAGCCTTAAAGGGCCAGCCTTAAAGGGCCAGTCTTAAAGGGCCAGCCTTAGAGGGCCAGCTTTAAAGGGCCAGCTTAAAGGGCCAGCCTTAGAGGGCCAGCTTAAAGGGCTAGCCTTAGAGGGCCAGCTTAAAGGGCCAGCCTTAAGGGGCCAGCTTAAAGGGCCAGCCTTAAAGGGCCAGCCTTAAAGGGCCAGCCTTTAAGGGCCAGCCTTAGAGGGCCAGCTTAAAGGGCCAGCCTTAGAGGGCCAGCTTAAAGGGCCAGCCTTAAGGGGCCAGCTTAAAGGGCCAGCCTTAAAGGGCCAGCCTTAAAGGGCCAGCTTGAATGGCCAGCCTTAAAGGGCCAGCTTAAAGGGCCAGCCTTAGAGGGCCAGCCTTAAGGGGCCAGCTTAAAGGGCCAGCCTTAAAGGGCCAGCCTTAAAGGGCCAGCCTTAGAGGGCCAGCTTAAAGGGCCAGCCTTAAAGGGCCAGTTTAAAGGGCCAGCCTTAGAGGGCCAGCCTTAAGGGGCCAGCTTAAAGGGCCAGCCTTAAAGGGCCATCTTAAAGGGCCAGCCTTAAGGGGCCAGCTTAAAGGGCCAGCCTTAGAGGGCCAGCTTAAAGGGCCAGCCTTAAGTGGCCAGCTTAAAGGGCCAGCCTTAAAGGCCCAGCCTTAAAGGGCCAGTCTTAAAGGGCCAGCTTTAAAGGGCCATCTTAAAGGGCCAGCCTTAAAGGCACAGCTTAAAGGGCCAGCCTTAGAGGGCCAGCTTAAAGGGCCAGCCTTAAGGGGCCAGCTTAAAGGGCCAGCCTTAAAGGGCCAGCCTTAAAGGGCCAGCCTCAGAGGGCCAGCGTTAAAGGGCCAGCTTAAAGGGCCAGCTTTAAAGGGCCAGCTTAAAGGGCCAGCCTTAAAGGGCCAGCCTTAAAGGGCCAGCTTAAAGGGCCAGCCTTAAAGGGCCAGACTTAGAGGGCCAGACTTAAAGGGCCATCTTAAAGGGCCAGGCTTAAAGGGCCAGCTTAAAGGGCCAGCCTTAGAGGACCAGCATAAAGGGCCAGCCTTAAGGGGCCAGCTTAAAGGGCCAGCCTTAAAGGGCCAGCCTTAAAGGGCCAGCTTAAAGGGCCAGCCTTAGAGGACCAGCTTAAAGGGCCAGCCTTAAGGGGCCAGCTTAAAGGGCCAGCCTTAAAGGGCAAGCCTTAAAGGGCCAGCCTTAAAGGGCCAGCCTTAGAGGGCCAGCTTAAAGGGCCAGCCTTAGAGGGCCAGCTTAAAGGGCCAGCCTAAAGGGGCCAGCTTAAAGGGCCGGCCTTAAAGGGCCAGCCTTAAAGGGCCAGCCTTAAAGGGCCAGCTTAAAGGGCCAGCCTTAAAAGGCCAGCTTAAAGGGCCAGCCTTAGATGGCAAGCCTTAAAGGGCCAGCCTTAAAGGGCCAGCCTTAGAGGGCCAGCTTAAAGGGCCAGCCTTAGAGGGCCAGCTTAAAGGGCCAGCCTTAAAGGGCCAGCTTGAATGGCCAGCCTTAAAGGGCCAGCCTTAAAGGGCCAGCTTAAAGGGCAAGCCTTAAAGGGCCAGCTTAAAGGGCCAGCCTTAGAGGGCCAGCCTTAAGGGGCCAGCTTAAAGGGCCAGCCTTAAAGGGCCAGCCTTAAAGGGCCAGCCTTAGAGGGCCAGCTTAAAGGGCCAGCCTTAAAGGGCCAGTCTTAAAGGGCCAGCCTTAGAGGACCAGCCTTAAAGGGCCATCTTAAAGGGCCAGCCTTAAAGGGCCAGCTTAAAGGGCCAGCCTTAAAGGGCCAGCTTAAAGGGCCAGCCTTAGATGGCCAGCCTTAAGGGGACAGCTTAAAGGGCCAGCCTTAAAGGGCCAGCCTTAAAGGGCCAGCCTTAAAGGGCCAGCCTTAAAGGGCCAGCTTAAAGGGCCAGCCTTAAGGGGCCAGCTTAAAGGGCCAGCCTTAAAGGGCCAGCTTAACGGGCCAGCCTTAAAGGGCCAGCTTAAAGGGCCAGCCTTAGATGGCCAGCCTTAAGGGGCCAGCTTAAAGGGCCAGCCTTAAAGGGCCAGCCTTAAAGGGCCAGCCTTAAAGGGCCAGCCTTAAAGGGCCAGCCTTAAAGGGCCAGCCTTAGAGGGCCAGCCTTAGAGGGCCAGCCTTAGAGGGCCAGCCTTAAAGGGCCAGCCTTTGAGGTCCAGCCTTAGAGGCCCAGCCTTAAAGGGCCAGTTTAAAGGGCCAGACTTAGATGGCCAGCCTTAAAGGGCCAGCTTAAAGGGCCAACCTTAGATGGCCAGCCTTAAAGGGCCAGCTTAAAGGGCCAGCTTTAAGGGCCAGCTTAAAAGGCCAGCCTTAGAGGGCCAGCCTTAAAGGGCCAGCCTTAAAGGGCCAGCCTTAAAGGGCCAGCCTTAGAGGGCCAGCCTTAAAGGGCCAGCCTTAGAGGGCCAGCTTAAAGGGCCAGCCTTAAAGGGCCAGCTTAAAGGGCCAGCCTTAGAGGGCCAGCTTAAAGGACCAGCCTTAAAGGGCCAGCTTAAAGGGCCAGCCTTAGAGGGCCAGCCTTAAGGGGCCAGCTTAAAGGGCCAGCTTAAAGGGCCAGCCTTAAAGGGCCAGCTTAAAGGGCCAGCCTTAGAGGGCCAGCCTTAAGGGGCCAGCTTAAAGGGCCAGCTTAAAGGGCCAGCCTTAGATGGCCAGCCTTAAGGGGCCAGCTTAAAGGGCCAGCCTTAAAGGGCCAGCCTTAAAGGGCCAGCTTAAAGGGCCAGCCTTAGAGGGCCAGCTTTACAGGGCCAGCTTAAAGGGCCAGCCTTAAAGGGCCAGCTTAAAGGGCAGGCCTTAGAGGGCCAGCTTAAAGGGCCAGCCTTAAGGGGCCAGCTTAAAGGGCCAGCCTTAAAGGGCAAGCCTTAAAGGGCCAGCCTTAGAGGGCCAGCCTTAGAGGGCCAGCTTAAAGGGCCAGCCTTAGAGGGCCAGCTTAAAGGGCCAGCCTTAAGGGGCCAGCTTAAAGGGCCAGCCTCAAAGGGCCAGCCTTAAAGGGCCAGCCTTAAAGGGCCAGCTTAAAGGGCCAGCCTTAAAGGGCCAGCTTAAAGGGCCAGCCTTAAAGGGCCAGCCTTAAAGGGCCAGCCTTAGCGGGCCAGCCTTAAAGGGCCAGCTTAAAGGGCCAGCCTTTGAGGTCCAGCCTTAGAGGCCCAGCCTTAAAGGGCCAGCTTAAAGGGCCAGCCTTAGAGGACCAGCTTAAAGGGCCAGCCTTTGAGGTCCAGCCTTAGAGGCCCAGCCTTAAAGGGCCAGCTTAAAGGGCCAGCCTTAGAGGACCAGCTTAAAGGGCCAGCCTTAAAGGGCCAGCTTAAAGGGCCAGCCTTAAAGGGCCAGCTTAAAGGGCCAGCCTTAGATGGCCAGCCTTAAGGGGCCAGCTTAAAGGGCCAGCCTTAAAGGGCCAGCCTTAAAGGGCCAGCCTTAGAGGGCCAGCCTTAAAGGGCCAGCCTTAAAGGGCCAGCCTTAAAGGGCCAGCCTTAGAGGGCCAGCCTTAAAGGGCCAGCTTAAAGGGCCAGCCTTTGAGGTCCAGCCTTAGAGGCCCAGCCTTAAAGGGCCAGTTTAAAGGGCCAGACTTAGCTGGCCAGCCTTAAAGGGCCAGCTTAAAGGGCCAACCTTAGATGGCCAGCCTTAAAGGGCCAGCTTAAAGGGCCAGCTTTAAGGGCCAGCTTAAAAGGCCAGCCTTAGAGGGCCAGCCTTAAAGGGCCAGCCTTAAAGGGCCAGCCTTAAAGAGCCAGCCTTAGAGGGCCAGCCTTAAAGGGCCAGCCTTAGAGGGCCAGCTTAAAGGGCCAGCCTTAAAGGGCCAGCTTAAAGGGCCAGCCTTAGAGGGCCAGCTTAAAGGGCCAGCCTTAAAGGGCCAGCTTAAAGGGCCAGCCTTAGAGGGCCAGCCTTAAGGGGCCAGCTTAAAGGGCCAGCTTAAAGGGCCAGCCTTAGATGGCCAGCCTTAAGGGGCCAGCTTAAAGGGCCAGCCTTAAAGGGCCAGCCTTAAAGGGCCAGCCTTAAAGGGCCAGCCTTAAAGGGCCAGCCTTAAAGGGCCAGTCTTAAAGGGCCAGCCTTAGAGGGCCAGCTTTAAAGGGCCAGCTTAAAGGGCCAGCCTTAGAGGGCCAGCTTAAAGGGCCAGCCTTAAGGGGCCAGCTTAAAGGGCCAGCCTTAAAGGGCCAGCCTTAAAGGGCCAGCCTTTAAGGGCCAGCCTTAGAGGGCCAGCTTAAAGGGCCAGCCTTAGAGGGCCAGCTTAAAGGGCCAGCCTTAAGGGGCCAGCTTAAAGGGCCAGCCTTAAAGGGCCAGCCTTAAAGGGCCAGCTTGAATGGCCAGCCTTAAAGGGCCAGCTTAAAGGGCCAGCCTTAGAGGGCCAGCCTTAAGGGGCCAGCTTAAAGGGCCAGCCTTAAAGGGCCAGCCTTAAAGGGCCAGCCTTAGAGGGCCAGCTTAAAGGGCCAGCCTTAAAGGGCCAGCTTAAAGGGCCAGCCTTAGAGGGCCAGCCTTAAGGGGCCAGCTTAAAGGGCCAGCCTTAAAGGGCCAGCCTTAAAGGGCCAGCCTTAGAGGGCCAGCTTAAAGGGCCAGTCTTAAAGGGCCAGCTTTACAGGGCCAGCTTAAAGGGCCAGCCTTAAAGGCACAGCTTAAAGGGCCAGCCTTAGAGGGCCAGCTTAAAGGGCCAGCCTTAAGGGGCCAGCTTAAAGGGCCAGCCTTAAAGGGCCAGCCTTAAAGGGCCAGCCTCAGAGGGCCAGCCTTAAAGGGCCAGCTTAAAGGGCCAGCTTTAAAGGGCCAGCTTAAAGGGCCAGCCTTAAAGGGCCAGCCTTAAAGGGCCAGCTTAAAGGGCCAGCCTTAAAGGGCCAGACTTAGACGGCCAGACTTAAAGGGCCATCTTAAAGGGCCAGGCTTAAAGGGCCAGCTTAAAGGGCCAGCCTTAGAGGACCAGCATAAAGGGCCAGCCTTAAGGGGCCAGCTTAAAGGGCCAGCCTTAAAGGGCCAGCCTTAAAGGGCCAGCTTAAAGGGCCAGCCTTAGAGGACCAGCTTAAAGGGCCAGCCTTAAGGGGCCAGCTTAAAGGGCCAGCCTTAAAGGGCAAGCCTTAAAGGGCCAGCCTTAAAGGGCCAGCCTTAGAGGGCCAGCTTAAAGGGCCAGCCTTAGAGGGCCAGCTTAAAGGGCCAGCCTAAAGGGGCCAGCTTAAAGGGCCGGCCTTAAAGGGCCAGCCTTAAAGGGCCAGCTTAAAGGGCCAGCCTTAAAAGGCCAGCTTAAAGGGCCAGCCTTAGATGGCAAGCCTTAAAGGGCCAGCCTTAAAGGGCCAGCCTTAGAGGGCCAGCTTAAAGGGCCAGCCTTAGAGGGCCAGCTTAAAGGGCCAGCCTTAAGGGGCCAGCTTAAAGGGCCGGCCTTAAAGGGCCAGCCTTAAAGGGCCAGCTTAAAGGGCCAGCCTTAAAGGGCCAGCTTAAAGGGCCAGCCTTAGATGGCCAGCCTTAAGGGGCCAGCTTAAAGGGCCAGCCTTAAAGGGCCAGCCTTAAAGGGCCAGCCTTAAAGGGCCAGCTTAAAGGGCCAGTCTTAAAGGGCCAGCTTAAAGGGCCAGCCTTAAAAGGCCAGCCTTAAAGGGCCAGCTTGAATGGCCAGCCTTAAAGGGCCAGCCTTAAAGGGCCAGCTTAAAGGGCAAGCCTTAAAGGGCCAGCTTAAAGGGCCAGCCTTAGAGGGCCAGCCTTAAGGGGCCAGCTTAAAGGGCCAGCCTTAAAGGGCCAGCCTTAAAGGGCCAGCCTTAGAGGGCCAGCTTAAAGGGCCAGCCTTAAAGGGCCAGTCTTAAAGGGCCAGCCTTAGAGGACCAGCCTTAAAGGGCCAGCTTAAAGGGCCAGCCTTAAAGGGCCAGCTTAAAGGGCCAGCCTTAAAGGGCAAGCTTAAAGGGCCAGCCTTAGATGGCCAGCCTTAAGGGGCCAGCTTAAAGGGCCAGCCTTAAAGTGCCAGCCTTAAAGGGCCAGCATTAAAGGGCCAGCCTTAAAGGGCCAGCCTTAAAGGGCCAGCTTAAAGGGCCAGCCTTAAGGGGCCAGCTTAAAGGGCCAGCCTTAAAGGGCCAGCTTAAAGGGCCAGCCTTAAAGGGCCAGCTTAAAGGGCCAGCCTTAGATGGCCAGCCTTAAGGGGCCAGCTTAAAGGGCCAGCCTTAAAGGGCCAGCCTTAAAGGGCCAGCCTTAAAGGTCCAGCCTTAAAGGGCCAGCCTTAAAGGGCCAGCCTTAAAGGGCCAGCCTTAGAGGGCCAGTCTTAAAGGGCCAGCTTAAAGGGCCAGCCTTTGAGGTCCAGCCTTAGAGGCCCAGCCTTAAAGGGCCAGTTTAAAGGGCCAGACTTAGATGGCCAGCCTTAAAGGGCCAGCTTAAAGGGCCAACCTTAGATGGCCAGCCTTAAAGGGCCAGCTTAAAGGGCCAGCTTAAAAGGCCAGCCTTAGAGGGCCAGCCTTAAAGGGCCAGCCTTAAAGGGCCAGCCTTAAAGGGCCAGCCTTAAAGGGCCAGCCTTAGAGGGCCAGCCTTAAAGGGCCAGCCTTAGAGGGCCAGCTTAAAGGGCCAGCCTTAAAGGGCCAGCTTAAAGGGCCAGCCTTAGAGGGCCAGCTTAAAGGGCCAGCCTTAAAGGGCCAGCTTAAAGGGCCAGCCTTAGAGGGCCAGCCTTAAGGGGCCAGCTTAAAGGGCCAGCTTAAAGGGCCAGCCTTAGATGGCCAGCCTTAAGGGGCCAGCTTAAAGGGCCAGCCTTAAAGGGCCAGCCTTAAAGGGCCAGCCTTAAAGGGCCAGTCTTAAAGGGCCAGCCTTAGAGGGCCAGCTTTAAAGGGCCAGCTTAAAGGGCCAGCCTTAGAGGGCCAGCTTAAAGGGCCAGCCTTAGAGGGCCAGCTTAAAGGGCCAGCCTTAAGGGGCCAGCTTAAAGGGCCAGCCTTAAAGGGCCAGCCTTAAAGGGCCAGCCTTTAAGGGCCAGCCTTAGAGGGCCAGCTTAAAGGGCGAGCCTTAGAGGGCCAGCTTAAAGGGCCAGCCTTAAGGGGCCAGCTTAAAGGGCCAGCCTTAAAGGGCCAGCCTTAAAGGGCCAGCTTGAATGGCCAGCCTTAAAGGGCCAGCCTTAAAGGGCCAGCTTAAAGGGCCAGCCTTAAAGGGCCAGCTTAAAGGGCCAGCCTTAGAGGGCCAGCCTTAAGGGGCCAGCTTAAAGGGCCAGCCTTAAAGGGCCAGCCTTAAAGGGCCAGCCTTAGAGGGCCAGCTTAAAGGGCCAGCCTTAAAGGGCCAGTTTAAAGGGCCAGCTTTAGAGGGCCAGCCTTAAGGGGCCAGCTTAAAGGGCCAGCCTTAAAGGGCCATCTTAAAGGGCCAGCCTTAAGGGGCCATCTTAAAGGGCCAGCCTTAGAGGGCCAGCTTAAAGGGCCAGCCTTAAGTGGCCAGCTTAAAGGGCCAGCCTTAAAGGCCCAGCCTTAAATGGCCAGTCTTAAAGGGCCAGCTTTACAGGGCCAGCTTAAAGGGCCAGCCTTAAAGGCACAGCTTAAAGGGCCAGCCTTAGAGGGCCAGCTTAAAGGGCCAGCCTTAAGGGGCCAGCTTAAAGGGCCAGCCTTAAAGGGCCAGCCTTAAAGGGCCAGCCTCAGAGGGCCAGCCTTAAAGGGCCAGCTTAAAGGGCCAGCTTTAAAGGGCCAGCTTAAAGGGCCAGCCTTAAAGGGCCAGCCTTAAAGGGCCAGCTTAAAGGGCCAGCCTTAAAGGGCCAGACTTAGAGGGCCAGACTTAAAGGGCCATCTTAAAGGGCCAGGCTTAAAGGGCCAGCTTAAAGGGCCAGCCTTAGAGGACCAGCTTAAAGGGCCAGCCTTAAGGGGCCAGCTTAAAGGGCCAGCCTTAAAGGGCCAGCTAAAAAGGGCCAGCCTTAGAGGACCAGCTTAAAGGGCCAGCCTTAAGGGGCCAGCTTAAAGGGCCAGCCTTAAGGGGCCAGCTTAAAGGGCCAGCCTTAAAGGGCCAGCCTTAGAGGGCCAGCTTAAAGGGCCAGCCTTAGAGGGCCAGCTTAAAGGGCCAGCCTAAAGGGGCCAGCTTAAAGGGCCGGCCTTAAAGGGCCAGCTTAAAGGGCCAGCCTTAAAAGGCCAGCTTAAAGGGCCAGCCTTAGATGGCAAGCCTTAAAGGGCCAGCCTTAAAGGGCCAGCCTTAGAGGGCCAGCTTAAAGGGCCAGCCTTAGAGGGCCAGCTTAAAGGGCCAGCCTTAAGGGGCCAGCTTAAAGGGCCGGCCTTAAAGGGCCAGCCTTAAAGGGCCAGCTTAAAGGGCCAGCCTTAAAGGGCCAGCCTTAGATGGCCAGCCTTAAGGGTCCAGCTTAAAGGGCCAGCCTTAAAGGGCCAGCCTTAAAGGGCCAGCCTTAAAGGGCCAGCTTAAAGGGCAAGCCTTAAAGGGCCAGCTTAAAGGGCCAGCCTTAGAGGGCCAGCCTTAAGGGGCCAGCTTAAAGGGCCAGCCTTAAAGGGCCAGCCTTAAAGGGCCAGCCTTAGAGGGCCAGCTTAAAGGGCCAGCCTTAAAGGGCCAGCTTAAAGGGCCAGCCTTAGAGGGCCAGCCTTAAGGAGCCAGCTTAAAGGGCCAGCCTTAAAGGGCCAGCCTTAAAGGGCCAGCCTTAAAGGGCCAGCCTTAGATGGCCAGCTTAAAGGGCCAGCCTTAAAGGGCCAGCCTTAAGGGGCCAGCTTAAAGGGCCAGCTTTACAGGGCCAGCTTAAAGGGCCAGCCTTAAAGGGCCAGCTTAAAGGGCCAGCCTTAGAGGGCCAGCTTAAAGGGCCAGCCCTAGAGGGCCAGCTTAAAGGGCCAGCCTTAAGGGGCCAGCTTAAAGGGCCAGCCTTAAAGGGCCAGCCTTAGAGGGCCAGCCTTAAAGGGCCAGCTTAAAGGGCCAGCCTTAAAGGGCCATCTTAAAGGGCCAGCCTTAAAGGGCCAGCCTTAAAGGGCCAGCTTAAAGGGCCAGCCTTAAAGGGCCAGCTTAAAGGGCCAGCCTTAAGGGGCCAGCTTAAAGGGCCAGCCTTAAAGGGCCAGCCTTAAAGGGCCAGCCTTAAAGGTCCAGCCTTAGATGGCCAGCTTAAAGGGCCAGCCTTAAAGGGCCAGCCTTAAGGGGCCAGCTTAAAGGGCCAGCTTTACAGGGCCAGCTTAAAGGGCCAGCCTTAAAGGGCCAGCTTAAAGGGCCAGCCTTAGAGGGCCAGCTTAAAGGGCCAGCCCTAGAGGGCCAGCTTAAAGGGCCAGCCTTAAGGGGCCAGCTTAAAGGGCCAGCCTTAAAGGGCCAGCCTTAAAGGGCCAGCCTTAGAGGGCCAGCCTTAAAGGGCCAGCCTTAAAGGGCCAGCTTAAAGGGCCAGCCTTAAAGGGCCAGCCTTAGAGGGCCAGCCTTAAAGGGCCAGCCTTAAAGGGCCAGCTTAAAGGGCCAGCCTTAAAAGGCCAGCTTAAAGGGCCAGCCTTAGATGGCAAGCCTTAAAGGGCCAGCCTTAAAGTGCCAGCTTAAAGGGCCAGCCTTAGAGGGCCAGCTTAAAGGGCCAGCCCTAGAGGGCCAGCTTAAAGGGCCAGCCTTAAGGGGCCAGCTTAAAGGGCCAGCCTTAAAGGGCCAGCTTAAAGGGCCAGCCTTAAAGGGCCAGCCTTACAGGGCCAGCTTAAAGGGCCAGCCTTAAAGGGCCAGCTTAAAGGGCCAGCCTTAAAGGGCCAGCTTAAAGGGCCAGCCTTAAGGGGCCAGCTTAAAGGGCCAGCCTTAAAGGGCCAGCCTTAAAGGGCCAGCCTTAAAGGGCCAGCCTTAGATGGCCAGCTTAAAGGGCCAGCCTTAAAGGGCCAGCCTTAAGGGGCCAGCTTAAAGGGCCAGCTTTACAGGGCCAGCTTAAAGGGCCAGCCTTAAAGGGCCAGCTTAAAGGGCCAGCCTTAGAGGGCCAGCTTAAAGGGCCAGCCCTAGAGGGCCAGCTTAAAGGGCCAGCCTTAAGGGGCCAGCTTAAAGGGCCAGCCTTAAAGGGCCAGCCTTAAAGGGCCAGCCTTAGAGGGCCAGCCTTAAAGGGCCAGCTTAAAGGGCCAGCCTTAAAGGGCCAGCTTAAAGGGCCAGCCTAAAAGGGCCAGCCTTAAAGGGCCAGCTTAAAGGGCCAGCCTTAAAGGGCCAGCCTTAGAGGGCCAGACTTAAAGGGCCATCTTAAAGGGCCAGCTTAAAGGGCCAGCTTTAAGGGCCAGCTTAAAGGGCCAGCCTTAGATGGCCAGCCTTAAAGGGCCAGCTTAAAGGGCCAGCCTTAAGGGGCAAGCTTTAAAGGGCCAGTCTTAAAGGGCCAGCCTTAGAGGGCCAGCCTTAAAGGGCCAGCTTAAAGGGCCAGCCTTAAAGGGCCAGCTTAAAGGGCCGGCCTTAAAGGGCCAGCCTTAAAGGGCCAGCTTAAAGGGCCAGCCTTAAAGGGCCAGCTTAAAGGGCCAGCCTTAGAGGGCCAGCCTTAAGGGGCCAGCTTAAAGGGCCAGCCTTAAAGGGCCAGCCTTAAAGGGCCAGCCTTAGAGGGCCAGCTTAAAGGGCCAGCCTTAGAGGGCCAGCTTAAAGGGCCAGCCTTAAGGGGCCAGCTTAAAGGGCCAGCCTTAAAGGGCCAGCCTTAAAGGGCCAGTCTTAAAGGGCCAGCCTTAGAGGGCCAGCTTTAAAGGGCCAGCTTAAAGGGCCAGCCTTAAAGGGCCAGCTTAAAGGGCCAGCCTTAAAGGGCCAGCTTAAAGGGCCAGCCTTAAAGGGCCAGCTTAAAGAGCCAGCCTTAGAGAGCCAGCCTTAGAGGGCCAGCCTTAAGGGGCCAGCTTAAAGGGCCAGCCTTAAAGGGCCAGCCTTAAAGGGCCAGCCTTAGAGGGCCAGCTTAAAGGGCCAGCCTTAAAGGGCCAGCTTAAAGGGCCAGCCTTAGAGGGCCAGCCTTAAGGGGCCAGCTTAAAGGGCCAGCCTTAAGGGGCCAGCTTTAAAGGGCCAGTCTTAAAGGGCCAGCCTTAGAGGGCCAGCCTTGAAGGGCCAGCCTTAAAGGGCCAGCCTTAGAGGGCCAGCTTAAAGGGCCAGCCTTAAAGGGCCAGCTTAAAGGGCCAGCCTTAGAGGGCCAGCCTTAAGGAGCCAGCTTAAAGGGCCAGCCTTAAAGGGCCAGCCTTAAAGGGCCAGCCTTAAAGGGCCAGCCTTAGATGGCCAGCTTAAAGGGCCAGCCTTAAAGGGCCAGCCTTAAGGGGCCAGCTTAAAGGGCCAGCTTTACAGGGCCAGCTTAAAGGGCCAGCCTTAAAGGGCCAGCTTAAAGGGCCAGCCTTAGAGGGCCAGCTTAAAGGGCCAGCCCTAGAGGGCCAGCTTAAAGGGCCAGCCTTAAGGGGCCAGCTTAAAGGGCCAGCCTTAAGCCAGCCTTAGAGGGCCAGCCTTAAAGGGCCAGCTTAAAGGGCCAGCCTTAAAGGGCCATCTTAAAGGGCCAGCCTTAAAGGGCCAGCCTTAAAGGGCCAGCTTAAAGGGCCAGCCTTAAAGGGCCTGCTTAAAGGGCCAGCCTTAAGGGGCCAGCTTAAAGGGCCAGCCTTAAAGGTCCAGCCTTAGATGGCCAGCTTAAAGGGCCAGCCTTAAAGGGCCAGCCTTAAGGGGCCAGCTTAAAGGGCCAGCTTTACAGGGCCAGCTTAAAGGGCCAGCCTTAAAGGGCCAGCTTAAAGGGCCAGCCTTAGAGGGCCAGCTTAAAGGGCCAGCCCTAGAGGGCCAGCTTAAAGGGCCAGCCTTAAGGGGCCAGCTTAAAGGGCCAGCCTTAAAGGGCCAGCCTTAAAGGGCCAGCCTTAGAGGGCCAGCCTTAAAGGGCCAGCCTTAAAGGGCCAGCTTAAAGGGCCAGCCTTAAAAGGCCAGCTTAAAGGGCCAGCCTTAGATGGCAAGCCTTAAAGGGCCAGCCCTAGAGGGCCAGCTTTACAGGGCCAGCTTAAAGGGCCAGCCTTAAAGGGCCAGCTTAAAGGGCCAGCCTTAGAGGGCCAGCTTAAAGGGCCAGCCCTAGAGGGCAAGCTTAAAGGGCCAGCCTTAAGGGGCCAGCTTAAAGGGCCAGCCTTAAAGGGCCAGCCTTAAAGGGCCAGCCTTAGAGGGCCAGCCTTAAAGGGCCAGCTTAAAGGGCCAGCCTTAAAGGGCCAGCTTAAAGGGCCAGCCTAAAAGGGCCAGCCTTAAAGGGCCAGCTTAAAGGGCCAGCCTTAAAGGGCCAGCCTTAAGGGGGCCAGCTTAAAGGGCCAGCCTTAAAGGGCCAGCCTTAAAGGGCCAGCCTTAAAGGGCCAGCCTTAGATGGCCAGCTTAAAGGGCCAGCCTTAAAGGGCCAGCCTTAAGGGGCCAGCTTAAAGGGCCAGCTTTACAGGGCCAGCTTAAAGGGCCAGCCTTAAAGGGCCAGCTTAAAGGGCCAGCCTTAGAGGGCCAGCTTAAAGGGCCAGCCCTAGAGGGCCAGCTTAAAGGGCAAGCCTTAAGGGGCCAGCTTAAAGGGCCAGCCTTAAAGGGCCAGCCTTAAAGGGCCAGCCTTAGAGGGCCAGCCTTAAAGGGCCAGCTTAAAGGGCCAGCCTTAAAGGGCCAGCTTAAAGGGCCAGCCTAAAAGGGCCAGCCTTAAAGGGCCAGCTTAAAGGGCCAGCCTTAAAGGGCCAGCCTTAGAGGGCCAGACTTAAAGGGCCATCTTAAAGGGCCAGCTTAAAGGGCCAGCTTTAAGGGCCAGCTTAAAGGGCCAGCCTTAGATGGCCAGCCTTAAAGGGCCAGCTTAAAGGGCCAGCCTTAAAGGGCCAGCTTAAAGGGCCAGCCTTAGAGGGCCAGCTTAAAGGGCCAGCCTTAAGGGGCAAGCTTTAAAGGGCCAGTCTTAAAGGGCCAGCCTTAGAGGGCCAGCCTTAAAGGGCCAGCTTAAAGGGCCAGCCTTAAAGGGCCAGCTTAAAGGGCCGGCCTTAAAGGGCCAGCCTTAAAGGGCCAGCTTAAAGGGCCAGCCTTAAAGGGCCAGCTTAAAGGGCCAGCCTTAGAGGGCCAGCCTTAAGGGGCCAGCTTAAAGGGCCAGCCTTAAAGGGCCAGCCTTAAAGGGCCAGCCTTAGAGGGCCAGCTTAAAGGGCCAGCCTTAGAGGGCCAGCTTAAAGGGCCAGCCTTAAGGGGCCAGCTTAAAGGGCCAGCCTTAAAGGGCCAGCCTTAAAGGGCCAGTCTTAAAGGGCCAGCCTTAGAGGGCCAGCTTTAAAGGGCCAGCTTAAAGGGCCAGCCTTAAAGGGCCAGCTTAAAGGGCCAGCCTTAAAGGGCCAGCTTAAAGGGCCAGCCTTAAAGGGCCAGCTTAAAGAGCCAGCCTTAGAGAGCCAGCCTTAGAGGGCCAGCCTTAAGGGGCCAGCTTAAAGGGCCAGCCTTAAAGGGCCAGCCTTAAAGGGCCAGCCTTAGAGGGCCAGCTTAAAGGGCCAGCCTTAAAGGGCCAGCTTAAAGGGCCAGCCTTAGAGGGCCAGCCTTAAGGGGCCAGCTTAAAGGGCCAGCCTTAAGGGGCCAGCTTTAAAGGGCCAGTCTTAAAGGGCCAGCCTTAGAGGGCCAGCCTTGAAGGGCCAGCTTAAAGGGCCAGCCTTAAAGGGCCAGCTTAAAGGGCCGGCCTTAAAGGGCCAGCCTTAAAGGGCCAGCTTAAAGGGCCAGCCTTAAAGGGCCAGCACAAAGGGCCAGCCTTAGAGGGCCAGCCTTAAGGGGCCAGCTTAAAGGGCCAGCCTTAAAGGGCCAGCCTTAAAAGGCCAGCCTTAGAGGGCCAGCTTAAAGGGCCAGCCTTAAAGGGCCAGCCTTAAAGGGCCAGCTTAAAGGGCCAGCCTTAAAGGGCAAGCCTTAAAGGGCCAGCCTTAAAGGGCCAGCCTTAGAGGGCCAGCTTAAAGGGCCAGCCTTAGAGGGCCAGCTTAAAGGGCCAGCCTTAAGGGGCCAGCTTAAAGGGCCAGCCTTAAAGGGCCAGCCTTAAAGGGCCAGTCTTAAAGGGCCAGCCTTAGAGGGCCAGCTTTAAAGGGCCAGCTTAAAGGGCCAGCCTTAAAGGGCCAGCCTTAAAGGGCCATCTTAAAGGGCCAGCTTAAAAGGCCAGCCTTAAAGGGCAAGCCTTAAAGGGCCAGCCTTAAAGGGCCAGCCTTAGAGGGCCAGCTTAAAGGGCCAGTCTTAGAGGGCCAGCTTAAAGGGCCAGCCTTAGAGGGCCAGCTTAAAGGGCCAGCTTTAAGGGGCCAGCTTAAAGGGCCAGCCTTAAGGGGCCAGCTTAAAGGGCCAGCCTTAAAGGGCAAGCCTTAAAGGGCCAGCCTTAAAGGGCCAGCTTTAGAGGGCCAGCTTAAAGGGCCAGCCTTAAAGGGACAGCCTTAAAGGGCCAGCTTAAGGGGCCAGCCTTAAAGGGCCAGCTTAAAGGGCCAGCCTTAAAGTGCAAGCCTTAAAGGGCCAGCCTTAAAGGGCCAGCCTTAGAGGGCCAGCTTAAAGGGCCAGCCTTAGAGGGCCAGCTTAAAGGGCCAGCCTTAAGGGGCAAGCTTTAAAGGGCCAGTCTTAAAGGGCCAGCCTTAGAGGGCCAGCCTTAAACGGCCAGCTTAAAGGCCCAGCCTTAAAGGGCCAGCTTAAAGGGCCGGCCTTAAAAGGCCAGCCTTAAAAGGCCAGCCTTAAAGGGCCAGCTTAAAGGGCCAGCCTTAAAGGGCCAGCTTAAAGGGCCAGGCTTAGAGGGCCAGCCTTAAGGGGCCAGCTTAAAGGGCCAGCCTTAAAGGGCCAGCCTTAGAGGGCCAGCTTAAAGGGCCAGCCTTAGAGGGCCAGCTTAAAGGGCCAGCCTTAAGGGGCCAGCTTAAAGGGCCAGCCTTAAAGGGCCAGCCTTAAAGGGCCAGTCTTAAAGGGCCAGCCTTAGAGGGCCAGCTTTAAAGGGCCAGCTTAAAGGGCCAGCCTTAAAGGGCCAGCTTAAAGGGCCAGCCTTAAAGGGCCAGCCTTAGAAGGCCAGCTTAAAGGGCCAGCCTTAAGGGGCCAGCTTTAAAGGGCCAGTCTTAAAGGGCCAGCCTTAGAGGGCCAGCCTTAAAGGGCCAGCTTAAAGGGCCAGCCTTAAAGGGCCAGCTTAAAGGGCCGGCCTTAAAGGGCCAGCCTTAAAGGGCCAGCTTAAAGGGCCAGCCTTAAAGGGCCAGCTTAAAGGGCCAGCCTTAGAGGGCCAGCCTTAAGGGGCCAGCTTAAAGGGCCAGCCTAAAGGGCCAGCCTTAAAGGGCAAGCCTTAAAGGGCCAGCCTTTCAGGGCCAGCCTTAGAGGGCCAGCTTAAAGGGCCAGCCTTAGAGGGCGAGCTTAAAGGGCCAGCCTTAAGGGGCCAGCTTAAAGGGCCAGCCTTAAAGGGCCAGCCTTAAAGGGCCAGCCTTAAAGGGCCAGCTTAAAGGGCCAGCCTTAAAGGGCCAGCTTAAAGGGCCAGCCTTAAAGGGCCAGCCTTAAATAGCCAGCTTGAATGGCCAGCCTTAAAGGGCCAGCTTAAAGGGCCAGCCTTAAAGGGCCAGCTTAAAGGGCCAGCCTTAGAGGGCCAGCCTTAAGGGGCCAGCTTAAAGGGCCAGCCTTAGAGGGCCAGCTTAAAGGGCCAACCTTAAAGGGCCAGCTTAAAGGGCCAGCCTTAGAGGGCCAGCCTTAAAGGGCCAGCTTAAAGGGCCAGCCTTAAAGGGCCAGCCTTAAAGGGCCAGCCTTAAGGGGCCAGCTTAAAGGGCCAGCCTTAAAGGGCCAGCCTTAAAGGGCCAGTCTTAAAGGGCCAGCCTTAGAGGGCCAGCTTTAAAGGGCCAGCTTAAAGGGCCAGCCTTAAAGGGCCAGCTTAAAGGGCCAGCCTTAAAGGGCCAGCTTAAAGGGCCAGCCTTAAAGGGCCAGCTTAAAGAGCCAGCCTTAGAGAGCCAGCCTTAGAGGGCCAGCCTTAAGGGGCCAGCTTAAAGGGCCAGCCTTAAAGGGCCAGCCTTAAAGGGCCAGCCTTAGAGGGCCAGCTTAAAGGGCCAGCCTTAAAGGGCCAGCTTAAAGGGCCAGCCTTAGAGGGCCAGCCTTAAGGGGCCAGCTTAAAGGGCCAGCCTTAAGGGGCCAGCTTTAAAGGGCCAGTCTTAAAGGGCCAGCCTTAGAGGGCCAGCCTTGAAGGGCCAGCTTAAAGGGCCAGCCTTAAAGGGCCAGCTTAAAGGGCCGGCCTTAAAGGGCCAGCCTTAAAGGGCCAGCTTAAAGGGCCAGCCTTAAAGGGCCAGCACAAAGGGCCAGCCTTAGAGGGCCAGCCTTAAGGGGCCAGCTTAAAGGGACAGCCTTAAAGGGCCAGCCTTAAAAGGCCAGCCTTAGAGGGCCAGCTTAAAGGGCCAGCCTTAAAGGGCCAGCCTTAAAGGGCCAGCTTAAAGGGCCAGCCTTAAAGGGCAAGCCTTAAAGGGCCAGCCTTAAAGGGCCAGCCTTAGAGGGCCAGCTTAAAGGGCCAGCCTTAGAGGGCCAGCTTAAAGGGCCAGCCTTAAGGGGCCAGCTTAAAGGGCCAGCCTTAAAGGGCCAGCCTTAAAGGGCCAGTCTTAAAGGGCCAGCCTTAGAGGGCCAGCTTTAAAGGGCCAGCTTAAAGGGCCAGCCTTAAAGGGCCAGCCTTAAAGGGCCATCTTAAAGGGCCAGCTTAAAAGGCCAGCCTTAAAGGGCAAGCCTTAAAGGGCCAGCCTTAAAGGGCCAGCCTTAGAGGGCCAGCTTAAAGGGCCAGTCTTAGAGGGCCAGCTTAAAGGGCCAGCCTTAGAGGGCCAGCTTAAAGGGCCAGCTTTAAGGGGCCAGCTTAAAGGGCCAGCCTTAAGGGGCCAGCTTAAAGGGCCAGCCTTAAAGGGCAAGCCTTAAAGGGCCAGCCTTAAAGGGCCAGCTTTAGAGGGCCAGCTTAAAGGGCCAGCCTTAAAGGGACAGCCTTAAAGGGCCAGCTTAAGGGGCCAGCCTTAAAGGGCCAGCTTAAAGGGCCAGCCTTAAAGGGCAAGCCTTAAAGGGCCAGCCTTAAAGGGCCAGCCTTAGAGGGCCAGCTTAAAGGGCCAGCCTTAGAGGGCCAGCTTAAAGGGCCAGCCTTAAGGGGCAAGCTTTAAAGGGCCAGTCTTAAAGGGCCAGCCTTAGAGGGCCAGCCTTAAACGGCCAGCTTAAAGGCCCAGCCTTAAAGGGCCAGCTTAAAGGGCCGGCCTTAAAAGGCCAGCCTTAAAGGGCCAGCTTAAAGGGCCAGCCTTAAAGGGCCAGCTTAAAGGGCCAGGCTTAGAGGGCCAGCCTTAAGGGGCCAGCTTAAAGGGCCAGCCTTAAAGGGCCAGCCTTAGAGGGCCAGCTTAAAGGGCCAGCCTTAGAGGGCCAGCTTAAAGGGCCAGCCTTAAGGGGCCAGCTTAAAGGGCCTGCCTTAAAGGGCCAGCCTTAAAGGGCCAGTCTTAAAGGGCCAGCCTTAGAGGGCCAGCTTTAAAGGGCCAGCTTAAAGGGCCAGCCTTAAAGGGCCAGCTTAAAGGGCCAGCCTTAAAGGGCCAGCCTTAGAAGGCCAGCTTAAAGGGCCAGCCTTAAGGGGCCAGCTTTAAAGGGCCAGTCTTAAAGGGCCAGCCTTAGAGGGCCAGCCTTAAAGGGCCAGCTTAAAGGGCCAGCCTTAAAGGGCCAGCTTAAAGGGCCGGCCTTAAAGGGCCAGCTTAAAGGGCCAGCCTTAGAGGGCCAGCCTTAAGGGGCCAGCTTAAAGGGCCAGCCTAAAGGGCCAGCCTTAAAGGGCAAGCCTTAAAGGGCCAGCCTTTCAGGGCCAGCCTTAGAGGGCCAGCTTAAAGGGCCAGCCTTAGAGGGCGAGCTTAAAGGGCCAGCCTTAAGGGGCCAGCTTAAAGGGCCAGCCTTAAAGGGCCAGCCTTAAAGGGCCAGCCTTAAAGGGCCAGCTTAAAGGGCCAGCCTTAAAGGGCCAGCTTAAAGGGCCAGCCTTAAAGGGCCAGCCTTAAATAGCCAGCTTGAATGGCCAGCCTTAAAGGGCCAGCTTAAAGGGCCAGCCTTAAAGGGCCAGCTTAAAGGGCCAGCCTTAGAGGGCCAGCCTTAAGGGGCCAGCTTAAAGGGCCAGCCTTAGAGGGCCAGCTTAAAGGGCCAACCTTAAAGGGCCAGCTTAAAGGGCCAGCCTTAGAGGGCCAGCCTTAAAGGGCCAGCTTAAAGGGCCAGCCTTAAAGGGCCAGCCTTAAAGGGCCAGCCTTAAAGGGCCATCCTAAGATGGCCAGCTTAAAGGGCCAGCCTTAGAGGGCCAGCTTAAAGGGCCAGCCTTAAGGGGCCAGCTTAAAGGGCCAGCCTTAAAGGGCCAGTCTTAAAGGGCCAGCCTTAGAGGGCCAGCTTTACAGGGCCAGCTTAAAGGGCCAGCCTTAAAGGGCCAGCTTAAAGGGCCAGCCTTAGAGGGCCAGCTTAAAGGGCCAGCCTTAAGGGGCCAGCTTAAAGGGCCAGCCTTAAAGGGCAAGCCTTAAAGGGCCAGCCTTAAAGGGCCAGCCTTAGAGGGCCAGCTTAAAGGGCCGGCCTTGAAGGGCCAGCCTTAAAGGGCCAGCTTAAAGGGCCAGCCTTAAAGGGCCAGCTTAAAGAGCCAGCCTTAGAGGGCCAGCCTTAAGGGGCCAGCTTAAAGGGCCAGCCTTAAAGGGCCAGCCTTAAAGGGCCAGCCTTAGAGGGCCAGCTTAAAGGGCCAGCCTTAAAGGGCCAGCTTAAAGGGCCAGCCTTAGAGGGCCAGCCTTAAAGGGCCAGCTTAAAGGGCCAGCCTTAAAGGGCCAGCCTTAAAGGGCCATCTTAAAGGGCCAGGCTTAAAGGGCCAGCTTAAAGGGCCAGCCTTAGATGGCCAGCTTAAAGGGCCAGCTTAAAAGGCCAGCCTTAGAGGGTCAGCCTTAAAGGGCCAGCTTAAAGGGCCAGCCTTAAAGGGCCAGCTTAAAGGGCCAGCCTTAAAGGGCCAGCCTTAAAGGGCCAGCCTTAAAGGGCCAGCCTTAGATGGCCAGCTTAAAGGGCCAGCCTTAGAGGGCCAGCTTAAAGGGCCAGCCTTAAGGGGCCAGCTTAAAGGGCCAGCCTTAAAGGGCCAGTCTTAAAGGGCCAGCCTTAGAGGGCCAGCTTTACAGGGTCAGCTTAAAGGGCCAGCCTTAAAGGGCCAGCTTAAAGGGCCAGCCTTAAAGGGCCAGTCTTAAAGGGCCAGCCTTAGAGGACCAGCCTTAAAGGGCCAGCTTAAAGGGCCAGCCTTAAAGGGCCAGCTTAAAGGGCCAGCCTTAAAGGGCCAGCTTAAAGGGCCAGCCTTAGATGGCCAGCCTTAAGGGGCCAGCTTAAAGGGCCAGCCTTAAAGGGCCAGCCTTAAAGGGCCAGCCTTAAAGGGCCAGCCTTAAAGGGCCAGCCTTAAAGGGCCAGCTTAAAGGGCCAGCCTTAAGGGGCCAGCTTAAAGGGCCAGCCTTAAAGGGCCAGCTTAAAGGGCCAGCCTTAAAGGGCCAGCTTAAAGGGCCAGCCTTAGATGGCCAGCCTTAAGGGGCCAGCTTAAAGGGCCAGCCTTAAAGGGCCAGCCTTAAAGGGCCAGCCTTAAAGGGCCAGCCTTAAAGGGCCAGCCTTAAAGGGCCAGCCTTAAAGGGCCAGCCTTAGAGGGCCAGCCTTAAAGGGCCAGCTTAAAGGGCCAGCCTTTGAGGTCCAGCCTTAGAGGCCCAGCCTTAAAGGGCCAGTTTAAAGGGCCAGACTTAGATGGCCAGCCTTAAAGGGCCAGCTTAAAGGGCCAACCTTAGATGGCCAGCCTTAAAGGGCCAGCTTAAAGGGCCAGCTTTAAAGGCCAGCTTAAAAGGCCAGCCTTAGAGGGCCAGCCTTAAAGGGCCAGCCTTAAAGGGCCAGCCTTAAAGGGCCAGCCTTAGAGGGCCAGCTTAAAGGGCCAGCCTTAAGGGGCCAGCTTAAAGGGCCAGCCTTAAAGGGCCAGCCTTAAAGGGCCAGCTTGAATGGCCAGCCTTAAAGGGCCAGCCTTAAAGGGCCAGCTTAAAGGGCCAGCCTTAAAGGGCCAGCTTAAAGGGCCAGCCTTAGAGGGCCAGCCTTAAGGGGCCAGCTTAAAGGGCCAGCCTTAAAGGGCCAGCCTTAAAGGGCCAGCCTTAGAGGGCCAGCTTAAAGGGCCAGCCTTAAAGGGCCAGTTTAAAGGGCCAGCCTTAGAGGGCCAGCCTTAAGGGGCCAGCTTAAAGGGCCAGCCTTAAAGGGCCATCTTAAAGGGCCAGCCTTAAGGGGCCATCTTAAAGGGCCAGCCTTAGAGGGCCAGCTTAAAGGGCCAGCCTTAAGTGGCCAGCTTAAAGGGCCAGCCTTAAAGGCCCAGCCTTAAAGGGCCAGTCTTAAAGGGCCAGCTTTACAGGGCCAGCTTAAAGGGCCAGCCTTAAAGGCACAGCTTAAAGGGCCAGCCTTAGAGGGCCAGCTTAAAGGGCCAGCCTTAAGGGGCCAGCTTAAAGGGCCAGCCTTAAAGGGCCAGCCTTAAAGGGCCAGCCTCAGAGGGCCAGCCTCAGAGGGCCAGCTTTAAAGGGCCAGCTTAAAGGGCCAGCCTTAAAGGGCCAGCCTTAAAGGGCCAGCTTAAAGGGCCAGCCTTAAAGGGCCAGACTTAGAGGGCCAGACTTAAAGGGCCATCTTAAAGGGCCAGGCTTAAAGGGCCAGCTTAAAGGGCCAGCCTTAGAGGACCAGCTTAAAGGGCCAGCCTTAAGGGGCCAGCTTAAAGGGCCAGCCTTAAAGGGCCAGCCTTAAAGGGCCAGCTTAAAGGGCCAGCCTTAGAGGACCAGCTTAAAGGGCCAGCCTTAAGGGGCCAGCTTAAAGGGCCAGCCTTAAGGGGCCAGCTTAAAGGGCCAGCCTTAAAGGGCCAGCCTTAGAGGGCCAGCTTAAAGGGCCAGCCTTAGAGGGCCAGCTTAAAGGGCCAGCCTAAAGGGGCCAGCTTAAAGGGCCGGCCTTAAAGGGCCAGCCTTAAAGGGCCAGCTTAAAGGGCCAGCTTAAAGGGCCAGCCTTAAAAGGCCAGCTTAAAGGGCCAGCCTTAGATGGCAAGCCTTAAAGGGCCAGCCTTAAAGGGCCAGCCTTAGAGGGCCAGCTTAAAGGGCCAGCCTTAGAGGGCCAGCTTAAAGGGCCAGCCTTAAAGGGCCAGCTTAAAGGGCCAGCCTTAGATGGCCAGCCTTAAGGGTCCAGCTTAAAGGGCCAGCCTTAAAGGGCCAGCCTTAAAGGGCCAGCTTAAAGGGCAAGCCTTAAAGGGCCAGCTTAAAGGGCCAGCCTTAGAGGGCCAGCCTTAAGGGGCCAGCTTAAAGGGCCAGCCTTAAAGGGCCAGCCTTAAAGGGCCAGCCTTAGAGGGCCAGCTTAAAGGGCCAGCCTTAAAGGGCCAGCTTAAAGGGCCAGCCTTAGAGGGCCAGCCTTAAGGAGCCAGCTTAAAGGGCCAGCCTTAAAGGGCCAGCCTTAAAGGGCCAGCCTTAGATGGCCAGCTTAAAGGGCCAGCCTTAAAGGGCCAGCCTTAAGGGGCCAGCTTAAAGGGCCAGCTTTACAGGGCCAGCTTAAAGGGCCAGCCTTAAAGGGCCAGCTTAAAGGGCCAGCCTTAGAGGGCCAGCTTAAAGGGCCAGCCCTAGAGGGCCAGCTTAAAGGGCCAGCCTTAAGGGGCCAGCTTAAAGGGCCAGCCTTAAAGGGCCAGCCTTAGAGGGCCAGCCTTAAAGGGCCAGCTTAAAGGGCCAGCCTTAAAGGGCCATCTTAAAGGGCCAGCCTTAAAGGGCCAGCCTTAAAGGGCCAGCTTAAAGGGCCAGCCTTAAAGGGCCAGCTTAAAGGGCCAGCCTTAAGGGGCCAGCTTAAAGGGCCAGCCTTAAAGGGCCAGCCTTAAAGGTCCAGCCTTAAAGGTCCAGCCTTAGATGGCCAGCTTAAAGGGCCAGCCTTAAAGGGCCAGCCTTAAGGGGCCAGCTTAAAGGGCCAGCTTTACAGGGCCAGGTTAAAGGGCCAGCCTTAAAGGGCCAGCTTAAAGGGCCAGCCTTAGAGGGCCAGCTTAAAGGGCCAGCCCTAGAGGGCCAGCTTAAAGGGCCAGCCTTAAGGGGCCAGCTTAAAGGGCCAGCCTTAAAGGGCCAGCCTTAAAGGGCCAGCCTTAGAGGGCCAGCCTTAGAGGGCCAGCTTAAAGGGCCAGCCTTAAAGGGCCAGCTTAAAGGGCCAGCCTTAGAGGGCCAGCCTTAAGGAGCCAGCTTAAAGGGCCAGCCTTAAAGGGCCAGCCTTAAAGGGCCAGCCTTAAAGGGCCAGCCTTAGATGGCCAGCTTAAAGGGCCAGCCTTAAAGGGCCAGCCTTAAGGGGCCAGCTTAAAGGGCCAGCTTTACAGGGCCAGCTTAAAGGGCCAGCCTTAAAGGGCCAGCTTAAAGGGCCAGCCTTAGAGGGCCAGCTTAAAGGGCCAGCCCTAGAGGGCCAGCTTAAAGGGCCAGCCTTAAGGGGCCAGCTTAAAGGGCCAGCCTTAAAGGGCCAGCCTTAGAGGGCCAGCCTTAAAGGGCCAGCTTAAAGGGCCAGCCTTAAAGGGCCATCTTAAAGGGCCAGCCTTAAAGGGCCAGCCTTAAAGGGCCAGCTTAAAGGGCCAGCCTTAAAGGGCCAGCTTAAAGGGCCAGCCTTAAGGGGCCAGCTTAAAGGGCCAGCCTTAAAGGGCCAGCCTTAAAGGTCCAGCCTTAAAGGTCCAGCCTTAGATGGCCAGCTTAAAGGGCCAGCCTTAAAGGGCCAGCCTTAAGGGGCCAGCTTAAAGGGCCAGCTTTACAGGGCCAGGTTAAAGGGCCAGCCTTAAAGGGCCAGCCTTAGAGGGCCAGCTTAAAGGGCCAGCCCTAGAGGGCCAGCTTAAAGGGCCAGCCTTAAGGGGCCAGCTTAAAGGGCCAGCCTTAAAGGGCCAGCCTTAAAGGGCCAGCCTTAGAGGGCCAGCCTTAAAGGGCCAGCCTTAAAGGGCCAGCTTAAAGGGCCAGCCTTAAAAGGCCAGCTTAAAGGGCCAGCCTTAGATGGCAAGCCTTAAAGGGCCAGCCTTAAAGTGCCAGCTTAAAGGGCCAGCCTTAGAGGGCCAGCTTAAAGGGCCAGCCCTAGAGGTCCAGCTTAAAGGGCCAGCCTTAAGGGGCCAGCTTAAAGGGCCAGCCTTAAAGGGCCAGCCTTAAAGGGCCAGCCTTAGAGGGCCAGCCTTAAAGGGCCAGCTTAAAGGGCCAGCCTTAAAGGGCCAGCCTTAAAGGGCCAGCTTAAAGGGCCAGCCTTAAAGGGCCAGCTTAAAGGGCCAGCCTTAAAGGGCCAGCTTAAAGGGCCAGCCTTAAGGGGCCAGCTTAAAGGGCCAGCCTTAAAGGGCCAGCCTTAAAGGGCCAGCCTTAAAGGGCCAGCCTTAGATGGCCAGCTTAAAGGGCCAGCCTTAAAGGGCCAGCCTTTAGGGGCCAGCTTAAAGGGCCAGCTTTACAGGGCCAGCTTAAAGGGCCAGCCTTAAAGGGCCAGCTTAAAGGGCCAGCCTTAGAGGGGCCAGCTTAAAGGGCCAGCCTTAAAGGCACAGCTTAAAGGGCCAGCCTTAGAGGGCCAGCTTAAAGGGCCAGCCTTAAGGGGCCAGCTTAAAGGGCCAGCCTTAAAGGGCCAGCCTTAAAGGGCCAGCCTCAGAGGGCCAGCCTCAGAGGGCCAGCTTTAAAGGGCCAGCTTAAAGGGCCAGCCTTAAAGGGCCAGCCTTAAAGGGCCAGCTTAAAGGGCCAGCCTTAAAGGGCCAGACTTAGAGGGCCAGACTTAAAGGGCCATCTTAAAGGGCCAGGCTTAAAGGGCCAGCTTAAAGGGCCAGCCTTAGAGGACCAGCTTAAAGGGCCAGCCTTAAGGGGCCAGCTTAAAGGGCCAGCCTTAAAGGGCCAGCCTTAAAGGGCCAGCTTAAAGGGCCAGCCTTAGAGGACCAGCTTAAAGGGCCAGCCTTAAGGGGCCAGCTTAAAGGGCCAGCCTTAAGGGGCCAGCTTAAAGGGCCAGCCTTAAAGGGCCAGCCTTAGAGGGCCAGCTTAAAGGGCCAGCCTTAGAGGGCCAGCTTAAAGGGCCAGCCTAAAGGGGCCAGCTTAAAGGGCCGGCCTTAAAGGGCCAGCCTTAAAGGGCCAGCTTAAAGGGCCAGCTTAAAGGGCCAGCCTTAAAAGGCCAGCTTAAAGGGCCAGCCTTAGATGGCAAGCCTTAAAGGGCCAGCCTTAAAGGGCCAGCCTTAGAGGGCCAGCTTAAAGGGCCAGCCTTAGAGGGCCAGCTTAAAGGGCCAGCCTTAAAGGGCCAGCTTAAAGGGCCAGCCTTAGATGGCCAGCCTTAAGGGTCCAGCTTAAAGGGCCAGCCTTAAAGGGCCAGCCTTAAAGGGCCAGCCTTAAAGGGCCAGCTTAAAGGGCAAGCCTTAAAGGGCCAGCTTAAAGGGCCAGCCTTAGAGGGCCAGCCTTAAGGGGCCAGCTTAAAGGGCCAGCCTTAAAGGGCCAGCCTTAAAGGGCCAGCCTTAGAGGGCCAGCTTAAAGGGCCAGCCTTAAAGGGCCAGCTTAAAGGGCCAGCCTTAGAGGGCCAGCCTTAAGGAGCCAGGTTAAAGGGCCAGCCTTAAAGGGCCAGCCTTAAAGGGCCAGCCTTAAAGGGCCAGCCTTAGATGGCCAGCTTAAAGGGCCAGCCTTAAAGGGCCAGCCTTAAGGGGCCAGCTTAAAGGGCCAGCTTTACAGGGCCAGCTTAAAGGGCCAGCCTTAAAGGGCCAGCTTAAAGGGCCAGCCTTAGAGGGCCAGCTTAAAGGGCCAGCCCTAGAGGGCCAGCTTAAAGGGCCAGCCTTAAGGGGCCAGCTTAAAGGGCCAGCCTTAAAGGGCCAGCCTTAGAGGGCCAGCCTTAAAGGGCCAGCTTAAAGGGCCAGCCTTAAAGGGCCATCTTAAAGGGCCAGCCTTAAAGGGCCAGCCTTAAAGGGCCAGCTTAAAGGGCCAGCCTTAAAGGGCCAGCTTAAAGGGCCAGCCTTAAGGGGCCAGCTTAAAGGGCCAGCCTTAAAGGGCCAGCCTTAAAGGGCCAGCCTTAAAGGTCCAGCCTTAGATGGCCAGCTTAAAGGGCCAGCCTTAAAGGGCCAGCCTTAAGGGGCCAGCTTAAAGGGCCAGCTTTACAGGGCCAGCTTAAAGGGCCAGCCTTAAAGGGCCAGCTTAAAGGGCCAGCCTTAGAGGGCCAGCTTAAAGGGCCAGCCCTAGAGGGCCAGCTTAAAGGGCCAGCCTTAAGGGGCCAGCTTAAAGGGCCAGCCTTAAAGGGCCAGCCTTAAAGGGCCAGCCTTAGAGGGCCAGCCTTAAAGGGCCAGCCTTAAAGGGCCAGCTTAAAGGGCCAGCCTTAAAAGGCCAGCTTAAAGGGCCAGCCTTAGATGGCAAGCCTTAAAGGGCCAGCCTTAAAGTGCCAGCTTAAAGGGCCAGCCTTAGAGGGCCAGCTTAAAGGGCCAGCCCTAGAGGTCCAGCTTAAAGGGCCAGCCTTAAGGGGCCAGCTTAAAGGGCCAGCCTTAAAGGGCCAGCCTTAAAGGGCCAGCCTTAAAGGGACAGCCTTAAAGGGCCAGCTTAAGGGGCCAGCCTTAAAGGGCCAGCTTAAAGGGCCAGCCTTAAAGGGCAAGCCTTAAAGGGCCAGCCTTAAAGGGCCAGCCTTAGAGGGCCAGCTTAAAGGGCCAGCCTTAGAGGGCCAGCTTAAAGGGCCAGCCTTAAGGGGCAAGCTTTAAAGGGCCAGTCTTAAAGGGCCAGCCTTAGAGGGCCAGCCTTAAACGGCCAGCTTAAAGGCCCAGCCTTAAAGGGCCAGCTTAAAGGGCCGGCCTTAAAAGGCCAGCCTTAAAGGGCCAGCTTAAAGGGCCAGCCTTAAAGGGCCAGCTTAAAGGGCCAGGCTTAGAGGGCCAGCTTAAAGGGCCAGCCTTAAGGGGCAAGCTTTAAAGGGCCAGTCTTAAAGGGCCAGCCTTAGAGGGCCAGCCTTAAACGGCCAGCTTAAAGGCCCAGCCTTAAAGGGCCAGCTTAAAGGGCCGGCCTTAAAAGGCCAGCCTTAAAGGGCCAGCTTAAAGGGCCAGCCTTAAAGGGCCAGCTTAAAGGGCCAGGCTTAGAGGGCCAGCCTTAAGGGGCCAGCTTAAAGGGCCAGCCTTAAAGGGCCAGCCTTAGCGGGCCAGCTTAAAGGGCCAGCCTTAGAGGGCCAGCTTAAAGGGCCAGCCTTAAGGGGCCAGCTTAAAGGGCCAGCCTTAAAGGGCCAGCCTTAAAGGGCCAGTCTTAAAGGGCCAGCCTTAGAGGGCCAGCTTTAAAGGGCCAGCTTAAAGGGCCAGCCTTAAAGGGCCAGCTTAAAGGGCCAGCCTTAAAGGGCCAGCCTTAGAAGGCCAGCTTAAAGGGCCAGCCTTAAGGGGCCAGCTTTAAAGGGCCAGTCTTAAAGGGCCAGCCTTAGAGGGCCAGCCTTAAAGGGCCAGCTTAAAGGGCCAGCCTTAAAGGGCCAGCTTAAAGGGCCGGCCTTAAAGGGCCAGCCTTAAAGGGCCAGCTTAAAGGGCCAGCCTTAAAGGGCCAGCTTAAAGGGCCAGCCTTAGAGGGCCAGCCTTAAGGGGCCAGCTTAAAGGGCCAGCCTAAAGGGCCAGCCTTAAAGGGCAAGCCTTAAAGGGCCAGCCTTTCAGGGCCAGCCTTAGAGGGCCAGCTTAAAGGGCCAGCCTTAGAGGGCGAGCTTAAAGGGCCAGCCTTAAGGGGCCAGCTTAAAGGGCCAGCCTTAAAGGGCCAGCCTTAAAGGGCCAGCCTTAAAGGGCCAGCTTAAAGGGCCAGCCTTAAAGGGCCAGCTTAAAGGGCCAGCCTTAAAGGGCCAGCCTTAAATAGCCAGCTTGAATGGCCAGCCTTAAAGGGCCAGCTTAAAGGGCCAGCCTTAAAGGGCCAGCTTAAAGGGCCAGCCTTAGAGGGCCAGCCTTAAGGGGCCAGCTTAAAGGGCCAGCCTTAGAGGGCCAGCTTAAAGGGCCAACCTTAAAGGGCCAGCTTAAAGGGCCAGCCTTAGAGGGCCAGCCTTAAAGGGCCAGCTTAAAGGGCCAGCCTTAAAGGGCCAGCCTTAAAGGGCCAGCCTTAAGGGGCCAGCTTAAAGGGCCAGCCTTAAAGGGCCAGCCTTAAAGGGCCAGTCTTAAAGGGCCAGCCTTAGAGGGCCAGCTTTAAAGGGCCAGCTTAAAGGGCCAGCCTTAAAGGGCCAGCTTAAAGGGCCAGCCTTAAAGGGCCAGCTTAAAGGGCCAGCCTTAAAGAGCCAGCTTAAAGAGCCAGCCTTAGAGAGCCAGCCTTAGAGGGCCAGCCTTAAGGGGCCAGCTTAAAGGGCCAGCCTTAAAGGGCCAGCCTTAGAGGGCCAGCTTAAAGGGCCAGCCTTAAAGGGCCAGCTTAAAGGGCCAGCCTTAGAGGGCCAGCCTTAAGGGGCCAGCTTAAAGGGCCAGCCTTAAGGGGCCAGCTTTAAAGGGCCAGTCTTAAAGGGCCAGCCTTAGAGGGCCAGCCTTGAAGGGCCATCTTAAAGGGCCAGCTTAAAAGGCCAGCCTTAAAGGGCAAGCCTTAAAGGGCCAGCCTTAAAGGGCCAGCCTTAGAGGGCCAGCTTAAAGGGCCAGTCTTAGAGGGCCAGCTTAAAGGGCCAGCCTTAGAGGGCCAGCTTAAAGGGCCAGCTTTAAGGGGCCAGCTTAAAGGGCCAGCCTTAAGGGGCCAGCTTAAAGGGCCAGCCTTAAAGGGCAAGCCTTAAAGGGCCAGCCTTAAAGGGCCAGCTTTAGAGGGCCAGCTTAAAGGGCCAGCCTTAAAGGGACAGCCTTAAAGGGCCAGCTTAAGGGGCCAGCCTTAAAGGGCCAGCTTAAATAGCCAGCTTGAATGGCCAGCCTTAAAGGGCCAGCTTAAAGGGCCAGCCTTAAAGGGCCAGCTTAAAGGGCCAGCCTTAGAGGGCCAGCCTTAAGGGGCCAGCTTAAAGGGCCAGCCTTAGAGGGCCAGCTTAAAGGGCCAACCTTAAAGGGCCAGCTTAAAGGGCCAGCCTTAGAGGGCCAGCCTTAAAGGGCCAGCTTAAAGGGCCAGCCTTAAAGGGCCAGCCTTAAAGGGCCAGCCTTAAGGGGCCAGCTTAAAGGGCCAGCCTTAAAGGGCCAGCCTTAAAGGGCCAGCCTTAAGGGGCCAGCTTAAAGGGCCAGCCTTAAAGGGCCAGTCTTAAAAGGCCAGCCTTAGAGGGCCAGCTTTACAGGGCCAGCTTAAAGGGCCAGCCTTAAAGGGCCAGCTTAAAGGGCCAGCCTTAGAGGGCCAGCTTAAAGGGCCAGCCTTAAGGGGCCAGCTTAAAGGGCCAGCCTTAAAGGGCAAGCCTTAAAGGGCCAGCCTTAAAGGGCCAGCCTTAGAGGGCCAGCTTAAAGGGCCGGCCTTGAAGGGCCAGCCTTAAAGGGCCAGCTTAAAGGGCCAGCCTTAAAGGGCCAGCTTAAAGAGCCAGCCTTAGAGGGCCAGCCTTAAGGGGCCAGCTTAAAGGGCCAGCCTTAAAGGGCCAGCCTTAAAGGGCCAGCCTTAGAGGGCCAGCTTAAAGGGCCAGCCTTAAAGGGCCAGCTTAAAGGGCCAGCCTTAGAGGGCCAGCCTTAAGGGGCCAGCTTAAAGGGCCAGCCTTAAGGGGCCAGCTTTAAAGGGCCAGTCTTAAAGGGCCAGCCTTAGAGGGCCAGCCTTAAAGGGCCAGCTTAAAGGGCCAGCCTTAAAGGGCCAGCTTAAAGGGCCGGCCTTAAAGGGCGAGCCTTAAAGGGCCAGCTTAAAGGGCCAGCCTTAAAGGGCCAGCTTAAAGGGCCAGCCTTAGAGGGCCAGCCTTAAAGGGCCAGCTTAAAGGGCCAGCCTTAAAGGGCCAGCCTTAAAGGGCCATCTTAAAGGGCCAGGCTTAAAGGGCCAGCTTAAAGGGCCAGCCTTAGATGGCCAGCTTAAAGGGCCAGCTTAAAAGGCCAGCCTTAGAGGGTCAGCCTTAAAGGGCCAGCTTAAAGGGCCAGCCTTAAAGGGCCAGCTTAAAGGGCCAGCCTTAAAGGGCCAGCCTTAAAGGGCCAGCCTTAAAGGGCCAGCCTTAGATGGCCAGCTTAAAGGGCCAGCCTTAGAGGGCCAGCTTAAAGGGCCAGCCTTAAGGGGCCAGCTTAAAGGGCCAGCCTTAAAGGGCCAGTCTTAAAGGGCCAGCCTTAGAGGGCCAGCTTTACAGGGTCAGCTTAAAGGGCCAGCCTTAAAGGGCCAGCTTAAAGGGCCAGCCTTAAAGGGCCAGTCTTAAAGGGCCAGCCTTAGAGGACCAGCCTTAAAGGGCCAGCTTAAAGGGCCAGCCTTAAAGGGCCAGCTTAAAGGGCCAGCCTTAAAGGGCCAGCTTAAAGGGCCAGCCTTAGATGGCCAGCCTTAAGGGGCCAGCTTAAAGGGCCAGCCTTAAAGGGCCAGCCTTAAAGGGCCAGCCTTAAAGGGCCAGCCTTAAAGGGCCAGCCTTAAAGGGCCAGCCTTAAAGGGCCAGCTTAAAGGGCCAGCCTTAAGGGGCCAGCTTAAAGGGCCAGCCTTAAAGGGCCAGCTTAAAGGGCCAGCCTTAAAGGGCCAGCTTAAAGGGCCAGCCTTAGATGGCCAGCCTTAAGGGGCCAGCTTAAAGGGCCAGCCTTAAAGGGCCAGCCTTAAAGGGCCAGCCTTAAAGGGCCAGCCTTAAAGGGCCAGCCTTAAAGGGCCAGCCTTAAAGGGCCAGCCTTAGAGGGCCAGCCTTAAAGGGCCAGCTTAAAGGGCCAGCCTTTGAGGTCCAGCCTTAGAGGCCCAGCCTTAAAGGGCCAGTTTAAAGGGCCAGACTTAGATGGCCAGCCTTAAAGGGCCAGCTTAAAGGGCCAACCTTAGATGGCCAGCCTTAAAGGGCCAGCTTAAAGGGCCAGCTTTAAAGGCCAGCTTAAAAGGCCAGCCTTAGAGGGCCAGCCTTAAAGGGCCAGCCTTAAAGGGCCAGCCTTAAAGGGCCAGCCTTAGAGGGCCAGCTTAAAGGGCCAGCCTTAAGGGGCCAGCTTAAAGGGCCAGCCTTAAAGGGCCAGCCTTAAAGGGCCAGCTTGAATGGCCAGCCTTAAAGGGCCAGCCTTAAAGGGCCAGCTTAAAGGGCCAGCCTTAAAGGGCCAGCTTAAAGGGCCAGCCTTAGAGGGCCAGCCTTAAGGGGCCAGCTTAAAGGGCCAGCCTTAAAGGGCCAGCCTTAAAGGGCCAGCCTTAGAGGGCCAGCTTAAAGGGCCAGCCTTAAAGGGCCAGTTTAAAGGGCCAGCCTTAGAGGGCCAGCCTTAAGGGGCCAGCTTAAAGGGCCAGCCTTAAAGGGCCATCTTAAAGGGCCAGCCTTAAGGGGCCATCTTAAAGGGCCAGCCTTAGAGGGCCAGCTTAAAGGGCCAGCCTTAAGTGGCCAGCTTAAAGGGCCAGCCTTAAAGGCCCAGCCTTAAAGGGCCAGTCTTAAAGGGCCAGCTTTACAGGGCCAGCTTAAAGGGCCAGCCTTAAAGGCACAGCTTAAAGGGCCAGCCTTAGAGGGCCAGCTTAAAGGGCCAGCCTTAAGGGGCCAGCTTAAAGGGCCAGCCTTAAAGGGCCAGCCTTAAAGGGCCAGCCTCAGAGGGCCAGCCTCAGAGGGCCAGCTTTAAAGGGCCAGCTTAAAGGGCCAGCCTTAAAGGGCCAGCCTTAAAGGGCCAGCTTAAAGGGCCAGCCTTAAAGGGCCAGACTTAGAGGGCCAGACTTAAAGGGCCATCTTAAAGGGCCAGGCTTAAAGGGCCAGCTTAAAGGGCCAGCCTTAGAGGACCAGCTTAAAGGGCCAGCCTTAAGGGGCCAGCTTAAAGGGCCAGCCTTAAAGGGCCAGCCTTAAAGGGCCAGCTTAAAGGGCCAGCCTTAGAGGACCAGCTTAAAGGGCCAGCCTTAAGGGGCCAGCTTAAAGGGCCAGCCTTAAGGGGCCAGCTTAAAGGGCCAGCCTTAAAGGGCCAGCCTTAGAGGGCCAGCTTAAAGGGCCAGCCTTAAGGGGCCAGCTTAAAGGGCCAGCCTTAAAGGGCCAGTCTTAAAGGGCCAGCCTTAGAGGGCCAGCTTTACAGGGTCAGCTTAAAGGGCCAGCCTTAAAGGGCCAGCTTAAAGGGCCAGCCTTAAAGGGCCAGTCTTAAAGGGCCAGCCTTAGAGGACCAGCCTTAAAGGGCCAGCTTAAAGGGCCAGCCTTAAAGGGCCAGCTTAAAGGGCCAGCCTTAAAGGGCCAGCTTAAAGGGCCAGCCTTAGATGGCCAGCCTTAAGGGGCCAGCTTAAAGGGCCAGCCTTAAAGGGCCAGCCTTAAAGGGCCAGCCTTAAAGGGCCAGCCTTAAAGGGCCAGCCTTAAAGGGCCAGCCTTAAAGGGCCAGCCTTAAAGGGCCAGCTTAAAGGGCCAGCCTTAAGGGGCCAGCTTAAAGGGCCAGCCTTAAAGGGCCAGCTTAAAGGGCCAGCCTTAAAGGGCCAGCTTAAAGGGCCAGCCTTAGATGGCCAGCCTTAAGGGGCCAGCTTAAAGGGCCAGCCTTAAAGGGCCAGCCTTAAAGGGCCAGCCTTAAAGGGCCAGCCTTAAAGGGCCAGCCTTAAAGGGCCAGCCTTAAAGGGCCAGCCTTAGAGGGCCAGCCTTAAAGGGCCAGCTTAAAGGGCCAGCCTTTGAGGTCCAGCCTTAGAGGCCCAGCCTTAAAGGGCCAGTTTAAAGGGCCAGACTTAGATGGCCAGCCTTAAAGGGCCAGCTTAAAGGGCCAACCTTAGATGGCCAGCCTTAAAGGGCCAGCTTAAAGGGCCAGCTTTAAAGGCCAGCTTAAAAGGCCAGCCTTAGAGGGCCAGCCTTAAAGGGCCAGCCTTAAAGGGCCAGCCTTAAAGGGCCAGCCTTAGAGGGCCAGCTTAAAGGGCCAGCCTTAAGGGGCCAGCTTAAAGGGCCAGCCTTAAAGGGCCAGCCTTAAAGGGCCAGCTTGAATGGCCAGCCTTAAAGGGCCAGCCTTAAAGGGCCAGCTTAAAGGGCCAGCCTTAAAGGGCCAGCTTAAAGGGCCAGCCTTAGAGGGCCAGCCTTAAGGGGCCAGCTTAAAGGGCCAGCCTTAAAGGGCCAGCCTTAAAGGGCCAGCCTTAGAGGGCCAGCTTAAAGGGCCAGCCTTAAAGGGCCAGTTTAAAGGGCCAGCCTTAGAGGGCCAGCCTTAAGGGGCCAGCTTAAAGGGCCAGCCTTAAAGGGCCATCTTAAAGGGCCAGCCTTAAGGGGCCATCTTAAAGGGCCAGCCTTAGAGGGCCAGCTTAAAGGGCCAGCCTTAAGTGGCCAGCTTAAAGGGCCAGCCTTAAAGGCCCAGCCTTAAAGGGCCAGTCTTAAAGGGCCAGCTTTACAGGGCCAGCTTAAAGGGCCAGCCTTAAAGGCACAGCTTAAAGGGCCAGCCTTAGAGGGCCAGCTTAAAGGGCCAGCCTTAAGGGGCCAGCTTAAAGGGCCAGCCTTAAAGGGCCAGCCTTAAAGGGCCAGCCTCAGAGGGCCAGCCTCAGAGGGCCAGCTTTAAAGGGCCAGCTTAAAGGGCCAGCCTTAAAGGGCCAGCCTTAAAGGGCCAGCTTAAAGGGCCAGCCTTAAAGGGCCAGACTTAGAGGGCCAGACTTAAAGGGCCATCTTAAAGGGCCAGGCTTAAAGGGCCAGCTTAAAGGGCCAGCCTTAGAGGACCAGCTTAAAGGGCCAGCCTTAAGGGGCCAGCTTAAAGGGCCAGCCTTAAAGGGCCAGCCTTAAAGGGCCAGCTTAAAGGGCCAGCCTTAGAGGACCAGCTTAAAGGGCCAGCCTTAAGGGGCCAGCTTAAAGGGCCAGCCTTAAGGGGCCAGCTTAAAGGGCCAGCCTTAAAGGGCCAGCCTTAGAGGGCCAGCTTAAAGGGCCAGCCTTAGAGGGCCAGCTTAAAGGGCCAGCCTAAAGGGGCCAGCTTAAAGGGCCGGCCTTAAAGGGCCAGCCTTAAAGGGCCAGCTTAAAGGGCCAGCTTAAAGGGCCAGCCTTAAAAGGCCAGCTTAAAGGGCCAGCCTTAGATGGCAAGCCTTAAAGGGCCAGCCTTAAAGGGCCAGCCTTAGAGGGCCAGCTTAAAGGGCCAGCCTTAGAGGGCCAGCTTAAAGGGCCAGCCTTAAAGGGCCAGCTTAAAGGGCCAGCCTTAGATGGCCAGCCTTAAGGGTCCAGCTTAAAGGGCCAGCCTTAAAGGGCCAGCCTTAAAGGGCCAGCTTAAAGGGCAAGCCTTAAAGGGCCAGCTTAAAGGGCCAGCCTTAGAGGGCCAGCCTTAAGGGGCCAGCTTAAAGGGCCAGCCTTAAAGGGCCAGCCTTAAAGGGCCAGCCTTAGAGGGCCAGCTTAAAGGGCCAGCCTTAAAGGGCCAGCTTAAAGGGCCAGCCTTAGAGGGCCAGCCTTAAGGAGCCAGCTTAAAGGGCATGCCTTAAAGGGCCAGCCTTAAAGGGCCAGCCTTAAAGGGCCAGCCTTAGATGGCCAGCTTAAAGGGCCAGCCTTAAAGGGCCAGCCTTAAGGGGCCAGCTTAAAGGGCCAGCTTTACAGGGCCAGCTTAAAGGGCCAGCCTTAAAGGGCCAGCTTAAAGGGCCAGCCTTAGAGGGCCAGCTTAAGGGGCCAGCCCTAGAGGGCCAGCTTAAAGGGCCTGCCTTAAGGGGCCAGCTTAAAGGGCCAGCCTTAAAGGGCCAGCCTTAGAGGGCCAGCCTTAAAGGGCCAGCTTAAAGGGCCAGCCTTAAAGGGCCATCTTAAAGGGCCAGCCTTAAAGGGCCAGCCTTAAAGGGCCAGCTTAAAGGGCCAGCCTTAAAGGGCCAGCTTAAAGGGCCAGCCTTAAGGGGCCAGCTTAAAGGGCCAGCCTTAAAGGGCCAGCCTTAAAGGGCCAGCCTTAAAGGTCCAGCCTTAGATGGCCAGCTTAAAGGGCCAGCCTTAAAGGGCCAGCCTTAAGGGGCCAGCTTAAAGGGCCAGCTTTACAGGGCCAGGTTAAAGGGCCAGCCTTAAAGGGCCAGCTTAAAGGGCCAGCCTTAGAGGGCCAGCTTAAAGGGCCAGCCCTAGAGGGCCAGCTTAAAGGGCCAGCCTTAAGGGGCCAGCTTAAAGGGCCAGCCTTAAAGGGCCAGCCTTAAAGGGCCAGCCTTAGAGGGCCAGCCTTAAAGGGCCAGCCTTAAAGGGCCAGCTTAAAGGGCCAGCCTTAAAAGGCCAGCTTAAAGGGCCAGCCTTAGATGGCAAGCCTTAAAGGGCCAGCCTTAAAGTGCCAGCTTAAAGGGCCAGCCTTAGAGGGCCAGCTTAAAGGGCCAGCCCTAGAGGTCCAGCTTAAAGGGCCAGCCTTAAGGGGCCAGCTTAAAGGGCCAGCCTTAAAGGGCCAGCCTTAAAGGGCCAGCCTTAGAGGGCCAGCCTTAAAGGGCCAGCTTAAAGGGCCAGCCTTAAAGGGCCAGCCTTAAAGGGCCAGCTTAAAGGGCCAGCCTTAAAGGGCCAGCTTAAAGGGCCAGCCTTAAAGGGCCAGCTTAAAGGGCCAGCCTTAAGGGGCCAGCTTAAAGGGCCAGCCTTAAAGGGCCAGCCTTAAAGGGCCAGCCTTAAAGGGCCAGCCTTAGATGGCCAGCTTAAAGGGCCAGCCTTAAAGGGCCAGCCTTTAGGGGCCAGCTTAAAGGGCCAGCTTTACAGGGCTAGCTTAAAGGGCCAGCCTTAAAGGGCCAGCTTAAAGGGCCAGCCTTAGAGGGGCCAGCTTAAAGGGCCAGCCTTAAAGGCACAGCTTAAAGGGCCAGCCTTAGAGGGCCAGCTTAAAGGGCCAGCCTTAAGGGGCCAGCTTAAAGGGCCAGCCTTAAAGGGCCAGCCTTAAAGGGCCAGCCTCAGAGGGCCAGCCTCAGAGGGCCAGCCTTAAAGGGCCAGCCTTAAAGGGCCAGCCTTAAAGGGCCAGCCTTAGATGGCCAGCTTAAAGGGCCAGCCTTAAAGGGCCAGCCTTTAGGGGCCAGCTTAAAGGGCCAGCTTTACAGGGCCAGCTTAAAGGGCCAGCCTTAAAGGGCCAGCTTAAAGGGCCAGCCTTAGAGGGGCCAGCTTAAAGGGCCAGCCTTAAAGGCACAGCTTAAAGGGCCAGCCTTAGAGGGCCAGCTTAAAGGGCCAGCCTTAAGGGGCCAGCTTAAAGGGCCAGCCTTAAAGGGCCAGCCTTAAAGGGCCAGCCTCAGAGGGCCAGCCTCAGAGGGCCAGCTTTAAAGGGCCAGCTTAAAGGGCCAGCCTTAAAGGGCCAGCCTTAAAGAGCCAGCTTAAAGGGCCAGCCTTAAAGGGCCAGACTTAGAGGGCCAGACTTAAAGGGCCATCTTAAAGGGCCAGGCTTAAAGGGCCAGCTTAAAGGGCCAGCCTTAAGGGGCCAGCTTAAAGGGCCAGCCTTAAAGGGCCAGCCTTAAAGGGCCAGCTTAAAGGGCCAGCCTTAAGGGGCCAGCTTAAAGGGCCAGCCTTAAAGGGCCAGCTTAAAGGGCCAGCCTTAAAGGGCCAGCTTAAAGGGCCAGCCTTAGATGGCCAGCCTTAAGGGGCCAGCTTAAAGGGCCAGCCTTAAAGGGCCAGCCTTAAAGGGCCAGCCTTAAAGGGCCAGCCTTAAAGGGCCAGCCTTAAAGGGCCAGCCTTAAAGGGCCAGCCTTAGAGGGCCAGCCTTAAAGGGCCAGCTTAAAGGGCCAGCCTTTGAGGTCCAGCCTTAGAGGCCCAGCCTTAAAGGGCCAGTTTAAAGGGCCAGACTTAGATGGCCAGCCTTAAAGGGCCAGCTTAAAGGGCCAACCTTAGATGGCCAGCCTTAAAGGGCCAGCTTAAAGGGCCAGCTTTAAAGGCCAGCTTAAAAGGCCAGCCTTAGAGGGCCAGCCTTAAAGGGCCAGCCTTAAAGGGCCAGCCTTAAAGGGCCAGCCTTAGAGGGCCAGCTTAAAGGGCCAGCCTTAAGGGGCCAGCTTAAAGGGCCAGCCTTAAAGGGCCAGCCTTAAAGGGCCAGCTTGAATGGCCAGCCTTAAAGGGCCAGCCTTAAAGGGCCAGCTTAAAGGGCCAGCCTTAAAGGGCCAGCTTAAAGGGCCAGCCTTAGAGGGCCAGCCTTAAGGGGCCAGCTTAAAGGGCCAGCCTTAAAGGGCCAGCCTTAAAGGGCCAGCCTTAGAGGGCCAGCTTAAAGGGCCAGCCTTAAAGGGCCAGTTTAAAGGGCCAGCCTTAGAGGGCCAGCCTTAAGGGGCCAGCTTAAAGGGCCAGCCTTAAAGGGCCATCTTAAAGGGCCAGCCTTAAGGGGCCATCTTAAAGGGCCAGCCTTAGAGGGCCAGCTTAAAGGGCCAGCCTTAAGTGGCCAGCTTAAAGGGCCAGCCTTAAAGGCCCAGCCTTAAAGGGCCAGTCTTAAAGGGCCAGCTTTACAGGGCCAGCTTAAAGGGCCAGCCTTAAAGGGCCAGCCTTAGAGGGCCAGCCTTAAGGGGCCAGCTTAAAGGGCCAGCCTTAAAGGGCCAGCCTTAAAGGGCCAGCCTTAGAGGGCCAGCTTAAAGGGCCAGCCTTAAAGGGCCAGCTTAAAGGGCCAGCCTTAGAGGGCCAGCCTTAAGGAGCCAGCTTAAAGGGCATGCCTTAAAGGGCCAGCCTTAAAGGGCCAGCCTTAAAGGGCCAGCCTTAGATGGCCAGCTTAAAGGGCCAGCCTTAAAGGGCCAGCCTTAAGGGGCCAGCTTAAAGGGCCAGCTTTACAGGGCCAGCTTAAAGGGCCAGCCTTAAAGGGCCAGCTTAAAGGGCCAGCCTTAGAGGGCCAGCTTAAGGGGCCAGCCCTAGAGGGCCAGCTTAAAGGGCCTGCCTTAAGGGGCCAGCTTAAAGGGCCAGCCTTAAAGGGCCAGCCTTAGAGGGCCAGCCTTAAAGGGCCAGCTTAAAGGGCCAGCCTTAAAGGGCCATCTTAAAGGGCCAGCCTTAAAGGGCCAGCCTTAAAGGGCCAGCTTAAAGGGCCAGCCTTAAAGGGCCAGCTTAAAGGGCCAGCCTTAAGGGGCCAGCTTAAAGGGCCAGCCTTAAAGGGCCAGCCTTAAAGGGCCAGCCTTAAAGGTCCAGCCTTAGATGGCCAGCTTAAAGGGCCAGCCTTAAAGGGCCAGCCTTAAGGGGCCAGCTTAAAGGGCCAGCTTTACAGGGCCAGGTTAAAGGGCCAGCCTTAAAGGGCCAGCTTAAAGGGCCAGCCTTAGAGGGCCAGCTTAAAGGGCCAGCCCTAGAGGGCCAGCTTAAAGGGCCAGCCTTAAGGGGCCAGCTTAAAGGGCCAGCCTTAAAGGGCCAGCCTTAAAGGGCCAGCCTTAGAGGGCCAGCCTTAAAGGGCCAGCCTTAAAGGGCCAGCTTAAAGGGCCAGCCTTAAAAGGCCAGCTTAAAGGGCCAGCCTTAGATGGCAAGCCTTAAAGGGCCAGCCTTAAAGTGCCAGCTTAAAGGGCCAGCCTTAGAGGGCCAGCTTAAAGGGCCAGCCCTAGAGGTCCAGCTTAAAGGGCCAGCCTTAAGGGGCCAGCTTAAAGGGCCAGCCTTAAAGGGCCAGCCTTAAAGGGCCAGCCTTAGAGGGCCAGCCTTAAAGGGCCAGCTTAAAGGGCCAGCCTTAAAGGGCCAGCCTTAAAGGGCCAGCTTAAAGGGCCAGCCTTAAAGGGCCAGCTTAAAGGGCCAGCCTTAAAGGGCCAGCTTAAAGGGCCAGCCTTAAGGGGCCAGCTTAAAGGGCCAGCCTTAAAGGGCCAGCCTTAAAGGGCCAGCCTTAAAGGGCCAGCCTTAGATGGCCAGCTTAAAGGGCCAGCCTTAAAGGGCCAGCCTTTAGGGGCCAGCTTAAAGGGCCAGCTTTACAGGGCTAGCTTAAAGGGCCAGCCTTAAAGGGCCAGCTTAAAGGGCCAGCCTTAGAGGGGCCAGCTTAAAGGGCCAGCCTTAAAGGCACAGCTTAAAGGGCCAGCCTTAGAGGGCCAGCTTAAAGGGCCAGCCTTAAGGGGCCAGCTTAAAGGGCCAGCCTTAAAGGGCCAGCCTTAAAGGGCCAGCCTCAGAGGGCCAGCCTCAGAGGGCCAGCCTTAAAGGGCCAGCCTTAAAGGGCCAGCCTTAAAGGGCCAGCCTTAGATGGCCAGCTTAAAGGGCCAGCCTTAAAGGGCCAGCCTTTAGGGGCCAGCTTAAAGGGCCAGCTTTACAGGGCCAGCTTAAAGGGCCAGCCTTAAAGGGCCAGCTTAAAGGGCCAGCCTTAGAGGGGCCAGCTTAAAGGGCCAGCCTTAAAGGCACAGCTTAAAGGGCCAGCCTTAGAGGGCCAGCTTAAAGGGCCAGCCTTAAGGGGCCAGCTTAAAGGGCCAGCCTTAAAGGGCCAGCCTTAAAGGGCCAGCCTCAGAGGGCCAGCCTCAGAGGGCCAGCTTTAAAGGGCCAGCTTAAAGGGCCAGCCTTAAAGGGCCAGCCTTAAAGAGCCAGCTTAAAGGGCCAGCCTTAAAGGGCCAGACTTAGAGGGCCAGACTTAAAGGGCCATCTTAAAGGGCCAGGCTTAAAGGGCCAGCTTAAAGGGCCAGCCTTAAGGGGCCAGCTTAAAGGGCCAGCCTTAAAGGGCCAGCCTTAAAGGGCCAGCTTAAAGGGCCAGCCTTAAGGGGCCAGCTTAAAGGGCCAGCCTTAAAGGGCCAGCTTAAAGGGCCAGCCTTAAAGGGCCAGCTTAAAGGGCCAGCCTTAGATGGCCAGCCTTAAGGGGCCAGCTTAAAGGGCCAGCCTTAAAGGGCCAGCCTTAAAGGGCCAGCCTTAAAGGGCCAGCCTTAAAGGGCCAGCCTTAAAGGGCCAGCCTTAAAGGGCCAGCCTTAGAGGGCCAGCCTTAAAGGGCCAGCTTAAAGGGCCAGCCTTTGAGGTCCAGCCTTAGAGGCCCAGCCTTAAAGGGCCAGTTTAAAGGGCCAGACTTAGATGGCCAGCCTTAAAGGGCCAGCTTAAAGGGCCAACCTTAGATGGCCAGCCTTAAAGGGCCAGCTTAAAGGGCCAGCTTTAAAGGCCAGCTTAAAAGGCCAGCCTTAGAGGGCCAGCCTTAAAGGGCCAGCCTTAAAGGGCCAGCCTTAAAGGGCCAGCCTTAGAGGGCCAGCTTAAAGGGCCAGCCTTAAGGGGCCAGCTTAAAGGGCCAGCCTTAAAGGGCCAGCCTTAAAGGGCCAGCTTGAATGGCCAGCCTTAAAGGGCCAGCCTTAAAGGGCCAGCTTAAAGGGCCAGCCTTAAAGGGCCAGCTTAAAGGGCCAGCCTTAGAGGGCCAGCCTTAAGGGGCCAGCTTAAAGGGCCAGCCTTAAAGGGCCAGCCTTAAAGGGCCAGCCTTAGAGGGCCAGCTTAAAGGGCCAGCCTTAAAGGGCCAGTTTAAAGGGCCAGCCTTAGAGGGCCAGCCTTAAGGGGCCAGCTTAAAGGGCCAGCCTTAAAGGGCCATCTTAAAGGGCCAGCCTTAAGGGGCCATCTTAAAGGGCCAGCCTTAGAGGGCCAGCTTAAAGGGCCAGCCTTAAGTGGCCAGCTTAAAGGGCCAGCCTTAAAGGCCCAGCCTTAAAGGGCCAGTCTTAAAGGGCCAGCTTTACAGGGCCAGCTTAAAGGGCCAGCCTTAAAGGCACAGCTTAAAGGGCCAGCCTTAGAGGGCCAGCTTAAAGGGCCAGCCTTAAGGGGCCAGCTTAAAGGGCCAGCCTTAAAGGGCCAGCCTTAAAGGGCCAGCCTCAGAGGGCCAGCCTCAGAGGGCCAGCTTTAAAGGGCCAGCTTAAAGGGCCAGCCTTAAAGGGCCAGCCTTAAAGGGCCAGCTTAAAGGGCCAGCCTTAAAGGGCCAGACTTAGAGGGCCAGACTTAAAGGGCCATCTTAAAGGGCCAGGCTTAAAGGGCCAGCTTAAAGGGCCAGCCTTAGAGGACCAGCTTAAAGGGCCAGCCTTAAGGGGCCAGCTTAAAGGGCCAGCCTTAAAGGGCCAGCCTTAAAGGGCCAGCTTAAAGGGCCAGCCTTAGAGGACCAGCTTAAAGGGCCAGCCTTAAGGGGCCAGCTTAAAGGGCCAGCCTTAAGGGGCCAGCTTAAAGGGCCAGCCTTAAAGGGCCAGCCTTAGAGGGCCAGCTTAAAGGGCCAGCCTTAGAGGGCCAGCTTAAAGGGCCAGCCTAAAGGGGCCAGCTTAAAGGGCCGGCCTTAAAGGGCCAGCCTTAAAGGGCCAGCTTAAAGGGCCAGCTTAAAGGGCCAGCCTTAAAAGGCCAGCTTAAAGGGCCAGCCTTAGATGGCAAGCCTTAAAGGGCCAGCCTTAAAGGGCCAGCCTTAGAGGGCCAGCTTAAAGGGCCAGCCTTAGAGGGCCAGCTTAAAGGGCCAGCCTTAAAGGGCCAGCTTAAAGGGCCAGCCTTAGATGGCCAGCCTTAAGGGTCCAGCTTAAAGGGCCAGCCTTAAAGGGCCAGCCTTAAAGGGCCAGCTTAAAGGGCAAGCCTTAAAGGGCCAGCTTAAAGGGCCAGCCTTAGAGGGCCAGCCTTAAGGGGCCAGCTTAAAGGGCCAGCCTTAAAGGGCCAGCCTTAAAGGGCCAGCCTTAGAGGGCCAGCTTAAAGGGCCAGCCTTAAAGGGCCAGCTTAAAGGGCCAGCCTTAGAGGGCCAGCCTTAAGGAGCCAGCTTAAAGGGCATGCCTTAAAGGGCCAGCCTTAAAGGGCCAGCCTTAAAGGGCCAGCCTTAGATGGCCAGCTTAAAGGGCCAGCCTTAAAGGGCCAGCCTTAAGGGGCCAGCTTAAAGGGCCAGCTTTACAGGGCCAGCTTAAAGGGCCAGCCTTAAAGGGCCAGCTTAAAGGGCCAGCCTTAGAGGGCCAGCTTAAAGGGCCAGCCCTAGAGGGCCAGCTTAAAGGGCCTGCCTTAAGGGGCCAGCTTAAAGGGCCAGCCTTAAAGGGCCAGCCTTAGAGGGCCAGCCTTAAAGGGCCAGCTTAAAGGGCCAGCCTTAAAGGGCCATCTTAAAGGGCCAGCCTTAAAGGGCCAGCCTTAAAGGGCCAGCTTAAAGGGCCAGCCTTAAAGGGCCAGCTTAAAGGGCCAGCCTTAAGGGGCCAGCTTAAAGGGCCAGCCTTAAAGGGCCAGCCTTAAAGGGCCAGCCTTAAAGGTCCAGCCTTAGATGGCCAGCTTAAAGGGCCAGCCTTAAAGGGCCAGCCTTAAGGGGCCAGCTTAAAGGGCCAGCTTTACAGGGCCAGGTTAAAGGGCCAGCCTTAAAGGGCCAGCTTAAAGGGCCAGCCTTAGAGGGCCAGCTTAAAGGGCCAGCCCTAGAGGGCCAGCTTAAAGGGCCAGCCTTAAGGGGCCAGCTTAAAGGGCCAGCCTTAAAGGGCCAGCCTTAAAGGGCCAGCCTTAGAGGGCCAGCCTTAAAGGGCCAGCCTTAAAGGGCCAGCTTAAAGGGCCAGCCTTAAAAGGCCAGCTTAAAGGGCCAGCCTTAGATGGCAAGCCTTAAAGGGCCAGCCTTAAAGTGCCAGCTTAAAGGGCCAGCCTTAGAGGGCCAGCTTAAAGGGCCAGCCCTAGAGGTCCAGCTTAAAGGGCCAGCCTTAAGGGGCCAGCTTAAAGGGCCAGCCTTAAAGGGCCAGCCTTAAAGGGCCAGCCTTAGAGGGCCAGCCTTAAAGGGCCAGCTTAAAGGGCCAGCCTTAAAGGGCCAGCCTTAAAGGGCCAGCTTAAAGGGCCAGCCTTAAAGGGCCAGCTTAAAGGGCCAGCCTTAAAGGGCCAGCTTAAAGGGCCAGCCTTAAGGGGCCAGCTTAAAGGGCCAGCCTTAAAGGGCCAGCCTTAAAGGGCCAGCCTTAAAGGGCCAGCCTTAGATGGCCAGCTTAAAGGGCCAGCCTTAAAGGGCCAGCCTTTAGGGGCCAGCTTAAAGGGCCAGCTTTACAGGGCCAGCTTAAAGGGCCAGCCTTAAAGGGCCAGCTTAAAGGGCCAGCCTTAGAGGGGCCAGCTTAAAGGGCCAGCCTTAAAGGCACAGCTTAAAGGGCCAGCCTTAGAGGGCCAGCTTAAAGGGCCAGCCTTAAGGGGCCAGCTTAAAGGGCCAGCCTTAAAGGGCCAGCCTTAAAGGGCCAGCCTCAGAGGGCCAGCCTCAGAGGGCCAGCCTTAAAGGGCCAGCCTTAAAGGGCCAGCCTTAAAGGGCCAGCCTTAGATGGCCAGCTTAAAGGGCCAGCCTTAAAGGGCCAGCCTTTAGGGGCCAGCTTAAAGGGCCAGCTTTACAGGGCCAGCTTAAAGGGCCAGCCTTAAAGGGCCAGCTTAAAGGGCCAGCCTTAGAGGGGCCAGCTTAAAGGGCCAGCCTTAAAGGCACAGCTTAAAGGGCCAGCCTTAGAGGGCCAGCTTAAAGGGCCAGCCTTAAGGGGCCAGCTTAAAGGGCCAGCCTTAAAGGGCCAGCCTTAAAGGGCCAGCCTCAGAGGGCCAGCCTCAGAGGGCCAGCTTTAAAGGGCCAGCTTAAAGGGCCAGCCTTAAAGGGCCAGCCTTAAAGAGCCAGCTTAAAGGGCCAGCCTTAAAGGGCCAGACTTAGAGGGCCAGACTTAAAGGGCCATCTTAAAGGGCCAGGCTTAAAGGGCCAGCTTAAAGGGCCAGCCTTAAGGGGCCAGCTTAAAGGGCCAGCCTTAAAGGGCCAGCCTTAAAGGGCCAGCTTAAAGGGCCAGCCTTAGAGGACCAGCTTAAAGGGCCAGCCTTAAGGGGCCAGCTTAAAGGGCCAGCCTTAAAGGGCCAGCTTAAAGGGCCAGCCTTAGAGGACCAGCTTAAAGGGCCAGCCTTAAGGGGCCAGCTTAAAGGGCCAGCCTTAAGGGGCCAGCTTAAAGGGCCAGCCTTAAAGGGCCAGCCTTAGAGGGCCAGCTTAAAGGGCCAGCCTTAGAGGGCCAGCTTAAAGGGCCAGCCTAAAGGGGCCAGCTTAAAGGGCCGGCCTTAAAGGGCCAGCCTTAAAAGGCCAGCTTAAAGGGCCAGCCTTAGATGGCAAGCCTTAAAGGGCCAGCCTTAAAGGGCCAGCCTTAGAGGGCCAGCTTAAAGGGCCAGCCTTAGAGGGCCAGCTTAAAGGGCCAGCCTTAAAGGGCCAGCTTAAAGGGCCAGCCTTAGATGGCCAGCCTTAAGGGTCCAGCTTAAAGGGCCAGCCTTAAAGGGCCAGCCTTAAAGGGCCAGCCTTAAAGGGCCAGCTTAAAGGGCAAGCCTTAAAGGGCCAGCTTAAAGGGCCAGCCTTAGAGGGCCAGCCTTAAGGGGCCAGCTTAAAGGGCCAGCCTTAAAGGGCCAGCCTTAAAGGGCCAGCCTTAGAGGGCCAGCCTAAAGGGCCAGCCTTAAAGGGCCAGCCTTAGAGGGCCAGCCTTAAGGAGCCAGCTTAAAGGGCCAGCCTTAAAGGGCCAGCCTTAAAGGGCCAGCCTTAAAGGGCCAGCCTTAGATGGCCAGCTTAAAGGGCCAGCCTTAAAGGGCCAGCCTTAAGGGGCCAGCTTAAAGGGCCAGCTTTACAGGGCCAGCTTAAAGGGCCAGCCTTAAAGGGCCAGCTTAAAGGGCCAGCCTTAGAGGGCCAGCTTAAAGGGCCAGCCCTAGAGGGCCAGCTTAAAGGGCCAGCCTTAAGGGGCCAGCTTAAAGGGCCAGCCTTAAAGGGCCAGCCTTAGAGGGCCAGCCTTAAAGGGCCAGCTTAAAGGGCCAGCCTTAAAGGGCCATCTTAAAGGGCCAGCCTTAAAGGGCCAGCTTAAAGGGCCAGCCTTAAAGGGCCAGCTTAAAGGGCCAGCCTTAAGGGGCCAGCTTAAAGGGCCAGCCTTAAAGGGCCAGCCTTAAAGGGCCAGCCTTAAAGGTCCAGCCTTAGATGGCCAGCTTAAAGGGCCAGCCTTAAAGGGCCAGCCTTAAGGGGCCAGCTTAAAGGGCCAGCTTTACAGGGCCAGCTTAAAGGGCCAGCCTTAAAGGGCCAGCTTAAAGGGCCAGCCTTAGAGGGCCAGCTTAAAGGGCCAGCCCTAGAGGGCCAGCTTAAAGGGCCAGCCTTAAGGGGCCAGCTTAAAGGGCCAGCCTTAAAGGGCCAGCCTTAAAGGGCCAGCCTTAGAGGGCCAGCCTTAAAGGGCCAGCCTTAAAGGGCCAGCTTAAAGGGACAGCCTTAAAAGGCCAGCTTAAAGGGCCAGCCTTAGATGGCAAGCCTTAAAGGGCCAGCCTTAAAGTGCCAGCTTAAAGGGCCAGCCTTAGAGGGCCAGCTTAAAGGGCCAGCCCTAGAGGTCCAGCTTAAAGGGCCAGCCTTAAGGGGCCAGCTTAAAGGGCCAGCCTTAAAGGGCCAGCCTTAAAGGGCCAGCCTTAGAGGGCCAGCCTTAAAGGGCCAGCTTAAAGGGCCAGCCTTAAAGGGCCAGCCTTAAAGGGCCAGCTTAAAGGGCCAGCCTTAAAGGGCCAGCTTAAAGGGCCAGCCTTAAAGGGCCAGCTTAAAGGGCCAGCCTTAAGGGGCCAGCTTAAAGGGCCAGCCTTAAAGGGCCAGCCTTAAAGGGCCAGCCTTAAAGGGCCAGCCTTAGATGGCCAGCTTAAAGGGCCAGCCTTAAAGGGCCAGCCTTTAGGGGCCAGCTTAAAGGGCCAGCTTTACAGGGCCAGCTTTACAGGGCCAGCTTAAAGGGCCAGCCTTAAAGGGCCAGCTTAAAGGGCCAGCCTTAGAGGGCCAGCTTAAAGGGCCAGCCCTAGAGGGCCAGCTTAAAGGGCCAGCCTTAAGGGGCCAGCTTAAAGGGCCAGCCTTAAAGGGCCAGCCTTAAAGGGCCAGCCTTAGAGGGCCAGCCTTAAAGGGCCAGCTTAAAGGGCCAGCCTTAAAGGGCCAGCTTAAAGGGCCAGCCTAAAAGGGCCAGCCTTAAAGGGCCAGCTTAAAGGGCCAGCCTTAAAGGGCCAGCCTTAGAGGGCCAGACTTAAAGGGCCATCTTAAAGGGCCAGCTTAAAGGGCCAGCTTAAAGGGCCAGCTTAAAGGGCCAGCCTTAGATGGCCAGCCTTAAAGGGCCAGCTTAAAGGGCCAGCCTTAAAGGGCCAGCTTAAAGGGCCAGCCTTAGAGGGCCAGCTTAAAGGGCCAGCCTTAAGGGGCAAGCTTTAAAGGGCCAGTCTTAAAGGGCCAGCCTTAGAGGGCCAGCCTTAAAGGGCCAGCCTTAAAGGGCCAGTCTTAAAGGGCCAGCCTTAGAGGGCCAGCTTTAAAGGGCCAGCTTAAAGGGCCAGCCTTAAAGGGCCAGCTTAAAGGGCCAGCCTTAAAGGGCCAGCTTAAAGGGCCAGCCTTAGAGGGCCAGCTTAAAGGGCCAGCCTTAAGGGGCCAGCTTAAAGGGCCAGCCTTAAAGGGCCAGCTTAAAGGGCCAGCCTTAAAGGGCCAGCTTAAAGGGCCAGCTTAAAGAGCCAGCCTTAGAGAGCCAGCCTTAGAGGGCCAGCCTTAAGGGGCCAGCTTAAAGGGCCAGCCTTAAAGGGCCAGCCTTAAAGGGCCAGCCTTAAAGGGCCAGCCTTAGAGGGCCAGCTTAAAGGGCCAGCCTTAAAGGGCCAGCCTTAGAGGGCCAGCCTTAAGGGGCCAGCTTAAAGGGCCAGCCTTAAGGGGCCAGCTTTAAAGGGCCAGTCTTAAAGGGCCAGCCTTAGAGGGCCAGCCTTGAAGGGCCAGCTTAAAGGGCCAGCCTTAAAGGGCCAGCTTAAAGGGCCGGCCTTAAAGGGCCAGCCTTAAAGGGCCAGCTTAAAGGGCCAGCCTTAAAGGGCCAGCACAAAGGGCCAGCCTTAGAGGGCCAGCCTTAAGGGGCCAGCTTAAAGGGCCAGCCTTAAAGGGCCAGCCTTAAAAGGCCAGCCTTAGAGGGCCAGCTTAAAGGGCCAGCCTTAAAGGGCCAGCCTTAAAGGGCCAGCTTAAAGGGCCAGCCTTAAAGGGCAAGCCTTTAAGGGCCAGCCTTAAAGGGCCAGCCTTAGAGGGCCTGCTTAAAGGGCCAGCCTTAGAGGGCCAGCTTAAAGGGCCAGCCTTAAAGGGCCAGCCTTAGAGGGCCAGCTTAAAGGGCCAGTCTTAGAGGGCCAGCTTAAAGGGCCAGCCTTAAGGGGCCAGCTTTAAAGGGCCAGTCTTAAAGGGCCAGCCTTAGAGGGCCAGCCTTAAAGGGCCAGCCTTAAAGGGCCAGCTTAAAGGGCCAGCCTTAAAGGGCCAGCTTAAAGGGCCAGCCTTAAAGGGCCAGCCTTAAAGGGCCAGCTTAAAGGGCCATCCTTAAAGGGCCAGCCTTAGAGGGCCAGACTTAAAGGGCCATCTTAAAGGGCCAGGCTTAAAGGGCCAGCTTAAAGGGCCAGCCTTAGAGGGCCAGCTTAAAGGGCCAGTTTTAAGGGGCCAGCTTAAAGGGCCAGCCTTAAGGGGCCAGCTTAAAGGGCCAGCCTTAAAGGGCAAGCCTTAAAGGGCCAGCCTTAAAGGGCCAGCCTTAGAGGGCCAGCTTAAAGGGCCAGCCTTAAAGGGACAGCCTTAAAGGGCCAGCTTAAAGGGACAGCCTTAAAGGGCCAGCTTAAAGGGCCAGCCTTAAAGGGCAAGCCTTAAAGGGCCAGCCTTAAAGGGCCAGCCTTAGAGGGCCAGCTTAAAGGGCCAGCCTTAGAGGGCCAGCTTAAAGGGCCAGCCTTAAGGGGCAAGCTTTAAAGGGCCAGTCTTAAAGGGCCAGCCTTAGAGGGCCAGCCTTAAAGGGCCAGCTTAAAGGCCCAGCCTTAAAGGGCCAGCTTAAAGGGCCGGCCTTAAAAGGCCAGCCTTAAAGGGCCAGCTTAAAGGGCCAGCCTTAAAGGGCCAGCTTAAAGGGCCAGGCTTAGAGGGCCAGCCTTAAGGGGCCAGCTTAAAGGGCCAGCCTTAAAGGGCCAGCCTTAGAGGGCCAGCTTAAAGGGCCAGCCTTAGAGGGCCAGCTTAAAGGGCCAGCCTTAAGGGGCCAGCTTAAAGGGCCAGCCTTAAAGGGCCAACCTTAAAGGGCCAGTCTTAAAGGGCCAGCCTTAGAGGGCCAGCTTTAAAGGGCCAGCTTAAAGGGCCAGCCTTAAAGGGCCAGCTTAAAGGGCCAGCCTTAAAGGGCCAGCCTTAGAGGGCCAGCTTAAAGGGCCAGCCTTAAGGGGCCAGCTTTAAAGGGCCAGTCTTAAAGGGCCAGCCTTAGAGGGCCAGCCTTAAAGGGCCAGCTTAAAGGGCCAGCCTTAAAGGGCCAGCTTAAAGGGCCGGCCTTAAAGGGCCAGCCTTAAAGGGCCAGCTTAAAGGGCCAGCCTTAAAGGGCCAGCTTAAAGGGCCAGCCTTAGAGGGCCAGCCTTAAGGGGCCAGCTTAAAGGGCCAGCCTAAAGGGCCAGCCTTAAAGGGCAAGCCTTAAAGGGCCAGCCTTTCAGGGCCAGCCTTAGAGGGCCAGCTTAAAGGGCCAGCCTTAGAGGGCGAGCTTAAAGGGCCAGCCTTAAGGGGCCAGCTTAAAGGGCCAGCCTTAAAGGGCCAGCCTTAAAGGGCCAGCCTTAAAGGGCCAGCTTAAAGGGCCATCCTTAAAGGGCCAGCTTAAAGGGCCAGCCTTAAAGGGCCAGCCTTAAATAGCCAGCTTGAATGGCCAGCCTTAAAGGGCCAGCTTAAAGGGCCAGCCTTAAAGGGCCAGCTTAAAGGGCCAGCCTTAGAGGGCCAGCCTTAAGGGGCCAGCTTAAAGGGCCAGCCTTAAAGGGCCAGCCTTAGAGGGCCAGCTTAAAGGGCCAGCCTTAAAGGGCCAGCTTAAGGGGCCAGCCTTAGAGGGCCAGCCTTAAAGGGCCAGCTTAAAGGGCCAGCCTTAAAGGGCCAGCCTTAAAGGGCCAGCCTTAAAGGGCCATCCTAAGATGGCCAGCTTAAAGGGCCAGCCTTAGAGGGCCAGCTTAAAGGGCCAGCCTTAAGGGGCTAGCTTAAAGGGCCAGCCTTAAAGGGCCAGTCTTAAAGGGCCAGCCTTAGAGGGCCAGCTTTACAGGGCCAGCTTAAAGGGCCAGCCTTAAAGGGCCAGCTTAAAGGGCCAGCCTTAGAGGGCCAGCTTAAAGGGCCAGCCTTAAGGGGCCAGCTTAAAGGGCCAGCCTTAAAGGGCAAGCCTTGAAGGGCCAGCCTTAAAGGGCCAGCCTTAGAGGGCCAACTTAAAGGGCCGGCCTTGAAGGGCCAGCCTTAAAGGGCCAGCTTAAAGGGCCAGCCTTAAAGGGCCAGCTTAAAGAGCCAGCCTTAGAGGGCCAGCCTTAAGGGGCCAGCTTAAAGGGCCAGCCTTAAAGGGCCAGCCTTAAAGGGCCAGCCTTAGAGGGCCAGCTTAAAGGGCCAGCCTTAAAGGGCCAGCTTAAAGGGCCAGCCTTAGAGGGCCAGCCTTAAGGGGCCAGCTTAAAGGGCCAGCCTTAAGGGGCCAGCTTTAAAGGGCCAGTCTTAAAGGGCCAGCCTTAGAGGGCCAGCCTTAAAGGGCCAGCTTAAAGGGCCAGCCTTAAAGGGCCAGCTTAAAGGGCCGGCCTTAAAGGGCGAGCCTTAAAGGGCCAGCTTAAAGGGCCAGCCTTAAAGGGCCAGCTTAAAGGGCCAGCCTTAGAGGGCCAGCCTTAAAGGGCCAGCTTAAAGGGCCAGCCTTAAAGGGCCAGCCTTAAAGGGCCATCTTAAAGGGCCAGGCTTAAAGGGCCAGCTTAAAGGGCCAGCCTTAGATGGCCAGCTTAAAGGGCCAGCTTAAAAGGCCAGCCTTAGAGGGCCAGCCTTAAAGGGCCAGCTTAAAGGGCCAGCCTGAAAGGGCCAGCTTAAAGGGCAAGCCTTAAAGGGCAAGCCTTAAAGGGCCAGCCTTAAAGGGCCAGCCTTAGATGGCCAGCTTAAAGGGCCAGCCTTAGAGGGCCAGCTTAAAGGGCCAGCCTTAAGGGGCCAGCTTAAAGGGCCAGCCTTAAAGGGCCAGTCTTAAAGGGCCAGCCTTAGAGGGCCAGCTTTACAGGGTCAGCTTAAAGGGCCAGCCTTAAAGGGCCAGCTTAAAGGGCCAGCCTTAAAGGGCCAGCTTAAAGGGCCAGCCTTAGAGGGCCAGCTTAAAGGGCCAGCCTTAAGGGGCCAGCTTAAAGGGCCAGCCTTAAAGGGCCAGCCTTAAAGGGCCAGCCTTAGAGGGCCAGCCTTAAAGGGCCAGCTTAAAGGGCCAGCCTTAAAGGGCCAGCTTAAAGGGCCAGCCTTAAAGGGCCAGCCTTAAAGGGCCAGCTTAAAGGGCCAGCTTAAAGGGCCAGCCTTAAAGGGCCAGCCTTAGATGGCCATCTTAAAGGGCACGCCTTAAGGGGCCAGCTTAAAGGGCCAGCCTTAGAGGGCCAGCCTTAAAGGGCCAGTCTTAAAGGGCCAGCCTTAGAGGGCCAGCTTAAAGGGCCAGCCTTAAAGGGCCAGCTTAAAGGGCCAGCCTTAGAGGGCCAGCTTAAAGGGCCAGCCTTAAAGGGCCAGCTTAAAGGGCCAGCCTTAGAGGGCCAGCTTAAAGGGCCAGCCTTAAGGGGCCAGCTTAAAGGGCCAGCCTTAAAGGGCAAGCCTTAAAGGGCCAGCCTTAGAGGGCCAGCTTAAAGGGCCAGCCTTAGAGGGCCAGCTTAAAGGGCCAGCCTTAAGGGGCCAGCTTAAAGGGCCAGCCTTAAAGGGCCAGCCTTAAAGGGCCAGCCTTAGAGGGCCAGCTTAAAGGGCCAGCCTTAAAGGGCCAGCTTAAAGGGCCAGCCTTAGAGGGCCAGCCTTAAAGGGCCAGCTTAAAGGGCCAGCCTTAAAGGGCCAGCCTTAAAGGGCCAGCCTTAAAGGGCCATCCTTAGATGGCCAGCTTAAAGGGCCAGCCTTAGAGGGCCAGCTTAAAGGGCCAGCCTTAAGGGGCCAGCTTAAAGGGCCAGCCTTAAAGGGCCAGTCTTAAAGGGCCAGCCTTAGAGGGCCAGCTTTACAGGGCCAGCTTAAAGGGCCAGCCTTAAAGGGCCAGCTTAAAGGGCCAGCCTTAAAGGGCCAGCCTTAAAGGGCCAGCTTAAAGGGCCAGCCTTAAAGGGCCAGCCTTAGAGGGCCAGACTTAAAGGGCCATCTTAAAGGGCCAGGCTTAAAGGGCCAGCTTAAAGGGCCAGCCTTAGATGGCCAGCTTAAAGGGCCAGCTTAAAAGGCCAGCCTTAGAGGGCCAGCCTTAAAGGGCCAGCTTAAAGGGCCAGCCTTAAAGGGCAAGCCTTAAAGGGCCAGCCTTAAAGGGCCAGCCTTAGATGGCCAGCTTAAAGGGCCAGCCTTAGAGGGCCAGCTTAAAGGGCCAGCCTTAAGGGGCCAGCTTAAAGGGCCAGCCTTAAAGGGCCAGTCTTAAAGGGCCAGCCTTAGAGGGCCAGCTTTACAGGGTCAGCTTAAAGGGCCAGCCTTAAAGGGCCAGCTTAAAGGGCCAGCCTTAAAGGGCCAGCTTAAAGGGCCAGCCTTAGAGGGCCAGCTTAAAGGGCCAGCCTTATGGGGCCAGCTTAAAGGGCCAGCCTTAAAGGGCCAGCCTTAAAGGGCCAGCCTTAGAGGGCCAGCCTTAAAGGGCCAGCTTAAAGGGCCAGCCTTAAAGGGCCAGCTTAAAGGGCCAGCCTTAAAGGGCCGGCCTTAAAGGGCCAGCTTAAAGGGCCGGCCTTAAAGGGCCAGCCTTAAAGGGCCAGCTTAAAGGGCCAGCCTTAAAGGGCCAGCTTAAAGGGCCAGCCTTAGAGGGCCAGCCTTAAGGGGCCAGCTTAAAGGGCCAGCCTTAAAGGGCCAGCCTTAGAGGGCCAGCTTAAAGGGTCAGCCTTAAAGGGCCAGCTTAAAGGGCCAGCCTTAGAGGGCCAGCTTTACAGGGCCAGCTTAAAGGGCCAGCCTTAAGGGGCCAGCTTAAAGGGCCAGCCTTAAAGGGCCAGCCTTAAAGGGCCAGTCTTAAAGGGCCAGCCTTAGAGGGCCAGCTTTACAGGGTCAGCTTAAAGGGCCAGCCTTAAAGGGCCAGCTTAAAGGGCCAGCCTTAGAGGGCCAGCTTAAAGGGCCAGCCTTAGAGGGCCAGCTTAAAGGGCCAGCCTTAAGGGGCCAGCTTAAAGGGCCAGCTTAAAGGGCCAGCCTTGGATGGCCAGCTTAAAGGGCCAGCCTTAGAGGGCCAGCTTAAAGGGCAAGCCTTAAGGGGCCAGCTTAAAGGGCCAGCCTTAAAGGGCCAGCCTTAAAGGGCCAGTCTTAAAGGGCCAGCCTTAGAGGGCCAGCTTTAAAGGGCCAGCTTAAAGGGCCAGCCTTAAAGGGCCAGCTAAAAGGGCCAGCCTTAGAGGGCCAGCTTAAAGGGCCAGCCTTAAGGGGCCAGCTTAAAGGGCCAGCCTTAAAGGGCAAGCCTTAAAGGGCCAGCCTTAGAGGGCCAGCTTAAAGGGCCAGCCTTAGAGGGCCTGCTTAAAGGGCCAGCCTTAAGGGGCCAGCTTAAAGGGCCAGCCTTAAAGGGCCAACCTTAAAGGGCCAGCTTAAAGGGCCAGCCTTAAAGGGCCAGCTTAAAGGGCCAGCCTTAGAGGGCCAGCCTTAAGGGGCCAGCTTAAAGGGCCAGCCTTAAAGGGCCAGCCTTAAAGGGCCAGCCTTAGAGGGCCAGCTTAAAGGGCCAGCCTTAAAGGGCCAGCTTAAAGGGCCAGCTTTACAGGGCCAGCTTAAAGGGCCAGCCTTAAAGGGCCAGCCTTAAAGGGCCAGCTTAAAGGGCCAGCCTTAGATGGCCAGCCTTAAGGGGCCAGCTTAAAGGGCCAGCCTTAAAGGGCCAGCCTTAGAGGGCAAGCCTTAAAGGGCCAGCCTTAAAGGGCCAGCCTTAAAGGGCAAGCCTTAGAGGGCCAGCTTAAAGGGCCAGCCTTAAGGGGCCAGCTTAAAGGGCCAGCCTTAAAGGGCAAGCCTTAAAGGGCCAGCCTTAGAGGGCCAGCCTTAAAGGGCCAGCCTTAGAGGGCCAGCTTAAAGGGCCAGCCTTAAGGGGCCAGCTTAAAGGGCCAGCCTTAAAGGGCAAGCCTTAAAGGGCCAGCCTTAGAGTGCCAGCTTAAAGGGCCAGCCTTAAAGGGCCAGCTTAAAGGGCCAGCCTTAGAGGGCCAGCTTTACAGGGCCAGCTTAAAGGGCCAGCCTTAAGGGGCCAGCTTAAAGGGCCAGCCTTAAAGGGCCAGCGTTAAAGGGCCAGCTTAAAGGGCAAGCCTTAAGGGGCCAGCTTAAAGGGCCAGCCTTAAAGGGCCAGCCTTAAAGGTCCAGTCTTAAAGGGCCAGCCTTAGAGGGCCAGCTTTAAAGGGCCAGCTTAAAGGGCCAGCCTTAAAGGGCCAGCTTAAAGGGCCAGCCTTAGAGGGCCAGCTTAAAGGGCCAGCCTTAAAGGGAAAGCCTTAAAGGGCCAGCCTTAGAGGGCCAGCCTTAGAGGGCCAGCCTTAGAGGGCCAGCTTAAAGGGCCAGCCTTAAAGGGCCAGCCTTAAAGGGCCAGCCTTAAAGGGCCAGCTTAAAGGGCCAGCCTTAAAGGGCCAGCTTAAAGGGCCAGCCTTAAGGGGCCAGCTTAAAGGGCCAGCCGTAAAGGGCCAGCCTTAAAGGGCCAGCCTTAAAGGGCCAGCTTAAAGGGCCAGCCTTAGAGGGACAGCTTAAAGGGCCAGCCTTAAGGGGCCAGCTTAAAGGGCCAGCCTTAAAGGGCAAGCCTTAAAGGGCCAGCCTTAGAGGGCCAGCTTAAAGGGCCAGCCTTAGAGGGCCTGCTTAAAGGGCCAGCTTAAAGGGCCAGCCTTAAAGGGCCAGCTTTAAAGGGCCAGTCTTAAAGGGCCAGCCTTAGAGGGCCAGCTTAAAGGGCCAGCCTTAGAGGGCCAGCTTAAAGGGCCAGCCTTAAGGGGCCAGCTTAAAGGGCAAGCCTTAAAGGGCCAGCCTTAAAGGGCCAACCTTAGAGGGCCAGCTTAAAGGGCCAGCTTAAAGGGCCAGCCTTAAAGGGCCAGCTTTAAAGGGCCAGTCTTAAAGGGCCAGCCTTAGAGGGCCAGCCTTAAAGGGCCAGCTTAAAGGGCCAGCCTTAAAAGGCCAGCTTAAAGGGCCGGCCTTAAAGGGCCAGCCTTAAAGGGCCAGCTTAAAGGGCCAGCCTTAAAGGGCCAGCTTAAAGGGCCAGCCTTAGAGGAACAGCCTTAAGGGGCCAGCTTAAAGGACCAGCCTTAAAGGGCCAGCCTTAAAGGGCCAGCTTAAAGGGCCAGCCTTAGAGGGCCAGCCTTAAGGGGCCAGCTTAAAGGGCCAGCCTTAAAGGGCCAGCCTTAAAGGGCCAGCCTTGGATGGCCAGCTTAAAGGGCCAGCCTTAGAGGGCCAGCTTAAAGGGCAAGCCTTAAGGGGCCAGCTTAAAGGGCCAGCCTTAAAGGGCCAGCCTTAAAGGACCAGTCTTAAAGGGCCAGCCTTAGAGGGCCAGCTTTAAAGGGCCAGCTTAAAGGGCCAGCCTTAAAGGGCCAGCTAAAAGGGCCAGCCTTAGAGGGCCAGCTTAAAGGGCCAGCCTTAAGGGGCCAGCTTAAAGGGCCAGCCTTAAAGGGCAAGCCTTAAAGGGCCAGCCTTAGAGGGCCAGCTTAAAGGGCCAGCCTTAGAGGGCCTGCTTAAAGGGCCAGCCTTAAGGGGCCAGCCTTAGAGGGCCAGCTTAAAGGGCCAGCCTTAGAGGGCCTGCTTAAAGGGCCAGCCTTAAGGGGCCAGCTTAAAGGGCCAGCCTTAAAGGGCCAACCTTAAAGGGCCAGCTTAAAGGGCCAGCCTTAAAGGGCCAGCTTAAAGGGCCAGCCTTAAAGGGCCAGCTTAAAGGGCCGGCCTTAAAGGGCCAGCCATAAAGGGCCAGCTTAAAGGGCCAGCCTTAAAGGGCCAGCTTAAAGGGCCAGCCTTAGAGGGCCAGCCTTAAGGGGCCAGCTTAAAGGGCCAGCCTTAAAGGGCCAGCCTTAAAGGGCCAGCCTTAGAGGGCCAGCTTAAAGGGCCAGCCTTAAAGGGCCAGCTTAAAGGGCCAGCTTTACAGGGCCAGCTTAAAGGGCCAGCCTTAAAGGGCCAGATTTAAAGGGCCAGCTTAAAGGGCCAGCCTTAGATGGCCAGCCTTAAGGGGCCAGCTTAAAGGGCCAGCCTTAAAGGGCCAGCCTTAGAGGGCAAGCCTTAAAGGGCCAGCCTTAAAGGGCCAGCCTTAAAGGGCAAGCCTTAGAGGGCCAGCTTAAAGGGCCAGCCTTAAGGGGCCAGCTTAAAGGGCCAGCCTTAAAGGGCAAGCCTTAAAGGGCCAGCCTTAGAGGGCCAGCCTTAAAGGGCCAGCCTTAGAGGGCCAGCTTAAAGGGCCAGCCTTAAGGGGCCAGCTTAAAGGGCCAGCCTTAAAGGGCAAGCCTTAAAGGGCCAGCCTTAGAGTGCCAGCTTAAAGGGCCAGCCTTAAAGGGCCAGCTTAAAGGGCCAGCCTTAGAGGGCCAGCTTTACAGGGCCAGCTTAAAGGGCCAGCCTTAAGGGGCCAGCTTAAAGGGCCAGCCTTAAAGGGCCAGCCTTAAAGGGCCAGCTTAAAGGGCAAGCCTTAAGGGGCCAGCTTAAAGGGCCAGCCTTAAAGGGCCAGCCTTAAAGGTCCAGTCTTAAAGGGCCAGCCTTAGAGGGCCAGCTTTAAAGGGCCAGCTTAAAGGGCCAACCTTAAAGGGCCAGCTTAAAGGGCCAGCCTTAGAGGGCCAGCTTAAAGGGCCAGCCTTAAAGGGAAAGCCTTAAAGGGCCAGCCTTAGAGGGCCAGCCTTAGAGGGCCAGCCTTAGAGGGCCAGCTTAAAGGGCCAGCCTTAAAGGGCCAGCCTTAAAGGGCCAGCCTTAAAGGGCCAGCTTAAAGGGCCAGCCTTAGAGGGCCAGCTTAAAGGGCCAGCCTTAAGGGGCCAGCTTAAAGGGCCAGCCTTAAAGGGCCAGCCTTAAAGGGCCAGCCTTAAAGGGCCAGCTTAAAGGGCCAGCCTTAGAGGGCCAGCTTAAAGGGCCAGCCTTAAGGGGCCAGCTTAAAGGGCCAGCCTTAAAGGGCAAGCCTTAAAGGGCCAGCCTTAGAGGGCCAGCTTAAAGGGCCAGCCTTAGAGGGCCTGCTTAAAGGGCCAGCCTTAAGGGGCCAGCTTAAAGGGCCAGCCTTAAAGGGCCAGCCTTAAGGGGCCAGCTTAAAGGGCCAGTCTTAAAGGGCCAGCCTTAAAGGGCCAGTCTTAAAGGGCCAGCCTTAGAGGGCCAGCCTTAAAGGGCCAGCTTAAAGGGCCAGCCTTAAAGGGCCAGCCTTAAAGGGCCAGCTTAAAGGGCCAGCCTTAGATGGCCAGCCTTAAAGGGCCAGCCTTAGAGGGCAAGCCTTAAAGGGCCAGCCTTAAGGGGCCAGCCTTAAAGGGCCAGCCTTAGAGGGCCAGCTTAAAGGGCCAGCCTTAAGGGGCCAGCTTAAAGGGCCAGCCTTAAAGGGCAACCCTTAAAGGGCCAGCCTTAGAGGGCCAGCCTTAAAGGGCCAGCCTTAGAGGGCCAGCTTAAAGGGCCAGCCTTAAGGGGCCAGCTTAAAGGGCCAGCCTTAAAGGGCAAGCCTTAAAGGGCCAGCCTTAGAGGGCCAGCTTAAAGGGCCAGCCGTAAAGGGCCAGCCGTAAAGGGCCAGCCTTAGAGGGCCAGCTTTACAGGGCCAGCTTAAAGGGCCAGCCTTAAGGGGCCAGCTTAAAGGGCCAGCCTTAAAGGGCCAGCCTTAAAGGGCCAGTCTTAAAGGGCCAGCCTTAGAGGGCCAGCTTTACAGGGTCACCTTAAAGGGCCAGCCTTAAAGGGCCAGCTTAAAGGGCCAGCCTTAGAGGGCCAGCCTTAGAGGGCCAGCTTAAAGGGCCAGCCTTAAGGGGCCAGCTTAAAGGGCCAGCCTTAAAGGGCCAGCCTTAAAGGGCCACCTTAAAGGGCCAGCCTTAAAGGGCCAGCTTAAAGGGCCAGCCTTAGAGGGCCAGCCTTAAGGGGCCAGCTTAAAGGGCCAGCCTTAAAGGGCCAGCCTTAGAGGGCCAGCTTTAAAGGGCCAGCTTAAAGGGCCAGCCTTAAAGGGCCAGCTTAAAGGGCCAGCCTTAGAGGGCCAGCTTAAAGGGCCAGCCTTAAGGGGCCAGCTTAAAGGGCCAGCCTTAGAGGGCAAGCCTTAAAGGGCCAGCCTTAGAGGGCCAGCTTAAAGGGCCAGCCTTAGAGGGCCTGCTTAAAGGGCCAGCCTTAAGGGGCCAGCTTAAAGGGCCAGCCTTAAAGGGCCAGCCTTAAAGGGCCGGCCTTAAAGGGCCAGCCTTAAAGGGCCAGCTTAAAGGGCCAGCCTTAAAGGGCCAGCTTAAAGGGCCAGCCTTAGAGGGCCAGCCTTATGGGGCCAGCTTAAAGGGCCAGCCTTAAAGGGCCAGCCTTAAAGGGCCAGCCTTAGAGGGCCAGCTTAAAGGGCCAGCCTTAAAGGGCCAGCTTAAAGGGCCAGCCTTAGAGGGCCAGCTTTACAGGGCCAGCTTAAAGGGCCAGCCTTAAAGGGCCAGCTTAAAGGGCCAGCCTTAGAGGGCCAGCTTAAAGGGCCAGCCTTAAGGGGCCAGCTTAAAGGGCCAGCCTTAAAGGGCAAGCCTTAAAGGGCCAGCCTTAAAGGGCCAGCCTTAGAGGGCCAGCCTTAGAGGGCCAGCTTAAAGGGCCAGCCTTAGAGGGCCAGCTTAAAGGGCCAGCCTTAAGGGGCCAGCTTAAAGGGCCAGCCTTAAAGGGCCAGCTTAAAGGGCCAGCCTTAGAGGGCCAGCTTAAAGGGCCAGCCTTAAGGGGCCAGCTTAAAGGGCCAGCCTTAAAGGGCCAGCCTTAAAGGGCAAGCCTTAAAGGGCCAGCCTTAGAGGGCCAGCTTAAAGGGCCAGCCTTAAAGGGCAAGCCTTAAAGGGCCAGCCTTAGAGGGCCAGCTTAAAGGGCCAGCCTTAGAGGGCCTGCTTAAAGGGCCAGCCTGAAGGGGCCAGCTTAAAGGGCCAGCCTTAAAGGGCCAGCCTTAAGGGGCCAGCTTAAAGGGCCAGTCTTAAAGGGCCAGCCTTAAAGGGCCAGTCTTAAAGGGCCAGCCTTAGAGGGCAAGCCTTAAAGGGCCAGCTTAAAGGGCCAGCCTTAAAGGGCCAGCCTAAAGGGCCAGCCTTAAAGGGCCAGCTTAAAGGGCCAGCCTTAGATGGCCAGCCTTAAAGGGCCAGCTTAAAGGGCCAGCCTTAAAGGGCCAGCCTTAAAGGGCCAGCCTTAGAGGGCAAGCCTTAAAGGGCCAGCCTTAAAGGGCCAGCCTTAGAGGGCCAGCTTAAAGGGCCAGCCTTAAGGGGCCAGCTTAAAGGGCCAGCCTTAAAGGGCCAGCCTTAAAGGGCAAGCCTTAAAGGGCCAGCCTTAGAGGGCCAGCTTAAAGGGCCAGCCTTAAAGGGCCAGCTTAAAGGGCCAGCCTTAGAGGGCCAGCTTTACAGGGCCAGCTTAAAGGGCCAGCCTTAAGGGGCCAGCTTAAAGGGCCAGCCTTAGAGGGCCAGCTTTACAGGGCCAGCTTAAAGGGCCAGCCTTAGAGGGCCAGCTTTACAGGGTCAGCTTAAAGGGCCAGCCTTAAAGGGCCAGCTTAAAGGGCCAGCCTTAGAGGGCCAGCTTAAAGGGCCAGCCTTAAAGGGCCAGCTTAAAGGGCCAGCCTTAGAGGGCCAGCTTTACAGGGCCAGCTTAAAGGGCCAGCCTTAAGGGGCCAGCTTAAAGGGCCGGCCTTAGAGGGCCAGCTTTACAGGGCCAGCTTAAAGGGCCAGCCTTAGAGGGCCAGCTTTACAGGGTCAGCTTAAAGGGCCAGCCTTAAAGGGCCAGCTTAAAGGGCCAGCCTTAGAGGGCCAGCTTAAAGGGCCAGCCTTAGGGGGCGAGCTTAAAGGGCCAGCCTTAAGGGGCCAGCCTTAGAGGGCCAGCTTAAAGGGCCAGCCTTAAGGGGCCAGCTTAAAGGGCCAGCCTTAAAGGGCCAGTCTTAAAGGGCCAGCCTTAAAGGGCCAGCCTTAAAGGGCCAGCTTAAAGGGCCAGCCTTAAAGGGCCAGCTTAAAGGGCCGGCCTTAAAGGGCCAGCCTTAAAGGGCCAGCTTAAAGGGCCAGCCTTAAAGGGCCAGCTTAAAGGGCTAGCCTTAGAGGGCCAGCCTTAAGGGGCCAGCTTAAAGGGCCAGCCTTAGAGGGCCAGCCTTAGAGGGCCAGCTTAAAGGGCCAGCCTTAAAGGGCCAGCTTAAAGGGCCAGCCTTAGAGGGCCAGCCTTAAGGGGCCAGCTTAAAGGGCCAGCCTTAAAGGGCCAGCCTTAGATGGCCAGCTTAAAGGGCCAGCCTTAGAGGGCCAGCTTAAAGGGCAAGCCTTAAGGGGCCAGCTTAAAGGGCCAGCCTTAAAAGGCCAGCCTTAAAGGGCCAGTCTTAAAGGGCCAGCCTTAGAGGGCCAGCTTTACAGGGCCAGCTTAAAGGGCCAGCCTTAAGGGGCCAGCTTAAAGGGCCAGCCTTAAAGGGCCAGTCTTAAAGGGCCAGCCTTAGAGGTCCAGCTTTACAGGGTCAGCTTAAAGGGCCAGCATTAAAGGGCCAGCTTAAAGGGCCAGCCTTAGAGGGCCAGCTTAAAAGGCCAGCCTTAGGGGGCGAGCTTAAAGGGCCAGCCTTAAGGGGCCAGCTTAAAGGGCCAGCCTTAAAGGGCCAGCCTTAAAGGGCCAGTCTTAAAGGGCCAGCCTTAGAGGGCCAGCTTTACAGGGTCAGCTTAAAGGGCCAGCCTTAAAGGGCCAGCTTAAAGGGCCAGCCTTAGAGGGCCAGCTTAAAGGGCAAGCCTTAGGGGGCGAGCTTAAAGGGCCAGCCTTAAGGGGCCAGCCTTAGAGGGCCAGCTTAAAGGGCCAGCCTTAAGGGGCCAGCTTAAAGGGCCAGCCTTAAAGGGCCAGCCTTAAAGAGCCAGTCTTAAAGGCCCAGTCTTAAAGGGCCAGCCTTAAAGGGCCAGCTTAAAGGGCCAGCCTTAAAGGGCCAGCTTAAAGGGCCGGCCTTAAAGGGCCAGCCTTAAAGGGCCAGCCTTAGAGGGCCAGCTTAAAGGGCCAGCCTTAAGGGGCCAGCTTTAAAGGGCCAGTCTTAAAGGGCCAGCCTTAGAGGGCCAGCCTTAAAGGGCCAGCTTAAAGGGCCAGCCTTAAAGGGCCAGCTTAAAGGGCCGGCCTTAAAGGGCCAGCCTTAAAGGGCCAGCTTAAAGGGCCAGCCTTAAAGGGCCAGCTTAAAGGGCCAGCCTTAGAGGGCCAGCCTTAAGGGGCCAGCTTAAAGGGCCAGCCTAAAGGGCCAGCCTTAAAGGGCAAGCCTTAAAGGGCCAGCCTTTCAGGGCCAGCCTTAGAGGGCCAGCTTAAAGGGCCAGCCTTAGAGGGCGAGCTTAAAGGGCCAGCCTTAAGGGGCCAGCTTAAAGGGCCAGCCTTAAAGGGCCAGCCTTAAAGGGCCAGCCTTAAAGGGCCAGCTTAAAGGGCCATCCTTAAAGGGCCAGCTTAAAGGGCCAGCCTTAAAGGGCCAGCCTTAAATAGCCAGCTTGAATGGCCAGCCTTAAAGGGCCAGCTTAAAGGGCCAGCCTTAAAGGGCCAGCTTAAAGGGCCAGCCTTAGAGGGCCAGCCTTAAGGGGCCAGCTTAAAGGGCCAGCCTTAAAGGGCCAGCCTTAGAGGGCCAGCTTAAAGGGCCAGCCTTAAAGGGCCAGCTTAAGGGGCCAGCCTTAGAGGGCCAGCCTTAAAGGGCCAGCTTAAAGGGCCAGCCTTAAAGGGCCAGCCTTAAAGGGCCAGCCTTAAAGGGCCATCCTAAGATGGCCAGCTTAAAGGGCCAGCCTTAGAGGGCCAGCTTAAAGGGCCAGCCTTAAGGGGCTAGCTTAAAGGGCCAGCCTTAAAGGGCCAGTCTTAAAGGGCCAGCCTTAGAGGGCCAGCTTTACAGGGCCAGCTTAAAGGGCCAGCCTTAAAGGGCCAGCTTAAAGGGCCAGCCTTAGAGGGCCAGCTTAAAGGGCCAGCCTTAAGGGGCCAGCTTAAAGGGCCAGCCTTAAAGGGCAAGCCTTGAAGGGCCAGCCTTAAAGGGCCAGCCTTAGAGGGCCAACTTAAAGGGCCGGCCTTGAAGGGCCAGCCTTAAAGGGCCAGCTTAAAGGGCCAGCCTTAAAGGGCCAGCTTAAAGAGCCAGCCTTAGAGGGCCAGCCTTAAGGGGCCAGCTTAAAGGGCCAGCCTTAAAGGGCCAGCCTTAAAGGGCCAGCCTTAGAGGGCCAGCTTAAAGGGCCAGCCTTAAAGGGCCAGCTTAAAGGGCCAGCCTTAGAGGGCCAGCCTTAAGGGGCCAGCTTAAAGGGCCAGCCTTAAGGGGCCAGCTTTAAAGGGCCAGTCTTAAAGGGCCAGCCTTAGAGGGCCAGCCTTAAAGGGCCAGCTTAAAGGGCCAGCCTTAAAGGGCCAGCTTAAAGGGCCGGCCTTAAAGGGCGAGCCTTAAAGGGCCAGCTTAAAGGGCCAGCCTTAAAGGGCCAGCTTAAAGGGCCAGCCTTAGAGGGCCAGCCTTAAAGGGCCAGCTTAAAGGGCCAGCCTTAAAGGGCCAGCCTTAAAGGGCCATCTTAAAGGGCCAGGCTTAAAGGGCCAGCTTAAAGGGCCAGCCTTAGATGGCCAGCTTAAAGGGCCAGCTTAAAAGGCCAGCCTTAGAGGGCCAGCCTTAAAGGGCCAGCTTAAAGGGCCAGCCTGAAAGGGCCAGCTTAAAGGGCAAGCCTTAAAGGGCAAGCCTTAAAGGGCCAGCCTTAAAGGGCCAGCCTTAGATGGCCAGCTTAAAGGGCCAGCCTTAGAGGGCCAGCTTAAAGGGCCAGCCTTAAGGGGCCAGCTTAAAGGGCCAGCCTTAAAGGGCCAGTCTTAAAGGGCCAGCCTTAGAGGGCCAGCTTTACAGGGTCAGCTTAAAGGGCCAGCCTTAAAGGGCCAGCTTAAAGGGCCAGCCTTAAAGGGCCAGCTTAAAGGGCCAGCCTTAGAGGGCCAGCTTAAAGGGCCAGCCTTAAGGGGCCAGCTTAAAGGGCCAGCCTTAAAGGGCCAGCCTTAAAGGGCCAGCCTTAGAGGGCCAGCCTTAAAGGGCCAGCTTAAAGGGCCAGCCTTAAAGGGCCAGCTTAAAGGGCCAGCCTTAAAGGGCCAGCCTTAAAGGGCCAGCTTAAAGGGCCAGCTTAAAGGGCCAGCCTTAAAGGGCCAGCCTTAGATGGCCAGCTTAAAGGGCACGCCTTAAGGGGCCAGCTTAAAGGGCCAGCCTTAGAGGGCCAGCCTTAAAGGGCCAGTCTTAAAGGGCCAGCCTTAGAGGGCCAGCTTAAAGGGCCAGCCTTAAAGGGCCAGCTTAAAGGGCCAGCCTTAGAGGGCCAGCTTAAAGGGCCAGCCTTAAAGGGCCAGCTTAAAGGGCCAGCCTTAGAGGGCCAGCTTAAAGGGCCAGCCTTAAGGGGCCAGCTTAAAGGGCCAGCCTTAAAGGGCAAGCCTTAAAGGGCCAGCCTTAGAGGGCCAGCTTAAAGGGCCAGCCTTAGAGGGCCAGCTTAAAGGGCCAGCCTTAAGGGGCCAGCTTAAAGGGCCAGCCTTAAAGGGCCAGCCTTAAAGGGCCAGCCTTAGAGGGCCAGCTTAAAGGGCCAGCCTTAAAGGGCCAGCTTAAAGGGCCAGCCTTAGAGGGCCAGCCTTAAAGGGCCAGCTTAAAGGGCCAGCCTTAAAGGGCCAGCCTTAAAGGGCCAGCCTTAAAGGGCCATCCTTAGATGGCCAGCTTAAAGGGCCAGCCTTAGAGGGCCAGCTTAAAGGGCCAGCCTTAAGGGGCCAGCTTAAAGGGCCAGCCTTAAAGGGCCAGTCTTAAAGGGCCAGCCTTAGAGGGCCAGCTTTACAGGGCCAGCTTAAAGGGCCAGCCTTAAAGGGCCAGCTTAAAGGGCCAGCCTTAAAGGGCCAGCCTTAAAGGGCCAGCTTAAAGGGCCAGCCTTAAAGGGCCAGCCTTAGAGGGCCAGACTTAAAGGGCCATCTTAAAGGGCCAGGCTTAAAGGGCCAGCTTAAAGGGCCAGCCTTAGATGGCCAGCTTAAAGGGCCAGCTTAAAAGGCCAGCCTTAGAGGGCCAGCCTTAAAGGGCCAGCTTAAAGGGCCAGCCTTAAAGGGCAAGCCTTAAAGGGCCAGCCTTAAAGGGCCAGCCTTAGATGGCCAGCTTAAAGGGCCAGCCTTAGAGGGCCAGCTTAAAGGGCCAGCCTTAAGGGGCCAGCTTAAAGGGCCAGCCTTAAAGGGCCAGTCTTAAAGGGCCAGCCTTAGAGGGCCAGCTTTACAGGGTCAGCTTAAAGGGCCAGCCTTAAAGGGCCAGCTTAAAGGGCCAGCCTTAAAGGGCCAGCTTAAAGGGCCAGCCTTAGAGGGCCAGCTTAAAGGGCCAGCCTTATGGGGCCAGCTTAAAGGGCCAGCCTTAAAGGGCCAGCCTTAAAGGGCCAGCCTTAGAGGGCCAGCCTTAAAGGGCCAGCTTAAAGGGCCAGCCTTAAAGGGCCAGCTTAAAGGGCCAGCCTTAAAGGGCCGGCCTTAAAGGGCCAGCTTAAAGGGCCGGCCTTAAAGGGCCAGCCTTAAAGGGCCAGCTTAAAGGGCCAGCCTTAAAGGGCCAGCTTAAAGGGCCAGCCTTAGAGGGCCAGCCTTAAGGGGCCAGCTTAAAGGGCCAGCCTTAAAGGGCCAGCCTTAGAGGGCCAGCTTAAAGGGTCAGCCTTAAAGGGCCAGCTTAAAGGGCCAGCCTTAGAGGGCCAGCTTTACAGGGCCAGCTTAAAGGGCCAGCCTTAAGGGGCCAGCTTAAAGGGCCAGCCTTAAAGGGCCAGCCTTAAAGGGCCAGTCTTAAAGGGCCAGCCTTAGAGGGCCAGCTTTACAGGGTCAGCTTAAAGGGCCAGCCTTAAAGGGCCAGCTTAAAGGGCCAGCCTTAGAGGGCCAGCTTAAAGGGCCAGCCTTAGAGGGCCAGCTTAAAGGGCCAGCCTTAAGGGGCCAGCTTAAAGGGCCAGCTTAAAGGGCCAGCCTTGGATGGCCAGCTTAAAGGGCCAGCCTTAGAGGGCCAGCTTAAAGGGCAAGCCTTAAGGGGCCAGCTTAAAGGGCCAGCCTTAAAGGGCCAGCCTTAAAGGGCCAGTCTTAAAGGGCCAGCCTTAGAGGGCCAGCTTTAAAGGGCCAGCTTAAAGGGCCAGCCTTAAAGGGCCAGCTAAAAGGGCCAGCCTTAGAGGGCCAGCTTAAAGGGCCAGCCTTAAGGGGCCAGCTTAAAGGGCCAGCCTTAAAGGGCAAGCCTTAAAGGGCCAGCCTTAGAGGGCCAGCTTAAAGGGCCAGCCTTAGAGGGCCTGCTTAAAGGGCCAGCCTTAAGGGGCCAGCTTAAAGGGCCAGCCTTAAAGGGCCAACCTTAAAGGGCCAGCTTAAAGGGCCAGCCTTAAAGGGCCAGCTTAAAGGGCCAGCCTTAGAGGGCCAGCCTTAAGGGGCCAGCTTAAAGGGCCAGCCTTAAAGGGCCAGCCTTAAAGGGCCAGCCTTAGAGGGCCAGCTTAAAGGGCCAGCCTTAAAGGGCCAGCTTAAAGGGCCAGCTTTACAGGGCCAGCTTAAAGGGCCAGCCTTAAAGGGCCAGCTTAAAGGGCCAGCCTTAGATGGCCAGCCTTAAGGGGCCAGCTTAAAGGGCCAGCCTTAAAGGGCCAGCCTTAGAGGGCAAGCCTTAAAGGGCCAGCCTTAAAGGGCCAGCCTTAAAGGGCAAGCCTTAGAGGGCCAGCTTAAAGGGCCAGCCTTAAGGGGCCAGCTTAAAGGGCCAGCCTTAAAGGGCAAGCCTTAAAGGGCCAGCCTTAGAGGGCCAGCCTTAAAGGGCCAGCCTTAGAGGGCCAGCTTAAAGGGCCAGCCTTAAGGGGCCAGCTTAAAGGGCCAGCCTTAAAGGGCAAGCCTTAAAGGGCCAGCCTTAGAGTGCCAGCTTAAAGGGCCAGCCTTAAAGGGCCAGCTTAAAGGGCCAGCCTTAGAGGGCCAGCTTTACAGGGCCAGCTTAAAGGGCCAGCCTTAAGGGGCCAGCTTAAAGGGCCAGCCTTAAAGGGCCAGCGTTAAAGGGCCAGCTTAAAGGGCAAGCCTTAAGGGGCCAGCTTAAAGGGCCAGCCTTAAAGGGCCAGCCTTAAAGGTCCAGTCTTAAAGGGCCAGCCTTAGAGGGCCAGCTTTAAAGGGCCAGCTTAAAGGGCCAGCCTTAAAGGGCCAGCTTAAAGGGCCAGCCTTAGAGGGCCAGCTTAAAGGGCCAGCCTTAAAGGGAAAGCCTTAAAGGGCCAGCCTTAGAGGGCCAGCCTTAGAGGGCCAGCCTTAGAGGGCCAGCTTAAAGGGCCAGCCTTAAAGGGCCAGCCTTAAAGGGCCAGCCTTAAAGGGCCAGCTTAAAGGGCCAGCCTTAAAGGGCCAGCTTAAAGGGCCAGCCTTAAGGGGCCAGCTTAAAGGGCCAGCCGTAAAGGGCCAGCCTTAAAGGGCCAGCCTTAAAGGGCCAGCTTAAAGGGCCAGCCTTAGAGGGACAGCTTAAAGGGCCAGCCTTAAGGGGCCAGCTTAAAGGGCCAGCCTTAAAGGGCAAGCCTTAAAGGGCCAGCCTTAGAGGGCCAGCTTAAAGGGCCAGCCTTAGAGGGCCTGCTTAAAGGGCCAGCTTAAAGGGCCAGCCTTAAAGGGCCAGCTTTAAAGGGCCAGTCTTAAAGGGCCAGCCTTAGAGGGCCAGCTTAAAGGGCCAGCCTTAGAGGGCCAGCTTAAAGGGCCAGCCTTAAGGGGCCAGCTTAAAGGGCAAGCCTTAAAGGGCCAGCCTTAAAGGGCCAACCTTAGAGGGCCAGCTTAAAGGGCCAGCTTAAAGGGCCAGCCTTAAAGGGCCAGCTTTAAAGGGCCAGTCTTAAAGGGCCAGCCTTAGAGGGCCAGCCTTAAAGGGCCAGCTTAAAGGGCCAGCCTTAAAAGGCCAGCTTAAAGGGCCGGCCTTAAAGGGCCAGCCTTAAAGGGCCAGCTTAAAGGGCCAGCCTTAAAGGGCCAGCTTAAAGGGCCAGCCTTAGAGGAACAGCCTTAAGGGGCCAGCTTAAAGGACCAGCCTTAAAGGGCCAGCCTTAAAGGGCCAGCTTAAAGGGCCAGCCTTAGAGGGCCAGCCTTAAGGGGCCAGCTTAAAGGGCCAGCCTTAAAGGGCCAGCCTTAAAGGGCCAGCCTTGGATGGCCAGCTTAAAGGGCCAGCCTTAGAGGGCCAGCTTAAAGGGCAAGCCTTAAGGGGCCAGCTTAAAGGGCCAGCCTTAAAGGGCCAGCCTTAAAGGACCAGTCTTAAAGGGCCAGCCTTAGAGGGCCAGCTTTAAAGGGCCAGCTTAAAGGGCCAGCCTTAAAGGGCCAGCTAAAAGGGCCAGCCTTAGAGGGCCAGCTTAAAGGGCCAGCCTTAAGGGGCCAGCTTAAAGGGCCAGCCTTAAAGGGCAAGCCTTAAAGGGCCAGCCTTAGAGGGCCAGCTTAAAGGGCCAGCCTTAGAGGGCCTGCTTAAAGGGCCAGCCTTAAGGGGCCAGCCTTAGAGGGCCAGCTTAAAGGGCCAGCCTTAGAGGGCCTGCTTAAAGGGCCAGCCTTAAGGGGCCAGCTTAAAGGGCCAGCCTTAAAGGGCCAACCTTAAAGGGCCAGCTTAAAGGGCCAGCCTTAAAGGGCCAGCTTAAAGGGCCAGCCTTAAAGGGCCAGCTTAAAGGGCCGGCCTTAAAGGGCCAGCCATAAAGGGCCAGCTTAAAGGGCCAGCCTTAAAGGGCCAGCTTAAAGGGCCAGCCTTAGAGGGCCAGCCTTAAGGGGCCAGCTTAAAGGGCCAGCCTTAAAGGGCCAGCCTTAAAGGGCCAGCCTTAGAGGGCCAGCTTAAAGGGCCAGCCTTAAAGGGCCAGCTTAAAGGGCCAGCTTTACAGGGCCAGCTTAAAGGGCCAGCCTTAAAGGGCCAGATTTAAAGGGCCAGCTTAAAGGGCCAGCCTTAGATGGCCAGCCTTAAGGGGCCAGCTTAAAGGGCCAGCCTTAAAGGGCCAGCCTTAGAGGGCAAGCCTTAAAGGGCCAGCCTTAAAGGGCCAGCCTTAAAGGGCAAGCCTTAGAGGGCCAGCTTAAAGGGCCAGCCTTAAGGGGCCAGCTTAAAGGGCCAGCCTTAAAGGGCAAGCCTTAAAGGGCCAGCCTTAGAGGGCCAGCCTTAAAGGGCCAGCCTTAGAGGGCCAGCTTAAAGGGCCAGCCTTAAGGGGCCAGCTTAAAGGGCCAGCCTTAAAGGGCAAGCCTTAAAGGGCCAGCCTTAGAGTGCCAGCTTAAAGGGCCAGCCTTAAAGGGCCAGCTTAAAGGGCCAGCCTTAGAGGGCCAGCTTTACAGGGCCAGCTTAAAGGGCCAGCCTTAAGGGGCCAGCTTAAAGGGCCAGCCTTAAAGGGCCAGCCTTAAAGGGCCAGCTTAAAGGGCAAGCCTTAAGGGGCCAGCTTAAAGGGCCAGCCTTAAAGGGCCAGCCTTAAAGGTCCAGTCTTAAAGGGCCAGCCTTAGAGGGCCAGCTTTAAAGGGCCAGCTTAAAGGGCCAACCTTAAAGGGCCAGCTTAAAGGGCCAGCCTTAGAGGGCCAGCTTAAAGGGCCAGCCTTAAAGGGAAAGCCTTAAAGGGCCAGCCTTAGAGGGCCAGCCTTAGAGGGCCAGCCTTAGAGGGCCAGCTTAAAGGGCCAGCCTTAAAGGGCCAGCCTTAAAGGGCCAGCCTTAAAGGGCCAGCTTAAAGGGCCAGCCTTAGAGGGCCAGCTTAAAGGGCCAGCCTTAAGGGGCCAGCTTAAAGGGCCAGCCTTAAAGGGCCAGCCTTAAAGGGCCAGCCTTAAAGGGCCAGCTTAAAGGGCCAGCCTTAGAGGGCCAGCTTAAAGGGCCAGCCTTAAGGGGCCAGCTTAAAGGGCCAGCCTTAAAGGGCAAGCCTTAAAGGGCCAGCCTTAGAGGGCCAGCTTAAAGGGCCAGCCTTAGAGGGCCTGCTTAAAGGGCCAGCCTTAAGGGGCCAGCTTAAAGGGCCAGCCTTAAAGGGCCAGCCTTAAGGGGCCAGCTTAAAGGGCCAGTCTTAAAGGGCCAGCCTTAAAGGGCCAGTCTTAAAGGGCCAGCCTTAGAGGGCCAGCCTTAAAGGGCCAGCTTAAAGGGCCAGCCTTAAAGGGCCAGCCTTAAAGGGCCAGCTTAAAGGGCCAGCCTTAGATGGCCAGCCTTAAAGGGCCAGCCTTAGAGGGCAAGCCTTAAAGGGCCAGCCTTAAGGGGCCAGCCTTAAAGGGCCAGCCTTAGAGGGCCAGCTTAAAGGGCCAGCCTTAAGGGGCCAGCTTAAAGGGCCAGCCTTAAAGGGCAACCCTTAAAGGGCCAGCCTTAGAGGGCCAGCCTTAAAGGGCCAGCCTTAGAGGGCCAGCTTAAAGGGCCAGCCTTAAGGGGCCAGCTTAAAGGGCCAGCCTTAAAGGGCAAGCCTTAAAGGGCCAGCCTTAGAGGGCCAGCTTAAAGGGCCAGCCGTAAAGGGCCAGCCGTAAAGGGCCAGCCTTAGAGGGCCAGCTTTACAGGGCCAGCTTAAAGGGCCAGCCTTAAGGGGCCAGCTTAAAGGGCCAGCCTTAAAGGGCCAGCCTTAAAGGGCCAGTCTTAAAGGGCCAGCCTTAGAGGGCCAGCTTTACAGGGTCACCTTAAAGGGCCAGCCTTAAAGGGCCAGCTTAAAGGGCCAGCCTTAGAGGGCCAGCCTTAGAGGGCCAGCTTAAAGGGCCAGCCTTAAGGGGCCAGCTTAAAGGGCCAGCCTTAAAGGGCCAGCCTTAAAGGGCCACCTTAAAGGGCCAGCCTTAAAGGGCCAGCTTAAAGGGCCAGCCTTAGAGGGCCAGCCTTAAGGGGCCAGCTTAAAGGGCCAGCCTTAAAGGGCCAGCCTTAGAGGGCCAGCTTTAAAGGGCCAGCTTAAAGGGCCAGCCTTAAAGGGCCAGCTTAAAGGGCCAGCCTTAGAGGGCCAGCTTAAAGGGCCAGCCTTAAGGGGCCAGCTTAAAGGGCCAGCCTTAGAGGGCAAGCCTTAAAGGGCCAGCCTTAGAGGGCCAGCTTAAAGGGCCAGCCTTAGAGGGCCTGCTTAAAGGGCCAGCCTTAAGGGGCCAGCTTAAAGGGCCAGCCTTAAAGGGCCAGCCTTAAAGGGCCGGCCTTAAAGGGCCAGCCTTAAAGGGCCAGCTTAAAGGGCCAGCCTTAAAGGGCCAGCTTAAAGGGCCAGCCTTAGAGGGCCAGCCTTATGGGGCCAGCTTAAAGGGCCAGCCTTAAAGGGCCAGCCTTAAAGGGCCAGCCTTAGAGGGCCAGCTTAAAGGGCCAGCCTTAAAGGGCCAGCTTAAAGGGCCAGCCTTAGAGGGCCAGCTTTACAGGGCCAGCTTAAAGGGCCAGCCTTAAAGGGCCAGCTTAAAGGGCCAGCCTTAGAGGGCCAGCTTAAAGGGCCAGCCTTAAGGGGCCAGCTTAAAGGGCCAGCCTTAAAGGGCAAGCCTTAAAGGGCCAGCCTTAAAGGGCCAGCCTTAGAGGGCCAGCCTTAGAGGGCCAGCTTAAAGGGCCAGCCTTAGAGGGCCAGCTTAAAGGGCCAGCCTTAAGGGGCCAGCTTAAAGGGCCAGCCTTAAAGGGCCAGCTTAAAGGGCCAGCCTTAGAGGGCCAGCTTAAAGGGCCAGCCTTAAGGGGCCAGCTTAAAGGGCCAGCCTTAAAGGGCAAGCCTTAAAGGGCCAGCCTTAGAGGGCCAGCTTAAAGGGCCAGCCTTAAAGGGCAAGCCTTAAAGGGCCAGCCTTAGAGGGCCAGCTTAAAGGGCCAGCCTTAGAGGGCCTGCTTAAAGGGCCAGCCTGAAGGGGCCAGCTTAAAGGGCCAGCCTTAAAGGGCCAGCCTTAAGGGGCCAGCTTAAAGGGCCAGTCTTAAAGGGCCAGCCTTAAAGGGCCAGTCTTAAAGGGCCAGCCTTAGAGGGCAAGCCTTAAAGGGCCAGCTTAAAGGGCCAGCCTTAAAGGGCCAGCCTAAAGGGCCAGCCTTAAAGGGCCAGCTTAAAGGGCCAGCCTTAGATGGCCAGCCTTAAAGGGCCAGCTTAAAGGGCCAGCCTTAAAGGGCCAGCCTTAAAGGGCCAGCCTTAGAGGGCAAGCCTTAAAGGGCCAGCCTTAAAGGGCCAGCCTTAGAGGGCCAGCTTAAAGGGCCAGCCTTAAGGGGCCAGCTTAAAGGGCCAGCCTTAAAGGGCCAGCCTTAAAGGGCAAGCCTTAAAGGGCCAGCCTTAGAGGGCCAGCTTAAAGGGCCAGCCTTAAAGGGCCAGCTTAAAGGGCCAGCCTTAGAGGGCCAGCTTTACAGGGCCAGCTTAAAGGGCCAGCCTTAAGGGGCCAGCTTAAAGGGCCAGCCTTAGAGGGCCAGCTTTACAGGGCCAGCTTAAAGGGCCAGCCTTAGAGGGCCAGCTTTACAGGGTCAGCTTAAAGGGCCAGCCTTAAAGGGCCAGCTTAAAGGGCCAGCCTTAGAGGGCCAGCTTAAAGGGCCAGCCTTAAAGGGCCAGCTTAAAGGGCCAGCCTTAGAGGGCCAGCTTTACAGGGCCAGCTTAAAGGGCCAGCCTTAAGGGGCCAGCTTAAAGGGCCGGCCTTAGAGGGCCAGCTTTACAGGGCCAGCTTAAAGGGCCAGCCTTAGAGGGCCAGCTTTACAGGGTCAGCTTAAAGGGCCAGCCTTAAAGGGCCAGCTTAAAGGGCCAGCCTTAGAGGGCCAGCTTAAAGGGCCAGCCTTAGGGGGCGAGCTTAAAGGGCCAGCCTTAAGGGGCCAGCCTTAGAGGGCCAGCTTAAAGGGCCAGCCTTAAGGGGCCAGCTTAAAGGGCCAGCCTTAAAGGGCCAGTCTTAAAGGGCCAGCCTTAAAGGGCCAGCCTTAAAGGGCCAGCTTAAAGGGCCAGCCTTAAAGGGCCAGCTTAAAGGGCCGGCCTTAAAGGGCCAGCCTTAAAGGGCCAGCTTAAAGGGCCAGCCTTAAAGGGCCAGCTTAAAGGGCTAGCCTTAGAGGGCCAGCCTTAAGGGGCCAGCTTAAAGGGCCAGCCTTAGAGGGCCAGCCTTAGAGGGCCAGCTTAAAGGGCCAGCCTTAAAGGGCCAGCTTAAAGGGCCAGCCTTAGAGGGCCAGCCTTAAGGGGCCAGCTTAAAGGGCCAGCCTTAAAGGGCCAACCTTAGATGGCCAGCTTAAAGGGCCAGCCTTAGAGGGCCAGCTTAAAGGGCAAGCCTTAAGGGGCCAGCTTAAAGGGCCAGCCTTAAAAGGCCAGCCTTAAAGGGCCAGTCTTAAAGGGCCAGCCTTAGAGGGCCAGCTTTACAGGGCCAGCTTAAAGGGCCAGCCTTAAGGGGCCAGCTTAAAGGGCCAGCCTTAAAGGGCCAGTCTTAAAGGGCCAGCCTTAGAGGTCCAGCTTTACAGGGTCAGCTTAAAGGGCCAGCATTAAAGGGCCAGCTTAAAGGGCCAGCCTTAGAGGGCCAGCTTAAAAGGCCAGCCTTAGGGGGCGAGCTTAAAGGGCCAGCCTTAAGGGGCCAGCTTAAAGGGCCAGCCTTAAAGGGCCAGCCTTAAAGGGCCAGTCTTAAAGGGCCAGCCTTAGAGGGCCAGCTTTACAGGGTCAGCTTAAAGGGCCAGCCTTAAAGGGCCAGCTTAAAGGGCCAGCCTTAGAGGGCCAGCTTAAAGGGCAAGCCTTAGGGGGCGAGCTTAAAGGGCCAGCCTTAAGGGGCCAGCCTTAGAGGGCCAGCTTAAAGGGCCAGCCTTAAGGGGCCAGCTTAAAGGGCCAGCCTTAAAGGGCCAGCCTTAAAGAGCCAGTCTTAAAGGCCCAGTCTTAAAGGGCCAGCCTTAAAGGGCCAGCTTAAAGGGCCAGCCTTAAAGGGCCAGCTTAAAGGGCCGGCCTTAAAGGGCCAGCCTTAAAGGGCCAGCTTAAAGGGCCAGCCTTAGAGGGCCAGCCTTAAGGGGCCAGCTTAAAGGGCCAGCCTTAAAGGGCCAGCCTTAAAGGGCCAGCCTTAGAGGGCCAGCTTAAAGGGTAAGCCTTAAGGGGCCAGCTTAAAGGGCCAGCCTTAAAGGGCCAGTCTTAAAGGGCCAGCCTTAGAGGGCCAGCTTTAAAGGGCCAGCTTAAAGGGCCAGCCTTAAAGGGCCAGCTTAAAGGGCCAGCCTTAGAGGGCCAGCTTAAAGGGCCAGCCTTAAGGGGCCAGCTTAAAGGGCCAGCCTTAGAGGGCAAGCCTTAAAGGGCCAGCCTTAGAGGGCCAGCTTAAAGGGCCAGCCTTAGAGGGCCTGCTTAAAGGGCCAGCCTTAAGGGGCCAGCTTAAAGGGCCAGCCTTAAAGGGCCAGCCTTAAAGGGCCAGCTTAAAGGGCCGGCCTTAAAGGGCCAGCCTTAAAGGGCCAGCTTAAAGGGCCAGCCTTAAAGGGCCAGCTTAAAGGGTCAGCCTTAGAGGGCCAGCTTAAAGGGCCAGCCTTAAAGGGCCAGCTTAAAGGGCCAGCCTTAGAGGGCCAGCTTTACAGGGCCAGCTTAAAGGGCCAGCCTTAAAGGGCCAGCTTAAAGGGCCAGCCTTAGAGGGCCAGCTTAAAGGGCCAGCTTTAAGGGGCCAGCTTAAAGGGCCAGCCTTAAAGGGCAAGCCTTAAAGGGCCAGCCTTAAAGGGCAAGCCTTAAAGGGCCAGCCTTAGAGTGCCAGCCTTAGAGGGCCAGCTTAAAGGGCCAGCCTTAGAGGGCCAGCTTAAAGGGCCAGCCTTAAGGGGCCACCTTAAAGGGCCAGCCTTAAAGGGCCAGCTTAAAGGGCCAGCCTTAGAGGGCCAGCTTAAAGGGCCAGCCTTAAGGGGCCAGCTTAAAGGGCCAGCCTTAAAGGGCAAGCCTTAAAGGGCCAGCCTTAGAGGGCCAGCTTAAAGGGCCAGCCTTAGAGGGCCTGCTTAAAGGGCCAGCCTTAAGGGGCCAGCTTAAAGGGCCAGCCTTAAAGGGCCAGCCTTAAGGGGCCAGTCTTAAAAGGCCAGCCTTAAAGGGCCAGTCTTAAAGGGCCAGCCTTAGAGGGCAAGCCTTAAAGGGCCAGCTTAAAGGGCCAGCCTTAAAGGGCCAGCCTAAAGGGCCAGCCTTAAAGGGCCAGCTTAAAGGGCCAGCCTTAGATGGCCAGCCTTAAGGGGCCAGCTTAAAGGGCCAGCCTTAAAGGGCCAGCCTTAGAGGGCCAGCTTAAAGGGCCAGCCTTAAGGGGCCAGCTTAAAGGGCCAGCCTTAAAGGGCAAGCCTTAAAGGGCCAGCCTTAGAGGGCCAGCCTTAAAGGGCCAGCCTTAGAGGGCCAGCCTTAAAGGGCCAGCTTAAAGGGCCAGCCTTAGAGGGCCAGCCTTAAGGGGCCAGCTTAAAGGGCCAGCCTTAAAGGGCCAGCCTTAGAGGGCCAGCTTTAAAGGGCCAGCTTAAAGGGCCAGCCTTAAAGGGCCAGCTTAAAGGGCCAGCCTTAGAGGGCCAGCTTAAAGGGCCAGCCTTAAGGGGCCAGCTTAAAGGGCCAGCCTTAGAGGGCAAGCCTTAAAGGGCCAGCCTTAGAGGGCCAGCTTAAAGGGCCAGCCTTAGAGGGCCTGCTTAAAGGGCCAGCCTTAAGGGGCCAGCTTAAAGGGCCAGCCTTAAAGGGCCAGCCTTAAAGGGCCGGCCTTAAAGGGCCAGCCTTAAAGGGCCAGCTTAAAGGGCCAGCCTTAAAGGGCCAGCTTAAAGGGCCAGCCTTAGAGGGCCAGCCTTATGGGGCCAGCTTAAAGGGCCAGCCTTAAAGGGCCAGCCTTAAAGGGCCAGCCTTAGAGGGCCAGCTTAAAGGGCCAGCCTTAAAGGGCCAGCTTAAAGGGCCAGCCTTAGAGGGCCAGCTTTACAGGGCCAGCTTTAAGGGCCAGCCTTAAAGGGCCAGCTTAAAGGGCCAGCCTTAGAGGGCCAGCTTAAAGGGCCAGCCTTAAGGGGCCAGCTTAAAGGGCCAGCCTTAAAGGGCAAGCCTTAAAGGGCCAGCCTTAAAGGGCCAGCCTTAGAGGGCCAGCCTTAGAGGGCCAGCTTAAAGGGCCAGCCTTAGAGGGCCAGCTTAAAGGGCCAGCCTTAAGGGGCCAGCTTAAAGGGCCAGCCTTAAAGGGCCAGCTTAAAGGGCCAGCCTTAGAGGGCCAGCTTAAAGGGCCAGCCTTAAGGGGCCAGCTTAAAGGGCCAGCCTTAAAGGGCAAGCCTTAAAGGGCCAGCCTTAGAGGGCCAGCTTAAAGGGCCAGCCTTAAAGGGCAAGCCTTAAAGGGCCAGCCTTAGAGGGCCAGCTTAAAGGGCCAGCCTTAGAGGGCCTGCTTAAAGGGCCAGCCTGAAGGGGCCAGCTTAAAGGGCCAGCCTTAAAGGGCCAGCCTTAAGGGGCCAGCTTAAAGGGCCAGTCTTAAAGGGCCAGCCTTAAAGGGCCAGTCTTAAAGGGCCAGCCTTAGAGGGCAAGCCTTAAAGGGCCAGCTTAAAGGGCCAGCCTTAAAGGGCCAGCCTAAAGGGCCAGCCTTAAAGGGCCAGCTTAAAGGGCCAGCCTTAGATGGCCAGCCTTAAAGGGCCAGCTTAAAGGGCCAGCCTTAAAGGGCCAGCCTTAAAGGGCCAGCCTTAGAGGGCAAGCCTTAAAGGGCCAGCCTTAAAGGGCCAGCCTTAAAGGGCCAGCCTTAGAGGGCCAGCTTAAAGGGCCAGCCTTAAGGGGCCAGCTTAAAGGGCCAGCCTTAAAGGGCCAGCCTTAAAGGGCAAGCCTTAAAGGGCCAGCCTTAGAGGGCCAGCTTAAAGGGCCAGCCTTAAAGGGCCAGCTTAAAGGGCCAGCCTTAGAGGGCCAGCTTTACAGGGCCAGCTTAAAGGGCCAGCCTTAAGGGGCCAGCTTAAAGGGCCAGCCTTAGAGGGCCAGCTTTACAGGGCCAGCTTAAAGGGCCAGCCTTAGAGGGCCAGCTTTACAGGGTCAGCTTAAAGGGCCAGCCTTAAAGGGCCAGCTTAAAGGGCCAGCCTTAGAGGGCCAGCTTAAAGGGCCAGCCTTAGGGGGCGAGCTTAAAGGGCCAGCCTTAAGGGGCCAGCCTTAGAGGGCCAGCTTAAAGGGCCAGCCTTAAGGGGCCAGCTTAAAGGGCCAGCCTTAAAGGGCCAGTCTTAAAGGGCCAGCCTTAAAGGGCCAGCCTTAAAGGGCCAGCTTAAAGGGCCAGCCTTAAAGGGCCAGCTTAAAGGGCCGGCCTTAAAGGGCCAGCCTTAAAGGGCCAGCTTAAAGGGCCAGCCTTAAAGGGCCAGCTTAAAGGGCTAGCCTTAGAGGGCCAGCCTTAAGGGGCCAGCTTAAAGGGCCAGCCTTAGAGGGCCAGCCTTAGAGGGCCAGCTTAAAGGGCCAGCCTTAAAGGGCCAGCTTAAAGGGCCAGCCTTAGAGGGCCAGCCTTAAGGGGCCAGCTTAAAGGGCCAGCCTTAAAGGGCCAGCCTTAGATGGCCAGCTTAAAGGGCCAGCCTTAGAGGGCCAGCTTAAAGGGCAAGCCTTAAGGGGCCAGCTTAAAGGGCCAGCCTTAAAAGGCCAGCCTTAAAGGGCCAGTCTTAAAGGGCCAGCCTTAGAGGGCCAGCTTTACAGGGCCAGCTTAAAGGGCCAGCCTTAAGGGGCCAGCTTAAAGGGCCAGCCTTAAAGGGCCAGTCTTAAAGGGCCAGCCTTAGAGGTCCAGCTTTACAGGGTCAGCTTAAAGGGCCAGCCTTAAAGGGCCAGCTTAAAGGGCCAGCCTTAGAGGGCCAGCTTAAAAGGCCAGCCTTAGGGGGCGAGCTTAAAGGGCCAGCCTTAAGGGGCCAGCTTAAAGGGCCAGCCTTAAAGGGCCAGCCTTAAAGGGCCAGTCTTAAAGGGCCAGCCTTAGAGGGCCAGCTTTACAGGGTCAGCTTAAAGGGCCAGCCTTAAAGGGCCAGCTTAAAGGGCCAGCCTTAGAGGGCCAGCTTAAAGGGCAAGCCTTAGGGGGCGAGCTTAAAGGGCCAGCCTTAAGGGGCCAGCCTTAGAGGGCCAGCTTAAAGGGCCAGCCTTAAGGGGCCAGCTTAAAGGGCCAGCCTTAAAGGGCCAGCCTTAAAGAGCCAGTCTTAAAGGCCCAGTCTTAAAGGGCCAGCCTTAAAGGGCCAGCTTAAAGGGCCAGCCTTAAAGGGCCAGCTTAAAGGGCCGGCCTTAAAGGGCCAGCCTTAAAGGGCCAGCTTAAAGGGCCAGCCTTAGAGGGCCAGCCTTAAGGGGCCAGCTTAAAGGGCCAGCCTTAAAGGGCCAGCCTTAAAGGGCCAGCCTTAGAGGGCCAGCTTAAAGGGTAAGCCTTAAGGGGCCAGCTTAAAGGGCCAGCCTTAAAGGGCCAGTCTTAAAGGGCCAGCCTTAGAGGGCCAGCTTTAAAGGGCCAGCTTAAAGGGCCAGCCTTAAAGGGCCAGCTTAAAGGGCCAGCCTTAGAGGGCCAGCTTAAAGGGCCAGCCTTAAGGGGCCAGCTTAAAGGGCCAGCCTTAGAGGGCAAGCCTTAAAGGGCCAGCCTTAGAGGGCCAGCTTAAAGGGCCAGCCTTAGAGGGCCTGCTTAAAGGGCCAGCCTTAAGGGGCCAGCTTAAAGGGCCAGCCTTAAAGGGCCAGCCTTAAAGGGCCAGCTTAAAGGGCCGGCCTTAAAGGGCCAGCCTTAAAGGGCCAGCTTAAAGGGCCAGCCTTAAAGGGCCAGCTTAAAGGGTCAGCCTTAGAGGGCCAGCTTAAAGGGCCAGCCTTAAAGGGCCAGCTTAAAGGGCCAGCCTTAGAGGGCCAGCTTTACAGGGCCAGCTTAAAGGGCCAGCCTTAAAGGGCCAGCTTAAAGGGCCAGCCTTAGAGGGCCAGCTTAAAGGGCCAGCTTTAAGGGGCCAGCTTAAAGGGCCAGCCTTAAAGGGCAAGCCTTAAAGGGCCAGCCTTAAAGGGCAAGCCTTAAAGGGCCAGCCTTAGAGTGCCAGCCTTAGAGGGCCAGCTTAAAGGGCCAGCCTTAGAGGGCCAGCTTAAAGGGCCAGCCTTAAGGGGCCACCTTAAAGGGCCAGCCTTAAAGGGCCAGCTTAAAGGGCCAGCCTTAGAGGGCCAGCTTAAAGGGCCAGCCTTAAGGGGCCAGCTTAAAGGGCCAGCCTTAAAGGGCAAGCCTTAAAGGGCCAGCCTTAGAGGGCCAGCTTAAAGGGCCAGCCTTAGAGGGCCTGCTTAAAGGGCCAGCCTTAAGGGGCCAGCTTAAAGGGCCAGCCTTAAAGGGCCAGCCTTAAGGGGCCAGTCTTAAAAGGCCAGCCTTAAAGGGCCAGTCTTAAAGGGCCAGCCTTAGAGGGCAAGCCTTAAAGGGCCAGCTTAAAGGGCCAGCCTTAAAGGGCCAGCCTAAAGGGCCAGCCTTAAAGGGCCAGATTAAAGGGCCAGCCTTAGATGGCCAGCCTTAAGGGGCCAGCTTAAAGGGCCAGCCTTAAAGGGCCAGCCTTAAAGGGCCAGCCTTAGAGGGCCAGCTTAAAGGGCCAGCCTTAAGGGGCCAGCTTAAAGGGCCAGCCTTAAAGGGCAAGCCTTAAAGGGCCAGCCTTAGAGGGCCAGCCTTAAAGGGCCAGCCTTAGAGGGCCATCTTAAAGGGCCAGCCTTAAGGGGCCAGCTTAAAGGGCCAGCCTTAAAGGGCAAGCTTTAAAGGGCCAGCCTTAGAGGGCCAGCTTAAAGGGCCAGCCTTAAAGGGCCAGCTTAAAGGGCCAGCCTTAGAGGGCCAGCTTTACAGGGCCAGCTTAAAGGGCCAGCCTTAAGGGGCCAGCTTAAAGGGCCAGCCTTAAAGGGCCAGCCTTAAAGGGCCAGTCTTAAAGGGCCAGCCTTAGAGGGCCAGCTTTACAGGGTCAGCTTAAAGGGCCAGCCTTAAAGGGCCAGCTTAAAGGGCCAGCCTTAGAGGGCCAGCTTAAAGGGCCAGCCTTAGGGGGCGAGCTTAAAGGGCCAGCCTTAAGGGGCCAGCCTTAGAGGGCCAGCTTAAAGGGCCAGCCTTAAGGGGCCAGCTTAAGGGGCCAGCCTTAAAGGGCCAGCCTTAAAGGGCCAGTCTTAAAGGGCCAGCCTTAGAGGGCCAGCCTTAAAGGGCCAGCTTAAAGGGCCAGCCTTAAAGGGCCAGCTTAAAGGGCCGGCCTTAAAGGGCCAGTCTTAAAGGGCCAGCTTAAAGGGCCAGCCTTAAAGGGCCAGCTTAAAGGGCTAGCCTTAGAGGGCCAGCCTTAAGGGGCCAGCTTAAAGGGCCAGCCTTAGAGGGCCAGCCTTAGAGGGCCAGCTTAAAGGGCCAGCCTTAGAGGGCCAGCCTTAAGGGGCCAGCTTAAAGGGCCAGCCTTAAAGGGCCAGCCTTAGATGGCCAGCTTAAAGGGCCAGCCTTAGAGGGCCAGCTTAAAGGGCAAGCCTTAAGGGGCCAGCTTAAAGGGCCAGCCTTAAAGGGCCAGTCTTAAAGGGCCAGCCTTAGAGGGCCAGCTTTAAAGGGCCAGCTTAAAGGGCCAGCCTTAAAGGGCCAGCTTAAAGGGCCAGCTTTAGAGGGCCAGCTTAAAGGGCCAGCCTTAAGGGGCCAGCTTAAAGGGCCAGCCTTAAAGGGCAAGCCTTAAAGGGCCAGCCTTAGAGGGCCAGCTTAAAGGGCCAGCCTTAAAGGGCCAGCTTAAAGGGCCAGCCTTAGAGGGCCAGCTTTACAGGGCCAGCCTTAAAGGGCCAGCCTTAAAGGGCCAGTCTTAAAGGGCCAGCCTTAGAGGGCCAGCTTTACAGGGTCAGCTTAAAGGGCCAGCCTTAAAGGGCCAGCTTAAAGGGCCAGCCTTAGAGGGCCAGCTTAAAGGGCCAGCCTTAAGGGGCCAGCTTAAAGGGCCAGCCTTAAAGGGCCAGTCTTAAAGGGCCAGCCTTAGAGGGCCAGCCTTAAAGGGCCAGCTTAAAGGGCCAGCCTTAAAGGGCCAGCTTAAAGGGCGGGCCTTAAAGGGCCAGCCTTAAAGGGCCAGCTTAAAGGGCCAGCCTTAAAGGGCCAGCTTAAAGGGCCAGCCTTAGAGGGCCAGCCTTAAGGGGCCAGCTTAAAGGGCCAGCCTTAGAGGGCCAGCCTTAGAGGGCCAGCTTAAAGGGCCAGCCTTAAAGGGCCAGCTTAAAGGGCCAGCCTTAGAGGGCGAGCCTTAAGGGGCCAGCTTAAAGGGCCAGCCTTAAAGGGCCAGCCTTAGATGGCCAGCTTAAAGGGCCAGCCTTAGAGGGCCAGCTTAAAGGGCAAGCCTTAAGGGGCCAGCTTAAAGGGCCAGCCTTAAAAAGCCAGCCTTAAAGGGCCAGTCTTAAAGGGCCAGTCTTAAAGGGCCAGCCTTAGAGGGCCAGCTTAAAGGGCCAGCCTTAAAGGGCCAGCTTAAAGGGCCAGCCTTAGAGGGCCAGCTTAAAGGGCCAGCCTTAAGGGGCCAGCTTAAAGGGCCAGCCTTAAAGGGCCAGCCTTAAAGGGCCAGCCTTAGAGGGCCAGCTTAAAGGGCCAGCCTTAAAGGGCCAGCTTAAAGGGCCAGCCTTAGAGGGCCAGCTTTACAGGGCCAGCTTAAAGGGCCAGCCTTAAGGGGCCAGCTTAAAGGGCCAGCCTTAAAGGGCCAGCCTTAAAGGGCCAGTCTTAAAGGGCCAGCCTTAGAGGGCCAGCTTTACAGGGTCAGCTTAAAGGGCCAGCCTTAAAAGGCCAGCTTAAAGGGCCAGCCTTAGAGGGCCAGCTTAAAAGGCCAGCCTTAGGGGGCGAGCTTAAAGGGCCAGCCTTAAGGGGCCAGCTTAAAGGGCCAGCCTTAAAGGGCCAGCCTTAAAGGGCCAGTCTTAAAGGGCCAGCCTTAGAGGGCCAGCTTTACAGGGTCAGCTTAAAGGGCCAGCCTTAAAGGGCCAGCTTAAAGGGCCAGCCTTAGAGGGCCAGCTTAAAGGGCAAGCCTTAGGGGGCGAGCTTAAAGGGCCAGCCTTAAGGGGCCAGCCTTAGAGGGCCAGCTTAAAGGGCCAGCCTTAGAGGGCCAGCTTAAAGGGCCAGCCTTAAGGGGCCAGCTTAAAGGGCCAGCCTTAAAGGGCCAGCCTTAAAGAGCCAGTCTTAAAGGGCCAGCCTTAAAGGGCCAGCTTAAACGGCCAGCCATAAAGGGCCAGCTTAAAGGGCCGGCCTTAAAGGGCCAGCCTTAAAGGGCCAGCTTAAAGGGCCAGCCTTAAAGGGCCAGCTTAAAGGGCCAGCCTTAGAGGGCCAGCCTTAAGGGGCCAGCTTAAAGGGCCAGCCTTAGAGGGCCAGCCTTAGAGGGCCACCTTAAAGGGCCAGCCTTAAAGGGCCAGCTTAAAGGGCCAGCCTTAGAGGGCCAGCCTTAAGGGGCCAGCTTAAAGGGCCAGCCTTAAAGGGCCAGCTTAAAGGGCCAATCTTAAAGGGCCAGCTTAAAGGGCCAGCCTTAGAGGGCCAGCTTAAAGGGCCAGCCTTAAAGGGCCAGCTTAAAGGGCCAGCCTTAGAGGGCCAGCTTTACAGGGCCAGCTTAAAGGGCCAGCCTTAAAGGGCCAGCTTAAAGGGCCAGCCTTAGAGGGCCAGCTTAAAGGGCCAGCCTTAAGGGGCCAGCTTAAAGGGCCAGCCTTAAAGGGCAAGCCTTAAAGGGCCAGCCTTAAAGGGCAAGCCTTAAAGGGCCAGCCTTAGAGTGCCAGCCTTAGAGGGCCAGCTTAAAGGGCCAGCCTTAGAGGGCCAGCTTAAGGGGCCAGCCTTAAGGGGCCACCTTAAAGGGCCAGCCTTAAAGGGCCAGCTTAAAGGGCCAGCCTTAGAGGGCCAGCTTAAAGGGCCAGCCTTAAGGGGCCAGCTTAAAGGGCCAGCCTTAAAGGGCAAGCCTTAAAGGGCCAGCCTTAGAGGGCCAGCTTAAAGGGCCAGCCTTAGAGGGCCTGCTTAAAGGGCCAGCCTTAAGGGGCCAGCTTAAAGGGCCAGCCTTAAAGGGCCAGCTTAAAGGGCCAGCCTTAGAGGGCCTGCTTAAAGGGCCAGCCTTAAGGGGCCAGCTTAAAGGGCCAGCCTTAAAGGGCCAGCCTTAAAGGGCCAGTCTTAAAGGGCCAGTCTTAAAGGGCCAGCCTTAGAGGGCCAGCTTAAAGGGCCAGCCTTAAAGGGCCAGCCTTAAAGGGCAAGCCTTAAAGGGCCAGCCTTAGAGGGCCAGCTTAAAGCTTAACCCTAACCCTAACCCTAACCCTAACCCTAACCCTAACCCTAACCCTAACCCTAACCCTAACCCTAGCCCTAACCCTAACCCTAACCCTAACCCTAACCCTAACCCTAACCCTTTAAGGCTGGCCCTCTAAGGCTGGCCCTTTAAGCTGGCCCTCTAAGGCTGGCCCTTTAAGGCTGGCCCTTTAAGGCTTGCCCTTTAAGGCTGGCCCTTTAAGCTGGCCCTTTAAAGCTGGCCCTTTAAGCTGGCCCTTTAAGGCTGGCCCTTTAAGGCTGGCCCTTTAAGCTGGCCCTTTAAGGCTGGCCCTTTAAGCTGGCCCTTTAAGGCTGGCCCTTTGAGGCTGGCCCTTTAAGCTGGCCCCTTAAGGCTGGCCCTTTAAGCTGGCCCTCTAAAGCTGGCCCTTTAAGCTGGCCCTCTAAGGCTGGCCCTTTAAGGCTTGCCCTTTAAGGCTGGCCCTTTAAGCTGGCCCCTTAAGGCTGGCCCTTTAAGCTGGCCCTCTAAGGCTGGCCCTTTAAGCTGGCCCTTTAAGCTGGCCCCTTAAGGCTGGCCCTTTAAGGCCGGCCCTTTAAGCTGGCCCTTTAAGGCTGGCCCTTTAAGCTGGCCCTTTAAGGCTGGCCCTTTAAGCTGGCCCTTTAAGGCTGGCCCTTTAAGGCTGGCCCTTTAAGCTGGCCCCTTAAGGCTGGCCCTTTAAGCAGGCCCTCTAAGGCTGGCCCTTTAAGCTGGCCCTCTAAGGCTGGCCCCTTAAGGCTTGCCCTTTAAGGCTGGCCCTTTAAGCTGGCCCCTTAAGGCTGGCCCTTTAAGCTGGCCCTTTAAGGCTGGCCCTTTAAGGCTGGCCCTTTAAGCTGGCCCTTTAAAGCTGGCCCTTTAAGGCAGGCCCTTTAAGGCTGGCCCTTTAAGCCCTCCCCCTTAAGGCTGGCCCTTTAAGCTGGCCCTTTAAGCTGGCCCTTTAAGGCTGGTCCTCTAAGGCTGGCCCTTTAAGACTGGCCCTTTAAGGCTGGCCCTTTAAGGCTGGCCCTTTAAGCTGGCCCCTTAAGGCTGGCTGTTTAAGCTGGCCCTCTAAGGCTGGCCCTTTAAGCTGGCCCTCTAAGGCTGGCCCTTTAAGGCTGGCCCTTTAAGGCTTGCCCTTTAAGGCTGGCCCTTTAAGCTGGCCCTTTAAGGCTGGCCCTTTAAGCTGGCCCTTTAAGGCTGGCCCTTTAAGGCTGGCCCTTTAAGCTGGCCCTTTAAGGCTGGCCCTTTAAGCTGGCCCCTTAAGGCTGGCCCTTTAAGCTGGCCCTCTAAGGCTGGCCCTTTAAGGCTGGCCCTCTAAGGCTGGCCCTTTAAGACTGGCCCTTTAAGGCTGGCCCTTTAAGGCTGGCCCTTTAAGCTGGCCCCTTAAGGCTGGCCCTTTAAGCTGGCCCTCTAAGGCTGGCCCTTTAAGCTGGCCCTTTAAGGCTGGCCCTTTAAGCTGGCCCTTTAAGGCTGGCCCTTTAAGGCTGGCCCTTTAAGCTGGCCCTTTAAGGCTGGCCCTTTAAGGCTGGCCCTTTAAGGCTTGCCCTTTAAGGCTGGCCCTTTAAGCTGGCCCTTTAAGGCTGGCCCTTTAAGGCTGGCCCTTTAAGCTGGCCCTTTAAGGCTGGCCCTTTAAGCTGGCCCTTTAAGGCTGGCCCTTTGAGGCTGGCCCTTTAAGCTGGCCCCTTAAGGCTGGCCCTTTAAGCTGGCCCTCTAAGGCTGGCCCTTTAAGCTGGCCCTCTAAGGCTGGCCCTCTAAGGCTGGCCCTTTAAGGCTTGCCCTTTAAGGCTGGCCCTTTAAGCTGGCCCCTTAAGGCTGGCCCTTTAAGCTGGCCCTCTAAGGCTGGCCCTTTAAGCTGGCCCTTTAAGCTGGCCCTTTAAGGCTGGCCCTTTAAGGCTGGCCCTTTAAGGCTGGCCCTTTAAGGCTGGCCCTTTAAGGCTGGCCCTTTAAGTTGGCCCCTTAAGGCTGGCCATCTAAGGCTGGCCCTTTAAGCTGGCCCTTTAAGGCTGGCCTTTTAAGCTGGCCCTTTAAGGCTGGCCCTTTAAGCTGGCCCTTTAAGGCTGGCCCTCTAAGGCTGGCCCTTTAAGACTGGCCCTTTAAGGCTGGCCCTTTAAGCTGGTCCCTTAAGGCTGGCCCTTTAAGGCTGGCCCTTTAAGGCTGGCCCCTTAAGGCTGGCCCTTTAAGCTGGCCCTCTAAGGCTGGCCCTTTAAGGCTTGCCCTTTAAGGCTGGGCCTTTAAGCTGGCCCTTTAAGCTGGCCCTCTAAGGCTGGCCCTTTAAGCTGGCCCTTTAAGCTGGCCCCTTAAGGCTGGCCCTTTAAGCTGGCCCTCTAAGGCTGGCCCTTTAAGGCTGGCCCTTTAAGGCTGGCCCTTTAAGGCTGGCCCTTTAAGCTGGCCCTTTAAAGCTGGCCCTTTAAGCTGGCCCTTTAAGGCTGGCCCTTTAAGGCTGGCCCTTTAAGCTGGCCCTTTAAGGCTGGCCCTTTAAGCTGGCCCTTTAAGGCTGGCCCTTTGAGGCTGGCCCTTTAAGCTGGCCCTTTAAGGCTGGCCCTTTGAGGCTGGCCCTTTAAGCTGGCCCCTTAAGGCTGGCCCTTTAAGCTGGCCCTCTAAGGCTGGCCCTTTAAGCTGGCCCTCTAAGGCTGGCCTTTTAAGGCTTGCCCTTTAAGGCTGGCCCTTTAAGCTGGCCCCTTAAGGCTGGCCCTTTAAGCTGGCCCTCTAAGGCTGGCCTTTTAAGCTGGCCCTTTAAGCTGGCCCCTTAAGGCTGGCCCTTTAAGGCTGGCCCTTTAAGCTGGCCCTCTAAGGCTGGCCCTTTAAGCTGGCCCTTTAAGCTGGCCCCTTAAGGCTGGCCCTTTAAGGCCGGCCCTTTAAGCTGGCCCTTTAAGGCTGGCCCTTTAAGCTGGCCCTTTAAGGCTGGCCCTTTAAGCTGGCCCTTTAAGGCTGGCCCTTTAAGGCTGGCCCTTTAAGCTGGCCCCTTAAGGCTGGCCCTTTAAGGCTGGCCCTTTAAGCTGGCCCCTTAAGGCTGGCCCTTTAAGCTGGCCCTCTAAGGCTGGCCCTTTAAGCTGGCCCTCTAAGGCTGGCCCTTTAAGGCTGGCCCTTTAAGGCTGGCCCTTTAAGGCTGGCCCTTTAAGGCTTGCCCTTTAAGGCTGGCCCTTTAAGCTGGCCCTTTAAGGCTGGCCCTTTAAGGCTGGCCCTTTAAGCTGGCCCTTTAAGGCTGGCCCTTTAAGCTGGCCCTTTAAGGCTGGCCCTTTGAGGCTGGCCCTTTAAGCTGGCCCCTTAAGGCTGGCCCTTTAAGCTGGCCCTCTAAGGCTGGCCCTTTAAGCTGGCCCTCTAAGGCTGGCCCTTTAAGCTGGCCCTTTAAGGCTGGCCCTTTAAGCTGGCCCTTTAAGGCTGGCCCTTTAAGGCTGGCCCTTTAAGCTGGCCCTTTAAGGCTGGCCCTTTAAGGCTGGCCCTTTAAGGCTTGCCCTTTAAGGCTGGCCCTTTAAGCTGGCCCTTTAAGGCTGGCCCTTTAAGGCTGGCCCTTTAAGCTGGCCCTTTAAGGCTGGCCCTTTAAGCTGGCCCTTTAAGGCTGGCCCTTTGAGGCTGGCCCTTTAAGCTGGCCCCTTAAGGCTGGCCCTTTAAGCTGGCCCTCTAAGGCTGGCCCTTTAAGCTGGCCCTCTAAGGCTGGCCTTTTAAGGCTTGCCCTTTAAGGCTGGCCCTTTAAGCTGGCCCCTTAAGGCTGGCCCTTTAAGCTGGCCCTCTAAGGCTGGCCCTTTAAGCTGGCCCTTTAAGCTGGCCCCTTAAGGCTGGCCCTTTAAGGCTGGCCCTTTAAGCTGGCCCTCTAAGGCTGGCCCTTTAAGCTGGCCCTTTAAGCTGGCCCCTTAAGGCTGGCCCTTTAAGGCCGGCCCTTTAAGCTGGCCCTTTAAGGCTGGCCCTTTAAGCTGGCCCTTTAAGGCTGGCCCTTTAAGCTGGCCCTTTAAGGCTGGCCCTTTAAGCTGGCCCTCTAAGGCTGGCCATTTAAGGCTTGCCCTTTAAGGCTGGCCCTTTAAGCTGGCCCCTTAAGGCTGGCCCTTTAAGCTGGCCCTCTAAGGCTGGCCCTTTAAGCTGGCCCTTTAAGCTGGCCCTTTAAGGCTGGCCCTTTAAGGCTGGCCCTTTAAGGCTGGCCCTTTAAGGCTGGCCCTTTAAGTTGGCCCCTTAAGGCTGGCCATCTAAGGCTGGCCCTTTAAGCTGGCCCTTTAAGGCTGGCCTTTTAAGCTGGCCCTTTAAGACTGGCCCTTTAAGCTGGCCCTTTAAGGCTGGCCCTCTAAGGCTGGCCCTTTAAGACTGGCCCTTTAAGGCTGGCCCTTTAAGCTGGTCCCTTAAGGCTGGCCCTTTAAGCTGGCCCTCTAAGGCTGGCCCTTTAAGCTGGCCCTCTAAGGCTGGCCCTTTAAGGCTGGCCCTTTAAGCTGGCCCTTTAAGGCTGGCCCTTTAAGCTGGCCCTTTAAGGCTGGCCCTTTAAGGCTGGCCATTTAAGCTGGCCCTTTAAGGCTGGCCCTTTAAGCTGGCCCCTTAAGGCTTGCCCTTTAAGCTGGCCCTCTAAGGCTGGCCCTTTAAGCTGGCCATCTAAGGCTGGCCCTTTAAGGCTGGCCCTTTAAGCTGGCCCCTTAAGGCTGGCCCTCTAAGGCTGGCCCTTTAAGCTGGCCCTCTAAGGCTGGCCCTTTAAGGCTGGCCCTTTAAGCTGGCCCCTTAAGGCTGGCCCTCTAAGGCTGGCCCTTTAAGCTGGCCCTTTAAGGCTGGCCCTTTAAGCTGGCCCTTTAAGGCTGGCCCTTTAAGGCCGGCCCTTTAAGCTGGCCCTTTAAGGCTGGCCCTTTAAGCTGGCCCTTTAAGGCTGGCCCTCTAAGGCTGGCCTTTTAAAGCTGGCCCTTTAAGGCTGGCCCTCTAAGGCTGGCCCTTTAAGGCTGGCCCTTTAAGGCTGGCCCTTTAAGGCTGGCCCTCTAAGGCTGGCCCTTTAAGACTGGCCCTTTAAGGCTGGCCCTTTAAGGCTGGCCCTTTAAGCTGGCCCCTTAAGGCTGGCCCTTTAAGCTGGCCCTCTAAGGCTGGCCCTTTAAGCTGGCCCTTTAAGGCTGGCCCTTTAAGGCTGGCCCTTTAAGCTGGCCCTTTAAGGCTGGCCCTTTAAGCTGGCCTTTTAAGGCTGGCCCTTTGAGGCTGGCCCTTTAAGCTGGCCCCTTAAGGCTGGCCCTTTAAGCTGGCCCTTTAAGGCTGGCCCTTTAAGCTGGCCCTTTAAGGCTGGTCCTCTAAGGCTGGCCCTTTAAGACTGGCCCTTTAAGGCTGGCCCTTTAAGGCTGGCCCTTTAAGCTGGCCCCTTAAGGCTGGCCCTTTAAGCTGGCCCTCTAAGGCTGGCCCTTTAAGCTGGCCCTCTAAGGCTGGCCCTTTAAGGCTTGCCCTTTAAGGCTGGCCCTTTAAGCTGGCCCTTTAAGGCTGGCCCTTTAAGCTGGCCCTTTAAGGCTGGCCCTTTAAGGCTGGCCCTTTAAGCTGGCCCTTTAAGGCTGGCCCTTTAAGCTGGCCTTTTAAGGCTGGCCCTTTGAGGCTGGCCCTTTAAGCTGGCCCCTTAAGGCTGGCCCTTTAAGCTGGCCCTCTAAGGCTGGCCCTTTAAGCTGGCCCTCTAAGGCTGGCCCTTTAAGGCTTGCCCTTTAAGGCTGGCCCTTTAAGCTGGCCCCTTAAGGCTGGCCCTTTAAGCTGGCCCTCTAAGGCTGGCCCTTTAAGCTGGCCCCTTAAGGCTGGCCCTTTAAGCTGGCCCTCTAAGGCTGGCCCTTTAAGCTGGCCCTTTAAGCTGGCCCTTTAAGGCTGGCCCTTTAAGTTTGGCCCTTTAAGGCTGGCCCTTTAAGGCTGGCCTTTTAAGCTGGCCCCTTAAGGCTGGCCATCTAAGGCTGGCCCTTTAAGCTGGCCCTTTAAGGCTGGCCCTTTAAGCTGGCCCTTTAAGGCTGGCCCTTTAAGCTGGCCCTTTAAGGCTGGCCCTCTAAGGCTGGCCCTTTAAGACTGGCCCTTTAAGGCTGGCCCTTTAAGGCTGGCCCTTTAAGCTGGCCCCTTAAGGCTGGCCCTTTAAGCTGGCCCTCTAAGGCTGGCCCTTTAAGCTGGCCCTTTAAGGCTGGCCCTTTAAGCTGGCCCTTTAAGGCTGGCCCTTTAAGCTGGCCCTTTAAGGCTGGCCCTTTAAGGCTGGCCCTTTAAGGCTTGCCCTTTAAGGCTGGCCCTTTAAGCTGGCCCTTTAAGGCTGGCCCTTTAAGCTGGCCCTTTAAGGCTGGCCCTTTAAGGCTGGCCCTTTAAGCTGGCCCTTTAAGGCTGGCCCTTTAAGCTGGCCCTTTAAGGCTGGCCCTTTAAGGCTGGCCCTTTGAGGCTGGCCCTTTAAGCTGGCCCTCTAAGGCTGGCCCTTTAAGCTGGCCCTCTAAGGCTGGCCCTTTAAGCTGGCCCTCTAAGGCTGGCCCTCTAAGGCTGGCCCTTTAAGGCTTGCCCTTTAAGGCTGGCCCTTTAAGCTGGCCCTTTAAGGCTGGCCCTTTAAGCTGGCCCTCTAAGGCTGGCCCTTTAAGCTGGCCCTTTAAGCTGGCCCTTTAAGGCTGGCCCTTTAAGGCTGGCCCTTTAAGCTGGTCCCTTAAGGCTGGCCCTTTAAGCTGGCCCTCTAAGGCTGGCCCTTTAAGCTGGCCCTTTAAGGCTGGCCCTTTAAGGCTGGCCCTTTAAGCTGGCCCTTTAAGGCTGGCCCTTTAATCTGGCCCTTTAAGGCTGGCCCTTTAAGGCTGGCCCTTTGAGGCTGGCCCTTTAAGCTGGCCCCTTAAGGCTGGCCCTTTAAGCTGGCCCTCTAAGGCTGGCCCTTTAAGCTGGCCCTCTAAGGCTGGCATTCTAAGGCTGGCCCTTTAAGGCTTGCCCTTTAAGGCTGGACCTTTAAGCTGGCCCCTTAAGGCTGGCCCTTTAAGCTGGCCCTTTAAGGCTGGCCCTTTAAGCTGGCCCTTTAAGGCTGGCCCTCTAAGGCTGGCCCTTTAAGACTGGCCCTTTAAGGCTGGCCCTTTAAGCTGGTCCCTTAAGGCTGGCCCTTTAAGCTGGCCCTCTAAGGCTGGCCCTTTAAGCTGGCCCTCTAAGGCTGGCCCTTTAAGGCTGGCCCTTTAAGCTGGCCCTTTAAGGCTGGCCCTTTAAGCTGGCCCTTTAAGGCTGGCCCTATAAGGCTGGCCCTTTAAGCTGGCCCCTTAAGGCTTGCCCTCTAAGGCTGGCCCTTTAACCTGGCCCTTTAAGGCTGGCCCTTTAAGGCTGGCCCTTTAAGCTGGCCCTTTAAAGCTGGCCCTCTAAGGCTGGCCCTTTAAGACTGGCCCTTTAAGGCTGGCCCTTTAAGGCTGGCCCTTTAAGCTGGCCCCTTAAGGCTTGCCCTTTAAGCTGGCCCTCTAAGGCTGGCCCTTTAAGCTGGCCATCTAAGGCTGGCCCTTTAAGGCTGGCCCTTTAAGCTGGCCCCTTAAGGCTGGCCCTCTAAGGCTGGCCCTTTAAGCTGGCCCTCTAAGGCTGGCCCTTTAAGGCTGGCCCTTTAAGCTGGCCCCTTAAGGCTGGCCCTCTAAGGCTGGCCCTTTAAGCTGGCCCTTTAAGGCTGGCCCTTTAAGCTGGCCCTTTAAGGCTGGCCCTTTAAGGCCGGCCCTTTAAGCTGGCCCTTTAAGGCTGGCCCTTTAAGCTGGCCCTTTAAGGCTGGCCCTCTAAGGCTGGCCCTTTAAGACTGGCCCTTTAAAGCTGGCCCTTTAAGGCTGGCCCTCTAAGGCTGGCCCTTTAAGGCTGGCCCTTTAAGGCTGGCCCTTTAAGGCTGGCCCTCTAAGGCTGGCCCTTTAAGACTGGCCCTTTAAGGCTTGCCCTTTAAGGCTGGCCCTTTAAGCTGGCCCCTTAAGGCTGGCCCTTTAAGCTGGCCCTCTAAGGCTGGCCCTTTAAGCTGGCCCTTTAAGCTGGCCCTTTAAGGCTGGCCCTTTAAGGCTGGCCCTTTAAGGCTGGCCCTTTAAGGCTGGCCCTTTAAGGCTGGCCCTTTAAGGCTGGCCCTTTAAGTTGGCCCCTTAAGGCTGGCCATCTAAGGCTGGCCCTTTAAGCTGGCCCTTTAAGGCTGGCCTTTTAAGCTGGCCCTTTAAGGCTGGCCCTTTAAGCTGGCCCTTTAAGGCTGGCCCTCTAAGGCTGGCCCTTTAAGGCTGGCCCTTTAAGGCTGGCCCTTTAAGCTGGTCCCTTAAGGCTGGCCCTTTAAGGCTGGCCCTTTAAGGCTGGCCCCTTAAGGCTGGCCCTTTAAGCTGGCCCTCTAAGGCTGGCCCTTTAAGCTGGCCCTCTAAGGCTGGCCCTTTAAGGCTTGCCCTTTAAGGCTGGCCCTTTAAGCTGGCCCCTTAAGGCTGGCCCTTTAAGCTGGCCCTCTAAGGCTGGCCCTTTAAGCTGGCCCTTTAAGCTGGCCCCTTAAGGCTGGCCCTTTAAGCTGGCCCTCTAAGGCTGGCCCTTTAAGGCTGGCCCTTTAAGGCTGGCCCTTTAAGGCTGGCCCTTTAAGCTGGCCCTTTAAAGCTGGCCCTTTAAGCTGGCCCTTTAAGGCTGGCCCTTTAAGCTGGCCCTTTAAGGCTGGCCCTTTAAGCTGGCCCTTTAAGGCTGGCCCTTTGAGGCTGGCCCTTTAAGCTGGCCCTTTAAGGCTGGCCCTTTGAGGCTGGCCCTTTAAGCTGGCCCCTTAAGGCTGGCCCTTTAAGCTGGCCCTCTAAGGCTGGCCCTTTAAGCTGGCCCTCTAAGGCTGGCCCTTTAAGGCTTGCCCTTTAAGGCTGGCCCTTTAAGCTGGCCCCTTAAGGCTGGCCCTTTAAGCTGGCCCTCTAAGGCTGGCCCTTTAAGCTGGCCCTTTAAGCTGGCCCCTTAAGGCTGGCCCTTTAAGGCCGGCCCTTTAAGCTGGCCCTTTAAGGCTGGCCCTTTAAGCTGGCCCTTTAAGGCTGGCCCTTTAAGCTGGCCCTTTAAGGCTGGCCCTTTAAGGCTGGCCCTTTAAGCTGGCCCCTTAAGGCTGGCCCTTTAAGCAGGCCCTCTAAGGCTGGCCCTTTAAGCTGGCCCTCTAAGGCTGGCCCTTTAAGGCTTGCCCTTTAAGGCTGGCCCTTTAAGCTGGCCCCTTAACGCTGGCCCTTTAAGCTGGCCCTTTAAGGCTGGCCCTTTAAGGCTGGCCCTTTAAGCTGGCCCTTTAAAGCTGGCCCTTTAAGGCAGGCCCTTTAAGGCAGGCCCTTTAAGCCCTCCCCCTTAAGGCTGGCCCTTTAAGCTGGCCCTTTAAGCTGGCCCTTTAAGGCTGGTCCTCTAAGGCTGGCCCTTTAAGACTGGCCCTTTAAGGCTGGCCCTTTAAGCTGGCCCTCTAAGGCTGGCCCTTTATGCTGGCCCTTTAAGCTGGCCCCTTAAGGCTGGCCCTTTAAGGCCGGCCCTTTAAGCTGGCCCTTTAAGGCTGGCCCTTTAAGCTGGCCCTTTAAGGCTGGCCCTTTAAGCTGGCCCTTTAAGGCTGGCCCTTTAAGGCTGGCCCTTTAAGCTGGCCCCTTAAGGCTGGCCCTTTAAGCAGGCCCTCTAAGGCTGGCCCTTTAAGCTGGCCCTCTAAGGCTGGCCCTTTAAGGCTTGCCCTTTAAGGCTGGCCCTTTAAGCTGGCCCCTTAAGGCTGGCCCTTTAAGCTGGCCCTTTAAGGCTGGCCCTTTAAGGCTGGCCCTTTAAGCTGGCCCTTTAAAGCTGGCCCTTTAAGGCAGGCCCTTTAAGGCTGGCCCTTTAAGCCCTCCCCCTTAAGGCTGGCCCTTTAAGCTGGCCCTTTAAGCTGGCCCTTTAAGGCTGGTCCTCTAAGGCTGGCCCTTTAAGACTGGCCCTTTAAGGCTGGCCCTTTAAGCTGGCCCTCTAAGGCTGGCCCTTTAAGCTGGCCCTCTAAGGCTGGCCCTTTAAGGCTGGCCCTTTAAGGCTTGCCCTTTAAGGCTGGCCCTTTAAGCTGGCCCTTTAAGGCTGGCCCTTTAAGCTGGCCCTTTAAGGCTGGCCCTTTAAGGCTGGCCCTTTAAGCTGGCCCTTTAAGGCTGGCCCTTTAAGCTGGCCCCTTAAGGCTGGCCCTTTAAGCTGGCCCTCTAAGGCTGGCCCTTTAAGCTGGCCCTTTAAGGCTGGCCCTCTAAGGCTGGCCCTTTAAGACTGGCCCTTTAAGGCTGGCCCTTTAAGGCTGGCCCTTTAAGCTGGCCCCTTAAGGCTGGCCCTTTAAGCTGGCCCTCTAAGGCTGGCCCTTTAAGCTGGCCCTTTAAGGCTGGCCCTTTAAGGCTGGCCCTTTAAGGCTGGCCCTTTAAGGCTGGCCCTTTAAGCTGGCCCTTTAAGGCTGGCCCTTTAAGGCTGGCCCTTTAAGGCTTGCCCTTTAAGGCTGGCCCTTTAAGCTGGCCCTTTAAGGCTGGCCCTTTAAGGCTGGCCCTTTAAGCTGGCCCTTTAAGGCTGGCCCTTTAAGCTGGCCCTTTAAGGCTGGCCCTTTGAGGCTGGCCCTTTAAGCTGGCCCCTTAAGGCTGGCCCTTTAAGCTGGCCCTCTAAGGCTGGCCCTTTAAGCTGGCCCTCTAAGGCTGGCCCTCTAAGGCTGGCCCTTTAAGGCTTGCCCTTTAAGGCTGGCCCTTTAAGCTGGCCCCTTAAGGCTGGCCCTTTAAGCTGGCCCTCTAAGGCTGGCCCTTTAAGATGGCCCTTTAAGCTGGCCCTTTAAGGCTGGCCCTTTAAGGCTGGCCCTTTAAGGCTGGCCCTTTAAGGCTGGCCCTTTAAGGCTGGCCCTTTAAGTTGGCCCCTTAAGGCTGGCCATCTAAGGCTGGCCCTTTAAGCTGGCCCTTTAAGGCTGGCCTTTTAAGCTGGCCCTTTAAGGCTGGCCCTTTAAGCTGGCCCTTTAAGGCTGGCCCTCTAAGGCTGGCCCTTTAAGGCTGGCCCTTTAAGGCTGGCCCTTTAAGCTGGTCCCTTAAGGCTGGCCCTTTAAGGCTGGCCCTTTAAGGCTGGCCCCTTAAGGCTGGCCCTTTAAGCTGGCCCTCTAAGGCTGGCCCTTTAAGCTGGCCCTCTAAGGCTGGCCCTTTAAGGCTTGCCCTTTAAGGCTGGCCCTTTAAGCTGGCCCCTTAAGGCTGGCCCTTTAAGCTGGCCCTCTAAGGCTGGCCCTTTAAGCTGGCCCTTTAAGCTGGCCCCTTAAGGCTGGCCCTTTAAGCTGGCCCTCTAAGGCTGGCCCTTTAAGGCTGGCCCTTTAAGGCTGGCCCTTTAAGGCTGGCCCTTTAAGCTGGCCCTTTAAAGCTGGCCCTTTAAGCTGGCCCTTTAAGGCTGGCCCTTTAAGGCTGGCCCTTTAAGCTGGCCCTTTAAGGCTGGCCCTTTAAGCTGGCCCTTTAAGGCTGGCCCTTTGAGGCTGGCCCTTTAAGCTGGCCCTTTAAGGCTGGCCCTTTGAGGCTGGCCCTTTAAGCTGGCCCCTTAAGGCTGGCCCTTTAAGCTGGCCCTCTAAGGCTGGCCCTTTAAGCTGGCCCTCTAAGGCTGGCCCTTTAAGGCTTGCCCTTTAAGGCTGGCCCTTTAAGCTGGCCCCTTAAGGCTGGCCCTTTAAGCTGGCCCTCTAAGGCTGGCCCTTTAAGCTGGCCCTTTAAGCTGGCCCCTTAAGGCTGGCCCTTTAAGGCCGGCCCTTTAAGCTGGCCCTTTAAGGCTGGCCCTTTAAGCTGGCCCTTTAAGGCTGGCCCTTTAAGCTGGCCCTTTAAGGCTGGCCCTTTAAGGCTGGCCCTTTAAGCTGGCCCCTTAAGGCTGGCCCTTTAAGCAGGCCCTCTAAGGCTGGCCCTTTAAGCTGGCCCTCTAAGGCTGGCCCTTTAAGGCTTGCCCTTTAAGGCTGGCCCTTTAAGCTGGCCCCTTAACGCTGGCCCTTTAAGCTGGCCCTTTAAGGCTGGCCCTTTAAGGCTGGCCCTTTAAGCTGGCCCTTTAAAGCTGGCCCTTTAAGGCAGGCCCTTTAAGGCTGGCCCTTTAAGCCCTCCCCCTTAAGGCTGGCCCTTTAAGCTGGCCCTTTAAGCTGGCCCTTTAAGGCTGGTCCTCTAAGGCTGGCCCTTTAAGACTGGCCCTTTAAGGCTGGCCCTTTAAGGCTGGCCCTTTAAGCTGGCCCCTTAAGGCTGGCTGTTTAAGCTGGCCCTCTAAGGCTGGCCCTTTAAGCTGGCCCTCTAAGGCTGGCCCTTTAAGGCTGGCCCTTTAAGGCTTGCCCTTTAAGGCTGGCCCTTTAAGCTGGCCCTTTAGGGCTGGCCCTTTAAGCTGGCCCTTTAAGGCTGGCCCTTTAAGGCTGGCCCTTTAAGCTGGCCCTTTAAGGCTGGCCCTTTAAGCTGGCCCCTTAAGGCTGGCCCTTTAAGCTGGCCCTCTAAGGCTGGCCCTTTAAGGCTGGCCCTCTAAGGCTGGCCCTTTAAGACTGGCCCTTTAAGGCTGGCCCTTTAAGGCTGGCCCTTTAAGCTGGCCCCTTAAGGCTGGCCCTTTAAGCTGGCCCTCTAAGGCTGGCCCTTTAAGCTGGCCCTTTAAGGCTGGCCCTTTAAGCTGGCCCTTTAAGGCTGGCCCTTTAAGGCTGGCCCTTTAAGCTGGCCCTTTAAGGCTGGCCCTTTAAGGCTGGCCCTTTAAGGCTTGCCCTTTAAGGCTGGCCCTTTAAGCTGGCCCTTTAAGGCTGGCCCTTTAAGGCTGGCCCTTTAAGCTGGCCCTTTAAGGCTGGCCCTTTAAGCTGGCCCTTTAAGGCTGGCCCTTTGAGGCTGGCCCTTTAAGCTGGCCCCTTAAGGCTGGCCCTTTAAGCTGGCCCTCTAAGGCTGGCCCTTTAAGCTGGCCCTCTAAGGCTGGCCCTCTAAGGCTGGCCCTTTAAGGCTTGCCCTTTAAGGCTGGCCCTTTAAGCTGGCCCCTTAAGGCTGGCCCTTTAAGCTGGCCCTCTAAGGCTGGCCCTTTAAGCTGGCCCTTTAAGCTGGCCCTTTAAGGCTGGCCCTTTAAGGCTGGCCCTTTAAGGCTGGCCCTTTAAGGCTGGCCCTTTAAGGCTGGCCCTTTAAGCTGGCCCTTTAAAGCTGGCCCTTTAAGCTGGCCCTTTAAGGCTGGCCCTTTAAGGCTGGCCCTTTAAGCTGGCCCTTTAAGGCTGGCCCTTTAAGCTGGCCCTTTAAGGCTGGCCCTTTGAGGCTGGCCCTTTAAGCTGGCCCTTTAAGGCTGGCCCTTTGAGGCTGGCCCTTTAAGCTGGCCCCTTAAGGCTGGCCCTTTAAGCTGGCCCTCTAAGGCTGGCCCTTTAAGCTGGCCCTCTAAGGCTGGCCCTTTAAGGCTTGCCCTTTAAGGCTGGCCCTTTAAGCTGGCCCCTTAAGGCTGGCCCTTTAAGCTGGCCCTCTAAGGCTGGCCCTTTAAGCTGGCCCTTTAAGCTGGCCCCTTAAGGCTGGCCCTTTAAGGCCGGCACTTTAAGCTGGCCCTTTAAGGCTGGCCCTTTAAGCTGGCCCTTTAAGGCTGGCCCTTTAAGCTGGCCCTTTAAGGCTGGCCCTTTAAGGCTGGCCCTTTAAGGCTGGCCCTTTAAGCTGGCCCTTTAAAGCTGGCCCTTTAAGCTGGCCCTTTAAGGCTGGCCCTTTAAGGCTGGCCCTTTAAGCTGGCCCTTTAAGGCTGGCCCTTTAAGCTGGCCCTTTAAGGCTGGCCCTTTGAGGCTGGCCCTTTAAGCTGGCCCTTTAAGGCTGGCCCTTTGAGGCTGGCCCTTTAAGCTGGCCCCTTAAGGCTGGCCCTTTAAGCTGGCCCTCTAAGGCTGGCCCTTTAAGCTGGCCCTCTAAGGCTGGCCCTTTAAGGCTTGCCCTTTAAGGCTGGCCCTTTAAGCTGGCCCCTTAAGGCTGGCCCTTTAAGCTGGCCCTCTAAGGCTGGCCCTTTAAGCTGGCCCTTTAAAGCTGGCCCTTTAAGGCTGGCCCTTTAAGGCTGGCCCTTTAAGCCCTCCCCCTTAAGGCTGGCCCTTTAAGCTGGCCCTTTAAGCTGGCCCTTTAAGGCTGGTCCTCTAAGGCTGGCCCTTTAAGACTGGCCCTTTAAGGCTGGCCCTTTAAGGCTGGCCCTTTAAGCTGGCCCCTTAAGGCTGGCTGTTTAAGCTGGCCCTCTAAGGCTGGCCCTTTAAGCTGGCCCTCTAAGGCTGGCCCTTTAAGCTGGCCCTTTAAGGCTGGCCCTCTAAGGCTGGCCCTTTAAGACTGGCCCTTTAAGGCTGGCCCTTTAAGCTGGTCCCTTAAGGCTGGCCCTTTAAGCTGGCCCTCTAAGGCTGGCCCTTTAAGCTGGCCCTCTAAGGCTGGCCCTTTAAGGCTGGCCCTTTAAGCTGGCCCTTTAAGGCTGGCCCTTTAAGCTGGCCCTTTAAGGCTGGCCCTTTAAGGCTGGCCATTTAAGCTGGCCCTTTAAGGCTGGCCCTTTAAGCTGGCCCTTTAAGGCTGGCCCTTTAAGGCTGGCCCTTTGAGGCTGGCCCTTTAAGCTGGCCCCTTAAGGCTGGCCCTTTAAGCTGGCCCTCTAAGGCTGGCCCTTTAAGCTGGCCCTCTAATGCTGGCCCTCTAAGGCTGGCCCTTTAAGGCTTGCCCTTTAAGGCTGGACCTTTAAGCTGGCCCCTTAAGGCTGGCCCTTTAAGCTGGCCCTCTAAGGCTGGCCCTTTAAGGCTGGCCCTTTAAGCTGGCCCTGTAAAGCTGGCCCTCTAAGGCTGGCCCTTTAAGCTGGCCCTTTAAGGCTGGCCCTTTAAGCTGGCCCTCTAAGGCTGGCCCTTTAAGGCTGGCCCTTTAAGCTGGCCCCTTAAGGCTTGCCCTCTAAGGCTGGCCCTTTAAGCTGGCCCTTTAAGGCTGGCCCTTTAAGCTGGCCCTTTAAGGCTGGCCCTTTAAGGCCGGCCCTTTAAGCTGGCCCTTTAAGGCTGGCCCTTTAAGCTGGCCCTTTAAGGCTGGCCCTTTAAGCTGGCCCTTTAAGGCTGGCCCTTTAAGGCTGGCCCTTTAAGCTGGCCCCTTAAGGCTGGCCCTTTAAGCAGGCCCTCTACGGCTGGCCCTTTAAGCTGGCCCTCTAAGGCTGGCCCTTTAAGGCTTGCCCTTTAAGGCTGGCCCTTTAAGCTGGCCCCTTAAGGCTGGCCCTTTAAGCTGGCCCTCTAAGGCTGGCCCTTTAAGCTGGCCCTTTAAGGCTGGCCCTTTAAGCTGGCCCTTTAAAGCTGGCCCTCAAAGGCTGGCCCTTTAAGACTGGCCCTTTAAGGCTGGGCCTTTAAGGCTGGCCCTTTAAGCTGGCCCCTTAAGGCTTGCCCTTTAAGCTGGCCCTCTAAGGCTGGCCCTTTAAGCTGGCCATCTAAGGCTGGCCCTTTAAGGCTGGCCCTTTAAGCTGGCCCCTTAAGGCTGGCCCTCTAAGGCTGGCCCTTTAAGCTGGCCCTTTAAGGCTGGCCCTTTAAGCTGGCCCTCTAAGGCTGGCCCTTTAAGGCTGGCCCTTTAAGCTGGCCCCTTAAGGCTGGCCCTCTAAGGCTGGCTCTTTAAGCTGGCCCTTTAAGGCTGGCCCTTTAAGCTGGCCCTTTAAGGCTGGCCCTTTAAGGCGGGCCCTTTAAGCTGGCCCTTTAAGGCTGGCCCTTTAAGCTGGCCCTTTAAGGCTGGCCCTCTAAGGCTGGCCCTTTAAGACTGGCCCTTTAAAGCTGGCCCTTTAAGGCTGGCCCTCTAAGGCTGGCCCTTTAAGGCTGGCCCTTTAAGGCTGGCCCTTTAAGGCTGGCCCTCTAAGGCTGGCCCTTTAAGGCTGGCCCTTTAAGGCTGGCCCTTTAAGCTGGCCCCTTAAGGCTGGCCATCTAAGGCTGGCCCTTTAAGCTGGCCCTTTAAGGCTGGCCCTTTAAGCTGGCCCTTTAAGGCTGACCCTTTAAGCTGGCCCTTTAAGGCTGGCCCTCTAAGGCTGGCCCTTTAAGACTGGCCTTTTAAGGCTGGCCCTTTAAGGCTGGACCTTTAAGCTGGCCCCTTAAGGCTGGCCCTTTAAGCTGGCCCTCTAAGGCTGGCCCTTTAAGCTGGCCCTCTAAGGCTGGCGCTTTAAGGCTGGCCCTTTAAGGCTTGCCCTTTAAGGCTGGCCCTTTAAGCTGGCCCTTTAAGGCTGGCCATTTAAGCTGGCCCTTTAAGGCTGGCCCTTTAAGGCTGGCCCTTTAAGCTGGCCCATTAAGGCTGGCCCTTTAAGCTGGCCCTTTAAGGCTGGCCCTTTAAGGCTGGCCCTTTAAGGCTGGCCCTTTAAGCTGGCCCCTTAAGGCTGGCCCTTTAAGCTGGTCCTCTAAGGCTGGCCCTTTAAGCTGGCCCTTTAAGGCTGGGCCTCTAAGGCTGGACCTCAAAGGCTGGCCCTTTAAGCTGGCCCTTTAAGGCTGGCCCTCTAAGGCTGGCCCTTTAAGGCTGGCCCCTTAAGGCTGGCCCTCTAAGGCTGGCCCTTTAAGGCTGGCCCTTTAAGGCTGGCCCTTTAAGCTGGCCCCTTAAGGCTGGCCATCTAAGGCTGGCCCTTTAAGCTGGTCCTTTAAGGCTGGCCCTTTAAGCTGGCCCTTTAAGGCTGGCCCTTTAAGCTGGCCCTTTAAAGCTGGCCCTTTAAGGCTGGCCCTTTAAGGCTGGCCCTCTAAGGCTGGCCCTTTAAGACTGGCCCTTTAAGGCTGGCCCTTTAAGGCTGGCCCTTTAAGCTGGCCCCTTAAGGCTGGCCCTTTAAGCTGGCCCTCTAAGGCTGGCCCTTTAAGCTGGCCCTCTAAGGCTGGCCCTTTAAGGCTGGCCCTTTAAGGCTTGCCCTTTAAGGCAAGCCCTCTAAGGCTGGCCCTTTAAGGCTTGCCCTTTAAAGCTGGCCCTTTAAGCTGGCCCCTTAAGGCTGGCCCTTTAAGCTGGCCCTCTAAGGCTGGCCCTTTAAGCTGGCCCTTTAAGGCTGGCCCTTTAAGCTGGCCCTGTAAAGCTGGCCCTCTAAGGCTGGCCTTTTAAGCTGGCCCTTTAAGGCTGGCCCTTTAAGCTGGCCCTCTAAGGCTGGCCCTTTAAGGCTGGCCCTTTAAGGCTGGCCCTTTAAGCTGGCCCCTTAGGGCTGGCCTTCTAAGGCTGGCCCTTTAAGCTGGCCCTTTAAGGCTGGCCCTGTAAGCTGGCCCTTTAAGGCTGGCCCTTTAAGGCTGGCCCTTTAAGCTGGCCCTTTAAGGCTGGCCCTTTAAAGCTGGCCCTTTAAGCTGGCCCTTTAAAGCTGGCCCTTTAAGGCTGGCCCTTTAAGGCTGGCCCTTTAAGCTGGCCCCTTAAGGCTGGCCATCTAAGGCTGGCCCTTTAAGCTGGCCCTTTAAGGCTGGCCCTTTAAGCTGGCCCTTTAAGGCTGGCCCTCTAAGGCTGGCCCTTTAAGACTGGCCCTTTAAGGCTGGCCCTTTAAGGCTGGCCCTTTAAGCTGGCCCCTTAAGGCTGGCCCTTTAAGCTGGCCCTCTAAGGCTGGCCCTTTAAGCTGGCCCTCTAAGGCTGGCCCTTTAAGCTGGCCATCTAAGGCTGGCCCTTTAAGGCTGGCCCTTTAAGGCTGGCCCTTTAAGCTTGCCCCTTAAGGCTGGCCCTCTAAGGCTGGCCCTTTAAGCTGGCCCTTTAAGGCTGGCCCTTTAAGCTGGCCCTTTAAGGCTGGCCCTTTAAGGCCGGCCCTTTAAACTGGCCCTTTAAGGCTGGCCCTTTAAGCTGGCCCTTTAAGGCTGGCCCTTTAAGCTGGCCCTGTAAAGCTGGCCCTCTAAGGCTGGCCTTTTAAGCTGGCCCTTTAAGGCTGGCCCTTTAAGCTGGCCCTCTAAGGCTGGCCCTTTAAGGCTGGCCCTTTAAGGCTGGCCCTTTAAGCTGGCCCCTTAGGGCTGGCCCTCTAAGGCTGGCCCTTTAAGCTGGCCCTTTAAGGCTGGCCCTGTAAGCTGGCCCTTTAAGGCTGGCCCTTTAGGCTGGCCCTTTAAGCTGGCCCTTTAAGGCTGGCCCTTTAAGGCTGGCCCTTTAAGGCTGGCCCTTTAAGCTGGCCCTTTAAAGCTGGCCCTTTAAGGCTGGCCCTTTAAGGCTGGCCCTTTAAGCTGGCCCCTTAAGGCTGGCCATCTAAGGCTGGCCCTTTAAGCTGGCCCTTTAAGGCTGGCCCTTTAAGCTGGCCCTTTAAGGCTGGCCCTCTAAGGCTGGCCCTTTAAGACTGGCCCTTTAAGGCTGGCCCTTTAAGGCTGGCCCTTTAAGCTGGCCCCTTAAGGCTGGCCCTTTAAGCTGGCCCTCTAAGGCTGGCCCTTTAAGCTGGCCCTCTAAGGCTGGCCCTTTAAGCTGGCCATCTAAGGCTGGCCCTTTAAGGCTGGCCCTTTAAGGCTGGCCCTTTAAGGCTGGCCCTTTAAGCTTGCCCCTTAAGGCTGGCCCTCTAAGGCTGGCCCTTTAAGCTGGCCCTTTAAGGCTGGCCCTTTAAGCTGGCCCTTTAAGGCTGGCCCTTTAAGGCCGGCCCTTTAAACTGGCCCTTTAAGGCTGGCCCTTTAAGGCTGGCCCTTTAAGCTGGCCCTTTAAGGCTGGCCCTTTAAGCTGGCCCTTTAAGGCTGGCCCTTTAAGGCTGGCCCTTTAAAGCTGGCCCTTTAAGCTGGCCCTCTAAGGCTGGCCCTTTAAGGCTGGCCCTTTAAGCTGGCCCCTTAAGGCTGGCCCTTTAAGCTGGCCCTTTAAGGCTGGCCCTTTAAGGCTGGCCCTTTAAGGCTGGCCCTTTAAGGCTGGCCCTTTAAGGCTGGCCCTTTAAGCTGGCCCCTTAAGGCTGGCCATCTAAGGCTGGCCCTTTAAGCTGGCCCTTTAAGGCTGGCCATCTAAGGCTGGCCCTTTAAGCTGGCCCTTTAAGGCTGGCCCTTTAAGCTGGCCCTTTAAGGCTGGCCCTTTAAGCTGGCCCCTTAAGGCTGGCCCTTTAAGCTGGCCCTCTAAGGCTGGCCCTTTAAGCTGGCCCTCTAAGGCTGGCCCTTTAAGGCTGGCCCTTTAAGCTGGCCCCTTAAGGCTGGCCATCTAAGGCTGGCCCTTTAAGCTGGCCCCTTAAGGCTGGCCATCTAAGGCTGGCCCTTTAAGCTGGCCCTTTAAGGCTGGCCCTTTAAGCTGGCCCTTTAAGGCTGGCCCTTTAAGCTGGCCCCTTAAGGCTGGCCCTTTAAGCTGGCCCTCTAAGGCTGGCCCTTTAAGCTGGCCCTCTAAGGCTGGCCCTTTAAGGCTGGCCCTTTAAGGCTTGCCCTTTAAGGCTGGCCCTTTAAGCTGGCCCTTTAAGGCTGGCCCTTTAAGCTGGCCCTTTAAGGCTGGCCCTTTAAGGCTGGCCCTTTAAGCTGGCCCTTTAAGGCTGGCCCTTTAAGCTGGCCCTTTAAGCTGGCCCCTTAAGGCTGGCCCTTTAAGCTGGCCCTCTAAGGCTGGCCCTTTAAGCTGGCCCCTTAAGGCTGGCCCTTTAAGCTGGCCCTCTAAGGCTGGCCCTTTAAGCTGGCCCTCTAAGGCTGGCCCTTTAAGGCTGGCCCTTTAAGGCTTGCCCTTTAAGGCAGGCCCTCTATGGCTGGCCCTTTAAGGCTTGCCCTTTAAGGCTGGCCCTTTAAGCTGGCCCCTTAAGGCTGGCCCTTTAAGCTGGCCCTCTAAGGCTGGCCCTTTAAGCTGGCCCTTTAAGGCTGGCCCTTTAAGCTGGCCCTGTAAAGCTGGCCCTCTAAGGCTGGCCTTTTAAGCTGGCCCTTTAAGGCTGGCCCTTTAAGCTGGCCCTCTAAGGCTGGCCCTTTAAGGCTGGCCCATTAAGGCTGGCCCTTTAAGCTGGCCCCTTAGGGCTGGCCCTCTAAGGCTGGCCCTTTAAGCTGGCCCTTTAAGGCTGGCCCTGTAAGCTGGCCCTTTAAGGCTGGCCCTTTAAGGCTGGCCCTTTAAGCTGGCCCTTTAAGGCTGGCCCTTTAAGGCTGGCCCTTTAAGGCTGGCCCTTTAAGCTGGCCCTTTAAAGCTGGCCCTTTAAGGCTGGCCCTTTAAGGCTGGCCCTTTAAGCTGACCCCTTAAGGCTGGCCATCTAAGGCTGGCCCTTTAAGCTGGCCCTTTAAGGCTGGCCCTTTAAGCTGGCCCTTTAAGGCTGGCCCTCTAAGGCTGGCCCTTTAAGACTGGCCCTTTAAGGCTGGCCCTTTAAGGCTGGCCCTTTAAGCTGGCCCCTTAAGGCTGGCCCTTTAAGCTGGCCCTCTAAGGCTGGCCCTTTAAGCTGGCCCTCTAAGGCTGGCCCTTTAAGCTGGCCATCTAAGGCTGGCCCTTTAAGGCTGGCCCTTTAAGGCTGGCCCTTTAAGCTGGCCCTTTAAGGCTGGCCCTTTAAGGCTGGCCCTTTAAGCTGGCCCTTTAAAGCTGGCCCTTTAAGGCTGGCCCTTTAAGGCTGGCCCTTTAAGCTGGCCCCTTAAGGCTGGCCATCTAAGGCTGGCCCTTTAAGCTGGCCCTTTAAGGCTGGCCCTTTAAGCTGGCCCTTTAAGGCTGGCCCTCTAAGGCTGGCCCTTTAAGACTGGCCCTTTAAGGCTGGCCCTTTAAGGCTGGCCCTTTAAGCTGGCCCCTTAAGGCTGGCCCTTTAAGCTGGCCCTCTAAGGCTGGCCCTTTAAGCTGGCCCTCTAAGGCTGGCCCTTTAAGCTGGCCATCTAAGGCTGGCCCTTTAAGGCTGGCCCTTTAAGGCTGGCCCTTTAAGGCTGGCCCTTTAAGCTGGCCCCTTAAGGCTGGCCCTCTAAGGCTGGCCCTTTAAGCTGGCCCTTTAAGGCTGGCCCTTTAAGCTGGCCCTTTAAGGCTGGCCCTTTAAGGCCGGCCCTTTAAACTGGCCCTTTAAGGCTGGCCCTTTAAGGCTGGCCCTTTAAGCGTGCCCTTTAAGGCTGGCCCTTTAAGCTGGCCCTTTAAGGCTGGCCCTTTAAGGCTGGCCCTTTAAGGCTGGCCCTTTAAGGCTGGCCCTTTAAGCTGGCCCTTTAAGGCTGGCCCTTTAAGCTGGCCCTGTAAAGCTGGCCCTCTAAGGCTGGCCCTTTAAGCTGGCCCTTTAAGGCTGGCCCTTTAAGCTGGCCCCTTAAGGCTGGCCCTCTAAGGCTGGCCCTTTAAGCTGGCCCTTTAAGGCTGGCCCTTTAAGCTGGCCCTTTAAGGCTGGCCCTTTAAGGCCGGCCCTTTAAGCTGGCCCTTTAAGGCTGGCCCTTTAAGCTGGCCCTTTAAGGCTTGCCCTTTAAGCTGGCCCTTTAAGGCTGGCCCTTTAAGGCTGGCCCTTTAAGGCTGGCCCTTTAAGCTGGCCCCTTAAGGCTGGCCCTTTAAGCAGGCCCTCTAAGGCTGGCCCTTTAAGCTGGCCCTCTAAGGCTGGCCCTTTAAGGCTTGCCCTTTAAGGCTGGCCCTTTAAGCTGGCCCCTTAAGGCTGGCCCTTTAAGCTGTCCCTTTAAAGCTGGCCCTTTAAGGCTGGCCCTTTAAGCTGGCCCTTTAAAGCTGGCCCTTTAAGGCTGGCCCTTTAAGGCTGGCCCTTTAAGCTGGCCCCTTAAGGCTGGCTCTTTAAGCTGGCCCTCTAAGGCTGGCCCTTTAAGCTGGCCCTCTAAGGCTTGCCCTTTAAGGCTTGCCCTTTAAGGCCGGCCCTTTAAGCTGGCCCCTTAAGGCTGGCCCTTTAAGCTGGCCCTTTAAGGCTGGCCCTTTAAGGCTGGCCCTTTAAGGCTGGCCCTTTAAGGCTGGCCCTTTAAGCTGGCCCCTTAAGGCTGGCCATCTAAGGCTGGCCCTTTAAGCTGGCCCTTTAAGGCTGGCCCTTTAAGCTGGCCCTTTAAGGCTGGCCCTTTAAGCTGGCCCTTTAAGGCTGGTCCTCTAAGGCTGGCCCTTTAAGGCTGGCCCTTTAAGCTGGCCCTTTAAGGCTGGTCCTCTAAGGCTGGCCCTTTAGGACTGGCCCTTTAAGGCTGGCCCTTTAAGGCTGGCCCTTTAAGCTGGCCCCTTAAGGCTGGCCTTTTAAGCTGGCCCTTTAAGGCTGGCCCTTTAAGCTGGCCCTTTAAGGCTGGCCCTTTAAGCTGGCCCTTTAAGGCTGGTCCTCTAAGGCTGGCCCTTTAAGGCTGGCCCTTTAAGCTGGCCCTTTAAGGCTGGTCCTCTAAGGCTGGCCCTTTAGGACTGGCCCTTTAAGGCTGGCCCTTTAAGGCTGGCCCTTTAAGCTGGCCCCTTAAGGCTGGCCTTTTAAGCTGGCCCTCTAAGGCTGGCCCTTTAAGCTTGCCCTCTAAGGCTGGCCCTTTAAGGCTGGCCCTTTAAGGCTGGCCCTTTAAGGCTGGCCCTTTAAGCTGGCCCTTTAAGGCTGGCCCTTTAAGCTGGCCCTTTAAGGCTGGCCCTTTAAGGCTGGCCCTTTAAGCTAGCCCTTTAAGGCTGGCCCTTTAAGCTGGCCCTTTAAGGCTGGCCCTTTAAGCTGGCCCTTTAAGGCTGGCACTTTAAGGCCGGCCCTTTAAGCTGGCCCTTTAAGGCTGGCCCTTTAAGCTGGCCCTTTAAGCTGGTCATTTAAGGCTGGCCCTTTAAGGCTGGCCCTTTAAGGCTGGCCCTTTAAGCTGGCCCCTTAAGGCTGGCCCTTTAAGCAGGCCCTCTAAGGCTGGCCCTTTAAGCTGGCCCTCTAAGGCTGGCCCTTTAAGGCTTGCCCTTTAAGGCTGGCCCTTTAAGCTGGCCCCTTAAGGCTGGCCCTTTAAGCTGGCCCCTTAAGGCTGGCCCTTTAAGCAGGCCCTCTAAGGCTGGCCCTTTAAGCTGGCCCTCTAAGGCTGGCCCTTTAAGCTGGCCCTCTAAGGCTGGCCCTTTAAGCTGGCCATCTAAGGCTGGCCCTTTAAGGCTGGCCCTTTAAGGCTGGCCCTTTAAGGCTGGCCCTTTAAGCTGGCCCCTTAAGGCTGGCCCTCTAAGGCTGGCCCTTTAAGCTGGCCCTTTAAGGCTGGCCCTTTAAGCTGGCCCTTTAAGGCTGGCCCTTTAAGGCCGGCCCTTTAAACTGGCCCTTTAAGGCTGGCCCTTTAAGGCTGGCCCTTTAAGCGTGCCCTTTAAGGCTGGCCCTTTAAGCTGGCCCTTTAAGGCTGGCCCTTTAAGGCTGGCCCTTTAAGGCTGGCCCTTTAAAGCTGGCCCTTTAAGCTGGCCCTCTAAGGCTGGCCCTTTAAGGCTGGCCCTTTAAGCTGGCCCTTTAAGGCTGGCCCTTTAAGGCTGGCCCTTTAAAGCTGGCCCTTTAAGGCTGGCCCTTTAAGGCTGGCCCTTTAAGGCTGGCCCTTTAAGCTGGCCCCTTAAGGCTGGCCCTTTAAGCTGGCCCTTTAAGCTGGCCCTCTATGGCTGGCCCTTTAAGGCTTGCCCTTTAAGGCTGGCCCTTTAAGCTGGCCCTCTAAGGCTGGCCCTTTAAGCTGGCCCTTTAAGGCTGGCCCTTTAAGCTGGCCCTGTAAAGCTGGCCCTCTAAGGCTGGCCTTTTAAGCTGGCCCTTTAAGGCTGGCCCTTTAAGCTGGCCCTCTAAGGCTGGCCCTTTAAGGCTGGCCCATTAAGGCTGGCCCTTTAAGCTGGCCCCTTAGGGCTGGCCCTCTAAGGCTGGCCCTTTAAGCTGGCCCTTTAAGGCTGGCCCTGTAAGCTGGCCCTTTAAGGCTGGCCCTTTAAGCTGGCCCTTTAAGGCTGGCCCTTTAAGGCTGGCCCTTTAAGGCTGGCCCTTTAAGGCTGGCCCTTTAAGCTGGCCCTTTAAGGCTGGCCCTCTAAGGCTGGCCCTTTAAGACTGGCCCTTTAAGGCTGGCCCTTTAAGGCTGGCCCTTTAAGCTGGCCCCTTAAGGCTGGCCCTTTAAGCTGGCCCTCTAAGGCTGGCCCTTTAAGGCTGGCCCTTCGAGGCTGGCCCTTTAAGCTGGCCCTTTAAGGCTGGCCCTTTAAGGCTGGCCCTTTAAGCTGGCCCTTTAAGGCTGGCCCTTTAAGCTGGCCCTTTAAGGCTGGCCCTTTAAGGCTGGCCCTTCGAGGCTGGCCCTTTAAGCTGGCCCTCTAAGGCTGGCCCTTTAAGCTGGCCCTCTAAGGCTGGCCCTCTAAGGCTGGCCCTTTAAGGCTTGCCCTTTAAGGCTGGCCCTTTAAGCTGGCCCCTTAAGGCTGGCCCTTTAAGCTGGCCCTCTAAGGCTGGCCCTTTAAGCTGGCCCTTTAAGGCTGGCCCTTTAAGCTGGCCCTGTAAAGCTGGCCCTCTAAGGCTGGCCCTTTAAGCTGGCCCTTTAAGGCTGGCCCTTTAAGCTGGCCCCTTAAGGCTGGCCCTCTAAGGCTGGCCCTTTAAGCTGGCCCTTTAAGGCTGGCCCTTTAAGCTGGCCCTTTAAGGCTGGCCCTTTAAGGCCGGCCCTTTAAGCTGGCCCTTTAAGGCTGGCCCTTTAAGCTGGCCCTTTAAGGCTTGCCCTTTAAGCTGGCCCTTTAAGGCTGGCCCTTTAAGGCTGGCCCTTTAAGGCTGGCCCTTTAAGCTGGCCCCTTAAGGCTGGCCCTTTAAGCAGGCCCTCTAAGGCTGGCCCTTTAAGCTGGCCCTCTAAGGCTGGCCCTTTAAGGCTTGCCCTTTAAGGCTGGCCCTTTAAGCTGGCCCCTTAAGGCTGGCCCTTTAAGCTGGCCCTTTAAAGCTGGCCCTTTAAGGCTGGCCCTTTAAGCTGGCCCTTTAAAGCTGGCCCTTTAAGGCTGGCCCTTTAAGGCTGGCCCTTTAAGCTGGCCCCTTAAGGCTGGCTCTTTAAGCTGGCCCTCTAAGGCTGGCCCTTTAAGCTGGCCCTCTAAGGCTTGCCCTTTAAGGCTTGCCCTTTAAGGCCGGCCCTTTAAGCTGGCCCCTTAAGGCTGGCCCTTTAAGCTGGCCCTTTAAGGCTGGCCCTTTAAGGCTGGCCCTTTAAGGCTGGCCCTTTAAGGCTGGCCCTTTAAGGCTGGCCCTTTAAGCTGGCCCCTTAAGGCTGGCCATCTAAGGCTGGCCCTTTAAGCTGGCCCTTTAAGGCTGGCCCTTTAAGCTGGCCCTTTAAGGCTGGCCCTTTAAGCTGGCCCTTTAAGGCTGGTCCTCTAAGGCTGGCCCTTTAGGACTGGCCCTTTAAGGCTGGCCCTTTAAGGCTGGCCCTTTAAGGCTGGCCCTTTAAGCTGGCCCCTTAAGGCTGGCCTTTTAAGCTGGCCCTCTAAGGCTGGCCCTTTAAGCTGGCCCTCTAAGGCTGGCCCTTTAAGGCTGGCCCTTTAAGGCTTGCCCTTTAAGGCTGGCCCTTTAAGCTGGCCCTTTAAGGCTGGCCCTTTAAGCTGGCCCTTTAAGGCTGGCCCTTTAAGGCTGGCCCTTTAAGCTAGCCCTTTAAGGCTGGCCCTTTAAGGCTGGCCCTTTAAGCTAGCCCTTTAAGGCTGGCCCTTTAAGCTGGCCCTTTAAGGCTGGCCCTTTAAGCTGGCCCTTTAAGGCTGGCACTTTAAGGCCGGCCCTTTAAGCTGGCCCTTTAAGGCTGGCCCTTTAAGCTGGCCCTTTAAGCTGGTCATTTAAGGCTGGCCCTTTAAGGCTGGCCCTTTAAGGCTGGCCCTTTAAGCTGGCCCCTTAAGGCTGGCCCTTTAAGCAGGCCCTCTAAGGCTGGCCCTTTAAGCTGGCCCTCTAAGGCTGGCCCTTTAAGGCTTGCCCTTTAAGGCTGGCCCTTTAAGCTGGCCCCTTAAGGCTGGCCCTTTAAGCTGGCCCCTTAAGGCTGGCCCTTTAAGCAGGCCCTCTAAGGCTGGCCCTTTAAGCTGGCCCTCTAAGGCTGGCCCTTTAAGCTGGCCCTCTAAGGCTGGCCCTTTAAGCTGGCCCTCTAAGGCTGGCCCTTTAAGGCTGGCCCATTAAGGCTGGCCCTTTAAGCTGGCCCCTTAGGGCTGGCCCTCTAAGGCTGGCCCTTTAAGCTGGCCCTTTAAGGCTGGCCCTGTAAGCTGGCCCTTTAAGGCTGGCCCTTTAAGGCTGGCCCTTTAAGCTGGCCCTTTAAGGCTGGCCCTTTAAGGCTGGCCCTTTAAGGCTGGCCCTTTAAGCTGGCCCTTTAAAGCTGGCCCTTTAAGGCTGGCCCTTTAAGGCTGGCCCTTTAAGCTGGCCCCTTAAGGCTGGCCATCTAAGGCTGGCCCTTTAAGCTGGCCCTTTAAGGCTGGCCCTTTAAGCTGGCCCTTTAAGGCTGGCCCTCTAAGGCTGGCCCTTTAAGACTGGCCCTTTAAGGCTGGCCCTTTAAGCTGGCCCCTTAAGGCTGGCCCTTTAAGCTGGCCCTCTAAGGCTGGCCCTTTAAGCTGGCCCTCTAAGGCTGGCCCTTTAAGCTGGCCATCTAAGGCTGGCCCTTTAAGGCTGGCCCTTTAAGGCTGGCCCTTTAAGGCTGGCCCTTTAAACTGGCCCCTTAAGGCTGGCCCTCTAAGGCTGGCCCTTTAAGCTGGCCCTTTAAGGCTGGCCCTTTAAGCTGGCCCTTTAAGGCTGGCCCTTTAAGGCCGGCCCTTTAAACTGGCCCTTTAAGGCTGGCCCTTTAAGGCTGGCCCTTTAAGCGTGCCCTTTAAGGCTGGCCCTTTAAGCTGGCCCTTTAAGGCTGGCCCTTTAAGGCTGGCCCTTTAAGGCTGGCCCTTTAAAGCTGGCCCTTTAAGCTGGCCCTCTAAGGCTGGCCCTTTAAGGCTGGCCCTTTAAGCTGGCCCTTTAAGGCTGGCCCTTTAAGGCTGGCCCTTTAAGCTGGCCCTTTAAGGCTGGCCCTTTAAGGCTGGCCCTTTAAGGCTGGCCCTTTAAGTTGGCCCCTTAAGGCTGGCCCTTTAAGCTGGCCCTCTAAGGCTGGCCCTTTAAGCTGGCCCTCTAAGGCTGGCCCTTTAAGGCTTGCCTTTTAAGGCTGGCCCTTTAAGCTGGCCCCTTAAGGCTGGCCCTTTAAGCTGGCCCTTTAAGGCTGGCCCTTTAAGGCTGGCCCTTTAAGGCTGGCCCTTTAAGGCTGGCCCTTTAAGGCTGGCCCTTTAAGCTGGCCCCTTAAGGCTGGCCATCTAAGGCTGGCCCTTTAAGCTGGCCCTTTAAGGCTGGCCCTTTAAGCTGGCCCTTTAAGGCTGGCCCTTTAAGCTGGCCCTTTAAGGCTGGCCCTCTAAGGCTGGCCCTTTAAGACTGGCCCTTTAAGGCTGGCCCTTTAAGCTGGCCCCTTAAGGCTGGCCCTTTAAGCTGGCCCTCTAAGGCTGGCCCTTTAAGGCTGGCCCTTCGAGGCTGGCCCTTTAAGCTGGCCCTTTAAGGCTGGCCCTTTAAGGCTGGCCCTTTAAGCTGGCCCTTTAAGGCTGGCCCTTTAAGCTGGCCCTTTAAGGCTGGCTCTTTAAGGCTGGCCCTTCGAGGCTGGCCCTTTAAGCTGGCCCTCTAAGGCTGGCCCTTTAAGCTGGCCCTCTAAGGCTGGCCCTCTAAGGCTGGCCCTTTAAGGCTTGCCCTTTAAGGCTGGCCCTTTAAGCTGGCCCCTTAAGGCTGGCCCTCTAAGCTGGCCCCTTAAGGCTGGCCCTCTAAGGCTGGCCCTTTAAGCTGGCCCTTTAAGGCTGGCCCTTTAAGGCCGGCCCTTTAAGCTGGCCCTTTAAGGCTGGCCCTTTAAGCTGGCCCTTTAAGGCTTGCCCTTTAAGCTGGCCCTTTAAGGCTGGCCCTTTAAGGCTGGCCCTTTAAGGCTGGCCCTTTAAGCTGGCCCCTTAAGGCTGGCCCTTTAAGCAGGCCCTCTAAGGCTGGCCCTTTAAGCTGGCCCTCTAAGGCTGGCCCTTTAAGGCTTGCCCTTTAAGGCTGGCCCTTTAAGCTGGCCCCTTAAGGCTGGCCCTTTAAGCTGGCCCTTTAAAGCTGGCCCTTTAAGGCTGGCCCTTTAAGCTGGCCCTTTAAAGCTGGCCCTTTAAGGCTGGCCCTTTAAGGCTGGCCCTTTAAGCTGGCCCCTTAAGGCTGGCTCTTTAAGCTGGCCCTCTAAGGCTGGCCCTTTAAGCTGGCCCTCTAAGACTTGCCCTTTAAGGCTTGCCCTTTAAGGCTGGCCCTTTAAGCTGGCCCCTTAAGGCTGGCCCTTTAAGCTGGCCCTTTAAGGCTGGCCCTTTACGGCTGGCCCTTTAAGGCTGGCCCTTTAAGGCTGGCCCTTTAAGGCTGGCCCTTTAAGGCTGGCCCTTTAAGCTGGCCCCTTAAGGCTGGCCATCTAAGGCTGGCCCTTTAAGCTGGCCCTTTAAGGCTGGCCCTTTAAGCTGGCCCTTTAAGGCTGGCCCTTTAAGCTGGCCCTTTAAGGCTGGTCCTCTAAGGCTGGCCCTTTAAGACTGGCCCTTTAAGGCTGGCCCTTTAAGGCTGGCCCTTTAAGCTGGCCCCTTAAGGCTGGCCCTTTAAGCTGGCCCTCTAAGGCTGGCCCTTTAAGCTGGCCCTCTAAGGCTGGCCCTTTAAGGCTGGCCCTTTAAGGCTTGCCCTTTAAGGCTGGCCCTTTAAGCTGGCCCTTTAAGGCTGGCCCTTTAAGCTGGCCCTTTAAGGCTGGCCCTTTAAGGCTGGCCCTTTAAGCTGGCCCTTTAAGGCTGGCCCTTTAAGCTGGCCCTTTAAGGCTGGCCCGTTAAGCTGGCCCTTTAAGGCTGGCACTTTAAGGCCGGCCCTTTAAGCTGGCCCTTTAAGGCTGGCCCTTTAAGCTGGCCCTTTAAGCTGGTCATTTAAGGCTGGCCCTTTAAGGCTGGCCCTTTAAGCTGGCCCCTTAAGGCTGGCCCTTTAAGCAGGCCCTCTAAGGCTGGCCCTTTAAGCTGGCCCTCTAAGGCTGGCCCTTTAAGGCTGGCCCTTTAAGCTGGCCCCTTAAGGCTGGCCCTTTAAGGCTGGCCCTTTAAGGCTGGCCCTTTAAGCTGGCCCTTTAAAGCTGGCCCTTTAAGGCTGGCCCTTTAAGGCTGGCCCTTTAAGCTGGCCCCTTAAGGCTGGCCCTTTAAGCTGGCCCTCTAAGGCTGGCCCTTTAAGCTGGCCCTCTAAGGCTGGCCCTTTAAGGCTTGCCCTTTAAGGCTGGCCCTTTAAGCTGGCCCCTTAAGGCTGGCCCTTTAAGCTGGCCCTTTAAGGCTGGCCCTTTAAGGCTGGCCCTTTAAGGCTGGCCCTTTAAGGCTGGCCCTTTAAGGCTGGCCCTTTAAGGCTGGCCCTTTAAGCTGGCCCCTTAAGGCTGGCCATCTAAGGCTGGCCCTTTAAGCTGGCCCTTTAAGGCTGGCCCTTTAAGCTGGCCCTTTAAGGCTGGCCCTTTAAGCTGGCCCTTTAAGGCTGGTCCTCTAAGGCTGGCCCTTTAAGACTGGCCCTTTAAGGCTGGCCCTTTAAGGCTGGCCCTTTAAGCTGGCCCCTTAAGGCTGGCCCTTTAAGTTGGCCCTCCAAGGCTGGCCCTTTAAGCTGTCCCTCTAAGGCTGGCCCTTTAAGGCTGGCCCTTTAAGGCTTGCCCTTTAAGGCTGGCCCTTTAAGCTGGCCCTTTAAGGCTGGCCCTTTAAGGCTGGCCCTTTAAGGCTTGCCCTTTAAGGCTGGCCCTTTAAGCTGGCCCCTTAAGGCTGGCCCTTTAAGCTGACCCTTTAAGGCTGGCCCTTTAAGGCTGGCCCTTTAAGGCTGGCCCTTTAAGGCTGGCCCTTTAAGCTGGCCCTTTAAGGCTGGCCCTTTAAGCTGGCCCTTTAAGGCTGGCCCTCTAAGGCTGGCCCTTTAAGACTGGCCCTTTAAGGCTGGCCCTTTAAGGCTGGCCCTTTAAGGCTGGCCCTTTAAGCTGGCCCCTTAAGGCTGGCCCTTTAAGCTGGCCCTCTAAGGCTGGCCCTTTAAGCTGGCCCTCTAAGGCTGGCCCTTTAAGGCTGGCCCTTTAAGGCTTGCCCTTTAAGGCTGGCCCTTTAAGCTGGCCCTTTAAGGCTGGCCCTTTAAGCTGGCCCTTTAAGCCTGGCCATCTAAGTCTATCCCTTTAAACTGGCCCTTTAAGGCTGGGCCTCTAAGGCTGGACTTCAAAGGCTGGCCCTTTAAGCTGGCCCTTTAAGGCTGGCCCCCTAAGGCTGGCCCTTTAAGGCTGGCCCTTTAAGGCTGGCCCTTTAAGGCTGGCCCTCTAAGGCTGGCCCTTTAAGGCTGGCCCTTTAAGGCTGGCCCTTTAAGCTGGCCCCTTAAGGCTGGCCATCTAAGGCTGGCCCTTTAAGCTGGCCCTTTAAGGCTGGCCCTTTAAGCTGGCCCTTTAAGGCTGGCCCTTTAAGCTGGCCCTTTAAGGCTGGCCCTCTAAGGCTGGCCCTTTAAGACTGGCCTGTTAAGGCTGGCCCTTTAAGGCTGGCCCTTTAAGCTGGCCCCTTAAGGCTGGCCCTTTAAGCTGGCCCTCTAAGGCTGGCCCTTTAAGCTGGCCCTCTAAGGCTGGCCCTTTAAGGCTTGCCCTTTAAGGCTGGCCCTTTAAGCTGGCCCTTTAAGGCTGGCCATTTAAGCTGGCCCTTTAAGGCTGGCCCTTTAAGGCTGGCCCTTTAAGCTGGCCCTTTAAGGCTGGCCCTTTAAGCTGGCCCTTTAAGGCTGGCCCTTTAAGGCTGGCCCTTTAAGCTGGCCCCTTAAGGCTGGCCCTTTAAGCTGGTCCTCTAAGGCTGGCCCTTTAAGCTGGCCCTTTAAGGCTGGGCCTCTAAGGCAGGACCTCAAAGGCTGGCCCTTTAAGCTGGCCCTTTAAGGCTGGCCCTCTAAGGCTGGCCCTTTAAGGCTGGCCCTTTAAGCTGGCCCTTTAAGGCTGGCCCTTTAAGGCTGGCCCTTTAAGCTGGCCCTTTAAGGCTGGCCCTTTAAGCTGGCCCTTTAAGGCTGGCCATCTAAGGCTGGCCCTTTAAGCTGGCCCTTTAAGGCTGGCCCTTTAAGGCTGGCCCTTTAAGGCTGGCCCTTTAAGCTGGCCCCTTAAGGCTGGATCTTTAAGCAGGCCCTCTAAGGCTGGCCCTTTAAGCTGGCCCTCTAAGGCTGGCCCTTTAAGGCTTGCCCTTTAAGGCTGGCCCTTTAAGCTGGCCCCTTAAGGCTGTCCCTTTAAGCTGGCCCTTTAAGGCTGGCCCTTTAAGGCTGGCCCTTTAAGCTGGCCCTTTAAAGCTGGCCCTTTAAGGCTGGCCCTTTAAGGCTGGCCCTTTAAGCTGGCCCCTTAAGGCTGGCCCTTTAAGCTGGCCCTTTAAGCTGGCCCTGTAAAGCTGGCCCTCTAAGGCTGGCCTTTTAAGCTGGCCCTTTAAGGCTGGCCCTTTAAGCTGGCCCTCTAAGGCTGGCCCTTTAAGGCTGGCCCATTAAAGCTGGCCCTTTAAGCTGGCCCCTTAGGGCTGGCCCTCTAAGGCTGGCCCTTTAAGCTGGCCCTTTAAGGCTGGCCCTGTAAGCTGGCCCTTTAAGGCTGGCCCTTTAAGGCTGGCCCTTTAAGCTGGCCCTTTAAGGCTGGCCCTTTAAGGCTGGCCCTTTAAGGCTGGCCCTTTAAGCTGGCCCTTTAAAGCTGGCCCTTTAAGGCTGGCCCTTTAAGGCTGGCCCTTTAAGCTGGCCCCTTAAGGCTGGCCATCTAAGGCTGGCCCTTTAAGCTGGCCCTTTAAGGCTGGCCCTTTAAGCTGGCCCTTTAAGGCTGGCCCTCTAAGGCTGGCCCTTTAAGACTGGCCCTTTAAGGCTGGCCCTTTAAGGCTGGCCCTTTAAGCTGGCCCCTTAAGGCTGGCCCTTTAAGCTGGCCCTCTAAGGCTGGCCCTTTAAGCTGGCCCTCTAAGGCTGGCCCTTTAAGGCTGGCCCTTTAAGGCTGGCCCTTTAAGCTGGCCCTTTAAAGCTGGCCCTTTAAGGCTGGCCCTTTAAGGCTGGCCCTTTAAGCTGGCCCCTTAAGGCTGGCCCTTTAAGCTGGCCCTCTAAGGCTGGCCCTTTAAGCTGGCCCTCTAAGGCTGGCCCTTTAAGGCTTGCCCTTTAAGGCTGGCCCTTTAAGCTGGCCCCTTAAGGCTGGCCCTTTAAGCTGGCCCTTTAAGGCTGGCCCTTTAAGGCTGGCCCTTTAAGGCTGGCCCTTTAAGGCTGGCCCTTTAAGGCTGGCCCTTTAAGGCTGGCCCTTTAAGCTGGCCCCTTAAGGCTGGCCATCTAAGGCTGGCCCTTTAAGCTGGCCCTTTAAGGCTGGCCCTTTAAGCTGGCCCTTTAAGGCTGGCCCTTTAAGCTGGCCCTTTAAGGCTGGTCCTCTAAGGCTGGCCCTTTAAGACTGGCCCTTTAAGGCTGGCCCTTTAAGGCTGGCCCTTTAAGCTGGCCCCTTAAGGCTGGCCCTTTAAGTTGGCCCTCCAAGGCTGGCCCTTTAAGCTGTCCCTCTAAGGCTGGCCCTTTAAGGCTGGCCCTTTAAGGCTTGCCCTTTAAGGCTGGCCCTTTAAGCTGGCCCTTTAAGGCTGGCCCTTTAAGGCTGGCCCTTTAAGCTGACCCTTTAAGGCTGGCCCTTTAAGGCTGGCCTTTTAAGGCTGGCCCTTTAAGGCTGGCCCTTTAAGCTGGCCCTTTAAGGCTGGCCCTTTAAGCTGGCCCTTTAAGGCTGGCCCTCTAAGGCTGGCCCTTTAAGGCTGGCCCTTTAAGGCTGGCCCTTTAAGGCTGGCCCTTTAAGCTGGCCCCTTAAGGCTGGCCCTTTAAGCTGGCCCTCTAAGGCTGGCCCTTTAAGCTGGCCCTCTAAGGCTGGCCCTTTAAGGCTGGCCCTTTAAGGCTTGCCCTTTAAGGCTGGCCCTTTAAGCTGGCCCTTTAAGGCTGGCCCTTTAAGCTGGCCCTTTAAGCCTGGCCATCTAAGTCTGGCCCTTTAAACTGGCCCTTTAAGGCTGGGCCTCTAAGGCTGGACTTCAAAGGCTGGCCCTTTAAGCTGGCCCTTTAAGGCTGGCCCCCTAAGGCTGGCCCTTTAAGGCTGGCCCTTTAAGGCTGGCCCTTTAAGGCTGGCCCTCTAAGGCTGGCCCTTTAAGGCTGGCCCTTTAAGGCTGGCCCTTTAAGCTGGCCCCTTAAGGCTGGCCATCTAAGGCTGGCCCTTTAAGCTGGCCCTTTAAGGCTGGCCCTTTAAGCTGGCCCTTTAAGGCTGGCCCTTTAAGCTGGCCCCTTAAGGCTGGCCCTTTAAGCTGGCCCTCTAAGGCTGGCCCTTTAAGCTGGCCCTCTAAGGCTGGCCCTTTAAGGCTGGCCCTTTAAGGCTTGCCCTTTAAGGCTGGCCCTTTAAGCTGGCCCTTTAAGGCTGGCCCTTTAAGCTGGCCCTTTAAGCCTGGCCATCTAAGTCTGGCCCTTTAAACTGGCCCTTTAAGGCTGGGCCTCTAAGGCTGGACTTCAAAGGCTGGCCCTTTAAGCTGGCCCTTTAAGGCTGGCCCCCTAAGGCTGGCCCTTTAAGGGTGGCCCTTTAAGGCTGGCCCTTTAAGGCTGGCCCTCTAAGGCTGGCCCTTTAAGGCTGGCCCTTTAAGGCTGGCCCTTTAAGCTGGCCCCTTAAGGCTGGCCATCTAAGGCTGGCCCTTTAAGCTGGCCCTTTAAGGCTGGCCCTTTAAGCTGGCCCTTTAAGGCTGGCCCTTTAAGCTGGCCCTTTAAGGCTGGCCCTCTAAGGCTGGCCCTTTAAGACTGGCCTGTTAAGGCTGGCCCTTTAAGGCTGGCCCTTTAAGCTGGCCCCTTAAGGCTGGCCCTTTAAGCTGGCCCTCTAAGGCTGGCCCTTTAAGCTGGCCCTCTAAGGCTGGCCCTTTAAGGCTTGCCCTTTAAGGCTGGCCCTTTAAGCTGGCCCTTTAAGGCTGGCCATTTAAGCTGGCCCTTTAAGGCTGGCCCTTTAAGGCTGGCCCTTTAAGCTGGCCCTTTAAGGCTGGCCCTTTAAGCTGGCCCTTTAAGGCTGGCCCTTTAAGGCTGGCCCTTTAAGGCTGGCCCTTTAAGCTGGCCCCTTAAGGCTGGCCCTTTAAGCTGGTCCTCTAAGGCTGGCCCTTTAAGCTGGCCCTTTAAGGCTGGGCCTCTAAGGCTGGACCTCAAAGGCTGGCCCTTTAAGCTGGCCCTTTAAGGCTGGCCCTCTAAGGCTGGCCCTTTAAGGCTGGCCCTTTAAGCTGGCCCTTTAAGGCTGGCCCTTTAAGGCTGGCCCTTTAAGCTGGCCCTTTAAGGCTGGCCCTTTAAGCTGGCCCTTTAAGGCTGGCCATCTAAGGCTGGCCCTTTAAGCTGGCCCTTTAAGGCTGGCCCTTTAAGGCTGGCCATCTAAGGCTGGCCCTTTAAGCTGGCCCTTTAAGGCTGGCCCTTTAAGGCTGGCCCTTTAAGGCTGGCCCTTTAAGCTGGCCCCTTAAGGCTGGATCTTTAAGCAGGCCCTCTAAGGCTGGCCCTTTAAGCTGGCCCTCTAAGGCTGGCCCTTTAAGGCTTGCCCTTTAAGGCTGGCCCTTTAAGCTGGCCCCTTAAGGCTGGCCCTTTAAGCTGGCCCTTTAAGGCTGGCCCTTTAAGGCTGGCCCTTTAAGCTGGCCCTTTAAAGCTGGCCCTTTAAGGCTGGCCCTTTAAGGCTGGCCCTTTAAGCTGGCCCCTTAAGGCTGGCCCTTTAAGCTGGCCCTCTAAGGCTGGCCCTTTAAGCTGGCCCTCTAAGGCTGGCCCTTTAAGGCTTGCCCTTTAAGGCTGGCCCTTTAAGCTGGCCCCTTAAGGCTGGCCCTTTAAGGCTGGCCCTTTAAGGCTGGCCCTTTAAGGCTGGCCCTTTAAGGCTGGCCCTTTAAGGCTGGCCCTTTAAGCTGGCCCCTTAAGGCTGGCCATCTAAGGCTGGCCCTTTAAGCTGGCCCTTTAAGGCTGGCCCTTTAAGCTGGCCCTTTAAGGCTGGCCCTTTAAGCTGGCCCTTTAAGGCTGGTCCTCTAAGGCTGGCCCTTTAAGACTGGCCCTTTAAGGCTGGCCCTTTAAGGCTGGCCCTTTAAGCTGGCCCCTTAAGGCTGGCCCTTTAAGCTGGCCCTCTAAGGCTGGCCCTTTAAGCTGGCCCTCTAAGGCTGGCCCTTTAAGGCTGGCCCTTTAAGGCTTGCCCTTTAAGGCTGGCCCTTTAAGCTGGCCCTTTAAGGCTGGCCCTTTAAGCTGGCCCTTTAAGCCTGGCCATCTAAGTCTGGCCCTTTAAACTGGCCCTTTAAGGCTGGGCCTCTAAGGCTGGACTTCAAAGGCTGGCCCTTTAAGCTGGCCCTTTAAGGCTGGCCCCCTAAGGCTGGCCCTTTAAGGCTGGCCCTTTAAGGCTGGCCCTTTAAGGCTGGCCCTCTAAGGCTGGCCCTTTAAGGCTGGCCCTTTAAGGCTGGCCCTTTAAGCTGGCCCCTTAAGGCTGGCCATCTAAGGCTGGCCCTTTAAGCTGGCCCTTTAAGGCTGGCCCTTTAAGCTGGCCCTTTAAGGCTGGCCCTTTAAGCTGGCCCTTTAAGGCTGGCCCTCTAAGGCTGGCCCTTTAAGACTGGCCTTTTAAGGCTGGCCCTTTAAGGCTGGCCCTTTAAGCTGGCCCCTTAAGGCTGGCCCTTTAAGCTGGCCCTCTAAGGCTGGCCCTTTAAGCTGGCCCTCTAAGGCTGGCCCTTTAAGGCTGGCCCTTTAAGGCTTGCCCTTTAAGGCTGGCCCTTTAAGCTGGCCCTTTAAGGCTGGCCATTTAAGCTGGCCCTTTAAGGCTGGCCCTTTAAGGCTGGCCCTTTAAGCTGGCCCTTTAAGGCTGGGCCTCTAAGGCTGGACCTCAAAGGCTGGCCCTTTAAGCTGGCCCTTTAAGGCTGGCCCTCTAAGGCTGGCCCTTTAAGGCTGGCCCTTTAAGCTGGCCCTTTAAGGCTGGCCCTTTAAGGCTGGCCCTTTAAGCTGGCCCTTTAAGGCTGGCCCTTTAAGCTGGCCCTTTAAGGCTGGCCATCTAAGGCTGGCCCTTTAAGCTGGCCCTTTAAGGCTGGCCCTTTAAGGCTGGCCCTTTAAGGCTGGCCCTTTAAGCTGGCCCCTTAAGGCTGGATCTTTAAGCAGGCCCTCTAAGGCTGGCCCTTTAAGCTGGCCCTCTAAGGCTGGCCCTTTAAGGCTTGCCCTTTAAGGCTGGCCCTTTAAGCTGGCCCCTTAAGGCTGGCCCTTTAAGCTGGCCCTTTAAGGCTGGCCCTTTAAGGCTGGCCCTTTAAGCTGGCCCTTTAAAGCTGGCCCTTTAAGGCTGGCCCTTTAAGGCTGGCCCTTTAAGCTGGCCCCTTAAGGCTGGCCCTTTAAGCTGGCCCTCTAAGGCTGGCCCTTTAAGCTGGCCCTCTAAGGCTGGCCCTTTAAGGCTTGCCCTTTAAGGCTGGCCCTTTAAGCTGGCCCCTTAAGGCTGGCCCTTTAAGGCTGGCCCTTTAAGGCTGGCCCTTTAAGGCTGGCCCTTTAAGGCTGGCCCTTTAAGCTGGCCCCTTAAGGCTGGCCATCTAAGGCTGGCCCTTTAAGCTGGCCCTTTAAGGCTGGCCCTTTAAGCTGGCCCTTTAAGGCTGGCCCTTTAAGCTGGCCCTTTAAGGCTGGTCCTCTAAGGCTGGCCCTTTAAGACTGGCCCTTTAAGGCTGGCCCTTTAAGGCTGGCCCTTTAAGCTGGCCCCTTAAGGCTGGCCCTTTAAGCTGGCCCTCTAAGGCTGGCCCTTTAAGCTGGCCCTCTAAGGCTGGCCCTTTAAGGCTGGCCCTTTAAGCTGGCCCCTTAAGGCTGGCCCTTTAAGCTGGCCCTCTAAGGCTGGCCCTTTAAGCTGGCCCTCTAAGGCTGGCCCTTTAAGGCTGGCCCTTTAAGGCTTGCCCTTTAAGGCTGGCCCTTTAAGCTGGCCCTTTAAGGCTTGCCCTTTAAGGCTGGCCCTTTAAGCTGGCCCTTTAAGGCTGGCCCTTTAAGCTGGCCCTTTAAGCCTGGCCATCTAAGTCTGGCCCTTTAAACTGGCCCTTTAAGGCTGGGCCTCTAAGGCTGGACTTCAAAGGCTGGCCCTTTAAACTGGCCCTTTAAGGCTGGGCCTCTAAGGCTGGACTTCAAAGGCTGGCCCTTTAAGCTGGCCCTTTAAGGCTGGCCCCCTAAGGCTGGCCCTTTAAGGCTGGCCCTTTAAGGCTGGCCCTTTAAGGCTGGCCCTCTAAGGCTGGCCCTTTAAGGCTGGCCCTTTAAGGCTGGCCCTTTAAGCTGGCCCCTTAAGGCTGGCCATCTAAGGCTGGCCCTTTAAGCTGGCCCTTTAAGGCTGGCCCTTTAAGCTGGCCCTTTAAGGCTGGCCCTTTAAGCTGGCCCTTTAAGGCTGGCCCTCTAAGGCTGGCCCTTTAAGACTGGCCTTTTAAGGCTGGCCCTTTAAGGCTGGCCCTTTAAGCTGGCCCCTTAAGGCTGGCCCTTTAAGCTGGCCCTCTAAGGCTGGCCCTTTAAGCTGGCCCTCTAAGGCTGGCCCTTTAAGGCTGGCCCTTTAAGGCTTGCCCTTTAAGGCTGGCCCTTTAAGCTGGCCCTTTAAGGCTGGCCATTTAAGCTGGCCCTTTAAGGCTGGCCCTTTAAGGCTGGCCCTTTAAGCTGGCCCTTTAAGGCTGGCCCTTTAAGCTGGCCCTCTAAGGCTGGCCCTTTAAGGCTGGCCCTTTAAGGCTTGCCCTTTAAGGCTGGCCCTTTAAGCTGGCCCTTTAAGGCTGGCCCTTTAAGCTGGCCCTTTAAGGCTGGCCATCTAAGGCTGGCCCTTTAAGCTGGCCCTTTAAGACTGGCCTGTTAAGGCTGGCCCTTTAAGGCTGGCCCTTTAAGCTGGCCCCTTAAGGCTGGCCCTTTAAGCTGGCCCTCTAAGGCTGGCCCTTTAAGCTGGCCCTCTAAGGCTGGCCCTTTAAGGCTTGCCCTTTAAGGCTGGCCCTTTAAGCTGGCCCTTTAAGGCTGGCCATTTAAGCTGGCCCTTTAAGGCTGGCCCTTTAAGGCTGGCCCTTTAAGCTGGCCCTTTAAGGCTGGCCCTTTAAGCTGGCCCTTTAAGGCTGGCCCTTTAAGGCTGGCCCTTTAAGGCTGGCCCTTTAAGCTGGCCCCTTAAGGCTGGCCCTTTAAGCTGGTCCTCTAAGGCTGGCCCTTTAAGCTGGCCCTTTAAGGCTGGGCCTCTAAGGCTGGACCTCAAAGGCTGGCCCTTTAAGCTGGCCCTTTAAGGCTGGCCCTCTAAGGCTGGCCCTTTAAGGCTGGCCCTTTAAGCTGGCCCTTTAAGGCTGGCCCTTTAAGGCTGGCCCTTTAAGCTGGCCCTTTAAGGCTGGCCCTTTAAGCTGGCCCTTTAAGGCTGGCCATCTAAGGCTGGCCCTTTAAGCTGGCCCTTTAAGGCTGGCCCTTTAAGGCTGGCCCTTTAAGGCTGGCCCTTTAAGCTGGCCCCTTAAGGCTGGCCCTTTAAGCAGGCCCTTTAAGGCTGGCCCTTTAAGCTGGCCCTTTAAGGCTGGCCCTTTAAGGCTGGCCCTTTAAGCTGGCCCTTTAAGGCTGGCCCTTTAAGGCTGGCCCTTTAAGCTGGCCCCTTAAGGCTGGCCATCTAAGGCTGGCCCTTTAAGCTGGCCCTTTAAGGCTGGCCTTTTAAGCTGGCCCTTTAAGGCTGGCCCTTTAAGCTGGCCCTTTAAGGCTGGCCCTTTAAGCTGGCCCTTTAAGGCTGGTCCTCTAAGGCTGGCCCTTTAAGACTGGCCCTTTAAGGCTGGCCCTTTAAGGCTGGCCCTTTAAGCTGGCCCCTTAAGGCTGGCCCTTTAAGCTGGCCCTCTAAGGCTGGCCCTTTAAGCTGGCCCTCTAAGGCTGGCCCTTTAAGGCTGGCCCTTTAAGGCTTGCCCTTTAAGCTGGCCCTTTAAGGCTGGCCCTTTAAGCTGGCCCTTTAAGGCTGGCCCTTTAAGGCTGGCCCTTTAAGCTGGCCCTTTAAGGCTGGCCCTTTAAGCTGGCCCTTTAAGGCTGGCCCTCTAAGGCTGGCCCTTTAAGACTGGCCCTTTAAGGCTGGCCCTTTAAGCTGGCCCCTTAAGGCTGGCCCTTTAAGCTGGCACTCTAAGGCTGGCCCTTTAAGCTGGCCCTCTAAGGCTGGCCCTTTAAGGCTGGCCCTTTAAGGCTTGCCCTTTAAGGCTGGCCCTTTAAGCTGGCCCTTTAAGGCTGGCCCTTTAAGCTGGCCCTTTAAGGCTGGCCCTTTAAGCTGGCCCTTTAAGGCTGGCCCTTCAAGCTGGCCCTTTAAGGCTGGCCCTTTAAGCTGGCCCTTTAAGGCTGGCCCTCTAAGGCTGGCCCTTTAAGACTGGCCTGTTAAGGCTGGCCCTTTAAGGCTGGCCCTTTAAGCTGGCCCCTTAAGGCTGGCCCTTTAAGCTGGCCCTCTAAGGCTGGCCCTTTAAGCTGGCCCTCTAAGGCTGGCCCTTTAAGGCTTGCCCTTTAAGGCTGGCCCTTTAAGCTGGCCCCTTAAGGCTGGCCATTTAAGCTGGCCCTTTAAGGCTGGCCCTTTAAGGCTGGCCCTTTAAGCTGGCCCTTTAAGGCTGGCCCTTTAAGCTGGCCCTTTAAGGCTGGCCCTTTAAGGCTGGCCCTTTAAGGCTGGCCCTTTAAGCTGGCCCCTTAAGGCTGGCCCTTTAAGCTGGTCCTCTAAGGCTGGCCCTTTAAGCTGGCCCTTTAAGGCTGGGCCTCTAAGGCTGGACCTCAAAGGCTGGCCCTTTAAGCTGGCCCTTTAAGGCTGGCCCTCTAAGGCTGGCCCTTTAAGGCTGGCCCTTTAAGCTGGCCCTTTAAGGCTGGCCCTTTAAGGCTGGCCCTTTAAGCTGGCCCTTTAAGGCTGGCCCTTTAAGCTGGCCCTTTAAGGCTGGCCATCTAAGGCTGGCCCTTTAAGCTGGCCCTTTAAGGCTGGCCCTTTAAGGCTGGCCCTTTAAGGCTGGCCCTTTAAGCTGGCCCCTTAAGGCTGGATCTTTAAGCAGGCCCTCTAAGGCTGGCCCTTTAAGCTGGCCCTCTAAGGCTGGCCCTTTAAGGCTTGCCCTTTAAGGCTGGCCCTTTAAGCTGGCCCCTTAAGGCTGGCCCTTTAAGCTGGCCCTTTAAGGCTGGCCCTTTAAGGCTGGCCCTTTAAGCTGGCCCTTTAAAGCTGGCCCTTTAAGGCTGGCCCTTTAAGGCTGGCCCTTTAAGCTGGCCCCTTAAGGCTGGCCCTTTAAGCTGGCCCTCTAAGGCTGGCCCTTTAAGCTGGCCCTCTAAGGCTGGCCCTTTAAGGCTTGCCCTTTAAGGCTGGCCCTTTAAGCTGGCCCCTTAAGGCTGGCCCTTTAAGGCTGGCCCTTTAAGGCTGGCCCTTTAAGGCTGGCCCTTTAAGGCTGGCCCTTTAAGGCTGGCCCTTTAAGCTGGCCCCTTAAGGCTGGCCATCTAAGGCTGGCCCTTTAAGCTGGCCCTTTAAGGCTGGCCCTTTAAGCTGGCCCTTTAAGGCTGGCCCTTTAAGCTGGCCCTTTAAGGCTGGTCCTCTAAGGCTGGCCCTTTAAGACTGGCCCTTTAAGGCTGGCCCTTTAAGGCTGGCCCTTTAAGCTGGCCCCTTAAGGCTGGCCCTTTAAGCTGGCCCTCTAAGGCTGGCCCTTTAAGCTGGCCCTCTAAGGCTGGCCCTTTAAGGCTGGCCCTTTAAGGCTTGCCCTTTAAGGCTGGCCCTTTAAGCTGGCCCTTTAAGGCTGGCCCTTTAAGCTGGCCCTTTAAGCCTGGCCATCTAAGTCTGGCCCTTTAAACTGGCCCTTTAAGGCTGGGCCTCTAAGGCTGGACTTCAAAGGCTGGCCCTTTAAGCTGGCCCTTTAAGGCTGGCCCCCTAAGGCTGGCCCTTTAAGGCTGGCCCTTTAAGGCTGGCCCTTTAAGGCTGGCCCTCTAAGGCTGGCCCTTTAAGGCTGGCCCTTTAAGGCTGGCCCTTTAAGCTGGCCCCTTAAGGCTGGCCATCTAAGGCTGGCCCTTTAAGCTGGCCCTTTAAGGCTGGCCCTTTAAGCTGGCCCTTTAAGGCTGGCCCTTTAAGCTGGCCCTTTAAGGCTGGCCCTCTAAGGCTGGCCCTTTAAGACTGGCCTTTTAAGGCTGGCCCTTTAAGGCTGGCCCTTTAAGCTGGCCCCTTAAGGCTGGCCCTTTAAGCTGGCCCTCTAAGGCTGGCCCTTTAAGCTGGCCCTCTAAGGCTGGCCCTTTAAGGCTGGCCCTTTAAGGCTTGCCCTTTAAGGCTGGCCCTTTAAGCTGGCCCTTTAAGGCTGGCCATTTAAGCTGGCCCTTTAAGGCTGGCCCTTTAAGGCTGGCCCTTTAAGCTGGCCCTTTAAGGCTGGCCCTTTAAGCTGGCCCTCTAAGGCTGGCCCTTTAAGGCTGGCCCTTTAAGGCTTGCCCTTTAAGGCTGGCCCTTTAAGCTGGCCCTTTAAGGCTGGCCCTTTAAGCTGGCCCTTTAAGGCTGGCCATCTAAGGCTGGCCCTTTAAGCTGGCCCTTTAAGACTGGCCTGTTAAGGCTGGCCCTTTAAGGCTGGCCCTTTAAGCTGGCCCCTTAAGGCTGGCCCTTTAAGCTGGCCCTCTAAGGCTGGCCCTTTAAGCTGGCCCTCTAAGGCTGGCCCTTTAAGGCTTGCCCTTTAAGGCTGGCCCTTTAAGCTGGCCCTTTAAGGCTGGCCATTTAAGCTGGCCCTTTAAGGCTGGCCCTTTAAGGCTGGCCCTTTAAGCTGGCCCTTTAAGGCTGGCCCTTTAAGCTGGCCCTTTAAGGCTGGCCCTTTAAGGCTGGCCCTTTAAGGCTGGCCCTTTAAGCTGGCCCCTTAAGGCTGGCCCTTTAAGCTGGTCCTCTAAGGCTGGCCCTTTAAGCTGGCCCTTTAAGGCTGGGCCTCTAAGGCTGGACCTCAAAGGCTGGCCCTTTAAGCTGGCCCTTTAAGGCTGGCCCTCTAAGGCTGGCCCTTTAAGGCTGGCCCTTTAAGCTGGCCCTTTAAGGCTGGCCCTTTAAGGCTGGCCCTTTAAGCTGGCCCTTTAAGGCTGGCCCTTTAAGCTGGCCCTTTAAGGCTGGCCATCTAAGGCTGGCCCTTTAAGCTGGCCCTTTAAGGCTGGCCCTTTAAGGCTGGCCCTTTAAGGCTGGCCCTTTAAGCTGGCCCCTTAAGGCTGGCCCTTTAAGCAGGCCCTTTAAGGCTGGCCCTTTAAGCTGGCCCTTTAAGGCTGGCCCTTTAAGGCTGGCCCTTTAAGCTGGCCCTTTAAGGCTGGCCCTTTAAGGCTGGCCCTTTAAGCTGGCCCCTTAAGGCTGGCCATCTAAGGCTGGCCCTTTAAGCTGGCCCTTTAAGGCTGGCCTTTTAAGCTGGCCCTTTAAGGCTGGCCCTTTAAGGCTTGCCCTTTAAGGCTGGCCCTTTAAGCTGGCCCTTTAAGGCTGGCCCTTTAAGCTGGCCCTTTAAGGCTGGCCCTTTAAGCTGGCCCTTTAAGGCTGGCCCTTTAAGCTGGCCCTTTAAGGCTGGCCCTCTAAGGCTGGCCCTTTAAGACTGGCCCTTTAAGGCTGGCCCTTTAAGGCTGGCCCTTTAAGCTGGCCCCTTAAGGCTGGCCCTTTAAGCTGGCCCTCTAAGGCTGGCCCTTTAAGGCTGGCCCTTCGAGGCTGGCCCTTTAAGCTGGCCCTTTAAGGCTGGCCCTTTAAGGCTGGCCCTTTAAGCTGGCCCTTTAAGGCTGGCCCTTTAAGCTGGCCCTTTAAGGCTGGCCCTTTAAGGCTGGCCCTTCGAGGCTGGCCCTTTAAGCTGGCCCTCTAAGGCTGGCCCTTTAAGCTGGCCCTCTAAGGCTGGCCCTCTAAGGCTGGCCCTTTAAGGCTTGCCCTTTAAGGCTGGCCCTTTAAGCTGGCCCCTTAAGGCTGGCCCTTTAAGCTGGCCCTCTAAGGCTGGCCCTTTAAGCTGGCCCTTTAAGGCTGGCCCTTTAAGCTGGCCCTGTAAAGCTGGCCCTCTAAGGCTGGCCCTTTAAGCTGGCCCTTTAAGGCTGGCCCTTTAAGCTGGCCCCTTAAGGCTGGCCCTCTAAGGCTGGCCCTTTAAGCTGGCCCTTTAAGGCTGGCCCTTTAAGCTGGCCCTTTAAGGCTGGCCCTTTAAGGCCGGCCCTTTAAGCTGGCCCTTTAAGGCTGGCCCTTTAAGCTGGCCCTTTAAGGCTTGCCCTTTAAGCTGGCCCTTTAAGGCTGGCCCTTTAAGGCTGGCCCTTTAAGGCTGGCCCTTTAAGCTGGCCCCTTAAGGCTGGCCCTTTAAGCAGGCCCTCTAAGGCTGGCCCTTTAAGCTGGCCCTCTAAGGCTGGCCCTTTAAGGCTTGCCCTTTAAGGCTGGCCCTTTAAGCTGGCCCGTTAAGGCTGGCCCTTTAAGCTGGCCCTTTAAAGCTGGCCCTTTAAGGCTGGCCCTTTAAGCTGGCCCTTTAAAGCTGGCCCTTTAAGGCTGGCCCTTTAAGGCTGGCTCTTTAAGCTGGCCCCTTAAGGCTGGCTCTTTAAGCTGGCCCTCTAAGGCTGGCCCTTTAAGCTGGCCCTCTAAGGCTTGCCCTTTAAGGCTTGCCCTTTAAGGCTGGCCCTTTAAGCTGGCCCCTTAAGGCTGGCCCTTTAAGCTGGCCCTTTAAGGCTGGCCCTTTAAGGCTGGCCCTTTAAGGCTGGCCCTTTAAGGCTGGCCCTTTAAGGCTGGCCCTTTAAGGCTGGCCCTTTAAGCTGGCCCCTTAAGGCTGGCCATCTAAGGCTGGCCCTTTAAGCTGGCCCTTTAAGGCTGGCCCTTTAAGCTGGCCCTTTAAGGCTGGCCCTTTAAGCTGGCCCTTTAAGGCTGGTCCTCTAAGGCTGGCCCTTTAAGACTGGCCCTTTAAGGCTGGCCCTTTAAGGCTGGCCCTTTAAGCTGGCCCCTTAAGGCTGGCCCTTTAAGCTGGCCCTCTAAGGCTGGCCCTTTAAGCTGGCCCTCTAAGGCTGGCCCTTTAAGGCTGGCCCTTTAAGGCTTGCCCTTTAAGGCTGGCCCTTTAAGCTGGCCCTTTAAGGCTGGCCCTTTAAGCTGGCCCTTTAAGGCTGGCCCTTTAAGGCTGGCCCTTTAAGCTGGCCCTTTAAGGCTGGCCCTTTAAGCTGGCCCTTTAAGGCTGGCCCTTTAAGCTGGCCCTTTAAGGCTGGCACTTTAAGGCCGGCCCTTTAAGCTGGCCCTTTAAGGCTGGCCCTTTAAGCTGGCCCTTTAAGCTGGTCATTTAAGGCTGGCCCTTTAAGGCTGGCCCTTTAAGGCTGGCCCTTTAAGCTGGCCCCTTAAGGCTGGCCCTTTAAGCAGGCCCTCTAAGGCTGGCCCTTTAAGCTGGCCCTCTAAGGCTGGCCCTTTAAGGCTTGCCCTTTAAGGCTGGCCCTTTAAGCTGGCCCCTTAAGGCTGGCCCTTTAAGGCTGGCCCTTTAAGGCTGGCCCTTTAAGCTGGCCCTTTAAAGCTGGCCCTTTAAGGCTGGCCCTTTAAGGCTGGCCCTTTAAGCTGGCCCCTTAAGGCTGGCCCTTTAAGCTGGCCCTCTAAGGCTGGCCCTTTAAGCTGGCCCTCTAAGGCTGGCCCTTTAAGGCTTGCCCTTTAAGGCTGGCCCTTTAAGCTGGCCCCTTAAGGCTGGCCCTTTAAGCTGGCCCTTTAAGGCTGGCCCTTTAAGGCTGGCCCTTTAAGGCTGGCCCTTTAAGGCTGGCCCTTTAAGGCTGGCCCTTTAAGCTGGCCCCTTAAGGCTGGCCATCTAAGGCTGGCCCTTTAAGCTGGCCCTTTAAGGCTGGCCCTTTAAGCTGGCCCTTTAAGGCTGGCCCTTTAAGCTGGCCCTTTAAGGCTGGTCCTTTAAGGCTGGCCCTTTAAGACTGGCCCTTTAAGGCTGGCCCTTTAAGGCTGGCCCTTTAAGCTGGCCCTTTAAGGCTGGCCCTTTAAGGCTGGCCCTTTAAGGCTTGCCCTTTAAGGCTGGCCCTTTAAGCTGGCCCTTTAAGGCTGGCCCTTTAAGCTGGCCCTTTAAGGCTGGCCCTCTAAGGCTGGCCCTTTAAGACTGGCCCTTTAAGGCTGGCCCTTTAAGGCTGGCCCTTTAAGCTGGCCCCTTAAGGCTGGCCCTTTAAGCTGGCCCTCTAAGGCTGGCCCTTTAAGCTGGCCCTCTAAGGCTGGCCCTTTAAGGCTGGCCCTTTAAGGCTTGCCCTTTAAGGCTGGCCCTTTAAGCTGGCCCTTTAAGGCTGGCCCTTTAAGCTGGCCCTTTAAGCCTGGCCATCTAAGTCTGGCCCTTTAAACTGGCCCTTTAAGGCTGGGCCTCTAAGGCTGGACTTCAAAGGCTGGCCCTTTAAGCTGGCCCTTTAAGGCTGGCCCCCTAAGGCTGGCCCTTTAAGGCTGGCCCTTTAAGGCTGGCCCTTTAAGGCTGGCCCTCTAAGGCTGGCCCTTTAAGGCTGGCCCTTTAAGGCTGGCCCTTTAAGCTGGCCCCTTAAGGCTGGCCATCTAAGGCTGGCCCTTTAAGCTGGCCCTTTAAGGCTGGCCCTTTAAGCTGGCCCTTTAAGGCTGGCCCTTTAAGCTGGCCCTTTAAGGCTGGCCCTCTAAGGCTGGCCCTTTAAGACTGGCCTGTTAAGGCTGGCCCTTTAAGGCTGGCCCTTTAAGCTGGCCCCTTAAGGCTGGCCCTTTAAGCTGGCCCTCTAAGGCTGGCCCTTTAAGCTGGCCCTTTAAGGCTGGCCCTTTAAGGCTGGCCCTTTAAGCTGGCCCTTTAAGGCTGGCCCTTTAAGCTGGCCCTTTAAGGCTGGCCCTTTAAGGCTGGCCCTTTAAGGCTGGCCCTTTAAGCTGGCCCCTTAAGGCTGGCCCTTTAAGCTGGTCCTCTAAGGCTGGCCCTTTAAGCTGGCCCTTTAAGGCTGGGCCTCTAAGGCTGGACCTCAAAGGCTGGCCCTTTAAGCTGGCCTTTTAAGGCTGGCCCTCTAAGGCTGGCCCTTTAAGGCTGGCCCTTTAAGGCTTGCCCTTTAAGGCTGGCCCTTTAAGCTGGCCCTTTAAGGCTGGCCCTTTAAGCTGGCCCTTTAAGGCTGGCCCTTTAAGGCTGGCCCTTTAAGCTGGCCCTTTAAGGCTGGCCCTTTAAGCTGGCCCTTTAAGGCTGGCCCTCTAAGGCTGGCCCTTTAAGACTGGCCCTTTAAGGCTGGCCCTTTAAGCTGGCCCCTTAAGGCTGGCCCTTTAAGGCTGGCCCTCCAAGGCTGGCCCTTTAAGGCTGGCCCTTTAAGGCTGGCCCTTTAAGCTGGCCCCTTAAGGCTGGCCATCTAAGGCTGGCCCTTTAAGCTGGCCCTTTAAGGCTGGCCCTTTAAGCTGGCCCTTTAAGGCTGGCCCTTTAAGCTGGCCCTTTAAGGCTGGCCCTTTAAGCTGGCCCTTTAAGGCTGGCCCTCTAAGGCTGGCCCTTTAAGACTGGCCCTTTAAGGCTGGCCCTTTAAGGCTGGCCCTTTAAGCTGGCCCCTTAAGGCTGGCCCTTTAAGCTGGCCCTCTAAGGCTGGCCCTTTAAGGCTGGCCCTTCGAGGCTGGCCCTTTAAGCTGGCCCTTTAAGGCTGGCCCTTTAAGGCTGGCCCTTTAAGCTGGCCCTTTAAGGCTGGCCCTTTAAGCTGGCCCTTTAAGGCTGGCCCTTTAAGGCTGGCCCTTCGAGGCTGGCCCTTTAAGCTGGCCCTCTAAGGCTGGCCCTTTAAGCTGGCCCTCTAAGGCTGGCCCTCTAAGGCTGGCCCTTTAAGGCTTGCCCTTTAAGGCTGGCCCTTTAAGCTGGCCCCTTAAGGCTGGCCCTTTAAGCTGGCCCTCTAAGGCTGGCCCTTTAAGCTGGCCCTTTAAGGCTGGCCCTTTAAGCTGGCCCTGTAAAGCTGGCCCTCTAAGGCTGGCCCTTTAAGCTGGCCCTTTAAGGCTGGCCCTTTAAGCTGGCCCCTTAAGGCTGGCCCTCTAAGGCTGGCCCTTTAAGCTGGCCCTTTAAGGCTGGCCCTTTAAGCTGGCCCTTTAAGGCTGGCCCTTTAAGGCCGGCCCTTTAAGCTGGCCCTTTAAGGCTGGCCCTTTAAGCTGGCCCTTTAAGGCTGGCCATCTAAGGCTGGCCCTTTAAGCTGGCCCTTTAAGACTGGCCTGTTAAGGCTGGCCCTTTAAGGCTGGCCCTTTAAGCTGGCCCCTTAAGGCTGGCCCTTTAAGCTGGCCCTCTAAGGCTGGCCCTTTAAGCTGGCCCTCTAAGGCTGGCCCTTTAAGGCTTGCCCTTTAAGGCTGGCCCTTTAAGCTGGCCCTTTAAGGCTGGCCATTTAAGCTGGCCCTTTAAGGCTGGCCCTTTAAGGCTGGCCCTTTAAGCTGGCCCTTTAAGGCATGCCCTTTAAGCTGGCCCTTTAAGGCTGGCCCTTTAAGGCTGGCCCTTTAAGCTGGCCCCTTAAGGCTGGCCCTTTAAGCTGGTCCTCTAAGGCTGGCCCTTTAAGCTGGCCCTTTAAGGCTGGGCCTCTAAGGCTGGACCTCAAAGGCTGGCCCTTTAAGCTGGCCCTTTAAGGCTGGCCCTCTAAGGCTGGCCCTTTAAGGCTGGCCCTTTAAGCTGGCCCTTTAAGGCTGGCCCTTTAAGGCTGGCCCTTTAAGCTGGCCCTTTAAGGCTGGCCCTTTAAGCTGGCCCTTTAAGGCTGGCCATCTAAGGCTGGCCCTTTAAGCTGGCCCTTTAAGGCTGGCCCTTTAAGGCTGGCCCTTTAAGGCTGGCCCTTTAAGCTGGCCCCTTAAGGCTGGCCCTTTAAGCAGGCCCTCTAAGGCTGGCCCTTTAAGCTGGCCCTCTAAGGCTGGCCCTTTAAGGCTTGCCCTTTAAGGCTGGCCCTTTAAGCTGGCCCCTTAAGGCTGGCCCTTTAAGCTGGCCCTTTAAGGCTGGCCCTTTAAGCTGGCCCTTTAAAGCTGGCCCTTTAAGGCTGGCCCTTTAAGGCTGGCCCTTTAAGCTGGCCCCTTAAGGCTGGCCCTTTAAGCTGGCCCTCTAAGGCTGGCCCTTTAAGCTGGCCCTCTAAGGCTGGCCCTTTAAGGCTTGCCCTTTAAGGCTGGCCCTTTAAGCTGGCCCCTTAAGGCTGGCCCTTTAAGGCTGGCCCTTTAAGGCTGGCCCTTTAAGGCTGGCCCTTTAAGGCTGGCCCTTTAAGCTGGCCCCTTAAGGCTGGCCATCTAAGGCTGGCCCTTTAAGCTGGCCCTTTAAGGCTGGCCCTTTAAGCTGGCCCTTTAAGGCTGGCCCTTTAAGCTGGCCCTTTAAGGCTGGTCCTCTAAGGCTGGCCCTTTAAGACTGGCCCTTTAAGGCTGGCCCTTTAAGGCTGGCCCTTTAAGCTGGCCCCTTAAGGCTGGCCCTTTAAGCTGGCCCTCTAAGGCTGGCCCTTTAAGCTGGCCCTCTAAGGCTGGCCCTTTAAGGCTGGCCCTTTAAGGCTTGCCCTTTAAGGCTGGCCCTTTAAGCTGGCCCTTTAAGGCTGGCCCTTTAAGCTGGCTCTTTAAGCCTGGCCATCTAAGTCTGGCCCTTTAAACTGGCCCTTTAAGGCTGGCCCTTTAAGCTGGCCCCTTAAGGCTGGCCCTTTAAGCTGGTCCTCTAAGGCTGGCCCTTTAAGCTGGCCCTTTAAGGCTGGGCCTCTAAGGCTGGACCTCAAAGGCTGGCCCTTTAAGCTGGCCCTTTAAGGCTGGCCCTCTAAGGCTGGCCTTTTAAGGCTGGCCCTTTAAGGCTGGCCCTCTAAGGCTGGCCCTTTAAGGCTGGCCCTTTAAGGCTGGCCCTTTAAGCTGGCCCCTTAAGGCTGGCCATCTAAGGCTGGCCCTTTAAGCTGGCCCTTTAAGGCTGGCCCTTTAAGCTGGCCCTTTAAGGCTGGCCCTTTAAGCTGGCCCTTTAAGGCTGGCCCTCTAAGGCTGGCCCTTTAAGACTGGCCTTTTAAGGCTGGCCCTTTAAGGCTGGCCCTTTAAGCTGGCCCCTTAAGGCTGGCCCTTTAAGCTGGCCCTCTAAGGCTGGCCCTTTAAGCTGGCCCTCTAAGGCTGGCCCTTTAAGGCTGGCCCTTTAAGGCTTGCCCTTTAAGGCAGGCCCTCTAAGGCTGGCCCTTTAAGGCTTGCCCTTTAAGGCTGGCCCTTTAAACTGGCCCCTTAAGGCTGGCCCTTTAAGCTGGCCCTCTAAGGCTGGCCCTTTAAGCTGGCCCTCTAAGGCTGGCCCTTTAAGCTGGCCCTGTAAAGCTGGCCCTCTAAGGCTGGCCTTTTAAGCTGGCCCTTTAAGGCTGGCCCTTTAAGCTGGCCCTCTAAGGCAGGCCCTTTAAGGCTGGCCCTTTAAGGCTGGCCCTTTAAGCTGGACCCTTTGGGCTGGCCCTCTAAGGCTGGCCCTTTAAGCTGGCCCTTTAAGGCTGGCCCTTTAAGCTGGCCCTTTAAGGCTGGCCCTTTAAGCTGGCCCTTTAAAGCTGGCCCTTGAAGGCTGGCCCTTTAAGGCTGGCCCTTTGAGGCTGGCCCTTTAAGCTGGCCCCTTAAGGCTGGCCCTTTAAGCTGGCCCTCTAAGGCTGGCCCTTTAAGCTGGCCCTCTAAGGCTGGCCCTCTAAGGCTGGCCCTTTAAGGCTTGCCCTTTAAGGCTGGCCCTTTAAGCTGGCCCCTTAAGGCTGGCCCTTTAAGCTGGCCCTCTAAGGCTGGCCCTTTAAGCTGGCCCTTTAAGGCTGGCCCTTTAAGCTGGCCCTGTAAAGCTGGCCCTCTAAGGCTGGCCCTTTAAACTGGCCCTTTAAGGCTGGCCCTTTAAGCTGGCCCTCTAAGGCTGGCCCTTTAAGGCTGGCCCTTTAAGCTGGCCCCTTAAGGCTGGCCCTCTAAGGCTGGCCCTTTAAGCTGGCCCTTTAAGGCTGGCCCTTTAAGCTGGCCCTTTAAGGCTGGCCCTTTAAGGCCGGCCCTTTAAGCTGGCCCTTTAAGGCTGGCCCTTTAAGCTGGCCCTTTAAGGCTGGCCCTTTAAGCTGGCCCTTTAAGGCTGGCCCTTTAAGGCTGGCCCTTTAAGGCTGGCCCTTTAAGCTGGCCCCTTAAGGCTGGCCCTTTAAGCAGGCCCTCTAAGGCTGGCCCTTTAAGCTGGCCCTCTAAGACTGGCCCTTTAAGGCTTGCCCTTTAAGGCTGGCCCTTTAAGCTGGCCCCTTAAGGCTGGCCCTTTAAGCTGGACCTTTAAGGCTGGCCCTTTAAGGCTGGCCCTTTAAGCTGGCCCTTTAAAGCTGGCCCTTTAAGGCTGGCCCTTTAAGGCTGGCCCTTTAAGCTGGCCCCTTAAGGCTGGCCCTTTAAGCTGGCCCTCTAAGGCTGGCCCTTTAAGCTGGCCCTCTAAGGCTGGCCCTTTAAGGCTGGCCCTTTAAGGCTTGCCCTTTAAGGCTGGCCCTTTAAGCTGGCCCTTTAAGGATGGCCCTTTAAGCTGGCCCTTTAAGGCCGGCCCTTTAAGGCTGGCCCTTTAAGCTGGCCCTTTAAGGCTGGCCCTTTAAGCTGGCCCTTTAAGGCTGGCCCTTTGAGGCTGGCCCTTTAAGCTGGCCCCTTAAGGCTGGCCCTTTAAGCTGGCCCTCTAAGGCTGGCCCTTTAAGCTGGCCCTCTAAGGCTGGCCCTTTAAGGCTTGCCCTTTAAGGCTGGCCCTTTAAGCTGGCCCCTTAAGGCTGGCCCTTTAAGCTGGCCCTCTAAGGCTGGCCCTTTAAGCTGGCCCTTTAAGGCTGGCCCTTTAAGGCTGGCCCTTTAAGCTGGCCCTTTAAGGCTGGCCCTTTAAGCTGGCCCTTTAAGGCTGGCCCTTTAAGGCTGGCCCTTTAAGGCTTGCCCTTTAAGGCTGGCCCTTTAAGCTGGCCCCTTAAGGCTGGCCCTTTAATCTGGCCCTTTAAGGCTGGCCCTTTAAGGCTGGCCCTTTAAGGCTGGCCCTTTAAGGCTGGCCCTTTAAGGCTGGCCCTTTAAGCTGGCCCTTTAAGGCTGGCCCTTTAAGCTGGCCCTTTAAGGCTGGCCCTCTAAGGCTGGCCCTTTAAGACTGGCCCTTTAAGGCTGGCCCTTTAAGGCTGGCCCTTTAAGCTGGCCCCTTAAGGCTGGCCCTTTAAGCTGGCCCTCTAAGGCTGGCCCTTTAAGCTGGCCCTCTAAGGCTGGCCCTTTAAGGCTGGCCCTTTAAGGCTTGCCCTTTAAGGCTGGCCCTTTAAGCTGGCCCTTTAAGGCTGGCCCTTTAAGCTGGCCCTTTAAGCCTGGCCATCTAAGTCTGGCCCTTTAAACTGGCCCTTTAAGGCTGGGCCTCTAAGGCTGGACCTCAAAGGCTGGCCCTTTAAGCTGGCCCTTTAAGGCTGGCCCCCTAAGGCTGGCCCTTTAAGGCTGGCCCTTTAAGGCTGGCCCTTTAAGGCTGGCCCTCTAAGGCTGGCCCTTTAAGGCTGGCCCTTTAAGGCTGGCCCTTTAAGCTGGCCCCTTAAGGCTGGCCATCTAAGGCTGGCCCTTTAAGCTGGCCCTTTAAGGCTGGCCCTTTAAGCTGGCCCTTTAAGGCTGGCCCTTTAAGCTGGCCCTTTAAGCTGGCCCTTTAAGGCTGTTCCTTTAAGGCAGGCCCTTTAAGGCTGGCCCTTTAAGCTGGCCCCTTAAGGCTGGCCCTTTAAGCTGGTCCTCTAAGGCTGGCCCTTTAAGCTGGCCCTTTAAGGCTGGGCCTCTAAGGCTGGACCTCAAAGGCTGGCCCTTTAAGCTGGCCCTTTAAGGCTGGCCCTCTAAGGCTGGCCCTTTAAGGCTGGCCCTTTAAGGCTGGCCCTTTAAGGCTGGCCCTCTAAGGCTGGCCCTTTAAGGCTGGCCCTTTAAGGCTGGCCCTTTAAGGCTGGCCCTTTAAGGCCGGCCCTTTAAGCTGGCCCTTTAAGGCTGGCCCTTTAAGCTGGCCCTTTAAGGCTGGCCCTTTAAGCTGGCCCTTTAAGGCTGGCCCTTTAAGGCTGGCCCTTTAAGCTGGCCCCTTAAGGCTGGCCCTTTAAGCAGGCCCTCTAAGGCTGGCCCTTTAAGCTGGCCCTCTAAGGCTGGCCCTTTAAGGCTTGCCCTTTAAGGCTGGCCCTTTAAGCTGGCCCCTTAAGGCTGGCCCTTTAAGCTGGACCTTTAAGGCTGGCCCTTTAAGCTGGCCCTTTAAGGCTGGTCCTCTAAGGCTGACCCTTTAAGGCTGGCCCTTTAAGCTGGCCCCTTAAGGCTGGCCATCTAAGGCTGGCCCTTTAAGCTGGCCCTTTAAGGCTGGTCCTTTAAGCTGGCCCTTTAAGGCTGGCCCTTTAAGCTGGCCCTTTAAGGCTGGTCCTCTAAGGCTGGCCCTTTAAGACTGGCCCTTTAAGGCTGGCCCTTTAAGGCTGGCCCTTTAAGCTGGCCCCTTAAGGCTGGCCCTTTAAGCTGGCCCTCTAAGGCTGGCCCTTTAAGCTGGCCCTCTAAGGCTGGCCCTTTAAGGCTGGCCCTTTAAGGCTTGCCCTTTAAGGCTGGCCCTTTAAGCTGGCCCTTTAAGGCTGGCCCTTTAAGCTGGCCCTTTAAGGCTGGCCCTTTAAGGCTGGCCCTTTAAGCTGGCCCTTTAAGGCTGGCCCTTTAAGCTGGCCCTTTAAGGCTGGCCCTTTAAGCTGGCCCTTTAAGGCTGGCCCTCTAAGGCTGGCCCTTTAAGACTGGCCCTTTAAGGCTGGCCCTTTAAGGCTGGCCCTTTAAGCTGGCCCCTTAAGGCTGGCCCTTTAAGCTGGCACTCTAAGGCTGGCCCTTTAAGCTGGCCCTCTAAGGCTGGCCCTTTAAGGCTGGCCCTTTAAGGCTTGCCCTTTAAGGCTGGCCCTTTAAGCTGGCCCTTTAAGGCTGGCCCTTTAAGCTGGACCTTTAAGGCTGGCCATCTAAGGCTGGCCCTTTAAGCTGGCCCTTTAAGGCTGGCCCTTTAAGGCTGGCCCTTTAAGGCTGGCCCTTTAAGCTGGCCCCTTAAGGCTGGCCCTTTAAGCAGGCCCTCTAAGGCTGGCCCTTTAAGCTGGCCCTCTAAGGCTGGCCCTTTAAGGCTTGCCCTTTAAGGCTGGCCCTTTAAGCTGGCCCCTTAAGGCTGGCCCTTTAAGCTGGCCCTTTAAGGCTGGCCCTTTAAGGCTGGCCCTTTAAGCTGGCCCTTTAAAGCTGGCGCTTTAAGGCTGGCCCTTTAAGGCTGGCCCTTTAAGCTGGCCCCTTAAGGCTGGCCCTTTAAGCTGGCCCTCTAAGGCTGGCCCTTTAAGCTGGACCTCTAAGGCTGGCCCTTTAAGGCTTGCCCTTTAAGGCTGGCCCTTTAAGCTGGCCCCTTAAGGCTGACCCTTTAAGCTGGCCCTTTAAGGCTGGCCCTTTAAGGCTGGCCCTTTAAGGCTGGCCCTTTAAGGCTGGCCCTTTAAGGCTGGCCCTTTAAGCTGGCCCCTTAAGGCTGGCCATCTAAGGCTGGCCCTTTAAGCTGGCCCTTTAAGGCTGGCCCTTTAAGCTGGCCCTTTAAGGCTGGCCCTTTAAGCTGGCCCTTTAAGGCTGGTCCTCTAAGGCTGGCCCTTTAAGACTGGCCCTTTAAGGCTGGCCCTTTAAGGCTGGCCCTTTAAGCTGGCCCCTTAAGGCTGGCCCTTTAAGCTGGCCCTCTAAGGCTGGCCCTTTAAGCTGGCCCTCTAAGGCTGGCCCTTTAAGGCTGGCCCTTTAAGGCTTGCCCTTTAAGGCTGGCCCTTTAAGCTGGCCCTTTAAGGCTGGCCCTTTAAGCTGGCCCTTTAAGGCTGGCCCTTTAAGCTGGCCCTTTAAGGCTGGCCCTTTAAGCTGGCCCTTTAAGGCTGGCCCTTTGAGGCTGGCCCTTTAAGCTGGCCCCTTAAGGCTGGCCCTTTAAGCTGGCCCTCTAAGGCTGGCCCTTTAAGCTGGCCCTCTAAGGCTGGCCCTTTAAGGCTTGCCCTTTAAGGCTGGCCCTTTAAGCTGGCCCCTTAAGGCTGGCCCTTTAAGCTGGCCCTCTAAGGCTGGCCCTTTAAGCTGGCCCTTTAAGGCTGGCCCTTTAAGGCTGGCCCTTTAAGCTGGCCCTTTAAGGCTGGCCCTGTGAGCTGGCCCTTTAAGGCTGGCCCTTTAAGGCTGGCCCTTTAAGGCTTGCCCTTTAAGGCTGGCCCTTTAAGCTGGCCCCTTAAGGCTGGCCCTTTAAGCTGGCCCTTTAAGGCTGGCCCTTTAAGGCTGGCCCTTTAAGGCTGGCCCTTTAAGGCTGGCCCTTTAAGGCTGGCCCTTTAAGGCTGGCCCTTTAAGCTGGCCCTTTAAGGCTGGCCCTTTAAGCTGGCCCTTTAAGGCTGGCCCTCTAAGGCTGGCCCTTTAAGACTGGCCCTTTAAGGCTGGCCCTTTAAGCTGGCCCCTTAAGGCTGGCCCTTTAAGCTGGCCCTCTAAGGCTGGCCCTTTAAGATGGCCCTCTAAGGCTGGCCCTTTAAGGCTGGCCCTTTAAGGCTTGCCCTTTAAGGCTGGCCCTTTAAGCTGGCCCTCTAAGGCTGGCCCTTTAAGCTGGCCCTCTAAGGCTGGCCCTTTAAGGCTGGCCCTTTAAGGCTTGCCCTTTAAGGCTGGCCCTTTAAGCTGGCCCCTTAAGGCTGGCCCTTTAAGCTGGCCCTCTAAGGCTGGCCCTTTAAGCTGGCCCTTTAAGGCTGGCCCTTTAAGGCTGGCCCTTTAAGCTGACCCTTTAAGGCTGGCCCTTTAAGCTGGCCCTTTAAGGCTGGCCCTTTAAGGCTGGCCCTTTAAGGCTTGCCCTTTAAGGCTGGCCCTTTAAGCTGGCCCCTTAAGGCTGGCCCTTTAAGCTGGCCCTTTAAGGCTGGCCCTTTAAGGCTGGCCCTTTAAGGCTGGCCCTTTAAGGCTGGCCCTTTAAGGCTGGCCCTTTAAGGCTGGCCCTTTAAGCTGGCCCTTTAAGGCTGGCCCTTTAAGCTGGCCCTTTAAGGCTGGCCCTCTAAGGCTGGCCCTTTAAGACTGGCCCCTTAAGGCTGGCCCTTTAAGGCTGGCCCTTTAAGCTGGCCCCTTAAGGCTGGCCCTTTAAGCTGGCCCTCTAAGGCTGGCCCTTTAAGCTGGCCCTCTAAGGCTGGCCCTTTAAGGCTGGCCCTTTAAGGCTTGCCCTTTAAGGCTGGCCCTTTAAGCTGGCCCTTTAAGGCTGGCCCTTTAAGCTGGCCCTTTAAGCCTGGCCATCTAAGTCTGGCCCTTTAAACTGGCCCTTTAAGGCTGGGCCTCTAAGGCTGGACCTCAAAGGCTGGCCCTTTAAGCTGGCCCTTTAAGGCTGGCCCCCTAAGGCTGGCCCTTTAAGGCTGGCCCTTTAAGGCTGGCCCTTTAAGGCTGGCCCTCTAAGGCTGGCCCTTTAAGGCTGGCCCTTTAAGGCTGGCCCTTTAAGCTGGCCCCTTAAGGCTGGCCATCTAAGGCTGGCCCTTTAAGCTGGCCCTTTAAGGCTGGCCCTTTAAGCTGGCCCTTTAAGGCTGGCCCTTTAAGCTGGCCCTTTAAGGCTGGCCCTCTAAGGCTGGCCCTTTAAGACTGGCCTTTTAAGGCTGGCCCTTTAAGGCTGGCCCTTTAAGCTGGCCCCTTAAGGCTGGCCCTTTAAGCTGGCCCTCTAAGGCTGGCCCTTTAAGCTGGCCCTCTAAGGCTGGCCCTTTAAGGCTGGCCCTTTAAGGCTTGCCCTTTAAGGCTGGCCCTTTAAGCTGGCCCTTTAAGGCTGGCCATTTAAGCTGGCCCTTTAAGGCTGGCCCTTTAAGGCTGGCCCTTTAAGCTGGCCCTTTAAGGCTGGCCCTTTAAGCTGGCCCTTTAAGGCTGTTCCTTTAAGGCAGGCCCTTTAAGGCTGGCCCTTTAAGCTGGCCCCTTAAGGCTGGCCCTTTAAGCTGGTCCTCTAAGGCTGGCCCTTTAAGCTGGCCCTTTAAGGCTGGGCCTCTAAGGCTGGACCTCAAAGGCTGGCCCTTTAAGCTGGCCCTTTAAGGCTGGCCCTCTAAGGCTGGCCCTTTAAGGCTGGCCCTTTAAGGCTGGCCCTTTAAGGCTGGCCCTCTAAGGCTGGCCCTTTAAGGCTGGCCCTTTAAGGCTGGCCCTTTAAGGCTGGCCCCTTAAGGCTGGCCCTTTAAGGCTGGCCCTTTAAGCTGGCCCTCTAAGGCTGGCCCTTTAAGCTGGCCCTCTAAGGCTGGCCCTTTAAGGCTGGCCCTTTAAGGCTTGCCCTTTAAGGCAGGCCCTCTAAGGCTGGCCCTTTAAGGCTTGCCCTTTAAGGCTGGCCCTTTAAGCTGGCCCCTTAAGGCTGGCCCTTTAAGCTGGCCCTCTAAGGCTGGCCCTTTAAGCTGGCCCTTTAAGGCTGGCCCTTTAAGCTGGCCCTGTAAAGCTGGCCCTCTAAGGCTGGCCTTTTAAGCTGGCCCTTTAAGGCTGGCCCTTTAAGCTGGCCCTCTAAGGCTGGCCCTTTAAGGCTGGCCCTTTAAGCTGGCCCCTTAGGGCTGGCCCTCTAAGGCTGGCCCTTTAAGCTGGCCCTTTAAGGCTGGCCCTTTAAGCTGGCCCTTTAAGGCTGGCCCTTTAAGCTGGCCCTTTAAAGCTGGCCCTTTAAGGCTGGCCCTTTAAGGCTGGCCCTTTAAGCTGGCCCCTTAAGGCTGGCCATCTAAGGCTGGCCCTTTAAGCTGGCCCTTTAAGGCTGGCCCTTTAAGCTGGCCCTTTAAGGCTGGCCCTCTAAGGCTGGCCCTTTAAGACTGGCCCTTTAAGGCTGGCCCTTTAAGGCTGGCCCTTTAAGCTGGCCCCTTAAGGCTGGCCCTTTAAGCTGGCCCTCTAAGGCTGGCCCTTTAAGCTGGCCCTCTAAGGCTGGCCCTTTAAGCTGGCCATCTAAGGCTGGCCCTTTAAGGCTGGCCCTTTAAGGCTGGCCCTTTAAGCTGGCCCCTTAAGGCTGGCCCTCTAAGGCTGGCCCTTTAAGCTGGCCCTTTAAGGCTGGCCCTTTAAGCTGGCCCTCTAAGGCTGGCCCTTTAAGGCTGGCCCTTTAAGGCTGGCCCTTTAAGCTGGCCCCTTAAGGCTGGCCCTCTAAGGCTGGCCCTTTAAGCTGGCCCTTTAAGGCTGGCCCTTTAAGCTGGCCCTTTAAGCTGGCCCTTTAAGGCTGGCCCTTTAAGGCCGGCCCTTTAAACTGGCCCTTTAAGGCTGGCCCTTTAAGGCTGGCCCTTTAAGCTGGCCCTTTAAGGCTGGCCCTTTAAGGCTGGCCCTTTAAAGCTGGCCCTTTAAGCTGGCCCTCTAAGGCTGGCCCTTTAAGGCTGGCCCTTTAAGCTGGCCCTTTAAGGCTGGCCCTTTAAGGCTGGCCCTTTAAGCTGGCCCTTTAAGGCTGGCCCTTTAAGGCTGGCTCTTTAAGGCTGGCCCTTTAAGCTGGCCCCTTAAGGCTGGCCCTTTAAGCTGGCCCTCTAAGGCTGGCCCTTTAAGCTGGCCCTCTAAGGCTGGCCCTTTAAGGCTTGCCCTTTAAGGCTGGCCCTTTAAGCTGGCCCCTTAAGGCTGGCCCTTTAAGCTGGCCCTTTAAGGCTGGCCCTTTAAGGCTGGCCCTTTAAGCTGGCCCCTTAAGGCTGGCCATCTAAAGCTGGCCCTTTAAGCTGGCCCTTTAAGGCTGGCCCTTTAAGCTGGCCCTTTAAGGCTGGCCCTTTAAGCTGGCCCCTTAAGGCTGGCCATCTAAAGCTGGCCCTTTAAGCTGGCCCTTTAAGGCTGGCCCTTTAAGCTGGCCCTTTAAGGCTGGCCCTTTAAGGCTGGCCCTTTAAGCTGGCCCTTTAAGGCTGGCCCTTTAAGCTGGCCCTTTAAGGCTGGCCCTTTAAGGCTGGCCCTTTGAGGCTGGCCCTTTAAGCTGGCCCCTTAAGGCTGGCCCTTTAAGCTGGCCCTCTAAGGCTGGCCCTTTAAGCTGGCCCTCTAAGGCTGGCCCTCTAAGACTGGCCCTTTAAGGCTTGCCCTTTAAGGCTGGCCCTTTAAGCTGGCCCCTTAAGGCTGGCCCTTTAAGCTGGCCCTCTAAGGCTGGCCCTTTAAGCTGGCCCTTTAAGGCTGGCCCTTTAAGCTGGCCCTGTAAAGCTGGCCCTCTAAGGCTGGCCCTTTAAGCTGGCCCCTTAAGGCTGGCCCTTTAACCTGGCCCTCTAAGGCTGGCCCTTTAAGGCTGGCCCTTTAAGCTGGCCCCTTAAGGCTGGCCCTCTAAGGCTGGCCCTTTAAGCTGGCCCTTTAAGGCTGGCCCTTTAAGCTGGCCCTTTAAGGCTGGCCCTTTAAGGCCGGCCCTTTAAGCTGGCCCTTTAAGGCTGGCCCTTTAAGCTGGCCCTTTAAGGCTGGCCCTTTAAGCTGGCCCTTTAAGGCTGGCCCTTTAAGGCTGGCCCTTTAAGGCTGGCCCTTTAAGCTGGCCCCTTAAGGCTGGCCCTTTAAGCAGGCCCTCTAAGGCTGGCCCTTTAAGGCTTGCCCTTTAAGGCTGGCCCTTTAAGCTGGCCCCTTAAGGCTGGCCCTTTAAGCTGGCCCTTTAAGGCTGGCCCTTTAAGGCTGGCCCTTTAAGCTGGCCCTTTAAAGCTGGCCCTTTAAGGCTGGCCCTTTAAGCTGGCCCCTTAAGGCTGGCCCTTTAAGCTGGCCCTCTAAGGCTGGCCCTTTAAGCTGGCCCTCTAAGGCTGGCCCTTTAAGGCTTGCCCTTTAAGGCTGGCCCTTTAAGCTGGCCCCTTAAGGCTGGCCCTTTAAGCTGGCCCTTTAAGGCTGGCCCTTTAAGGCTGGCCCTTTAAGGCTGGCCCTTTAAGGCTGGCCCTTTAAGGCTGGCCCTTTAAGGCTGGCCCTTTAAGCTGGCCCCTTAAGGCTGGCCATCTAAGGCTGGCCCTTTAAGCTGGCCCTCTAAGGCTGGCCCTTTAAGCTGGCCCTCTAAGGCTGGCCCTTTAAGGCTGGCCCTTTAAGGCTTGCCCTTTAAGGCTGGCCCTTTAAGCTGACCCTTTAAGGCTGGCCCTTTAAGCTGGCCCTTTAAGGCTGGCCCTTTAAGGCTGGCCCTTTAAGCTGGCCCTTTAAGGCTGGCCCTTTAAGCTGGCCCTTTAAGGCTGGCCCTTTGAGGCTGGCCCTTTAAGCTGGCCCCTTAAGGCTGGCCCCTTAAGCTGGCCCTCTAAGGCTGGCCCTTTAAGCTGGCCCTCTAAGGCTGGCCCTTTAAGGCTTGCCCTTTAAGGCTGGCCCTTTAAGCTGGCCCCTTAAGGCTGGCCCTTTAAGCTGGCCCTCTAAGGCTGGCTCTTTAAGCTGGCCCTTTAAGGCTGGCCCTTTAAGGCTGGCCCTTTAAGCTGGCCCTTTAAGGCTGGCCCTTTAAGCTGGCCCTTTAAGGCTGGCCCTTTAAGCTGGCCCTTTAAGGCTGGCCCTTTAAGCTGGCCCTTTAAGGCTGGCCCTCTAAGGCTGGCCCTTTAAGACTGGCCCTTTAAGGCTGGCCCTTTAAGGCTGGCCCTTTAAGCTGGCCCCTTAAGGCTGGCCCTTTAAGCTGGCCCTCTAAGGCTGGCCCTTTAAGCTGGCCCTCTAAGGCTGGCCCTTTAAGGCTGGCCCTTTAAGGCTTGCCCTTTAAGGCTGGCCCTTTAAGCTGGCCCTTTAAGGCTGGCCCTTTAAGCTGGCCCTTTAAGGCTGGCCATCTAAGGCTGGCCCTTTAAGCTGGCCCTTTAAGGCTGGCCCTTTAAGGCTGGCCCTTTAAGGCTGGCCCTTTAAGCTGGCCCCTTAAGGCTGGCCCTTTAAGCAGGCCCTCTAAGGCTGGCCCTTTAAGCTGGCCCTCTAAGGCTGGCCCTTTAAGGCTTGCCCTTTAAGGCTGGCCCTTTAAGCTGGCCCCTTAAGGCTGGCCCTTTAAGCTGGCCCTTTAAGGCTGGCCCTTTAAGGCTGGCCCTTTAAGCTGGCCCTTTAAAGCTGGCCCTTTAAGGCTGGCCCTTTAAGGCTGGCCCTTTAAGCTGGCCCCTTAAGGCTGGCCCTTTAAGCTGGCCCTCTAAGGCTGGCCCTTTAAGCTGGCCCTCTAAGGCTGGCCCTTTAAGGCTTGCCCTTTAAGGCTGGCCCTTTAAGCTGGCCCCTTAAGGCTGGCCCTTTAAGCTGGCCCTTTAAGGCTGGCCCTTTAAGGCTGGCCCTTTAAGGCTGGCCCTTTAAGGCTGGCCCTTTAAGGCTGGCCCTTTAAGGCTGGCCCTTTAAGGCTGGCCCTTTGAGGCTGGCCCTTTAAGCTGGCCCCTTAAGGCTGGCCCTTTAAGCTGGCCCTCTAAGGCTGGCCCTTTAAGCTGGCCCTCTAAGGCTGGCCCTTTAAGGCTGGCCCTTTAAGCTGGCCCCTTAAGGCTGGCCCTTTAAGACTGGCCCTTTAAGGCTGGCCCTTTAAGGCTGGCCCTTTAAGCTGGCCCTTTAAGGCTTGCCCTTTAAGGCTGGCCCTTTAAGCTGGCCCTTTAAGGCTGGCCCTTTAAGCTGGCCCTTTAAGCCTGGCCATCTAAGTCTGGCCCTTTAAACTGGCCCTTTAAGGCTGGGCCTCTAAGGCTGGACCTCAAAGGCTGGCCCTTTAAGCTGGCCCTTTAAGGCTGGCCCCCTAAGGTTGGCCCTTTAAGGCTGGCCCTTTAAGGCTGGCCCTCTAAGGCTGGCCCTTTAAGGCTGGCCCTTTAAGGCTGGCCCTTTAAGCTGGCCCCTTAAGGCTGGCCATCTAAGGCTGGCCCTTTAAGCTGGCCCTTTAAGGCTGGCCCTTTAAGCTGGCCCTTTAAGGCTGGCCCTTTAAGCTGGCCCTTTAAGGCTGGCCCTCTAAGGCTGGCCCTTTAAGACTGGCCTTTTAAGGCTGGCCCTTTAAGGCTGGCCCTTTAAGCTGGCCCCTTAAGGCTGGCCCTTTAAGCTGGCCCTCTAAGGCTGGCCCTTTAAGCTGGCCCTCTAAGGCTGGCCCTTTAAGGCTGGCCCTTTAAGGCTTGCCCTTTAAGGCTGGCCCTTTAAGCTGGCCCTTTAAGGCTGGCCATTTAAGCTGGCCCTTTAAGGCTGGCCCTTTAAGGCTGGCCCTTTAAGCTGGCCCTCTAAGGCTGGCCCTTTAAGGCTGGCCCTTTAAGGCTTGCCCTTTAAGGCTGGCCCTTTAAGCTGGCCCTTTAAGGCTGGCCATTTAAGCTGGCCCTTTAAGGCTGGCCCTTTAAGGCTGGCCCTTTAAGCTGGCCCTTTAAGGCTGGCCCTTTAAGCTGGCCCTTTAAGGCTGGCCCTTTAAGGCTGGCCCTTTAAGGCTGGCTCTTTAAGCTGGCCCCTTAAGGCTGGCCCTTTAAGCTGGTCCTCTAAGGCTGGCCCTTTAAGCTGGCCCTTTAAGGCTGGGCCTCTAAGGCTGGACCTCAAAGGCTGGCCCTTTAAGCTGGCCCTTTAAGGCTGGCCCTCTAAGGCTGGCTCTTTAAGGCTGGCCCTTTAAGGCTGGCCCTTTAAGGCTGGCCCTCTAAGGCTGGCCCTTTAAGGCTGGCCCTTTAAGCTGGCCCCTTAAGGCTGGCCATCTAAGGCTGGCCCTTTAAGCTGGCCCTTTAAGGCTGGCCCTTTAAGCTGGCCCTTTAAGGCTGGCCCTTTAAGCTGGCCCTTTAAGGCTGGCCCTCTAAGGCTGGCCCTTTAAGACTGGCCTTTTAAGGCTGGCCCTTTAAGGCTGGCCCTTTAAGCTGGCCCCTTAAGGCTGGCACTTTAAGCTGGCCCTCTAAGGCTGGCCCTTTAAGCTGGCCCTCTAAGGCTGGCCCTTTAAGGCTGGCAATTTAAGGCTTGCCCTTTAAGGCAGGCCCTCTAAGGCTGGCCCTTTAAGGCTTGCCCTTTAAGGCTGGCCCTTTAAGCTGGCCCCTTAAGGCTGTCCCTTTAAGCTGGCCCTCTAAGGCTGGCCCTTTAAGCTGGCCCTTTAAGGCTGGCCCTTTAAGCTGGCCCTGTAAAGCTGGCCCTCTAAGGCTGGCCTTTTAAGCTGGCCCTTTAAGGCTGGCCCTTTAAGCTGGCCCCTTAGGGCTGGCCCTCTAAGGCTGGCCCTTTAAGCTGGCCCTTTAAGGCTGGCCCTTTAAGCTGGCCCTTTAAGGCTGGCCCTTTAAGCTGGCCCCTTAAGGCTGGCCATCTAAGGCTGGCCCTTTAAGCTGGCCCTTTAAGGCTGGCCCTTTAAGCTGGCCCTTTAAGGCTGGCCCTCTAAGGCTGGCCCTTTAAGACTGGCCCTTTAAGGCTGGCCCTTTAAGGCTGGCCCTTTAAGCTGGCCCCTTAAGGCTGGCCCTTTAAGCTGGCCCTCTAAGGCTGGCCCTTTAAGCTGGCCCTCTAAGGCTGGCCCTTTAAGCTGGCCATCTAAGGCTGGCCCTTTAAGGCTGGCCCTTTAAGGCTGGCCCTTTAAGCTGGCCCCTTAAGGCTGGCCCTCTAAGGCTGGCCCTTTAAGCTGGCCCTTTAAGGCTGGCCCTTTAAGCTGGCCCTCTAAGGCTGGCCCTTTAAGGCTGGCCCTTTAAGCTGGCCCCTTAAGGCTGGCCCTCTAAGGCTGGCCCTTTAAGCTGGCCCTTTAAGGCTGGCCCTTTAAGCTGGCCCTTTAAGGCTGGCCCTTTAAGGCCGGCCCTTTAAACTGGCCCTTTAAGGCTGGCCCTTTAAGGCTGGCCCTTTAAGCTGGCCCTTTAAGGCTGGCCCTTTAAGGCTGGCCCTTTAAGGCTGGCCCTTTAAGGCTGGCCCTTTAAGGCTGGCCCTTTAAAGCTGGCCCTTTAAGCTGGCCCTCTAAGGCTGGCCCTTTAAGGCTGGCCCTTTAAGCTGGCCCTTTAAGGCTGGCCCTTTAAGGCTGGCCCTTTAAGCTGGCCCTTTAAGGCTGGCCCTTTAAGGCTGGCCCTTTAAGGCTGGCCCTTTAAGCTGGCCCCTTAAGGCTGGCCCTTTAAGCTGGCCTTCTAAGGCTGGCCCTTTAAGCTGGCCCTCTAAGGCTGGCCCTTTAAGGCTTGCCCTTTAAGGCTGGCCCTTTAAGCTGGCCCCTTAAGGCTGGCCCTTTAAGCTGGCCCTTTAAGGCTGGCCCTTTAAGGCTGGCCCTTTAAGCTGGCCCTTTAAGGCTGGCCCTTTAAGCTGGCCCTTTAAGGCTGGCCCTCTAAGGCTGGCCCTTTAAGACTGGCCTTTTAAGGCTGGCCCTTTAAGGCTGGCCCTTTAAGCTGGCCCCTTAAGGCTGGCCCTTTAAGCTGGCCCTCTAAGGCTGGCCCTTTAAGCTGGCCCTCTAAGGCTGGCCCTTTAAGGCTGGCCCTTTAAGGCTTGCCCTTTAAGGCTGGCCCTTTAAGCTGGCCCTTTAAGGCTGGCCATTTAAGCTGGCCCTTTAAGGCTGGCCCTTTAAGGCTGGCCCTTTAAGCTGGCCCTCTAAGGCTGGCCCTTTAAGGCTGGCCCTTTAAGGCTTGCCCTTTAAGGCTGGCCCTTTAAGCTGGCCCTTTAAGGCTGGCCATTTAAGCTGGCCCTTTAAGGCTGGCCCTTTAAGGCTGGCCCTTTAAGCTGGCCCTTTAAGGCTGGCCCTTTAAGCTGGCCCTTTAAGGCTGGCCCTTTAAGGCTGGCCCTTTAAGGCTGGCTCTTTAAGCTGGCCCCTTAAGGCTGGCCCTTTAAGCTGGTCCTCTAAGGCTGGCCCTTTAAGCTGGCCCTTTAAGGCTGGGCCTCTAAGGCTGGAACTCAAAGGCTGGCCCTTTAAGCTGGCCCTTTAAGGCTGGCCCTCTAAGGCTGGCCCTTTAAGGCTGGCCCTTTAAGGCTGGCCCTTTAAGGCTCGCCCTCTAAGGCTGGCCCTTTAAGGCTGGCCCTTTAAGGCTGGCCCTTTAAGCTGGCCCCTTAAGGCTGGCCATCTAAGGCTGGCCCTTTAAGCTGGCCCTTAAGGCTGGCCCTTTAAGCTGGCCCTTTAAGGCTGGCCCTTTAAGCTGGCCCTTTAAGGCTGGCCCTCTAAGGCTGGCCCTTTAAGACTGGCCTTTTAAGGCTGGCCCTTTAAGGCTGGCCCTTTAAGCTGGCCCCTTAAGGCTGGCCCTTTAAGCTGGCCCTCTAAGGCTGGCCCTTTAAGCTGGCCCTCTAAGGCTGGCCCTTTAAGGCTGGCCCTTTAAGGCTTGCCCTTTAAGGCAGGCCCTCTAAGGCTGGCCCTTTAAGGCTGGCCCTTTAAGCTGGCCCCTTAAGGCTGTCCCTTTAAGCTGGCCCTCTAAGGCTGGCCCTTTAAGCTGGCCCTTTAAGGCTGGCCCTTTAAGCTGGCCCTGTAAAGCTGGCCCTCTAAGGCTGGCCTTTTAAGCTGGCCCTTTAAGGCTGGCCCTTTAAGCTGGCCCCTTAGGGCTGGCCCTCTAAGGCTGCCCCTTTAAGCTGGCCCTTTAAGGCTGGCCCTTTAAGCTGGCCCTTTAAGGCTGGCCCTTTAAGCTGGCCCTTTAAAGCTGGCCCTTTAAGGCTGGCCCTTTAAGGCTGGCCCTTTAAGCTGGCCCCTTAAGGCTGGCCATCTAAGGCTGGCCCTTTAAGCTGGCCCTTTAAGGCTGGCCCTTTAAGCTGGCCCTTTAACGCTGGCCCTCTAAGGCTGGCCCTTTAAGACTGGCCCTTTAAGGCTGGCCCTTTAAGGCTGGCCCTTTAAGCTGGCCCCTTAAGGCTGGCCCTTTAAACTGGCCCTCTAAGGCTGGCCCTTTAAGCTGGCCCTCTAAGGCTGGCCCTTTAAGCTGGCCATCTAAGGCTGGCCCTTTAAGGCTGGCCCTTTAAGGCTGGCCCTTTAAGCTGGCCCCTTAAGGCTGGCCCTCTAAGGCTGGCCCTTTAAGCTGGCCCTTTAAGGTTGGCCCTTTAAGCTGGCCCTCTAAGGCTGGCCCTTTAAGGCTGGCCCTTTAAGGCTGGCCCTTTAAGCTGGCCCCTTAAGGCTGGCCCTCTAAGGCTGGCCCTTTAAGCTGGCCCTTTAAGGCTGGCCCTTTAAGCTGGCCCTTTAAGGCTGGCCCTTTAAGGCCGGCCCTTTAAACTGGCCCTTTAAGGCTGGCCCTTTAAGGCTGGCCCTTTAAGCTGGCCCTTTAAGGCTGGCCCTTTAAGGCTGGCCCTTTAAGGCTGGCCCTTTAAGGCTGGCCCTTTAAGGCTGGCCCTTTAAAGCTGGCCCTTTAAGCTGGCCCTCTAAGGCTGGCCCTTTAAGGCTGGCCCTTTAAGCTGGCCCTTTAAGGCTGGCCCTTTAAGGCTGTCCCTTTAAGCTGGCCCTTTAAGGCTGGCCCCTTAAGGCTGGCCCTTTAAGGCTGGCCCTTTAAGCTGGCCCCTTAAGGCTGGCCCTTTAAGCTGGCCCTCTAAGGCTGGCCCTTTAAGCTGGCCCTCTAAGGCTGGCCCTTTAAGGCTTGCCCTTTAAGGCTGGCCCTTTAAGCTGGCCCCTTAAGGCTGGCCCTTTAAGCTGGCCCTTTAAGGCTGGCCCTTTAAGGCTGGCCCTTTAAGCTGGCCCTTTAAGGCTGGCCCTTTAAGCTGGCCCTTTAAGGCTGGCCCTTTAAGGCTGGCCCTTTAAAGCTGGCCCTTTAAGCTGGCCCTCTAAGGCTGGCCCTTTAAGGCTGGCCCTTTAAGCTGGCCCTTTAAGGCTGGCCCTTTAAGGCTGGCCCTTTAAGCTGGCCCTTTAAGGCTGGCCCTTTAAGGCTGGCTCTTTAAGGCTGGCCCTTTAAGCTGGCCCCTTAAGGCTGGCCCTTTAAGCTGGCCCTCTAAGGCTGGCCCTTTAAGCTGGCCCTCTAAGGCTGGCCCTTTAAGGCTTGCCCTTTAAGGCTGGCCCTTTAAGCTGGCCCCTTAAGGCTGGCCCTTTAAGCTGGCCCTTTAAGGCTGGCCCTTTAAGGCTGGCCCTTTAAGGCTGGCCCTTTAAGCTGGCCCCTTAAGGCTGGCCATCTAAAGCTGGCCCTTTAAGCTGGCCCTTTAAGGCTGGCCCTTTAAGCTGGCCCTTTAAGGCTGGCCCTTTAAGCTGGCCCTTTAAGGCTGGCCCTCTAAGGCTGGCCCTTTAAGACTGGCCCTTTAAGGCTGGCCCTTTAAGGCTGGCCCTTTAAGGCTGGCCCTTTAAGCTGGCCCCTTAAGGCTGGCCCTTTAAGCTGGCCCTCTAAGGCTGGCCCTTTAAGCTGGCCCTCTAAGGCTGGCCCTTTAAGGCTGGCCCTTTAAGGCTTGCCCTTTAAGGCTGGCCCTTTAAGCTGGCCCTTTAAGGCTGGCCCTTTAAGCTGGCCCTTTAAGGCTGGCCCTTTAAGCTGGCCCTTTAAGGCTGGCCCTTTAAGCTGGCCCTTTAAGGCTGGCCCTTTAAGGCTGGCCCTTTGAGGCTGGCCCTTTAAGCTGGCCCCTTAAGGCTGGCCCTTTAAGCTGGCCCTCTAAGGCTGGCCCTTTAAGCTGGCCCTCTAAGGCTGGCCCTCTAAGGCTGGCCCTTTAAGGCTTGCCCTTTAAGGCTGGCCCTTTAAGCTGGCCCCTTAAGGCTGGCCCTTTAAGCTGGCCCTCTAAGGCTGGCCCTTTAAGCTGGCCCTTTAAGGCTGGCCCTTTAAGCTGGCCCTGTAAAGCTGGCCCTCTAAGGCTGGCCCTTTAAGCTGGCCCCTTAAGGCTGGCCCTTTAAGCTGGCCCTCTAAGGCTGGCCCTTTAAGGCTGGCCCTTTAAGCTGGCCCCTTAAGGCTGGCCCTCTAAGGCTGGCCCTTTAAGCTGGCCCTTTAAGGCTGGCCCTTTAAGCTGGCCCTTTAAGGCTGGCCCTTTAAGGCCGGCCCTTTAAGCTGGCCCTTTAAGGCTGGCCCTTTAAGCTGGCCCTTTAAGGCTGGCCCTTTAAGGCTGGCCCTTTAAGGCTGGCCCTTTAAGCTGGCCCCTTAAGGCTGGCCCTTTAAGCAGGCCCTCTAAGGCTGGCCCTTTAAGCTGGCCCTCTAAGGCTGGCCCTTTAAGGCTTGCCCTTTAAGGCTGGCCCTTTAAGCTGGCCCCTTAAGGCTGGCCCTTTAAGCTGGCCCTTTAAGGCTGGCCCTTTAAGGCTGGCCCTTTAAGCTGGCCCTTTAAAGCTGGCCCTTTAAGGCTGGCCCTTTAAGGCTGGCCCTTTAAGCTGGCCCCTTAAGGCTGGCCCTTTAAGCTGGCCCTCTAAGGCTGGCCCTTTAAGCTGGCCCTCTAAGGCTGGCCCTTTAAGGCTTGCCCTTTAAGGCTTGCCCTTTAAGCTGGCCCCTTAAGGCTGGCCCTTTAAGCTGGCCCTTTAAGGCTGGCCCTTTAAGGCTGGCCCTTTAAGGCTGGCCCTTTAAGGCTGGCCCTTTAAGCTGGCCCCTTAAGGCTGGCCATCTAAGGCTGGCCCTTTAAGGCTGGCCCTTTAAGGCTGGCCCTTTAAGCTGGCCCCTTAAGGCTGGCCCTTTAAGCTGGCCCCTTAAGGCTGGCCCTTTAAGCTGGTCCTCTAAGGCTGGCCCTTTAAGCTGGCCCTTTAAGGCTGGGCCTCTAAGGCTGGACCTCAAAGGCTGGCCCTTTAAGCTGGCCCTTTAAGGCTGGCCCTCTAAGGCTGGCCCTTTAAGGCTGGCCCTTTAAGGCTGGCCCTTTAAGGCTGGCCCTCTAAGGCTGGCCCTTTAAGGCTGGCCCTTTAAGGCTGGCCCTTTAAGCTGGCCCCCTAAGGCTGGCCATCTAAGGCTGGCCCTTTAAGCTGGCCCTTTAAGGCTGGCCCTTTAAGGCTGGCCCTTTAAGGCTGGCCCTTTAAGCTGGCCCCCTAAGGCTGGCCATCTAAGGCTGGCCCTTTAAGCTGGCCCTTTAAGGCTGGCCCTTTAAGCTGGCCCTTTAAGGCTGGCCCTTTAAGCTGGCCCTTTAAGGCTGGCCCTCTAAGGCTGGCCCTTTAAGGCTGGCCCTTTAAGGCTGGCCCTTTAAGCTGGCCCCTTAAGGCTGGCCCTTTAAGCAGGCCCTCTAAGGCTGGCCCTTTAAGCTGGCCCTCTAAGGCTGGCCCTTTAAGGCTTGCCCTTTAAGGCTGGCCCTTTAAGCTGGCCCCTTAAGGCTGGCCCTTTAAGCTGGCCCTTTAAGGCTGGCCCTTTAAGGCTGGCCCTTTAAGCTGGCCCTTTAAAGCTGGCCCCCTAAGGCTGGCCCTTTAAGGCTGGCCCTTTAAGGCTGGCCCTTTAAGGCTGGCCCTCTAAGGCTGGCCCTTTAAGGCTGGCCCTTTAAGGCTGGCCCTTTAAGCTGGCCCCTTAAGGCTGGCCATCTAAGGCTGGCCCTTTAAGCTGGCCCTTTAAGGCTGGCCCTTTAAGCTGGCCCTTTAAGGCTGGCCCTTTAAGCTGGCCCTTTAAGGCTGGCCATCTAAGGCTGGCCCTTTAAGCTGGCCCTTTAAGGCTGGCCCTTTAAGGCTGGCCCTTTAAGGCTGGCCCTTTAAGCTGGCCCCTTAAGGCTGGCCCTTTAAGCAGGCCCTCTAAGGCTGGCCCTTTAAGCTGGCCCTTTAAGGCTGGCCCTTTAAGGCTGGCCCTTTAAGCTGGCCCCTTAAGGCTGGCCCTTTAAGCTGGCCCTCTAAGGCTGGCCCTTTAAGCTGGCCCTCTAAGGCTGGCCCTTTAAGGCTTGCCCTTTAAGGCTGGCCCTTTAAGCTGGCCCCTTAAGGCTGGCCCCCTAAGGCTGGCCCTTTAAGGCTGGCCCTTTAAGGCTGGCCCTTTAAGGCTGGCCCTCTAAGGCTGGCCCTTTAAGGCTGGCCCTTTAAGGCTGGCCCTTTAAGCTGGCCCCTTAAGGCTGGCCATCTAAGGCTGGCCCTTTAAGCTGGCCCTTTAAGGCTGGCCCTTTAAGCTGGCCCTTTAAGGCTGGCCCTTTAAGCTGGCCCTTTAAGGCTGGCCCTCTAAGGCTGGCCCTTTAAGACTGGCCTTTTAAGGCTGGCCCTTTAAGGCTGGCCCTTTAAGCTGGCCCCTTAAGGCTGGCCCTTTAAGCTGGCCCTCTAAGGCTGGCCCTTTAAGCTGGCCCTCTAAGGCTGGCCCTTTAAGGCTGGCCCTTTAAGGCTTGCCCTTTAAGGCTGGCCCTTTAAGCTGGCCCCTTAAGGCTGGCCCTTTAAGCTGGCCCTCTAAGGCTGGCCCTTTAAGGCTGGCCCTCTAAGGCTGGCCCTTTAAGGCTGGCCCTTTAAGGCTTGCCCTTTAAGGCTGGCCCTTTAAGCTGGCCCTTTAAGGCTGGCCATCTAAGGCTGGCCCTTTAAGCTGGCCCTTTAAGGCTGGCCCTTTAAGGCTGGCCCTTTAAGCTGGCCCCTTAAGGCTGGCCCTTTAAGCAGGCCCTCTAAGGCTGGCCCTTTAAGCTGGCCCTCTAAGGCTGGCCCTTTAAGGCTTGCCCTTTAAGGCTGGCCCTTTAAGCTGGCCCCTTAAGGCTGGCCCTTTAAGCTGGCCCTTTAAGGCTGGCCCTTTAAGGCTGGCCCTTTAAGCTGGCCCTTTAAAGCTGGCCCTTTAAGGCTGGCCCTTTAAGGCTGGCCCTTTAAGCTGGCCCCTTAAGGCTGGCCCTTTAAGCTGGCCCTCTAAGGCTGGCCCTTTAAGCTGGCCCTTTAAGGCTGGCCCTCTAAGGCTGGCCCTTTAAGACTGGCCTTTTAAGGCTGGCCCTTTAAGGCTGGCCCTTTAAGCTGGCCCCTTAAGGCTGGCCCTTTAAGCTGGCCCTCTAAGGCTGGCCCTTTAAGCTGGCCCTCTAAGGCTGGCCCTTTAAGGCTGGCCCTTTAAGGCTTGCCCTTTAAGGCTGGCCCTTTAAGCTGGCCCCTTAAGGCTGGCCCTTTAAGCTGGCCCTCTAAGGCTGGCCCTTTAAGGCTGGCCCTCTAAGGCTGGCCCTTTAAGGCTGGCCCTTTAAGGCTTGCCCTTTAAGGCTGGCCCTTTAAGCTGGCCCTTTAAGGCTGGCCATCTAAGGCTGGCCCTTTAAGCTGGCCCTTTAAGGCTGGCCCTTTAAGGCTGGCCCTTTAAGCTGGCCCCTTAAGGCTGGCCCTTTAAGCAGGCCCTCTAAGGCTGGCCCTTTAAGCTGGCCCTCTAAGGCTGGCCCTTTAAGGCTTGCCCTTTAAGGCTGGCCCTTTAAGCTGGCCCCTTAAGGCTGGCCCTTTAAGCTGGCCCTTTAAGGCTGGCCCTTTAAGGCTGGCCCTTTAAGCTGGCCCTTTAAAGCTGGCCCTTTAAGGCTGGCCCTTTAAGGCTGGCCCTTTAAGCTGGCCCCTTAAGGCTGGCCCTTTAAGCTGGCCCTCTAAGGCTGGCCCTTTAAGCTGGCCCTCTAAGGCTGGCCCTTTAAGGCTTGCCCTTTAAGGCTGGCCCTTTAAGCTGGCCCCTTAAGGCTGGCCCCCTAAGGCTGGCCCTTTAAGGCTGGCCCTTTAAGGCTGGCCCTTTAAGGCTGGCCCTCTAAGGCTGGCCCTTTAAGGCTGGCCCTTTAAGGCTGGCCCTTTAAGCTGGCCCCTTAAGGCTGGCCATCTAAGGCTGGCCCTTTAAGCTGGCCCTTTAAGGCTGGCCCTTTAAGCTGGCCCTTTAAGGCTGGCCCTTTAAGCTGGCCCTTTAAGGCTGGCCCTCTAAGGCTGGCCCTTTAAGACTGGCCTTTTAAGGCTGGCCCTTTAAGGCTGGCCCTTTAAGCTGGCCCCTTAAGGCTGGCCCTTTAAGCTGGCCCTCTAAGGCTGGCCCTTTAAGCTGGCCCTCTAAGGCTGGCCCTTTAAGGCTGGCCCTTTAAGGCTTGCCCTTTAAGGCTGGCCCTTTAAGCTGGCCCTTTAAGGCTGGCCATTTAAGCTGGCCCTTTAAGGCTGGCCCTTTAAGGCTGGCCCTTTAAGCTGGCCCTTTAAGGCTGGCCCTTTAAGCTGGCCCTTTAAGGCTGGCCCTTTAAGGCTGGCCCTTTAAGGCTGGCTCTTTAAGCTGGCCCCTTAAGGCTGGCCCTTTAAGCTGGTCCTCTAAGGCTGGCCCTTTAAGCTGGCCCTTTAAGGCTGGGCCTCTAAGGCTGGACCTCAAAGGCTGGCCCTTTAAGCTGGCCCTTTAAGGCTGGCCCTCTAAGGCTGGCCCTTTAAGGCTGGCCCTTTAAGGCTGGCCCTTTAAGGCTGGCCCTCTAAGGCTGGCCCTTTAAGGCTGGCCCTTTAAGGCTGGCCCTTTAAGCTGGCCCCTTAAGGCTGGCCATCTAAGGCTGGCCCTTTAAGCTGGCCCTTTAAGGCTGGCCCTTTAAGCTGGCCCTTTAAGGCTGGCCTTTTAAGCTGGCCCTTTAAGGCTGGCCCTTTAAGCTGGCCCTCTAAGGCTGGCCCTTTAAGGCTGGCCCTTTAAGGCTGGCCCTTTAAGGCTGGCCCTTTAAGCTGGCCCCTTAGGGCTGGCCCTCTAAGGCTGGCCCTTTAAGCTGGCCCTTTAAGGCTGGCCCTTTAAGCTGGCCCTTTAAAGCTGGCCCTTTAAGGCTGGCCCTTTAAGGCTGGCCCTTTAAGCTGGCCCCTTAAGGCTGGCCCTTTTTAGCTGGCCCTCTAAGGCTGGCCCTTTAAGCTGGCCCTCTAAGGCTGGCCCTTTAAGGCTTGCCCTTTAAGGCTGGCCCTTTAAGCTGGCCCCTTAAGGCTGGCCCCCTAAGGCTGGCCCTTTAAGGCTGGCCCTTTAAGGCTGGCCCTTTAAGGCTGGCCCTCTAAGGCTGGCCCTTTAAGGCTGGCCCTTTAAGGCTGGCCCTTTAAGCTGGCCCCTTAAGGCTGGCCCTTTAAGCTGGCCCCTTAGGGCTGGCCCTCTAAGGCTGGCCCTTTAAGCTGGCCCTTTAAGGCTGGCCCTGTAAGCTGGCCCTTTAAGGCTGGCCCTTTAAGGCTGGCCCTTTAAGCTGGCCCTTTAAGGCTGGCCCTTTAAGCTGGCCCTTTAAGGCTGGCCCTTTAAGCTGGCCCTTTAAGGCTGGCACTCTAAGGCTGGCCCTTTAAGACTGGCCCTTTAAGGCTGGCCCTTTAAGCTGGCCCTTTAAGGCTGGCCCTTTAAGGCTTGCCCTTTAAGGCAGGCCCTCTAAGGCTGGCCCTTTAAGGCTTGCCCTTTAAGGCTGGCCCTTTATGCTGGCCCCTTAAGGCTGGCCCTTTAAGCTGGCCCTCTAAGGCTGGCCCTTTAAGCTGGCCCTTTAAGGCTGGCCCTTTAAGCTGGCCCTGTAAAGCTGGCCCTCTAAGGCTGGCCTTTTAAGCTGGCCCTTTAAGGCTGGCCCTTTAAGCTGGCCCTCTAAGGCTGGCCCTTTAAGGCTGGCCCTTTAAGGCTGGCCCTTTAAGCTGGCCCCTTAGGGCTGGCCCTCTAAGGCTGGCCCTTTAAGCTGGCCCTTTAAGGCTGGCCCTGTAAGCTGGCCCTTTAAGGCTGGCCCTTTAAGGCTGGCCCTTTAAGCTGGCCCTTTAAGGCTGGCCCTTTAAGGCTGGCCCTTTAGGCTGGCCCTTTAAGGCTGGCCCTTTAAGCTGGCCCTTTAAAGCTGGCCCTTTAAGGCTGGCCCTTTAAGGCTGGCCCTTTAAGCTGGCCCCTTAAGGCTGGCCATCTAAGGCTGGCCCTTTAAGCTGGCCCTTTAAGGCTGGCCCTTTAAGCTGGCCCTTTAAGGCTGGCCCTCTAAGGCTGGCCCTTTAAGACTGGCCCTTTAAGGCTGGCCCTTTAAGCTGGCCCCTTAAGGCTGGCCCTTTAAGCTGGCCCTCTAAGGCTGGCCCTTTAAGCTGGCCCTCTAAGGCTGGCCCTTTAAGCTGGCCATCTAAGGCTGGCCCTTTAAGGCTGGCCCTTTAAGGCTGGCCCTTTAAGGCTGGCCCTTTAAGCTGGCCCCTTAAGGCTGGCCCTCTAAGGCTGGCCCTTTAAGCTGGCCCTTTAAGGCTGGCCCTTTAAGCTGGCCCTCTAAGGCTGGCCCTTTAAGGCTGGCCCTTTAAGGCTGGCCCTTTAAGCTGGCCCCTTAAGGCTGGCCCTCTAAGGCTGGCCCTTTAAGCTGGCCCTTTAAGGCTGGCCCTTTAAGCTGGCCCTTTAAGGCTGGCCCTTTAAGGCCGGCCCTTTAAACTGGCCCTTTAAGGCTGGCCCTTTAAGGCTGGCCCTTTAAGCTGGCCCTTTAAGGCTGGCCCTTTAAGCTGGCCCTTTAAGGCTGGCCCTTTAAGGCTGGCCCTTTAAGGCTGGCCCTTTAAAGCTGGCCCTTTAAGCTGGCCCTCTAAGGCTGGCCCTTTAAGGCTGGCCCTTTAAGCTGGCCCTTTAAGGCTGGCCCTTTAAGGCTGGCCCTTTAAGGCTGGCCCTTTAAGCTGGCCCTTTAAGGCTGGCCCTTTAAGCTGGCCCTCTAAGGCTGGCCCTTTAAGCTGGCCCTCTAAGGCTGTCCCTTTAAGGCTTGCCCTTTAAGGCTGGCCCTTTAAGCTGGCCCCTTAAGGCTGGCCCTTTAAGCTGGCCCTTTAAGGCTGGCCCTTTAAGGCTGGCCCTTTAAGGCTGGCCCTTTAAGGCTGGCCCTTTAAGGCTGGCCCTTTAAGCTGGCCCTTTAAGGCTGGCCCTTTGAGGCTGGCCCTTTAAGCTGGCCCCTTAAGGCTGGCCCTTTAAGCTGGCCCTCTAAGGCTGGCCCTTTAAGCTGGCCCTCTAAGGCTGGCCCTCTAAGGCTGGCCCTTTAAGGCTTGCCCTTTAAGGCTGGCCCTTTAAGCTGGCCCCTTAAGGCTGGCCCTTTAAGCTGGCCCTCTAAGGCTGGCCCTTTAAGCTGGCCCTTTACGCTGGCCCTGTAAAGCTGGCCCTCTAAGGCTGGCCCTTTAAGCTGGCCCTTTAAGGCTGGCCCTTTAAGCTGGCCCTCTAAGGCTGGCCCTTTAAGGCTGGCCCTTTAAGCTGGCCCCTTAAGGCTGGCCCTCTAAGGCTGGCCCTTTAAGCTGGCCCTTTAAGGCTGGCCCTTTAAGCTGGCCCTTTAAGGCTGGCCCTTTAAGGCCGGCCCTTTAAGCTGGCCCTTTAAGGCTGGCCCTTTAAGCTGGCCCTTTAAGGCTGGCCCTTTAAGCTGGCCCTTTAAGGCTGGCCCTTTAAGGCTGGCCCTTTAAGCTGGCCCCTTAAAGCTGGCCCTTTAAGCAGGCCCTCTAAGGCTGGCCTTTTAAGCTGGCCCTCTAAGGCTGGCCCTTTAAGCTGGCCCCTTAAGGCTGGCCCTTTAAGCTGGCCCTTTAAGGCTGGCCCTTTAAAGCTGGCCCTTTAAGGCTGGCCCTTTAAGCTGGCCCCTTAAGGCTGGCCCTTTAAGCTGGCCCTCTAAGGCTGGCCCTTTAAGCTGGCCCTCTAAGGCTGGCCCTTTAAGGCTTGCCCTTTAAGGCTGGCCCTTTAAGCTGGCCCCTTAAGGCTGGCCCTTTAAGCTGGCCCTTTAAGGCTGGCCATCTAAGTCTGGCCCTTTAAACTGGCCCTTTAAGGCTGGGCCTCTAAGGCTGGCCCTTTAAGCTGGCCCTCTAAGGCTGGCCCTTTAAGCTGGCCCTCTAAGGCTGGCCCTTTAAGGCTGGCCCTTTAAGGCTTGCCCTTTAAGGCTGGCCCTTTAAGCTGGCCCTTTAAGGCTGGCCATCTAAGTCTGGCCCTTTAAACTGGCCCTTTAAGGCTGGGCCTCTAAGGCTGGACCTCAAAGGCTGGCCCTTTAAGCTGGCCCTTTAAGGCAGCCCCCCTAAGGCTGGCCCTTTAAGGCTGGCCCTTTAAGGCTGGCCCTTTAAGGCTGGCCCTTTAAGGCTGGCCCTCTAAGGCTGGCCCTTTAAGGCTGGCCCTTTAAGGCTGGCCCTTTAAGCTGGCCCCTTAAGGCTGGCCATCTAAGGCTGGCCCTTTAAGCTGGCCCTTTAAGGCTGGCCCTTTAAGCTGGCCCTTTACGGCTGGCCCTTTAAGCTGGCCCTTTAAGGCTGGCCCTCTAAGACTGGCCCTTTAAGACTGGCCTTTTAAGGCTGGCCCTTTAAGGCTGGCCCTTTAAGCTGGCCCCTTAAGGCTGGCCCTTTAAGCTGGCCCTCTAAGGCTGGCCCTTTAAGCTGGCCCTCTAAGGCTGGCCCTTTAAGGCTGGCCCTTTAAGGCTTGCCCTTTAAGGCTGGCCCTTTAAGCTGGCCCTTTAAGGCTGGCCATTTAAGCTGGCCCTTTAAGGCTGGCCCTTTAAGGCTGGCCCTTTAAGCTGGCCCTTTAAGGCTGGCCCTTTAAGCTGGCCCTTTAAGGCTGGCCCTTTAAGGCTGGCCCTTTAAGGCTGGCCCTTTAAGCTGGCCCCTTAAGGCTGGCCCTTTAAGCAGGCCCTCTAAGGCTGGCCCTTTAAGCTGGCCCTCTAAGGCTGGCCCTTTAAGCTGGCCCCTTAAGGCTGGCCCTTTAAGCTGGCCCTTTAAGGCTGTCCCTTTAAGATGGCCCTTTAAGGCTGGCCCTCTAAGGCTGGCCCTTTAAGACTGGCCCTTTAAGGCTGGCCCTTTAAGGCTGGCCCTTTAAGCTGGCCCCTTAAGGCTGGCCCTTTAAGCTGGCCCTCTAAGGCTGGCCCTTTAAGCTGGCCCTCTAAGGCTGGCCCTTTAAGACTGGCCCTTTAAGGCTGGCCCTTTAAGGCTGGCCCTTTAAGCTGGCCCCTTAAGGCTGGCCCTTTAAGCTGGCCCTCTAAGGCTGGCCCTTTAAGCTGGCCCTCTAAGGCTGGCCCTTTAAGGCTGGCCCTTTAAGGCTTGCCCTTTAAGGCTGGCCCTTTAAGCTGGCCCTTTAAGGCTGGCCATCTAAGTCTGGCCCTTTAAACTGGCCCTTTAAGGCTGGGCCTCTAAGGCTGGACCTCAAAGGCTGGCCCTTTAAGCTGGCCCTTTAAGGCTGGCCCCCTAAGGCTGGCCCTTTAAGGCTGGCCCTTTAAGGCTGGCCCTTTAAGGCTGGCCCTCTAAGGCTGGCCCTTTAAGGCTGGCCCTTTAAGGCTGGCCCTTTAAGCTGGCCCCTTAAGGCTGGCCATCTAAGGCTGGCCCTTTAAGCTGGCCCTTTAAGGCTGGCCCTTTAAGCTGGCCCTTTAAGGCTGGCCCTTTAAGCTGGCCCTTTAAGGCTGGCCCTCTAAGGCTGGCCCTTTAAGACTGGCCTTTTAAGGCTGGCCCTTTAAGGCTGGCCCTTTAAGCTGGCCCCTTAAGGCTGGCCCTTTAAGCTGGCCCTCTAAGGCTGGCCCTTTAAGCTGGCCCTCTAAGGCTGGCCCTTTAAGGCTGGCCCTTTAAGGCTTGCCCTTTAAGGCTGGCCCTTTAAGCTGGCCCTTTAAGGCTGGCCATTTAAGCTGGCCCTTTAAGGCTGGCCCTTTAAGGCTGGCCCTTTAAGCTGGCCCTTTAAGGCTGGCCCTTTAAGCTGGCCCTTTAAGGCTGGCCCTTTAAGGCTGGCCCTTTAAGGCTGGCCCTTTAAGCTGGCCCCTTAAGGCTGGCCCTTTAAGCAGGCCCTCTAAGGCTGGCCCTTTAAGCTGGCCCTCTAAGGCTGGCCCTTTAAGCTGGCCCCTTAAGGCTGGCCCTTTAAGCTGGCCCTTTAAGGCTGGCCCTTTAAGATGGCCCTTTAAGGCTGGCCCTCTAAGGCTGGCCCTTTAAGACTGGCCCTTTAAGGCTGGCCCTTTAAGGCTGGCCCTTTAAGCTGGCCCCTTAAGGCTGGCCCTTTAAGCTGGCCCTCTAAGGCTGGCCCTTTAAGCTGGCCCTCTAAGGCTGGCCCTTTAAGGCTGGCCCTTTAAGGCTTGCCCTTTAAGGCTGGCCCTTTAAGCTGGCCCTTTAAGGCTGGCCCTTTAAGCTGGCCCTTTAAGGCTGGCCATCTAAGTCTGGCCCTTTAAACTGGCCCTTTAAGGCTGGGCCTCTAAGGCTGGACCTCAAAGGCTGGCCCTTTAAGCTGGCCCTTTAAGGCTGGCCCCCTAAGGCTGGCCCTTTAAGGCTGGCCCTTTAAGGCTGGCCCTTTAAGGCTGGCCCTCTAAGGCTGGCCCTTTAAGGCTGGCCCTTTAAGGCTGGCCCTTTAAGCTGGCCCCTTAAGGCTGGCCATCTAAGGCTGGCCCTTTAAGCTGGCCCTTTAAGGCTGGCCCTTTAAGCTGGCCCTTTAAGGCTGGCCCTTTAAGCTGGCCCTTTAAGGCTGGCCCTCTAAGGCTGGCCCTTTAAGACTGGCCGTTTAAGGCTGGCCCTTTAAGCTGGCCCCTTAAGGCTGGCCCTTTAAGCTGGCCCTCTAAGGCTGGCCCTTTAAGCTGGCCCTCTAAGGCTGGCCCTTTAAGGCTGGCCCTTTAAGGCTTGCCCTTTAAGGCTGGCCCTTTAAGCTGGCCCTTTAAGGCTGGCCATTTAAGCTGGCCCTTTAAGGCTGGCCCTTTAAGCTGGCCCTTTAAGGCTGGCCCTTTAAGCTGGCCCTTTAAGGCTGGCCCTTTAAGGCTGGCCCTTTAAGGCTGGCCCTTTAAGCTGGCCCCTTAAGGCTGGCCCTTTAAGCTGGTCCTCTAAGGCTGGCCCTTTAAGCTGGCCCTTTAAGGCTGGGCCTCTAAGGCTGGACCTCAAAGGCTGGCCCTTTAAGCTGGCCCTTTAAGGCTGGCCCTCTAAAGCTGGCCCTTTAAGGCTGGCCCTTTAAGGCTGGCCCTTTAAGGCTGGCCCTCTAAGGCTGGCCCTTTAAGGCTGGCCCTTTAAGCTGGCCCCTTAAGGCTGGCCATCTAAGGCTGGCCCTTTAAGCTGGCCCTTTAAGGCTGGCCCTTTAAGCTGGCCCTTTAAGGCTGGCCCTCTAAGGCTGGCCCTTTAAGACTGGCCTTTTAAGGCTGGCCCTTTAAGGCTGGCCCTTTAAGCTGGCCCCTTAAGGCTGGCCCTTTAAGCTGGCCCTCTAAGGCTGGCCCTTTAAGCTGGCCCTCTAAGGCTGGCCCTTTAAGGCTGGCCCTTTAAGGCTTGCCCTTTAAGGCAGGCCCTCTAAGGCTGGCCCTTTAAGGCTTGCCCTTTAAGGCTGGCCCTTTAAGCTGGCCCCTTAAGGCTGGCCCTTTAAGCTGGCCCTCTAAGGCTGGCCCTTTAAGCTGGCCCTTTAAGGCTGGCCCTTTAAGCTGGCCCTGTAAAGCTGGCCCTCTAAGGCTGGCCTTTTAAGCTGGCCCTTTAAGGCTGGCCCTTTAAGCTGGCCCTCTAAGGCTGGCCCTTTAAGGCTGGCCCTTTAAGGCTGGCCCTTTAAGCTGGCCCCTTAGGGCTGGCCCTCTAAGGCTGGCCCTTTAAGCTGGCCCTTTAAGGCTGGCCCTGTAAGCTGGCCCTTTAAGGCTGGCCCTTTAAGGCTGGCCCTTTAAGCTGGCCCCTTAAGGCTGGCCATCTAAGGCTGGCCCTTTAAGCTGGCCCTTTAAGGCTGGCCCTTTAAGCTGGCCCTTTAAGGCTGGCCCTTTAAGCTGGCCCTTTAAGGCTGGCCCTCTAAGGCTGGCCCTTTAAGACTGGCCTTTTAAGGCTGGCCCTTTAAGGCTGGCCCTTTAAGCTGGCCCCTTAAGGCTGGCCCTTTAAGCTGGCCCTCTAAGGCTGGCCCTTTAAGCTGGCCCTCTAAGGCTGGCCCTTTAAGGCTGGCCCTTTAAGGCTTGCCCTTTAAGGCAGGCCCTCTAAGGCTGGCCCTTTAAGGCTTGCCCTTTAAGGCTGGCCCTTTAAGCTGGCCCCTTAAGGCTGGCCCTTTAAGCTGGCCCTCTAAGGCTGGCCCTTTAAGCTGGCCCTTTAAGGCTGGCCCTTTAAGCTGGCCCTGTAAAGCTGGCCCTCTAAGCCTGGCCTTTTAAGCTGGCCCTTTAAGGCTGGCCCTTTAAGCTGGCCCTCTAAGGCTGGCCCTTTAAGGCTGGCCCTCTAAGGCTGGCCTTTTAAGCTGGCCCTTTAAGGCTGGCCCTTTAAGCTGGCCCTCTAAGCCTGGCCCTCTAAGGCTGGCCCTTTAAGGCTGGCCCTTTAAGCTGGCCCCTTAGGGCTGGCCCTCTAAGGCTGGCCCTTTAAGCTGGCCCTTTAAGGCTGGCCCTGTAAGCTGGCCCTTTAAGGCTGGCCCTTTAAGGCTGGCCCTTTAAGCTGGCCCTTTAAGGCTGGCCCTTTAAGGCTGGCCCTTTAAGGCTGGCCCTTTAAGCTGGCCCCTTAAGGCTGGCCCTTTAAGCTGGCCCTCTAAGGCTGGCCCTTTAAGCTGGCCCTCTAAGGCTGGCCCTTTAAGGCTGGCCCTTTAAGGCTTGCCCTTTAAGGCTGTCCCTTTAAGCTGGCCCTTTAAGGCTGGCCATCTAAGTCTGGCCCTTTAAACTGGCCCTTTAAGGCTGGGCCTCTAAGGCTGGACCTCAAAGGCTGGCCCTTTAAGCTGGCCCTTTAAGGCTGGCCCCCTAAGGCTGGCCCTTTAAGGCTGGCCCTTTAAGGCTGGCCCTTTAAGGCTGGCCCTTTAAGGCTGGCCCTCCAAGGCTGGCCCTTTAAGGCTGGCCCTTTAAGGCTGGCCCTTTAAGCTGGCCCCTTAAGGCTGGCCATCTAAGGCTGGCCCTTTAAGCTGGCCCTTTAAGGCTGGCCCTTTAAGCTGGCCCTTTAAGGCTGGCCCTTTAAGCTGGCCCTTTAAGGCTGGCCCTCTAAGGCTGGCCCTTTAAGACTGGCCTTTTAAGGCTGGCCCTTTAAGGCTGGCCCTTTAAGCTGGCCCCTTAAGGCTGGCCCTTTAAGCTGGCCCTCTAAGGCTGGCCCTTTAAGCTGGCCCCTTAAGGCTGGCCCTTTAAGCTGGCCCTCTAAGGCTGGCCCTTTAAGCTGGCCCTCTAAGGCTGGCCCTTTAAGGCTTGCCCTTTAAGGCTGGCCCTTTAAGGCTGGCCCTTTAAGCTGGCCCTTTAAGGCTGGCCATCTAAGTCTGGCCCTTTAAACTGGCCCTTTAAGGCTGGGCCTCTAAGGCTGGACCTCAAAGGCTGGCCCTTTAAGCTGGCCCTTTAAGGCTGGCCCCCTAAGGCTGGCCCTTTAAGGCTGGCCCTTTAAGGCTGGCCCTTTAAGGCTGGCCCTCTAAGGCTGGCCCTTTAAGGCTGGCCCTTTAAGGCTGGCCCTTTAAGCTGGCCCCTTAAGGCTGGCCATCTAAGGCTGGCCCTTTAAGCTGGCCCTTTAAGGCTGGCCCTTTAAGCTGGCCCTTTAAGGCTGGCCCTTTAAGCTGGCCCTTTAAGGCTGGCCCTCTAAGGCTGGCCCTTTAAGACTGGCCTTTTAAGGCTGGCCCTTTAAGGCTGGCCCTTTAAGCTGGCCCCTTAAGGCTGGCCCTTTAAGGCTGGCCCTTTAAGCTGGCCCCTTAAGGCTGGCCCTTTAAGCTGGCCCTCTAAGGCTGGCCCTTTAAGCTGGCCCTCTAAGGCTGGCCCTTTAAGGCTTGCCCTTTAAGGCTGGCCCTTTAAGGCTGGCCCTTTAAGGCTGGCCCTTTAAGCTGGCCCCTTAAGGCTGGCCATCTAAGGCTGGCCCTTTAAGCTGGCCCTTTAAGGCTGGCCCTTTAAGCTGGCCCTTTAAGGCTGGCCCTTTAAGCTGGCCCTTTAAGGCTGGCCCTCTAAGGCTGGCCCTTTAAGCTGGCCCTTTAAGCTGGCCCTTTAAGCTGGCCCTTTAAGGCTGGCCCTTTAAGCTGGCCCTTTAAGGCTGGCCCTCTAAGGCTGGCCCTTTAAGCTGGCCCTTTAAGGCTGGCCCTTTAAGCTGGCCCTGTAAAGCTGGCCCTCTAAGGCTGGCCTTTTAAGCTGGCCCTTTAAGGCTGGCCCTTTAAGCTGGCCCTCTAAGGCTGGCCCTTTAAGGCTGGCCCTTTAAGGCTGGCCCTTTAAGCTGGCCCCTTAGGGCTGGCCCTCTAAGGCTGGCCCTTTAAGCTGGCCCTTTAAGGCTGGCCCTGTAAGCTGGCCCTTTAAGGCTGGCCCTTTAAGGCTGGCCCTTTAAGCTGGCCCTTTAAGGCTGGCCCTTTAAGGCTGGCCCTTTAAGGCTGGCCCTTTAAGCTGGCCCTTTAAGGCTGGCCCTTTAAGGCTGGCCCTTTAAGCTGGCCCTTTAAGGCTGGCCCTTTAAGGCTGGCCCTTTAAGCTGGCCCCTTAAGGCTGGCCCTTTAAGCTGGCCCTCTAAGGCTGGCCCTTTAAGCTGGCCCTCTAAGGCTGGCCCTTTAAGGCTTGCCCTTTAAGGCTGGCCCTTTAAGCTGGCCCCTTAAGGCTGGCCCTTTAAGGCTGGCCCTTTAAGGCTGGCCCTTTAAGCTGGCCCTTTAAGGCTGGCCCTTTAAGCTGGCCCTGTAAAGCTGGCCCTCTAAGGCTGGCCTTTTAAGCTGGCCCTTTAAGGCAGGCCCTTTAAGCTGGCCCTTCTTCTTCTTCTTCTTCTTAATTTATTTCAGACATGAATACTATGTTACATTATTCTTTCTCACATATGCACTTACAATATCTATTTATATATATATATATATATATATATATATACATACACAAATATATACATACATATACATACACAAATATCTACATACATACATATATACATATATACACATACACATACATGCATACACACAACACCTCATTACTACACATGTCTGAAAAGGAGCAGGAAGAAGCAAAGCTTATTAAATCCTACCCCTTCTCCACGCCATAGCAGTTACCAATTCAATAAGTTTTTTTTTTTTTTTGTTTGCTTTTTTATTCCACACTTATGACAAAACAACAAAAGAAGAGTGGGAACATCGGACACCCCAGCAAAACCCCAGAACATTGCTGAAGCACACCACCAACCCCGCCAGTCAACCCACCTGGCCCCGACCCCCCTAGCCCCTGAGTGCACCCACCGAGTGCCCAGCACCCCAGCAGTCCCCGCACACCCCGCTGCCCTCCAATAAGACGCCATTTTGGCTGAACCCACAAGTATGTGTGATCCCTGGGCGGGCCTACATTTGGATGGATTGTTTGTTCTGTTATCCAACAGACCTCTTCCTCGTGCCACAGACATGTTACCAACATGTGGTCAACGTGACACCCGATGTCCAACCATCATTTACCTCATTATTGTGAGGCCACACGGAATGCTCCCATAAGAAGCACCCACCAAGCCCGGGCGCCCACAGCGCCATCTGCGGCTATTGAGGCCCCAGCCCCGCCAGAGAGCAGCAAGCAGCTGCTGAAGCACCTGAGACCCAGACTCACACCCCCAGTAGCCAGGGGAGGCCAGACAAGGCAGGGTCCACTTTACGAGGCCACAGCACACTCCCGCCCTTCCCAGAGCTTCACCTAGATGCCCGACATCACCCCCCCCTCATGTTGTCTGCCTATAAATGATGTTACCATGATGTAAACATAACAACTGGATTTGTTGCAACTTGGCTCACAGCAACTGTTATGTAATCTATACAATGCGGTTTACAATTTGCTTTCTGGTACTCATGATTCCCTTTCATATTTACTCATAAGATTGTTTATAAATAGTTGTTTAAATCTATTTAGCGTATCACAAGTTTTCATCTTTAAATCTAAATTATTCCATATATCTACTCCGTTGATTGACATACATCTTTGCTTTACATTTGTTCGTACTTTCCCTTTTGTATACACACTCATTCCTCGTAGGTCATATTGACTAGTACGAATCTGAAACATCCCCTGGACAACATTTGGGAGCATGTTTTTATTTACCTTAAACATCATTTGCGCAGTTTTGAAATCAACTAGGTCATAAAATTTTACAATTTGTGAATGTAAATAGAATTTACTTGTTGGTGCTTGGTAAGCAGCTTGATTGATTATCCTTATTATTCTCTTTTGCATCATGTAAATTGGTTTTGCAATGGTTTTGTAGGTGTGTCCCCAGATTTCAATGCCATAGACAATATATGGCTCTATAAAAGTTCGATATAGTAATTGTAGAGAGTGTTTATTGAGGATATACTTTAGTTTATATAGTATTGCGATTACTTTTGATATTTTGTTTTTTATATGATTTATATGTGATTTCCAGTTGAGTTTGTCATCTACAATAATTCCTAAAAATTTGCTTTCCTTTACGCGTTCAATTTCCGTATTCTCTATTTTAATTTGTGTTTGTTTTATTTTTTTATAGTTTCCAAATATAATATATTTGGTTTTATGTAGGTTTAATGATAATTTATTTGTGGCGAGCCATCTTTTTATGGTTCCGAGCTCCCTCTGCACTGTAACCAGGAGATGTTCCAGATCCCCACCAGTACATAATACATTTGTGTCATCGGCAAACAAAACAAAATGTAACAGCTTAGACACTTTACAGATGTCATTCATATATATAATAAATAATTTAGGACCCAGCACAGAACCTTGTGGTACCCCGCATGTCACATTCAGTAGATCAGATTTATTATCATTTAGTTGCACATATTGTTGTCTATTATTTAAATAATCTTGTAACCACCTTAGTGCTATACCTCTGATCCCATATCTTTCCAGCTTCTTTATTAATAAGTTGTGGTCAATAGTATCGAATGCTTTTTGTAAGTCCATAAAAATACCAATTGCATATTCCTTATTATCTATTGCTGTCGCTATTTTTTCTGTAAGTTCCATGACTGCTAATGTCGTAGATCGCTTTGATCTGAACCCATATTGATGTTCAGTTAGTACTTTTTGTGTTTCTATAAAGTGATCAAGTCTATGGTTAAAAAGTTTCTCTAAAATTTTGGAGAATTGTGGAAGTATAGAGATGGGTCTATAATTAGCGAATATATGTTTATTTCCGGTTTTATATATTGGAATGACTTTTGCTATTTTCATTTGATTAGGAAATATGCCTGTTTGAAATGACTGGTTGCAAATATGGGTCAGAGGTGTAGCTATACAATCTACAACTTCTTTTACTAATTGCATATCAATGCCAGTATAGTCAACTGATTTTTTGTTTTTACATGTATTTACCACATCCACAAGTTCTCTTTCAGTTATTTTCTTGAGGAAGATGGTATTTGGATTTACCTTAATAATATTCTCATCTACATCTTGAGTTGCTGTTGGGTGTACAATTTCTTTTGACAAGTCATGGCCCATATTCACAAAATAGTTGTTAAAGCCATTTGTAATTTCATTAGCTTTGGTTATATGTGGCTGATTCTCTTTAGTAAAGTAATTAGGATAATATAATTTAGTAACTCCTTTTTTAATAATAGTATTAAGCACTTTCCATAAACTCTGTGTGTCATTTTTGTGCTCTTCTAATTGTCTATGATAGTAATCCTTCTTATTGGTTCTCAATATGCTAATTAATTTATTTTTATATTTTTTATATTTATTCTCAGCTTCCTTTGTTCTTGACTGCAGAAACTGTTTGTAAAGTAGGTTTTTCTTTTTACACGCATTTTCCAAACCCCTTGTCATCCAAGGCTTTTCACATTGTATTTTCTTCTTTTTTGTTGTAATGGGACAATGTTTATCATATAATTTGGTAAAAGTTGCCAGAAATTCTTCGTATGCTTTATTAGGGTCATTGTTTGAGTAAATACCTGTCCATCTTTGCTCTTTTAAGTCCTTCTTAAGTGCTTCTATGGATTCAGTTGTTCTATATCTTATGTTGTAGGTATCAGAGTTTGCCTGTGTTTGGGTGTCATATGAACATTGTACTGTTATGAATACAGGTAAATGGTCACTGATGTCATTAAGAAGAAGTCCACTTACTATTTTTTTCTCCATTGCATTGGTAAATATATTATCTATTAGTGTTGCAGTGTCTGTTGTTATTCTACTAGGTTTTAATATGGTAGGAAATAAATTTACACTGTACAGTGATTCAATATAGCTTTTTGTCTTATTGTGTTTATGTGGGTTTAATAGATCTATGTTAAAGTCACCACAGACAATTACCATTTTTCTATCATTCATCTTATGATACATTTCAATAAGTTTATCATTAAATACATCTATACAAGATCCTGGTGTTCTGTAGATGCAACTTATTATTATGTTACTGGTTTTCCCCATATCTATTTCTATTGTGACACATTCCATGATGTTTTCTATTTGCACTGACATATGCTCAATTTTTTTATACTTTAAATCACTGCTCACAAATAGGGCAACTCCTCCTCCCTTCTTATTGCTCCGATTTGTGGTAAATAATTCATACCCATCTAAACTAACATCAGCTTCTTTCTCACTGTCCAACCAAGTCTCTGATATTGCAATCACGTTAAAGGTAGGAATTTGTTTTAAATAGTCCCTGATTTTGGTGAAGTTTCTACTCAAACTTCTGCTGTTGAAGTGTATGACTGAAAAGGTTCCATCCATTAATTTTTTTTCTGTAAATGTCTCATCTGTGTAGTAGTCACAGCTACAGTTAATTGTGTTATAATGATGATTTTCTGAATCAATACTATTGTCTATATCATACATCTTGTGTTCAGTGTATGCAAAAGTTTCCAAATTCAGCTGTTCTAAATCATGATGTTCACTGCTCACGCTGTCTGCCACAGTCTCAATCAGTCCATCATCGTCTAAATCACTGAAGGGAAGTCTATATTCATTGTTCAGTTCCATTATTGGCATCATAGTGTATCATATAAACACAGTTATAATTTGGGATAAATGCACTTTTGTTCATACCCTCATTTACCTCATATATTTCACTCATAATATCAATATCTATATTTATATATGCATCCATGTTCTAATATATGCCCATTTTCTATATCCCACCACAACATATTGTCCATAGCCTGTCTTTCAATCAATTATAACAACAATTGTTCATTTCCTTCTTCTAAGTTGTTCAAGGTCTTTCAAGTCTCTTATCATCCTCGGCTGTGACCCTTCTTGTTCTCTTATCCATATGTTGCCATTTCTGGTCCATGTTGCGAAAATGCTTTTTTGTTTTCTTAGTATCCTTGCCTCTCGTGCAATGTCCCCATTTTTCTTTGTCAAGTGCTCATTTAAGTATACATTTGTACCTTTAAGTTTCTTTGCTTGCATTAACAGTTCATTCCTATGCTTTCTACTGATAAATCTTATGATGATAGCCGGTTTCTCCTTCTCTGTCTTTCTGGGTAATACGTGACAGATAGATATATCAGCACTTTGAATGCTTATGTTCTTACTGTGCAGAAATCCCACTACTTGTTGCTCCAGTGTCAGTAGTTCTTCCCGTGGTGCATCTTCTGTTGTCTCCAAGTTAGCTGTAGCTCGTGCGTAAGTTCGGTGTCGCGTTTCCAGACCTGTTAGTACCAAGTTGTCTCTTTTCGTGTATTGTTCCAATTCGTCCACCCTCTGCTCCAGCACAATAATCCTTCTGTCTTTTTCCATTAGCATAGCCTTCAAGGTTTTTACTTCCTCCACCAGTCCAATTAGTCGTTCCTGTTGTGATGTTAGCTTTGCAAGCTCACCAGACATAAAATTCAATGCTTTTTTAATCTCTTCCATGTCGTCAGCTGCTGCCGTGTCCTTATCTTTGTCCCGTGTATTGCTTCTCCCACTAGGCATTCTCGTTTCACTAGTCAGTGATTTGAGGGGGGGTAAATAATAATAATAATAATAGTCCGGTGTCTTCCGGGTTTGCGTAAAGCTTCACTCATTTCCCGGTAAGTCAGCATGATGTATTTTGTATGGATGAATTCATTGAAATCTCAAGATATATGATGGTTTGGCAGTAGTTTTAAAGCTCAGTCCGCTATATTGTCAAAAGTGTCACTCTTGTATTTTTTTCCTCTTATACAGCATGATACTCCAAAACAATTAGCTGCACCACATACAGTTGAAATAAAAGTCTATGGTCACGTCGCGGTAAAACAGTTCAACTTTGCAACAACTTTTCACTCCTTTCCCGGTCAGCAAGCATGATGTATTTGGTGTCAATGGATTGGTTGAAATCTCAAGATTCAAATAATACCACTGGTTTGGTGCTACCTTTGAGTCCGCTAGATTGTCAAACATGTCCATGTTGCATTTTTCTCTCTTATGCAGTACGCTAGGAGCCTCCAGCACGCTAGGCCTAATGTTTGTAAACATTGCCAATCATGAATTGTTATTAGTAAGGATCATTTGAGATGGTTATGTTTTAATGTGATGTTTTGCTTAATGTCTATAGCCTGTACTATTTACAGCATCATTTAGTTTGTTTTTGTAACCCACATGGAAGTTATGCATCCTTGGAAAATAATGAAAATATATTTTATAATCAAATGATGATTATGAATATTTCTATCATATAAAAATATTCCCCGGTCTTTTATAACGTCCGTGAATGCAACCCAGTCACATGACGGAAGACGGAACGTTCTTCCGCTTGCGCTGCGTCTCAGCCAATCAGGTTCGCCAGGGCCGCAATCAAATACACCGGTGCGCTCTCCCTCACACACACTGGTGAGGAGACAGGCTACAGGACGCTGCTAACACGGTTAGTCTCGAACAAACTACTTCAACTTATATATATTGTTGATCGTTCTCTAAAACTTTGTGCATTATAAAACTTGTAGAAGCCGCGTGCCGTCGCTGCAGACATGTGGGTTCTAGCGGGGACTGAATTACGAGGGAATCGGTGAGTCTGGATGCTATTGTTGCGTGTGGTTAGCTTATGTAGCGTTAGCATATCAATGCGATCGGCAACCAACTTCGCTGCTGTAATGCGATTCATTGTTATGCTAACCCCCAAAACGATAATCAAACTTTTTAACTTGATTAACTGTTTAAATATTGAGCCACTGCTTTTGATTACTGTGTATTCTGAATGTTATGCACCTTAAATTGCATTTTAAAACAATCCTCTTTAAAGCTAAACCGGGGTTGATCATTGAAAATGTATTTTTATATTCTGATTTTGCATACTGATTCATTGATTTGTGTACACTGAGCTAGCTGATGATAATTATGACTGATTTACTGATAGTGGTCCTGTCTGTGATATACAGGCCAGGTGTGCCTGGTTGGGGACCCCGAGGCGAGCTAGACCCAAAGAGAACCGAACCACTTCAACATCCTCCTGCGGTCTGGTAGGGGTGTTGGCAGCCAGTTCTCTCCCACCTATGCACTGGTCACTTTATCTGTTCACATATGAACTCTGTTGCGCGCGATCATGGACAATTTCCACATATACCATGGACTCTGGGTTCCTATGAGATGGACATTCGCTCCACACATTGTTGTGGCCACTGACCCTTTATTGTGAATACTGTGATTTTGTGCTTTGTGTGATTTGAAGGGCATTTACACCCTGGACTGTGCTGAACCACTGTTGAATTGTGATTTCTTTATTTGTAAGAAACAAATGAACTAGATTGAAAGACTGAAGTGCACTTCATCAAACAGCTATAGGAATTCCCAAAACCTCTATACCATTTTACTGCCGTTTGTAAATATTGTCAATAATTTGTCACTGTTTGCACTTAAAGCAAATAATAAGGCACCAAGCCACTTAAAAGTACATTTTGTGTCTTGTGTGATATTACTGTACCTCAACCTCCCTAGAGCCGAGCATAGATCTTCTGAGCTAGTCCGTACTTGTATTTAATTCATCTTGACCTTTTCTTGCATTTCTCATACGTATATGCTACATTTTCACAAAATGCAATTTGATATTGTAATACTTACTTGTAATACATTACCGTTGTGGTGTACTGGCCACCGGTCCAGGGTGTACCCCGCCTCTCGCCCCCAAGTCAGCCGTACTATGTACTATGTACTATGTACTATGTACTATGTACTATGTACTATGACTGTTGTGATCAGAGGTGTAAATGTTCAGAAATCCTATGTGTTTGATTGTAGGACCTTCTGGGCTGTGACCTGTCTGAGACTTCAGGACCATAGACAGCGATGGTCACAGACTGAGTGCTGTCAGTCTTAAAGGTACTATATGTAAGAAATGTGTAGATTGATTGATTTTTGAAAAAATGGGACATGGGAGATGATAGCCGTATGGCTAATTTGCACTTCCCATTGGCAGCTTGGTTTTGAACATATAAATCACATTATTCATAAAACATGCAAGGTTATGTGTTTCATGCGTATTACTATATTGCAACTTGCCCAAGTGCACACTAGATGCTGTAAAGTGCTATTTTCATTTGACAATTCTCCAAACATTTTACAATCATGAAATACCAACAATGGTCATTTTATAATACTGAGAGAACTAGACTCTAAAAATGATTCATGGGATTAGTTAGTTGAGCTTAAAATCAAGAGCTTTTTCAACATAAAAGAATAAGGTTGTTACATGGACTTATTATAACAAGTTGGTAACTTATTTGAAGAAGTTGGTCCAGCTGAAAATATGGGCTTAGTTAGTTGAGTTGAGTTAAAATCAAGAGCTTTTTCAACATAAAACGATAAACTTGTGTCACTGACTTATTAAAACAAGTTGTTAACTTATTTGAAGAAGTTGGCCCAGCTGAAAATAGAAAAATAGAAATGTTAACTTAAATATGTATGTATATTTTGAAGCAAACTTTTGAACAAATTCAAATACAAAAACTTTATCTGTCCCCAGGGGTAATTCAAAGGCCACATTAAACATGCCGTTTCAAAACAAGAGCACCGCTCATGTTTCATGTTCATAGTAATGGGAGCTTTTATTTTGAAAAAAACAGGGAAGACGTTCTATTGTACGATGTCTCCGAGATGTCAGGACCAAACGTTTCTCCGAATTTTCTGGATGAAGGTAAGCTACAGGGTCACATTCTCACTTAAAAGGTTGTTAAAACTTGATGAAATGACATATTCCCACAGCTAGAGCCAAATGTTCAACAGCTTTCAGAAGCTGCTCTGCTCCTGCTCCTGCTTCTGGTTTTATCCTGCAATCACGTACAGAGAGGAGCCAGACTGCGACTGCTATTAATGCCTGTTGGAAAATCCCCAAAATCCCAAGAAAAAAACAAGAGTTTCTATGGAGCAATACGAGGTAAGTAACTGTTTTTGCTTTATTTTGTTCATAACGGCTACTAACTGTATCAGCAAATGTTGCACTAATTCGTGTTAACGCAGACATCATTGAAATGAAGCTAATGTAGCCATTTTGTAAAATGGTAGCTTCATAGCTGCCTATAACTGCATGTTACAAAACTTTAGAACTGAAGCTGTTCATAAATGTCCTTTTGCCCGCGCTCTCTCGCCCAGCGCCGCCCCTCGACCGTTTATCGTCAGACAAAGACGTCTGTGGCAGCCGAACGATTTGAATTAGCGGTAAACGTTAGTTAGTATATCACTCTTATCAAGGTAAGAGAAATGAGTGTATTGTTTTGTTCACATTTTTTCCAAGTTTGGACTACATTGATGAAGTTTGGCCAGCTAGTAGTTTCTGTTTTAAGTGACGTGTTGGTGTGTGTCTATGAGAGGTTAAGGCACCCACATTAGTTGTAGATACGCCATAGAACAAGTTTCCTTTTAGTAAGGCTGCAGTAGGCCTGGCTATTTTTCTCTTTTGCTATTGAGACAGGTGGCATTTTCTGAAGTTAGGAATGAATGTATACACACAAAATGTGTGTATAGTGGTGTGTAGTGTTTTTTTTTCTCATTTAGCTCACTTTAAAAGTCCAAAATATTGTGAAGCAGTTCAACCATATTTCAAATCCTTTAGAACCCAAGACAAAGGATCATTTTTGTGCAGTTGGTTGCAAGCACATTTTTCACAGTTTTTCCATCTTCAATTTAGAAACACATCATAGGCAATATATTTTTCCAAGTCATGCTGCACACGCTGTAAGCACTAAAGCTATGAATCACTAAACAATTCCAAATGTCATGAAAAAATTCAAAGCCGTTTAAATAGAGCTTTGTTTAGTTTTAAAAATGAATTGGACCTGTAAACTTGTGTCAAGAAAAAGTGATCTTTGAAAGCATTATAGGCTTAGACCATGGTGGCCATGGTGGAGAACTTCTCCCTTGCCTCCATTGGGAGCGTTATTGGGAGCGTTATTGCTCGTTTAAAACATGGGGCAGCCTGAGAACCCATCTGTCAAGAAGCCATTCAACTCGTGAGACAGGGACACGCAGAGAAGTTCTGTCTTTGAAATGTTCATGTTGCTCTTTAAACACCATCTCCACAGAAAGAGAATACTTTGAACACATTGGCCGTCATTTAAAAAAGCAGGAAACAGTGTCTTGTGTTTTTGAAAATTGCTCTTGCTCTCAAAACAAACATTTCTGGAACATTTGCCTCTCATAGGAGCCGGAAACACACTCCTCATTCCCTGGATGACTTCAAGCCTGAGCTCTTGCAGAGGTACTGTATGTTCATCTTTCAAATACAGGGGTCCTTTTGATATGATCCTTTTGACGAGGATATGGAGGTTACAGTGAGTGAAGATCCTGAAGATGAAGAAATGAGAGAACTGCCACTGCAACTTCATTGAAAAAAATGTAGCCCACCTGCTGTTGAAAATGGAAAGCATATTCAATGTACCACAAAGGTGTATTCATGAGTTAGTGGAAGAACTGCACTTTATTTCTTCATCAGCTTCAGGTCCTCTTTTGAAAGATATTTTACAGTCATGCTTAAAGAGGCATAATTGTTGATGAAAAGTTGATGATGTGATCATCTCAGAGATGGCGACAGACCTATCTGTGCAAGTCTAAGCCAATGACATTAGCTCTAGGACATACTGCTCCTCTTTCCACCTTTCCACCTACAAAAGAAGGGAGCATTTTTCCATGGTGGAACCTACAGAATATCTAATCATGTCTTCTCAGTTCTTCTCAGGGAGAAGAAAAGTTTCCAACATGTACCAATTTGAAAGTCCTTGCATGAGGTTTTGAAGAAAAAAAGAGATCCAGGATTTGCTCAAACATAGCTCTGAAGCAGACAGCAGCTCTGACACTCACTACAATTCATTTCATGATGGCATACATTTGAAAAACAATAAATTGCTATGAGAAAAGAATCCAGCCATTTCTCTCATTCTGTATGTGGATGATTTTGAAGTGTGTAATCCACTTGGCACATCAAGAAAAAAACACAAAATGACTGCTGTGTATTGGGTTTTAGCCAATGTGCCACCATTGCTCAGATCCTCGCTCACATCAATCTACCTTGCCATTCTCTGCAAGGCTGATGATGTTCAAAAGTTTGGCTATAGTGCTGTGTTAGAACCACTGCTTAAGGACCTTCCTTGCCAGCCTAGAAGAAGAAGGACTTTACATTCCTTCAATAGGTCTACGAGTCAAAGGTACTGTGTATTGTGTCGTTGCAGATAACCTTGGTGCCCACTCTATTGGAGGGTTTGTGGAGAGCTTCTCACGTCTCACAAGTACACACACCTGCAGGTTCTGTCTTGGAGAAAGATCTCAATTCCAGGTGAGTGAAGTTAAAACAGGAACAACACAAGAGCACAGGTTGCATGTTCAGACAGCACAGAGAGATACAAGTGCATTCTTCTCATTGTTATGGAGTAAAGAGACAGTGCCCACTGACTGACAAACTCAAATATTTCAATGTTTTATCTGGCTATCCACCTGATTTGCTACATGATCTCTTTGAAGGCGTTGTGCCTTTAGAGTTAGCACTATGCCTAAATGTGTTCATCAAAGAGAAATATTTCACACTCGAGGAATGAAATCAATGAATCAAAGAGTTCCCATACAGATGGACAGATAGAACGGATGCACCGCAACCAGTTCCACTGACTTTTGCTGCAAGAAAAACTGTTGGTGGAAATGCCCATGAAAACTGGGCTTTGCTTCGCCTCCTTCCCCTGATAGTTGGAGAAAGAATCCCTGAGAATGAACCAGCATGGCTGATCCTTCTGAACCTTAAGGACATAGTTGAACTTGTCCTTTCTCCTGTTCACACAGACCTCGCTGTTTGTTTCCTTGAAAGCAAGATTTCTGAGCATCGGCACAGATTCCTGGAGGTTTTCCCTCAGGAAAGCATCATTTTCTTGAACACTACCCACACCAGCCAGATGAAAGCTTTTGGTCCACTTGGTTCATTTGGTTCACTTTGTGGACTATGCGCTTTGAAGCTAAGCACAGCTTTTTGAAGCGTGTGGTCAGACATACGCATAGCTTCCGAAACATTCTGTTGTCTCTTGCAGTGAAGCATCAGTTAATGATTGCATACCATCTACATGGCAGTAAAATTGTTCAGTCTCTACAAGTAGCAAAAGTGTCAACAGTGGATTTGACTGTGCTGAGGGAAGACATTAAGAAAGCAGTGGAATGAAAATTCCCTGGTGAATCATTTGTCCACATGGCAAACACAGTGTGCTACAGTGGCACCAGTTATTCCACTGGCATGATCTTGGCACATGGTTCAACAGGTGGTCTGCCAGATTTTGTAGAATTGATGCAGCTTGTTGTCATAAATGGCAAGGTTGGCTTCATTGTCAAATGTTTCAATTCATGGTATATTGAGCATCTTAGAAACACAACAAGTGTTTTCAAGCTCATTGAGCCTCGTGAGTTGTTTGACATCTTCCCCATGGCAGCATACGGTGTTGCAGGGAAGCGTATGGTGACCCAGAAGTGCTACATGAATGTACCATAGATTGCAAAGGGGTCAGTATAACTCATCATTTGTTTGAGTTTATAGGAGAGACCTCAAAAATGGCATCATCCTCTCTGTATATGGGGTTACTGTCTCATTACAAAAACAAAGTTGTTGTTTTTTTTCAATGAACGTGCTTGCCCCACACTTGAGCACAAATGATCATTTTCACTTGCAGGTGTAGTGAGAATATACAACTCCTTGAATGTGTGTATTCCAATCATATTTTTGTGATGAAGTGTGATAATGTTCAACCTATAATCAAACATGAGACAATATTAGTTTGTCAATTTGCCAGAAGCATGGTAAGACTTTTAAACCCAGACCACACTGATTCTCGCTGAGGAGAGGATGTTAGGCTCTTGATGACTATGCCAATATGGAGATCTGAAATTATGATTAGTAGTAGTTGTAAATATGAGCTCCATAATACTGACACGAGATGGACAACAAGATGGTACAAGATCTTTGTAGTTTGACTTTTATGACATTATTCTTCAGGGGGAAATGTTCAAGTGAACAAAGCTTTGTTCCTATCCTTGTCTTTGCCACAGAAATAAAAGTCTTCAACATTTAATCATAGTATAAGCAGGCATATAGGATTCTTTGCATTGGCTTTTGTAGAAGTATACTTATGGACACAAATCTAAGACTTGGTGTGAAGTTTGATGATGAGGAAATGTCACGGATGTGTGATGTCAAATTTCTTGGAGACTGAATCAACCAGTACTTGTCAGCATACTAGTTTACTATATGATAAATGTGATGAAAATTCAAAGTCCAAAGCTTTTATTTATCTAGAGTCATTTTTAGTGGTCATATTCTTCTCCCATACTGAATGATGATGATTATATGATGTGTCTGCATGTATTCTAGAACCCAAACTGATGTCATGTTTTCTCTAATAGATACCCTGATGTCTCCTCAAGCCAAACTTGGGATCATTCTTCAGGACCGTGAAATTGGCAAACTGGACTTACCGGATGGAATCCCTGATGAACTTGAGTCTATTGTGAGGGAGAAATTTGGGCTTGATGGGAACTTTACCTTGCATTATAAGGATGCTGACTTTGGAGAGGAATATTTTTCTCTTACCTCAACAAGTGACACCAAGGACAAGGATACCATTAAGGTGGTTCACATTGTTGAACCTCCTACAGTTACTCTGACCTTTACTGATGGGTACTGACAGTTCCTTTGAAAGTGCATCAGTAGCCTCGCTCCCTAATTCTGAGACCTCTGTCCATCCTGCTAGCAGCAGCTGTTCCTCTGGATCGCAGGACACACTGATCACACTTTCATCACCTGAACAGGTTACTCACCGTACACAGTGTTGGCCCACTACATTTCCTGTACCTAATTTTGCTTACGACACAGAGCTTGTGCTGGCCTCAGGAAATGAAGTTTTCAAGAAGGATGGAATTCAGCTCAACTTTGCCACAATCCTTTGCCTCCAGACATCCTTGAGAAGCTGGCTGAAAGCATCTTACCCCACTAGTGCGCAGTTTAACCATGTTGCTGAGGCACTGATTCAGAAGCATCCTTGCCTTAAAGAACCAGGGTCATATAATGGATGCTACGCATGGCAACAAAGACTAAAACATAAAATGGCCAGCTATAGATCTAAATGGAGAGGGCTAGGATGCCCTGAGCTTGATGTGAACTCTCTCAGAAAGAAGCGAGCATAGAGCATGAGAAAGCCCCTGCAAAGAATATCCAAAAAAAAAGCCAAGAAGGGCAGGCAGAGGTGAACTATTTACCTCCTCACCCACAAGGAGAAACAGAAGGAACTTTGGAGCTCCTTGATGAAGTAAAGAAGAGGAACAACTGCCAGGTCATCAGTGAGAAAATGGCAAAGACTTTCTCCATTCGCAGGCAGGAAGTTGCACCACAAGCACCACAAATCTGTGACATAAGAGACCGATGGCCGGCTCTTTTCGATGCAACTCAGGTTAATATTGTTTTATAAAATGGTTTGCAGTATGTGCTATGTCAGTCAATTTACTACATGAACAAATTGCACCTTTTTATTTGTATTTTATACAGATAAATGAAGAATTCAGAAGGATCACCGCTGGTTGCCTTGAGAGAACATTCATGGCAAAACTGGACCAGTATACCCCAAAAATAATGGCACTGGTGTCCTCAAGAGGAGGAGATTCAGCACATAAAGAACATGCTGCTAGAGGTATAAATAAATGTAACAAGGTTCATTTCAAATAGAAAAAAAAATCACTTTATTTTTAGGAGGTGTTGATGGGTTAGTTAAATAAATATTTCAATCAATAAATCATAAATTCATCTTTTTAAAGATTGTTTCATTTTCTTGTATTATTTTATTTACAGGACCAGTCGGTAGAAAGTAGGAGAGAAGCTGCAATCCGTAGCCTAATCGTGTACCTGAGAGAACAGGAGGAGGATCTCTTTAAAGAACAGCTGCTAAGTAATCCAACACTTCAACTTCAAGGATTTAACCTGGGCAGTATTTAGGGGTGGCAGACTGAATGACTGGGTGCAACTGAATGATAGGAACCAAAATCAGGACCATCAGTGATATATTCAGGAAGTTTGGTGAAAAGTGAAAGTTTTCTACGTTTTATCAGAACTTTATGGGCAGCGTTTGTTTGTCAAAAGTATGTCATTAAAAATGTTTGTTTTGCTACTAAACAGCCATCCCCAAAGCCCACGTTAAATCCTGAAGTTAACCCAAGTGCAGATTCACTGTACATTATTCTTGTTTTTACATAAGACAAAAAACACTGATGTTGACTCTGATCTACTTATGCCAGAATGGTGATGAAGTGATGAAGATTGTTGTGAGCAGAGGGGCATCTGAACCAGCCAACGCAACAGTGGTGATTGAGGGAGCAGAAGTCCTGGATGGCCTGACTGTCCCAAGAGCATGTGCCTTGCTCATGGGACTAATGTATGCACTCAACCTGAGTTACCCAAAAGAGTTACCTGAAAAGCACTTTTGAGGTATTTCAAAAGATATTCCTTGAGCTGGATGCTCTGAGAGCAAGTCCCAAGGTAATGTCTCTAAAAGCTAAACTGCTGCACTGAAAATTAGGCTGCATTCTAATTTCACTGTTATGTTTAATGCAGTTTAATACAAGTCATTTCTTTGAAGGATCATTTTGAAGACTAGTTTGTCATTTTTTTTTTTTTTACTTTTGAGCTGTTAGCTGTCAATATTTAGACCTACATACATACGTACACATTTGATATATTCTGTGTTCTTTTTTGGAAGAAGTATGACTGCTATGTAAAATATGTTTCAATATTCTTCAGGAAGAAATATGTATAATATGTAATATTTGATTTCATGTCTTCATTTGGAGCTCCTCCATGTTTATTTGATGGTAAACAGTTGGACAAGTTGGCCATTATATGCAGTGGTGGAGTGAGTACACGACTTCAGTACTTGAGTAAGAGTACAAATCCTCCTTGTCAAATTTACTCCACTACAAGTAAAAGTAGCTCTGTCAAAATGTTACTCGAGTAAGAGTATGAAATCAATTTTCTACTCGAGTAAAGTACAAATCCTTAAAATCTGTACTCAAGTAAATTTACTCCGTTACTTTCCACCACTGATTATATGTAATAAACAAGTTTGACCATTAAACTGACTGAACTGTATTTATGTTCATAAAATTAACGTTATTGATAAAAAAAAACAATTGAGAAAACAATTTGAAATATTTGTGATGAGGAATGAAAAACAAATGAGCTGGAATAGCTTAAATTAATTATATTGACAACTTCATTGAACTTGAACCATTTTATTAAAATTGAGTTGGTTCACCTGAATTGAACTTGAACCATTTTATTAAAATGAAGTTGGTTCACCTTAATTAACTGTTTGCAGGATGAAGTAAATCATGTCGGTTGTCCTTAAATAACTTAGTTTCTAACATTAAAAGACTTGTTGGATTTACTGAAAGGTTTTAGTTGGAATTTCTTAAAAAGATTGACGCAAATTGTTACCTTCATTGAATTAAGCTGAGCCACTATATTTTTTTTAGAGTGTATAGAACAGAAATATAAAGTGCTTGTTGAATTGCACGTTGCTCTCCTGCCTAAGAATAAAAGATAAATGATGACAGAATTACAGACTTATGACATACTACAATAATGAATTAGCAGTTATAATTTGTGGCTACCCAACTATGTAAAAATGCAACATTATAACATACAATAGATAATAACACACAACAAATCAGCAGCAGTGGACAAGTTAAAAATGATCACAATCAGTGGCAACGGGTTTGATTTTCCAAAGTTGAAGATGCTTGGAAAATGAAGCAATAGTGGGTAGATCAGGCACTTGGTGCGGAGTTCCAAGAATTTGTCGCTCCGTAGGAAAAAGTTGCTTGACCAAAGGTCCTTCTCCTTAAAAGAACAGTGGGTTAGCACAGCAAATCAGAGACCTTTTCTCCAAAAATAACAGGTGGACGAGAGCTTGGATGACTCTGACCTATCTCGCTTATGGGCGGTACAAAGTCAAAGTCTTCTTTTGGAAGCCTCAGTCCTCCTGTGGGCGTCTCTTTCCCGAGTGAATGGTCTTATATGGTAGAAGCACATGCATGCAGAAGCCAACTTTTAACATACACTTGCATACTTGCACTTAAGTGCGTTCACACTGTGTACAAGCAGAACAGAGACACCTAGTGCCAAAAACGCAGAACTACAGCACACAGACTTCCCACAATGCCATTTTTCTTAAAGGGCCATGACGCACTTTCCGGAAACGATGGTCGCAACATTCAGATGAAGCACGGACGGCCGGAAGCCCCGCCCGGCACGCTATAGAGCGGTTTCAAATAAAAGAGGGACGGCCTGAGGGCAACCTGCTTCTTACGCACTTTGAAGAAAATTGAACAAGTGTGAGTAGTAAGTACGCAAACTCTCTGTACTCTTTGTACACGCTATTAAAACATTATAATTGTTAAATGGCTTTAAGTGACCTTTAAACGGCATACATTGAGCTAGCTTAAGTAGCACACGGCCTTCAACGTCAGAGGCTCATATTCAAAAAACTAAAGCAGACAGCAGGCTGAATTCTATATAGTTTGAAAGCATATTGACTGCGCTTTCCCTCCTTTTTTTGTTTTACAGAACTCCCTTCTATGGCAGGAGGCTGGTCCACCGGTCACACCTGTAATTGATTGCAGCAGCTACTAACAGTGAACATGGCCACCTTGTGCCATGCCATTCTGCGCATGCGTCAGAGGATCGTTTGAGCTCAGACTTCCCAAGACGAAGTTCGAGGGCGCCATGTTTTCACGGGAAGACAATGGAAGACGACGTGGACAGTCGTTTAACAAGGAAATTCATCGATGTGGAGCCATATGGGTAGGTCATATGCTTATCTGACTTGTTTTCTGTCACCTTTCCTGTTCCTGTTCAATGTTTACGTCAGTGTCATAATGTGACATACGCGACGTTAGCATTAGCTTACCTTTAGCCTGCCAGCCAGCTAGCTAGCTAGCTAGCTAGCTCGCTATCAACTGCGAGCTGTTTTCGGTTGCAGAACAGGAGATTTTTATGTTTATTAAATGTGTAAGGATTCGTCCCTTTTATATATGTTATGTGATTATTTTGGCAGCAGCAGTGTCCTCTAAGCCATGGGAACCGCGTGTAGCGCAAACATTTGTTGAAGTATGCTAGCGACCTGAGTCTTGTGGATACCGTCGGGGAGCGGGAGTTTTTGTTTGTGACAAGTATTCCATGGAAGTGAATTTTGGAACTTTAATTTCACCTATACACATACACCATCTCTAGACACCTGGGGTGAAGGACGCGCCACAGAGAGGCCGCCGCCGGGGTCAAGGTGGCCAACCCCTACAGAAGGTAACATTACAATATGTATATGGTTATTTGAATCTGGAAATGGCAGTTTAGCCTTTTAAGTTTTATTGATTTAAAGAGTTGGATAATGGAGTTCCTCAACGATATCCCGTTGTGAGGAAAAAAGAGTTTTGTTTAGGTTAGGTTTCAAGACACAGATGAAAAATGTGTATTAACCCGTAGATGCATAAGTGGGTCAAAAATGACCCAGTCAGGTTGTTTTCTTGAAATATCTTCATAATGAATTTTTTTTTATCATTTCATATTCCAGTTATTCCGAAAAAAAACATGTTTTCAATATAATACCATTCAAATTTTTAACTTAGCTTTTATACATTTCAAGAAATATGGACTCTTATGGAAGAGTGTAGGGTCCAGTCACTCATGCATCTTAGGGTTAAGAACTAAGTTGATTTTGAGTGTTTTGTTTAAAAAAAAAAAAAAAAAAAAAAAAACCCAACAAATATTGTCAAGCAGCTTTGTCGTTTGGACTACTAACCATTGTGATGATTTTAGATTTTGTAGTTGCCATAATTGAAATGATTTCTCCATCCATTTAACAGAATGCTGAAGGATGTTGACGCTCAAGAATTTGGTCCCAACAGCTTAGACAAGGTAAGATTACAGTACAGCTGTTGAATGACACCAACATGGTTTAGTTATTCATTCATTTTCTATGTCTCTTATCCTCACTAGGGTGGGGGTATGCTGGAGCCTGATTTGGGGCGAGAGGCGGGGTACACCCTGGACCGGTGGCCAGCCAATCCCAGGGCACATACAGTACATCCGGAAAGTATTCACAGCGCTTCACTTTTTCCACATTTTGTCAAGTTACAGCCTCATTCCCAATTGTATTAATTTAATCTCTTAGCTCAAAATACTCCATTATGACAATGTGAAAAAGGTTTTTTTTTTTACGTTTTTGAATTTATTAAAAATAGAAAACAAAAAAATCACATTTACATAAGTATTCACAGCCTTTGCCATGAAGCTCAAAATTGAGCTCAGGTGCATCTTTTTTCCACTGATCATCCTTGAGATAATAACTGTCTATATAAGGTCCCACAGTTGACTGTGCATGTCAGAGCACAAACGCCAAGCATGAAGTCAAAAGAACTGTCTGTAGACCTGCGAGACAGGATTGTCTTTAGGCACAAATCTGGGGAAGGATACAGAAACATTTCTGCTGCTTTGAAGGTCCCAATGAGCACAGTGGCCTCCATCCCTACAGTGAAGCATGGTGGTGGCAGCATCATGCTGTGGGGATGTTTTTCAGCAGCAGGAACTGGCAGACTAGTCAGGATAGAAGGAAAAATGAATGCAGCAATATATAGAGATATCCTGGATGAAAATATTGCTGCATTCATTTTTCCTTCTATCCTGGCTAGTCGAATAATGGGGGCCACTGTGCTCATTGGGACCTTCAAAGCAGCAGAAATGTTTCTGTATCCTTCCCCAGATTTGTGCCTCAAGACAATCCTGTCTCGCAGGTCTACAGACAGTTCTTTTGACTTCATGCTTGGCGTTTGTGCTCTGACATGCACAGTCAACTGTGGGACCTTATATAGACAGTTGTTATATTTCCAAATCATGTCCAATCAACTGAATTTACTGCAGGTGGACTCCAATTGAGTGTATAGTAGACACCAAATGTCCAGAAGGAGGCGTCTGGCACACTAGTGTGGGAAGTCCATACCTGCATGAGGAAAGTGGAAGTCAAAAAATAATCATTCTAATAATACGATTCCCAATTAAGGGAATAAATCCCAGGTCTTTGGTTTAGTTATGAAATGTTGAATTAATTTCACAGGTGCCTCAACCTGTGGCTGTGTTGTGTTTTTGTGCACCGCTATCTGGAAGTAAATACAGCTTTAGTACAAATGCAGTGAAGCTGTTCTGGTTTGAAATAATGTTTTGTAGAAGATGTGTTAAGATCATTTCATTCAAAGAAGGCCATCTTAAAAAAAATACTACACAATCATATTAGAAAAGTGGTGTAGGTGGTAGCTTAAATCATGTAAATATTACTTATAATTTGCTCCAAATAAAGTCAGGGAAAACTAGTTAAACAATCCTGAAAAGCGAGTACATTTATATGGATTTTGAAGTAGATTCAAAGGTAGTTTGGGGTCAAATTTACTAGCAAAGAGTATCTTTTTCATTCAAAAAAAGTAAATTTGACCAGAGTGTTTGCCAAGGAAAAGTTGCTTGGGAATTGTGCGTGCAAATTGTTACCTAGCTTTTCTCAAGTAAATGGCACTCCAAATTTTTTTCAGTGTACTGCCCAGTGGACCGCGACCTCCTCCAGCTGCTTTTGGGAGTTCTTTTGTCTCTGGACTGCTCCATGGTATGCCTTCTGCCCCCATCGCCTTGCTTTTCCTTTTTTGGACTGCACTAATGAATACAGATATTCTGGCTGCCACATGAATTACATGTGCAGCATTCTCCATCCATTTAACAGAATACTGAAGGATGTTGACGCTCAAGAATTTGGTCCCAACAGCTTAGACAAGGTAAGATTACAGTACAGCTGTTGAATGACACCAACATGGTTTAGTTATTCATTCATTTTCTATGTCTCTTATCCTCACTAGGGTGGGGGTATGCTGGAGCCTGATTTGGGGCGAGAGGCGGGGTACACCCTGGACCGGTGGCCAGCCAATCCCAGGGCACATACAGTACATCCGGAAAGTATTCACAGCGCTTCACTTTTTCCACATTTTGTCAAGTTACAGCCTCATTCCCAATTGTATTAATTTAATCTCTTACCTCAAAATTCTACACAAAATACTCCATTATGACAATGTGAAAAAGTTTTTTTTTTTACTTTTTTGAATTTATTAAAAATAGAAAACAAAAAAATCACATTTACATAAGTATTCACAGCCTTTGCCATGAAGCTCAAAATTGAGCTCAGGTGCATCTTTTTTCCACTGATCATCCTTGAGATAATAACTGTCTATATAAGGTCCCACAGTTGACTGTGCATGTCAGAGCACAAACGCCAAGCATGAAGTCAAAAGAACTGTCTGTAGACCTGCGAGACAGGATTGTCTTGAGGCACAAATCTGGGGAAGGATACAGAAACATTTCTGCTGCTTTGAAGGTCCCAATGAGCACAGTGGCCCCCATTATTCGACTAGCCAGGATAGAAGGAAAAATGAATGCAGCAATATTTTCATCCAGGATATCTCTATATATTGTTGCATTCATTTTTCCTTCTATCTTGACTAGTCTGCCAGTTCCTGCTGCTGCTGCATGATGCTGCCACCACCATGCTTCACTGTAGGGATGGAGGCCACTGTGCTCATTGGGACCTTCAAAGCAGCTGAAGTGTTTCTGTATCCTTCCCCAGATTTGTGCCTCAAGACAATCCTGTCTCGCTGGTCTACAGACAGTTCTTTTGACTTCATGCTTGGCGTTTGTGCTCTGACATGCACAGTCAACTGTGGGACCTTATATAGACAGTTATTATATTTCCAAATCATGTCCAATCAACTGAATTTACTGCAGGTGGACTCCAACTGAGTGTATAGTAGACACCAAACGTCCAGAAGGAGGCGACTGGCACACTAGTGTGGGAAGTCCATACCTGCATGAGGAAAGTGGAAGTCAAAAATAATCATTCTAATAATACGATTCCCAATTAAGGGAATAAATCCCAGGTCTTTGGTTTAGTTATGAAATGTTGAATTAATTTCACAGGTGCCTCAACCTGTGGCTGTGTTGTGTTTTTGTGCACCGCCATCTGGAAGTAAATACAGCTTTAGTACAAATGCAGTGAAGCTGTTCTGGTTTGAAATAATGTTTTGTAGAAGATGTGTTAAGATCATTTCATTCAAAGAAGGCCATCTTAAAAAAATACTACACAATCATATTAGAAAAGTGGTGTAGGTGGTAGCTTAAATCATGTAAATATTACTTATAATTTGCTCCAAATAAAGTCAGGGAAAACTAGTTAAACAATCCTGAAAAGCGAGTACATTTATATGGATTTTGAAGTAGATTCAAAGGTAGTTTGGGGTCAAATTTACTAGCAAAGAGTACCTTTTTCATTCAAAAAAAGTAAATTTGACCAGAGTATTTCCCAAGGAAAAGTTGCTTGGGAATTGTGCGTGCAAATTGTTACCTAGCTTTGCTCAAGTAAATGGCACTCCAAATTTTTTTTCAGTGTACTGCCCAGTGGACCGCGACCTCCTCCAGCTGATTTTGGGAGTTCTTTTGTCTCTGGACTGCTCCATGGTATGCCTTCTGCCCCCATCGCCTTGCTTTTCCTTTTTTGGACTGCACTAATGAATACAGATATTCTGGCTGCCACATGAATTACATGTGCAGCATTCTCCATCCATTTAACAGAATACTGAAGGATGTTGACGCTCAAGAATTTGGTCCCAACAGCTTAGACAAGGTAAGATTACAGTACAGCTGTTGAATGACACCAACATGGTTTAGGTTATTCTATGCTTTACAGTGTCAAAACCTTTTTTCAAGTCGAAGATTGGTTTGAAATTGGAAACGGACAAGGATCTACGTTCTTATATATTGAATGACAGCTGATGCCTTCCATACACAAGGAAAAACTGCCGCAGAAATTGAGAGAGTGAGATTTGTGGTTACAGGAGTTATTGATGTACAATTGAGTTCTTTCAACATAAAAGTATCAATGCCCAATCTGCATCTTTTGTTTTAGAATATTTAATCCTTAATCCATTTGTAGAAAGCTTGCTGGCCACAGTAAAGTAGCAACTCGTCACATTATGAATACATGTACCAGATGATAAATGATGAGTTTTGTTGCTCCATCAGGTTACATCTGGAGGTGTTTGATAAAGACATGGACATGAAGGATGACTTTATGGGAAGGTACTGCTTCCAGTACACATTAGTAGTGTTGTTATTATCGATACTGTCACATACTGCAACTGCTTGATAATACTGCTTACTACCTCCAGCGCAGCGATGCCAGTATTGAGAAGAGCACCGCCATCCTCCTTTATCTACACTTTATTGTCCGATTCACAAGAAAAATTATGTCACACACTTACAGTATATTAAAGACAGGTTGTAGAATTTGATATGGTTGGAATCATTTAGAACATTCATGTAGAACGCAAATGATATTAAATATATATGTATAAATATCAAATATTGCAGTGTAAATAAATAAAAATAAACATGAATTAGAGAAAAGAAATCCATTCCATTATCAAGTGGTTGAAATAATTGTCATGTTTCTCAACATGCAGGCTGAAGGTCAAACTGAAGGACATAATTGATTCTCAGTACACGGATCAGGTATGGAAACGGCTTATATTATTGTCATTGAATTGTTCAAGCATTCAAAGGATTGTGTGTGTTTTATGTATCAGTGTATCAGTACACGCTCAGTGATGTCAAGTCAGGTCGCGTTCACCTGATCCTGGAATGGCTTCCAACAGCCTCGGAGGCAGACCAACTGGATAAGGGGGGTGCTTCCAGAAGAAGAAAAAGCGTACTAATGCTTCATTCAACTATAAAAAATACTAATATCGAACCATTCTCTTCAGATTCTCAAGTTCTACTCCAGGCAGTCCTACCAGAACAAAGCCGTTCCATCTGTGGGACTTTTGTTTGTCTTCATCGAACAAGCAGATGGTTTACCAGTAAGTGAGTCGAGGAGGTACTGAGGAGGCATGATCTGTGTTTTATTATGACCCATGTGGCGTGTCAACAGGTGAAAAAGAGTGGAAAAGAGCCAAAAGTGGGAGCGGATATGCTTCTTGGAAAAACATCCCACAAAACTACTGTGAGACTACTAAGCGTGGCAACTAGCCAAATAATAACCAGGGTATTGGCATCCGGGACTAACACGTCCATCTTTGCTGTAGGTGTGTGATCGCACGACATCACCTCAGTGGAATGAGGCGTTCTGCTTCCTGGTTCATGACCCTAGAGAAGAGAATGTTGTTGTCAAGGTAAGTTAACAATATTATTTTTAGTATTTCCACCATGTGATATCAACAAACTTGACTTGTATTACTACCTTTACACTTTGTTTCTCCAGCTCTCTCACAGCTGGACGTTGCCCATGGGTTCCTTAGTCGTCCCAATCAGAGAGCTGCTCTCGGAACCAGAACTGGTCCTGGATCAGTGGTTCCATCTGGATGGCGCCTCCCCAGAGAGTCAGATTCTTCTTCGAGCTGAACTCAAGGTAGGCGATCTCTCATTCTAGTCTTAACTCGCACCAGACTTCACATGCAATTGTTGCAGATGCTGATTCCGAGCAAATGTCCTCGTGGTGATCATGAGGCTAAATTCACTTCCAAAGACTCCGACCGCTCGACTGAGCAGCAGAAACGGGAGGCAGATGTGATGCAAAAGTGAGCGCTGCGTATATCCAAGCACACTAGTCTCAGGTCTTATTTGGTTTTCATGCTACATTGGGTTCTTAGGTCAAGTTTGGTGGACACTCCGGTAGAAACTCTTTTCTATGTCTTATCCTCACTAGGGTTGGGGTATGCTGGAGCCTGATTTGGGGCGAGAGGCGGGGTACACCCTGGACCGGTGGCCAGCCAATCCCAGGGCACATACAGTGCATCCGGAAAGTATTCACAGCGCTTCACTTTTTCCACATTTTGTCAAGTTACAGCCTCATTCCAAATTGTATTAATTTAATCTCTTACCTCAAAATACTCCACTCCACTAATGAACTGCACTAATGAATACAGATATTCTTGCTGCCACATGAATTACATGTGCAGCATTTTTGGTAGGTTGAGCGTTGTTGCGCTTCCACCTGAATTGGCATCAGCTGTTGGGGCTCGATTGCGAGGCGGTGCCAGGGTTATTGATGGGTCTTGGCGTCACCGGGGCGCTCATTGTTCCTTGCTGTTCACCTGTCGAGGCTGTGTTGGCGCGCTCCGGTGGCGGGCTCTGGTCTGTCGTGCCATCAGCAGCGTATGTGAAAGGTAGGCATAAAATTACTGGGCGTGTACCGGTGACGGTGCATCATGTGACCGCAGCCATGGTTGTTTTAATTTGCAGCGGGGTTGGTTGTTGAGGACCTGGCGTGCATTTTGGAGGGCTTGCAGGAAGTGCAGTGTCAGCCTCTTGAGGCTAGGATTGCACTGGCTGTGTGTTAAGCTACCTTTGCTCCGGTAAGCTGCCGATGCTTTAAACAAGCAGAAAGCTAACTTTAGCACCACATGTTGTCTGTCTCAAAGTTAAATGATCTGGTTAGATAATTATTTTTCTTTTTTGTGGTTAGCACAGAGAGGTTGTCACGTTCCGGCTTGGGAGCTTTACGGCACGACCCCAGGATGCAGAGATGAGGACCCAATAGCAGGTAAAAAGGCATTTATTGTTGATACTATGCAGCAGACCAACGCACTAGCATGTTCAACAGAGAAAACAACATCAATGACCCAACAAAGAAAGGAGCGCGCACCTGAACCAAATAGGCATCACAAATAATGAGAAACAGGTGCGGGAGATAATGGACATCAACTGAAAACACAGCAGAGCAACACAGGAAGGAAATACAAAACAAGGGCATGAACGAGGAACTGAGGAAAACTAAGAGCTGTCACAAGGGGGTGACAGACGTTAAACTATTTGTTGGCAAATTCAGGTTCAACATTCAGTGTGTGTGTAAAATGTTGCAGATTGAATAGTTTAACAGGCTAACACACATAATATTGTTTGAAGCAATGTCGGTTCATATTCAGGTTCATATTCCTGGATTCTATTTTTCAATTTCTCTAGGGTTCTCAACGGAAAGCGAATTCTGACTCCCAATGCCGAAGGGCCTCTGTGGCCTGGGTTGGTGGGGGAGTGGGGGGAACCGATTCCCCTCGCGCCATCAGATCCAAGAGCAGGGACAGCTGGTCACCGTAATCGTCGGATTCCTCTCCCGGTGGCTGACCTTGGTCGAGGTTTTTCTCTTTCCTCGTGCGGTAGCGCTGGAGTCTCAGGGGTTTTGTCCTTCGGCGGTAAGGATGTTTTGCAGGTCTTGGGATGAGGTTTTACAGGGTTCACAGGGTTCACAGGGTTCACAGGGTTCATATTCCTGGATTCTATTTTTCAATTTCTTAGGGTTCTCAACGGAAAGCGAATTCTGACTCCCAACGCCGAAGGGCCTCTGTGGCCTGGGTTGGTGGGGGAGTGGGGGGAACCGATTCCCCTCGCGCCATCAGATCCAAGAGCAGGGACAGCTGGTCACCGTAATCGTCGGATTCCTCTCCCGGTGGCTGACCTTGGTCGAGGTTTTTCTCTTTACTCGTGCGGTAGCGCTGGAGTCTCAGGGGTTTTGTCCTTCGGCGGTAAGGATGTTTTGCAGGTCTTGGGATGAGGATTTACAGGTTTTACAGGTTTTACAGGGTTCACAGGGTTCACAGGGTTCATATTCCTGGATTCTATTTTTCAATTTCTTAGGGTTCTCAACGGAAAGCGAATTCTGACTCCCAACGCCGAAGGGCCTCTGTGGCCTGGGTTGGTGGGGGAGTGGGGGGAACCGATTCCCCTTGCGCCATCAGATCCAAGAGCAGGGACAGCTGGTCACCGTAATCGTCGGATTCCTCTCCCGGTGGCTGACCTTGGTCGAGGTTTTTCTCTTTACTCGTGCGGTAGCGCTGGAGTCTCAGGGGTTTTGTCCTTCGGCGGTAAGGATGTTTTGCAGGTCTTGGGATAAGGATTTACAGGTTTTACAGGTTTTACAGGTTTTACAGGTTTTACAGGTTTTACAGGTTTTACAGGTTTTACAGGTTTTACAGGTTTTACAGGTTTTACAGGTTTTACAGGTTTTACAGGTTTTACAGGTTTTACAGGTTTTACAGGTTTTACAGGTTTTACAGGTTTTACAGGTTTTACAGGTTTTACAGGTTTCACAGGTTTCAATTTCTTAGGGTTCTCAACGGAAAGCGAATTCTGACTCCCAACGCCGAAGGGCCTCTGTGGCCCGGGTTGGTGGGGGAGTGGGGGGGACCAATTCCCCTCGCGCCATCAGATCCAAGAGCAGGGACAGCTGGTCACCGTAATGGTCGGATTCCTCTCCCGGTGGCTGACCTTGGTCGAGGTTTTTCTCTTTACTCGTGCGGTAGCGCTGGAGTCTCAGGGGTTTTGTCCTTCGGCGGTAAGCATGTTTTGCAGGTCTTGGGATGAGGTTTTACAGGTTTTACAGGTTCATATTCCTGGATTCTATTTTTCAATTTCTTAGGGTTCTCAACAGAAAGCGAATTCTGACTCCCAACGCCGAAGGGCCTCTGTGGCCCAGGTTGGTGGGGGAGTGGGGGGAACCGATTCCCCTCGCGCCATCAGATCCAAGAGCAGGGACAGCTGGTCACCGTAATCGCCGGATTCCTCTCCCGGTGGCTGACCTTGGTCAAGGTTTTTCTCTTTCCTCGTGCGTTTGCGCTGGGTGCTGACCCAGGGGGTAGCGCTGGAGTCTCAGGGGTTTTGTCCTTTGGCGGTAAGGATGTTTTGCAGGTCTTGGGATGGAATGAGGGCACCCAAGTTTGTTTGGCTTGGGGGTCTCAACGGAAAGCTTGCAGCTGAATTTGTGTAGGCAGAAGTCGGTTCTATGTTTATACGACCTTTCGTTGGGGAGTTACTGGCGAAAAACGTCGCCCATTGAGATTGCATTGTTGGAAGCAGCAGTCCATTAAAGTGACCACGAGATGGTGGTATTTACCGAGTAGAATAGCATTACTTTAAAGTGACCCCTAGTTGGCAGTACATAGCAAGTAGAAATAGCAGCCTCCCCCCTCCCTCACCCCCTGCCTTCCTCATTTGGGCCCAGCCTTCCACACCCCAGTCCCCGAGCCCCCCAGCCTTCTACATTTAGGCCCAGCCTCCCCCGTCCCACACCCCAGCCCCCCACTCCCTCGCCCCAGCCCCCCCAGCCTTCTTACACTTGTGCCCAACCTGTGGAGGGCAGTAATACGCCTTGGAGCGTTGAAACAAAAGAGGAAGTAGACAGACTGGCAGAGAATGGTGGTATCAACGGACCAGCTAACCGAAGGAAACATGAGTAGTCTGCGCTGCGCCGTTGGGTAAGTAGTCAACATAGATCTCGTTTGAATGTTTGGGTTAGGGTTTTAGGGCTATGGTTGGAGGAGGGTTTTAGGGCCGAGTTAGGGCTGGCTAGGGCGAGTTGGGGCCAGGGCTCTTTAGGGCTGGCTAGGGCGAGTTGGGGCCAGGGCTGGCTAGGGCGAGTTGGGGCTAGGGCGAGTTGGGGCCAGGGCTGGCTAGGGCGAGTTGGGGCCAGGGCTCTTTAGGGCTGGCTAGGGCTCGTTAGGGCCAGATATAAATTTGACCATCCATTTAACAGAATACTGAAGGATGTTGACGCTCAAGAATTTGGTCCCAACAGCTTAGACAAGGTAAGATTACAGTACAGCTGTTGAATGACACCAACATGGTTTAGTTATTCATTCATTTTCTATGTCTCTTATCCTCACTAGGGTGGGGGTATGCTGGAGCCTGATTTGGGGCGAGAGGCGGGGTACACCCTGGACCGGTGGCCAGCCAATCCCAGGGCACATACAGCACATCCGGAAAGTATTCACAGCGCTTCACTTTTTCCACATTTTGTCAAGTTACAGCCTCATTCCAAATTGTATTAATTTAATCTCTTAGCTCAAAATACTCCATTATGACAATGTGAAAAAGGTTATTATATTTCCAAATCATGTCCAATCAACTGAATTTACTGCAGGTGGACTCCAATTGAGTGTATAGTAGACACCAAACGTCCAGAAGGAGGCGACTGGCACACTAGTGTGGGAAGTCCATACCTGCATGAGGAAAGTGGAAGTCAAAAAATAATCATTCTAATAATACGATTCCCAATTAAGGGAATAAATCCCAGGTCTTTGGTTTAGTTATGAAATGTTGAATTAATTTCACAGGTACCTCAACCTGTGGCTGTGTTGCGTTTTTGTGCACCGTCATCTGGAAGTAAATACAGCTTTAGTACAAATGCAGTGAAGCTGTTCTGGTTTGAAATAATGTTTTGTAGAAGATGTGTTAAGATCATTTCATTCAAAGAAGGCCATCTTAAAAAAATACTACACAATCATATTAGAAAAGTGGTGTAGGTGGTAGCTTAAATCATGTAAATATTACTTATAAATTGCTCCAAATAAAGTCAGGGAAAACTAGTTAAACAATCCTGAAAAGCGAGTACATTTATATGGATTTTGAAGTAGATTCAAAGGTAGTTTGGGGTCAAATTTACTAGCAAAGAGTACCTCTTTCATTCAAAAAAAGTAAATTTGACCAGAGTATTTCCCAAGGAAAAGTTGCTTGGGAATTGTGCGTGCAAATTGTTACCTAGCTTTTCTCAAGTAAATGGCACTCCAAATTTTTTTTCAGTGTACTGCCCAGTGGACCGCGACCTCCTCCAGCTGTTTTTGGGAGTTCTTTTGTCTCTGGACTGCTCCATGGTATGCCTTCTGCCCCCATCGCCTTGCTTTTCCTTTTTTGGACTGCACTAATGAATACAGATATTCTGGCTGCCACATGAATTACATGTGCAGCATTCTCCATCCATTTAACAGAATACTGAAGGATGTTGACGCTCAAGAATTTGGTCCCAACAGCTTAGACAAGGTAAGATTACAGTACAGCTGTTGAATGACACCAACATGGTTTAGGTTATTCTATGCTTTACAGTGTCAAAACCTTTTTTCAAGTCGAAGATTGGTTTGAAATTGGAAACGGACAAGGATCTACGTTCTTATATATTGAATGACAGCTGATGCCTTCCATACACAAGGAAAAACTGCCGCAGAAATTGAGAGAGTGAGATTTGTGGTTACAGGAGTTATTGATGTACAATTGAGTTCTTTCAACATAAAAGTATCAATGCCCAATCTGCATCTTTTGTTTTAGAATATTTAATCCTTAATCCATTTGTAGAAAGCTTGCTGGCCACAGTAAAGTAGCAACTCGTCACATTATGAATACATGTACCAGATGATAAATGATGAGTTTTGTTGCTCCATCAGGTTACATCTGGAGGTGTTTGATAAAGACATGGACATGAAGGATGACTTTATGGGAAGGTACTGCTTCCAGTACACATTAGTAGTGTTGTTATTATCGATACTGTCACATACTGCAACTGCTTGATAATACTGCTTACTACCTCCAGCGCAGCGATGCCAGTATTGAGAAGAGCACCGCCATCCTCCTTTATCTACACTTTATTGTCCGATTCACAAGAAAAATTATGTCACACACTTACAGTATATTAAAGACAGGTTGTAGAATTTGATATGGTTGGAATCATTTAGAACATTCATGTAGAACGCAAATGATATTAAATATATATGTATAAATATCAAATATTGCAGTGTAAATAAATAAAAATAAACATGAATTAGAGAAAAGAAATCCATTCCATTATCAAGTGGTTGAAATAATTGTCATGTTTCTCAACATGCAGGCTGAAGGTCAAACTGAAGGACATAATTGATTCTCAGTACACGGATCAGGTATGGAAACGGCTTATATTATTGTCATTGAATTGTTCAAGCATTCAAAGGATTGTGTGTGTTTTATGTATCAGTGTATCAGTACACGCTCAGTGATGTCAAGTCAGGTCGCGTTCACCTGATCCTGGAATGGCTTCCAACAGCCTCGGAGGCAGACCAACTGGATAAGGGGGGTGCTTCCAGAAGAAGAAAAAGCGTACTAATGCTTCATTCAACTATAAAAAATACTAATATCGAACCATTCTCTTCAGATTCTCAAGTTCTACTCCAGGCAGTCCTACCAGAACAAAGCCGTTCCATCTGTGGGACTTTTGTTTGTCTTCATCGAACAAGCAGATGGTTTACCAGTAAGTGAGTCGAGGAGGTACTGAGGAGGCATGATCTGTGTTTTATTATGACCCATGTGGCGTGTCAACAGGTGGAAAAGAGTGGAAAAGAGCCAAAAGTGGGAGCGGATATGCTTCTTGGAAAAACATCCCACAAAACTACTGTGAGACTACTAAGCGTGGCAACTAGCCAAATAATAACCAGGGTATTGGCATCCGGGACTAACACGTCCATCTTTGCTGTAGGTGTGTGATCGCACGACATCACCTCAGTGGAATGAGGCGTTCTGCTTCCTGGTTCATGACCCTAGAGAAGAGAATGTTGTTGTCAAGGTAAGTTAACAATATTATTTTTAGTATTTCCACCATGTGATATCAACAAACTTGACTTGTATTACTACCTTTACACTTTGTTTCTCCAGCTCTCTCACAGCTGGACGTTGCCCATGGGTTCCTTAGTCGTCCCAATCAGAGAGCTGCTCTCGGAACCAGAACTGGTCCTGGATCAGTGGTTCCATCTGGATGGCGCCTCCCCAGAGAGTCAGATTCTTCTTCGAGCTGAACTCAAGGTAGGCGATCTCTCATTCTAGTCTTAACTCGCACCAGACTTCACATGCAATTGTTGCAGATGCTGATTCCGAGCAAATGTCCTCGTGGTGATCATGAGGCTAAATTCACTTCCAAAGACTCCGACCGCTCGACTGAGCAGCAGAAACGGGAGGCAGATGTGATGCAAAAGTGAGCGCTGCGTATATCCAAGCACACTAGTCTCAGGTCTTATTTGGTTTTCATGCTACATTGGGTTCTTAGGTCAAGTTTGGTGGACACTCCGGTAGAAACTCTTTTCTATGTCTTATCCTCACTAGGGTTGGGGTATGCTGGAGCCTGATTTGGGGCGAGAGGCGGGGTACACCCTGGACCGGTGGCCAGCCAATCCCAGGGCACATACAGTGCATCCGGAAAGTATTCACAGCGCTTCACTTTTTCCACATTTTGTCAAGTTACAGCCTCATTCCAAATTGTATTAATTTAATCTCTTACCTCAAAATACTCCACTCCACTAATGAACTGCACTAATGAATACAGATATTCTTGCTGCCACATGAATTACATGTGCAGCATTTTTGGTAGGTTGAGCGTTGTTGCGCTTCCACCTGAATTGGCATCAGCTGTTGGGGCTCGATTGCGAGGCGGTGCCAGGGTTATTGATGGGTCTTGGCGTCACCGGGGCGCTCATTGTTCCTTGCTGTTCACCTGTCGAGGCTGTGTTGGCGCGCTCCGGTGGCGGGCTCTGGTCTGTCGTGCCATCAGCAGCGTATGTGAAAGGTAGGCATAAAATTACTGGGCGTGTACCGGTGACGGTGCATCATGTGACCGCAGCCATGGTTGTTTTAATTTGCAGCGGGGTTGGTTGTTGAGGACCTGGCGTGCATTTTGGAGGGCTTGCAGGAAGTGCAGTGTCAGCCTCTTGAGGCTAGGATTGCACTGGCTGTGTGTTAAGCTACCTTTGCTCCGGTAAGCTGCCGATGCTTTAAACAAGCAGAAAGCTAACTTTAGCACCACATGTTGTCTGTCTCAAAGTTAAATGATCTGGTTAGATAATTAATTTTCTTTTTTGTGGTTAGCACAGAGAGGTTGTCACGTTCCGGCTTGGGAGCTTTACGGCACGACCCCAGGATGCAGAGATGAGGACCCAATAGCAGGTAAAAAGGCATTTATTGTTGATACTATGCAGCAGACCAACGCACTAGCATGTTCAACAGAGAAAACAACATCAATGACCCAACAAAGAAAGGAGCGCGCACCTGAACCAAATAGGCATCACAAATAATGAGAAACAGGTGCGGGAGATAATGGACATCAACTGAAAACACAGCAGAGCAACACAGGAAGGAAATACAAAACAAGGGCATGAACGAGGAACTGAGGAAAACTAAGAGCTGTCACAAGGGGGTGACAGACGTTAAACTATTTGTTGGCAAATTCAGGTTCAACATTCAGTGTGTGTGTGTAAAATGTTGCAGATTGAATAGTTTAACAGGCTAACACACATAATATTGTTTGAAGCAATGTCGGTGTGTTCTGTTGTACTTTGCTAGCTCTGACAGAGGTTTAAACTTCAAAAGTGGTGCCCTGTCTAATATTTTGTGTATGTGTTTTCAGGTTGCTGCAACGAACGTGACTCGGCACTGTAAGTTCTGTTCAGCTTTTTTTTTTACCACTAGAACATCTATTTAAACACTGTAGATTGCAGCACAACCACTTTTCAAAAATGAGCCCCCTCCCATGCCTCCATGATGATTGCATGTGCACATTTCAGACACTTGGTGCACTGAGTAGTCACCTGTCAAGATATCATACTTAATTGTGACTTTTTAGTGTCCTTTATGCACATCTGAGCAACCATTTTCAGTCTGTACTCCTCAGTCACATAAGATCACACTTAAAAAAGAACGAGACAGAGGTATAGTATATAAAATAATTATCTAACCAGATCATTTAACTTTTAAATAGACACAACACATGGTGCTAGAGTTAGCACAAATGTCTACTCTTCATTGAACGCCATAAAAGTAGAGTGCACCAAGGGAGTCTTGCATCAGACTTTTCTAGTGACATTGTCTTTGAGCATACTCACAATCAACATGCTTTCGGCTGGCTATATTTTCCTAATAACACGGTATCTATAGACATTAACTGTAGATACTGTACAAGGTGAGCTGATCCAAGAGCAGCCCCAGTCCTGTTTTTGTGAATGATTATATTTTGTTGTTGTTGACATGTGCTGGCAATTTGCTCCTCATGTGCTGGAATGTTGTTGACAAATGGTATGACGTTATTGTACATTTTTAGCGCGCGCGCTTTTATTTTGAATTTCTTTCAAACCCCGCCGACGGCAGCAGTGCGCTTTCGTCACTGGTGAGTAGCATGTCTTTATCTCTATCATGTAATATTCTCGTATTAAACCAACATTACCACAGACGTATTGTGAGCTAAGCCAATGGTAAATTTGCAAAAGTGCCTGTTTGAACTGTGCTAATGTTCTAGCTAACAAGTGTTTTGGCTAACCTTCTAGCTAACAAATGGTTTAGCTAACGTTTATAGTTAGTTAAACCTGGTTTAGTTAGTTAAATAAACAAAGGTGCAGTAGTACTATGGTGCCAGATATTGACCCCAGTCATTTAAGTAGGGACATTTTTTTTGGTCTTGTTTATGATAGTGTTACTCAACAGCTTGATGTGTTGCTTTCAGGGATTCAATGAGTTTAATTATCATCTCATCAGTTGATGTGTGTGAGTGCATATGTCATAACTTAGAAGAGAGTTAGGAGTCTTAGGAGAGAAAAAGTCACCCATTGTTGAACATCTATGCTGGCTGTACAGTCATAGCTAGTATATAGTTTGTGCTAAAATTGTGAATTTGACCTGAAATTGTATTTTACAGTTGGTGGGTGAATGTTGACCACAAAGCATTTACCTGTGCAAAAACAATAATTATAGGAAGTGTCCCTTGTTAACTTCTCTCAACCATTGTCTTCCTGTCCCATTTAGAATTGTCCAGATCACACTGCCAGAAAGTGTTCTTTGCCACGCGAGTCATTGAAATGTATTAGTTTGCCACATTTGCACAATGTACATGTTGTCAGTTTGTGCTCATCTGTCATTTTCAGTTCTGATATTACTGCACTTGCAAGCTCAAATTGTAGTAGGCCATGTGACGTGCATGATGACCACTAGTTGGCGGTACATACCAAGTAGAAACAGCAGTAGATTACAGTGACCCCTATTTTTGTATTTATATATCTATAAATATATAATATAATTATATATATTTTTGTATTAACCACAAGTGATGATCCCCCGTTGACAACCAGGGTTAGGGTCCGGGGTTGGAGTCAGGGGTTAGGATGAACTGAAGTGTTTGTGCTGTCTTCTACAGGCTGGATGAAGGCCAGCCTTGCTAGCGCTCTCCACTCACACCAGGCCTGTGGGGCAAAAACAGTATCTGCAGCTTCAACTCTGGGTTCTTCTCCCCGTCTTAACCAATGGAAGGGTTAGGATGCACTGAAATGTTCATGCTGTCTTCTCCTGACAATAGTCACAAGTTAGCAAAGGTGGGGTGTTTGTGCTTCCAGGTTCTTCTGTTGATCCCGAAGGACAACACCAGTTTTTCCACCTTTGTGGGAACGATTGCGTTGGCAAGAAGATCCTTGGCATTCCTGAAGGTGTCCCCCGGAAAGCTGTCCACCTGCAGGTCTGGGAAGTCATTTGGTGGAAACTGGAATCTCCCAGGATGACGAATCTCTTCCGCACGGCAAGTTGCCAATCAACCATTTTCCTGGTGGTGTGCCGATGACGCTGGACCAGTTGCTTTTGGCTCCCGCCGATTGAGCCGGACATAGAACTGTCGAAGCTGATGTCCGCCAGTATATCTTCCCATTGGCCTTTTTCCGCAGGTGACTCCCTTGGTGGCGTAAGTAGTGGGGCGTCGTCAAGCAAATTCTGACTCCCAACAGCAAAGGGCCTATGTGGTCCGAGTTGGTAGGGGACCGGGGGGTAACCGATTCCCCTCGCGCCATCTGATCCAAGAGCAGGGACAGCTGGTCACCGTAATCGTCGGATTCCTCTCCCGGTGGCTGACCTTGGTCGAGGTTTTTCTCTTTCCTCGTGCGTTTGCGCTGGGTGCTGACCCAGGGGGTAGCGCTGGAGTCTCAGGGGTTTTGTCCTTCGGCGGTAAGGATGTTTTGCAGGTCTTGCAGGTCTTGGGATGAGGATACCTCTGGTTCTGTTTGGATACCGGCATCCAGGCAGGCCCCGGCAACTGTTGGATCGAGCCGAGAACGAAGAGAAGTGGTTGGGATGGATGGCCTTCCGGCGTCCCAGAGGTGGAGGGTTCCCAGAGGTGGAGGGTTCCTCCAAATCTTGTTCCAATCCTTGGATGTCAGGGTTTGTCGGTGGCGGATCTTCGTTTTGTGCGGGTGGTTTTACAGGTTCATATTCCTGGATTCTATTTTTCAATTTCTCTAGGGTTCTCAACGGAAAGCGAATTCTGACTCCCAACGCCGAAGGGCCTCTGTGGCCTGGGTTGGTGGGGGAGTGGGGGGAACCGATTCCCCTCGCGCCATCAGATCCAAGAGCAGGGACAGCTGGTCACCGTAATCGTCGGATTCCTCTCCCGGTGGCTGACCTTGGTCGAGGTTTTTCTCTTTACTCGTGCGGTAGCGCTGGAGTCTCAGGGGTTTTGTCCTTCGGCGGTAAGGATGTTTTGCAGGTCTTGGGATAAGGATTTACAGGTTTTCACAGGTTTTCACAGGTTTTCACAGGTTTTCACAGGTTTTCACAGGTTTCACAGGTTTCACAGGTTTCACTTTCTTAGGGTTCTCAACGGAAAGCGAATTCTGACTCCCAACGCCGAAGGGCCTCTGTGGCCCGGGTTGGTGGGGGAGTGGGGGGAACCAATTCCCCTCGCGCCATCAGATCCAAGAGCAGGGACAGCTGGTCACCGTAATGGTCGGATTCCTCTCCCGGTGGCTGACCTTGGTCGAGGTTTTTCTCTTTACTCGTGCGGTAGCGCTGGAGTCTCAGGGGTTTTGTCCTTCGGCGGTAAGCATGTTTTGCAGGTCTTGGGATGAGGTTTTACAGGTTTTACAGGTTCATATTCCTGGATTCTATTTTTCAATTTCTTAGGGTTCTCAACAGAAAGCGAATTCTGACTCCCAACGCCGAAGGGCCTCTGTGGCCCGGGTTGGTGGGGGAGTGGGGGGAACCGATTCCCCTCGCGCCATCAGATCCAAGAGCAGGGACAGCTGGTCACCGTAATCGCCGGATTCCTCTCCCGGTGGCTGACCTTGGTCAAGGTTTTTCTCTTTCCTCGTGCGTTTGCGCTGGGTGCTGACCCAGGGGGTAGCGCTGGAGTCTCAGGGGTTTTGTCCTTTGGCGGTAAGGATGTTTTGCAGGTCTTGGGATGGAATGAGGGCACCCAAGTTTGTTTGGCTTGGGGGTCTCAACGGAAAGCTTGCAGCTGAATTTGTGTAGGCAGAAGTCGGTTCTATGTTTATACGACCTTTCGTTGGGGAGTTACTGGCGAAAAACGTCGCCCATTGAGATTGCATTGTTGGAAGCAGCAGTCCATTAAAGTGACCACGAGATGGTGGTATTTACCGAGTAGAATAGCATTACTTTAAAGTGACCCCTAGTTGGCAGTACATAGCAAGTAGAAATAGCAGCCTCCCCCCTCCCTCACCCCCTGCCTTCCTCATTTGGGCCCAGCCTTCCACACCCCAGTCCCCGAGCCCCCCAGCCTTCTACATTTAGGCCCAGCCTCCCCCGTCCCACACCCCAGCCCCCCACTCCCTCGCCCCAGCCCCCCCAGCCTTCTTACACTTGTGCCCAACCTGTGGAGGGCAGTAATACGCCTTGGAGCGTTGAAACAAAAGAGGAAGTAGACAGACTGGCAGAGAATGGTGGTATCAACGGACCAGCTAACCGAAGGAAACATGAGTAGTCTGCGCTGCGCCGTTGGGTAAGTAGTCAACATAGATCTCGTTTGAATGTTTGGGTTAGGGTTTTAGGGCTATGGTTGGAGGAGGGTTTTAGGGCCGAGTTAGGGCTGGCTAGGGCGAGTTGGGGCCAGGGCTGGCTAGGGCGAGTTGGGGCCAGGGCTCTTTAGGGCTGGCTAGGGCGAGTTAGGGCGAGTTGGGGCCAGGGCTGGCTAGGGCGAGTTGGGGCTAGGGCGAGTTGGGGCCAGGGCTGGCTAGGGCGAGTTGGGGCCAGGGCTCTTTAGGGCTGGCTAGGGCTCGTTAGGGCCAGATATAAATTTGACCATCCATTTAACAGAATACTGAAGGATGTTGACGCTCAAGAATTTGGTCCCAACAGCTTAGACAAGGTAAGATTACAGTACAGCTGTTGAATGACACCAACATGGTTTAGTTATTCATTCATTTTCTATGTCTCTTATCCTCACTAGGGTGGGGGTATGCTGGAGCCTGATTTGGGGCGAGAGGCGGGGTACACCCTGGACCGGTGGCCAGCCAATCCCAGGGCACATACAGCGCATCCGGAAAGTATTCACAGCGCTTCACTTTTTCCACATTTTGTCAAGTTACAGCCTCATTCCAAATTGTATTAATTTAATCTCTTAGCTCAAAATACTCCATTATGACAATGTGAAAAAGGTTATTATATTTCCAAATCATGTCCAATCAACTGAATTTACTGCAGGTGGACTCCAATTGAGTGTATAGTAGACACCAAAAGTCCAGAAGGAGGCGACTGGCACACTAGTGTGGGAAGTCCATACCTGCATGAGGAAAGTGGAAGTCAAAAAATAATCATTCTAATAATACGATTCCCAATTAAGGGAATAAATCCCAGGTCTTTGGTTTAGTTATGAAATGTTGAATTAATTTCACAGGTACCTCAACCTGTGGCTGTGTTGCGTTTTTGTGCACCGTCATCTGGAAGTAAATACAGCTTTAGTACAAATGCAGTGAAGCTGTTCTGGTTTGAAATAATGTTTTGTAGAAGATGTGTTAAGATCATTTCATTCAAAGAAGGCCATCTTAAAAAATACTACACAATCATATTCAAATAAAGTCAGGGAAAACTAGTTAAACAATCCTGAAAAGCGAGTACATTTATATGGATTTTGAAGTAGATTCAAAGGTAGTTTGGGGTCAAATTTACTAGCAAAGAGTACCTTTTTCATTCAAAAAAAGTAAATTTGACCAGAGTATTTCCCAAGGAAAAGTTGCTTGGGAATTGTGCGTGCAAATTGTTACCTAGCTTTTCTCAAGTAAATGGCACTCCAAATTTTTTTTCAGTGTACTGCCCAGTGGACCGCGACCTCCTCCAGCTGTTTTTGGGAGTTCTTTTGTCTCTGGACTGCTCCATGGTATGCCTTCTGCCCCCATCGCCTTGCTTTTCCTTTTTTGGACTGCACTAATGAATACAGATATTCTGGCTGCCACATGAATTACATGTGCAGCATTCTCCATCCATTTAACAGAATACTGAAGGATGTTGACGCTCAAGAATTTGGTCCCAACAGCTTAGACAAGGTAAGATTACAGTACAGCTGTTGAATGACACCAACATGGTTTAGTTATTCATTCATTTTCTATGTCTCTTATCCTCACTAGGGTGGGGGTATGCTGGAGCCTGATTTGGGGCGAGAGGCGGGGTACACCCTGGACCGGTGGCCAGCCAATCCCAGGGCACATACAGTACATCCGGAAAGTATTCACAGCGCTTCACTTTTTCCACATTTTGTCAAGTTACAGCCTCATTCCCAATTGTATTAATTTAATCTCTTACCTCAAAATACTCCATTATGACAATGTGAAAAAGTTTTTTTTTTACTTTTTTGAATTTATTAAAAATAGAAAACAAAAAATCACATTTACATAAGTAGTCACAGCCTTTGCCATGAAGCTCAAAATTGAGCTCAGGTGCATCTTTTTTCCACTGATCATCCTTGAGATCTTTCTACAGCGTAATTGGAGTCCACCTGCAGTAAATTCAGTTGATTGGACATGATTTGGAAAATATAATAACTGTCTATATAAGGTCCCACAATATTTTCATCCAGGATATCTCTATATATTGCTGCATTCATTTTTCCTTCTATCCTGACTAGTCGAATAATGGGGGCCACTGTGCTCATTGGGACCTTCAAAGCAGCAGAAGTGTTTCTGTATCCTTCCCCAGATTTGCAGGGATGGGAATTTTCCGCGGATCCGCGGAATTCCGCGGATTTTTCTGGCAAAAGTCCATTTTCGTAATTCGTGTAAATTCGTTGAGAAAATTGTGGGGGGTGGGGGGGGGGTAGGTGTAGGTACAGTCTCGGTATATCGTGTCCGATCGGGCCGAGGCGGCATCTTGGCCGCGAAGTCGACGAGAAAATGAGCTGGTTTAGTAGGCTTGCTGTGATTGGTTGTATCGTGTCTCTCAGCCAATCACACGTCGCGTTTCAAACGCGTTCGGTGAACCCGTAATGGCGGAACACGGTGAAAGAGAGAACATGAGAAAGAGAGTAGAGCTGAGCAGAAGAAAAAAAACGAGAAGGCAGCGAAAGTTGCAAGACTGGCACATCAAAAAGCAGAAAAGAGGAAGGTTGCGACTGATCGTTTGCATGCACTGATTGCAAAAAGAAAACGACTATGTTAAGTTACCTGGTGTTGACTTCAACGTACGTGTTTAAAAGGAAATTGTGAGTCACATATTCAAACCTATGGAAATCTATTAATTTTACTTTGAATGCAGTTTGTTCCATGTATTTTATTCATTTATTTTTGTTGTTTGAGGTCTTAATATTTCTTTCATTGTATGCCAGTTTTAGTGCCCTCAAAAGCTGAAATGTTGGGAGCTTCTGGGGGGCTTCGCCCCCCTGGGCCCCCTACCGGGCTCCGCCAGTGGCCCCCAGACCCCCGACTTATTTTCAGCTGATTTTCAGCAAAGCCATTCCCATCCCTGGATTTGTGCCTCAAGACAATCCTGTCTCGCAGGTCTACAGACAGTTCTTTTGACTTCATGCTTGGCGTTTGTGCTCTGACATGCACAGTCAACTGTGGGACCTTATATAGACAGTTATTGTATTTCCAAATCATGTCCAATCAACTGAATTTACTGCAGGTGGACTCCAATTGAGCTGTAGAAAGATCTGTGAATACTTATGTAAATGTGATTTTTTTGGTTTTCTATTTTTAATATATTCAAAACATGAATGTAACATGACAAAATGTAGAAAAAGTGAAGCGCTGTGAATACTTTCCGGATGCACTGTACCTTCATGGAGACAAACGTGTGTTGACGTCTCATGTAAGGTTAGTTGTTGTGACCTTTGACCCGTACTGTGCACTTTGCTTCCTCTGTCTTTCTTGTGGTTGGTTCAGGACTGAGCGATGACATCCTAGAGACTCATTTGGATCTCGACGTGGACCCCATGCTGTACGACTCTGCTGCAAACTCAGACGAGGATGTCGTGTACTCCAGCAGCCCTTTCACTGACTCTCAACTGTTGGACGTATCTTTGCTGCCGCCCGCTCTCTGACATCCCTGCTTTGGACATGGAGGATTGTCCTTGTCTTCAATTGCTGCTTGGAACCCCAGCCAAGCCCGCCTCACCCATGTGTGTGATGAAATGGCATTGTGTATATTATGCAATAAAAAATAAGTCAACTAAAGAGACCCACTCCAAAGGGCTGGCCTCTATGTGGTTTATATACGGTATGAATATATGGGTTGGTCAAGTAGTTCAAGGTGGAGGACAGCTGGGCTATGGTGGGTCCCGTGCCTGTATCTAGTGCGGTTAAAATAGAAGGGTGACCGAGCCAGAACCATGCCGAGGGCAAAGGAGTAGCCCCAAGGAAACCCCTCACCCCCTCCACACCCAATTGTAGACCAGCCCCCAAGGTTCCTAACGCAGCAGGGAGGATACTTAATAGGTATCATAGCTACATGACAACCTTCCCTCAATCGTTGGAACAAAGTGACAATTTGAAATCACTGCAGTACTGCCATAACGCCACTAGGTGACAGCATTGCTCCGCTAACACCCTCATAACTCCGAGTTAACTCCCAAGACCCAAAGTTTCCACCGTTTTGGGAAATGTGGTGCGTAAATCCGTGTAAAAATTGGCCATGAAGCTCAAGCATGCGACGAAACGATGAACATGCACACTGTAAGAAGGCGAATAGATGTTACACGCATTATTTTCATGATTTCTGCTTTTCCATCAACTATTTGTTTTTAGTAGAGATGGTGAAATGAGCCCGAAGCCTCGAAGTGTGTCAAGTCTTCCTGAGTCACACTGCTTCCAAATGGTGACCATTTCATCACGTGACCGCTGACGTCATGAGCATCTTACGTCACAGCGCGCATTGAAACGGACTGGTTATTTTGGCGCTAACTTGTGCATATAATGACCACCAAGCAATTGAACTGTTAATGACATGAACTAATTAAAGCATTTTTGTTTGTAATGGCGATCTGTCTTTCACTCGTTGTAGCGAGATTGCTTTGCCTTCCTTCTTCCACCAGATGTCGCTAATATTGCCTTTGACGGAGACAACGCTCCCAATGTGTTCCGGGACAATGTGAAGGACAACGAAGCTCAAGTTTTCATCTTCCGAGTACACTCGGACGTTAGGAACACACCATTTCCAGCACATGCATATTTCAACTGCTAAACACATTGCTAGACAGTAGAGTGGGATGAATGCCAATAGTGAACTTTTACTGCAACTATGAAGGATGGCCATCTTGAATTGGATGTATAAGTGTTGGATTATTTACCGGTAAATTTTGTAAAGTGGACTGACATGTTGCTACATGTTTCTGGCCTGAAAGGGCCAGCCTTAGAGGGCCAGCCTTAAAGGGCCAGCCTTAGAGGGCCAGCCTTAAAGGCCCAGCTTAAAGGGCCAGCCTTAAAGGGCCAGCCTTAGAGGGCCAGCCTTAAAGGCCCAGCTTAAAGGGCCAGCCTTAAAGGGCCAGCCTTAAAGGGCCAGCTTTAAGGGCCAGCTTAAAAGGCCAGCCTAAAAGGCCAGCCTTAGAGGGCCAGCCTTAAAGGGCCAGCCTTAGAAGGCCAGCCTTAAAGGGCCAGCCTTAGAGGGCCAGCCTTAAAGGCCCAGCTTAAAGGGCCAGCCTTAGAGGGCCAGCCTTAAAGGCCCAGCTTAAAGGGCCAGCCTTAAAGGGCCAGCTTTAAGGGCCAGCTTAAAAGGCCAGCTTTAAGGGCCAGCCTAAAAGGCCAGCCTTAGAGGGCCAGCCTTAAAGGGCCAGCCTTAGAGGGCCAGCCTTAAAGGGCCAGCCTTAGAAGGCCAGCCTTAAAGGGCCAGCCTTAGAGGGCCAGCCTTAGAGGGCCAGCCTTAGAGGGCCAGCCTTAAAGGGCCAGCCTTAAAGGGCCAGCCTTAGAGGGCCAGCCTTAAAGGGCCAGCTTTAAGGGCCAGCTTAAAAGGCCAGCTTTAAGAGCCAGCCTAAAAGGCCAGCCTTAGAGGGCCAGCCTTAAAGGGCCAGCCTTAGAGGGCCAGCCTTAAAGAGCTGGCCCCTTAAGGCTGGCCCTCTAAGGCTGGCCCTTTAAGCTGGCCCTTTAAGGCTGGCCCTTTAAGCTGGCCCTTTAAGGCTGGCCCTTTAAGGCTGGCCCTTTAAGCTGGCCCTTTAAGGCTGGCCCTTTAAGGCTGGCCCTTTAAGCTGGCCCTTTAAGGCTGGCCCTTTAAGCTGGATCTTTAAGGCTGGCCCTCTAAGGCTGGCCCTTTAAGACTGGCCCCTTAAGGCTGGCCCTCTAAGGCTGGCCCTTTAAGGCTGGCCCTTTAAGCTGGCCCTTTAAGGCTGGCCCTTTAAGGCTGGCCCTTTAAGCTGGCCCTTTAAGGCTGGCCCTTTAAGGCTGGCCCTTTAAGCTGGCCCCTTAAGCCTGGCCCTTTAAGCTGGCCCTCTAAGGCTGGCCCTTTAAGCTGGCCCTCTAAGGCTGGCCCTTTAAGACTGGCCCTTTAAGATGGCCCCTTAAGGCTGGCCCTTTAAGGCTGGCCCTTTAAGCTGGCCCCTTAAGGCTGGCCCTTTAAGCAGGCCCTCTAAGGCTGGCCCTTTAAGCTGGCCCTCTAAGGCTGGCCCTTTAAGGCTTGCCCTTTAAGGCTGGCCCTTTAAGCTGGCCCCTTAAGGCTGGCCCTTTAAGCTGGCCCTCTAAGGCTGGCCCTTTAAGCTGGCCCTTTAAGCTGGCCCTTTACGCTGGCCCTGTAAAGCTGGCCCTCTAAGGCTGGCCCTTTAAGCTGGCCCTTTAAGGCTGGCCCTTTAAGCTGGCCCTTTAAGGCTGGCCCTTTAAGGCCGGCCCTTTAAGGCTGGCCCTTTAAGCTGGCCCTTTAAGGCTGGCGCTTTAAGCTGGCCCTTTAAGGCTGGCCCTTTAAGCAGGCCCTCTAAGGCTGGCCCTTTAAGCTGGCCCTCTAAGGCTGGCCCTTTAAGGCTTGCCCTTTAAGGCTGGCCCTTTAAGCTGGCCCCTTAAGGCTGGCCCTTTAAGCTGGCCCCTTAAGGCTGGCCCTTTAAGCTGGCCCTTTAAGGCTGGCCCTTTAAGGCCGGCCCTTTAAGGCTGGCCCTTTAAGGCTGGCCCTTTAAGGCTGGCCCTTTAAGCTGGCCCCTTAAGGCTGGCCATCTAAGGCTGGCCCTTTAAGCTGGCTCTTTAAGGCTGGCCCTTTAAGCTGGCCTTTTAAGGCTGGCCCTTTAAGCTGGCCCTTTAAGGCTGGTCCTCTAAGGCTGGCCCTTTAAGCTGGCCCCTTAAGGCTGGCCCTTTAAGCTGGCCCTCTAAGGCTGGCCCTTTAAGCTGGCCCTCTAAGGCTGGCCCTTTAAGGCTGGCCCTTTAAGGCTTGCCCTTTAAGGCTGGCCCTTTAAGCTGGCCCTTTAAGGCTGGCCATCTAAGTCTGGCCCTTTAAACTGGCCCTTTAAGGCTGGGCCTCTAAGGCTGGACCTCAAAGGCTGGCCCTTTAAGCTGGCCCTTTAAGGCTGGCCCCCTAAGGCTGGCCCTTTAAGGCTGGCCCTTTAAGGCTGGCCCTTTAAGGCTGGCCCTTTAAGCTGGCCCCTTAAGGCTGGCCATCTAAGGCTGGCCCTTTAAGGCTGGCCCTTTAAGCTGGCCCTTTAAGGCTGGCCCTCTAAGGCTGGCCCTTTAAGACTGGCCTTTTAAGGCTGGCCCTTTAAGGCTGGCCCTTTAAGCTGGCCCTGTAAAGCTGGCCCTCTAAGGCTGGCCTTTTAAGCTGGCCCTTTAAGGCTGGCCCTTTAAGCTGGCCCTCTAAGGCTGGCCCTTTAAGGCTGGCCCTTTAAGGCTGGCCCTTTAAGCTGGCCCCTTAGGGCTGGCCCTCTAAGGCTGGCCCTTTAAGCTGGCCCTTTAAGGCTGGCCCTGTAAGCTGGCCCTTTAAGGCTGGCCCTTTAAGGCTGGCCCTTTAAGCTGGCCCTTTAAGGCTGGCCCTTTAAGGCTGGCCCTTTAGGCTGGCCCTTTAAGGCTGGCCCTTTAAGCTGGCCCTTTAAAGCTGGCCCTTTAAAGCTGGCCCTTTAAGGCTGGCCCTTTAAGCTGGCCCCTTAAGGCTGGCCATCTAAGGCTGGCCCTTTAAGCTGGCCCTTTAAGGCTGGCCCTTTAAGCTGGCCCTTTAAGGCTGGCCCTCTAAGGCTGGCCCTTTAAGACTGGCCCTTTAAGGCTGGCCCTTTAAGCTGGCCCCTTAAGGCTGGCCCTTTAAGCTGGCCCTCTAAGGCTGGCCCTTTAAGCTGGCCCTCTAAGGCTGGCCCTTTAAGCTGGCCATCTAAGGCTGGCCCTTTAAGGCTGGCCCTTTAAGGCTGGCCCTTTAAGGCTGGCCCTTTAAGCTGGCCCCTTAAGGCTGGCCCTCTAAGGCTGGCCCTTTAAGCTGGCCCTTTAAGGCTGGCCCTTTAAGCTGGCCCTCTAAGGCTGGCCCTTTAAGGCTGGCCCTTTAAGGCTGGCCCTTTAAGCTGGCCCCTTAAGGCTGGCCCTCTAAGGCTGGCCCTTTAAGCTGGCCCTTTAAGGCTGGCCCTTTAAGGCTGGCCCTTTAAGGCCGGCCCTTTAAGGCCGGCCCTTTAAACTGGCCCTTTAAGGCTGGCCCTTTAAGGCTGGCCCTTTAAGCTGGCCCTTTAAGGCTGGCCCTTTAAGCTGGCCCTTTAAGGCTGGCCCTTTAAGGCTGGCCCTTTAAGGCTGGCCCTTTAAAGCTGGCCCTTTAAGCTGGCCCTCTAAGGCTGGCCCTTTAAGGCTGGCCCTTTAAGCTGGCCCTTTAAGGCTGGCCCTTTAAGGCTGGCCCTTTAAGGCTGGCCCTTTAAGCTGGCCCTTTAAGGCTGGCCCTTTAAGGCTGGCCCTTTAAGCTGGCCCTTTAAGGCTGGCCCTTTAAGGCTGGCCCTTTAAGCTGGCCCCTTAAGCCTGGCCCTTTAAGCTGGCCCTCTAAGGCTGGCCCTTTAAGCTGGCCCTCTAAGGCTGGCCCTTTAAGACTGGCCCTTTAAGATGGCCCCTTAAGGCTGGCCCTTTAAGGCTGGCCCTTTAAGCTGGCCCCTTAAGGCTGGCCCTTTAAGCAGGCCCTCTAAGGCTGGCCCTTTAAGCTGGCCCTCTAAGGCTGGCCCTTTAAGGCTTGCCCTTTAAGGCTGGCCCTTTAAGCTGGCCCCTTAAGGCTGGCCCTTTAAGCTGGCCCTCTAAGGCTGGCCCTTTAAGCTGGCCCTTTACGCTGGCCCTGTAAAGCTGGCCCTCTAAGGCTGGCCCTTTAAGCTGGCCCTTTAAGGCTGGCCCTTTAAGCTGGCCCTTTAAGGCTGGCCCTTTAAGGCCGGCCCTTTAAGGCTGGCCCTTTAAGCTGGCCCTTTAAGGCTGGCGCTTTAAGCTGGCCCTTTAAGGCTGGCCCTTTAAGCAGGCCCTCTAAGGCTGGCCCTTTAAGCTGGCCCTCTAAGGCTGGCCCTTTAAGGCTTGCCCTTTAAGGCTGGCCCTTTAAGCTGGCCCCTTAAGGCTGGCCCTTTAAGCTGGCCCCTTAAGGCTGGCCCTTTAAGCTGGCCCTTTAAGGCTGGCCCTTTAAGGCCGGCCCTTTAAGGCTGGCCCTTTAAGGCTGGCCCTTTAAGGCTGGCCCTTTAAGCTGGCCCCTTAAGGCTGGCCATCTAAGGCTGGCCCTTTAAGCTGGCTCTTTAAGGCTGGCCCTTTAAGCTGGCCTTTTAAGGCTGGCCCTTTAAGCTGGCCCTTTAAGGCTGGTCCTCTAAGGCTGGCCCTTTAAGCTGGCCCCTTAAGGCTGGCCCTTTAAGCTGGCCCTCTAAGGCTGGCCCTTTAAGCTGGCCCTCTAAGGCTGGCCCTTTAAGGCTGGCCCTTTAAGGCTTGCCCTTTAAGGCTGGCCCTTTAAGCTGGCCCTTTAAGGCTGGCCATCTAAGTCTGGCCCTTTAAACTGGCCCTTTAAGGCTGGGCCTCTAAGGCTGGACCTCAAAGGCTGGCCCTTTAAGCTGGCCCTTTAAGGCTGGCCCCCTAAGGCTGGCCCTTTAAGGCTGGCCCTTTAAGGCTGGCCCTTTAAGGCTGGCCCTTTAAGCTGGCCCCTTAAGGCTGGCCATCTAAGGCTGGCCCTTTAAGGCTGGCCCTTTAAGCTGGCCCTTTAAGGCTGGCCCTCTAAGGCTGGCCCTTTAAGACTGGCCTTTTAAGGCTGGCCCTTTAAGGCTGGCCCTTTAAGCTGGCCCTCTAAGGCTGGCCCTTTAAGCTGGCCCTCTAAGGCTGGCCCTTTAAGGCTGGCCCTTTAAGGCTTGCCCTTTAAGGCTGGCCCTTTAAGCTGGCCCTTTAAGGCTGGCCATTTAAGCTGGCCCTTTAAGGCTGGCCCTTTAAGGCTGGCCCTTTAAGCTGGCCCTGTAAAGCTGGCCCTCTAAGGCTGGCCTTTTAAGCTGGCCCTTTAAGGCTGGCCCTTTAAGCTGGCCCTCTAAGGCTGGCCCTTTAAGGCTGGCCCTTTAAGGCTGGCCCTTTAAGCTGGCCCCTTAGGGCTGGCCCTCTAAGGCTGGCCCTTTAAGCTGGCCCTTTAAGGCTGGCCCTGTAAGCTGGCCCTTTAAGGCTGGCCCTGTAAGCTGGCCCTTTAAGGCTGGCCCTTTAAGGCTGGCCCTTTAAGGCTGGCCCTTTAAGGCTGGCCCTTTAAGGCTGGCCCTTTAGGCTGGCCCTTTAAGGCTGGCCCTTTAAGCTGGCCCTTTAAAGCTGGCCCTTTAAAGCTGGCCCTTTAAGGCTGGCCCTTTAAGCTGGCCCCTTAAGGCTGGCCATCTAAGGCTGGCCCTTTAAGCTGGCCCTTTAAGGCTGGCCCTTTAAGCTGGCCCTTTAAGGCTGGCCCTCTAAGGCTGGCCCTTTAAGACTGGCCCTTTAAGGCTGGCCCTTTAAGCTGGCCCCTTAAGGCTGGCCCTTTAAGCTGGCCCTCTAAGGCTGGCCCTTTAAGCTGGCCCTCTAAGGCTGGCCCTTTAAGCTGGCCATCTAAGGCTGGCCCTTTAAGGCTGGCCCTTTAAGGCTGGCCCTTTAAGGCTGGCCCTTTAAGCTGGCCCCTTAAGGCTGGCCCTCTAAGGCTGGCCCTTTAAGCTGGCCCTTTAAGGCTGGCCCTTTAAGCTGGCCCTCTAAGGCTGGCCCTTTAAGGCTGGCCCTTTAAGGCTGGCCCTTTAAGCTGGCCCCTTAAGGCTGGCCCTCTAAGGCTGGCCCTTTAAGCTGGCCCTTTAAGGCTGGCCCTTTAAGGCTGGCCCTTTAAGGCCGGCCCTTTAAGGCCGGCCCTTTAAACTGGCCCTTTAAGGCTGGCCCTTTAAGGCTGGCCCTTTAAGCTGGCCCTTTAAGGCTGGCCCTTTAAGCTGGCCCTTTAAGGCTGGCCCTTTAAGGCTGGCCCTTTAAGGCTGGCCCTTTAAAGCTGGCCCTTTAAGCTGGCCCTCTAAGGCTGGCCCTTTAAGGCTGGCCCTTTAAGCTGGCCCTTTAAGGCTGGCCCTTTAAGGCTGGCCCTTTAAGGCTGGCCCTTTAAGCTGGCCCTTTAAGGCTGGCCCTTTAAGCTGGCCCTCTAAGGCTGGCCCTTTAAGCTGGCCCTCTAAGGCTGTCCCTTTAAGGCTTGCCCTTTAAGGCTGGCCCTTTAAGCTGGCCCCTTAAGGCTGGCCCTTTAAGCTGGCCCTTTAAGGCTGGCCCTTTAAAGCTGGCCCTTTAAGGCTGGCCCTTTAAGCTGGCCCTCTAAGGCTGTCCCTTTAAGGCTGGCCCTTTAAGCTGGCCCTCTAAGGCTGGCCCTTTAAGCTGGCCCTCTAAGGCTGGCCCTCTAAGGCTGGCCCTTTAAGGCTTGCCCTTTAAGGCTGGCCCTTTAAGCTGGCCCCTTAAGGCTGGCCCTTTAAGCTGGCCCTCTAAGGCTGGCCCTTTAAGCTGGCCCTTTACGCTGGCCCTGTAAAGCTGGCCCTCTAAGGCTGGCCCTTTAAGCTGGCCCTTTAAGGCTGGCCCTTTAAGCTGGCCCTCTAAGGCTGGCCCTTTAAGGCTGGCCCTTTAAGCTGGCCCCTTAAGGCTGGCCCTCTAAGGCTGGCCCTTTAAGCTGGCCCTTTAAGCTGGCCCTTTAAGGCTGGCCCTTTAAGGCTGGCCCTTTAAGGCTGGCCCTTTAAGGCCGGCCCTTTAAGCTGGCCCTTTAAGGCTGGCCCTTTAAGCTGGCCCTTTAAGGCTGGCCCTTTAAGGCTGGCCCTTTAAGGCTGGCCCTTTAAGGCTGGCCCTTTAAGGCTGGCCCTTTAAGCTGGCCCCTTAAGGCTGGCCCTTTAAGCAGGCCCTCTAAGGCTGGCCTTTTAAGCTGGCCCTCTAAGGCTGGCCCTTTAAGCTGGCCCCTTAAGGCTGGCCCTTTAAGCTGGCCCTTTAAGGCTGGCCCTTTAAAGCTGGCCCTTTAAGGCTGGCCCTTTAAGCTGGCCCCTTAAGGCTGGCCCTTTAAGCTGGCCCTCTAAGGCTGGCCCTTTAAGCTGGCCCTCTAAGGCTGGCCCTTTAAGGCTTGCCCTTTAAGGCTGGCCCTTTAAGCTGGCCCCTTAAGGCTGGCCCTTTAAGCTGGCCCTTTAAGGCTGGCCATCTAAGTCTGGCCCTTTAAACTGGCCCTTTAAGGCTGGGCCTCTAAGGCTGGCCCTTTAAGCTGGCCCTCTAAGGCTGGCCCTTTAAGCTGGCCCTCTAAGGCTGGCCCTTTAAGGCTGGCCCTTTAAGGCTTGCCCTTTAAGGCTGGCCCTTTAAGCTGGCCCTTTAAGGCTGGCCATCTAAGTCTGGCCCTTTAAACTGGCCCTTTAAGGCTGGGCCTCTAAGGCTGGACCTCAAAGGCTGGCCCTTTAAGCTGGCCCTTTAAGGCAGCCCCCCTAAGGCTGGCCCTTTAAGGCTGGCCCTTTAAGGCTGGCCCTTTAAGGCTGGCCCTTTAAGGCTGGCCCTTTAAGGCTGGCCCTTTAAGGCTGGCCCTTTAAGGCTGGCCCTCTAAGGCTGGCCCTTTAAGACTGGCCTTTTAAGGCTGGCCCTTTAAGGCTGGCCCTTTAAGCTGGCCCCTTAAGGCTGGCCCTTTAAGCTGGCCCTCTAAGGCTGGCCCTTTAAGCTGGCCCTCTAAGGCTGGCCCTTTAAGGCTGGCCCTTTAAGGCTTGCCCTTTAAGGCTGGCCCTTTAAGCTGGCCCTTTAAGGCTGGCCATTTAAGCTGGCCCTTTAAGGCTGGCCCTTTAAGGCTGGCCCTTTAAGCTGGCCCTTTAAGGCTGGCCCTTTAAGCTGGCCCTTTAAGGCTGGCCCTTTAAGGCTGGCCCTTTAAGGCTGGCCCTTTAAGCTGGCCCCTTAAGGCTGGCCCTCTAAGGCTGGCCCTTTAAGCTGGCCCTCTAAGGCTGGCCCTTTAAGCTGGCCCTCTAAGGCTGGCCTTTTAAGGCTGGCCCTTTAGGCTGGCCCTTTAAGCTGGCCCCTTAAGGCTGGCCCTCTAAGGCTGGCCCTTTAAGCTGGCCCTCTAAGGCTGGCCCTGAAAGGCTGGCCCTTTAAGGCTTGCCCTTTAAGGCTGGCCCTTTAAGCTGGCCCCTTAAGGCTGGCCCTTTAAGCTGGCCCTCTAAGGCTGGCCCTTTAAGCTGGCCCTTTAAGGCTGGCCCTTTAAGCTGGCCCTTTAAAGCTGGCCCTCTAAGGCTGGCCCTTTAAGACTGGCCCTTTAAGCTGGCCCCTTAAGGCTGGCCCTTTAAGCTGGCCCTCTAAGACTGGCCCTTTAAGCTGGCCCTCTAAGGCTGGCCCTTTAAGGCTGGCCCTTTAAGGCTTGCCCTTTAAGGCTGGCCTTTTAAGCTGGCCCTTTAAGGCTGGCCCTTTAAGATGGCCCTTTAAGGCTGGCCCTTTAAGGCTGGCCCTTTAAGCTGGCCCTTTAAAGCTGGCCCTCTAAGGCTGGACCTCAAAGGCTGGCCCTTTAAGGCTGGCCCTTTAAGCTGGCCCTTTAAGGCTGGCCCTTTAAGGCTGGCCCTTTAAGCTGGCCCTCTAAGGCTGGCCTTTTAAGGCTGGCCCTTTAAGGCTGGCCCTTTAAGCTGGCCCCTTAAGGCTGGCCCTCTAAGGCTGGCCCTTTGTGCTGGCCCTTTAAGGCTGGCCCTTTAAGCTGGCCCTTTAAGGCTGGCCCTTTAAGGCCGGCCCTTTAAGCTGGCCCTTTAAGGCTGGCCCTTTAAGCTGGCCCTTCAAGGCTGGCCCTCTAAGGCTGGCCCTTTAAGACTGGCCCTTTAAAGCTGGCCCCTTAAGGCTGGCCCTTTAAGCTGGCCCCTTAAGGCTGGCCCTCTAAGGCTGGCCCTTTAAGCTGGCCCTTTAAGGCTGGCCCTTTAAGCTGGCCCTCTAAGGCTGGCCCTTTAAGGCTGGCCCTTTAAGGCTGGCCCTTTAAGCTGGCCCCTTAAGGCTGGCCCTCTAAGGCTGGCTCTCTAAGGCTGGCTCTTTAAGCTGGCCCTTTAAGGCTGGCCCTTTAAGCTGGCCCTTTAAGGCTGGCCCTTTAAGGCCGGCCCTTTAAGCTGGCCCTTTAAGCTGGCCCTTTAAGGCTGGCCCTTTAAGGCTGGCCCTTTAAGCTGGCCCTTTAAGGCTGGCCCTTTAAGCTGGCCCCTTAAGGCTGGCCCTTTAAGCTGGCCCTCTAAGGCTGGCCCTTTAAGCTGGCCCTTTAAGGCTGGCCCTTTAAGCTGGCCCTTTAAGGCTGGCCCTTTAAGCTGGCCCTTTAAAGCTGGCCCTCTAAGGCTGGCCCTTTAAGACTGGCCCTTTAAGGCTGGCCCTTTAAGGCTGGCCCTTTAAGCTGGCCCCTTAAGGCTGGCCCTTTAAGCTGGCCCTCTAAGGCTGGCCCTTTAAGCTGGCCCTCTAAGGCTGGCCCTTTAAGGCTGGCCCTTTAAGGCTGGCCCTTTAAGCTGGCCCCTTAAGGCTGGCCCTCTAAGGCTGGCCCTTTAAGCTGGCCCTTTAAGGCTGGCCCTTTAAGCTGGCCCTTTAAGGCTGGCCCTTTAAGGCTGGCCCTTTAAGGCTGGCCCTTTAAGGCTGGCCCTTTAAGGCTGGCCCTCTAAGGCTGGCCCTTTAAGGCTGGCCCTTTAAGGCTGGCCCTTTAAGCTGGCCCCTTAAGGCTGGCCCTTTAAGCTGGCCCTCTAGGGCTGGCCCTTTAAGCTGGCCCTCTAAGGCTGGCCCTTTAAGCTGGCCCTTTAAGGCTGGCCCTTTAAGCTGGCCCTGTAAAGCTGGCCCTTTAAGCTGGACCCTTAAGGCTGGCCATCTAAGGCTGGCCCTTTAAGCTGGCCCTTTAAGGCTGGCCCTTTAAGGCTGGGCCTTTAAGGCTGGCCCTTTAAGCTGGCCACTTAAGGCTGGCCCTTTAAGCTGGCCCTCTAAGGCTGGCCCTTTAAGCTGGCCCTTTAAGGCTGGCCCTTTAAGCTGGCCCTCTAAGGCTGGCCCTTTAAGGCTGGCCCTTTAAGGCTGGCCCTTTAAGCTGGCCCCTTAAGGCTGGCCCTCTAAGGCTGGCCCTTTAAGCTGGCCCTTTAAGGCTTGCCCTTTAAGCTGGCCCTTTAAGGCTGGCCCTTTAAGGCTGGCCATTCAAGCTGGCCCTTTAAGGCTGGCCCTTTAAGGCTGGCCCTTTAAGCTGGCCCTTTAAGGCTGGCCCTTTAAGCTGGCCCTTTAAGGCTGGCCCTTTAAGGCTGGCCCTTTAAGGCTGGCCCTTTAAGCTGGACCCTTAAGGCTGGCCATCTAAGGCTGGCCCTTTAAGCTGGCCCTTTAAGGCTGGCCCTTTAAGCTGGCCCTTTAAGGCTGGCCCTTTAAGGCCGGCCCTTTAAGCTGGCCCCTTAAGGCTGGCCCTTTAAGCTGGCCCTTTAAGGCTGGCCCTTTAAGCTGGCCCTCTAAGGCTGGCCCTTTAAGGCTGGCCCTTTAAGGCTTGCCATCTAAGGCTGGCACTTTAAGCTGGCCTTTTAAGGCTGGCCCTTTAAGCTGGCCCTTTAAGGCTGGCCCTTTAAGGCCGGCCCTTTAAGCTGGCCCCTTTAGGCTGGCCCTTTAAGCTGGCCCTCTAAGGCTGGCCCTTTAAGCTGGCCCTCTAAGGCTGGCCCTTTAAGGCTGGCCCTTTAAGCTGGCCCCTTAAGGCTGGCCCTTTAAGCTGGCCCCTTAAGGCTGGCCCTTTAAGCTGGTCCTCTAAGGCTGGCCCTTTAAGCTGGCCCTTTAAGGCTGGCCCTTTAAGGCTGGCCCTTTAAGCTGGCCCCTTAAGGCTGGCCCTTTAAGCTGGTCCTCTAAGGCTGGCCCTTTAAGCTGGCCCTTTAAGCCTGGCCCTTTAAGATGGCCCTTTAAGTCTGGCCCTCTAAGTCTGGCCCTTTAAGGCTGGCCCTTTAAGCTGGCCCTTTAAGGCTGGCCCTTTAAGGCTGGCCCTTTAAGCTGGCCCTTTAAAGCTGGCCCTTTAAGCTGGCCCTTTAAGGCTGGCCCTCTGAGGCTGGCCCTTTAAACTGGCCCTTTAAGGCTGGCCCTTTAAGCTGGCCCTCTAAGGCTGGCCCTTTAAGGCTGGCCCTTTAAGGCTGGCCCTTTAAGCTGGCCCCTTAAGGCTGGCCCTCTAAGGCTGGCCCTTTAAGCTGGCCCTTTAAGGCTGGCCCTTTAAGCTGGCCCTTTAAGGCTGGCCCTTTAAGGCTGGCCATTCAAGCTGGCCCTTTAAGGCTGGCCCTTTAAGGCTGGCCCTTTAAGCTGGCCCCTTAAGGCTGGCCCTTTAAGCTGGCCCTCTAAGGCTGGCCCTTTAAGCTGGCCCTCTAAGGCTGGCCCTTAAAGGCTGGCCCTTTAAGGCTGGCCCTTTAAGGCTGGCCCTTTAAGCTGGCCCCTTAAGGCTGGCCCTTTAAGCTGGCCCTCTAAGGCTGGCCCTTTAAGCTGGCCCTTTAAAGCTGGCCCTCTAAGACTGGCCCTTTAAGACTGGCCCTTTAAGGCTGGCCCTTTAAGGCTGGCCCTTTAAGGCTGGCCCTTTAAGCTGGCCCCTTAAGGCTGGCCATCTAAGGCTGGCCCTTTAAGCTGGCCCTTTAAGCTGGCCCCTTAAGGCTGGCCCTCTAAGGCTGGCCCTTTAAGCTGGCCCTTTGAGGCTGGCCCTTTAAGCTGGCCCCTTAAGGCTGGCCCTCTAAGGCTGGCCCTTTAAGCTGGCCCTTTAAGGCTGGCCCTTTAAGGCTGGCCATTCAAGCTGGCCCTTTAAGGCTGGCCCTTTAAGGCTGGCCCTTTAAGCTGGCCCTTTAAGGCTGGCCCTTTAAGCTGGCCCTTTAAGGCTGGCCCTTTAAGGCTGGCCCTTTAAGCTGGCCCCTTAAGGCTGGCCATCTAAGGCTGGCCCTTTAAGCTGGCCCTTTAAGGCTGGCCCTTTAAGCTGGCCCTTTAAGGCTGGCCCTTTAAGGCCGGCCCTTTAAGCTGGCCCCTTAAGGCTGGCCCTTTAAGCTGGCCCTCTAAGGCTGGCCCTTTAAGCTGGCCCTCTAAGGCTGGCCCTTTAAGGCTGGCCCTTTAAGGCTTGCCATCTAAGGCTGGCCCTTTAAGCTGGCCTTTTAAGGCTGGCCCTTTAAGCTGGCCCTTTAAGGCTGGCCCTTTAAGGCCGGCCCTTTAAGCTGGCCCCTTTAGGCTGGCCCTTTAAGCTGGCCCTCTAAGGCTGGCCCTTTAAGCTGGCCCTCTAAGGCTGGCCCTTTAAGGCTGGCCCTTTAAGGCTTGCCCTTTAAGGCTGGCCCTTTAAGCTGGCCCCTTAAGGCTGGCCCTTTAAACTGGTCCTCTAAGGCTGGCCCTTTAAGCTGGCCCTTTAAGGCTGGCCCTTTAAGGCTGGCCCTTTAAGATGGCCCCATAAGGCTGGCCCTTTAAGATGGTCCTCTAAGGCTGGCCCTTTAAGCTGGCCCTTTAAGCCTGGCCCTTTAAGATGGCCCTTTAAGTCTGGCCCTCTAAGTCTGGCCCTTTAAGGCTGGCCCTTTAAGCTGGCCCTTTAAGGCTGGCCCTTTAAGGCTGGCCCTTTAAGCTGGCCCTTTAAAGCTGGCCCTTTAAGCTGGCCCTTTAAGGCTGGCCCTCTGAGGCTGGCCCTTTAAGGCTGGCCCTTTAAGGCTGGCCCTTTAAGCTGGCCCCTTAAGGCTGGCCCTTTAAGCTGTGCCTTTAAGGCTGGCCCTTTAAGCTGGCCCTGTAAAGCTGGCCCTTTAAGACTGGCCCTTTAAGGCTGGGCCTTTAAGGCTGGCCCTTTAAGCTGGCCACTTAAGGCTGGCCCTTTAAGCTGGCCCTCTAAGGCTGGCCCTTTAAGCTGGCCCCTTAAGGCTGGCCCTTTAAGATGGCCCTTTAAGGCTGGCCCTTTAAGCTGGCCCTCTAAGGCTGGCCCTTTAAGCTGGCCCTTTAAAGCTGGCCCTCTAAGGCTGGCCCTTTAAGACTGGCCCTTTAAGGCTGGCCCTTTAAGGCTGGCCCTTTAAGCTGGCCCCTTAAGGCTGGCCATCTAAGGCTGGCCCTTTAAGCTGGCCCTTTAAGCTGGCCCCTTAAGGCTGGCCCTCTAAGGCTGGCCCTTTAAGCTGGCCCTTTAAGGCTGGCCCTTTAAGCTGGCCCTCTAAGGCTGGCCCTTTAAGCTGGCCCTTTAAGGCTGGCCCTTTAAGCTGGCCCTCTAAGGCTGGCCCTTTAAGGCTGGCCCTCTAAGGCTGGCTTTTTAAGGCTGGCCCTTTAAGGCTGGCCCTTTAAGGCTGGCCCTCTAAGGCTGGCCTTTTAAGCTGGCCCTTAAAGCTGGCCCTTTAAGCTGGCCCTTTAAGGCTGGCCATCTAAGGTTGGCCCTTTAAGCTGGCCCTTTAAGGCTGGCCAGCTAAGTCTGGCCCTTTAAACTGGCCCTTTAAGGCTGGGCCTCTAAGGCTGGACCTCAAAGGCTGGCCCTTTAAGCTGGCCCTTTAAGGCTGGCCCTCTAAGGCTGGCCCTTTAAGGCTGGCCCTTTAAGGCTGGCCCTTTAAGGCTGGCCCTCTAAGGCTGGCCCTTTAAGGCTGGCCCTTTAAGGCTGGCCCTTTAAGCTGGCCCCTTAAGGCTGGCCATCTAAGGCTGGCCCTTTAAGGTGGCCCTTTAAGGCTGGCCCTTTAAGCTGGCCCTTTAAGGCTGGCCCTTTAAGCTGGCCCTCTAAGGCTGGCCCTTTAAGACTGGCCTTTTAAGGCTGGCCCTTTAAGGCTGGCCCTTTAAGCTGGCCCCTTAAGGCTGGCCCTTTAAGCTGGCCCTCTAAGGCTGGCCCTTTAAGCTGGCCCTCTAAGGCTGGCCCTTTAAGGCTGGCCCTTTAAGGCTTGCCCTTTAAGGCTGGCCCTTTAAGCTGGCCCTTTAAGGCTGGCCATTTAAGCTGGCCCTTTAAGGCTGGCCCTTTAAGGCTGGCCCTTTAAGCTGGCCCTTTAAGGCTGGCCCTTTAAGCTGGCCCTTTAAGGCTGGCCCTTTAAGGCTGGCCCTTTAAGGCTGGCCCTTTAAGCTGGCCCCTTAAGGCTGGCCCTTTAAGCTGGTCCTCTAAGGCTGGCCCTTTAAGCTGGCCCTTTAAGGCTGGGCCTCTAAGGCTGGACCTCAAAGGCTGGCCCTTTAAGCTGGCCCTTTAAGGCTGGCCCGCTAAGGCTGGCCCTTTAAGGCTGGCCCTTTAAGGCTGGCCCTTTAAGGCTGGCCCTCTAAGGCTGGCCCTTTAAGGCTGGCCCTTTAAGGCTGGCCCTTTAAGCTGGCCCCTTAAGGCTGGCCCTTTAAGCTGGCCCTCTAAGGCTGGCCCTTTAAGCTGGCCCTCTAAGGCTGGCCCTTTAAGCTGGCCCTTTAAGGCTGGCCCTTTAAGCTGGCCCTGTAAAGCTGGCCCTCTAAGGCTGGCCTTTTAAGCTGGCCCTTTAAGGCTGGCCCTTTAAGCTGGCCCTCTAAGGCTGGCCCTTTAAGGCTGGCCCTTTAAGCTGGCCCCTTAGGGCTGGCCCTCTAAGGCTGGCCCTTTAAGCTGGCCCTTTAAGGCTGGCCCTGTAAGCTGGCCCTTTAAGGCTGGCCCTTTAAGGCTGGCCCTTTAAGCTGGCCCTTTAAGGCTGGCCCTTTAAGGCTGGCCCTTTAAGGCTGGCCCTTTAAGCTGGCCCTTTAAGGCTGGCCCTTTAAGCTGGCCCTTTAAGGCTGGCCCTTTAAGGCTGGCCCTTTAAGCTGGCCCCTTAAGGCTGGCCATCTAAGGCTGGCCCTTTAAGCTGGCCCTTTAAGGCTGGCCCTTTAAGCTGGCCCTTTAAGGCTGGCCCTCTAAGGCTGGCCCTTTAAGACTGGCCCTTTAAGGCTGGCCCTTTAAGGCTGGCCCTTTAAGCTGGCCCCTTAAGGCTGGCCCTTTAAGCTGGCCCTCTAAGGCTGGCCCTTTAAGCTGGCCCTCTAAGGCTGGCCCTTTAAGCTGGCCATCTAAGGCTGGCCCTTTAAGGCTGGCCCTTTAAGGCTGGCCCTTTAAGGCTGGCCCTTTAAGCTGGCCCCTTAAGGCTGGCCCTCTAAGGCTGGCCCTTTAAGCTGGCCCTTTAAGGCTGGCCCTTTAAGCTGGCCCTCTAAGGCTGGCCCTTTAAGGCTGGCCCTTTAAGCTGGCCCCTTAAGGCTGGCCCTCTAAGGCTGGCCCTTTAAGCTGGCCCTTTAAGGCTGGCCCTTTAAGGCTGGCCCTTTAAGCTGGCCCTTTAAGGCTGGCCCTTTAAAGCTGGCCCTTTAAGCTGGCCCTCTAAGGCTGGCCCTTTAAGGCTGGCCCTTTAAGCTGGCCCTTTAAGGCTGGCCCTTTAAGGCTTGCCCTTTAAGGCTGGCCCTTTAAGCTGGCCCCTTAAGGCTGGCCCTTTAAGCTGGCCCTTTAAGGCTGGCCCTTTAAGGCTGGCCCTTTAAGGCTGGCCCTTTAAGCTGGCCCTTTAAGGCTGGCCCTTTAAGCTGGCCCTTTAAGGCTGGCCCTTTGAGGCTGGCCCTTTGAGGCTGGCCCTTTAAGCTGGCCCCTTAAGGCTGGCCCTTTAAGCTGGCCCTCTAAGGCTGGCCCTTTAAGCTGGCCCTCTAAGGCTGGCCCTCTAAGGCTGGCCCTCTAAGGCTTGCCCTTTAAGGCTGGCCCTTTAAGCTGGCCCCTTAAGGCTGGCCCTTTAAGCTGGCCCTCTAAGGCTGGCCCTTTAAGCTGGCCCTTTAAGGCTGGCCCTTTAAGCTGGCCCTGTAAAGCTGGCCCTCTAAGGCTGGCCCTTCAAGCTGGCCCTTTAAGGCTGGCCCTTTAAGCTGGCCCTCTAAGGCTGGCCCTTTAAGGCTGGCCCTTTAAGCTGGCCCCTTAAGGCTGGCCCTCTAAGCTGGCCCTCTAAGGCTGGCCCTTTAAGCTGGCCCTCTAAGGCTGGCCCTTTAAGGCTGGCCCTTTAAGGCTTGCCCTTTAAGGCTGGCCCTTTAAGCTGGCCCTTTAAGGCTGGCCCTTTAAGCTGGCCCTTTAAGGCTGGCCCTTTAAGGCTGGCCCTTTAAGCTGGCCCTTTAAGGCTGGCCCTTTAAGCTGGCCCTTTAAGGCTGGCCCTTTAAGGCTGGCCCTTTGAGGCTGGCCCTTTAAGACTGGCTCTTTAAAGCTGGCCCTTTAAGGCTGGCCCTCTAAGGCTGGCCCTTTAAGGCTGGCCCTTTAAGGCTGGCCCTTTAAGGCTGGCCCTCTAAGGCTGGCCCTTTAAGACTGGCCCTTTAAGGCTGGCCCTTTAAGGCTGGCCCTTTAAGCTGGCCCCTTAAGGCTGGCCATTTAAGCTGGCCCTCTAAGGCTGGCCCTTTAAGCTGGCCCTCTAAGGCTGGCCCTTTAAGGCTGGCCCTTTAAGGCTTGCCCTTTAAGGCTGGCCCTTTAAGCTGGCCCTTTAAGGCTGGCCCTTTAAGCTGGCCCTTTAAGGCTGGCCCTTTAAGGCTGGCCCTTTAAGCTGGCCCTTTAAGGCTGGCCCTTTAAGCTGGCCCTTTAAGGCTGGCCCTTTGAGGCTGGCCCTTTAAGCTGGCCCCTTAAGGCTGGCCCTTTAAGCTGGCCCTCTAAGGCTGGCCCTTTAAGCTGGCCCTCTAAGGCTGGCCCTTTAAGGCTTGCCCTTTAAGGCTGGCCCTTTAAGCTGGCCCCTTAAGGCTGGCCCTTTAAGCTGGCCCTCTAAGGCTGGCCCTTTAAGCTGGCCCTTTAAGCTGGCCCCTTAAGGCTGGCCCTTTAAGGCCGGCCCTTTAAGCTGGCCCTTTAAGGCTGGCCCTTTAAGCTGGCCCTTTAAGGCTGGCCCTTTAAGCTGGCCCTTTAAGGCTGGCCCTTTAAGGCTGGCCCTTTAGGGCTGGCCCTTTAAGCTGGCCCCTTAAGGCTGGCCCTTTAAGCAGGCCCTCTAAGGCTGGCCCTTTAAGCTGGCCCTTTAAGGCTGGCCCTTTAAGCTGGCCTTGTAAAGCTGGCCCTCTAAGGCTGGCCTTTTAAGCTGGCCCTTTAAGGCTGGCCCTTTAAGCTGGCCCTCTAAGGCTGGCCCTTTAAGGCTGGCCCTTTAAGGCTGGCCCTTTAAGCTGGCCCCTTAGGGCTGGCCCTCTAAGGCTGGCCCTTTAAGCTGGCCCTTTAAGGCTGGCCCTGTAAGCTGGCCCTTTAAGGCTGGCCCTTTAAGGCTGGCCCTTTAAGCTGGCCCTTTAAGGCTGGCCCTTTAAGGCTGGCCCTTTAAGGCTGGCCCTTTAAGCTGGCCCTTTAAGGCTGGCCCTTTAAGCTGGCCCTTTAAAGCTGGTCCTTTAAGGCTGGCCCTTTAAGGCTGGCCCTTTAAGCTGGCCCCTTAAGGCTGGCCATCTAAGGCTGGCCCTTTAAGCTGGCCCTTTAAGGCTGGCCCTTTAAGCTGGCCCTTTAAGGCTGGTCCTCTAAGGCTGGCCCTTTAAGACTGGCCCTTTAAGGCTGGCCCTTTAAGGCTGGCCCTTTAAGGCTGGCCCCTTAAGGCTGGCCCTTTAAGCTGGCCCTCTAAGGCTGGCCCTTTAAGCTGGCCCTCTAAGGCTGGCCCTTTAAGCTGGCCATCTAAGGCTGGCCCTTTAAGGCTGGCCCTTTAAGGCTGGCCCTTTAAGGCTGGCCCTTTAAGCTGGCCCCTTAAGGCTGGCCCTCTAAGGCTGGCCCTTTAAGCTGGCCCTTTAAGGCTGGCCCTTTAAGCTGGCCCTCTAAGGCTGGCCCTTTAAGGCTGGCCCTTTAAGCTGGCCCCTTAAGGCTGGCCCTATAAGGCTGGCCCTTTAAGCTGGCCCTTTAAGGCTGGCCCTTTAAGCTGGCCCTTTAAGGCTGGCCCTTTAAGGCCGGCCCTTTAAACTGGCCCTTTAAGGCTGGCCCTTTAAGGCTGGCCCCTTAAGGCTGGCCCTTTAAGCTGGCCCTCTAAGGCTGGCCCTTTAAGCTGGCCCTCAAAGGGTGGCCCTTTAAGGCTGGCCCTTTAAGCTGGCCCTTTAAGGCTGGCCCTTTAAACTGGCCCTTTAAGGCTGGCCCTTTAAGGCTGGCCCTTTAAGGCTTGCCCTTTAAGGCTGGTCCTTTAAGCTGGCCCTTTAAGGCTGGCCCTTTAAGCTGGCCCTTTAAGGCTGGCCCTTTAAGCTGGCCCTTTAAGGCTGGCCCTTTAAGGCTGGCCCTTTAAGCTGGCCCTTTAAGCTGGCCCCTTAAGGCTGGCCCTTTAAGCAGGCCCTCTAAGGCTGGCCCTTTAAGCTGGCCCTTTAAGGCTGGCCCTTTAAGCTGGCCCTGTAAAGCTGGCCCTCTAAGGCTGGCCTTTTAAGCTGGCCCTTTAAGGCTGGCCCTTTAAGCTGGCCCTCTAAGGCTGGCCCTTTAAGGCTGGCCCTTTAAGGCTGGCCCTTTAAGCTGGCCCCTTAGGGCTGGCCCTCTAAGGCTGGCCCTTTAAGCTGGCCCTTTAAGGCTGGCCCTGTAAGCTGGCCCTTTAAGGCTGGCCCTTTAAGGCTGGCCCTTTAAGCTGGCCCTTTAAGGCTGGCCCTTTAAGGCTGGCCCTTTAAGGCTGGCCCTTTAAGCTGGCCCTTTAAGGCTGGCCCTTTAAGCTGGCCCTTTAAAGCTGGCCCTTTAAGGCTGGCCCTTTAAGGCTGGCCCTTTAAGCTGGCCCCTTAAGGCTGGCCATCTAAGGCTGGCCCTTTAAGCTGGCCCTTTAAGGCTGGCCCTTTAAGCTGGCCCTTTAAGGCTGGCCCTCTAAGGCTGGCCCTTTAAGACTGGCCCTTTAAGGCTGGCCCTTTAAGGCTGGCCCTTTAAGGCTGGCCCCTTAAGGCTGGCCCTTTAAGCTGGCCCTCTAAGGCTGGCCCTCTAAGGCTGGCCCTTTAAGCTGGCCATCTAAGGCTGGCCCTTTAAGGCTGGCCCTTTAAGGCTGGCCCTTTAAGGCTGGCCCTTTAAGCTGGCCCCTTAAGGCTGGCCCTCTAAGGCTGGCCCTCTAAGGCTGGCCCTTTAAGCTGGCCCTTTAAGGCTGGCCCTTTAAGCTGGCCCTCTAAGGCTGGCCCTTTAAGGCTGGCCCTTTAAGGCTGGCCCTTTAAGCTGGCCCCTTAAGGCTGGCCCTCTAAGGCTGGCCCTTTAAGCTGGCCCTTTAAGGCTGGCCCTTTAAGCTGGCCCTTTAAGGCTGGCCCTTTAAGGCCGGCCCTTTAAACTGGCCCTTTAAGGCTGGCCCTTTAAGGCTGGCCCCTTAAGGCTGGCCCTTTAAGCTGGCCCTCTAAGGCTGGCCCTTTAAGCTGGCCCTCGAAGGCTGGCCCTTTAAGGCTGGCCCTTTAAGCTGGCCCTTTAAGGCTGGCCCTTTAAGCTGGCCCTTTAAGGCTGGCCCTTTAAGGCTGGCCCTTTAAGGCTTGCCCTTTAAGGCTGGTCCTTTAAGCTGGCCCTTTAAGGCTGGTCCTTTAAGCTGGCCCTTTAAGGCTGGCCCTTTAAGGCTGGCCCTTTAAGCTGGCCCTTTAAGGCTGGCCCTTTAAGCTGGCCCTTTAAGGCTGGCCCTTTAAGGCTGGCCCTTTGAGGCTGGCCCTTTAAGCTGGCCCCTTAAGGCTGGAGCGTTAAGCTGGCCCTCTAAGGCTGGCCCTTTAAGCTGGCCCTCTAAGGCTGGCCCTCTAAGGCTGGCCCTTTAAGGCTTGCCCTTTAAGGCTGGCCCTTTAAGCTGGCCCCTTAAGGCTGGCCCTTTAAGCTGGCCCTCTAAGGCTGGCCCTTTAAGGCTGGCCCTTTAAGGCTGGCCCTTTAAGGCTGGCCCTTTAAGGCTGGCCCTTTAAGGCTGGCCCTTTAAGGCTGGCCCTTTAAGCTGGCCCTTTAAGGCTGGCCTTTTAAGCTGGCCCTTTAAGGCTGGCCCTTTAAGCTGGCCCTTTAAGGCTGGCCCTCTAAGGCTGGCCCTTTAAGACTGGCCCTTTAAGGCTGGCCCTTTAAGCTGGTCCCTTAAGGCTGGCCCTTTAAGCTGGCCCTCTAAGGCTGGCCCTTTAAGCTGGCCCTCTAAGGCTGGCCCTTTAAGGCTGGCCCTTTAAGCTGGCCCTTTAAGACTGGCCCTTTAAGCTGGCCCTTTAAGGCTGGCCCTTTAAGGCTGGCCCTTTAAGCTGGCCCTTTAAAGCTGGCCCTTTAAGCTGGCCCTTTAAGGCTGGCCCTTTAAGGCTGGCCCCTTGAGGCTGGCCCTTTAAGCTGGCCCCTTAAGGCTGGCCCTTTAAGCTGGCCCTCTAAGGCTGGCCCTTTAAGCTGGCCCTCTAAGGCTGGCCCTCTAAGGCTGGCCCTTTAAGGCTTGCCCTTTAAGGCTGGACCTTTAAGATGGCCCCTTAAGGCTGGCCCTTTAAGCTGGCCCTCTAAGGCTGGCCCTTTAAGCTGGCCCTTTAAGGCTGGCCCTTTAAGCTGGCCCTGTAAAGCTGGCCCTCTAAGGCTGGCCCTTTAAGCTGGCCCTTTAAGGCTGGCCCTTTAAGCTGGCCCTCTAAGGCTGGCCCTTTAAGGCTGGCCCTTTAAGCTGGCCCCTTAAGGCTTGCCCTCTAAGGCTGGCCCTTTAAGCTGGCCCTTTAAGGCTGGCCCTTTAAGCTGGCCCTTTAAGGCTGGCCCTTTAAGGCCGGCCCTTTAAGCTGGCCCTTTAAGGCCGGCCCTTTAAGCTGGCCCTTTAAGGCTGGCCCTTTAAGCTGGCCCTTTAAGGCTGGCCCTTTAAGGCTGGCCCTTTAAGGCTGGCCCTTTAAGCTGGCCCCTTAAGGCTGGCCCTTTAAGCAGGCCCTCTACGGCTGGCCCTTTAAGCTGGCCCTCTAAGGCTGGCCCTTTAAGGCTTGCCCTTTAAGGCTGGCCCTTTAAGCTGGCCCCTTAAGGCTGGCCCTTTAAGCTGGCCCTCTAAGGCTGGCCCTTTAAGCTGGCCCTTTAAGGCTGGCCCTTTAAGCTGGCCCTTTAAAGCTGGCCCTCTAAGGCTGGCCCTTTAAGACTGGCCCTTTAAGGCTGGCCCTTTAAGGCTGGCACTTTAAGCTGGCCCCTTAAGGCTTGCCCTTTAAGCTGGCCCTCTAAGGCTGGCCCTTTAAGCTGGCCATCTAAGGCTGGCCCTTTAAGGCTGGCCCTTTAAGCTGGCCCCTTAAGGCTGGCCCTCTAAGGCTGGCCCTTTAAGCTGGCCCTCTAAGGCTGGCCCTTTAAGGCTGGCCCTTTAAGCTGGCCCCTTAAGGCTGGCCCTCTAAGGCTGGCCCTTTAAGCTGGCCCTTTAAGGCTGGCCCTTTAAGGCCGGCCCTTTAAGCTGGCCCTTTAAGGCTGGCCCTTTAAGCTGGCCCTTTAAGGCTGGCCCTCTAAGGCTGGCCCTTTAAGACTGGCTCTTTAAAGCTGGCCCTTTAAGGCTGGCCCTCTAAGGCTGGCCCTTTAAGGCTGGCCCTTTAAGGCTGGCCCTTTAAGGCTGGCCCTCTAAGGCTGGCCCTTTAAGACTGGCCCTTTAAGGCTGGCCCTTTAAGGCTGGCCCTTTAAGCTGGCCCCTTAAGGCTGGCCCTTTAAGCTGGCCCTCTAAGGCTGGCCCTTTAAGCTGGCCCTCTAAGGCTGGCCCTTTAAGGCTTGCCCTTTAAGGCTGGCCCTTTAAGCTGGCCCTTTAAGGCTGGCCCTTTAAGCTGGCCCTTTAAGGCTGGCCCTTTAAGGCTGGCCCTTTAAGCTGGCCCTTTAAGGCTGGCCCTTTAAGCTGGCCCTTTAAGGCTGGCCCTTTGAGGCTGGCCCTTTAAGCTGGCCCCTTAAGGCTGGCCCTTTAAGCTGGCCCTCTAAGGCTGGCCCTTTAAGCTGGCCCTCTAAGGCTGGCCCTTTAAGGCTTGCCCTTTAAGGCTGGCCCTTTAAGCTGGCCCCTTAAGGCTGGCCCTTTAAGCTGGCCCTCTAAGGCTGGCCCTTTAAGCTGGCCCTTTAAGCTGGCCCCTTAAGGCTGGCCCTTTAAGGCCGGCCCTTTAAGCTGGCCCTTTAAGGCTGGCCCTTTAAGCTGGCCCTTTAAGGCTGGCCCTTTAAGCTGGCCCTTTAAGGCTGGCCCTTTAAGGCTGGCCCTTTAAGGCTGGCCCTTTAAGCTGGCCCCTTAAGGCTGGCCCTTTAAGCAGGCCCTCTAAGGCTGGCCCTTTAAGCTGGCCCTTTAAGGCTGGCCCTTTAAGCTGGCCCTGTAAAGCTGGCCCTCTAAGGCTGGCCTTTTAAGCTGGCCCTTTAAGGCTGGCCCTTTAAGCTGGCCCCTTAGGGCTGGCCCTCTAAGGCTGGCCCTTTAAGCTGGCCCTTTAAGGCTGGCCCTGTAAGCTGGCCCTTTAAGGCTGGCCCTTTAAGGCTGGCCCTTTAAGCTGGCCCTTTAAGGCTGGCCCTTTAAGGCTGGCCCTTTAAGGCTGGCCCTTTAAGCTGGCCCTTTAAGGCTGGCCCTTTAAGCTGGCCCTTTAAAGCTGGCCCTTTAAGGCTGGCCCTTTAAGGCTGGCCCTTTAAGCTGGCCCCTTAAGGCTGGCCATCTAAGGCTGGCCCTTTAAGCTGGCCCTTTAAGGCTGGCCCTTTAAGCTGGCCCTTTAAGGCTGGCCCTCTAAGGCTGGCCCTTTAAGGCTGGCCCTTTAAGGCTGGCCCTTTAAGGCTGGCCCTTTAAGGCTGGCCCCTTAAGGCTGGCCCTTTAAGCTGGCCCTCTAAGGCTGGCCCTTTAAGCTGGCCCTCTAAGGCTGGCCATCTAAGGCTGGCCCTTTAAGGCTGGCCCTTTAAGGCTGGCCCTTTAAGCTGGCCCCTTAAGGCTGGCCCTCTAAGGCTGGCCCTTTAAGCTGGCCCTTTAAGGCTGGCCCTTTAAGCTGGCCCTCTAAGGCTGGCCCTTTAAGGCTGGCCCTTTAAGGCTGGCCCTTTAAGCTGGCCCCTTAAGGCTGGCCCTCTAAGGCTGGCCCTTTAAGCTGGCCCTTTAAGGCTGGCCCTTTAAGCTGGCCCTTTAAGGCTGGCCCTTTAAGGCCGGCCCTTTAAACTGGCCCTTTAAGGCTGGCCCTTTAAGGCTGGCCCTTTAAGCTGGCCCTTTAAGGCTGGCCCTTTAAGGCTGGCCCTTTAAGCTGGCCATTTAAGGCTGGCCCTTTAAGCTGGCCCTTTAAGGCTGGCCCTTTAAAGCTGGCCCTTTAAGCTGGCCCTCTAAGGCTGGCCCTTTAAGGCTGGCCCTTTAAGCTGGCCCTTTAAGGCTGGCCCTTTAAGGCTGGCCCTTTAAGCTGGCCCTTTAAGGCTGGCCCTTTAAGGCTGGCCCTTTAAGGCTGGCCCTTTAAGCTGGCCCTCTAAGGCTGGCCCTTTAAGCTGGCCCTCTAAGGCTGGCCCTTTAAGGCTGGCCCTTTAAGCTGGCCCTTTAAGGCTGGCCCTGTAAGCTGGCCCTTTAAGGCTGGCCCTTTAAGGCTGGCCCTTTAAGCTGGCCCTTTAAGGCTGGCCCTTTAAGGCTGGCCCTTTAAGGCTGGCCCTTTAAGCTGGCCCTTTAAGGCTGGCCCTTTAAGCTGGCCCTTTAAAGCTGGCCCTTTAAGGCTGGCCCTTTAAGGCTGGCCCTTTAAGCTGGCCCCTTAAGGCTGGCCATCTAAGGCTGGCCCTTTAAGCTGGCCCTTTAAGGCTGGCCCTTTAAGCTGGCCCTTTAAGGCTGGCCCTCTAAGACTGGCCCTTTAAGGCTGGCCCTTTAAGGCTGGCCCTTTAAGGCTGGCCCTTTAAGGCTGGCCCCTTAAGGCTGGCCCTTTAAGCTGGCCCTCTAAGGCTGGCCCTTTAAGCTGGCCCTCTAAGGCTGGCCCTTTAAGCTGGCCATCTAAGGCTGGCCCTTTAAGGCTGGCCCTTTAAGGCTGGCCCTTTAAGGCTGGCCCTTTAAGCTGGCCCCTTAAGGCTGGCCCTCTAAGGCTGGCCCTTTAAGCTGGCCCTTTAAGGCTGGCCCTTTAAGCTGGCCCTCTAAGGCTGGCCCTTTAAGGCTGGCCCTTTAAGGCTGGCCCTTTAAGCTGGCCCCTTAAGGCTGGCCCTCTAAGGCTGGCCCTTTAAGCTGGCCCTTTAAGGCTGGCCCTTTAAGCTGGCCCTTTAAGGCTGGCCCTTTAAGGCCGGCCCTTTAAACTGGCCCTTTAAGACTGGCCCTTTAAGGCTGGCCCTTTAAGCTGGCCCTTTAAGGCTGGCCCTTTAAGGCTGGCCCTTTAAGCTGGCCATTTAAGGCTGGCCCTTTAAGCTGGCCCTTTAAGGCTGGCCCTTTAAAGCTGGCCCTTTAAGCTGGCCCTCTAAGGCTGGCCCTTTAAGGCTGGCCCTTTAAGCTGGCCCTTTAAGGCTGGCCCTTTAAGGCTGGCCCTTTAAGCTGGCCCTTTAAGGCTGGCCCTTTAAGGCTGGCCCTTTAAGGCTGGCCCTTTAAGCTGGCCCCTTAAGGCTGGCCCTTTAAGCTGGCCCTCTAAGGCTGGCCCTTTAAGCTGGCCCTCTAAGGCTGGCCCTTTAAGGCTTGCCCTTTAAGGCTGGCCCTTTAAGCTGGCCCCTTAAGGCTGGCCCTTTAAGCTGGCCCTTTAAGGCTGGCCCTTTAAGGCTGGCCCTTTAAGGCTGGCCCTTTAAGGCTGGCCCTTTAAGGCTGGCCCTTTAAGCTGGCCCCTTAAGGCTGGCCCTTTAAGCTGGCCCTCTAAGGCTGGCCCTTTAAGCTGGCCCTTTAAGCTGGCCCTTTAAGGCTGGCCCTTTAAGGCTGGCCCTTTAAGGCTGGCCCTTTAAGGCTGGCCCTTTAAGCTGGCCCCTTAAGGCTGGCCATCTAAGGCTGGCCCTTTAAGCTGGCCCTTTAAGGCTGGCCCTTTAAGCTGGCCCTTTAAGCTGGCCCCTTAAGACTGGCCCTTTAAGCTGGCCCTCTAAGGCTGGCCCTTTAAGCTGGCCCTCGAAGGCTGGCCCTTTAAGGCTGGCCCTTTAAGCTGGCCCTTTAAGGCTGGCCCTTTAAGCTGGCCCTTTAAGGCTGGCCCTTTAAGGCTTGCCCTTTAAGGCTGGTCCTTTAAGCTGGCCCTTTAAGGCTGGCCCTTTAAGCTGGCCCTTTAAGGCTGGCCCTTTAAGGCTGGCCCTTTAAGCTGGCCCTTTAAGGCTGGCCCTTTAAGCTGGCCCTTTAAGGCTGGCCCTTTAAGGCTGGCCCTTTGAGGCTGGCCCTTTAAGCTGGCCCCTTAAGGCTGGCCCTTTAAGCTGGCCCTCTAAGGCTGGCCCTTTAAGCTGGCCCTCTAAGGCTGGCCCTCTAAGGCTGGCCCTTTAAGGCTTGCCCTTTAAGGCTGGCCCTTTAAGCTGGCCCCTTAAGGCTGGCCCTTTAAGCTGGCCCTCTAAGGCTGGCCCTTTAAGGCTGGCCCTTTAAGGCTGGCCCTTTAAGGCTGGCCCTTTAAGGCTGGCCCTTTAAGCTGGCCCTTTAAGGCTGGCCTTTTAAGCTGGCCCTTTAAGGCTGGCCCTTTAAGCTGGCCCTTTAAGGCTGGCCCTCTAAGGCTGGCCCTTTAAGACTGGCCCTTTAAGGCTGGCCCTTTAAGCTGGTCCCTTAAGGCTGGCCCTTTAAGCTGGCCCTCTAAGGCTGGCCCTTTAAGCTGGCCCTCTAAGGCTGGCCCTTTAAGGCTGGCCCTTTAAGCTGGCCCTTTAAGGCTGGCCCTTTAAGCTGGCCCTTTAAGGCTGGCCCTTTAAGGCTGGCCCTTTAAGCTGGCCCTTTAAGGCTGGCCCTTTAAGCTGGCCCTTTAAGGCTGGCCCTTTAAGGCTGGCCCCTTGAGGCTGGCCCTTTAAGCTGGCCCCTTAAGGCTGGCCCTTTAAGCTGGCCCTCTAAGGCTGGCCCTTTAAGCTGGCCCTCTAAGGCTGGCCCTCTAAGGCTGGCCCTTTAAGGCTTGCCCTTTAAGGCTGGACCTTTAAGCTGGCCCCTTAAGGCTGGCCCTTTAAGCTGGCCCTCTAAGACTGGCCCTTTAAGCTGGCCCTTTAAGGCTGGCCCTTTAAGCTGGCCCTGTAAAGCTGGCCCTCTAAGGCTGGCCCTTTAAGCTGGCCCTTTAAGGCTGGCCCTTTAGTCTGGCCCTTTAAGGCTGGCCCTTTAAGCTGGCCCCTTAAGGCTTGCCCTCTAAGGCTGGCCCTTTAAGCTGGCCCTTTAAGGCTGGCCCTTTAAGCTGGCCCTTTAAGGCTGGCCCTTTAAGGCCGGCCCTTTAAGCTGGCCCTTTAAGGCTGGCCCTTTAAGCTGGCCCTTTAAGGCTGGCCCTTTAAGCTGGCCCTTTAAGGCTGGCCCTTTAAGCTGGCCCCTTAAGGCTGGCCCTTTAAGCAGGCCCTCTACGGCTGGCCCTTTAAGCTGGCCCTCTAAGGCTGGCCCTTTAAGGCTTGCCCTTTAAGGCTGGCCCTTTAAGCTGGCCCCTTAAGGCTGGCCCTTTAAGCTGGCCCTCTAAGGCTGGCCCTTTAAGCTGGCCCTTTAAGGCTGGCCCTTTAAGCTGGCCCTTTAAAGCTGGCCCTCTAAGGCTGGCCCTTTAAGACTGGCCCTTTAAGGCTGGCCCTTTAAGGCTGGCCCTTTAAGCTGGCCCCTTAAGGCTTGCCCTTTAAGCTGGCCCTCTAAGGCTGGCCCTTTAAGCTGGCCATCTAAGGCTGGCCCTTTAAGGCTGGCCCTTTAAGCTGGCCCCTTAAGGCTGGCCCTCTAAGGCTGGCCCTTTAAGCTGGCCCTCTAAGGCTGGCCCTTTAAGGCTGGCCCTTTAAGCTGGCCCCTTAAGGCTGGCCCTCTAAGGCTGGCCCTTTAAGCTGGCCCTTTAAGGCTGGCCCTTTAAGCTGGCCCTTTAAGGCTGGCCCTTTAAGGCCGGCCCTTTAAGCTGGCCCTTTAAGGCTGGCCCTTTAAGCTGGCCCTTTAAGGCTGGCCCTCTAAGGCTGGCCCTTTAAGACTGGCTCTTTAAAGCTGGCCCTTTAAGGCTGGCCCTCTAAGGCTGGCCCTTTAAGGCTGGCCCTTTAAGGCTGGCCCTCTAAGGCTGGCCCTTTAAGACTGGCCCTTTAAGGCTGGCCCTTTAAGGCTGGCCCTTTAAGCTGGCCCCTTAAGGCTGGCCCTCTAAGGCTGGCCCTTTAAGCTGGCCCTCTAAGGCTGGCCCTTTAAGGCTGGCCCTTTAAGGCTGGCCCTTTAAGGCTGGCCCTTTAAGGCTGGCCCTTTAAGGCTGGCCCTTTAAGCTGGCCCTTTAAGGCTGGCCCTTTAAGGCTGGCCCTTTAAGGCTGGCCCTTTAAGCTGGCCCTTTAAGGCTGGCCCTTTAAGCTGGCCCTTTGAGGCTGGCCCTTTGAGGCTGGCCCTTTAAGCTGGCCCCTTAAGGCTGGCCCTTTAAGCTGGCCCTCTAAGGCTGGCCCTTTAAGCTGGCCCTCTAAGGCTGGCCCTTTAAGGCTTGCCCTTTAAGGCTGGCCCTTTAAGCTGGCCCCTTAAGGCTGGCCCTTTAAGCTGGCCCTCTAAGGCTGGCCCTTTAAGCTGGCCCCTTAAGGCTGGCCCTTTAAGGCCGGCACTTTAAGCTGGCCCTTTAAGGCTGGCCCTTTAAGGCTGGCCCTTTAAGCTGGCCCCTTTAAGCTGGCCCTTTAAGGCTGGCCCTTTAAGGCTGGCCCTTTAAGGCTGGCCCTTTAAGCTGGCCCCTTAAGGCTGGCCCTTTAAGCAGGCCCTCTAAGGCTGGCCCTTTAAGCTCGCCCTTTAAGGCTGGCCCTTTAAGGCTGGCCCTTTAAGGCTGGCCCCTTAAGGCTGGCCCTTTAAGCTGGCCCTCTAAGGCTGGCCCTTTAAGCTGGCCCTCTAAGGCTGGCCCTTTAAGCTGGCCATCTAAGGCTGGCCCTTTAAGGCTGGCCCTTTAAGGCTGGCCCTTTAAGCTGGCCCCTTAAGGCTGGCCCTCTAAGGCTGGCCCTTTAAGCTGGCCCTTTAAGGCTGGCCCTTTAAGCTGGCCCTCTAAGGCTGGCCCTTTAAGGCTGGCCCTTTAAGGCTGGCCCTTTAAGCTGCCCCCTTAAGGCTGGCCCTCTAAGGCTGGCCCTTTAAGCTGGCCCTCTAAGGCTGACCCTTTAAGCTGGCCCTCTAAGGCTGGCCCTTTAAGGCTGGCCCTTTAAGGCTTGCCCTTTAAGGCTGGCCCTTTAAGCTGGCCCTTTAAGGCTGGCCCTTTAAGCTGGCCCTTTAAGGCTGGCCCTTTAAGGCTGGCCCTTTAAGCTGGCCCTTTAAGGCTGGCCCTTTAAGCTGGCCCTTTAAGGCTGGCCCTTTGAGGCTGGCCCTTTAAGCTGGCCCCTTAAGGCTGGCCCTTTAAGCTGGCCCTCTAAGGCTGGCCCTTTAAGCTGGCCCTCTAAGGCTGGCCCTTTAAGGCTTGCCCTTTAAGGCTGGCCCTTTAAGCTGGCCCCTTAAGGCTGGCCCTTTAAGCTGGCCCTCTAAGGCTGGCCCTTTAAGCTGGCCCTTTAAGCTGGCCCCTTAAGGCTGGCCCTTTAAGGCCGGCCCTTTAAGCTGGCCCTTTAAGGCTGGCCCTTTAAGCTGGCCCTTTAAGGCTGGCCCTTTAAGCTGGCCCTTTAAGGCTGGCCCTTTAAGGCTGGCCCTTTAAGGCTGGCCCTTTAAGCTGGCCCCTTAAGGCTGGCCCTTTAAGCAGGCCCTCTAAGGCTGGCCCTTTAAGCTGGCCCTTTAAGGCTGGCCCTTTAAGCTGGCCCTGTAAAGCTGGCCCTCTAAGGCTGGCCCTTTAAGGCTGGCCCTTTAAGGCTGGCCCTTTAAGCTGGCCCTTTAAGGCTGGCCCTTTAAGCTGGCCCTTTAAAGCTGGCCCTTTAAGGCTGGCCCTTTAAGGCTGGCCCTTTAAGCTGGCCCCTTAAGGCTGGCCATCTAAGGCTGGCCCTTTAAGCTGGCCCTTTAAGGCTGGCCCTTTAAGCTGGCCCTTTAAGGCTGGCCCTCTAAGGCTGGCCCTTTAAGGCTGGCCCTTTAAGCTGGCCCTCTAAGGCTGGCCCTTTAAGCTGGCCCTCTAAGGCTGGCCCTTTAAGCTGGCCATCTAAGGCTGGCCCTTTAAGGCTGGCCCTTTAAGGCTGGCCCTTTAAGGCTGGCCCTTTAAGCTGGCCCCTTAAGGCTGGCCCTCTAAGGCTGGCCCTTTAAGCTGGCCCTTTAAGGCTGGCCCTTTAAGCTGGCCCTCTAAGGCTGGCCCTTTAAGGCTGGCCCTTTAAGGCTGGCCCTTTAAGCTGGCCCCTTAAGGCTGGCCCTCTAAGGCTGGCCCTTTAAGCTGGCCCTTTAAGGCTGGCCCTTTAAGCTGGCCCTTTAAGGCTGGCCCTTTAAGGCCGGCCCTTTAAACTGGCCCTTTAAGGCTGGCCCTTTAAGGCTGGCCCTTTGAGCTGGCCCTTTAAGGCTGGCCCTTTAAGGCTGGCCCTTTAAGCTGGCCATTTAAGGCTGGCCCTTTAAGCTGGCCCTTTAAGGCTGGCCCTTTAAAGCTGGCCCTTTAAGCTGGCCCTCTAAGGCTGGCCCTTTAAGGCTGGCCCTTTAAGGCTGGCCCTTTAAGGCTGGCCCTTTAAGCTGGCCCTTTAAGGCTGGCCCTTTAAGGCTGGCCCTTTAAGGCTGGCCCTTTAAGCTGGCCCTTTAAGGCTGGCCCTTTAAGCTGGCCCTTTAAAGCTGGCCCTTTAAGGCTGGCCCTTTAAGGCTGGCCCTTTAAGCTGGCCCCTTAAGGCTGGCCATCTAAGGCTGGCCCTTTAAGCTGGCCCTTTAAGGCTGGCCCTTTAAGCTGGCCCTTTAAGGCTGGCCCTCTAAGGCTGGCCCTTTAAGGCTGGCCCTTTAAGGCTGGCCCTTTAAGGCTGGCCCTTTAAGGCTGGCCCCTTAAGGCTGGCCCTTTAAGCTGGCCCTCTAAGGCTGGCCCTTTAAGCTGGCCCTCTAAGGCTGGCCCTTTAAGCTGGCCATCTAAGGCTGGCCCTTTAAGGCTGGCCCTTTAAGGCTGGCCCTTTAAGGCTGGCCCTTTAAGCTGGCCCCTTAAGGCTGGCCCTCTAAGGCTGGCCCTTTAAGCTGGCCCTTTAAGGCTGGCCCTTTAAGCTGGCCCTCTAAGGCTGGCCCTTTAAGGCTGGCCCTTTAAGGCTGGCCCTTTAAGCTGGCCCCTTAAGGCTGGCCCTCTAAGGCTGGCCCTTTAAGCTGGCCCTTTAAGGCTGGCCCTTTAAGCTGGCCCTTTAAGGCTGGCCCTTTAAGGCTGGCCCTTTAAACTGGCCCTTTAAGGCTGGCCCTTTAAGGCTGGCCCTTTAAGCTGGCCCTTTAAGGCTGGCCCTTTAAGGCTGGCCCTTTAAGCTGGCCATTTAAGGCTGGCCCTTTAAGCTGGCCCTTTAAGGCTGGCCCTTTAAGCTGGCCCTCTAAGGCTGGCCCTTTAAGGCTGGCCCTTTAAGCTGGCCCTTTAAGGCTGGCCCTTTAAGGCTGGCCCTTTAAGCTGGCCCTTTAAGGCTGGCCCTTTAAGGCTGGCCCTTTAAGGCTGGCCCTTTAAGCTGGCCCCTTAAGGCTGGCCCTTTAAGCTGGCCCTCTAAGGCTGGCCCTTTAAGCTGGCCCTCTAAGGCTGGCCCTTTAAGGCTTGCCCTTTAAGGCTGGCCCTTTAAGCTGGCCCCTTAAGGCTGGCCCTTTAAGGCTGGCCCTTTAAGGCTGGCCCTTTAAGGCTGGCCCTTTAAGGCTGGCCCATTAAGGCTGGCCCTTTAAGCTGGCCCCTTAAGGCTGGCCCTTTAAGCTGGCCCTCTAAGGCTGGCCCTTTAAGCTGGCCCTTTAAGCTGGCCCTTTAAGGCTGGCCCTTTAAGGCTGGCCCTTTAAGGCTGGCCCTTTAAGGCTGGCCCTTTAAGGCTGGCCCTTTAAGCTGGCCCCTTAAGGCTGGCCATCTAAGGCTGGCCCTTTAAGCTGGCCCTTTAAGGCTGGCCCTTTAAGCTGGCCCTTTAAGCTGGCCCCTTAAGACTGGCCCTTTAAGCTGGCCCTCTAAGGCTGGCCCTTTAAGCTGGCCCTCGAAGGCTGGCCCTTTAAGGCTGGCCCTTTAAGCTGGCCCTTTAAGGCTGGCCCTTTAAGCTGGCCCTTTAAGGCTGGCCCTTTAAGGCTTGCCCTTTAAGGCTGGTCCTTTAAGCTGGCCCTTTAAGGCTGGCCCTTTAAGCTGGCCCTTTAAGGCTGGCCCTTTAAGGCTGGCCCTTTAAGGCTGGCCCTTTAAGGCTGGCCCTTTAAGCTGGCCCTTTAAGGCTGGCCCTTTAAGGCTGGCCCTTTGAGGCTGGCCCTTTAAGCTGGCCCCTTAAGGCTGGCCCTTTAAGCTGGCCCTCTAAGGCTGGCCCTTTAAGCTGGCCCTCTAAGGCTGGCCCTCTAAGGCTGGCCCTTTAAGGCTTGCCCTTTAAGGCTGGCCCTTTAAGCTGGCCCCTTAAGGCTGGCCCTTTAAGCTGGCCCTCTAAGGCTGGCCCTTTAAGGCTGGCCCTTTAAGGCTGGCCCTTTAAGGCTGGCCCTTTAAGCTGGCCCTTTAAGGCTGGCCTTTTAAGCTGGCCCTTTAAGGCTGGCCCTTTAAGCTGGCCCTTTAAGGCTGGCCCTCTAAGGCTGGCCCTTTAAGACTGGCCCTTTAAGGCTGGCCCTTTAAGCTGGTCCCTTAAGGCTGGCCCTTTAAGCTGGCCCTCTAAGGCTTGCCCTTTAAGCTGGCCCTCTAAGGCTGGCCCTTTAAGGCTGGCCCTTTAAGCTGGCCCTTTAAGGCTGGCCCTTTAAGCTGGCCCTTTAAGGCTGGCCCTTTAAGGCTGGCCCTTTAAGCTGGCCCTTTAAGGCTGGCCCTTTAAGCTGGCCCTTTAAGGCTGGCCCTTTAAGGCTGGCCCCTTGAGGCTGGCCCTTTAAGCTGGCCCCTTAAGGCTGGCCCTTTAAGCTGGCCCTCTAAGGCTGGCCCTTTAAGCTGGCCCTCTAAGGCTGGCCCTCTAAGGCTGGCCCTTTAAGGCTTGCCCTTTAAGGCTGGACCTTTAAGCTGGCCCCTTAAGGCTGGCCCTTTAAGCTGGCCCTCTAAGGCTGGCCCTTTAAGCTGGCCCTTTAAGGCTGGCCCTTTAGGCTGGCCCTTTAAGGCTGGCCCTTTAAGCTGGCCCCTTAAGGCTTGCCCTCTAAGGCTGGCCCTTTAAGCTGGCCCTTTAAGGCTGGCCCTTTAAGCTGGCCCTTTAAGGCTGGCCCTTTAAGGCCGGCCCTTTAAGCTGGCCCTTTAAGGCTGGCCCTTTAAGCTGGCCCTTTAAAGCTGGCCCTTTAAGGCTGGCCCTTTAAGGCTGGCCCTTTAAGGCTGGCCCTTTAAGCTGGCCCCTTAAGGCTGGCCCTTTAAGCAGGCCCTCTACGGCTGGCCCTTTAAGCTGGCCCTCTAAGGCTGGCCCTTTAAGGCTTGCCCTTTAAGGCTGGCCCTTTAAGCTGGCCCCTTAAGGCTGGCCCTTTAAGCTGGCCCTCTAAGGCTGGCCCTTTAAGCTGGCCCTTTAAGGCTGGCCCTTTAAGCTGGCCCTTTAAAGCTGGCCCTCTAAGGCTGGCCCTTTAAGACTGGCCCTTTAAGGCTGGCCCTTTAAGGCTGGCCCTTTAAGCTGGCCCCTTAAGGCTTGCCCTTTAAGCTGGCCCTCTAAGGCTGGCCCTTTAAGCTGGCCATCTAAGGCTGGCCCTTTAAGGCTGGCCCTTTAAGCTGGCCCCTTAAGGCTGGCCCTCTAAGGCTGGCCCTTTAAGCTGGCCCTCTAAGGCTGGCCCTTTAAGGCTGGCCCTTTAAGCTGGCCCCTTAAGGCTGGCCCTCTAAGGCTGGCCCTTTAAGCTGGCCCTTTAAGGCTGGCCCTTTAAGCTGGCCCTTTAAGGCTGGCCCTTTAAGGCCGGCCCTTTAAGCTGGCCCTTTAAGGCTGGCCCTTTAAGCTGGCCCTTTAAGGCTGGCCCTCTAAGGCTGGCCCTTTAAGACTGGCTCTTTAAAGCTGGCCCTTTAAGGCTGGCCCTCTAAGGCTGGCCCTTTAAGGCTGGCCCTTTAAGGCTGGCCCTTTAAGGCTGGCCCTCTAAGGCTGGCCCTTTAAGACTGGCCCTTTAAGGCTGGCCCTTTAAGGCTGGCCCTTTAAGCTGGCCCCTTAAGGCTGGCCCTTTAAGCTGGCCCTCTAAGGCTGGCCCTTTAAGCTGGCCCTCTAAGGCTGGCCCTTTAAGGCTGGCCCTTTAAGGCTGGCCCTTTAAGGCTGGCCCTTTAAGGCTGGCCCTTTAAGGCTGGCCCTTTAAGCTGGCCCTTTAAGGCTGGCCCTTTAAGGCTGGCCCTTTAAGCTGGCCCTTTAAGGCTGGCCCTTTAAGCTGGCCCTTTGAGGCTGGCCCTTTGAGGCTGGCCCTTTAAGCTGGCCCCTTAAGGCTGGCCCTTTAAGCTGGCCCTCTAAGGCTGGCCCTTTAAGCTGGCCCTCTAAGGCTGGCCCTTTAAGGCTTGCCCTTTAAGGCTGGCCCTTTAAGCTGGCCCCTTAAGGCTGGCCCTTTAAGCTGGCCCTCTAAGGCTGGCCCTTTAAGCTGGCCCCTTAAGGCTGGCCCTTTAAGGCCGGCACTTTAAGCTGGCCCTTTAAGGCTGGCCCTTTAAGCTGGCCCTTTAAGGCTGGCCCTTTAAGCTGGCCCTTTAAGGCTGGCCCTTTAAGGCTGGCCCTTTAAGCTGGCCCCTTAAGGCTGGCCCTTTAAGCAGGCCCTCTAAGGCTGGCCCTTTAAGCTCGCCCTTTAAGGCTGGCCCTTTAAGGCTGGCCCTTTAAGGCTGGCCCCTTAAGGCTGGCCCTTTAAGCTGGCCCTCTAAGGCTGGCCCTTTAAGCTGGCCCTCTAAGGCTGGCCCTTTAAGCTGGCCATCTAAGGCTGGCCCTTTAAGGCTGGCCCTTTAAGGCTGGCCCTTTAAGGCTGGCCCTTTAAGCTGGCCCCTTAAGGCTGGCCCTTTAAGCTGGCCCTCTAAGGCTGGCCCTTTAAGGCTGGCCCTTTAAGGCTGGCCCTTTAAGCTGCCCCCTTAAGGCTGGCCCTCTAAGGCTGGCCCTTTAAGCTGGCCCTTTAAGGCTGGCCCTTTAAGCTGGCCCTTTAAGGCTGGCCCTTTAGGGCCGGCCCTTTAAACTGGCCCTTTAAGGCTGGCCCTTTAAGGCTGGCCCTTTAAGCTGGCCCTTTAAGGCTGGCCCTTTAAGGCTGGCCCTTTAAGCTGGCCCTTTAAGGCTGGCCCTTTAAGCTGGCCCTTTAAGGCTGGCCCTTTAAAGCTGGCCCTTTAAGCTGGCCCTCTAAGGCTGGCCCTTTAAGGCTGGCCCTTTAAGCTGGCCCTTTAAGGCTGGCCCTTTAAGGCTGGCCCTTTAAGCTGGCCCTTTAAGGCTGGCCCTTTAAGGCTGGCCCTTTAAGGCTGGCCCTTTAAGCTGGCCCCTTAAGGCTGGCCCTTTAAGCTGGCCCTCTAAGGCTGGCCCTTTAAGCTGGCCCTCTAAGGCTGGCCCTTTAAGGCTTGCCCTTTAAGGCTGGCCCTTTAAGCTGGCCCTTTAAGCTGGCCCTTTAAGGCTGGCCCTTTAAGGCTGGCCATTTAAGGCTGGCCCTTTAAGCTGGCCCCTTAAGGCTGGCCCTTTAAGCTGGCCCTCTAAGGCTGGCCCTTTAAGCTGGCCCTTTAAGGCTGGCCCTTTAAGCTGGCCCTTTAAGGCTGGCCCTTTAAGGCTGGCCCTTTAAGCTGGCCCTTTAAGGCTGGCCCTTTAAGGCTGGCCCTTTAAGGCTGGCCCTTTAAGCTGGCCCCTTAAGGCTGGCCCTTTAAGCTGGCCCTCTAAGGCTGGCCCTTTAAGCTGGCCCTCTAAAGCTGGCCCTTTAAGGCTTGCCCTTTAAGGCTGGCCCTTTAAGCTGGCCCTTTAAGCTGGCCCTTTAAGGCTGGCCCTTTAAGGCTGGCCCTTTAAGGCTGGCCCTTTAAGGCTGGCCCTTTAAGCTGGCCCCTTAAGGCTGGCCCTTTAAGCTGGCCCTCTAAGGCTGGCCCTTTAAGCTGGCCCTTTAAGCTGGCCCTTTAAGGCTGGCCCTTTAAGGCTGGCCCTTTAAGGCTGGCCCTTTAAGGCTGGCCCTTTAAGGCTGGCCCTTTAAGCTGGCCCCTTAAGGCTGGCCCTTTAAGCTGGCCCTCTAAGGCTGGCCCTTTAAGCTGGCCCTTTAAGGCTGGCCCTTTAAGGCTGGCCCTTTAAGGCTGGCCCTTTAAGGCTGGCCCTTTAAGCTGGCCCCTTAAGGCTGGCCATCTAAGGCTGGCCCTTTAAGCTGGCCCTTTAAGGCTGGCCCTTTAAGCTGGCCCTTTAAGCTGGCCCCTTAAGGCTGGCCCTTTAAGCTGGCCCTCTAAGGCTGGCCCTTTAAGCTGGCCCTCGAAGGCTGGCCCTTTAAGGCTGGCCGTTTAAGCTGGCCCTTTAAGGCTGGCCCTTTAAGCTGGCCCTTTAAGGCTGGCCCTTTAAGGCTGGCCCTTTAAGGCTTGCCCTTTAAGGCTGGTCCTTTAAGCTGGCCCTTTAAGGCTGGCCCTTTAAGTTGGCCCTTTAAGGCTGGCCCTTTAAGGCTGGCCCTTTAAGCTGGCCCTTTAAGGCTGGCCTTTTAAGCTGGCCCTTTAAGGCTGGCCCTTTAAGCTGGCCCTTTAAGGCTGGCCCTCTAAGGCTGGCCCTTTAAGACTGGCCCTTTAAGGCTGGCCCTTTAAGCTGGTCCCTTAAGGCTGGCCCTTTAAGCTGGCCCTCTAAGGCTGGCCCTTTAAGCTGGCCCTCTAAGGCTGGCCCTTTAAGGCTGGCCCTTTAAGCTGGCCCTTTAAGGCTGGCCCTTTAAGCTGGCCCTTTAAGGCTGGCCCTTTAAGGCTGGCCCTTTAAGCTGCCCCCTTAAGGCTGGCCCTCTAAGGCTGGCCCTTTAAGCTGGCCCTTTAAGGCTGGCCCTTTAAGCTGGCCCTTTAAGGCTGGCCCTTTAGGGCCGGCCCTTTAAACTGGCCCTTTAAGGCTGGCCCTTTAAGGCTGGCCCTTTAAGCTGGCCCTTTAAGGCTGGCCCTTTAAGGCTGGCCCTTTAAGCTGGCCCTTTAAGGCTGGCCCTTTAAGCTGGCCCTTTAAGGCTGGCCCTTTAAGGCTGGCCCTTTAAGCTGGCCCCTTAAGGCTGGCCCTTTAAGCAGGCCCTCTAAGGCTGGCCCTTTAAGCTCGCCCTTTAAGGCTGGCCCTTTAAGGCTGGCCCTTTAAGGCTGGCCCCTTAAGGCTGGCCCTTTAAGCTGGCCCTCTAAGGCTGGCCCTTTAAGCTGGCCCTCTAAGGCTGGCCCTTTAAGCTGGCCATCTAAGGCTGGCCCTTTAAGGCTGGCCCTTTAAGGCTGGCCCTTTAAGGCTGGCCCTTTAAGCTGGCCCCTTAAGGCTGGCCCTTTAAGCTGGCCCTCTAAGGCTGGCCCTTTAAGGCTGGCCCTTTAAGGCTGGCCCTTTAAGCTGCCCCCTTAAGGCTGGCCCTCTAAGGCTGGCCCTTTAAGCTGGCCCTTTAAGGCTGGCCCTTTAAGCTGGCCCTTTAAGGCTGGCCCTTTAGGGCCGGCCCTTTAAACTGGCCCTTTAAGGCTGGCCCTTTAAGGCTGGCCCTTTAAGGCTGGCCCTTTAAGCTGGCCCCTTAAGGCTTGCCCTCTAAGGCTGGCCCTTTAAGCTGGCCCTTTAAGGCTGGCCCTTTAAGCTGGCCCTTTAAGGCTGGCCCTTTAAGGCCGGCCCTTTAAGCTGGCCCTTTAAGGCTGGCCCTTTAAGCTGGCCCTTTAAGGCTGGCCCTTTAAGCTGGCCCTTTAAGGCTGGCCCTTTAAGGCTGGCCCTTTAAGCTGGCCCCTTAAGGCTGGCCCTTTAAGCAGGCCCTCTACGGCTGGCCCTTTAAGCTGGCCCTCTAAGGCTGGCCCTTTAAGGCTTGCCCTTTAAGGCTGGCCCTTTAAGCTGGCCCCTTAAGGCTGGCCCTTTAAGCTGGCCCTCTAAGGCTGGCCCTTTAAGCTGGCCCTTTAAGGCTGGCCCTTTAAGCTGGCCCTTTAAAGCTGGCCCTCTAAGGCTGGCCCTTTAAGGCTGGCCCTTTAAGGCTGGCCCTTTAAGCTGGCCCTTTAAGGCTGGCCTTTTAAGCTGGCCCTTTAAGGCTGGCCCTTTAAGCTGGCCCTTTAAGGCTGGCCCTCTAAGGCTGGCCCTTTAAGACTGGCCCTTTAAGGCTGGCCCTTTAAGCTGGTCCCTTAAGGCTGGCCCTTTAAGCTGGCCCTCTAAGGCTGGCCCTTTAAGCTGGCCCTCTAAGGCTGGCCCTTTAAGGCTGGCCCTTTAAGCTGGCCCTTTAAGGCTGGCCCTTTAAGCTGGCCCTTTAAGGCTGGCCCTTTAAGGCTGGCCCTTTAAGCTGGCCCTTTAAGGCTGGCCCTTTAAGCTGGCCCTTTAAGGCTGGCCCTTTAAGGCTGGCCCCTTGAGGCTGGCCCTTTAAGCTGGCCCCTTAAGGCTGGCCCTTTAAGCTGGCCCTCTAAGGCTGGCCCTTTAAGCTGGCCCTCTAAGGCTGGCCCTCTAAGGCTGGCCCTTTAAGGCTTGCCCTTTAAGGCTGGACCTTTAAGCTGGCCCCTTAAGGCTGGCCCTTTAAGCTGGCCCTCTAAGGCTGGCCCTTTAAGCTGGCCCTTTAAGGCTGGCCCTTTAAGCTGGCCCTGTAAAGCTGGCCCTCTAAGGCTGGCCCTTTAAGCTGGCCCTTTAAGGCTGGCCCTTTAGGCTGGCCCTTTAAGGCTGGCCCTTTAAGCTGGCCCCTTAAGGCTTGCCCTCTAAGGCTGGCCCTTTAAGCTGGCCCTTTAAGGCTGGCCCTTTAAGCTGGCCCTTTAAGGCTGGCCCTTTAAGGCCGGCCCTTTAAGCTGGCCCTTTAAGGCTGGCCCTTTAAGCTGGCCCTTTAAGGCTGGCCCTTTAAGCTGGCCCTTTAAGGCTGGCCCTTTAAGGCTGGCCCTTTAAGCTGGCCCCTTAAGGCTGGCCCTTTAAGCAGGCCCTCTACGGCTGGCCCTTTAAGCTGGCCCTCTAAGGCTGGCCCTTTAAGGCTTGCCCTTTAAGGCTGGCCCTTTAAGCTGGCCCCTTAAGGCTGGCCCTTTAAGCTGGCCCTCTAAGGCTGGCCCTTTAAGCTGGCCCTTTAAGGCTGGCCCTTTAAGCTGGCCCTTTAAAGCTGGCCCTCTAAGGCTGGCCCTTTAAGGCTGGCCCTTTAAGGCTGGCCCTTTAAGCTGGCCCCTTAAGGCTTGCCCTTTAAGCTGGCCCTCTAAGGCTGGCCCTTTAAGCTGGCCATCTAAGGCTGGCCCTTTAAGGCTGGCCCTTTAAGCTGGCCCCTTAAGGCTGGCCCTCTAAGGCTGGCCCTTTAAGCTGGCCCTCTAAGGCTGGCCCTTTAAGGCTGGCCCTTTAAGCTGGCCCCTTAAGGCTGGCCCTCTAAGGCTGGCCCTTTAAGCTGGCCCTTTAAGGCTGGCCCTTTAAGCTGGCCCTTTAAGGCTCGCCCTTTAAGGCCGGCCCTTTAAGCTGGCCCTTTAAGGCTGGCCCTTTAAGCTGGCCCTTTAAGGCTGGCCCTCTAAGGCTGGCCCTTTAAGACTGGCTCTTTAAAGCTGGCCCTTTAAGGCTGGCCCTCTAAGGCTGGCCCTTTAAGGCTGGCCCTTTAAGGCTGGCCCTTTAAGGCTGGCCCTCTAAGGCTGGCCCTTTAAGACTGGCCCTTTAAGGCTGGCCCTTTAAGGCTGGCCCTTTAAGCTGGCCCCTTAAGGCTGGCCCTTTAAGCTGGCCCTCTAAGGCTGGCCCTTTAAGCTGGCCCTCTAAGGCTGGCCCTTTAAGGCTGGCCCTTTAAGGCTGGCCCTTTAAGGCTGGCCCTTTAAGGCTGGCCCTTTAAGGCTGGCCCTTTAAGCTGGCCCTTTAAGGCTGGCCCTTTAAGGCTGGCCCTTTAAGCTGGCCCTTTAAGGCTGGCCCTTTAAGCTGGCCCTTTGAGGCTGGCCCTTTGAGGCTGGCCCTTTAAGCTGGCCCCTTAAGGCTGGCCCTTTAAGCTGGCCCTCTAAGGCTGGCCCTTTAAGCTGGCCCTCTAAGGCTGGCCCTTTAAGGCTTGCCCTTTAAGGCTGGCCCTTTAAGCTGGCCCCTTAAGGCTGGCCCTTTAAGCTGGCCCTCTAAGGCTGGCCCTTTAAGCTGGCCCCTTAAGGCTGGCCCTTTAAGGCCGGCACTTTAAGCTGGCCCTTTAAGGCTGGCCCTTTAAGCTGGCCCTTTAAGGCTGGCCCTTTAAGCTGGCCCTTTAAGGCTGGCCCTTTAAGGCTGGCCCTTTAAGGCTGGCCCTTTAAGCTGGCCCCTTAAGGCTGGCCCTTTAAGCAGGCCCTCTACGGCTGGCCCTTTAAGCTCGCCCTTTAAGGCTGGCCCTTTAAGGCTGGCCCTTTAAGGCTGGCCCCTTAAGGCTGGCCCTTTAAGCTGGCCCTCTAAGGCTGGCCCTTTAAGCTGGCCCTCTAAGGCTGGCCCTTTAAGCTGGCCATCTAAGGCTGGCCCTTTAAGGCTGGCCCTTTAAGGCTGGCCCTTTAAGGCTGGCCCTTTAAGCTGGCCCCTTAAGGCTGGCCCTCTAAGGCTGGCCCTTTAAGCTGGCCCTTTAAGGCTGGCCCTTTAAGCTGGCCCTCTAAGGCTGGCCCTTTAAGGCTGGCCCTTTAAGGCTGGCCCTTTAAGCTGCCCCCTTAAGGCTGGCCCTCTAAGGCTGGCCCTTTAAGCTGGCCCTTTAAGGCTGGCCCTTTAAGCTGGCCCTTTAAGGCTGGCCCTTTAAGGCCGGCCCTTTAAACTGGCCCTTTAAGGCTGGCCCTTTAAGGCTGGCCCTTTAAGCTGGCCCTTTAAGGCTGGCCCTTTAAGCTGGCCCTTTAAGGCTGGCCCTTTAAAGCTGGCCCTTTAAGCTGGCCCTCTAAGGCTGGCCCTTTAAGGCTGGCCCTTTAAGCTGGCCCTTTAAGGCTGGCCCTTTAAGGCTGGCCCTTTAAGCTGGCCCTTTAAGGCTGGCCCTTTAAGGCTGGCCCTTTAAGGCTGGCCCTTTAAGGCTGGCCCTTTAAGCTGGCCCCTTAAGGCTGGCCCTTTAAGCTGGCCCTCTAAGGCTGGCCCTTTAAGCTGGCCCTCTAAGGCTGGCCCTTTAAGGCTTGCCCTTTAAGGCTGGCCCTTTAAGCTGGCCCTTTAAGCTGGCCCTTTAAGGCTGGCCCTTTAAGGCTGGCCCTTTAAGGCTGGCCCTTTAAGGCTGGCCCTTTAAGCTGGCCCTTTAAGGCTGGCCCTTTAAGGCTGGCCCTTTAAGCTGGCCCTTTAAGGCTGGCCCTTTAAGGCTGGCCCTTTAAGGCTGGCCCTTTAAGCTGGCCCCTTAAGGCTGGCCCTTTAAGCTGGCCCTCTAAGGCTGGCCCTTTAAGCTGGCCCTCTAAGGCTGGCCCTTTAAGGCTTGCCCTTTAAGGCTGGCCCTTTAAGCTGGCCCTTTAAGCTGGCCCTTTAAGGCTGGCCCTTTAAGGCTGGCCCTTTAAGGCTGGCCCTTTAAGGCTGGCCCTTTAAGCTGGCCCCTTAAGGCTGGCCCTTTAAGCTGGCCCTCTAAGGCTGGCCCTTTAAGCTGGCCCTTTAAGCTGGCCCTTTAAGGCTGGCCCTTTAAGGCTGGCCCTTTAAGGCTGGCCCTTTAAGGCTGGCCCTTTAAGGCTGGCCCTTTAAGCTGGCCCCTTAAGGCTGGCCCTTTAAGCTGGCCCTCTAAGGCTGGCCCTTTAAGCTGGCCCTTTAAGCTGGCCCTTTAAGGCTGGCCCTTTAAGGCTGGCCCTTTAAGGCTGGCCCTTTAAGGCTGGCCCTTTAAGCTGGCCCCTTAAGGCTGGCCATCTAAGGCTGGCCCTTTAAGCTGGCCCTTTAAGGCTGGCCCTTTAAGCTGGCCCTTTAAGCTGGCCCCTTAAGGCTGGCCCTTTAAGCTGGCCCTCTAAGGCTGGCCCTTTAAGCTGGCCCTCGAAGGCTGGCCCTTTAAGGCTGGCCCTTTAAGCTGGCCCTTTAAGGCTGGCCCTTTAAGCTGGCCCTTTAAGGCTGGCCCTTTAAGGCTGGCCCTTTAAGGCTTGCCCTTTAAGGCTGGTCCTTTAAGCTGGCCCCTTAAGGCTGGCCCTTTAAGCTGGCCCTCTAAGGCTGGCCCTTTAAGCTGGCCCTCTAAGGCTGGCCCTTTAAGGCTTGCCCTTTAAGGCTGGCCCTTTAAGCTGGCCCCTTAAGGCTGGCCCTTTAAGCTGGCCCTCTAAGGCTGGCCCTTTAAGCTGGCCCTTTAAGGCTGGCCCTTTAAGGCTGGCCCTTTAAGCTGGCCCTTTAAGGCTGGCCCTTTAAGCTGGCCCTTTAAGGCTGGCCCTTTAAGGCTGGCCCTTTAAGGCTTGCCCTTTAAGGCTGGCCCTTTAAGCTGGCCCCTTAAGGCTGGCCCTTTAAGCTGGCCCTTTAAGGCTGGCCCTTTAAGCTGGCCCTTTAAGGCTGGCCCTTTAAGCTGGCCCTTTAAGGCTGGCCCTTTAAGCTGGCCCTTTAAGGCTGGCCCTCGAAGGCTGGCCCTTTAAGACTGGCCCTTTAAGATTGGCCCTTTAAGGCTGGCCCTTTAAGGCTTGCCCTTTAAGGCTGGCCCTTTAAGCTGGCCCTTTAAGGCTGGCCCTTTAAGCTGGCCCTTTAAGGCTGGCCATCTAAGTCTGGCCCTTTAAACTGGCCCTTTAAGGCTGGGCCTCTAAGGCTGGACCTCAAAGGCTGGCCCTTTAAGCTGGCCCTTTAAGGCTGGCCCCCTAAGGCTGGCCCTTTAAGGCTGGCCCTTTAAGGCTGGCCCTTTAAGGCTGGCCCTCTAAGGCTGGCCCTTTAAGGCTGGCCCTTTAAGGCTGGCCCTTTAAGCTGGCCCCTTAAGGCTGGCCATCTAAGGCTGGCCCTTTAAGGCTGGCCCTTTAAGGCTTGCCCTTTAAGGCTGGCCCTTTAAGCTGGCCCTTTAAGGCTGGCCATTTAAGCTGGCCCTTTAAGGCTGGCCCTTTAAGGCTGGCCCTTTAAGCTGGCCCTTTAAGGCTGGCCCTTTAAGCTGGCCCTTTAATTCTGGCCCTTTAAGGCTGGCCCTTTAAGGCTGGCCCTTTAAGCTGGCCCCTTAAGGCTGGCCCTTTAAGCTGGTCCTCTAAGGCTGGCCCTTTAAGCTGGCCCTTTAAGGCTGGGCCTCTAAGGCTGGACCTCAAAGGCTGGCCCTTTAAGCTGGCCCTTTAAGGCTGGCCCTCTAAAGCTGGCCCTTTAAGGCTGGCCCTTTAAGGCTGGCCCTTTAAGGCTGGCCCTCTAAGGCTGGCCCTTTAAGGCTAGCCCTTTAAGCTGGCCCCTTAAGGCTGGCCATCTAAGGCTGGCCCTTTAAGCTGGCCCTTTAAGGCTGGCCCTTTAAGCTGGCCCTTTAAGGCTGGCCCTTTAAGCTGGCCCTTTAAGGCTGGCCCTCTAAGGCTGGCCCTTTAAGACTGGCCTTTTAAGGCTGGCCCTTTAAGGCTGGCCCTTTAAGCTGGCCCCTTAAGGCTGGCCCTTTAAGCTGGCCCTCTAAGGCTGGCCCTTTAAGCTGGCCCTCTAAGGTTGGCCCTTTAAGGCTGGCCCTTTAAGGCTTGCCCTTTAAGGCAGGCCCTCTAAGGCTGGCCCTTTAAGGCTTGCCCTTTAAGGCTGGCCCTTTAAGCTGGCCCCTTAAGGCTGGCCCTTTAAGCTGGCCCTCTAAGGCTGGCCCTTTAAGCTGGCCCTTTAAGGCTGGCCCTTTAAGCTGGCCCTGTAAAGCTGGCCCTCTAAGGCTGGCCCTTTAAGCTGGCCCTTTAAGGCTGGCCCTTTAAGCTGGCCCTCTAAGGCTGGCCCTTTAAGGCTGGCCCTTTAAGCTGGCCCCTTAAGGCTGGCCCTCTAAGGCTGGCCCTTTAAGCTGGCCCTTTAAGCTGGCCCTTTAAGGCTGGCCCTTTAAGGCCGGCCCTTTAAGCTGGCCCTTTAAGGCTGGCCCTTTAAGCTGGCCCTTTAAGGCTGGCCCTTTAAGCTGGCCCTTTAAGGCTGGCCCTTTAAGGCTGGCCCTTTAAGGCTGGCTCTTTAAGCTGGCCCCTTAAGGCTGGCCCTTTAAGCAGGCCCTCTAAGGCTGGCCCTTTAAGGCTTGCCCTTTAAGGCTGGCCCTTTAAGCTGGCCCCTTAAGGCTGGCCCTTTAAGCTGGCCCTTTAAGCTGGCCCTTTAAGGCTGGCCCTTTAAGGCTGGCCCTTTAAGGCTGGCCCTTTAAGGCTGGCCCTTTAAGGCTGGCCCTTTAAGCTGGCCCCTTAAGGCTGGCCATCTAAGGCTGGCCCTTTAAGCTGGCCCTTTAAGCTGGCCCTTTAAGGCTGGCCCTTTAAGGCTGGCCCTTTAAGGCTGGCCCTTTAAGGCTGGCCCTTTAAGCTGGCCCCTTAAGGCTGGCCCTTTAAGCTGGCCCTTTAAGCTGGCCCTTTAAGGCTGGCCCTTTAAGGCTGGCCCTTTAAGGCTGGCCCTTTAAGGCTGGCCCTTTAAGGCTGGCCCTTTAAGCTGGCCCCTTAAGGCTGGCCATCTAAGGCTGGCCCTTTAAGCTGGCCCTTTAAGCTGGCCCTTTAAGGCTGGCCCTTTAAGGCTGGCCCTTTAAGGCTGGCCCTTTAAGGCTGGCCCTTTAAGGCTGGCCCTTTAAGCTGGCCCCTTAAGGCTGGCCATCTAAGGCTGGCCCTTTAAGCTGGCCCTTTAAGGCTGGCCCTTTAAGCTGGCCCTTTAAGGCTGGTCCTCTAAGGCTGGCCCTTTAAGACTGGCCCCTTAAGGCTGGCCCTTTAAGCTGGCCCTCTAAGGCTGGCCCTTTAAGCTGGCCCTCTAAGGCTGGCCCTTTAAGGCTGGCCCTCTAAGGCTTGCCCTTTAAAGCTGGCCCTTTAAGGCTGGCCCTTTAAGCTGGCCCTTTAAGGCTGGCCCTTTAAGGCTGGCCCTTTAAGCTGGCCCTTTAAGGCTGGCCCTTTAAGCTGGCCCTTTAAGGCTGGCCCTTTGAGGCTGGCCCTTTAAGCTGGCCCCTTAAGGCTGGCCCTTTAAGCTGGCCCTCTAAGGCTGGCCCTTTAAGCTGGCCCTCTAAGGCTGGCCCTTTAAGGCTTGCCCTTTAAGGCTGGCCCTTTAAGCTGGCCCCTTAAGGCTGGCCCTTTAAGCTGGCCCTCTAAGGCTGGCCCTTTAAGCTGGCCCTTTAAGGCTGGCCCTTTAAGGCTGGCCCTTTAAGCTGGCCCTTTAAGGCTGGCCCTTTAAGCTGGCCCTTTAAGGCTGGCCCTTTAAGGCTGGCCCTTTAAGGCTTGCCCTTTAAGGCTGGCCCTTTAAGCTGGCCCCTTAAGGCTGGCCCTTTAAGCTGGCCCTTTAAGGCTGGCCCTTTAAGGCTGGCCCTTTAAGGCTGGCCCTTTAAGCTGGCCCTTTAAGGCTGGCCCTTTAAGCTGGCCCTTTAAGGCTGGCCCTTTAAGCTGGCCCTTTAAGGCTGGCCCTCGAAGGCTGGCCCTTTAAGACTGGCACTTTAAGATTGGCCCTTTAAGGCTGGCCCTTTAAGGCTTGCCCTTTAAGGCTGGCCCTTTAAGCTGGCCCTTTAAGGCTGGCCCTTTAAGCTGGCCCTTTAAGGCTGGCCATCTAAGTCTGGCCCTTTAAACTGGCCCTTTAAGGCTGGGCCTCTAAGGCTGGACCTCAAAGGCTGGCCCTTTAAGCTGGCTCTTTAAGGCTGGCCCCCTAAGGCTGGCCCTTTAAGGCTGGCCCTTTAAGGCTGGCCCTTTAAGGCTGGCCCTCTAAGGCTGGCCCTTTAAGGCTGGCCCTTTAAGGCTGGCCCTTTAAGCTGGCCCCTTAAGGCTGGCCATCTAAGGCTGGCCCTTTAAGCTGGCCCTTTAAGGCTGGCCCTTTAAGCTGGCCCTTTAAGGCTGGTCCTCTAAGGCTGGCCCTTTAAGACTGGCCCCTTAAGGCTGGCCCTTTAAGCTGGCCCTCTAAGGCTGGCCCTTTAAGCTGGCCCTCTAAGGCTGGCCCTTTAAGGCTGGCCCTCTAAGGCTTGCCCTTTAAAGCTGGCCCTTTAAGGCTGGCCCTTTAAGCTGGCCCTTTAAGGCTGGCCCTTTAAGGCTGGCCCTTTAAGCTGGCCCTTTAAGGCTGGCCCTTTAAGCTGGCCCTTTAAGGCTGGCCCTTTGAGGCTGGCCCTTTAAGCTGGCCCCTTAAGGCTGGCCCTTTAAGCTGGCCCTCTAAGGCTGGCCCTTTAAGCTGGCCCTCTAAGGCTGGCCCTTTAAGGCTTGCCCTTTAAGGCTGGCCCTTTAAGCTGGCCCCTTAAGGCTGGCCCTTTAAGCTGGCCCTCTAAGGCTGGCCCTTTAAGCTGGCCCTTTAAGGCTGGCCCTTTAAGGCTGGCCCTTTAAGCTGGCCCTTTAAGGCTGGCCCTTTAAGCTGGCCCTTTAAGGCTGGCCCTTTAAGGCTGGCCCTTTAAGGCTTGCCCTTTAAGGCTGGCCCTTTAAGCTGGCCCCTTAAGGCTGGCCCTTTAAGCTGGCCCTTTAAGGCTGGCCCTTTAAGGCTGGCCCTTTAAGGCTGGCCCTTTAAGCTGGCCCTTTAAGGCTGGCCCTTTAAGCTGGCCCTTTAAGGCTGGCCCTTTAAGCTGGCCCTTTAAGGCTGGCCCTCGAAGGCTGGCCCTTTAAGACTGGCACTTTAAGATTGGCCCTTTAAGGCTGGCCCTTTAAGGCTTGCCCTTTAAGGCTGGCCCTTTAAGCTGGCCCTTTAAGGCTGGCCCTTTAAGCTGGCCCTTTAAGGCTGGCCATCTAAGTCTGGCCCTTTAAACTGGCCCTTTAAGGCTGGGCCTCTAAGGCTGGACCTCAAAGGCTGGCCCTTTAAGCTGGCTCTTTAAGGCTGGCCCCCTAAGGCTGGCCCTTTAAGGCTGGCCCTTTAAGGCTGGCCCTTTAAGGCTGGCCCTCTAAGGCTGGCCCTTTAAGGCTGGCCCTTTAAGGCTGGCCCTTTAAGCTGGCCCCTTAAGGCTGGCCATCTAAGGCTGGCCCTTTAAGCTGGCCCTTTAAGGCTGGCCCTTTAAGCTGGCCCTTTAAGGCTGGCCCTTTAAGCTGGCCCTTTAAGGCTGGCCCTCTAAGGCTGGCCCTTTAAGACTGGCCTTTTAAGGCTGGCCCTTTAAGCTGGCCCCTTAAGGCTGGCCCTTTAAGCTGGCCCTCTAAGCTGGCCCTTTAAGCTGGCCCTCTAAGGCTGGCCCATTAAGGCTGGCCCTTTAAGGCTTGCCCTTTAAGGCTGGCCCTTTAAGCTGGCCCTTTAAGGCTGGCCATTTAAGCTGGCCCTTTAAGGCTGGCCCTTTAAGGCTGGCCCTTTAAGGCTGGCCCTTTAAGCTGGCCCTTTAAGGCTGGCCCTTTAAGGCTGGCCCTTTAAGGCTGGCCCTTTAAGCTGGCCCCTTAAGGCTGGCCCTTTAAGCTGGTCCTCTAAGGCTGGCCCTTTAAGCTGGCCCTTTAAGGCTGGGCCTCTAAGGCTGGACCTCAAAGGCTGGCCCTTTAAGCTGGCCCTTTAAGGCTGGCCCTCTAAAGCTGGCCCTTTAAGGCTGGCCCTTTAAGGCTGGCCCTTTAAGGCTGGCCCTCTAAGGCTGGCCCTTTAAGGCTGGCCCTTTAAGCAGGCCCTCTAAGGCTGGCCCTTTAAGGCTTGCCCTTTAAGGCTGGCCCTTTAAGCTGGCCCCTTAAGGCTGGCCCTTTAAGCTGGCCCTCTAAGGCTGGCCCTTTAAGCTGGCCCTTTAAGGCTGGCCCTTTAAGCTGGCCCTGTAAAGCTGGCCCTTTAAGGCTGGCCCTTTAAGCTGGCCCTGTAAAGCTGGCCCTCTAAGGCTGGCCTTTTAAGCTGGCCCTTTAAGGCTGGCCCTTTAAGCTGGCCCTTTAAGATGGCCCCTTAGGGCTGGCCCTCTAAGGCTGGCCCTTTAAGCTGGCCCCTTAGGGCTGGCCCTCTAAGGCTGGCCCTTTAAGCTGGCCCTTTAAGGCTGGCCCTGTAAGCTGGCCCTTTAAGGCTGGCCCTTTAAGGCTGGCCCTTTAAGGCTGGCCCTTTAAGGCTGGCCCTTTAAGGCTGGCCCTTTAAGGCTGGCCCTTTAAGCTGGCCCTTTAAGGCTGGCCCTTTAAGCTGGCCCTGTAAAGCTGGCCCTCTAAGGCTGGCCTTTTAAGCTGGCCCTTTAAGGCTGGCCCTTTAAGCTGGCCCTCTAAGGCTGGCCCTTTAAGGCTGGCCCTTTAAGGCTGGCCCTTTAAGCTGGCCCCTTAGGGCTGGCCCTCTAAGGCTGGCCCTTTAAGCTGGCCCTTTAAGGCTGGCCCTGTAAGCTGGCCCTTTAAGGCTGGCCCTTTAAGCTGGCCCTTTAAGGCTGGCCCTTTAAGGCTGGCCCTTTAAGGCTGGCTCTTTAAGCTGGCCCCTTAAGGCTGGCCCTTTAAGCAGGCCCTCTAAGGCTGGCCCTTTAAGGCCGGCCCTTTAAGCTGGCCCTTTAAGGCTGGCCCTTTAAGCTGGCCCTTTAAGGCTGGCCCTTTAAGGCTGGCCCTTTAAGGCTGGCCCTCTAAGGCTGGCCCTTTAAGGCTGGCCCTTTAAGCTGGCCCCTTAAGGCTGGCCATCTAAGGCTGGCCCTTTAAGCTGGCCCTTTAAGGCTGGCCCTTTAAGCTGGCCCTTTAAGGCTGGCCCTTTAAGCTGGCCCCTTAGGGCTGGCCCTCTAAGGCTGGCCCTTTAAGCTGGCCCTTTAAGGCTGGCCCTTTAAGCTGGCCCCTTAAGGCTGGCCATCTAAGGCTGGCCCTTTAAGCTGGCCCTTTAAGGCTGGCCCTTTAAGGCTGGCCCTTTAAGGCTGGCCCTTTAAGCTGGCCCCTTAAGGCTGGCCATCTAAGGCTGGCCCTTTAAGCTGGCCCTTTAAGGCTGGCCCTTTAAGCTGGCCCTTTAAGGCTGGTCCTCTAAGGCTGGCCCTTTAAGACTGGCCCTTTAAGGCTGGCCCTTTAAGGCTGGCCCTTTAAGCTGGCCCCTTAAGGCTGGCCCTTTAAGCTGGCCCTCTAAGGCTGGCCCTTTAAGCTGGCCCTCTAAGGCTGGCCCTTTAAGGCTGGCCCTTTAAGGCTTGCCCTTTAAGGCTGGCCCTTTAAGCTGGCCCTTTAAGGCTGGCCCTTTAAGCTGGCCCTTTAAGGCTGGCCCTTTAAGGCTGGCCCTTTAAGCTGGCCCTTTAAGGCTGGCCCTTTAAGCTGGCGCTTTAAGGCTGGCCCTTTGAGGCTGGCCCTTTAAGCTGGCCCCTTAAGGCTGGCCCTTTAAGCTGGCCCTCTAAGGCTGGCCCTTTAAGCTGGCCCTCTAAGGCTGGCCCTTTAAGGCTTGCCCTTTAAGGCTGGCCCTTTAAGCTGGCCCCTTAAGGCTGGCCCTTTAAGCTGGCCCTCTAAGGCTGGCCCTTTAAGCTGGCCCTTTAAGGCTGGCCCTTTAAGGCTGGCCCTTTAAGGCTGGCCCTTTAAGGCTGGCCCTTTAAGCTGGCCCTTTAAGGCTGGCCCTTTAAGGCTTGCCCTTTAAGGCTGGCCCTTTAAGCTGGCCCCTTAAGGCTGGCCCTTTAAGCTGGCCCTTTAAGGCTGGCCATCTAAGGCTGGCCCTTTAAGGCTGGCCCTTTAAGATGGCCCTTTAAGGCTGGCCCTTTAAGATTGGCCCTTTAAGGCTGGCCCTTTAAGCTGGCCCTTTAAGGCTGGGCCTCTAAGGCTGGACCTCAAAGGCTGGCCCTTTAAGCTGGCCCTTTAAGGCTGGCCCCCTAAGGCTGGCCCTTTAAGGCTGGCCCCCTAAGGCTGGCCCTTTAAGGCTGGCCCTTTAAGGCTGGCCCTTTAAGGCTGGCCCTCTAAGGCTGGCCCTTTAAGGCTGGCCCTTTAAGGCTGGCCCTTTAAGCTGGCCCCTTAAGGCTGGCCATCTAAGGCTGGCCCTTTAAGCTGGCCCTTTAAGGCTGGCCCTTTAAGCTGGCCCTTTAAGGCTGGCCCTTTAAGCTGGCCCTTTAAGGCTGGCCCTCTAAGGCTGGCCCTTTAAGCTGGCCCTCTAAGGCTGGCCCTTTAAGGCTGGCCCTTTAAGCTGGCCCTCTAAGGCTGGCCCTTTAAGCTGGCCCTCTAAGGCTGGCCCTTTAAGGCTGGCCCTTTAAGGCTTGCCCTTTAAGGCTGGCCCTTTAAGCTGGCCCTTTAAGGCTGGCCATTTAAGGCTGGCCCTTTAAGCTGGCCCCTTAAGGCTGGCCCTTTAAGCAGGCCCTCTAAGGCTGGCCCTTTAAGCTGGCCCTCTAAGGCTGGCCCTTTAAGGCTTGCCCTTTAAGGCTGGCCCTTTAAGCTGGCCCCTTAAGGCTGGCCCTTTAAGCTGGCCCTTTAAGGCTGGCCCTTTAAGGCTGGCCCTTTAAGCTGGCCCTTTAAAGCTGGCCCTTTAAGGCTGGCCCTTTAATGCTGGCCCTTTAAGCTGGCCCCTTAAGGCTGGCCCTTTAAGCTGGCCCTCTAAGGCTGGCCCTTTAAGCTGGCCCTCTAAGGCTGGCCCTTTAAGGCTTGCCCTTTAAGGCTGGCCCTTTAAGCTGGCCCCTTAAGGCTGGCCCTTTAAGCTGGCCCTTTAAGGCTGGCCCTTTAAGGCTGGCCCTTTAAGGCTGGCCCTTTAAGGCTGGCCCTTTAAGCTGGCCCCTTAAGGCTGGCCATCTAAGGCTGGCCCTTTAAGCTGGCCCTTTAAGGCTGGCCCTTTAAGCTGGCCCTTTAAGGCTGGCCCTTTAAGCTGGCCCTTTAAGGCTGGTCCTCTAAGGCTGGCCCTTTAAGACTGGCCCTTTAAGGCTGGCCCTTTAAGGCTGGCCCTTTAAGCTGGCCCCTTAAGGCTGGCCCTTTAAGCTGGCCCTCTAAGGCTGGCCCTTTAAGCTGGCCCTCTAAGGCTGGCCCTTTAAGCTGGCCCTCTAAGGCTGGCCCTTTAAGGCTGGCCCTTTAAGCTGGCCCTTTAAGGCTGGCCCTTTAAGCTGGCCCTTTAAGGCTGGCCCTTTAAGGCTGGCCCTTTAAGGCTGGCCCTTTAAGGCTGGCCCTTTAAGCTGGCCCTTTAAGGCTGGCCCTTTAAGCTGGCCCTTTAAGGCTGGCCCTTTGAGGCTGGCCCTTTAAGCTGGCCCTTTAAGCTGGCCCTTTAAGGCTGGCCCTTTAAGCTGGCCCTTTAAGGCTGGCCCTTTGAGGCTGGCCCTTTAAGCTGGCCCTCTAAGGCTGGCCCTTTAAGCTGGCCCTCTAAGGCTGGCCCTTTAAGCTGGCCCTCTAAGGCTGGCCCTCTAAGGCTGGCCCTTTAAGGCTTGCCCTTTAAGGCTGGCCCTTTAAGCTGGCCCCTTAAGGCTGGCCCTTTAAGCTGGCCCTCTAAGGCTGGCCCTTTAAGCTGGCCCTCTAAGGCTGGCCCTTTAAGCTGGCCCTTTAAGGCTGGCCCTTTAAGCTGGCCCTGTAAAGCTGGCCCTCTAAGGCTGGCCCTTTAAGCTGGCCCTTTAAGGCTGGCCCTTTAAGCTGGCCCTCTAAGGCTGGCCCTTTAAGGCTGGCCCTTTAAGGCTGGCCCTTTAAGGCTGGCCCTTTAAGCTGGCCCTCTAAGGCTGGCCCTTTAAGCTGGCCCTCTAATGCTGGCCCTTTAAGGCTGGCCCTTTAAGGCTTGCCCTTTAAAGCTGGCCCTTTAAGGCTGGCCCTTTAAGCTGGCCCTCTAAGGCTGGCCCTTTAAGCTGGCCCTCTAAGGCTGGCCCTTTAAGGCTGGCCCTTTAAGCTGGCCATCTAAGGCTGGCCCTTTAAGGCTGGCCCTTTAAGCTGGCCCCTTAAGGCTGGCCCTCTAAGGCTGGCCCTTTAAGCTGGCCCTCTAAGGCTGGCCCTTTAAGGCTGGCCCTTTAAGCTGGCCCCTTAAGGCTGGCCCTCTAAGGCTGGCCCTTTAAGCTGGCCCTTTAAGGCTGGCCCTTTAAGCTGGCCCTTTAAGGCTGGCCCTTTAAGGCCGGCCCTTTAAGCTGGCCCTTTAAGGCTGGCCCTTTAAGCTGGCCCTTTAAGGCTGGCCCTCTAAGGCTGGCCCTTTAAGACTGGCCCTTTAAAGCTGGCCCTTTAAGGCTGGCCCTCTAAGGCTGGCCCTTTAAGGCTGGCCCTTTAAGGCTGGCCCTTTAAGGCTGGCCCTCTAAGGCTGGCCCTTTAAGACTGGCCCTTTAAGGCTGGCCCTTTAAGGCTGGCCCTTTAAGCTGGCCCTCTAAGGCTGGCCCTTTAAGCTGGCCCTCTAATGCTGGCCCTTTAAGGCTGGCCCTTTAAGGCTTGCCCTTTAAGGCTGGCCCTTTAAGCTGGCCCTTTAAGGCTGGCCCTTTAAGCTGGCCCTTTAAGGCTGGCCCTTTAAGCTGGCCCTTTAAGGCTGGCCCTTTAAGGCTGGCCCTTTAAGGCTGGCCCTTTAAGCTGGCCCTTTAAAGCTGGCCCTTTAAGGCTGGCCCTTTAAGGCTGGCCCTTTAAGCTGGCCCCTTAAGGCTGGCCCTTTAAGCTGGCCCTCTAAGGCTGGCCCTTTAAGGCTGGCCCTTTAAGGCTGGCCCTTTAAGCTGGCCCCTTAAGGCTGGCCCTTTAAGCTGGCCCTCTAAGGCTGGCCCTTTAAGCTGGCCCTCTAAGGCTGGCCCTTTAAGGCTTGCCCTTTAAGGCTGGCCCTTTAAGCTGGCCCTTTAAGGCTGGCCCTTTAAGCTGGCCCTTTAAGGCTGGCCCTTTAAGGCTGGCCCTTTAAGCTGGCCCTTTAAGGCTGGCCCTTTGAGCTGGCCCTCTAAGGCTGGCCCTTCAAGGCTGGCCCTTTAAGCTGGCCCTTCAAGGCTGGCCCTTTAAGCTGGCCCTTTAAGGCTGGCCCTTTAAGGCTGGCCCTTTAAGGCTTGCCCTTTAAGGCTGGCCCTTTAAGCTGGCCCTTTAAGGCTGGCCCTTTAAGCTGGCCCTTTAAGGCTGGCCCTTTAAGGCTGGCCCTTTAAGCTGGCCCTTTAAGGCTGGCCCTTTAAGCTGGCCCTTTAAGGCTGGCCCTTTAAGGCTGGCCCTTTGAGGCTGGCCCTTTAAGCTGGCCCTCTAAGGCTGGCCCTTTAAGGCTGGCCCTTTAAGCTGGCCCTTTAAGGCTGGCCCTTTAAGCTGGCCCTTTAAGGCTGGCCCTTTAAGGCTGGCCCTTTAAGGCTTGCCCTTTAAGGCTGGCCCTTTAAGCTGGCCCTTTAAGGCTGGCCCTTTAAGCTGGCCCTTTAAGGATGGCCCTTTGAGGCTGGCCCTTTAAGCTGGCCCTCTAAGGCTGGCCCTTTAAGCTGGCCCTCTAAGGCTGGCCCTTTAAGGCTTGCCCTTTAAGGCTGGCCCTTTAAGCTGGCCCCTTAAGGCTGGCCCTTTAAGCTGGCCCTCTAAGGCTGGCCCTTTAAGCTGGCCCTTTAAGCTGGCCCTTTAAGGCTGGCCCTTTAAGGCTGGCCCTTTAAGGCTGGCCCTTTAAGGCTGGCCCTCTAAGGCTGGCCCTTTAAGACTGGCCCTTTAAGGCTGGCCCTTTAAGCTGGTCCCTTAAGGCTGGCCCTTTAAGCTGGCCCTCTAAGGCTGGCCCTTTAAGCTGGCCCTCTAAGGCTGGCCCTTTAAGGCTGGCCCTTTAAGCTGGCCCTTTAAGGCTGGCCCTTTAAGCTGGCCCTTTAAGGCTGGCCCTTTAAGGCTGGCCCTTTAAGCTGGCCCTTTAAGGCTGGCCCTTTAAGCTGGCCCTGTAAAGCTGGCCCTCTAAGGCTGGCCCTTTAAGCTGGCCCTTTAAGGCTGGCCCTTTAAGCTGGCCCTCTAAGGCTGGCCCTTTAAGGCTGGCCCTTTAAGACTGGCCCTTTAAGGCTGGCCCTTTAAGGCTGGCCCTTTAAGCTGGCCCTCTAAGGCTGGCCCTTTAAGCTGGCCCTCTAATGCTGGCCCTTTAAGGCTGGCCCTTTAAGGCTTGCCCTTTAAGGCTGGCCCTTTAAGCTGGCCCTTTAAGGCTGGCCCTTTAAGCTGGCCCTTTAAGCTGGCCCTTTAAGGCTTGCCCTTTAAGCTGGCCCTGTAAAGCTGGCCCTCTAAGGCTGGCCCTTTAAGCTGGCCCTTTAAGGCTGGCCCTTTAAGCTGGCCCTCTAAGGCTGGCCCTTCAAGGCTGGCCCTTTAAGCTGGCCCTTCAAGGCTGGCCCTTTAAGCTGGCCCTTTAAGGCTGGCCCTTTAAGGCTGGCCCTTTAAGGCTTGCCCTTTAAGGCTGGCCCTTTAAGGCTTGCCCTTTAAGGCTGGCCCTTTAAGCTGGCCCTTTAAGGCTGGCCCTTTAAGCTGGCCCTTTAAGGCTGGCCCTTTAAGGCTGGCCCTTTAAGCTGGCCCTTTAAGGCTGGCCCTTTAAGCTGGCCCTTTAAGGCTGGCCCTTTAAGGCTGGCCCTTTGAGGCTGGCCCTTTAAGCTGGCCCCTTAAGGCTGGCCCTTTAAGCTGGCCCTCTAAGGCTGGCCCTTTAAGCTGGCCCTCTAAGGCTGGCCCTTTAAGGCTGGCCCTTTAAGCTGGCCCTTTAAGGCTGGCCCTTTAAGCTGGCCCTTTAAGGCTGGCCCTTTAAGGCTGGCCCTTTAAGGCTTGCCCTTTAAGGCTGGCCCTTTAAGCTGGCCCTTTAAGGCTGGCCCTTTAAGCTGGCCCTTTAAGGATGGCCCTTTGAGGCTGGCCCTTTAAGCTGGCCCTCTAAGGCTGGCCCTTTAAGCTGGCCCTCTAAGGCTGGCCCTTTAAGGCTTGCCCTTTAAGGCTGGCCCTTTAAGCTGGCCCCTTAAGGCTGGCCCTTTAAGCTGGCCCTCTAAGGCTGGCCCTTTAAGCTGGCCCTTTAAGCTGGCCCTTTAAGGCTGGCCCTTTAAGGCTGGCCCTTTAAGGCTGGCCCTTTAAGGCTGGCCCTTTAAGGCTGGCCCTCTAAGGCTGGCCCTTTAAGACTGGCCCTTTAAGGCTGGCCCTTTAAGCTGGTCCCTTAAGGCTGGCCCTTTAAGCTGGCCCTCTAAGGCTGGCCCTTTAAGCTGGCCCTCTAAGGCTGGCCCTTTAAGGCTGGCCCTTTAAGCTGGCCCTTTAAGGCTGGCCCTTTAAGCTGGCCCTTTAAGGCTGGCCCTTTAAGGCTGGCCCTTTAAGCTGGCCCTTTAAGGCTGGCCCTTTAAGCTGGCCCTGTAAAGCTGGCCCTCTAAGGCTGGCCCTTTAAGCTGGCCCTTTAAGGCTGGCCCTTTAAGCTGGCCCTCTAAGGCTGGCCCTTTAAGGCTGGCCCTTTAAGACTGGCCCTTTAAGGCTGGCCCTTTAAGGCTGGCCCTTTAAGGCTGGCCCTCTAAGGCTGGCCCTTTAAGCTGGCCCTCTAATGCTGGCCCTTTAAGGCTGGCCCTTTAAGGCTTGCCCTTTAAGGCTGGCCCTTTAAGCTGGCCCTTTAAGGCTGGCCCTTTAAGCTGGCCCTTTAAGCTGGCCCTTTAAGGCTTGCCCTTTAAGCTGGCCCTGTAAAGCTGGCCCTCTAAGGCTGGCCCTTTAAGCTGGCCCTTTAAGGCTGGCCCTTTAAGCTGGCCCTCTAAGGCTGGCCCTTTAAGGCTGGCCCTTTAAGCTGGCCCCTTAAGGCTGGCCCTCTAAGGCTGGCCCTTTAAGCTGGCCCTTTAAGGCTGGCCCTATAAGCTGGCCCTTTAAGGCTGGCCCTTTAAGGCCGGCCCTTTAAGCTGGCCCTTTAAGGCTGGCCCTTTAAGCTGGCCCTTTAAGGCTGGCCCTTTAAGCTGGCCCTTTAAGGCTGGCCCTTTAAGGCTGGCCCTTTAAGGCTGGCCCTTTAAGCTGGCCCTTTAAAGCTGGCCCTTTAAGGCTGGCCCTTTAAGGCTGGCCCTTTAAGCTGGCCCCTTAAGGCTGGCCCTTTAAGCTGGCCCTCTAAGGCTGGCCCTCTAAGGCTGGCCCTTTAATGCTGGCCCTTTAAGCTGGCCCTTTAAGGCTGGCCCTTTAAGCTGGCCCTTTAAGGCTGGCCCTTTAAGGCTGGCCCTTTAAGGCTTGCCCTTTAAGGCTGGCCCTTTAAGCTGGCCCTTTAAGGCTGGCCCTTTAAGCTGGCCCTTTAAGGATGGCCCTTTGAGGCTGGCCCTTTAAGCTGGCCCTCTAAGGCTGGCCCTTTAAGCTGGCCCTCTAAGGCTGACCCTTTAAGGCTTGCCCTTTAAGGCTGGCCCTTTAAGCTGGCCCCTTAAGGCTGGCCCTTTAAGCTGGCCCTTTAAGCTGGCCCTTTAAGGCTGGCCCTTTAAGGCTGGCCCTTTAAGGCTGGCCCTTTAAGGCTGGCCCTCTAAGGCTGGCCCTTTAAGACTGGCCCTTTAAGGCTGGCCCTTTAAGCTGGTCCCTTAAGGCTGGCCCTTTAAGCTGGCCCTCTAAGGCTGGCCCTTTAAGCTGGCCCTCTAAGGCTGGCCCTTTAAGGCTGGCCCTTTAAGCTGGCCCTTTAAGGCTGGCCCTTTAAGCTGGCCCTTTAAGGCTGGCCCTTTAAGCTGGCCCTTTAAGGCTGGCCCTTTAAGCTGGCCCTGTAAAGCTGGCCCTCTAAGGCTGGCCCTTTAAGCTGGCCCTTTAAGGCTGGCCCTTTAAGCTGGCCCTCTAAGGCTGGCCCTTTAAGGCTGGCCCTTTAAGACTGGCCCTTTAAGGCTGGCCCTTTAAGGCTGGCCCTTTAAGCTGGCCCTCTAAGGCTGGCCCTTTAAGCTGGCCCTCTAATGCTGGCCCTTTAAGGCTGGCCCTTTAAGGCTTGCCCTTTAAGGCTTGCCCTTTAAGCTGGCCCTTTAAGGCTGGCCCTTTAAGCTGGCCCTTTAAGCTGGCCCTTTAAGGCTTGCCCTTTAAGCTGGCCCTGTAAAGCTGGCCCTCTAAGGCTGGCCCTTTAAGCTGGCCCTTTAAGGCTGGCCCTTTAAGCTGGCCCTCTAAGGCTGGCCCTTTAAGGCTGGCCCTTTAAGCTGGCCCCTTAAGGCTGGCCCTCTAAGGCTGGCCCTTTAAGCTGGCCCTTTAAGGCTGGCCCTATAAGCTGGCCCTTTAAGGCTGGCCCTTTAAGGCCGGCCCTTTAAGCTGGCCCTTTAAGGCTGGCCCTTTAAGCTGGCCCTTTAAGGCTGGCCCTTTAAGCTGGCCCTTTAAGGCTGGCCCTTTAAGGCTGGCCCTTTAAGGCTGGCCCTTTAAGCTGGCCCTTTAAAGCTGGCCCTTTAAGGCTGGCCCTTTAAGGCTGGCCCTTTAAGCTGGCCCCTTAAGGCTGGCCCTTTAAGCTGGCCCTCTAAGGCTGGCCCTTTAAGGCTGGCCCTTTAAGGCTGGCCCTTTAAGCTGGCCCCTTAAGGCTGGCCCTTTAAGCTGGCCCTCTAAGGCTGGCCCTTTAAGGCTGGCCCTTTGAGGCTGGCCCTTTAAGCTGGCCCCTTAAGGCTGGCCCTTTAAGCTGGCCCTCTAAGGCTGGCCATTTAAGCTGGCCCTCTAAGGCTGGCCCTCTAAGGCTGGCCCTTTAAGGCTTGCCCTTTAAGGCTGGCCCTTTAAGCTGGCCCTTTAAGGCTGGCCCTTTAAGCTGGCCCTCTAAGGCTGGCCCTTTAAGCTGGCCCTTTAAGCTGGCCCTTTAAGGCTGGCCCTTTAAGGCTGGCCCTTTAAGGCTGGCCCTTTAAGGCTGGCCCTTTAAGGCTGGCCCTTTAAGGCTGGCCCTTTAAGCTGGCCCCTTAAGGCTGGCCATCTAAGGCTGGCCCTTTAAGCTGGCCCTTTAAGGCTGGCCTTTTAAGCTGGCCCTTTAAGGCTGGCCCTTTAAGCTGGCCCTCTAAGGCTGGCCCTTTAAGGCTGGCCCTTTAAGCTGGCCCCTTAAGGCTGGCCCTCTAAGGCTGGTCCTTTAAGCTGGCCCTTTAAGGCTGGCCCTTTAAGCTGGCCCTTTAAGGCTGGCCCTTTAAGGCGGGCCCTTTAAGCTGGCCCTTTAAGGCTGGCCCTTTAAGCTGGCCCTTTAAGGCTGGCCCTCTAAGGCTGGCCCTTTAAGACTGGCCCTTTAAAGCTGGCCCTTTAAGGCTGGCCCTCTAAGGCTGGCCCTTTAAGGCTGGCCCTTTAAGGCTGGCCCTTTAAGCTGGCCCTTTAAAGCTGGCCCTTTAAGGCTGGCCCTTTAAGGCTGGCCCTCTAAGGCTGGCCCTTTAAGACTGGCCCTTTAAGGCAGGCCCTCTAAGGCTGGCCCTTTAAGGCTTGCCCTTTAAGGCTGTCCCTTTAAGCTGGCCACTTAAGGCTGGCCCTTTAAGCTGGCCCTCTAAGGCTGGCCCTTTAAGCTGGCCCTTTAAGGCTGGCCCTTTAAGCTGGCCCTGTAAAGCTGGCCCTCTAAGGCTGGCCTTTTAAGCTGGCCCTTTAAGGCTGGCCCTTTAAGCTGGCCCTCTAAGGCTGGCCCTCTAAGGCTGGCCCTTTAAGCTGGCCCTTTAAGGCTGGCCCTGTAAGCTGGCCCTTTAAGGCTGGCCCTTTAAGACTGGCCCTTTAAGGCTGGCCCTTTAAGGCTGGCCCTTTAAGCTGGCCCCTTAAGGCTGGCCCTTTAAGCTGGCCCTCTAAGGCTGGCCCTTTAAGCTGGCCCTCTAAGGCTGGCCCTTTAAGCTGGCCATCTAAGGCTGGCCCTTTAAGGCTGGCCCTTTAAGGCTGGCCCTTTAAGGCTGGCCCTTTAAGCTGGCCCCTTAAGGCTGGCCCTCTAAGGCTGGCCCTTTAAGCTGGCCCTTTAAAGCTGGCCCTTTAAGCTGGCCCTTTAAGGCTGGCCCTTTAAGGCCGGCCCTTTAAGCTGGCCCTTTAAGGCTGGCCCTTTAAGGCTGGCCCTTTAAGGCTGGCCCTTTAAAGCTGGCCCTTTAAGCTGGCCCTCTAAGGCTGGCCCTTTAAGGCTGGCCCTTTAAGCTGGCCCTTTAAGGCTGGCCCTTTAAGGCTGGCCCTTTAAGCTGCCCCTTTAAGGCTGGCCCTTTAAGGCTGGCCCTTTAAGGCTGGCCCTTTAAGGCTGGCCCTTTAAGGCTGGCCCTTTAAGCTGGCCCCTTAAGGCTGGCCCTTTAAGCTGGCCCTCTAAGGCTGGCCCTTTAAGCTGGCCCTCTAAGGCTGGCCCTTTAAGGCTGGCCCTTTAAGCTGGCCCCTTAAGGCTGGCCCTTTAAGCTGGCCCTTTAAGGCTGGCCCTTTAAGGCTGGCCCTTTAAGGCTGGCCCTTTAAGCTGGCCCCTTAAGGCTGGCCATCTAAGGCTGGCCCTTTAAGCTGGCCCTTTAAGGCTGGCCCTTTAAGCTGGCCCTTTAAGGCTGGCCCTTTAAGCTGGCCCTTTAAGGCTGGCCCTCTAAGGCTGGCCCTTTAAGACTGGCCCTTTAAGGCTGGCCCTTTAAGCTGGCCCCTTAAGGCTGGCCCTTTAAGCTGGCCCTCTAAGGCTGGCCCTTTAAGCTGGCCCCCTAAGGCTGGCCCTTTAAGGCTGGCCCTTTAAGGCTTGCCCTTTAAGGCTGGCCCTTTAAGCTGGCCCTTTAAGGCTGGCCCTTTAAGGCTGGCCCTTTAAGCTGGCCATTTAAGCTGGCCCCTTAAGGCTGGCCCTTTAAGGCTGGCCCTTTAAGCTGGCCCTCTAAGGCTGGCCCTTTAAGGCAGGCCCTCTAAGGCTGGCCCTTTAAGGCTTGCCCTTTAAGGCTGGCCCTTTAAGCTGGCCCCTTAAGGCTGGCCCTTTAAGCTGGCCCTCTAAGGCTGGCCCTTTAAGCTGGCCCTTTAAGGCTGGCCCTTTAAGCTGGCCCTGTAAAGCTGGCCCTCTAAGGCTGGCCTTTTAAGCTGGCCCTTTAAGGCTGGCCCTTTAAGCTGGCCCTGTAAAGCTGGCCCTCTAAGGCTGGCCTTTTAAGCTGGCCCTTTAAGGCTGGCCCTTTAAGCTGGCCCTCTAAGGCTGGCCCTCTAAGGCTGGCCCTTTAAGCTGGCCCTTTAAGGCTGGCCCTGTAAGCTGGCCCTTTAAGGCTGGCCCTTTAAGACTGGCCCTTTAAGGCTGGCCCTTTAAGGCTGGCCCTTTAAGCTGGCCCCTTAAGGCTGGCCCTTTAAGCTGGCCCTCTAAGGCTGGCCCTTTAAGCTGGCCCTCTAAGGCTGGCCCTTTAAGCTGGCCATCTAAGGCTGGCCCTTTAAGGCTGGCCCTTTAAGGCTGGCCCTTTAAGGCTGGCCCTTTAAGCTGGCCCTCTAAGGCTGGCCCTTTAAGCTGGCCCTTTAAAGCTGGCCCTTTAAGCTGGCCCTTTAAGGCTGGCCCTTTAAGGCCGGCCCTTTAAGCTGGCCCTTTAAGGCTGGCCCTTTAAGGCTGGCCCTTTAAGGCTGGCCCTTTAAAGCTGGCCCTTTAAGCTGGCCCTCTAAGGCTGGCCCTTTAAGGCTGGCCCTTTAAGCTGGCCCTTTAAGGCTGGCCCTTTAAGGCTGGCCCTTTAAGCTGCCCCTTTAAGGCTGGCCCTTTAAGGCTGGCCCTTTAAGGCTGGCCCTTTAAGCTGGCCCCTTAAGGCTGGCCCTTTAAGCTGGCCCTCTAAGGCTGGCCCTTTAAGCTGGCCCTCTAAGGCTGGCCCTTTAAGGCTTGCCCTTTAAGGCTGGCCCTTTAAGCTGGCCCCTTAAGGCTGGCCCTTTAAGCTGGCCCTTTAAGGCTGGCCCTTTAAGGCTGGCCCTTTAAGGCTGGCCCTTTAAGCTGGCCCCTTAAGGCTGGCCATCTAAGGCTGGCCCTTTAAGCTGGCCCTTTAAGGCTGGCCCTTTAAGCTGGCCCTTTAAGGCTGGCCCTTTAAGCTGGCCTTTTAAGGCTGGCCCTCTAAGGCTGGCCCTTTAAGACTGGCCCTTTAAGGCTGGCCCTTTAAGCTGGCCCCTTAAGGCTGGCCCTTTAAGCTGGCCCTCTAAGGCTGGCCCTTTAAGCTGGCCCCCTAAGGCTGGCCCTTTAAGGCTGGCCCTTTAAGGCTTGCCCTTTAAGGCTGGCCCTTTAAGCTGGCCCTTTAAGGCTGGCCCTTTAAGGCTGGCCCTTTAAGCTGGCCCTTTAAGGCTGGCCCTTTAAGCTGGCCCTTTAAGCTGGCCCCTTAAGGCTGGCCCTTTAAGCTGGCCCTCTAAGGCTGGCCCTTTAAGCTGGCCCTCTAAGGCTGGCCCTTTAAGGCAGGCCCTCTAAGGCTGGCCCTTTAAGGCTTGCCCTTTAAGGCTGGCCCTTTAAGCTGGCCCCTTAAGGCTGGCCCTTTAAGCTGGCCCTCTAAGGCTGGCCCTTTAAGCTGGCCCTTTAAGGCTGGCCCTTTAAGCTGGCCCTGTAAAGCTGGCCCTCTAAGGCTGGCCTTTTAAGCTGTCCCTTTAAGGCTGGCCCTTTAAGCTGGCCCTCTAAGGCTGGCCCTTTAAGGCTGGCCCTTTAAGCTGGCCCCTTAGGGCTGGCCCTCTAAGGCTGGCCCTTTAAGCTGGCCCTTTAAGGCTGGCCCTGTAAGCTGGCCCTTTAAGGCTGGCCCTTTAAGGCTGGCCCTTTAAGCTGGCCCTTTAAGGCTGGCCCTTTAAGGCTGGCCCTTTAAGGCTGGCCCTTTAAGCTGGCCCTTTAAAGCTGGCCCTTTAAGGCTGGCCCTTTAAGGCTGGCCCATTAAGCTGGCCCCTTAAGGCTGGCCATCTAAGGCTGGCCCTTTAAGCTGGCCCTTTAAGGCTGGCCCTTTAAGCTGGCCCTTTAAGGCTGGCCCTCTAAGGCTGGCCTTTTAAGACTGGCCCTTTATGGCTGGCCCTTTAAGGCTGGCCCTTTAAGCTGGCCCCTTAAGGCTGGCCCTTTAAGCTGGCCCTCTAAGGCTGGCCCTTTAAGCTGGCCCTCTAAGGCTGGCCCTTTAAGCTGGCCATCTAAGGCTGGCCCTTTAAGGCTGGCCCTTTAAGGCTGGCCCTTTAAGCTGGCCCCTTACGGCTGGCCCTCTAAGGCTGGCCCTTTAAGCTGGCCCTTTAAGGCTGGCCCTTTAAGCTGGCCCTTTAAGGCTGGCCCTTTAAGGCCGGCCCTTTAAACTGGCCCTTTAAGGCTGGCCCTTTAAGGCTGGCCCTTTAAGCGTGCCCTTTAAGGCTGGCCCTTTAAGCTGGCCCTTTAAGGCTGGCCCTTTAAGGCTGGCCGTTTAAGGCTGGCCCTTTAAAGCTGGCCCTTTAAGCTGGCCCTCTAAGGCTGGCCCTTTAAGGCTGGCCCTTTAAGCTGGCCCTTTAAGGCTGGCCCTTTAAGGCTGGCCCTTTAAGCTGGCCCTTTAAGGCTGGCCCTTTAAGCTGGCCCTTTAAGGCTGGCCCTTTAAGGCTGGCCCTTTAAGGCTGGCCCTTTAAGCTGGCCCTTTAAGGCTGGCCCTTTAAGGCTGGCCCTTTAAGGCTGGCCCTTTAAGCTGGCCCCTTAAGGCTGGCCCTTTAAGCTGGCCCTCTAAGGCTGGCCCTTTAAGCTGGCCCTCTAAGGCTGGCCCTTTAAGGCTTGCCCTTTAAGGCTGGCCCTTTAAGCTGGCCCCTTAAGGCTGGCCCTTTAAGCTGGCCCTTTAAGGCTGGCCCTTTAAGGCTGGCCCTTTAAGGCTGGCCCTTTAAGGCTGGCCCTTTAAGCTGGCCCCTTAAGGCTGGCCATCTAAGGCTGGCCCTTTAAGCTGGCCCTTTAAGGCTGGCCCTTTAAGCTGGCCCTTTAAGGCTGGCCCTTTAAGCTGGCCCTTTAAGGCTGGCCCTCTAAGGCTGGCCCTTTAAGACTGGCCCTTTAAGGCTGGCCCTTTAAGGCTGGCCCTTTAAGCTGGCCCCTTAAGGCTGGCCCTTTAAGCTGGCCCTCTAAGGCTGGCCCTTTAAGCTGGCCCTCTAAGGCTGGCCCTTTAAGGCTGGCCCTTTAAGGCTTGCCCTTTAAGGCTGGCCCTTTAAGCTGGCCCTTTAAGGCTGGCCCTTTAAGCTGGCCCTTTAAGGCTGGCCCTTTAAGGCTGGCCCTTTAAGGCTGGCCCTTTAAGGCTGGCCCTTTAAGCTGGCCCCTTAAGGCTGGCCATCTAAGGCTGGCCCTTTAAGCTGGCCCTTTAAGGCTGGCCCTTTAAGCTGGCCCTTTAAGGCTGGCCCTTTAAGCTGGCCCTTTAAGGCTGGCCCTCTAAGGCTGGCCCTTTAAGACTGGCCCTTTAAGGCTGGCCCTTTAAGGCTGGCCCTTTAAGCTGGCCCCTTAAGGCTGGCCCTTTAAGCTGGCCCTCTAAGGCTGGCCCTTTAAGCTGGCCCTCTAAGGCTGGCCCTTTAAGGCTGGCCCTTTAAGGCTTGCCCTTTAAGGCTGGCCCTTTAAGCTGGCCCTTTAAGGCTGGCCCTTTAAGCTGGCCCTCTAAGGCTGGCCCTTTAAGACTGGCCCTTTAAGGCTGGCCCTTTAAGCTGGCCCCTTAAGGCTGGCCCTTTAAGCTGGCCCTCTAAGGCTGGCCCTTTAAGCTGGCCCCCTAAGGCTGGCCCTTTAAGGCTGGCCCTTTAAGGCTTGCCCTTTAAGGCTGGCCCTTTAAGCTGGCCCTTTAAGGCTGGCCCTTTAAGGCTGGCCCTTTAAGCTGGCCCTTTAAGGCTGGCCCTTTAAGCTGGCCCTTTAAGCTGGCCCCTTAAGGCTGGCCCTTTAAGCTGGCCCTCTAAGGCTGGCCCTTTAAGCTGGCCCTCTAAGGCTGGCCCTTTAAGGCAGGCCCTCTAAGGCTGGCCCTTTAAGGCTTGCCCTTTAAGGCTGGCCCTTTAAGCTGGCCCCTTAAGGCTGGCCCTTTAAGCTGGCCCTCTAAGGCTGGCCCTTTAAGCTGGCCCTTTAAGGCTGGCCCTTTAAGCTGGCCCTGTAAAGCTGGCCCTCTAAGGCTGGCCTTTTAAGCTGTCCCTTTAAGGCTGGCCCTTTAAGCTGGCCCTCTAAGGCTGGCCCTTTAAGGCTGGCCCTTTAAGGCTGGCCCTTTAAGCTGGCCCCTTAGGGCTGGCCCTCTAAGGCTGGCCCTTTAAGCTGGCCCTTTAAGGCTGGCCCTGTAAGCTGGCCCTTTAAGGCTGGCCCTTTAAGGCTGGCCCTTTAAGCTGGCCCTTTAAGGCTGGCCCTTTAAGGCTGGCCCTTTAAGGCTGGCCCTTTAAGCTGGCCCTTTAAAGCTGGCCCTTTAAGGCTGGCCCTTTAAGGCTGGCCCATTAAGCTGGCCCCTTAAGGCTGGCCATCTAAGGCTGGCCCTTTAAGCTGGCCCTTTAAGGCTGGCCCTTTAAGCTGGCCCTTTAAGGCTGGCCCTCTAAGGCTGGCCTTTTAAGACTGGCCCTTTATGGCTGGCCCTTTAAGGCTGGCCCTTTAAGCTGGCCCCTTAAGGCTGGCCCTTTAAGCTGGCCCTCTAAGGCTGGCCCTTTAAGCTGGCCCTCTAAGGCTGGCCCTTTAAGCTGGCCATCTAAGGCTGGCCCTTTAAGGCTGGCCCTTTAAGGCTGGCCCTTTAAGCTGGCCCCTTACGGCTGGCCCTCTAAGGCTGGCCCTTTAAGCTGGCCCTTTAAGGCTGGCCCTTTAAGCTGGCCCTTTAAGGCTGGCCCTTTAAGGCCGGCCCTTTAAACTGGCCCTTTAAGGCTGGCCCTTTAAGGCTGGCCCTTTAAGCGTGCCCTTTAAGGCTGGCCCTTTAAGCTGGCCCTTTAAGGCTGGCCCTTTAAGGCTGGCCGTTTAAGGCTGGCCCTTTAAAGCTGGCCCTTTAAGCTGGCCCTCTAAGGCTGGCCCTTTAAGGCTGGCCCTTTAAGCTGGCCCTTTAAGGCTGGCCCTTTAAGGCTGGCCCTTTAAGCTGGCCCTTTAAGGCTGGCCCTTTAAGCTGGCCCTTTAAGGCTGGCCCTTTAAGGCTGGCCCTTTAAGGCTGGCCCTTTAAGCTGGCCCTTTAAGGCTGGCCCTTTAAGGCTGGCCCTTTAAGGCTGGCCCTTTAAGCTGGCCCCTTAAGGCTGGCCCTTTAAGCTGGCCCTCTAAGGCTGGCCCTTTAAGCTGGCCCTCTAAGGCTGGCCCTTTAAGGCTTGCCCTTTAAGGCTGGCCCTTTAAGCTGGCCCCTTAAGGCTGGCCCTTTAAGCTGGCCCTTTAAGGCTGGCCCTTTAAGGCTGGCCCTTTAAGGCTGGCCCTTTAAGGCTGGCCCTTTAAGCTGGCCCCTTAAGGCTGGCCATCTAAGGCTGGCCCTTTAAGCTGGCCCTTTAAGGCTGGCCCTTTAAGCTGGCCCTTTAAGGCTGGCCCTTTAAGCTGGCCCTTTAAGGCTGGCCCTCTAAGGCTGGCCCTTTAAGACTGGCCCTTTAAGGCTGGCCCTTTAAGGCTGGCCCTTTAAGCTGGCCCCTTAAGGCTGGCCCTTTAAGCTGGCCCTCTAAGGCTGGCCCTTTAAGCTGGCCCTCTAAGGCTGGCCCTTTAAGGCTGGCCCTTTAAGGCTTGCCCTTTAAGGCTGGCCCTTTAAGCTGGCCCTTTAAGGCTGGCCCTTTAAGCTGGCCCTTTAAGGCTGGCCCTTTAAGGCTGGCCCTTTAAGGCTGGCCCTTTAAGGCTGGCCCTTTAAGCTGGCCCCTTAAGGCTGGCCATCTAAGGCTGGCCCTTTAAGCTGGCCCTTTAAGGCTGGCCCTTTAAGCTGGCCCTTTAAGGCTGGCCCTTTAAGCTGGCCCTTTAAGGCTGGCCCTCTAAGGCTGGCCCTTTAAGACTGGCCCTTTAAGGCTGGCCCTTTAAGGCTGGCCCTTTAAGCTGGCCCCTTAAGGCTGGCCCTTTAAGCTGGCCCTCTAAGGCTGGCCCTTTAAGCTGGCCCTCTAAGGCTGGCCCTTTAAGGCTGGCCCTTTAAGGCTGGCCCTTTAAGCTGGCCCTTTAAGGCTGGCCCTTTAAGCTGGCCCTTTAAGGCTGGCCCTTTAAGGCTGGCCCTTTAAGCTGGCCCTTTAAGGCTGGCCCTTTAAGCTGGCCCTTTAAGGCTGGCCCTTTAAGGCTGGCCCTTCGAGGCTGGCCCTTTAAGCTGGCCCCTTAAGGCTGGCCCTTTAAGCTGGCCCTTTAAGCTGGCCCTTTAAGGCTGGCCTTTTAAGCTGGCCCTTTAAGGCTGGCCCTTTAAGGCCGGCCCTTTAAACTGGCCCTTTAAGGCTGGCCCTTTAAGGCTGGCCCTTTAAGCGTGCCCTTTAAGGCTGGCCCTTTAAGCTGGCCCTTTAAGGCTGGCCCTTTAAGGCTGGCCCTTTAAGGCTGGCCCTTTAAAGCTGGCCCTTTAAGCTGGCCCTCTAAGGCTGGCCCTTTAAGGCTGGCCCTTTAAGCTGGCCCTTTAAGGCTGGCCCTTTAAGGCTGGCCCTTTAAGCTGGCCCTTTAAGGCTGGCCCTTTAAGCTGGCCCTTTAAGGCTGGCCCTTTAAGGCTGGCCCTTTAAGGCTGGCCCTTTAAGCTGGCCCTTTAAGGCTGGCCCTTTAAGGCTGGCCCTTTAAGGCTGGCCCTTTAAGCTGGCCCCTTAAGGCTGGCCCTTTAAGCTGGCCCTCTAAGGCTGGCCCTTTAAGCTGGCCCTCTAAGGCTGGCCCTTTAAGGCTTGCCCTTTAAGGCTGGCCCTTTAAGCTGGCCCCTTAAGGCTGGCCCTTTAAGCTGGCCCTTTAAGGCTGGCCCTTTAAGGCTGGCCCTTTAAGGCTGGCCCTTTAAGGCTGGCCCTTTAAGGCTGGCCCTTTAAGCTGGCCCCTTAAGGCTGGCCATCTAAGGCTGGCCCTTTAAGCTGGCCCTTTAAGGCTGGCCCTTTAAGCTGGCCCTTTAAGGCTGGCCCTTTAAGCTGGCCCTTTAAGGCTGGCCCTCTAAGGCTGGCCCTTTAAGACTGGCCCTTTAAGGCTGGCCCTTTAAGGCTGGCCCTTTAAGCTGGCCCCTTAAGGCTGGCCCTTTAAGCTGGCCCTCTAAGGCTGGCCCTTTAAGCTGGCCCTCTAAGGCTGGCCCTTTAAGGCTGGCCCTTTAAGGCTTGCCCTTTAAGGCTGGCCCTTTAAGCTGGCCCTTTAAGGCTGGCCCTTTAAGCTGGCCCTTTAAGGCTGGCCCTTTAAGGCTGGCCCTTTAAGGCTGGCCCTTTAAGCTGGCCCTTTAAGGCTGGCCCTTTAAGGCTGGCCCTTCGAGGCTGGCCCTTTAAGCTGGCCCCTTAAGGCTGGCCCTTTAAGCTGGCCCTCTAAGGCTGGCCCTTTAAGCTGGCCCTCTAAGGCTGGCCCTTTAAGGCTGGCCCTTTAAGGCTGGCCCTTTAAGGCTGGCCCTTTAAGGCTGGCCCTTTAAGCTGGCCCCTTAAGGCTGGCCATCTAAGGCTAGCCCTTTAAGCTGGCCCTTTAAGGCTGGCCCTTTAAGCTGGCCCTTTAAGGCTGGCCCTTTAAGCTGGCCCTTTAAGGCTGGTCCTCTAAGGCTGGCCCTTTAAGGCTGGTCCTCTAAGGCTGGCCCTTTAAGACTGGCCCTTTAAGGCTGGCCCTTTAAGGCTGGCCCTTTAAGCTGGCCCCTTAAGGCTGGCCCTTTAAGCTGGCCCTCTAAGGCTGGCCCTTTAAGCTGGCCCTCTAAGGCTGGCCCTTTAAGGCTGGCCCTTTAAGGCTTGCCCTTTAAGGCTGGCCCTTTAAGCTGGCCCTTTAAGGCTGGCCCTTTAAGCTGGCCCTTTAAGGCTGGCCCTTTAAGGCTGGCCCTTTAAGCTGGCCCTTTAAAGCTGGCCCTTTAAGGCTGGCCCTTTAAGCTGGCCCCTTAAGGCTGGCCATCTAAGGCTGGCCCTTTAAGCTGGCCCTTTAAGGCTGGCCCTTTAAGCTGGCCCTTTAAGGCTGGCCCTCTAAGGCTGGCCCTTTAAGACTGGCCCTTTATGGCTGGCCCTTTAAGGCTGGCCCTTTAAGCTGGCCCCTTAAGGCTGGCCCTTTAAGCTGGCCCTCTAAGGCTGGCCCTTTAAGCTGGCCCTCTAAGGCTGGCCCTTTAAGCTGGCCATCTAAGGCTGGCCCTTTAAGGCTGGCCCTTTAATGCTGGCCCTTTAAGGCTGGCCCTTTAAGCTGGCCCCTTACGGCTGGCCCTCTAAGGCTGGCCCTTTAAGCTGGCCCTTTAAGGCTGGCCCTTTAAGCTGGCCCTTTAAGGCTGGCCCTTTAAGGCCGGCCCTTTAAACTGGCCCTTTAAGGCTGGCCCTTTAAGGCTGGCCCTTTAAGCGTGCCCTTTAAGGCTGGCCCTTTAAGCTGGCCCTTTAAGGCTGGCCCTTTAAGGCTGGCCCTTTAAGGCTGGCCCTTTAAAGCTGGCCCTTTAAGCTGGCCCTCTAAGGCTGGCCCTTTAAGGCTGGCCCTTTAAGCTGGCCCTTTAAGGCTGGCCCTTTAAGGCTGGCCCTTTAAGCTGGCCCTTTAAGGCTGGCCCTTTAAGGCTGGCCCTTTAAGGCTGGCCCTTTAAGCTGGCCCCTTAAGGCTGGCCCTTTAAGCTGGCCCTCTAAGGCTGGCCCTTTAAGCTGGCCCTCTAAGGCTGGCCCTTTAAGGCTTGCCCTTTAAGGCTGGCCCTTTAAGCTGGCCCCTTAAGGCTGGCCCTTTAAGCTGGCCCTTTAAGGCTGGCCCTTTAAGGCTGGCCCTTTAAGGCTGGCCCTTTAAGCTGGCCCCTTAAGGCTGGCCATCTAAGGCTGGCCCTTTAAGCTGGCCCTTTAAGGCTGGCCCTTTAAGCTGGCCCTTTAAGGCTGGCCCTTTAAGCTGGCCCTTTAAGGCTGGCCCTCTAAGGCTGGCCCTTTAAGACTGGCCCTTTAAGGCTGGCCCTTTAAGGCTGGCCCTTTAAGCTGGCCCCTTAAGGCTGGCCCTTTAAGCTGGCCCTCTAAGGCTGGCCCTTTAAGCTGGCCCTCTAAGGCTGGCCCTTTAAGGCTGGCCCTTTAAGGCTTGCCCTTTAAGGCTGGCCCTTTAAGCTGGCCCTTTAAGGCTGGCCCTTTAAGCTGGCCCTTTAAGGCTGGCCCTTTAAGGCTGGCCCTTTAAGCTGGCCCTTTAAGGCTGGCCCTTTAAGCTGGCCCTTTAAGGCTGGCCCTTTAAGCTGGCCCTTTAAGGCTGGCCCTTTAAGCTGGCCCCTTAAGGCTGGCCCTTTAAGCTGGCCCTCTAAGGCTGGCCCTTTAAGCTGGCCCTTTAAGGCTGGCCCTTTAAGCTGGCCCTGTAAAGCTGGCCCTCTAAGGCTGGCCCTTTAAGCTGGCCCTCTAAGGCTGGCCCTTTAAGGCTGGCCCTTTAAGCTGGCCCCTTAAGGCTGGCCCTCTAAGGCTGGCCCTTTAAGCTGGCCCTTTAAGGCTGGCCCTTTAAGCTGGCCCTTTAAGGCTGGCCCTTTAAGGCCGGCCCTTTAAGCTGGCCCTTTAAGGCTGGCCCTTTAAGCTGGCCCTTTAAGGCTGGCCCTTTAAGCTGGCCCTTTAAGGCTGGCCCTTTAAGGCTGGCCCTTTAAGGCTGGCCCTTTAAGCTGGCCCCTTAAGGCTGGCCCTTTAAGCAGGCCCTCTAAGGCTGGCCCTTTAAGCTGGCCCTCTAAGGCTGGCCCTTTAAGGCTTGCCCTTTAAGGCTGGCCCTTTAAGCTGGCCCCTTAAGGCTGGCCCTTTAAGCTGGCCCTTTAAGGCTGGCCCTTTAAGGCTGGCCCTTTAAGCTGGCCCTTTAAAGCTGGCCCTTTAAGGCTGGCCCTTTAAGGCTGGCCCTTTAAGCTGGCCCCTTAAGGCTGGCCCTTTAAGCTGGCCCTCTAAGGCTGGCCCTTTAAGCTGGCCCTCTAAGGCTTGCCCTTTAAGGCTTGCCCTTTAAGGCTGGCCGTTTAAGCTGGCCCCTTAAGGCTGGCCCTTTAAGCTGGCCCTTTAAGGCTGGCCCTTTAAGGCTGGCCCTTTAAGGCTGGCCCTTTAAGGCTGGCCCTTTAAGGCTGGCCCTTTAAGGCTGGCCCTTTAAGCTGGCCCCTTAAGGCTGGCCATCTAAGGCTGGCCCTTTAAGCTGGCCCTTTAAGGCTGGCCCTTTAAGCTGGCCCTTTAAGGCTGGCCCTTTAAGCTGGCCCTTTAAGGCTGGTCCTCTAAGGCTGGCCCTTTAAGACTGGCCCTTTAAGGCTGGCCCTTTAAGCTGGCCCCTTAAGGCTGGCCCTTTAAGCTGGCCCTCTAAGGCTGGCCCTTTAAGCTGGCCCTCTAAGGCTGGCCCTTTAAGGCTGGCCCTTTAAGGCTTGCCCTTTAAGGCTGGCCCTTTAAGCTGGCCCTTTAAGGCTGGCCCTTTAAGCTGGCCCTCTAAGGCTGGCCCTTTAAGCTGGCCCTTTAAGGCTGGCCCTTTAAGCTGGCCCCTTAAGGCTGGCCCTTTAAGCTGGCCCTCTAAGGCTGGCCCTTTAAGCTGGCCCTCTATGGCTGGCCCTTTAAGCTGGCCATCTAAGGCTGGCCCTTTAAGGCTGGCCCTTTAAGGCTGGCCCTTTAAGGCTGGCCCTTTAAGCTGGCCCCTTAAGGCTGGCCCTTTAAGCTGGCCCTCTAAGGCTGGCCCTTTAAGCTGGCCCTCTAAGGCTGGCCCTTTAAGGCTGGCCCTTTAAGGCTTGCCCTTTAAGGCTGGCCCTTTAAGGCTGGCCCTTTAAGCTGGCCCTTTAAGGCTGGCCCTCTAAGGCTGGCCCTTTAAGGCTGGCCCTTTAAGGCTGGCCCTTTAAGCTGGCCCCTTAAGGCTGGCCCTTTAAGCTGGCCCTCTAAGGCTGGCCCTTTAAGCTGGCCCTCTAAGGCTGGCCCTTTAAGGCTGGCCCTTTAAGCTGGCCCTTTAAGGCTGGCCCTTTAAGGCTGGCCCTTTAAGCTGGCCTTTTAAGGCTGGCCCTTTAAGCTGGCCCTTTAAGGCTGGCCCTTTAAGGCTGGCCCTTTGAGGCTGGCCCTTTAAGTTGGCCCCTTAAGGCTGGCCCTTTAAGCTGGCCCTCTAAGGCTGGCCCTTTAAGCTGGCCCTCTAAGGCTGGCCCTCTAAGGCTGGCCCTTTAAGGCTTGCCCTTTAAGGCTGGCCCTTTAAGCTGGCCCCTTAAGGCTGGCCCTTTAAGCTGGCCCTCTAAGGCTGGCCCTTTAAGCTGGCCCTTTAAGGCTGGCCCTTTAAGCTGGCCCTGTAAAGCTGGGCCTCTAAGGCTGGCCCTTTAAGCTGGCCCTTTAAGGCTGGCCCTTTAAGCTGGCCCTCTAAGGCTTGCCCTTTAAGGCTGGCCCTTTAAGCTGGCCCCTTAAGGCTGGCCCTCTAAGGCTGGCCCTTTAAGCTGGCCCTTTAAGGCTGGCCCTTTAAGGCTGGCCCTTTAAGCTGGCCCTTTAAAGCTGGCCCTTTAAGGCTGGATCTTTAAGGCTGGCCCTTTAAGCTGGCCCCTTAAGGCTGGCCCTTTAAGCTGGCCCTCTAAGGCTGGCCCTTTAAGCTGGCCCTCTAAGGCTGGCCCTTTAAGGCTTGCCCTTTAAGGCTGGCCCTTTAAGCTGGCCCCTTAAGGCTGGCCCTTTAAGCTGGCCCTTTAAGGCTGGCCCTTTAAGGCTGGCCCTTTAAGGCTGGCCCTTTAAGGCTGGCCCTTTAAGCTGGCCCCTTAAGGCTGGCCATCTAAGGCTGGCCCTTTAAGGCTGGCCCTTTAAGGCTGGCCCTTTAAGCTGGCCCCTTAAGGCTGGCCATCTAAGGCTGGCCCTTTAAGCTGGCCCTTTAAGGCTGGCCCTTTAAGCTGGCCCTTTAAGGCTGGCCCTTTAAGCTGGCCCTTTAAGGCTGGTCCTCTAAGGCTGGCCCTTTAAGACTGGCCCTTTAAGGCTGGCCCTTTAAGGCTGGCCCTTTAAGCTGGCCCCTTAAGGCTGGCCCTTTAAGCTGGCCCTCTAAGGCTGGCCCTTTAAGCTGGCCCTCTAAGGCTGGCCCTTTAAGGCTGGCCCTTTAAGGCTTGCCCTTTAAGGCTGGCCCTTTAAGCTGGCCCTTTAAGGCTGGCCCTTTAAGCTGGCCCTTTAAGGCTGGCCCTTTAAGGCTGGCCCTTTAAGCTGGCCCTTTAAAGCTGGCCCTTTAAGGCTGGCCCTTTAAGGCTGGCCCTTTAAGCTGGCCCCTTAAGGCTGGCCATCTAAGGCTGGCCCTTTAAGCTGGCCCTTTAAGGCTGGCCCTTTAAGCTGGCCCTTTAAGGCTGGCCCTCTAAGGCTGGCCCTTTAAGACTGGCCCTTTATGGCTGGCCCTTTAAGGCTGGCCCTTTAAGCTGGCCCCTTAAGGCTGGCCCTTTAAGCTGGCCCTCTAAGGCTGGCCCTTTAAGCTGGCCCTCTAAGGCTGGCCCTTTAAGCTGGCCATCTAAGGCTGGCCCTTTAAGGCTGGCCCTTTAATGCTGGCCCTTTAAGGCTGGCCCTTTAAGCTGGCCCCTTACGGCTGGCCCTCTAAGGCTGGCCCTTTAAGCTGGCCCTTTAAGGCTGGCCCTTTAAGCTGGCCCTTTAAGGCTGGCCCTTTAAGGCCGGCCCTTTAAACTGGCCCTTTAAGGCTGGCCCTTTAAGGCTGGCCCTTTAAGCGTGCCCTTTAAGGCTGGCCCTTTAAGCTGGCCCTTTAAGGCTGGCCCTTTAAGCTGGCCCTTTAAGGCTGGCCCTTTAAGGCCGGCCCTTTAAGCTGGCCCTTTAAGGCTGGCCCTTTAAGCTGGCCCTTTAAGGCTGGCCCTTTAAGCTGGCCCTTTAAGGCTGGCCCTTTAAGCTGGCCCTTTAAGGCTGGCCCTTTAAGCTGGCCCTTTAAGGCTGGCCCTTTAAGCTGGCCCCTTAAGGCTGGCCCTTTAAGCTGGCCCTCTAAGGCTGGCCCTTTAAGCTGGCCCTTTAAGGCTGGCCCTTTAAGCTGGCCCTGTAAAGCTGGCCCTCTAAGGCTGGCCCTTTAAGCTGGCCCTCTAAGGCTGGCCCTTTAAGGCTGGCCCTTTAAGCTGGCCCCTTAAGGCTGGCCCTCTAAGGCTGGCCCTTTAAGCTGGCCCTTTAAGGCTGGCCCTTTAAGCTGGCCCTTTAAGGCTGGCCCTTTAAGGCCGGCCCTTTAAGCTGGCCCTTTAAGGCTGGCCCTTTAAGCTGGCCCTTTAAGGCTGGCCCTTTAAGCTGGCCCTTTAAGGCTGGCCCTTTAAGGCTGGCCCTTTAAGGCTGGCCCTTTAAGCTGGCCCCTTAAGGCTGGCCCTTTAAGCAGGCCCTCTAAGGCTGGCCCTTTAAGCTGGCCCTCTAAGGCTGGCCCTTTAAGGCTTGCCCTTTAAGGCTGGCCCTTTAAGCGTGCCCTTTAAGGCTGGCCCTTTAAGCTGGCCCTTTAAGGCTGGCCCTTTAAGCTGGCCCTTTAAGGCTGGCCCTTTAAGGCCGGCCCTTTAAGCTGGCCCTTTAAGGCTGGCCCTTTAAGCTGGCCCTTTAAGGCTGGCCCTTTAAGCTGGCCCTTTAAGGCTGGCCCTTTAAGCTGGCCCTTTAAGGCTGGCCCTTTAAGCTGGCCCTTTAAGGCTGGCCCTTTAAGCTGGCCCCTTAAGGCTGGCCCTTTAAGCTGGCCCTCTAAGGCTGGCCCTTTAAGCTGGCCCTTTAAGGCTGGCCCTTTAAGCTGGCCCTGTAAAGCTGGCCCTCTAAGGCTGGCCCTTTAAGCTGGCCCTCTAAGGCTGGCCCTTTAAGGCTGGCCCTTTAAGCTGGCCCCTTAAGGCTGGCCCTCTAAGGCTGGCCCTTTAAGCTGGCCCTTTAAGGCTGGCCCTTTAAGCTGGCCCTTTAAGGCTGGCCCTTTAAGGCCGGCCCTTTAAGCTGGCCCTTTAAGGCTGGCCCTTTAAGCTGGCCCTTTAAGGCTGGCCCTTTAAGCTGGCCCTTTAAGGCTGGCCCTTTAAGGCTGGCCCTTTAAGGCTGGCCCTTTAAGCTGGCCCCTTAAGGCTGGCCCTTTAAGCAGGCCCTCTAAGGCTGGCCCTTTAAGCTGGCCCTCTAAGGCTGGCCCTTTAAGGCTTGCCCTTTAAGGCTGGCCCTTTAAGCTGGCCCCTTAAGGCTGGCCCTTTAAGCTGGCCCTTTAAGGCTGGCCCTTTAAGGCTGGCCCTTTAAGCTGGCCCTTTAAAGCTGGCCCTTTAAGGCTGGCCCTTTAAGGCTGGCCCTTTAAGCTGGCCCCTTAAGGCTGGCCCTTTAAGCTGGCCCGCTAAGGCTGGCCCTTTAAGCTGGCCCTCTAAGGCTTGCCCTTTAAGGCTTGCCCTTTAAGGCTGGCCGTTTAAGCTGGCCCCTTAAGGCTGGCCCTTTAAGCTGGCCCTTTAAGGCTGGCCCTTTAAGGCTGGCCCTTTAAGGCTGGCCCTTTAAGGCTGGCCCTTTAAGGCTGGCCCTTTAAGGCTGGCCCTTTAAGCTGGCCCCTTAAGGCTGGCCATCTAAGGCTGGCCCTTTAAGCTGGCCCTTTAAGGCTGGCCCTTTAAGCTGGCCCTTTAAGGCTGGCCCTTTAAGCTGGCCCTTTAAGGCTGGTCCTCTAAGGCTGGCCCTTTAAGACTGGCCCTTTAAGGCTGGCCCTTTAAGCTGGCCCCTTAAGGCTGGCCCTTTAAGCTGGCCCTCTAAGGCTGGCCCTTTAAGCTGGCCCTCTAAGGCTGGCCCTTTAAGGCTGGCCCTTTAAGGCTTGCCCTTTAAGGCTGGCCCTTTAAGCTGGCCCTTTAAGGCTGGCCCTTTAAGCTGGCCCTCTAAGGCTGGCCCTTTAAGCTGGCCCTTTAAGGCTGGCCCTTTAAGCTGGCCCCTTAAGGCTGGCCCTTTAAGCTGGCCCTCTAAGGCTGGCCCTTTAAGCTGGCCCTCTAAGGCTGGCCCTTTAAGCTGGCCATCTAAGGCTGGCCCTTTAAGGCTGGCCCTTTAAGGCTGGCCCTTTAAGGCTGGCCCTTTAAGCTGGCCCCTTAAGGCTGGCCCTTTAAGCTGGCCCTCTAAGGCTGGCCCTTTAAGCTGGCCCTCTAAGGCTGGCCCTTTAAGGCTGGCCCTTTAAGGCTTGCCCTTTAAGGCTGGCCCTTTAAGCTGGCCCTTTAAGGCTGGCCCTTTAAGCTGGCCCTTTAAGGCTGGCCCTTTAAGGCTGGCCCTTTAAGCTGGCCCTTTAAGGCTGGCCCTCTAAGGCTGGCCCTTTAAGGCTGGCCCTTTAAGGCTGGCCCTTTAAGCTGGCCCCTTAAGGCTGGCCCTTTAAGCTGGCCCTCTAAGGCTGGCCCTTTAAGCTGGCCCTCTAAGGCTGGCCCTTTAAGGCTGGCCCTTTAAGCTGGCCCTTTAAGGCTGGCCCTTTAAGGCTGGCCCTTTAAGCTGGCCTTTTAAGGCTGGCCCTTTAAGCTGGCCCTTTAAGGCTGGCCCTTTAAGGCTGGCCCTTTGAGGCTGGCCCTTTAAGTTGGCCCCTTAAGGCTGGCCCTTTAAGCTGGCCCTCTAAGGCTGGCCCTTTAAGCTGGCCCTCTAAGGCTGGCCCTCTAAGGCTGGCCCTTTAAGGCTTGCCCTTTAAGGCTGGCCCTTTAAGCTGGCCCCTTAAGGCTGGCCCTTTAAGCTGGCCCTCTAAGGCTGGCCCTTTAAGCTGGCCCTTTAAGGCTGGCCCTTTAAGCTGGCCCTGTAAAGCTGGGCCTCTAAGGCTGGCCCTTTAAGCTGGCCCTCTAAGGCTGGCCCTTTAAGGCTGGCCCTTTAAGCTGGCCCCTTAAGGCTGGCCCTCTAAGGCTGGCCCTTTAAGCTGGCCCTTTAAGGCTGGCCCTTTAAGGCTGTCCCTTTAAGCTGGCCCTTTAAAGCTGGCCCTTTAAGGCTTGCCCTTTAAGGCTGGCCCTTTAAGCTGGCCCCTTAAGGCTGGCCCTTTAAGCTGGCCCTTTAAGGCTGGCCCTTTAAGGCTGGCCCTTTAAGGCTGGCCCTTTAAGGCTGGCCCTTTAAGCTGGCCCCTTAAGGCTGGCCATCTAAGGCTGGCCCTTTAAGCTGGCCCTTTAAGGCTGGCCCTTTAAGCTGGCCCTTTAAGGCTGGCCCTTTAAGCTGGCCCTTTAAGGCTGGTCCTCTAAGGCTGGCCCTTTAAGACTGGCCCTTTAAGGCTGGCCCTTTAAGGCTGGCCCTTTAAGCTGGCCCCTTAAGGCTGGCCCTTTAAGTTGGCCCTCCAAGGCTGGCCCTTTAAGCTGGCCCTCTAAGGCTGGCCCTTTAAGGCTGGCCCTTTAAGGCTTGCCCTTTAAGGCTGGCCCTTTAAGCTGGCCCTTTCAGGCTGGCCCTTTAAGCTGGCCCTTTAAGGCTGGCCCTTTAAGGCTGGCCCTTTAAGCTGGCCCTTTAAGGCTGGCCCTTTAAGCTGGCCCTTTAAGGCTGGCCCTTTGAGGCTGGCCCTTTAAGCTGGCCCCTTAAGGCTGGCCCTTTAAGCTGGCCCTCTAAGGCTGGCCCTTTAAGCTGGCCCTCTAAGGCTGGCCCTTTAAGGCTTGCCCTTTAAGGCTGGCCCTTTAAGCTGGCCCCTTAAGGCTGGCCCTTTATGCTGGCCCTCTAAGGCTGGCCCTTTAAGCTGGCCCTTTAAGGCTGGCCCTTTAAGGCTGGCCCTTTAAGCTGGCCCTTTAAGGCTGGCCATCTAAGGCTGGCCATTTAAGCTGGCCCTTTAAGGCTGGCCCTTTAAGCTGGCCCTTTAAGGCTGGCCCTCTAAGGCTGGCCCTTTAACACTGGCCCTTTAAGGCTGGCCCTTTAAGGCTGGCCCTTTAAGCTGGCCCCTTAAGGCTGGCCCTTTAAGCTGGCCCTCTAAGGCTGGCCCTTTAAGCTGGCCCCTTAAGGCTGGCCCTTTAAGCTGGCCCTCTAAGGCTGGCCCTTTAAGCTGGCCCTCTAAGGCTGGCCCTTTAAGGCTGGCCCTTTAAGGCTTGCCCTTTAAGGCTGGCCCTTTAAGCTGGCCCTTTAAGGCTGGCCCTTTAAGCTGGCCCTTTAAGCCTGGCCATCTAAGTCTGGCCCTTTAAACTGGCCCTTTAAGGCTGGGCCTCTAAGGCTGGACTTCAAAGGCTGGCCCTTTAAGCTGGCCCTTTAAGGCTGGCCCCCTAAGGCTGGCCCTTTAAGGCTGGCCCTTTAAGGCTGGCCCTTTAAGGCTGGCCCTCTAAGGCTGGCCCTTTAAGGCTGGCCCTTTAAGGCTGGCCCTTTAAGCTGGCCCCTTAAGGCTGGCCATCTAAGGCTGGCCCTTTAAGCTGGCCCTTTAAGGCTGGCCCTTTAAGCTGGCCCTTTAAGGCTGGCCCTTTAAGCTGGCCCTTTAAGGCTGGCCCTCTAAGGCTGGCCCTTTAAGACTGGCCTGTTAAGGCTGGCCCTTTAAGGCTGGCCCTTTAAGCTGGCCCCTTAAGGCTGGCCCTTTAAGCTGGCCCTCTAAGGCTGGCCCTTTAAGCTGGCCCTCTAAGGCTGGCCCTTTAAGGCTGGCCCTTTAAGGCTTGCCCTTTAAGGCTGGCCCTTTAAGCTGGCCCTTTAAGGCTGGCCATTTAAGCTGGCCCTTTAAGGCTGGCCCTTTAAGGCTGGCCCTTTAAGCTGGCCCTTTAAGGCTGGCCCTTTAAGCTGGCCCTTTAAGGCTGGCCCTTTAAGGCTGGCCCTTTAAGGCTGGCCCTTTAAGCTGGCCCCTTAAGGCTGGCCCTTTAAGCTGGTCCTCTAAGGCTGGCCCTTTAAGCTGGCCCTTTAAGGCTGGCCCTCTAAGGCTGGCCCTCTAAGGCTGGCCCTTTAAGGCTGGCCCTTTAAGCTGGCCCTTTTAGGCTGGCCCTTTAAGGCTGGCCCTTTAAGCTGGCCCTTTAAGGCTGGCCCTTTAAGCTGGCCCTTTAAGGCTGGCCATCTAAGGCTGGCCCTTTAAGCTGGCCCTTTAAGGCTGGCCCTCTAAGGCTGGCCCTTTAAGCTGGCCCTCTAAGGCTGGCCCTTTAAGGCTTGCCCTTTAAGGCTGGCCCTTTAAGCTGGCCCCTTAAGGCTGGCCCTTTAAGCTGGCCCTTTAAGGCTGGCCCTTTAAGGCTGGCCCTTTAAGCTGGCCCTTTAAAGCTGGCCCTTTAAGGCTGGCCCTTTAAGGCTGGCCCTTTACGCTGGCCCCTTAAGGCTGGCCCTTTAAGCTGGCCCTCTAAGGCTGGCCCTTTAAGCTGGCCCTCTAAGGCTGGCCCTTTAAGGCTTGCCCTTTAAGGCTGGCCCTTTAAGCTGGCCCCTTAAGGCTGGCCCTTTAAGGCTGGCCCTTTAAGGCTGGCCCTTTAAGGCTGGCCCTTTAAGGCTGGCCCTTTAAGGCTGGCCCTTTAAGCTGGCCCCTTAAGGCTGGCCATCTAAGGCTGGCCCTTTAAGCTGGCCCTTTAAGGCTGGCCCTTTAAGCTGGCCCTTTAAGGCTGGCCCTTTAAGCTGGCCCTTTAAGGCTGGTCCTCTAAGGCTGGCCCTTTAAGACTGGCCCTTTAAGGCTGGCCCTTTAAGGCTGGCCCTTTAAGCTGGCCCCTTAAGGCTGGCCCTTTAAGCTGGCCCTCTAAGGCTGGCCCTTTAAGCTGGCCCTCTAAGGCTGGCCCTTTAAGGCTGGCCCTTTAAGGCTTGCCCTTTAAGGCTGGCCCTTTAAGCTGGCCCTTTAAGGCTGGCCCTTTAAGCTGGCCCTTTAAGCCTGGCCATCTAAGTCTGGCCCTTTAAACTGGCCCTTTAAGGCTGGGCCTCTAAGGCTGGACTTCAAAGGCTGGCCCTTTAAGCTGGCCCTTTAAGGCTGGCCCCCTAAGGCTGGCCCTTTAAGGCTGGCCCTTTAAGGCTGGCCCTTTAAGGCTGGCCCTTTAAGGCTGGCCCTTTAAGGCTTGCCCTTTAAGCTGGCCCTTTAAGGCTGGCCATTTAAGCTGGCCCTTTAAGGCTGGCCCTTTAAGGCTGGCCCTTTAAGCTGTCCCTTTAAGGCTGGCCCTTTAAGCTGGCCCTTTAAGGCTGGCCCTTTAAGGCTGGCCCTTTAAGGCTGGCCCTTTAAGCTGGCCCCTTAAGGCTGGCCCTTTAAGCTGGTCCTCTAAGGCTGGCCCTTTAAGCTGGTCCTTTAAGGCTGGGCCTCTAAGGCTGGACCTCAAAGGCTGGCCCTTTAAGCTGGCCCTTTAAGGCTGGCCCTCTAAGGCTGGCCCTTTAAGGCTGGCCCTTTAAGGCTGGCCCTCTAAGGCTGGCCCTTTAAGGCTGGCCCTTTAAGGCTGGCCCTTTAAGCTGGCCCCTTAAGGCTGGCCATCTAAGGCTGGCCCTTTAAGCTGGCCCTTTAAGGCTGGCCCTTTAAGCTGGCCCTTTAAGGCTGGCCCTCTAAGGCTGGCCCTTTAAGGCTGGCCCTTTAAGGCTGGCCCTCTAAGGCTGGCCCTTTAAGGCTGGCCCTTTAAGGCTGCCCCTTTAAGCTGGCCCCTTAAGGCTGGCCATCTAAGGCTGGCCCTTTAAGCTGGCCCTTTAAGGCTGGCCCTTTAAGCTGGCCCCTTAAGGCTGGCCATCTAAGGCTGGCCCTTTAAGCTGGCCCTTTAAGGCTGGCCCTTTAAGCTGGCCCTTTAAGGCTGGCCCTTTAAGCTGGCCCTTTAAGCTGGCCCTTTAAGGCTGGTCCTCTAAGGCTGGCCCTTTAAGACTGGCCCTTTAAGGCTGGCCCTTTAAGGCTGGCCCTTTAAGCTGGCCCCTTAAGGCTGGCCCTTTAAGCTGGCCCTCTAAGGCTGGCCCTTTAAGGCTGGCCCTTTAAGGCTTGCCCTTTAAGGCTGGCCCTTTAAGCTGGCCCTTTAAGGCTGGCCATTTAAGCTGGCCCTTTAAGGCTGGCCCTTTAAGGCTGGCCCTTTAAGCTGGCCCTTTAAGGCTGGCCCTTTAAGCTGGCCCCTTAAGGCTGGCCCTTTAAGCTGGTCCTCTAAGGCTGGCCCTTTAAGCTGGCCCTTTAAGGCTGGGCCTCTAAGGCTGGACCTCAAAGGCTGGCCCTTTAAGCTGGCCCTTTAAGGCTTGCCCTTTAAGGCTGGCCCTCTAAGGCTGGCCCTTTAAGGCTGGCCCTTTAAGGCTGCCCCTTTAAGCTGGCCCCTTAAGGCTGGCCATCTAAGGCTGGCCCTTTAAGCTGGCCCTTTAAGGCTGGCCCTTTAAGCTGGCCCTTTAAGGCTGGCCCTTTAAGCTGGCCCTTTAAGGCTGGCCCTCTAAGGCTGGCCCTTTAAGACTGGCCTTTTAAGGCTGGCCCTTTAAGGCTGGCCCTTTAAGCTGGCCCCTTAAGGCTGGCCCTTTAAGGCTGGCCCTTTAAGCTGGCCCCTTAAGGCTGGCCCTTTAAGCTGGCCCTCTAAGGCTGGCCCTTTAAGCTGGCCCTCTAAGGCTGGCCCTTTAAGGCTGGCCCTTTAAGGCTTGCCCTTTAAGGCAGGCCCTCTAAGGCTGGCCCTTTAAGGCTTGCCCTTTAAGGCTGGCCCTTTAAGCTGGCCCCTTAAGGCTGGCCCCTTAAGCTGGCCCTCTAAGGCTGGCCCTTTAAGCTGGCCCTTTAAGGCTGGCCCTTTAAGCTGGCCCTGTAAAGCTGGCCCTCTAAGGCTGGCCTTTTAAGCTGGCCCTTTAAGGCTGGCCCTTTAAGCTGGCCCTCTAAGGCTGGCCCTTTAAGGCTGGCCCTTTAAGGCTGGCCCTTTAAGCTGGCCCCTTTGGGCTGGCCCTCTAAGGCTGGCCCTTTAAGCTGGCCCTTTAAGGCTGGCCCTTTAAGCTGGCCCTCTAAGGCTGGCCCTTTAAGCTGGCCCTCTAAGGCTGGCCCTTTAAGCTGGCCATCTAAGGCTGGCCCTTTAAGGCTGGCCCTTTAAGGCTTGCCCTTTAAGGCAGGCCCTCTAAGGCTGGCCCTTTAAGGCTTGCCCTTTAAGGCTGGCCCTTTAAGCTGGCCCCTTAAGGCTGGCCCCTTAAGCTGGCCCTCTAAGGCTGGCCCTTTAAGCTGGCCCTTTAAGGCTGGCCCTTTAAGCTGGCCCTGTAAAGCTGGCCCTCTAAGGCTGGCCTTTTAAGCTGGCCCTTTAAGGCTGGCCCTTTAAGCTGGCCCTCTAAGGCTGGCCCTTTAAGGCTGGCCCTTTAAGGCTGGCCCTTTAAGCTGGCCCCTTTGGGCTGGCCCTCTAAGGCTGGCCCTTTAAGCTGGCCCTTTAAGGCTGGCCCTTTAAGCTGGCCCTCTAAGGCTGGCCCTTTAAGCTGGCCCTCTAAGGCTGGCCCTTTAAGCTGGCCATCTAAGGCTGGCCCTTTAAGGCTGGCCCTTTAAGGCTGGCCCTTTAAGGCTGGCCCTTTAAGCTGGCCCCTTAAGGCTGGCCCTCTAAGGCTGGCCCTTTAAGCTGGCCCTTTAAGGCTGGCCCTTTAAGCTGGCCCTCTAAGGCTGGCCCTTTAAGCTGGCCCTCTAAGGCTGGCCCTTTAAGCTGGCCCTCTAAGGCTGGCCCTTTAAGGCTGGCCCTTTAAGCTGGCCCCTTAAGGCTGGCCCTCTAAGGCTGGCCCTTTAAGCTGGCCCTTTAAGGCTGGCCCTTTAAGATGGCCCTTTAAGGCTGGCCCTTTAAGCTGGCCCTTTAAGGCTGGCCCTCTAAGGCTGGCCCTTTAAGACTGGCCCTTTAAGGCTGGCCCTTTAAGCTGGCCCCTTAAGGCTGGCCCTTTAAGCTGGCACTCTAAGGCTGGCCCTTTAAGCTGGCCCTCTAAGGCTGGCCCTTTAAGGCTGGCCCTTTAAGGCTTGCCCTTTAAGGCTGGCCCTTTAAGCTGGCCCTTTAAGGCTGGCCCTTTAAGCTGGCCCTTTAAGGCTGGCCATCTAAGGCTGGCCCTTTAAGCTGGCCCTTTAAGGCTGGCCCTTTAAGGCTGGCCCTTTAAGGCTGGCCCTTTAAGCTGGCCCCTTAAGGCTGGCCCTTTAAGCTGGCCCCTTAAGGCTGGCCCTTTAAGCTGGCCCTCTAAGGCTGGCCCTTTAAGCTGGCCCTCTAAGGCTGGCCCTTTAAGGCTTGCCCTTTAAGGCTGGCCCTTTAAGGCTGGCCCTTTAAGCTGGCCCTTTAAGGCTGGCCCTTTAAGCTGGCCCTTTAAGGCTGGCCCTTTAAGGCTGGCCCTTTAAGGCTGGCCCTTTAAGCTGGCCCCTTAAGGCTGGCCCTTTAAGCTGGTCCTCTAAGGCTGGCCCTTTAAGCTGGCCCTTTAAGGCTGGGCCTCTAAGGCTGGACCTCAAAGGCTGGCCCTTTAAGGCTTGCCCTTTAAGGCTGGCCCTTTAAGCTGGCCCTTTAAGGCTGGCCATTTAAGCTGGCCCTTTAAGGCTGGCCCTTTAAGGCTGGCCCTTTAAGCTGGCCCTTTAAGGCTGGCCCTTTAAGCTGGCCCTTTAAGGCTGGCCCTTTAAGGCTGGCCCTTTAAGCCTGGCCCTTTAAGCTGGCCCCTTAAGGCTGGCCCTTTAAGCTGGTCCTCTAAGGCTGGCCCTTTAAGCTGGCCCTTTAAGGCTGGGCCTCTAACGCTGGACCTCAAAGGCTGGCCCTTTAAGCTGGCCCTTTAAGGCTGGCCCTCTAAGGCTGGCCCTTTAAGGCTGGCCCTTTAAGGCTGGCCCTTTAAGGCTTGCCCTTTAAGGCAGGCCCTCTAAGGCTGGCCCTTTAAGGCTTGCCCTTTAAGGCTGGCCCTTTAAGCTGGCCCCTTAAGGCTGGCCCTTTAAGCTGGCCCTCTAAGGCTGGCCCTTTAAGCTGGCCCTTTAAGGCTGGCCCTTTAAGCTGGCCCTGTAAAGCTGGCCCTCTAAGGCTGGCCTTTTAAGCTGGCCCTTTAAGGCTGGCCCTTTAAGCTGGCCCTCTAAGGCTGGCCCTTTAAGGCTGGCCCTTTAAGGCTGGCCCTTTAAGCTGGCCCCTTAGGGCTGGCCCTCTAAGGCTGGCCCTTTAAGCTGGCCCTTTAAGGCTGGCCCTTTAAGCTGGCCCTTTAAGGCTGGCCCTTTAAGCTGGCCCTCTAAGGCTGGCCCTTTAAGGCTTGCCCATTAAGGCTGGCCCTTTAAGCTGGCCCCTTAAGGCTGGCCCTTTAAGCTGGCCCTTTAAGGCTGGCCCTTTAAGGCTGGCCCTTTAAGCTGGCCCTTTAAAGCTGGCCCTTTAAGCCTGGCCCTTTAAGGCTGGCCCTTTAAGCTGTCCCCTTAAGGCTGGCCCTTTAAGCTGGCCCTCTAAGGCTGGCCCTTTAAGCTGGCCCTCTAAGGCTGGCCCTTTAAGGCTTGCCCTTTAAGGCTGGCCCTTTAACCTGGCCCCTTAAGGCTGGCCCTTTAAGCTGGCCCTTTAAGGCTGGCCCTTTAAGGCTGGCCCTTTAAGGCTGGCCCTTTAAGGCTGGCCCTTTAAGGCTGGCCTTTTAAGGCTGGCCCTTTAAGCTGGCCCCTTAAGGCTGGCCATCTAAGGATGGCCCTTTAAGCTGGCCCTTTAAGGCTGGCCCTTTAAGCCTGGCCCTTTAAGACTGGCCTGTTAAGGCTGGCCCTTTAAGGCTGGCCCTTTAAGCTGGCCCTCTAAGGCTGGCCCTTTAAGCTGGCCCTTTAAGGCTGGCCCTTTAAGCTGGCCCTGTAAAGCTGGCCCTCTAAGGCTGGCCTTTTAAGCTGGCCCTTTAAGGCTGGCCCTTTAAGCTGGCCCTCTAAGGCTGGCCCTTTAAGGCTGGCCCTTTAAGGCTGGCCCTTTAAGCTGGCCCCTTAGGGCTGGCCCTTTAAGCTGGCCCTTTAAGGCTGGCCCTTTAAGCTGGCCCTTTAAGGCTGGCCCTTTAAGCTGGCCCTCTAAGGCTGGCCCTTTAAGGCTTGCCCTTTAAGGCTGGCCCTTTAAGCTGGCCCCTTAAGGCTGGCCCTTTAAGCTGGCCCTTTAAGGCTGGCCCTTTAAGGCTGGCCCTTTAAGCTAGCCCTTTAAAGCTGGCCCTTTAAGGCTGGCCCTTTAAGGCTGGCCCTTTAAGCTGTCCCCTTAAGGCTGGCCCTTTAAGCTGGCCCTCTAAGGCTGGCCCTTTAAGCTGGCCCTCTAAGGCTGGCCCTTTAAGGCTTGCCCTTTAAGGCTGGCCCTTTAAGCTGGCCCCTTAAGGCTGGCCATCTAAGGCTGGCCCTTTAAGCTGGCCCTTTAAGGCTGGCCCTTTAAGCTGGCCCTTTAAGGCTGGCCCTCTAAGGCTGGCCCTTTAAGGCTGGCCCTTTAAGGCTGGCCCTCTAAGGCTGGCCCTTTAAGGCTGGCCCTTTAAGGCTGCCCCTTTAAGCTGGCCCCTTAAGGCTGGCCATCTAAGGCTGGCCCTTTAAGCTGGCCCTTTAAGGCTGGCCCTTTAAGCTGGCCCCTTAAGGCTGGCCATCTAAGGCTGGCCCTTTAAGCTGGCCCTTTAAGGCTGGCCCTTTAAGCTGGCCCTTTAAGGCTGGCCCTTTAAGCTGGCCCTTTAAGGCTGGCCCTCTAAGGCTGGCCCTTTAAGACTGGCCTTTTAAGGCTGGCCCTTTAAGGCTGGCCCTTTAAGCTGGCCCCTTAAGGCTGGCCCTTTAAGCTGGCCCTCTAAGGCTGGCCCTTTAAGGCTGGCCCTTTAAGGCTTGCCCTTTAAGGCTGGCCCTTTAAGCTGGCCCTTTAAGGCTGGCCATTTAAGCTGGCCCTTTAAGGCTGGCCCTTTAAGGCTGGCCCTTTAAGCTGGCCCTTTAAGGCTGGCCCTTTAAGCTGGCCCTTTAAGGCTGGCCCTTTAAGGCTGGCCCTTTAAGGCTGGCCCTTTAAGCTGGCCCCTTAAGGCTGGCCCTTTAAGCTGGTCCTCTAAGGCTGGCCCTTTAAGCTGGCCCTTTAAGGCTGGGCCTCTAAGGCTGGACCTCAAAGGCTGGCCCTTTAAGCTGGCCCTTTAAGGCTTGCCCTTTAAGGCTGGCCCTCTAAGGCTGGCCCTTTAAGGCTGGCCCCTTTAAGGCTGCCCCTTTAAGCTGGCCCCTTAAGGCTGGCCATCTAAGGCTGGCCCTTTAAGCTGGCCCTTTAAGGCTGGCCCTTTAAGCTGGCCCTTTAAGGCTGGCCCTTTAAGCTGGCCCTTTAAGGCTGGCCCTCTAAGGCTGGCCCTTTAAGACTGGCCTTTTAAGGCTGGCCCTTTAAGGCTGGCCCTTTAAGCTGGCCCCTTAAGGCTGGCCCTTTAAGGCTGGCCCTTTAAGCTGGCCCCTTAAGGCTGGCCCTTTAAGCTGGCCCTCTAAGGCTGGCCCTTTAAGCTGGCCCTCTAAGGCTGGCCCTTTAAGGCTGGCCCTTTAAGGCTTGCCCTTTAAGGCAGGCCCTCTAAGGCTGGCCCTTTAAGGCTTGCCCTTTAAGGCTGGCCCTTTAAGCTGGCCCCTTAAGGCTGGCCCTTTAAGCTGGCCCTCTAAGGCTGGCCCTTTAAGCTGGCCCTTTAAGGCTGGCCCTTTAAGCTGGCCCTGTAAAGCTGGCCCTCTAAGGCTGGCCTTTTAAGCTGGCCCTTTAAGGCTGGCCCTTTAAGCTGGCCCTCTAAGGCTGGCCCTTTAAGGCTGGCCCTTTAAGGCTGGCCCTTTAAGCTGGCCCCTTTGGGCTGGCCCTCTAAGGCTGGCCCTTTAAGCTGGCCCTTTAAGGCTGGCCCTTTAAGCTGGCCCTTTAAGGCTGGCCCTTTAAGCTGGCCCTTTAAAGCTGGCCCTTTAAGGCTGGCCCTTTAAGGCTGGCCCTTTAAGCTGGCCCCTTAAGGCTGGCCATCTAAGGCTGGCCCTTTAAGCTGGCCCTTTAAGGCTGGCCCTTTAAGCTGGCCCTTTAAGGCTGGCCCTCTAAGGCTGGCCCTTTAAGACTGGCCCTTTAAGGCTGGCCCTTTAAGGCTGGCCCTTTAAGCTGGCCCCTTAAGGCTGGCCCTTTAAGCTGGCCCTCTAAGGCTGGCCCTTTAAGCTGGCCCTCTAAGGCTGGCCCTTTAAGCTGGCCATCTAAGGCTGGCCCTTTAAGGCTGGCCCTTTAAGGCTGGCCCTTTAAGGCTGGCCCTTTAAGCTGGCCCCTTAAGGCTGGCCCTCTAAGGCTGGCCCTTTAAGCTGGCCCTTTAAGGCTGGCCCTTTAAGCTGGCCCTCTAAGGCTGGCCCTTTAAGCTGGCCCTCTAAGGCTGGCCCTTTAAGGCTGGCCCTTTAAGCTGGCCCCTTAAGGCTGGCCCTCTAAGGCTGGCCCTTTAAGCTGGCCCTTTAAGGCTGGCCCTTTAAGATGGCCCTTTAAGGCTGGCCCTTTAAGCTGGCCCTTTAAGGCTGGCCCTCTAAGGCTGGCCCTTTAAGACTGGCCCTTTAAGGCTGGCCCTTTAAGCTGGCCCCTTAAGGCTGGCCCTTTAAGCTGGCACTCTAAGGCTGGCCCTTTAAGCTGGCCCTCTAAGGCTGGCCCTTTAAGGCTGGCCCTTTAAGGCTTGCCCTTTAAGGCTGGCCCTTTAAGCTGGCCCTTTAAGGCTGGCCCTTTAAGCTGGCCCTTTAAGGCTGGCCATCTAAGGCTGGCCCTTTAAGCTGGCCCTTTAAGGCTGGCCCTTTAAGGCTGGCCCTTTAAGGCTGGCCCTTTAAGCTGGCCCCTTAAGGCTGGCCCTTTAAGCTGGCCCCTTAAGGCTGGCCCTTTAAGCTGGCCCTCTAAGGCTGGCCCTTTAAGCTGGCCCTCTAAGGCTGGCCCTTTAAGGCTTGCCCTTTAAGGCTGGCCCTTTAAGGCTGGCCCTTTAAGCTGGCCCTTTAAGGCTGGCCCTTTAAGCTGGCCCTTTAAGGCTGGCCCTTTAAGGCTGGCCCTTTAAGGCTGGCCCTTTAAGCTGGCCCCTTAAGGCTGGCCCTTTAAGCTGGTCCTCTAAGGCTGGCCCTTTAAGCTGGCCCTTTAAGGCTGGGCCTCTAAGGCTGGACCTCAAAGGCTGGCCCTTTAAGGCTTGCCCTTTAAGGCTGGCCCTTTAAGCTGGCCCTTTAAGGCTGGCCATTTAAGCTGGCCCTTTAAGGCTGGCCCTTTAAGGCTGGCCCTTTAAGCTGGCCCTTTAAGGCTGGCCCTTTAAGCTGGCCCTTTAAGGCTGGCCCTTTAAGCCTGGCCCTTTAAGCTGGCCCCTTAAGGCTGGCCCTTTAAGCTGGTCCTCTAAGGCTGGCCCTTTAAGCTGGCCCTTTAAGGCTGGGCCTCTAACGCTGGACCTCAAAGGCTGGCCCATTAAGCTGGCCCTTTAAGGCTGGCCCTCTAAGGCTGGCCCTTTAAGGCTGGCCCTTTAAGGCTGGCCCTTTAAGGCTTGCCCTTTAAGGCAGCTCCTCTAAGGCTGGCCCTTTAAGGCTTGCCCTTTAAGGCTGGCCCTTTAAGCTGGCCCCTTAAGGCTGGCCCTTTAAGCTGGCCCTCTAAGGCTGGCCCTTTAAGCTGGCCCTTTAAGGCTGGCCCTTTAAGCTGGCCCTGTAAAGCTGGCCCTCTAAGGCTGGCCTTTTAAGCTGGCCCTTTAAGGCTGGCCCTTTAAGCTGGCCCTCTAAGGCTGGCCCTTTAAGGCTGGCCCTTTAAGCTGGCCCCTTAGGGCTGGCCCTCTAAGGCTGGCCCTTTAAGCTGGCCCTTTAAGGCTGGCCCTTTAAGCTGGCCCTTTAAGGCTGGCCCTTTAAGCTGGCCCTCTAAGGCTGGCCCTTTAAGGCTTGCCCTTTAAGGCTGGCCCTTTAAGCTGGCCCCTTAAGGCTGGCCCTTTAAGCTGGCCCTTTAAGGCTGGCCCTTTAAGGCTGGCCCTTTAAGCTGGCCCTTTAAAGCTGGCCCTTTAAGGCTGGCCCTTTAAGGCTGGCCCTTTAAGCTGTCCCCTTAAGGCTGGCCCTTTAAGCTGGCCCTCTAAGGCTGGCCCTTTAAGGCTGGCCCTTTAAGGCTGGCCCTTTAAGGCTTGCCCTTTAAGGCTGGCCCTTTAAGCTGGCCCCTTAAGGCTGGCCCTTTAAGCTGGCCCTTTAAGGCTGGCCCTTTAAGGCTGGCCCTTTAAGGCTGGCCCTTTAAGGCTGGCCCTTTAAGGCTGGCCTTTTAAGGCTGGCCCTTTAAGCTGGCCCCTTAAGGCTGGCCCTTTAAGCTGGCCCTTTAAGGCTGGCCCTTTAAGCTGGCCCTTTAAGGCTGGCCCTCTAAGGCTGGCCCTTTAAGACTGGCCTGTTAAGGCTGGCCCTTTAAGGCTGGCCCTTTAAGCTGGCCCCTTAAGGCTGGCCCTTTAAGCTGGCCCTCTAAGGCTGGCCCTTTAAGCTGGCCCTCTAAGGCTGGCCCTTTAAGGCTGGCCCTTTAAGGCTTGCCCTTTAAGGCTGGCCCTTTAAGCTGGCCCTTTAAGGCTGGCCATTTAAGCTGGCCCTTTAAGGCTGGCCCTTTAAGGCTGGCCCTTTAAGCTGGCCCTTTAAGGCTGGCCCTTTAAGCTGGCCCTTTAAGGCTGGCCCTTTAAGGCTGGCCCTTTAAGGCTGGCCCTTTAAGCTGGCCCCTTAAGGCTGGCCCTTTAAGCTGGTCCTCTAAGGCTGGCCCTTTAAGCTGGCCCTTTAAGGCTGGGCCTCTAAGGCTGGACCTCAAAGGCTGGCCCTTTAAGCTGGCCCTTTAAGGCTGGCCCTCTAAGGCTGGCCCTTTAAGGCTGGCCCTTTAAGCTGGCCCTTTAAGGCTGGCCCTTTAAGGCTGGCCCTTTAAGCTGGCCCTTTAAGGCTGGCCATCTAAGGCTGGCCCTTTAAGCTGGCCCTTTAAGGCTGGCCCTTTAAGGCTGGCCCTTTAAGGCTGGCCCTTTAAGCTGGCCCCTTAAGGCTGGCCCTTTAAGCAGGCCCTCTAAGGCTGGCCCTTTAAGCTGGCCCTCTAAGGCTGGCCCTTTAAGGCTTGCCCTTTAAGGCTGGCCCTTTAAGCTGGCCCCTTAAGGCTGGCCCTTTAAGCTGGCCCTTTAAGGCTGGCCCTTTAAGGCTGGCCCTTTAAGCTGGCCCTTTAAAGCTGGCCCTTTAAGGCTGGCCCTTTAAGGCTGGCCCTTTAAGCTGGCCCCTTAAGGCTTGCCCTTTAAGCTGGCCCTCTAAGGCTGGCCCTTTAAGCTGGCCCTCTAAGGCTGGCCCTTTAAGGCTTGCCCTTTAAGGCTGGCCCTTTAAGCTGGCCCCTTAAGGCTGGCCCTTTAAGGCTGGCCCTTTAAGGCTGGCCCTTTAAGGCTGGCCCTTTAAGGCTGGCCCTTTAAGGCTGGTCCTTTAAGGCTGGCCCTTTAAGCTGGCCCCTTAAGGCTGGCCATCTAAGGCTGGCCCTTTAAGCTGGCCCTTTAAGGCTGGCCCTTTAAGCTGGCCCTTTAAGGCTGGCCCTTTAAGCTGGCCCTTTAAGGCTGGTCCTCTAAGGCTGGCCCTTTAAGACTGGCCCTTTAAGGCTGGCCCTTTAAGGCTGGCCCTTTAAGCGGGCCCCTTAAGGCTGGCCCTTTAAGCTGGCCCTCTAAGGCTGGCCCTTTAAGCTGGCCCTCTAAGGCTGGCCCTTTCAGGCTGGCCCTTTAAGGCTGGCCCTTTAAGCTGGCCCTTTAAGGCTGGCCCTTTAAGCTGGCCCTTTAAGCCTGGCCATCTAAGTCTGGCCCTTTAAACTGGCCCTTTAAGGCTGGGCCTCTAAGGCTGGACTTCAAAGGCTGGCCCTTTAAGCTGGCCCTTTAAGGCTGGCCCCCTAAGGCTGGCCCTTTAAGGCTGGCCCTTTAAGGCTGGCCCTTTAAGGCTGGCCCTCTAAGGCTGGCCCTTTAAGGCTGGCCCTTTAAGGCTGGCCCTTTAAGCTGGCCCCTTAAGGCTGGCCATCTAAGGCTGGCCCTTTAAGCTGGCCCTTTAAGGCTGGCCCTTTAAGCTGGCCTTTTAAGGCTGGCCCTTTAAGCTGGCCCTTTAAGGCTGGCCCTCTAAGGCTGGCCCTTTAAGACTGGCCTTTTAAGGCTGGCCCTTTAAGGCTGGCCCTTTAAGCTGGCCCCTTAAGGCTGGCCCTTTAAGCTGGCCCTCTAAGGCTGGCCCTTTAAGCTGGCCCTCTAAGGCTGGCCCTTTAAGGCTGGCCCTTTAAGGCTTGCCCTTTAAGGCTGGCCCTTTAAGCTGGCCCTTTAAGGCTGGCCATTTAAGCTGGCCCTTTAAGGCTGGCCCTTTAAGGCTGGCCCTTTAAGCTGGCCCTTTAAGGCTGGCCCTTTAAGCTGGCCCTTTAAGGCTGGCCCTTTAAGGCTGGCCCTTTAAGGCTGGCCCTTTAAGCTGGCCCCTTAAGGCTGGCCCTTTAAGCTGGTCCTCTAAGGCTGGCCCTTTAAGCTGGCCCTTTAAGGCTGGGCCTCTAAGGCTGGACCTCAAAGGCTGGCCCTTTAAGCTGGCCCTTTAAGGCTGGCCCTCTAAGGCTGGCCCTTTAAGGCTGGCCCTTTAAGGCTGGCCCTCTAAGGCTGGCCCTTTAAGGCTGGCCCTTTAAGGCTGGCCCTTTAAGGCTGGCCCTTTAAGCTGGCCCCTTAAGGCTGGCCATCTAAGGCTGGCCCTTTAAGCTGGCCCTTTAAGGCTGGCCCTTTAAGCTGGCCCTTTAAGGCTGGCCCTTTAAGCTGGCCCTTTAAGGCTGGCCCTCTAAGGCTGGCCCTTTAAGACTGGCCTTTTAAGGCTGGCCCTTTAAGGCTGGCCCTTTAAGCTGGCCCCTTAAGGCTGGCCCTTTAAGGCTGGCCCTTTAAGCTGGCCCTTTAAGGCTGGCCCTTTAAGCTGGCCCTTTAAGGCTGGCCCTTTAAGGCTGGCCCTTTAAGGCTGGCCCTTTAAGCTGGCCCCTTAAGGCTGGCCCTTTAAGCTGGTCCTCTAAGGCTGGCCCTTTAAGCTGGTCCTTTAAGGCTGGGCCTCTAAGGCTGGACCTCAAAGGCTGGCCCTTTAAGGCTTGCCCTTTAAGGCTGGCCCTTTAAGCTGGCCCTTTAAGGCTGGCCATTTAAGCTGGCCCTTTAAGGCTGGCCCTTTAAGGCTGGCCCTTTAAGCTGGCCCTTTAAGGCTGGCCCTTTAAGCTGGCCCTTTAAGGCTGGCCCTTTAAGGCTGGCCCTTTAAGGCTGGCCCTTTAAGCTGGCCCCTTAAGGCTGGCCCTTTAAGCTGGTCCTCTAAGGCTGGCCCTTTAAGCTGGCCCTTTAAGGCTGGGCCTCTAAGGCTGGACCTCAAAGGCTGGCCCTTTAAGCTGGCCCTTTAAGGCTGGCCCTCTAAGGCTGGCCCTTTAAGGCTGGCCCTTTAAGGCTGGCCCTTTAAGGCTTGCCCTTTAAGGCAGGCCCTCTAAGGCTGGCCCTTTAAGGCTTGCCCTTTAAGGCTGGCCCTTTAAGCTGGCCCCTTAAGGCTGGCCCTTTAAGCTGGCCCTCTAAGGCTGGCCCTTTAAGCTGGCCCTTTAAGGCTGGCCCTTTAAGCTGGCCCTCTAAGGCTGGCCCTTTAAGCTGGCCCTCTAAGGCTGGCCCTTTAAGCTGGCCCTCTAAGGCTGGCCCTTTAAGGCTGGCCCTTTAAGCTGGCCCCTTAAGGCTGGCCCTCTAAGGCTGGCCCTTTAAGCTGGCCCTTTAAGGCTGGCCCTTTAAGCTGGCCCTTTAAAGCTGGCCCTTTAAGCTGGCCCTTTAAGGCTGGCCCTCTAAGGCTGGCCCTTTAAGACTGGCCCTTTAAGACTGGCCCTTTAAGCTGGCCCCTTAAGGCTGGCCCTTTAAGCTGGCACTCTAAGGCTGGCCCTTTAAGCTGGCCCTCTAAGGCTGGCCCTTTAAGGCTGGCCCTTTAAGGCTTGCCCTTTAAGGCTGGCCCTTTAAGCTGGCCCTTTAAGGCTGGCCCTTTAAGCTGGCCCTTTAAGGCTGGCCATCTAAGGCTGGCCCTTTAAGCTGGCCCTTTAAGGCTGGCCCTTTAAGGCTGGCCCTTTAAGGCTGGCCCTTTAAGCTGGCCCCTTAAGGCTGGCCCTTTAAGCAGGCCCTCTAAGGCTGGCCCTTTAAGCTGGCCCTCTAAGGCTGGCCCTTTAAGGCTTGCCCTTTAAGGCTGGCCCTTTAAGCTGGCCCCTTAAGGCTGGCCCTTTAAGGCTGGCCCTTTAAGCTGGCCCCTTAAGGCTGGCCCTTTAAGCTGGCCCTTTAAGGCTGGCCCTTTAAGGCTGGCCCTTTAAGCTGGCCCTTTAAAGCTGGCCCTTTAAGGCTGGCCCTTTAAGGCTGGCCCTTTAAGCTGGCCCCTTAAGGCTGGCCCTTTAAGCTGGCCCTCTAAGGCTGGCCCTTTAAGCTGGCCCTCTAAGGCTGGCCCTTTAAGGCTTGCCCTTTAAGGCTGGCCCTTTAAGGCTGGCCCTTTAAGCTGGCCCTTTAAGGCTGGCCCTTTAAGCTGGCCCTTTAAGGCTGGCCCTTTAAGGCTGGCCCTTTAAGGCTGGCCCTTTAAGCTGGCCCCTTAAGGCTGGCCCCTTAAGCTGGTCCTCTAAGGCTGGCCCTTTAAGCTGGCCCTTTAAGGCTGGGCCTCTAAGGCTGGACCTCAAAGGCTGGCCCTTTAAGGCTTGCCCTTTAAGGCTGGCCCTTTAAGCTGGCCCTTTAAGGCTGGCCATTTAAGCTGGCCCTTTAAGGCTGGCCCTTTAAGGCTGGCCCTTTAAGCTGGCCCTTTAAGGCTGGCCCTTTAAGCTGGCCCTTTAAGGCTGGCCCTTTAAGGCTGGCCCTTTAAGCTGGCCCCTTAAGGCTGGCCCTTTAAGCTGGTCCTCTAAGGCTGGCCCTTTAAGCTGGCCCTTTAAGGCTGGGCCTCTAAGGCTGGACCTCAAAGGCTGGCCCTTTAAGCTGGCCCTTTAAGGCTGGCCCTCTAAGGCTGGCCCTTTAAGGCTGGCCCTTTAAGGCTGGCCCTTTAAGGCTTGCCCTTTAAGGCAGGCCCTCTAAGGCTGGCCCTTTAAGCTGGCCCTTTAAGGCTGGCCCTTTAAGCTGGCCCTTTAAGGCTGGCCCTTTAAGGCTGGCCCTTTAAGCTGGCCCCTTAAGGCTGGCCCCTTAAGCTGGTCCTCTAAGGCTGGCCCTTTAAGCTGGCCCTTTAAGGCTGGGCCTCTAAGGCTGGACCTCAAAGGCTGGCCCTTTAAGGCTTGCCCTTTAAGGCTGGCCCTTTAAGCTGGCCCTTTAAGGCTGGCCATTTAAGCTGGCCCTTTAAGGCTGGCCCTTTAAGGCTGGCCCTTTAAGCTGGCCCTTTAAGGCTGGCCCTTTAAGCTGGCCCTTTAAGGCTGGCCCTTTAAGGCTGGCCCTTTAAGGCTGGCCCTTTAAGCTGGCCCCTTAAGGCTGGCCCTTTAAGCTGGTCCTCTAAGGCTGGCCCTTTAAGCTGGCCCTTTAAGGCTGGGCCTCTAAGGCTGGACCTCAAAGGCTGGCCCTTTAAGCTGGCCCTTTAAGGCTGGCCCTCTAAGGCTGGCCCTTTAAGGCTGGCCCTTTAAGGCTGGCCCTTTAAGGCTTGCCCTTTAAGGCAGGCCCTCTAAGGCTGGCCCTTTAAGGCTTGCCCTTTAAGGCTGGCCCTTTAAGCTGGCCCCTTAAGCCTGGCCCTTTAAGCTGGCCCTCTAAGGCTGGCCCTTTAAGCTGGCCCTTTAAGGCTGGCCCTTTAAGCTGGCCCTGTAAAGCTGGCCCTCTAAGGCTGGCCTTTTAAGCTGGCCCTTTAAGGCTGGCCCTTTAAGCTGGCCCTCTAAGGCTGGCCCTTTAAGGCTGGCCCTTTAAGGCTGGCCCTTTAAGCTGGCCCCTTAGGGCTGGCCCTCTAAGGCTGGCCCTTTAAGCTGGCCCTTTAAGGCTGGCCCTTTAAGCTGGCCCTTTAAGGCTGGCCCTTTAAGCTGGCCCTCTAAGGCTGGCCCTTTAAGGCTTGCCCTTTAAGGCTGGCCCTTTAAGCTGGCCCCTTAAGGCTGGCCCTTTAAGCTGGCCCTTTAAGGCTGGCCCTTTAAGGCTGGCCCTTTAAGCTGGCCCTTTAAAGCTGGCCCTTTAAGGCTGGCCCTTTAAGGCTGGCCCTTTAAGCTGGCCCCTTAAGGCTGGCCCTTTAAGCTGGCCCTCTAAGGCTGGCCCTTTAAGCTGGCCCTCTAAGGCTGGCCCTTTAAGGCTTGCCCTTTAAGGCTGGCCCTTTAAGCTGGCCCCTTAAGGCTGGCCCTTTAAGCTGGCCCTCTAAGGCTGGCCCTTTAAGGCTGGCACTTTAAGGCTGGCCCTTTAAGGCTGGCCCTTTAAGGCTGGCCTTTTAAGGCTGGCCCTTTAAGCTGGCCCCTTAAGGCTGGCCATCTAAGGCTGGCCCTTTAAGCTGGCCCTTTAAGGCTGGCCCTTTAAGCTGGCCCTTTAAGGCTGGCCCTTTAAGCTGGCCCTTTAAGGCTGGTCCTCTAAGGCTGGCCCTTTAAGACTGGCCCTTTAAGGCTGGCCCTTTAAGGCTGGCCCTTTAAGCTGGCCCCTTAAGGCTGGCCCTTTAAGCTGGCCCTCTAAGGCTGGCCCTTTAAGCTGGCCCTCTAAGGCTGGCCCTTTAAGCTGGCCCTCTAAGGCTGGCCCTTTAAGGCTGGCCCTTTAAGGCTTGCCCTTTAAGGCTGGCCCTTTAAGCTGGCCCTTTAAGGCTGGCCCTTTAAGCTGGCCCTTTAAGGCTGGCCCTTTAAGGCTGGCCCTTTAAGCTGGCCCTTTAAGGCTGGCCCTTTAAGCTGGCCCTTTAAGGCTGGCCCTTTGAGGCTGGCCCTTTAAGCTGGCCCCTTAAGGCTGGCCCTCTAAGGCTGGCCCTCTAAGGCTGGCCCTTTAAGCTGGCCCTCTAAGGCTGGCCCTTTAAGGCTTGCCCTTTAAGGCTGGCCCTTTAAGCTGGCCCCTTAAGGCTGGCCCTTTAAGCTGGCCCTCTAAGGCTGGCCCTTTAAGCTGGCCCTTTAAGGCTGGCCCTTTAAGCTGGCCCTTTAAGGCTGGCCCTTTAAGCTGGCCCTTTAAGGCTGGCCCTTTAAGGCTGGCCCTTTAAGGCTTGCCCTTTAAGGCTGGCCCTTTAAGCTGGCCCCTTAAGGCTGGCCCTTTAAGCTGGCCCTTTAAGGCTGGCCCTTTAAGGCTGGCCCTTTAAGGCTGGCCCTTTAAGGCTGGCCCTTTAAGCTGCCCCCTTAAGGCTGGCCATCTAAGGCTGGCCCTTTAAGCTGGCCCTTTAAGGCTGGCCCTTTAAGCTGGCCCTTTAAGGCTGGCCCTTTAAGCTGGCCCTTTAAGGCTGGCCCTCTAAGGCTGGCCCTTTAAGGCTGGCCCTTTAAGGCTGGCCCTTTAAGGCTGGCCCTTTAAGCTGGCCCCTTAAGGCTGGCCCTTTAAGCTGGCCCTCTAAGGCTGGCCCTTTAAGCTGGCCCTCTAAGGCTGGCCCTTTAAGGCTGGCCCTTTAAGGTTTGCCCTTTAAGGCTGGCCCTTTAAGCTGGCCCTTTAAGGCTGGCCCTTTAAGCTGGCCCTTTAAGGCTGGCCATCTAAGGCTGGCCCTTTAAGCTGGCCCTTTAAGGCTGGCCCTTTAAGGCTGGCCCTTTAAGGCTGGCCCTTTAAGCTGGCCCCTTAAGGCTGGCCCTTTAAGCAGGCCCTCTAAGGCTGGCCCTTTAAGCTGGCCCTTTAAGGCTGGCCCTTTAAGGCTGGCCCTTTAAGCTGGCCCTTTAAAGCTGGCCCTTTAAGGCTGGCCCTTTAAGCTGGCCCCTTAAGGCTGGCCCTTTAAGCTGGCCCTCTAAGGCTGGCCCTTTAAGCTGGCCCTCTAAGGCTGGCCCTTTAAGGCTTGCCCTTTAAGGCTGGCCCTTTAAGCTGGCCCCTTAAGGCTGGCCCTTTAAGCTGGCCCTTTAAGGCTGGCCCTTTAAGGCTGGCCCTTTAAGGCTGGCCCTTTAAGGCTGGCCCTTTGAGGCTGGCCCTTTGAGGCTGGCCCTTTAAGCTGGCCCCTTAAGGCTGGCCCTTTAAGCTGGCCCTCTAAGGCTGGCCCTTTAAGCTGGCCCTCTAAGGCTGGCCCTTTAAGGCTTGCCCTTTAAGGCTGGCCCTTTAAGCTGGCCCCTTAAGGCTGGCCCTTTAAGACTGGCCCTTTAAGGCTGGCCCTTTAAGGCTGGCCCTTTAAGCTGGCCCTTTAAGGCTTGCCCTTTAAGGCTGGCCCTTTAAGCTGGCCCTTTAAGGCTGGCCCTTTAAGCTGGCCCTTTAAGCCTGGCCATCTAAGTCTGGCCCTTTAAACTGGCCCTTTAAGGCTGGGCCTCTAAGGCTGGACCTCAAAGGCTGGCCCTTTAAGCTGGCCCTTTAAGGCTGGCCCCCTAAGGCTGGCCCTTTAAGGCTGGCCCTTTAAGGCTGGCCCTTTAAGGCTGGCCCTCTAAGGCTGGCCCTTTAAGGCTGGCCCTTTAAGGCTGGCCCTTTAAGCTGGCCCCTTAAGGCTGGCCATCTAAGGCTGGCCCTTTAAGCTGGCCCTTTGAGGCTGGCCCTTTAAGCTGGCCCTTTAAGGCTGGCCCTTTAAGCTGGCCCTTTAAGGCTGGCCCTCTAAGGCTGGCCCTTTAAGACTGGCCCTTTAAGGCTGGCCCTTTAAGCTGGCCCCTTAAGGCTGGCCCTTTAAGCTGGCCCTCTAAGGCTGGCCCTTTAAGCTGGCCCTCTAAGGCTGGCCCTTTAAGGCTGGCCCTTTAAGGCTTGCCCTTTAAGGCTGGCCCTTTAAGCTGGCCCTTTAAGGCTGGCCATTTAAGCTGGCCCTTTAAGGCTGGCCCTTTAAGGCTGGCCCTTTAAGCTGGCCCTCTAAGGCTGGCCCTTTAAGGCTGGCCCTTTAAGGCTTGCCCTTTAAGGCTGGCCCTTTAAGCTGGCCCTTTAAGGCTGGCCATTTAAGCTGGCCCTTTAAGGCTGGCCCTTTAAGGCTGGCCCTTTAAGCTGGCCCTTTAAGGCTGGCCCTTTAAGCTGGCCCTTTAAGGCTGGCCCTTTAAGGCTGGCCCTTTAAGGCTGGCCCTTTAAGCTGGCCCCTTAAGGCTGGCCCTTTAAGCTGGTCCTCTAAGGCTGGCCCTTTAAGCTGGCCCTTTAAGGCTGGGCCTCTAAGGCTGGACCTCAAAGGCTGGCCCTTTAAGCTGGCCCTTTAAGGCTGGCCCTCTAAGGCTGGCCCCTTAAGGCTGGCCCTTTAAGCTGGCCCTCTAAGGCTGGCCCTTTAAGCTGGCCCTTTAATCCTGGCCCTTTAAGCTGGCCCTGTAAAGCTGGCCCTCTAAGGCTGGCCTTTTAAGCTGGCCCTTTAAGGCTGGCCCTTTAAGCTGGCCCTCTAAGGCTGGCCCTTTAAGGCTGGCCCTTTAAGGCTGGCCCTTTAAGCTGGCCCCTTAGGGCTGGCCCTCTAAGGCTGGCCCTTTAAGCTGGCCCTCTAAGGGTGGCCCTTTAAGCTGGCCATCTAAGGCTGGCCCTTTAAGGCTGGCCCTTTAAGGCTGGCCCTTTAAGCTGGCCTTTTAAGACTGGCCCTTTAAGCTGGCCCTCTAAGGCTGGCCCTTTAAGGCTGGCCCTTTAAGGCTGGCCCTTTAGGCTGGCCCTTTAAGCTGGCCCTCTAAGGCTGGCCCTTTAAGGCTTGCCCTTTAAGGCTGGCCCTTTAAGCTGGCCCCTTAAGGCTGGCCCTTTAAGCTGGCCCTTTAAGGCTGGCCCTTTAAGCTGGCCCTCTAAGGCTGGCCCTTTAAGCTGGCCCTCTAAGGCTGGCCCTTTAAGGCTTGCCCTTTAAGGCTGGCCCTTTAAGGCTGGCCCTTTAAGGCTGGCCCTTTAAGCTGGCCCCTTAAGGCTGGCCCTTTAAGCTGGCCCTTTAAGGCTGGCCCTTTAAGGCTGGCCCTTTAAGCTGGCCCTTTAAAGCTGGCCCTTTAAGGCTGGCCCTTTAAGGCTGGCCCTTTAAGCTGGCCCCTTAAGGCTGGCCCTTTAAGCTGGCCCTCTAAGGCTGGCCCTTTAAGCTGGCCCTCTAAGGCTGGCCCTTTAAGGCTTGCCCTTTAAGGCTGGCCCTTTAAGCTGGCCCCTTAAGGCTGGCCCTTTAAGCTGGCCCTTTAAGGCTGGGCCTTTAAGGCTGGCCCTTTAAGGCTGGCCCTTTAAGGCTGGCCCTTTAAGGCTGGCCCTTTAAGGCTGGCCCTTTAAGCTGGCCCCTTAAGGCTGGCCCTTTAAGCTGGCCCTTTAAGGCTGGCCCTTTAAGGCTGGCCCTTTAAGGCTGGCCCTTTAAGGCTGGCCCTTTAAGGCTGGCCCTTTAAGGCTGGCCCTTTAAGGCTGGCCCTTTAAGATGGCCCCTTAAGGCTGGCCATCTAAGGCTGGCCCTTTAAGCTGGCCCTTTAAGGCTGGCCCTTTAAGCTGGCCCTTTAAGGCTGGCCCTTTAAGCTGGCCCTTTAAGGCTGGTCCTCTAAGGCTGGCCCTTTAAGACTGGCCCTTTAAGGCTGGCCCTTTAAGGCTGGCCCTTTAAGCTGGCCCCTTAAGGCTGGCCCTTTAAGCTGGCCCTCTAAGGCTGGCCCTTTAAGCTGGCCCTCTAAGGCTGGCCCTTTAAGGCTGGCCCTTTAAGGCTTGCCCTTTAAGGCTGGCCCTTTAAGCTGGCCCTTTAAGGCTGGCCCTTTAAGCTGGCCCTTTAAGGCTGGCCCTTTAAGGCTGGCCCTTTAAGCTGGCCCTTTAAGGCTGGCCCTTTAAGCTGGCCCTTTAAGGCTGGCCCTTTGAGGCTGGCCCTTTAAGCTGGCCGCTTAAGGCTGGCCCTTTAAGCTGGCCCTCTAAGGCTGGCCCTTTAAGCTGGCCCTCTAAGGCTGGCCCTTTAAGGCTTGCCCTTTAAGGCTGGCCCTTTAAGCTGGCCCCTTAAGGCTGGCCCTTTAAGCTGGCCCTCTAAGGCTGGCCCTTTAAGCTGGCCCTTTAAGGCTGGCCCTTTAAGGCTGGCCCTTTAAGGCTGGCCCTTTAAGGCTTGCCCTTTAAGGCTGGCCCTTTAAGCTGGCCCCTTAAGGCTGGCCCTTTAAGCTGGCCCTTTAAGGCTGGCCCTTTAAGGCTGGCCCTTTAAGGCTGGCCCTTTAAGGCTGGCCCTTTAAGGCTGGCCCTTTAAGCTGGCCCCTTAAGGCTGGCCATCTAAGGCTGGCCCTTTAAGCTGGCCCTTTAAGGCTGGCCCTTAAAGCTGGCCCTTTAAGGCTGGCCCTTTAAGCTGGCCCTTTAAGGCTGGCCCTCTAAGGCTGGCCCTTTAAGACTGGCCCTTTAAGGTTGGCCCTTTAAGGCTGGCCCTTTAAGCTGGCCCCTTAAGGCTGGCCCTTTAAGCTGGCCCTCTAAGGCTGGCCCTTTAAGCTGGCCCTCTAAGGCTGGCCCTTTAAGGCTGGCCCTTTAAGGCTTGCCCTTTAAGGCTGGCCCTTCAAGCTGGCCCTTTAAGGCTGGCCCTTTAAGCTGGCCCTTTAAGCCTGGCCATCTAAATCTGGCCCTTTAAACTGGCCCTTTAAGGCTGGGCCTCTAAGGCTGGACCTCAAAGGCTGGCCCTTTAAGCTGGCCCTTTAAGGCTGGCCCCCTAAGGCTGGCCCTTTAAGGCTGGCCCTTTAAGGCTGGCCCTTTAAGGCTGGCCCTCTGAGGCTGGCCCTTTAAGGCTGGCCCTTTAAGGCTGGCCCTTTAAGCTGGCCCCTTAAGGCTGGCCATCTAAGGCTGGCCCTTTAAGCTGGCCCTTTAAGGCTGGCCCTTTAAGCTGGCCCTTTAAGGCTGGCCCTTTAAGCTGGCCCTTTAAGGCTGGCCCTCTAAGGCTGGCCCTTTAAGACTGGCCTTTTAAGGCTGGCCCTTTAAGGCTGGCCCTTTAAGCTGGCCCCTTAAGGCTGGCCCTTTAAGCTGGCCCTCTAAGGCTGGCCCTTTAAGCTGGCCCTCTAAGGCTGGCCCTTTAAGGCTGGCCCTTTAAGGCTTGCACTTTAAGGCTGGCCCTTTAAGCTGGCCCTTTAAGGCTGGCCATTTAAGCTGGCCCTTTAAGGCTGGCCCTTTAAGGCTGGCCCTTTAAGCTGGCCCTTTAAGGCTGGCCCTTTAAGGCTGGCCCTTTAAGGCTGGCCCTTTAAGGCTGGCCCTTTAAGGCTGGCTCTTTAAGCTGGCCCCTTAAGGCTGGCCCTTTAAGCTGGTCCTCTAAGGCTGGCCCTTTAAGCTGGCCCTTTAAGGCTGGGCCTCTAAGGCTGGACCTCAAAGGCTGGCCCTTTAAGCTGGCCCCTTAAGGCTGGCCCTTTAAGGCTTGCCCTTTAAGGCTGGCCCTTTAAGGCTGGCCCTTTAAGGCTGGCCCTTTAAGCTGGCCCCTTAAGGCTGGCCCTTTAAGCTGGCCCTTTAAGGCTGGCCCTTTAAGGCTGGCCCTTTAAGCTGGCCCTTTAAAGCTGGCCCTTTAAGGCTGGCCCTTTAAGGCTGGCCCTTTAAGCTGGCCCCTTAAGGCTGGCCCTTTAAGCTGGCCCTCTAAGGCTGGCCCTTTAAGCTGGCCCTCTAAGGCTGGCCCTTTAAGGCTTGCCCTTTAAGGCTGGCCCTTTAAGCTGGCCCCTTAAGGCTGGCCCTTTAAGCTGGCCCTTTAAGGCTGGGCCTTTAAGGCTGGCCCTTTAAGGCTGGCCCTTTAAGGCTGGCCCTTTAAGGCTGGCCCTTTAAGGCTGGCCCTTTAAGCTGGCCCCTTAAGGCTGGCCCTTTAAGCTGGCCCTTTAAGGCTGGCCCTTTAAGGCTGGCCCTTTAAGGCTGGCCCTTTAAGGCTGGCCCTTTAAGGCTGGCCCTTTAAGGCTGGCCCTTTAAGGCTGGCCCTTTAAGATGGCCCCTTAAGGCTGGCCATCTAAGGCTGGCCCTTTAAGCTGGCCCTTTAAGGCTGGCCCTTTAAGCTGGCCCTTTAAGGCTGGCCCTTTAAGCTGGCCCTTTAAGGCTGGTCCTCTAAGGCTGGCCCTTTAAGACTGGCCCTTTAAGGCTGGCCCTTTAAGGCTGGCCCTTTAAGCTGGCCCCTTAAGGCTGGCCCTTTAAGCTGGCCCTCTAAGGCTGGCCCTTTAAGCTGGCCCTCTAAGGCTGGCCCTTTAAGGCTGGCCCTTTAAGGCTTGCCCTTTAAGGCTGGCCCTTTAAGCTGGCCCTTTAAGGCTGGCCCTTTAAGCTGGCCCTTTAAGGCTGGCCCTTTAAGGCTGGCCCTTTAAGCTGGCCCTTTAAGGCTGGCCCTTTAAGCTGGCCCTTTAAGGCTGGCCCTTTGAGGCTGGCCCTTTAAGCTGGCCGCTTAAGGCTGGCCCTTTAAGCTGGCCCTCTAAGGCTGGCCCTTTAAGGCTGGCCCTTTAAGGCTGGCCCTTTAAGCTGGCCCCTTAAGGCTGGCCATCTAAGGCTGGCCCTTTAAGCTGGCCCTTTAAGGCTGGCCCTTAAAGCTGGCCCTTTAAGGCTGGCCCTTTAAGCTGGCCCTTTAAGGCTGGCCCTCTAAGGCTGGCCCTTTAAGACTGGCCCTTTAAGGTTGGCCCTTTAAGGCTGGCCCTTTAAGCTGGCCCCTTAAGGCTGGCCCTTTAAGCTGGCCCTCTAAGGCTGGCCCTTTAAGCTGGCCCTCTAAGGCTGGCCCTTTAAGGCTGGCCCTTTAAGGCTTGCCCTTTAAGGCTGGCCCTTCAAGCTGGCCCTTTAAGGCTGGCCCTTTAAGCTGGCCCTTTAAGCCTGGCCATCTAAATCTGGCCCTTTAAACTGGCCCTTTAAGGCTGGGCCTCTAAGGCTGGACCTCAAAGGCTGGCCCTTTAAGCTGGCCCTTTAAGGCTGGCCCCCTAAGGCTGGCCCTTTAAGGCTGGCCCTTTAAGGCTGGCCCTTTAAGGCTGGCCCTCTGAGGCTGGCCCTTTAAGGCTGGCCCTTTAAGGCTGGCCCTTTAAGCTGGCCCCTTAAGGCTGGCCATCTAAGGCTGGCCCTTTAAGCTGGCCCTTTAAGGCTGGCCCTTTAAGCTGGCCCTTTAAGGCTGGCCCTTTAAGCTGGCCCTTTAAGGCTGGCCCTCTAAGGCTGGCCCTTTAAGACTGGCCTTTTAAGGCTGGCCCTTTAAGGCTGGCCCTTTAAGCTGGCCCCTTAAGGCTGGCCCTTTAAGCTGGCCCTCTAAGGCTGGCCCTTTAAGCTGGCCCTCTAAGGCTGGCCCTTTAAGGCTGGCCCTTTAAGGCTTGCACTTTAAGGCTGGCCCTTTAAGCTGGCCCTTTAAGGCTGGCCATTTAAGCTGGCCCTTTAAGGCTGGCCCTTTAAGGCTGGCCCTTTAAGCTGGCCCTTTAAGGCTGGCCCTTTAAGGCTGGCCCTTTAAGGCTGGCCCTTTAAGGCTGGCCCTTTAAGGCTGGCTCTTTAAGCTGGCCCCTTAAGGCTGGCCCTTTAAGCTGGTCCTCTAAGGCTGGCCCTTTAAGCTGGCCCTTTAAGGCTGGGCCTCTAAGGCTGGACCTCAAAGGCTGGCCCTTTAAGCTGGCCCCTTAAGGCTGGCCCTTTAAGCTGGCCCTTTAAGGCTGGCCCTTTAAGGCTGGCCCTTTAAGCTGGCCCTTTAAAGCTGGCCCTTTAAGGCTGGCCCTTTAAGGCTGGCCCTTTAAGCTGGCCCCTTAAGGCTGGCCCTTTAAGCTGGCCCTCTAAGGCTGGCCCTTTAAGCTGGCCCTCTAAGGCTGGCCCTTTAAGGCTTGCCCTTTAAGGCTGGCCCTTTAAGCTGGCCCCTTAAGGCTGGCCCTTTAAGCTGGCCCTTTAAGGCTGGCCCTTTAAGGCTGGCCCTTTAAGGCTGGCCCTTTAAGGCTGGCCCTTTAAGGCTGGCCCTTTAAGCTGGCCCCTTAAGGCTGGCCATCTAAGGCTGGCCCTTTAAGCTGGCCCTCTAAGGCTGGCCCTTTAAGCTTTCCCTTTAAGGCTGGCCCTTTAAGCTGGCCCTTTAAGGCTGGTCCTCTAAGGCTGGCCCTTTAAGACTGGCCCTTTAAGGCTGGCCCTTTAAGGCTGGCCCTTTAAGCTGGCCCTTTAAGGCTGGGCCTCTAAGGCTGGACCTCAAAGGCTGGCCCTTTAAGCTGGCCCTTTAAGGCTGGCCCTCTAAGGCTGGCCCTTTAAGGCTGGCCCTTTAAGGCTGGCCCTCTAAGGCTGGCCCTTTAAGGCTGGCCCTTTAAGGCTGGCCCTTTAAGCTGGCCCCTTAAGGCTGGCCATCTAAGGCTGGCCCTTTAAGCTGGCCCTTTAAGGCTGGCCCTTTAAGCTGGCCCTTTAAGGCTGGCCCTTTAAGCTGGCCCTTTAAGGCTGGCCCTCTAAGGCTGGCCCTTTAAGACTGGCCTTTTAAGGCTGGCCCTTTAAGGCTGGCCCTTTAAGCTGGCCCCTTAAGGCTGGCCCTTTAAGCTGGCCCTCTAAGGCTGGCCCTTTAAGCTGGCCCTCTAAGGCTGGCCCTTTAAGGCTAGCCCTTTAAGGCTTGCCCTTTAAGGCAGGCCCTCTAAGGCTGGCCCTTTAAGGCTTGCCCTTTAAGGCTGGCCCTTTAAGCTGGCCCCTTAAGGCTGGCCCTTTAAGCTGGCCCTCTAAGGCTGGCCCTTTAAGCTGGCCCTTTAAGGCTGGCCCTTTAAGCTGGCCCTCTAAGGCTGGCCTTTTAAGCTGGCCCTTTAAGGCTGGCCCTTTAAGCTGGCCCTCTAAGGCTGGCCCTTTAAGGCTGGCCCTTTAAGGCTGGCCCTTTAAGCTGGCCCCTTAGGGCTGGCCCTCTAAGGCTGGCCCTTTAAGCTGGCCCTTTAAGGCTGGCCCTGTAAGCTGGCCCTTTAAGGCTGGCCCTCTAAGGCTGGCCCTTTAAGACTGGCCCTTTAAGGCTGGCCCTTTAAGGCTGGCCCTTTAAGCTGGCCCCTTAAGGCTGGCCCTTTAAGCTGGCCCTCTAAGGCTGGCCCTTTAAGCTGGCCCTCTAAGGCTGGCCCTTTAAGCTGGCCATCTAAGGCTGGCCCTTTAAGGCTGGCCCTTTAAGGCTGGCCCTTTAAGCTGGCCCCTTAAGGCTGGCCCTCTAAGGCTGGCCCTTTAAGCTGGCCCTTTAAGGCTGGCCCTTTAAGCTGGCCCTTTAAGGCTGGCCCTTTAAGCTGGCCCTTTAAGGCTGGCCCTTTAAGCTGGCCCTCTAAGGCTGGCCCTTTAAGGCTTGCCCTTTAAGGCTGGCCCTTTAAGCTGGCCCCTTAAGGCTGGCCCTTTAAGCTGGCCCTCTAAGGCTGGCCCTTTAAGCTGGCCCTTTAAGGCTGGCCCTTTAAGCTGGCCCTGTAAAGCTGGCCCTCTAAGGCTGGCCTTTTAAGCTGGCCCTTTAAGGCTGGCCCTTTAAGCTGGCCCCTTAGGGCTGGCCCTCTAAGGCTGGCCCTTTAAGCTGGCCCTTTAAGGCTGCCCCTGTAAGCTGGCCCTTTAAGGCTGGCCCTTTAAGGCTGGCCCTTTAAGCTGGCCCTTTAAGGCTGGCCCTTTAAGGCTGGCCCTTTAAGGCTGGCCCTTTAAGCTGGCCCTTTAAGGCTGGCCCTTTAAGGCTGGCCCTTTAAGGCTGGCCCTTTAAGCTGGGCCTTTAAGGCTGGCCCTCTAAGGCTGGCCCCTTAAGGCTGGCCCTTTAAGCTGGCCCTCTAAGGCTGGCCCTTTAAGACTGGCCCTTTAAGGCTGGCCCTTTAAGGCTGGCCCTTTAAGCTGGCCCCTTAAGGCTGGCCCTTTAAGCTGGCCCTCTAAGGCTTTCCCTTTAAGCTGGCCCTCTAAGGCTGGCCCTTTAAGCTGGCCATCTAAGGCTGGCCCTTTAAGGCTGGCCCTTTAAGGCTGGCCCTTTAAGGCTGGCCCTTTAAGCTGGCCCCTTAAGGCTGGCCCTCTAAGGCTGGCCTTTTAAGCTGGCCCTTTAAGGCTGGCCCTTTAAGCTGGCCCTCTAAGGCTGGCCCTTTAAGGCTGGCCCTTTAAGGCTGGCCCTTTAAGCTGGCCCCTTAAGGCTGGCCCTCTAAGACTGGCCCTTTAAGCTGGCCCTTTAAGGCTGGCCCTTTAAGCTGGCCCTTTAAGGCTGGCCCTTTAAGCTGGCCCTTTAAGGCTGGCCCTTTAAGCTGGCCCTGTAAAGCTGGCCCTCTAAGGCTGGCCTTTTAAGCTGGCCCTTTAAGGCTGGCCCTTTAAGCTGGCCCCTTAGGGCTGGCCCTCTAAGGCTGGCCCTTTAAGCTGGCCCTCTAAGGCTGGCCCTTTAAGCTGGCCCTTTAAGGCTGGCCCTTTAAGCTGGCCCTCTAAGGCTGGCCCTTTAAGGCTGGCCCTTTAAGCTGGCCCCTTAAGGCTGGCCCTCTAAGGCTGGCCCTTTAAGCTGGCCCTTTAAGGCTGGCCCTTTAAGCTGGCCCTTTAAGGCTGGCCCTTTAAGGCCGGCCCTTTAAGCTGGCCCTTTAAGGCTGGCCCTTTAAGCTGGCCCTTTAAGGCTGGCCCTTTAAGCTGGCCCTTTAAGGCTGGCCCTTTAAGGCTGGCCCTTTAAGCTGGCCCCTTAAGGCTGGCCCTTTAAGCAGGCCCTCTAAGGCTGGCCCTTTAAGCTGGCCCTCTAAGGCTGGCCCTTTAAGCTGGCCCCTTAAGGCTGGCCCTTTAAGCTGGCCCTTTAAGGCTGGCCCTTTAAGATGGCCCTTTAAGGCTGGCCCTCTAAGGCTGGCCCTTTAAGACTGGCCCTTTAAGGCTGGCCCTTTAAGGCTGGCCCTTTAAGCTGGCCCCTTAAGGCTGGCCCTTTAAGCTGGCCCTCTAAGGCTGGCCCTTTAAGCTGGCCCTCTAAGGCTGGCCCTTTAAGGCTGGCCCTTTAAGGCTTGCCCTTTAAGGCTGGCCCTTTAAGCTGGCCCTTTAAGGCTGGCCCTTTAAGCTGGCCCTTTAAGGCGGCCCTTTAAGGCTGGCCATCTAAGTCTGGCCCTTTAAACTGGCCCTTTAAGGCTGGGCCTCTAAGGCTGGACCTCAAAGGCTGGCCCTTTAAGCTGGCCCTTTAAGGCTGGCCCCCTAAGGCTGGCCCTTTAAGGCTGGCCCTTTAAGGCTGGCCCTTTAAGGCTGGCCCTCTAAGGCTGGCCCTTTAAGGCTGGCCCTTTAAGGCTGGCCCTTTAAGCTGGCCCCTTAAGGCTGGCCATCTAAGGCTGGCCCTTTAAGGCTGGCCCTTTAAGCTGGCCCTTTAAGGCTGGCCCTTTAAGCTGGCCCTTTAAGGCTGGCCCTCTAAGGCTGGCCCTTTAAGACTGGCCTTTTAATGCTGGCCCTTTAAGGCTGGCCCTTTAAGCTGGCCCCTTAAGGCTGGCCCTTTAAGCTGGCCCTCTAAGGCTGGCCCTTTAAGCTGGCCCTCTAAGGCTGGCCCTTTAAGGCTGGCCCTTTAAGGCTTGCCCTTTAAGGCTGGCCCTTTAAGCTGGCCCTTTAAGGCTGGCAATTTAAGCTGGCCCTTTAAGGCTGGCCCTTTAAGGCTGGCCCTTTAAGCTGGCCCTTTAAGGCTGGCCCTTTAAGCTGGCCCTTTAAGGCTGGCCCTTTAAGGCTGGCCCTTTAAGGCTGGCCCTTTAAGCTGGCCCCTTAAGGCTGGCCCTTTAAGCTGGTCCTCTAAGGCTGGCCCTTTAAGCTGGCCCTTTAAGGCTGGGCCTCTAAGGCTGGACCTCAAAGGCTGGCCCTTTAAGCTGGCCCTTTAAGGCTGGCCCTCTAAGGCTGGCCCTTTAAGGCTGGCCCTTTAAGGCTGGCCCTCTAAGGCTGGCCCTTTAAGGCTGGCCCTTTAAGGCTGGCCCTTTAAGCTGGCCCTTTAAGGCTGGCCCTTTAAGGCTGGCCCTTTAAGCTGGCCCTTTAAGGCTGGCCCTCTAAGGCTGGCCCTTTAAGACTGGCCTTTTAAGGCTGGCCCTTTAAGGCTGGCCCTTTAAGCTGGCCCCTTAAGGCTGGCCCTTTAAGCTGGCCCTCTAAGGCTGGCCCTTTAAGCTGGCCCTCTAAGGCTGGCCCTTTAAGGCTGGCCCTTTAAGGCTTGCCCTTTAAGGCTGGCCCTTTAAGCTGGCCCCTTAAGGCTGGCCCTTTAAGCTGGCCCTCTAAGGCTGGCCCTTTAAGCTGGCCCTTTAAGGCTGGCCCTTTAAGCTGGCCCTGTAAAGCTGGCCCTCTAAGGCTGGCCTTTTAAGCTGGCCCTTTAAGGCTGGCCCTTTAAGCTGGCCCTCTAAGGCTGGCCCTTTAAGCTGGCCCCTTAGGGCTGGCCCTCTAAGGCTGGCCCTTTAAGCTGGCCCTTTAAGGCTGGCCCTGTAAGCTGGCCCTTTAAGGCTGGCCCTTTAAGGCTGGCCCTTTAAGCTGGCCCTCTAAGGCTGGCCCTTTAAGGCTGGCCCTTTAAGGCTGGCCCTTTAGGCTGGCCCTTTAAGGCTGGCCCTTTAAGCTGGCCCTTTAAAGCTGGCCCTTTAAGGCTGGCCCTTTAAGGCTGGCCCTTTAAGCTGGCCCCTTAAGGCTGGCCATCTAAGGCTGGCCCTTTAAGCTGGCCCTTTAAGGCTGGCCCTTTAAGCTGGCCCTTTAAGGCTGGCCCTCTAAGGCTGGCCCTTTAAGACTGGCCCTTTAAGGCTGGCCCTTTAAGCTGGCCCCTTAAGGCTGGCCCTTTAAGCTGGCCCTCTAAGGCTGGCCCTTTAAGCTGGCCCTCTAAGGCTGGCCCTTTAAGCTGGCCATCTAAGGCTGGCCCTTTAAGGCTGGCCCTTTAAGGCTGGCCCTTTAAGCTGGCCCCTTAAGGCTGGCCCTCTAAGGCTGGCCCTTTAAGCTGGCCCTTTAAGGCTGGCCCTTTAAGCTGGCCCTCTAAGGCTGGCCCTTTAAGGCTGGCCCTTTAAGGCTGGCCCTTTAAGCTGGCCCCTTAAGGCTGGCCCTCTAAGGCTGGCCCTTTAAGCTGGCCCTTTAAGGCTGGCCCTTTAAGCTGGCCCTTTAAGGCTGGCCCTTTAATTCCGGCCCTTTAAACTGGCCCTTTAAGGCTGGCCCTTTAAGGCTGGCCCTTTAAGCTGGCCCTTTAAGGCTGGCCCTTTAAGCTGGCCCTTTAAGGCTGGCCCTTTAAGGCTGGCCCTTTAAGGCTGGCCCTTTAAAGCTGGCCCTTTAAGCTGGCCCTCTAAGGCTGGCCCTTTAAGGCTGGCCCTTTAAGCTGGCCCTTTAAGGCTGGCCCTTTAAGGCTGGCCCTTTAAGGCTGGCCCTTTAGGCTGGCCCTTTAAGGCTGGCCCTTTAAGCTGGCCCTCTAAGGCTGGCCCTTTAAGCTGGCCCTCTAAGGCTGGCCCTTTAAGGCTTGCCCTTTAAGGCTGGCCCTTTAAGCTGGCCCCTTAAGGCTGGCCCTTTAAGCTGGCCCTTTAAGGCTGGCCCTTTAAGGCTGGCCCTTTAAGGCTGGCCCTTTAAGGCTGGCCCTTTAAGGCTGGCCCTTTAAGCTGGCCCTTTAAGGCTGGCCCTTTGAGGCTGGCCCTTTAAGCTGGCCCCTTAAGGCTGGCCCTTTAAGCTGGCCCTCTAAGGCTGGCCCTTTAAGCTGGCCCTCTAAGGCTGGCCCTCTAAGGCTGGCCCTTTAAGGCTTGCCCTTTAAGGCTGGCCCTTTAAGCTGGCCCCTTAAGGGGGGCCCTTTAAGCTGGCCCTCTAAGGCTGGCCCTTTAAGCTGGCCCTTTACGCTGGCCCTCTAAGGCTGGCCCTTTAAGCTGGCCCTTTAAGGCTGGCCCTTTAAGCTGGCCCTCTAAGGCTGGCCCTTTAAGGCTGGCCCTTTAAGCTGGCCCCTTAAGGCTGGCCCTCTAAGGCTGGCCCTTTAAGCTGGCCCTTTAAGGCTGGCCCTTTAAGCTGGCCCTTTAAGGCTGGCCCTTTAAGGCCGGCCCTTTAAGCTGGCCCTTTAAGGCTGGCCCTTTAAGCTGGCCCTTTAAGGCTGGCCCTTTAAGCTGGCCCTTTAAGGCTGGCCCTTTAAGGCTGGCCCTTTAAGGCTGGCCCTTTAAGCTGGCCCCTTAAGGCTGGACCTTTAAGCAGGCCCTCTAAGGCTGGCCCTTTAAGCTGGCCCTCTAAGGCTGGCCCTTTAAGCTGGCCCCTTAAGGCTGGCCCTTTAAGCTGGCCCTTTAAGGCTGGCCCTTTAAGCTGGCCCTTTAAAGCTGGCCCTTTAAGGCTGGCCCTTTAAGCTGGCCCCTTAAGGCTGGCCCTTTAAGCTGGCCCTCTAAGGCTGGCCCTTTAAGCTGGCCCTCTAAGGCTGGCCCTTTAAGGCTTGCCCTTTAAGGCTGGCCCTTTAAGCTGGCCCCTTAAGGCTGGCCCTTTAAGCTGGCCCTTTAAGGCTGGCCCTTTAAGGCTGGCCCTTTAAGGCTGGCCCTTTAAGGCTGGCCCTTTAAGGCTGGCCCTTTAAGCTGGCCCCTTAAGGCTGGCCATCTAAGGCTGGCCCTTTAAGCTGGCCCTTTAAGGCTGGCCCTTTAAGCTGGCCTTTTAAGGCTGGCCCTTTAAGCTGGCCCTTTAAGGCTGGCCCTTTAAGGCTGGCCCTTTAAGGCTGGCCCTTTAAGCTGGCCCCTTAAGGCTGGCCCTTTAAGCTGGTCCTCTAAGGCTGGCCCTTTAAGCTGGCCCTTTAAGGCTGGGCCTCTAAGGCTGGACCTCAAAGGCTGGCCCTTTAAGCTGGCCCTTTAAGGCTGGCCCTCTAAGGCTGGCCCTTTAAGGCTGGCCCTTTAAGGCTGGCCCTCTAAGGCTGGCCCTTTAAGGCTGGCCCTTTAAGGCTGGCCCTTTAAGGCTGGCCCTTTAAGCTGGCCCCTTAAGGCTGGCCATCTAAGGCTGGCCCTTTAAGCTGGCCCTTTAAGGCTGGCCCTTTAAGCTGGCCCTTTAAGGCTGGCCCTTTAAGCTGGCCCTTTAAGGCTGGCCCTCTAAGGCTGGCCCTTTAAGACTGGCCTTTTAAGACTGGCCCTTTAAGGCTGGCCCTTTAAGCTGGCCCCTTAAGGCTGGCCCTTTAAGCTGGCCCTCTAAGGCTGGCCCTTTAAGCTGGCCCTCTAAGGCTGGCCCTTTAAGGCTGGCCCTTTAAGGCTTGCCCTTTAAGGCAGGCCCTCTAAGGCTGGCCCTTTAAGGCTTGCCCTTTAAGGCTGGCCCTTTAAGCTGGCCCCTTAAGGCTGGCCCTTTAAGCTGGCCCTCTAAGGCTGGCCCTTTAAGCTGGCCCTTTAAGGCTGGCCCTTTAAGCTGGCCCTGTAAAGCTGGCCCTCTAAGGCTGGCCTTTTAAGCTGGCCCTTTAAGGCTGGCCCTTTAAGCTGGCCCTCTAAGGCTGGCCCTTTAAGGCTGGCCCTTTAAGGCTGGCCCTTTAAGCTGGCCCCTTTGGGCTGGCCCTCTAAGGCTGGCCCTTTAAGCTGGCCCTTTAAGGCTGGCCCTTTAAGCTGGCCCTTTAAGGCTGGCCCTTTAAGCTGGCCCTTTAAAGCTGGCCCTTTAAGGCCGGCCCTTTAAGGCTGGCCCTTTAAGCTGGCCCCTTAAGGCTGGCCATCTAAGGCTGGCCCTTTAAGCTGGCCCTTTAAGGCTGGCCCTTTAAGCTGGCCCTTTAAGGCTGGCCCTCTAAGGCTGGCCCTTTAAGACTGGCCCTTTAAGGCTGGCCCTTTAAGGCTGGCCCATTAAGCTGGCCCCTTAAGGCTGGCCCTTTAAGCTGGCCCTCTAAGGCTGGCCCTTTAAGCTGGCCCTCTAAGGCTGGCCCTTTAAGCTGGCCATCTAAGGCTGGCCCTTTAAGGCTGGCCCTTTAAGGCTGGCCCTTTAAGGCTGGCCCTTTAAGCTGGCCCCTTAAGGCTGGCCCTCTAAGGCTGGCCCTTTAAGCTGGCCCTTTAAGGCTGGCCCTTTAAGCTGGCCCTCTAAGGCTGGCCCTTTAAGGCTGGCCCTCTAAGGCTGGCCCTTTAAGGCTGGCCCTTTAAGCTGGCCCCTTAAGGCTGGCCCTCTAAGGCTGGCCCTTTAAGCTGGCCCTTTAAGGCTGGCCCTTTAAGCTGGCCCTTTAAGGCTGGCCCTTTAAGCTGGCCCTTTAAGGCTGGCCCTCTAAGGCTGGCCCTTTAAGACTGGCCCTTTAAGGCTGGCCCTTTAAGCTGGCCCCTTAAGGCTGGCCCTTTAAGCTGGCACTCTAAGGCTGGCCCTTTAAGCTGGCCCTCTAAGGCTGGCCCTTTAAGGCTGGCCCTTTAAGGCTTGCCCTTTAAGGCTGGCCCTTTAAGCTGGCCCTTTAAGGCTGGCCCTTTAAGCTGGCCCTTTAAGGCTGGCCATCTAAGGCTGGCCCTTTAAGCTGGCCCTTTAAGGCTGGCCCTTTAAGGCTGGCCCTTTAAGGCTGGCCCTTTAAGCTGGCCCCTTAAGGCTGGCCCTTTAAGCAGGCCCTCTAAGGCTGGCCCTTTAAGCTGGCCCTCTAAGGCTGGCCCTTTAAGGCTTGCCCTTTAAGGCTGGCCCTTTAAGCTGGCCCCTTAAGGCTGGCCCTTTAAGGCTGGCCCTTTAAGCTGGCCCCTTAAGGCTGGCCCTTTAAGCTGGCCCTTTAAGGCTGGCCCTTTAAGCTGGCCCTTTAAAGCTGGCCCTTTAAGGCTGGCCCTTTAAGGCTGGCCCTTTAAGCTGGCCCCTTAAGGCTGGCCCTTTAAGCTGGCCCTCTAAGGCTGGCCCTTTAAGCTGGCCCTCTAAGGCTGGCCCTTTAAGGCTTGCCCTTTAAGGCTGGCCCTTTAAGGCTGGCCCTTTAAGCTGGCCCTTTAAGGCTGGCCCTTTAAGCTGGCCCTTTAAGGCTGGCCCTTTAAGGCTGGCCCTTTAAGGCTGGCCCTTTAAGCTGGCCCCTTAAGGCTGGCCCTTTAAGCTGGTCCTCTAAGGCTGGCCCTTTAAGCTGGCCCTTTAAGGCTGGGCCTCTAAGGCTGGACCTCAAAGGCTGGCCCTTTAAGCTGGCCCTTTAAGGCTGGCCCTCTAAGGCTGGCCCTTTAAGGCTGGCCCTTTAAGGCTGGCCCTTTAAGGCTTGCCCTTTAAGGCAGGCCCTCTAAGGCTGGCCCTTTAAGGCTTGCCCTTTAAGGCTGGCCCTTTAAGCTGGCCCCTTAAGGCTGGCCCTTTAAGCTGGCCCTCTAAGGCTGGCCCTTTAAGCTGGCCCTTTAAGGCTGGCCCTTTAAGCTGGCCCTCTAAGGCTGGCCCTTTAAGCTGGCCCTCTAAGGCTGGCCCTTTAAGCTGGCCCTCTAAGGCTGGCCCTTTAAGGCTGGCCCTTTAAGCTGGCCCCTTAAGGCTGGCCCTCTAAGGCTGGCCCTTTAAGCTGGCCCTTTAAGGCTGGCCCTTTAAGCTGGCCCTTTAAAGCTGGCCCTTTAAGCTGGCCCTTTAAGGCTGGCCCTCTAAGGCTGGCCCTTTAAGACTGGCCCTTTAAGGCTGGCCCTTTAAGCTGGCCCCTTAAGGCTGGCCCTTTAAGCTGGCACTCTAAGGCTGGCCCTTTAAGCTGGCCCTCTAAGGCTGGCCCTTTAAGGCTGGCCCTTTAAGGCTTGCCCTTTAAGGCTGGCCCTTTAAGCTGGCCCTTTAAGGCTGGCCCTTTAAGCTGGCCCTTTAAGGCTGGCCATCTAAGGCTGGCCCTTTAAGCTGGCCCTTTAAGGCTGGCCCTTTAAGGCTGGCCCTTTAAGGCTGGCCCTTTAAGCTGGCCCCTTAAGGCTGGCCCTTTAAGCAGGCCCTCTAAGGCTGGCCCTTTAAGCTGGCCCTCTAAGGCTGGCCCTTTAAGGCTTGCCCTTTAAGGCTGGCCCTTTAAGCTGGCCCTTTAAGGCTGGCCCTTTAAGGCTGGCCCTTTAAGCTGGCCCTTTAAAGCTGGCCCTTTAAGGCTGGCCCTTTAAGGCTGGCCCTTTAAGCTGGCCCCTTAAGGCTGGCCCTTTAAGCTGGCCCTCTAAGGCTGGCCCTTTAAGCTGGCCCTCTAAGGCTGGCCCTTTAAGGCTTGCCCTTTAAGGCTGGCCCTTTAAGGCTGGCCCTTTAAGCTGGCCCTTTAAGGCTGGCCCTTTAAGCTGGCCCTTTAAGGCTGGCCCTTTAAGGCTGGCCCTTTAAGGCTGGCCCTTTAAGCTGGCCCCTTAAGGCTGGCCCCTTAAGCTGGTCCTCTAAGGCTGGCCCTTTAAGCTGGCCCTTTAAGGCTGGGCCTCTAAGGCTGGACCTCAAAGGCTGGCCCTTTAAGGCTTGCCCTTTAAGGCTGGCCCTTTAAGCTGGCCCTTTAAGGCTGGCCATTTAAGCTGGCCCTTTAAGGCTGGCCCTTTAAGGCTGGCCCTTTAAGCTGGCCCTTTAAGGCTGGCCCTTTAAGCTGGCCCTTTAAGGCTGGCCCTTTAAGGCTGGCCCTTTAAGGCTGGCCCTTTAAGCTGGCCCCTTAAGGCTGGCCCTTTAAGCTGGTCCTCTAAGGCTGGCCCTTTAAGCTGGCCCTTTAAGGCTGGGCCTCTAAGGCTGGACCTCAAAGGCTGGCCCTTTAAGCTGGCCCTTTAAGGCTGGCCCTCTAAGGCTGGCCCTTTAAGGCTGGCCCTTTAAGGCTGGCCCTTTAAGGCTTGCCCTTTAAGGCAGGCCCTCTAAGGCTGGCCCTTTAAGCTGGCCCTTTAAGGCTGGCCCTTTAAGCTGGCCCTTTAAGGCTGGCCCTTTAAGGCTGGCCCTTTAAGGCTGGCCCTTTAAGCTGGCCCCTTAAGGCTGGCCCCTTAAGCTGGTCCTCTAAGGCTGGCCCTTTAAGCTGGCCCTTTAAGGCTGGGCCTCTAAGGCTGGACCTCAAAGGCTGGCCCTTTAAGGCTTGCCCTTTAAGGCTGGCCCTTTAAGCTGGCCCTTTAAGGCTGGCCATTTAAGCTGGCCCTTTAAGGCTGGCCCTTTAAGGCTGGCCCTTTAAGCTGGCCCTTTAAGGCTGGCCCTTTAAGCTGGCCCTTTAAGGCTGGCCCTTTAAGGCTGGCCCTTTAAGGCTGGCCCTTTAAGCTGGCCCCTTAAGGCTGGCCCTTTAAGCTGGTCCTCTAAGGCTGGCCCTTTAAGCTGGCCCTTTAAGGCTGGGCCTCTAAGGCTGGACCTCAAAGGCTGGCCCTTTAAGCTGGCCCTTTAAGGCTGGCCCTCTAAGGCTGGCCCTTTAAGGCTGGCCCTTTAAGGCTGGCCCTTTAAGGCTTGCCCTTTAAGGCAGGCCCTCTAAGGCTGGCCCTTTAAGGCTTGCCCTTTAAGGCTGGCCCTTTAAGCTGGCCCCTTAAGGCTGGCCCTTTAAGCTGGCCCTCTAAGGCTGGCCCTTTAAGCTGGCCCTTTAAGGCTGGCCCTTTAAGCTGGCCCTGTAAAGCTGGCCCTCTAAGGCTGGCCTTTTAAGCTGGCCCTTTAAGGCTGGCCCTTTAAGCTGGCCCTCTAAGGCTGGCCCTTTAAGGCTGGCCCTTTAAGGCTGGCCCTTTAAGCTGGCCCCTTAGGGCTGGCCCTCTAAGGCTGGCCCTTTAAGCTGGCCCTTTAAGGCTGGCCCTTTAAGCTGGCCCTTTAAGGCTGGCCCTTTAAGCTGGCCCTCTAAGGCTGGCCCTTTAAGGCTTGCCCTTTAAGGCTGGCCCTTTAAGCTGGCCCCTTAAGGCTGGCCCTTTAAGCTGGCCCTTTAAGGCTGGCCCTTTAAGGCTGGCCCTTTAAGCTGGCCCTTTAAAGCTGGCCCTTTAAGGCTGGCCCTTTAAGGCTGGCCCTTTAAGCTGGCCCCTTAAGGCTGGCCCTTTAAGCTGGCCCTCTAAGGCTGGCCCTTTAAGCTGGCCCTCTAAGGCTGGCCCTTTAAGGCTTGCCCTTTAAGGCTGGCCCTTTAAGCTGGCCCCTTAAGGCTGGCCCTTTAAGCTGGCCCTCTAAGGCTGGCCCTTTAAGGCTGGCACTTTAAGGCTGGCCCTTTAAGGCTGGCCCTTTAAGGCTGGCCTTTTAAGGCTGGCCCTTTAAGCTGGCCCCTTAAGGCTGGCCATCTAAGGCTGGCCCTTTAAGCTGGCCCTTTAAGGCTGGCCCTTTAAGCTGGCCCTTTAAGGCTGGCCCTTTAAGCTGGCCCTTTAAGGCTGGTCCTCTAAGGCTGGCCCTTTAAGACTGGCCCTTTAAGGCTGGCCCTTTAAGGCTGGCCCTTTAAGCTGGCCCCTTAAGGCTGGCCCTTTAAGCTGGCCCTCTAAGGCTGGCCCTTTAAGCTGGCCCTCTAAGGCTGGCCCTTTAAGCTGGCCCTCTAAGGCTGGCCCTTTAAGGCTGGCCCTTTAAGGCTTGCCCTTTAAGGCTGGCCCTTTAAGCTGGCCCTTTAAGGCTGGCCCTTTAAGCTGGCCCTTTAAGGCTGGCCCTTTAAGGCTGGCCCTTTAAGCTGGCCCTTTAAGGCTGGCCCTTTAAGCTGGCCCTTTAAGGCTGGCCCTTTGAGGCTGGCCCTTTAAGCTGGCCCCTTAAGGCTGGCCCTCTAAGGCTGGCCCTCTAAGGCTGGCCCTTTAAGCTGGCCCTCTAAGGCTGGCCCTTTAAGGCTTGCCCTTTAAGGCTGGCCCTTTAAGCTGGCCCCTTAAGGCTGGCCCTTTAAGCTGGCCCTCTAAGGCTGGCCCTTTAAGCTGGCCCTTTAAGGCTGGCCCTTTAAGCTGGCCCTTTAAGGCTGGCCCTTTAAGCTGGCCCTTTAAGGCTGGCCCTTTAAGGCTGGCCCTTTAAGGCTTGCCCTTTAAGGCTGGCCCTTTAAGCTGGCCCCTTAAGGCTGGCCCTTTAAGCTGGCCCTTTAAGGCTGGCCCTTTAAGGCTGGCCCTTTAAGGCTGGCCCTTTAAGGCTGGCCCTTTAAGCTGCCCCCTTAAGGCTGGCCATCTAAGGCTGGCCCTTTAAGCTGGCCCTTTAAGGCTGGCCCTTTAAGCTGGCCATTTAAGGCTGGCCCTTTAAGCTGGCCCTTTAAGGCTGGCCCTCTAAGGCTGGCCCTTTAAGGCTGGCCCTTTAAGGCTGGCCCTTTAAGGCTGGCCCTTTAAGCTGGCCCCTTAAGGCTGGCCCTTTAAGCTGGCCCTCTAAGGCTGGCCCTTTAAGCTGGCCCTCTAAGGCTGGCCCTTTAAGGCTGGCCCTTTAAGGTTTGCCCTTTAAGGCTGGCCCTTTAAGCTGGCCCTTTAAGGCTGGCCCTTTAAGCTGGCCCTTTAAGGCTGGCCATCTAAGGCTGGCCCTTTAAGCTGGCCCTTTAAGGCTGGCCCTTTAAGGCTGGCCCTTTAAGGCTGGCCCTTTAAGCTGGCCCCTTAAGGCTGGCCCTTTAAGCAGGCCCTCTAAGGCTGGCCCTTTAAGCTGGCCCTTTAAGGCTGGCCCTTTAAGGCTGGCCCTTTAAGCTGGCCCTTTAAAGCTGGCCCTTTAAGGCTGGCCCTTTAAGCTGGCCCCTTAAGGCTGGCCCTTTAAGCTGGCCCTCTAAGGCTGGCCCTTTAAGCTGGCCCTCTAAGGCTGGCCCTTTAAGGCTTGCCCTTTAAGGCTGGCCCTTTAAGCTGGCCCCTTAAGGCTGGCCCTTTAAGCTGGCCCTTTAAGGCTGGCCCTTTAAGGCTGGCCCTTTAAGGCTGGCCCTTTAAGGCTGGCCCTTTGAGGCTGGCCCTTTGAGGCTGGCCCTTTAAGCTGGCCCCTTAAGGCTGGCCCTTTAAGCTGGCCCTCTAAGGCTGGCCCTTTAAGCTGGCCCTCTAAGGCTGGCCCTTTAAGGCTTGCCCTTTAAGGCTGGCCCTTTAAGCTGGCCCCTTAAGGCTGGCCCTTTAAGACTGGCCCTTTAAGGCTGGCCCTTTAAGGCTGGCCCTTTAAGCTGGCCCTTTAAGGCTTGCCCTTTAAGGCTGGCCCTTTAAGCTGGCCCTTTAAGGCTGGCCCTTTAAGCTGGCCCTTTAAGCCTGGCCATCTAAGTCTGGCCCTTTAAACTGGCCCTTTAAGGCTGGGCCTCTAAGGCTGGACCTCAAAGGCTGGCCCTTTAAGCTGGCCCTTTAAGGCTGGCCCCCTAAGGCTGGCCCTTTAAGGCTGGCCCTTTAAGGCTGGCCCTTTAAGGCTGGCCCTCTAAGGCTGGCCCTTTAAGGCTGGCCCTTTAAGGCTGGCCCTTTAAGCTGGCCCCTTAAGGCTGGCCCTTTAAGCTGGCCCTTTAAGGCTGGCCCTCTAAGGCTGGCCCTTTAAGACTGGCCCTTTAAGGCTGGCCCTTTAAGCTGGCCCCTTAAGGCTGGCCCTTTAAGCTGGCCCTCTAAGGCTGGCCCTTTAAGCTGGCCCTCTAAGGCTGGCCCTTTAAGGCTGGCCCTTTAAGGCTTGCCCTTTAAGGCTGGCCCTTTAAGCTGGCCCTTTAAGGCTGGCCATTTAAGCTGGCCCTTTAAGGCTGGCCCTTTAAGGCTGGCCCTTTAAGCTGGCCCTCTAAGGCTGGCCCTTTAAGGCTGGCCCTTTAAGGCTTGCCCTTTAAGGCTGGCCCTTTAAGCTGGCCCTTTAAGGCTGGCCATTTAAGCTGGCCCTTTAAGGCTGGCCCTTTAAGGCTGGCCCTTTAAGCTGGCCCTTTAAGGCTGGCCCTTTAAGCTGGCCCTTTAAGGCTGGCCCTTTAAGGCTGGCCCTTTAAGGCTGGCCCTTTAAGCTGGCCCCTTAAGGCTGGCCCTTTAAGCTGGTCCTCTAAGGCTGGCCCTTTAAGCTGGCCCTTTAAGGCTGGGCCTCTAAGGCTGGACCTCAAAGGCTGGCCCTTTAAGCTGGCCCTTTAAGGCTGGCCCTCTAAGGCTGGCCCCTTAAGGCTGGCCCTTTAAGCTGGCCCTCTAAGGCTGGCCCTTTAAGCTGGCCCTTTAATCCTGGCCCTTTAAGCTGGCCCTGTAAAGCTGGCCCTCTAAGGCTGGCCTTTTAAGCTGGCCCTTTAAGGCTGGCCCTTTAAGCTGGCCCTCTAAGGCTGGCCCTTTAAGGCTGGCCCTTTAAGGCTGGCCCTTTAAGCTGGCCCCTTAGGGCTGGCCCTCTAAGGCTGGCCCTTTAAGCTGGCCCTTTAAGGCTGGCCCTTTAAGCTGGCCCTTTAAGGCTGGCCCTTTAAGCTGGCCCTTTAAAGCTGGCCCTTTAAGGCTGGCCCTTTAAGGCTGGCCCTTTAAGCTGGCCCCTTAAGGCTGGCCATCTAAGGCTGGCCCTTTAAGCTGGCCCTTTAAGGCTGGCCCTTTAAGCTGGCCCTTTAAGGCTGGCCCTCTAAGGCTGGCCCTTTAAGACTGGCCCTTTAAGGCTGGCCCTTTAAGGCTGGCCCTTTAAGCTGGCCCCTTAAGGCTGGCCCTTTAAGCTGGCCCTCTAAGGCTGGCCCTTTAAGCTGGCCCTCTAAGGGTGGCCCTTTAAGCTGGCCATCTAAGGCTGGCCCTTTAAGGCTGGCCCTTTAAGGCTGGCCCTTTAAGCTGGCCCCTTAAGGCTGGCCCTCTAAGGCTGGCCCTTTAAGCTGGCCCTTTAAGACTGGCCCTTTAAGCTGGCCCTCTAAGGCTGGCCCTTTAAGGCTGGCCCTTTAAGGCTGGCCCTTTAAGCTGGCCCCTTAAGGCTGGCCCTCTAAGGCTGGCCCTTTAAGCTGGCCCTTTAAGGCTGGCCCTTTAAGCTGGCCCTTTAAGGCTGGCCCTTTAAGCTGGCCCTTTAAGGCTGGCCCTTTAAGGCTGGCCCTTTAAGGCTGGCCCTTTAAGCTGGCCCTTTAAGGCTGGCCCTTTAAGCTGGCCCTTTAAGGCTGGCCCTTTAAGCTGGCCCTTTAAGGCTGGCCCTTTAAGGCTGGCCCTTTAAGCTGGCCCCTTAAGGCTGGCCATCTAAGGCTGGCCCTTTAAGCTGGCCCTTTAAGGCTGGCCCTTTAAGCTGGGCCTTTAAGGCTGGCCCTCTAAGGCTGGCCCCTTAAGGCTGGCCCTTTAAGCTGGCCCTCTAAGGCTGGCCCTTTAAGACTGGCCCTTTAAGGCTGGCCCTTTAAGGCTGGCCCTTTAAGCTGGCCCCTTAAGGCTGGCCCTTTAAGCTGGCCCTCTAAGGCTGGCCCTTTAAGCTGGCCCTCTAAGGCTGGCCCTTTAAGCTGGCCATATAAGGCTGGCCCTTTAAGGCTGGCCCTTTAAGGCTGGCCCTTTAAGCTGGCCCCTTAAGGCTGGCCCTCTAAGGCTGGCCCTTTAAGCTGGCCCTTTAAGGCTGGCCCTTTAAGCTGGCCCTCTAAGGCTGGCCCTTTAAGGCTGGCCCTTTAAGGCTGGCCCTTTAAGCTGGCCCCTTAAGGCTGGCCCTCTAAGACTGGCCCTTTAAGCTGGCCCTTTAAGGCTGGCCCTTTAAGCTGGCCCTTTAAGGCTGGCCCTTTAAGGCCGGCCCTTTAAACTGGCCCTTTAAGGCTGGCCCTTTAAGGCTGGCCCTTTAAGGCTGGCCCTTTAAGCTGGCCCTTTAAGGCTGGCCCTTTAAGGCTGGTCCTTTAAGGCTGGCCCTTTAAAGCTGGCCCTTTAAGCTGGCCCTCTAAGGCCGGCCCTTTAAGGCTGGCCCTTTAAGCTGGCCCTTTAAGGCTGGCCCTTTAAGGCTGGCCCTTTAAGACTGGCCCTTTAAGGTTGGCCCTTTAAGGCTGGCCCTTTAAGCTGGCCCCTTAAGGCTGGCCCTTTAAGCTGGCCCTCTAAGGCTGGCCCTTTAAGCTGGCCCTCTAAGGCTGGCCCTTTAAGGCTGGCCCTTTAAGGCTTGCCCTTTAAGGCTGGCCCTTCAAGCTGGCCCTTTAAGGCTGGCCCTTTAAGCTGGCCCTTTAAGCCTGGCCATCTAAGTCTGGCCCTTTAAACTGGCCCTTTAAGGCTGGGCCTCTAAGGCTGGACCTCAAAGGCTGGCCCTTTAAGCTGGCCCTTTAAGGCTGGCCCCCTAAGGCTGGCCCTTTAAGGCTGGCCCTTTAAGGCTGGCCCTTTAAGGCTGGCCCTCTGAGGCTGGCCCTTTAAGGCTGGCCCTTTAAGGCTGGCCCTTTAAGCTGGCCCCTTAAGGCTGGCCATCTAAGGCTGGCCCTTTAAGCTGGCCCTTTAAGGCTGGCCCTTTAAGCTGGCCCTTTAAGGCTGGCCCTTTAAGCTGGCCCTTTAAGGCTGGCCCTCTAAGGCTGGCCCTTTAAGACTGGCCTTTTAAGGCTGGCCCTTTAAGGCTGGCCCTTTAAGCTGGCCCCTTAAGGCTGGCCCTTTAAGCTGGCCCTCTAAGGCTGGCCCTTTAAGCTGGCCCTCTAAGGCTGGCCCTTTAAGGCTGGCCCTTTAAGGCTTGCACTTTAAGGCTGGCCCTTTAAGCTGGCCCTTTAAGGCTGGCCATTTAAGCTGGCCCTTTAAGGCTGGCCCTTTAAGGCTGGCCCTTTAAGCTGGCCCTTTAAGGCTGGCCCTTTAAGGCTGGCCCTTTAAGGCTGGCCCTTTAAGGCTGGCCCTTTAAGGCTGGCTCTTTAAGCTGGCCCCTTAAGGCTGGCCCTTTAAGCTGGTCCTCTAAGGCTGGCCCTTTAAGCTGGCCCTTTAAGGCTGGGCCTCTAAGGCTGGACCTCAAAGGCTGGCCCTTTAAGCTGGCCCCTTAAGGCTGGCCCTTTAAGCTGGCCCTTTAAGGCTGGCCCTTTAAGGCTGGCCCTTTAAGCTGGCCCTTTAAAGCTGGCCCTTTAAGGCTGGCCCTTTAAGGCTGGCCCTTTAAGCTGGCCCCTTAAGGCTGGCCCTTTAAGCTGGCCCTCTAAGGCTGGCCCTTTAAGCTGGCCCTCTAAGGCTGGCCCTTTAAGGCTTGCCCTTTAAGGCTGGCCCTTTAAGCTGGCCCCTTAAGGCTGGCCCTTTAAGCTGGCCCTTTAAGGCTGGCCCTTTAAGGCTGGCCCTTTAAGGCTGGCCCTTTAAGGCTGGCCCTTTAAGGCTGGCCCTTTAAGCTGGCCCCTTAAGGCTGGCCATCTAAGGCTGGCCCTTTAAGCTGGCCCTCTAAGGCTGGCCCTTTAAGCTTTCCCTTTAAGGCTGGCCCTTTAAGCTGGCCCTTTAAGGCTGGTCCTCTAAGGCTGGCCCTTTAAGACTGGCCCTTTAAGGCTGGCCCTTTAAGGCTGGCCCTTTAAGCTGGCCCTTTAAGGCTGGGCCTCTAAGGCTGGACCTCAAAGGCTGGCCCTTTAAGCTGGCCCTTTAAGGCTGGCCCTCTAAGGCTGGCCCTTTAAGGCTGGCCCTTTAAGGCTGGCCCTCTAAGGCTGGCCCTTTAAGGCTGGCCCTTTAAGGCTGGCCCTTTAAGCTGGCCCCTTAAGGCTGGCCATCTAAGGCTGGCCCTTTAAGCTGGCCCTTTAAGGCTGGCCCTTTAAGCTGGCCCTTTAAGGCTGGCCCTTTAAGCTGGCCCTTTAAGGCTGGCCCTCTAAGGCTGGCCCTTTAAGACTGGCCTTTTAAGGCTGGCCCTTTAAGGCTGGCCCTTTAAGCTGGCCCCTTAAGGCTGGCCCTTTAAGCTGGCCCTCTAAGGCTGGCCCTTTAAGCTGGCCCTCTAAGGCTGGCCCTTTAAGGCTGGCCCTTTAAGGCTTGCCCTTTAAGGCAGGCCCTCTAAGGCTGGCCCTTTAAGGCTTGCCCTTTAAGGCTGGCCCTTTAAGCTGGCCCCTTAAGGCTGGCCCTTTATGCTGGCCCTCTAAGGCTGGCCCTTTAAGCTGGCCCTTTAAGGCTGGCCCTTTAAGCTGGCCCTCTAAGGCTGGCCTTTTAAGCTGGCCCTTTAAGGCTGGCCCTTTAAGCTGGCCCTCTAAGGCTGGCCCTTTAAGGCTGGCCCTTTAAGGCTGGCCCTTTAAGCTGGCCCCTTAGGGCTGGCCCTCTAAGGCTGGCCCTTTAAGCTGGCCCTTTAAGGCTGGCCCTGTAAGCTGGCCCTTTAAGCTGGCCCTTTAAGGCTGGCCCTCTAAGGCTGGCCCTTTAAGACTGGCCCTTTAAGGCTGGCCCTTTAAGGCTGGCCCTTTAAGCTGGCCCCTTAAGGCTGGCCCTTTAAGCTGGCCCTCTAAGGCTGGCCCTTTAAGCTGGCCCTCTAAGGCTGGCCCTTTAAGCTGGCCATCTAAGGCTGGCCCTTTAAGGCTGGCCCTTTAAGGCTGGCCCTTTAAGCTGGCCCCTTAAGGCTGGCCCTCTAAGGCTGGCCCTTTAAGCTGGCCCTTTAAGGCTGGCCCTTTAAGCTGGCCCTTTAAGGCTGGCCCTTTAAGCTGGCCCTTTAAGGCTGGCCCTTTAAGCTGGCCCTCTAAGGCTGGCCCTTTAAGGCTTGCCCTTTAAGGCTGGCCCTTTAAGCTGGCCCCTTAAGGCTGGTCCTTTAAGCTGGCCCTCTAAGGCTGGCCCTTTAAGCTGGCCCTTTAAGGCTGGCCCTTTAAGCTGGCCCTGTAAAGCTGGCCCTCTAAGGCTGGCCTTTTAAGCTGGCCCTTTAAGGCTGGCCCTTTAAGCTGGCCCTTTAAGGCTGGCCCTTTAAGGCTGGCCCTTTAAGCTGGCCCCTTAAGGCTGGCCATCTAAGGCTGGCCCTTTAAGCTGGCCCTTTAAGGCTGGCCCTTTAAGCTGGGCCTTTAAGGCTGGCCCTCTAAGGCTGGCCCCTTAAGGCTGGCCCTTTAAGCTGGCCCTCTAAGGCTGGCCCTTTAAGACTGGCCCTTTAAGGCTGGCCCTTTAAGGCTGGCCCTTTAAGCTGGCCCCTTAAGGCTGGCCCTTTAAGCTGGCCCTCTAAGGCTGGCCCTTTAAGCTGGCCCTCTAAGGCTGGCCCTTTAAGCTGGCCATCTAAGGCTGGCCCTTTAAGGCTGGCCCTTTAAGGCTGGCCCTTTAAGGCTGGCCCTTTAAGCTGGCCCCTTAAGGCTGGCCCTCTAAGGCTGGCCCTTTAAGCTGGCCCTTTAAGGCTGGCCCTTTAAGCTGGCCCTCTAAGGCTGGCCCTTTAAGGCTGGCCCTTTAAGGCTGGCCCTTTAAGCTGGCCCCTTAAGGCTGGCCCTCTAAGACTGGCCCTTTAAGCTGGCCCTTTAAGGCTGGCCCTTTAAGCTGGCCCTTTAAGGCTGGCCCTTTAAGGCCGGCCCTTTAAACTGGCCCTTTAAGGCTGGCCCTTTAAGGCTGGCCCTTTAAGGCTGGCCCTTTAAGCTGGCCCTTTAAGGCTGGCCCTTTAAGGCTGGTCCTTTAAGGCTGGCCCTTTAAAGCTGGCCCTTTAAGCTGGCCCTCTAAGGCCGGCCCTTTAAGGCTGGCCCTTTAAGCTGGCCCTTTAAGGCTGGCCCTTTAAGGCTGGTCCTTTAAGCTGGCCCTTTAAGGCTGGCCCTTTAAGGCTGGCCCTTTAAGGCTGGCCCTTTAAGCTGGCCCCTTAAGGCTGGCCCTTTAAGCTGGCCCTCTAAGGCTGGCCCTTTAAGCTGGCCCTCTAAGGCTGGCCCTTTAAGGCTTGCCCTTTAAGGCTTGCCCTTTAAGGCTGGCCCTTTAAGCTGGCCCCTTAAGGCTGGCCCTTTAAGCTGGCCCTTTAAGGCTGGCCCTTTAAGGCTGGCCCTTTAAGGCTGGCCCTTTAAGGCTGGCCCTTTAAGGCTGGCCCTTTAAGCTGGCCCTTTAAGGCTGGCCCTCTAAGGCTGGCCCTTTAAGACTGGCCCTTTAAGGCTGGCCCTTTAAGGCTGGCCCTTTAAGGCTGGCCCCTTAAGGCTGGCCCTTTAAGCTGGCCCTCTAAGGCTGGCCCTTTAAGCTGGCCCTCTAAGGCTGGCCCTCTAAGGCTGGCCCTTTAAGGCTTGCCCTTTAAGGCTGGCCCTTTAAGCTGGCCCCTTAAGGCTGGCCCTTTAAGCTGGCCCTCTAAGGCTGGCCCTTTAAGCTGGCCCTTTAAGGCTGGCCCTTTAAGCTGGCCCTCTAAGGCTGGCCCTTTAAGGCTGGCCCTTTAAGCTGGCCCCTTAAGGCTGGCCCTCTAAGGCTGGCCCTTTAAGCTGGCCCTTTAAGGCTGGCCCTTTAAGCTGGCCCTTTAAGGCTGGCCCTTTAAGGCCGGCCCTTTAAGCTGGCCCTTTAAGGCTGGCCCTTTAAGCTGGCCCTTTAAGGCTGGCCCTTTAAGCTGGCCCTTTAAGGCTGGCCCTTTAAGGCTGGCCCTTTAAGCTGGCCCCTTAAGGCTGGCCCTTTAAGCAGGCCCTCTAAGGCTGGCCCTTTAAGCTGGCCCTCTAAGGCTGGCCCTTTAAGCTGGCCCCTTAAGGCTGGCCCTTTAAGCTGGCCCTTTAAGGCTGGCCCTTTAAGATGGCCCTTTAAGGCTGGCCCTCTAAGGCTGGCCCTTTAAGACTGGCCCTTTAAGGCTGGCCCTTTAAGGCTGGCCCTTTAAGCTGGCCCCTTAAGGCTGGCCCTTTAAGCTGGCCCTCTAAGGCTGGCCCTTTAAGCTGGCCCTCTAAGGCTGGCCCTATAAGGCTGGCCCTTTAAGGCTTGCCCTTTAAGGCTGGCCCTTTAAGCTGGCCCTTTAAGGCTGGCCCTTTAAGCTGGCCCTTTAAGGCGGCCCTTTAAGGCTGGCCATCTAAGTCTGGCCCTTTAAACTGGCCCTTTAAGGCTGGGCCTCTAAGGCTGGACCTCAAAGGCTGGCCCTTTAAGCTGGCCCTTTAAGGCTGGCCCCCTAAGGCTGGCCCTTTAAGGCTGGCCCTTTAAGCTGGCCCTTTAAGGCTGGCCCTTTAAGGCTGGCCCTTTAAGGCTGGCCCTTTAAGGCTGGCCCTTTAAGGCTGGCCCTTTAAGCTGGCCCTTTAAGGCTGGCCCTCTAAGGCTGGCCCTTTAAGACTGGCCCTTTAAGGCTGGCCCTTTAAGGCTGGCCCTTTAAGGCTGGCCCCTTAAGGCTGGCCCTTTAAGCTGGCCCTCTAAGGCTGGCCCTTTAAGCTGGCCCTCTAAGGCTGGCCCTCTAAGGCTGGCCCTTTAAGGCTTGCCCTTTAAGGCTGGCCCTTTAAGCTGGCCCCTTAAGGCTGGCCCTTTAAGCTGGCCCTCTAAGGCTGGCCCTTTAAGCTGGCCCTTTAAGGCTGGCCCTTTAAGCTGGCCCTCTAAGGCTGGCCCTTTAAGGCTGGCCCTTTAAGCTGGCCCCTTAAGGCTGGCCCTCTAAGGCTGGCCCTTTAAGCTGGCCCTTTAAGGCTGGCCCTTTAAGCTGGCCCTTTAAGGCTGGCCCTTTAAGGCCGGCCCTTTAAGCTGGCCCTTTAAGGCTGGCCCTTTAAGCTGGCCCTTTAAGGCTGGCCCTTTAAGCTGGCCCTTTAAGGCTGGCCCTTTAAGGCTGGCCCTTTAAGCTGGCCCCTTAAGGCTGGCCCTTTAAGCAGGCCCTCTAAGGCTGGCCCTTTAAGCTGGCCCTCTAAGGCTGGCCCTTTAAGCTGGCCCCTTAAGGCTGGCCCTTTAAGCTGGCCCTTTAAGGCTGGCCCTTTAAGATGGCCCTTTAAGGCTGGCCCTCTAAGGCTGGCCCTTTAAGACTGGCCCTTTAAGGCTGGCCCTTTAAGGCTGGCCCTTTAAGCTGGCCCCTTAAGGCTGGCCCTTTAAGCTGGCCCTCTAAGGCTGGCCCTTTAAGCTGGCCCTCTAAGGCTGGCCCTTTAAGGCTGGCCCTTTAAGGCTTGCCCTTTAAGGCTGGCCCTTTAAGCTGGCCCTTTAAGGCTGGCCCTTTAAGCTGGCCCTTTAAGGCGGCCCTTTAAGGCTGGCCATCTAAGTCTGGCCCTTTAAACTGGCCCTTTAAGGCTGGGCCTCTAAGGCTGGACCTCAAAGGCTGGCCCTTTAAGCTGGCCCTTTAAGGCTGGCCCCCTAAGGCTGGCCCTTTAAGGCTGGCCCTTTAAGGCTGGCCCTTTAAGGCTGGCCCTCTAAGGCTGGCCCTTTAAGGCTGGCCCTTTAAGGCTGGCCCTTTAAGCTGGCCCCTTAAGGCTGGCCATCTAAGGCTGGCCCTTTAAGGCTGGCCCTTTAAGCTGGCCCTTTAAGGCTGGCCCTTTAAGCTGGCCCTTTAAGGCTGGCCCTCTAAGGCTGGCCCTTTAAGACTGGCCTTTTAATGCTGGCCCTTTAAGGCTGGCCCTTTAAGCTGGCCCCTTAAGGCTGGCCCTTTAAGCTGGCCCTCTAAGGCTGGCCCTTTAAGCTGGCCCTCTAAGGCTGGCCCTTTAAGGCTGGCCCTTTAAGGCTTGCCCTTTAAGGCTGGCCCTTTAAGCTGGCCCTTTAAGGCTGGCAATTTAAGCTGGCCCTTTAAGGCTGGCCCTTTAAGGCTGGCCCTTTAAGCTGGCCCTTTAAGGCTGGCCCTTTAAGCTGGCCCTTTAAGGCTGGCCCTTTAAGGCTGGCCCTTTAAGGCTGGCCCTTTAAGCTGGCCCCTTAAGGCTGGCCCTTTAAGCTGGTCCTCTAAGGCTGGCCCTTTAAGCTGGCCCTTTAAGGCTGGGCCTCTAAGGCTGGACCTCAAAGGCTGGCCCTTTAAGCTGGCCCTTTAAGGCTGGCCCTCTAAGGCTGGCCCTTTAAGGCTGGCCCTTTAAGGCTGGCCCTCTAAGGCTGGCCCTTTAAGGCTGGCCCTTTAAGGCTGGCCCTTTAAGCTGGCCCTTTAAGGCTGGCCCTTTAAGGCTGGCCCTTTAAGCTGGCCCTTTAAGGCTGGCCCTCTAAGGCTGGCCCTTTAAGACTGGCCTTTTAAGGCTGGCCCTTTAAGGCTGGCCCTTTAAGCTGGCCCCTTAAGGCTGGCCCTTTAAGCTGGCCCTCTAAGGCTGGCCCTTTAAGCTGGCCCTCTAAGGCTGGCCCTTTAAGGCTGGCCCTTTAAGGCTTGCCCTTTAAGGCAGGCCCTCTAAGGCTGGCCCTTTAAGGCTTGCCCTTTAAGGCTGGCCCTTTAAGCTGGCCCCTTAAGGCTGGCCCTTTAAGCTGGCCCTCTAAGGCTGGCCCTTTAAGCTGGCCCTTTAAGGCTGGCCCTTTAAGCTGGCCCTGTAAAGCTGGCCCTCTAAGGCTGGCCTTTTAAGCTGGCCCTTTAAGCTGGCCCTTTAAGCTGGCCCTCTAAGGCTGGCCCTTTAAGCTGGCCCCTTAGGGCTGGCCCTCTAAGGCTGGCCCTTTAAGCTGGCCCTTTAAAGCTGGCCCTTTAAGGCTGGCCCTTTAAGGCTGGCCCTTTAAGGCTGGCCCTTTAGGCTGGCCCTTTAAGGCTGGCCCTTTAAGCTGGCCCTTTAAAGCTGGCCCTTTAAGGCTGGCCCTTTAAGGCTGGCCCTTTAAGCTGGCCCCTTAAGGCTGGCCATCTAAGGCTGGCCCTTTAAGCTGGCCCTTTAAAGCTGGCCCTTTAAGGCTGGCCCTTTAAGGCTGGCCCTTTAAGCTGGCCCCTTAAGGCTGGCCATCTAAGGCTGGCCCTTTAAGCTGGCCCTTTAAGGCTGGCCCTTTAAGCTGGCCCTTTAAGGCTGGCCCTCTAAGGCTGGCCCTTTAAGACTGGCCCTTTAAGGCTGGCCCTTTAAGCTGGCCCCTTAAGGCTGGCCCTTTAAGCTGGCCCTCTAAGGCTGGCCCTTTAAGCTGGCCCTCTAAGGCTGGCCCTTTAAGCTGGCCATCTAAGGCTGGCCCTTTAAGGCTGGCCCTTTAAGGCTGGCCCTTTAAGCTGGCCCCTTAAGGCTGGCCCTCTAAGGCTGGCCCTTTAAGCTGGCCCTTTAAGGCTGGCCCTTTAAGCTGGCCCTCTAAGGCTGGCCCTTTAAGGCTGGCCCTTTAAGGCTGGCCCTTTAAGCTGGCCCCTTAAGGCTGGCCCTCTAAGGCTGGCCCTTTAAGCTGGCCCTTTAAGGCTGGCCCTTTAAGCTGGCCCTTTAAGGCTGGCCCTTTAATTCCGGCCCTTTAAACTGGCCCTTTAAGGCTGGCCCTTTAAGGCTGGCCCTTTAAGCTGGCCCTTTAAGGCTGGCCCTTTAAGCTGGCCCTTTAAGGCTGGCCCTTTAAGGCTGGCCCTTTAAGGCTGGCCCTTTAAAGCTGGCCCTTTAAGCTGGCCCTCTAAGGCTGGCCCTTTAAGGCTGGCCCTTTAAGCTGGCCCTTTAAGGCTGGCCCTTTAAGGCTGGCCCTTTAAGGCTGGCCCTTTAGGCTGGCCCTTTAAGGCTGGCCCTTTAAGCTGGCCCTCTAAGGCTGGCCCTTTAAGCTGGCCCTCTAAGGCTGGCCCTTTAAGGCTTGCCCTTTAAGGCTGGCCCTTTAAGCTGGCCCCTTAAGGCTGGCCCTTTAAGCTGGCCCTTTAAGGCTGGCCCTTTAAGGCTGGCCCTTTAAGGCTGGCCCTTTAAGGCTGGCCCTTTAAGCTGGCCCTTTAAGGCTGGCCCTTTGAGGCTGGCCCTTTAAGCTGGCCCCTTAAGGCTGGCCCTTTAAGCTGGCCCTCTAAGGCTGGCCCTTTAAGCTGGCCCTCTAAGGCTGGCCCTCTAAGGCTGGCCCTTTAAGGCTTGCCCTTTAAGGCTGGCCCTTTAAGCTGGCCCCTTAAGGGGGGCCCTTTAAGCTGGCCCTCTAAGGCTGGCCCTTTAAGCTGGCCCTTTACGCTGGCCCTCTAAGGCTGGCCCTTTAAGCTGGCCCTTTAAGGCTGGCCCTTTAAGCTGGCCCTCTAAGGCTGGCCCTTTAAGGCTGGCCCTTTAAGCTGGCCCCTTAAGGCTGGCCCTCTAAGGCTGGCCCTTTAAGCTGGCCCTTTAAGGCTGGCCCTTTAAGCTGGCCCTTTAAGGCTGGCCCTTTAAGGCCGGCCCTTTAAGCTGGCCCTTTAAGGCTGGCCCTTTAATTCCGGCCCTTTAAACTGGCCCTTTAAGGCTGGCCCTTTAAGGCTGGCCCTTTAAGCTGGCCCTTTAAGGCTGGCCCTTTAAGCTGGCCCTTTAAGGCTGGCCCTTTAAGGCTGGCCCTTTAAGGCTGGCCCTTTAAGCTGGCCCCTTAAGGCTGGCCATCTAAGGCTGGCCCTTTAAGCTGGCCCTTTAAGGCTGGCCCTTTAAGCTGGCCTTTTAAGGCTGGCCCTTTAAGCTGGCCCTTTAAGGCTGGTCCTCTAAGGCTGGCCCTTTAAGACTGGCCCTTTAAGGCTGGCCCTTTAAGGCTGGCCCTTTAAGCTGGCCCCTTAAGGCTGGCCCTTTAAGCTGGCCCTCTAAGGCTGGCCCTTTAAGCTGGCCCTCTAAGGCTGGCCCTTTAAGGCTGGCCCTTTAAGGCTGGCCCTTTAAGCTGGCCCCTTAAGGCTGGCCCTCTAAGGCTGGCCCTTTAAGCTGGCCCTTTAAGGCTGGCCCTTTAAGCTGGCCCTTTAAGGCTGGCCCTTTAAGCTGGCCCCTTAAGGCTGGCCCTCTAAGGCTGGCCCTTTAAGCTGGCCCTTTAAGGCTGGCCCTTTAAGCTGGCCCTCTAAGGCTGGCCCTTTAAGGCTGGCCCTTTAAGGCTGGCCCTTTAAGCTGGCCCCTTAAGGCTGGCCCTCTAAGACTGGCCCTTTAAGCTGGCCCTTTAAGGCTGGCCCTTTAAGCTGGCCCTTTAAGGCTGGCCCTTTAAGGCCGGCCCTTTAAACTGGCCCTTTAAGGCTGGCCCTTTAAGGCTGGCCCTTTAAGGCTGGCCCTTTAAGCTGGCCCTTTAAGGCTGGCCCTTTAAGGCTGGTCCTTTAAGGCTGGCCCTTTAAAGCTGGCCCTTTAAGCTGGCCCTCTAAGGCCGGCCCTTTAAGGCTGGCCCTTTAAGCTGGCCCTTTAAGGCTGGCCCTTTAAGGCTGGTCCTTTAAGCTGGCCCTTTAAGGCTGGCCCTTTAAGGCTGGCCCTTTAAGGCTGGCCCTTTAAGCTGGCCCCTTAAGGCTGGCCCTTTAAGCTGGCCCTCTAAGGCTGGCCCTTTAAGCTGGCCCTCTAAGGCTGGCCCTTTAAGGCTTGCCCTTTAAGGCTTGCCCTTTAAGGCTGGCCCTTTAAGCTGGCCCCTTAAGGCTGGCCCTTTAAGCTGGCCCTTTAAGGCTGGCCCTTTAAGGCTGGCCCTTTAAGGCTGGCCCTTTAAGGCTGGCCCTTTAAGCTGGCCCTTTAAGGCTGGCCCTCTAAGGCTGGCCCTTTAAGACTGGCCCTTTAAGGCTGGCCCTTTAAGGCTGGCCCTTTAAGGCTGGCCCCTTAAGGCTGGCCCTTTAAGCTGGCCCTCTAAGGCTGGCCCTTTAAGCTGGCCCTCTAAGGCTGGCCCTCTAAGGCTGGCCCTTTAAGGCTTGCCCTTTAAGGCTGGCCCTTTAAGCTGGCCCCTTAAGGCTGGCCCTTTAAGCTGGCCCTCTAAGGCTGGCCCTTTAAGCTGGCCCTTTAAGGCTGGCCCTTTAAGCTGGCCCTCTAAGGCTGGCCCTTTAAGGCTGGCCCTTTAAGCTGGCCCCTTAAGGCTGGCCCTCTAAGGCTGGCCCTTTAAGCTGGCCCTTTAAGGCTGGCCCTTTAAGCTGGCCCTTTAAGGCTGGCCCTTTAAGGCCGGCCCTTTAAGCTGGCCCTTTAAGGCTGGCCCTTTAAGCTGGCCCTTTAAGGCTGGCCCTTTAAGCTGGCCCTTTAAGGCTGGCCCTTTAAGGCTGGCCCTTTAAGCTGGCCCCTTAAGGCTGGCCCTTTAAGCAGGCCCTCTAAGGCTGGCCCTTTAAGCTGGCCCTCTAAGGCTGGCCCTTTAAGCTGGCCCCTTAAGGCTGGCCCTTTAAGCTGGCCCTTTAAGGCTGGCCCTTTAAGATGGCCCTTTAAGGCTGGCCCTCTAAGGCTGGCCCTTTAAGGCTGGCCCTTTAAGCTGGCCCCTTAAGGCTGGCCCTTTAAGCTGGCCCTCTAAGGCTGGCCCTTTAAGCTGGCCCTCTAAGGCTGGCCCTTTAAGGCTGGCCCTTTAAGGCTTGCCCTTTAAGGCTGGCCCTTTAAGCTGGCCCTTTAAGGCTGGCCCTTTAAGCTGGCCCTTTAAGGCGGCCCTTTAAGGCTGGCCATCTAAGTCTGGCCCTTTAAACTGGCCCTTTAAGGCTGGGCCTCTAAGGCTGGACCTCAAAGGCTGGCCCTTTAAGCTGGCCCTTTAAGGCTGGCCCCCTAAGGCTGGCCCTTTAAGGCTGGCCCTTTAAGGCTGGCCCTTTAAGGCTGGCCCTCTAAGGCTGGCCCTTTAAGGCTGGCCCTTTAAGGCTGGCCCTTTAAGCTGGCCCCTTAAGGCTGGCCATCTAAGGCTGGCCCTTTAAGGCTGGCCCTTTAAGCTGGCCCTTTAAGGCTGGCCCTTTAAGCTGGCCCTTTAAGGCTGGCCCTCTAAGGCTGGCCCTTTAAGACTGGCCTTTTAATGCTGGCCCTTTAAGGCTGGCCCTTTAAGCTGGCCCCTTAAGGCTGGCCCTTTAAGCTGGCCCTCTAAGGCTGGCCCTTTAAGCTGGCCCTCTAAGGCTGGCCCTTTAAGGCTGGCCCTTTAAGGCTTGCCCTTTAAGGCTGGCCCTTTAAGCTGGCCCTTTAAGGCTGGCAATTTAAGCTGGCCCTTTAAGGCTGGCCCTTTAAGGCTGGCCCTTTAAGCTGGCCCTTTAAGGCTGGCCCTTTAAGCTGGCCCTTTAAGGCTGGCCCTTTAAGGCTGGCCCTTTAAGGCTGGCCCTTTAAGCTGGCCCCTTAAGGCTGGCCCTTTAAGCTGGTCCTCTAAGGCTGGCCCTTTAAGCTGGCCCTTTAAGGCTGGGCCTCTAAGGCTGGACCTCAAAGGCTGGCCCTTTAAGCTGGCCCTTTAAGGCTGGCCCTCTAAGGCTGGCCCTTTAAGGCTGGCCCTTTAAGGCTGGCCCTCTAAGGCTGGCCCTTTAAGGCTGGCCCTTTAAGGCTGGCCCTTTAAGCTGGCCCTTTAAGGCTGGCCCTTTAAGGCTGGCCCTTTAAGCTGGCCCTTTAAGGCTGGCCCTCTAAGGCTGGCCCTTTAAGACTGGCCTTTTAAGGCTGGCCCTTTAAGGCTGGCCCTTTAAGCTGGCCCCTTAAGGCTGGCCCTTTAAGCTGGCCCTCTAAGGCTGGCCCTTTAAGCTGGCCCTCTAAGGCTGGCCCTTTAAGGCTGGCCCTTTAAGGCTTGCCCTTTAAGGCAGGCCCTCTAAGGCTGGCCCTTTAAGGCTTGCCCTTTAAGGCTGGCCCTTTAAGCTGGCCCCTTAAGGCTGGCCCTTTAAGCTGGCCCTCTAAGGCTGGCCCTTTAAGCTGGCCCTTTAAGGCTGGCCCTTTAAGCTGGCCCTGTAAAGCTGGCCCTCTAAGGCTGGCCTTTTAAGCTGGCCCTTTAAGGCTGGCCCTTTAAGCTGGCCCTCTAAGGCTGGCCCTTTAAGCTGGCCCCTTAGGGCTGGCCCTCTAAGGCTGGCCCTTTAAGCTGGCCCTTTAAGGCTGGCCCTGTAAGCTGGCCCTTTAAGGCTGGCCCTTTAAGGCTGGCCCTTTAAGCTGGCCCTCTAAGGCTGGCCCTTTAAGGCTGGCCCTTTAAGGCTGGCCCTTTAGGCTGGCCCTTTAAGGCTGGCCCTTTAAGCTGGCCCTTTAAAGCTGGCCCTTTAAGGCTGGCCCTTTAAGGCTGGCCCTTTAAGCTGGCCCCTTAAGGCTGGCCATCTAAGGCTGGCCCTTTAAGCTGGCCCTTTAAGGCTGGCCCTTTAAGCTGGCCCTTTAAGGCTGGCCCTCTAAGGCTGGCCCTTTAAGACTGGCCCTTTAAGGCTGGCCCTTTAAGCTGGCCCCTTAAGGCTGGCCCTTTAAGCTGGCCCTCTAAGGCTGGCCCTTTAAGCTGGCCCTCTAAGGCTGGCCCTTTAAGCTGGCCATCTAAGGCTGGCCCTTTAAGGCTGGCCCTTTAAGGCTGGCCCTTTAAGCTGGCCCCTTAAGGCTGGCCCTCTAAGGCTGGCCCTTTAAGCTGGCCCTTTAAGGCTGGCCCTTTAAGCTGGCCCTCTAAGGCTGGCCCTTTAAGGCTGGCCCTTTAAGGCTGGCCCTTTAAGCTGGCCCCTTAAGGCTGGCCCTCTAAGGCTGGCCCTTTAAGCTGGCCCTTTAAGGCTGGCCCTTTAAGCTGGCCCTTTAAGGCTGGCCCTTTAATTCCGGCCCTTTAAACTGGCCCTTTAAGGCTGGCCCTTTAAGGCTGGCCCTTTAAGCTGGCCCTTTAAGGCTGGCCCTTTAAGCTGGCCCTTTAAGGCTGGCCCTTTAAGGCTGGCCCTTTAAGGCTGGCCCTTTAAAGCTGGCCCTTTAAGCTGGCCCTCTAAGGCTGGCCCTTTAAGGCTGGCCCTTTAAGCTGGCCCTTTAAGGCTGGCCCTTTAAGGCTGGCCCTTTAAGGCTGGCCCTTTAGGCTGGCCCTTTAAGGCTGGCCCTTTAAGCTGGCCCTCTAAGGCTGGCCCTTTAAGCTGGCCCTCTAACGCTGGCCCTTTAAGGCTTGCCCTTTAAGGCTGGCCCTTTAAGCTGGCCCCTTAAGGCTGGCCCTTTAAGCTGGCCCTTTAAGGCTGGCCCTTTAAGGCTGGCCCTTTAAGGCTGGCCCTTTAAGGCTGGCCCTTTAAGGCTGGCCCTTTAAGCTGGCCCTTTAAGGCTGGCCCTTTGAGGCTGGCCCTTTAAGCTGGCCCCTTAAGGCTGGCCCTTTAAGCTGGCCCTCTAAGGCTGGCCCTTTAAGCTGGCCCTCTAAGGCTGGCCCTCTAAGGCTGGCCCTTTAAGGCTTGCCCTTTAAGGCTGGCCCTTTAAGCTGGCCCCTTAAGGGGGGCCCTTTAAGCTGGCCCTCTAAGGCTGGCCCTTTAAGCTGGCCCTTTACGCTGGCCCTCTAAGGCTGGCCCTTTAAGCTGGCCCTTTAAGGCTGGCCCTTTAAGCTGGCCCTCTAAGGCTGGCCCTTTAAGGCTGGCCCTTTAAGCTGGCCCCTTAAGGCTGGCCCTCTAAGGCTGGCCCTTTAAGCTGGCCCTTTAAGGCTGGCCCTTTAAGCTGGCCCTTTAAGGCTGGCCCTTTAAGGCCGGCCCTTTAAGCTGGCCCTTTAAGGCTGGCCCTTTAAGCTGGCCCTTTAAGGCTGGCCCTTTAAGCTGGCCCTTTAAGGCTGGCCCTTTAAGGCTGGCCCTTTAAGGCTGGCCCTTTAAGCTGTCCCCTTAAGGCTGGACCTTTAAGCAGGCCCTCTAAGGCTGGCCCTTTAAGCTGGCCCTCTAAGGCTGGCCCTTTAAGCTGGCCCCTTAAGGCTGGCCCTTTAAGCTGGCCCTTTAAGGCTGGCCCTTTAAGCTGGCCCTTTAAAGCTGGCCCTTTAAGGCTGGCCCTTTAAGCTGGCCCCTTAAGGCTGGCCCTTTAAGCTGGCCCTCTAAGGCTGGCCCTTTAAGCTGGCCCTCTAAGGCTGGCCCTTTAAGGCTTGCCCTTTAAGGCTGGCCCTTTAAGCTGGCCCCTTAAGGCTGGCCCTTTAAGCTGGCCCTTTAAGGCTGGCCCTTTAAGGCTGGCCCTTTAAGGCTGGCCCTTTAAGGCTGGCCCTTTAAGGCTGGCCCTTTAAGCTGGCCCCTTAAGGCTGGCCATCTAAGGCTGGCCCTTTAAGCTGGCCCTTTAAGGCTGGCCCTTTAAGCTGGCCTTTTAAGGCTGGCCCTTTAAGCTGGCCCTTTAAGGCTGGTCCTCTAAGGCTGGCCCTTTAAGACTGGCCCTTTAAGGCTGGCCCTTTAAGGCTGGCCCTTTAAGCTGGCCCCTTAAGGCTGGCCCTTTAAGCTGGCCCTCTAAGGCTGGCCCTTTAAGCTGGCCCTCTAAGGCTGGCCCTTTAAGGCTGGCCCTTTAAGGCTGGCCCTTTAAGCTGGCCCCTTAAGGCTGGCCATCTAAGGCTGGCCCTTTAAGCTGGCCCTTTAAGGCTGGCCCTTTAAGCTGGCCCTTTAAGGCTGGCCCTTTAAGCTGGCCCTTTAAGGCTGGCCCTCTAAGGCTGGCCCTTTAAGACTGGCCTTTTAAGGCTGGCCCTTTAAGGCTGGCCCTTTAAGCTGGCCCCTTAAGGCTGGCCCTTTAAGCTGGCCCTCTAAGGCTGGCCCTTTAAGGCTGGCCCTTTAAGGCTTGCCCTTTAAGGCTGGCCCTTTAAGCTGGCCCTTTAAGGCTGGCCATTTAAGCTGGCCCTTTAAGGCTGGCCCTTTAAGGCTGGCCCTTTAAGCTGGCCCTTTAAGGCTGGCCCTTTAAGCTGGCCCTTTAAGGCTGGCCCTTTAAGGCTGGCCCTTTAAGGCTGGCCCTTTAAGCTGGCCCCTTAAGGCACACACACACAGATCATGCTCATCATTTTAAGGGCTATGGCTACAAGCCTATGCTGGTGGCTTATGAGAGCCAATGTTTGAACCATTTCATGTCTGCATATCAAAAGCCAAAAACTTGAATAGATAGACAGTCCATTCTTTGAAGTAGGCCTAATGGAAACATTAGTCAAGATTTAAGACTGGCCTATGCTCTTTTTGATAGTCACATGGACCAAGACTGTCTGTGACAATTCAAGTATGACTGACAAATAAATCATGACTGTAACTTAAATGAATCTACCATTGTGAATGCAGGACAATGAGAATTGCCATGTAGGCTACCGTAAGTAACAGAACATTTCCCAGTGTTACTTTATGTTACATTATATTTCATCAACGGCCTTTCAATGAAGTGTGATGTCATTGTTGATGATTTGTTGCAGCAAATAAATGAATGTATGGGTATGCTCCACCACTCTGCCAATCAGAACAAAGAAGACGCACTGACAGGCTACAACTTTGGAAGAACTTTTCACTCATTTCCCGGTAAGTCAGCATGATGTATTTTGTATGGATGAATTCATTGAAATCTCAAGATATATGATGGTTTGGCAGTAGTTTTAAAGCTCAGTCCGCTATATTGTCAAAAGTGTCACTCTTGTATTTTTTTCCTCTTATACAGCATGATACTCCAAAACAATTAGCTGCACCACATACAGTTGAAATAAAAGTCTATGGTCACGTCGCGGTAAAACAGTTCAACTTTGCAACAACTTTTCACTCCTTTCCCGGTCAGCAAGCATGATGTATTTGGTGTCAATGGATTGGTTGAAATCTCAAGATTCAAATAATACCACTGGTTTGGTGCTACCTTTGAGTCCGCTAGATTGTCAAACATGTCCATGTTGCATTTTTCTCTCTTATGCAGTACGCTAGGAGCCTCCAGCACGCTAGGCCTAATGTTTGTAAACATTGCCAATCATGAATTGTTATTAGTAAGGATCATTTGAGATGGTTATGTTTTAATGTGATGTTTTGCTTAATGTCTATAGCCTGTACTATTTACAGCATCATTTAGTTTGTTTTTGTAACCCACATGGAAGTTATGCATCCTTGGAAAATAATGAAAATATATTTTATAATCAAATGATGATTATGAATATTTCTATCATATAAAAATATTCCCCGGTCTTTTATAACGTCCGTGAATGCAACCCAGTCACATGACGGAAGACGGAACGTTCTTCCGCTTGCGCTGCGTCTCAGCCAATCAGGTTCGCCAGGGCCGCAATCAAATACACCGGTGCGCTCTCCCTCACACACAGTGGTGAGGAGACAGGCTACAGGACGCTGCTAACACGGTTAGTCTCGAACAAACTACTTCAACTTATATATATTGTTGATCGTTCTCTAAAACTTTGTGCATTATAAAACTTGTAGAAGCCGCGTGCCGTCGCTGCAGACATCTGGGTTCTAGCGGGGACTGAATTACGAGGGAATCGGTGAGTCTGGATGCTATTGTTGCGTGTGGTTAGCTTATGTAGCGTTAGCATATCAATGCGATCGGCAACCAACTTCGCTGCTGTAATGCGATTCATTGTTATGCTAACCCCCAAAACGATAATCAAACTTTTTAACTTGATTAACTGTTTAAATATTGAGCCACTGCTTTTGATTACTGTGTATTCTGAATGTTATGCACCTTAAATTGCATTTTAAAACAATCCTCTTTAAAGCTAAACCGGGGTTGATCATTGAAAATGTATTTTTATATTCTGATTTTGCATACTGATTCATTGATTTGTGTACACTGAGCTAGCTGATGATAATTATGACTGATTTACTGATAGTGGTCCTGTCTGTGATATACAGGCCAGGTGTGCCTGGTTGGGGACCCCGAGGCGAGCTAGACCCAAAGAGAACCGAACCACTTCAACATCCTCCTGCGGTCTGGTAGGGGTGTTGGCAGCCAGTTCTCTCCCACCTATGCACTGGTCACTTTATCTGTTCACATATGAACTCTGTTGCGCGCGATCATGGACAATTTCCACATATACCATGGACTCTGGGTTCCTATGAGATGGACATTCGCTCCACACATTGTTGTGGCCACTGACCCTTTATTGTGAATACTGTGATTTTGTGCTTTGTGTGATTTGAAGGGCATTTACACCCTGGACTGTGCTGAACCACTGTTGAATTGTGATTTCTTTATTTGTAAGAAACAAATGAACTAGATTGAAAGACTGAAGTGCACTTCATCAAACAGCTATAGGAATTCCCAAAACCTCTATACCATTTTACTGCCGTTTGTAAATATTGTCAATAATTTGTCACTGTTTGCACTTAAAGCAAATAATAAGGCACCAAGCCACTTAAAAGTACATTTTGTGTCTTGTGTGATATTACTGTACCTCAACCTCCCTAGAGCCGAGCATAGATCTTCTGAGCTAGTCCGTACTTGTATTTAATTCATCTTGACCTTTTCTTGCATTTCTCATACGTATATGCTACATTTTCACAAAATGCAATTTGATATTGTAATACTTACTTGTAATACATTACCGTTGTGGTGTACTGGCCACCGGTCCAGGGTGTACCCCGCCTCTCGCCCCCAAGTCAGCCGTACTATGTACTATGTACTATGTACTATGTACTATGTACTATGTACTATGACTGTTGTGATCAGAGGTGTAAATGTTCAGAAATCCTATGTGTTTGATTGTAGGACCTTCTGGGCTGTGACCTGTCTGAGACTTCAGGACCATAGACAGCGATGGTCACAGACTGAGTGCTGTCAGTCTTAAAGGTACTATATGTAAGAAATGTGTAGATTGATTGATTTTTGAAAAAATGGGACATGGGAGATGATAGCCGTATGGCTAATTTGCACTTCCCATTGGCAGCTTGGTTTTGAACATATAAATCACATTATTCATAAAACATGCAAGGTTATGTGTTTCATGCGTATTACTATATTGCAACTTGCCCAAGTGCACACTAGATGCTGTAAAGTGCTATTTTCATTTGACAATTCTCAAAACATTTTACAATCATGAAATACCAACAATGGTCATTTTATAATACTGAGAGAACTAGACTCTAAAAATGATTCATGGGATTAGTTAGTTGAGCTTAAAATCAAGAGCTTTTTCAACATAAAAGAATAAGGTTGTTACATGGACTTATTATAACAAGTTGGTAACTTATTTGAAGAAGTTGGTCCAGCTGAAAATATGGGCTTAGTTAGTTGAGTTGAGTTAAAATCAAGAGCTTTTTCAACATAAAACGATAAACTTGTGTCACTGACTTATTAAAACAAGTTGTTAACTTATTTGAAGAAGTTGGCCCAGCTGAAAATAGAAAAATAGAAATGTTAACTTAAATATGTATGTATATTTTGAAGCAAACTTTTGAACAAATTCAAATACAAAAACTTTATCTGTCCCCAGGGGTAATTCAAAGGCCACATTAAACATGCCGTTTCAAAACAAGAGCACCGCTCATGTTTCATGTTCATAGTAATGGGAGCTTTTATTTTGAAAAAAACAGGGAAGACGTTCTATTGTACGATGTCTCCGAGATGTCAGGACCAAACGTTTCTCCGAATTTTCTGGATGAAGGTAAGCTACAGGGTCACATTCTCACTTAAAAGGTTGTTAAAACTTGATGAAATGACATATTCCCACAGCTAGAGCCAAATGTTCAACAGCTTTCAGAAGCTGCTCTGCTCCTGCTCCTGCTTCTGGTTTTATCCTGCAATCACGTACAGAGAGGAGCCAGACTGCGACTGCTATTAATGCCTGTTGGAAAATCCCCAAAATCCCAAGAAAAAAACAAGAGTTTCTATGGAGCAATACGAGGTAAGTAACTGTTTTTGCTTTATTTTGTTCATAACGGCTACTAACTGTATCAGCAAATGTTGCACTAATTCGTGTTAACGCAGACATCATTGAAATGAAGCTAATGTAGCCATTTTGTAAAATGGTAGCTTCATAGCTGCCTATAACTGCATGTTACAAAACTTTAGAACTGAAGCTGTTCATAAATGTCCTTTTGCCCGCGCTCTCTCGCCCAGCGCCGCCCCTCGACCGTTTATCGTCAGACAAAGACGTCTGTGGCAGCCGAACGATTTGAATTAGCGGTAAACGTTAGTTAGTATATCACTCTTATCAAGGTAAGAGAAATGAGTGTATTGTTTTGTTCACATTTTTTCCAAGTTTGGACTACATTGATGAAGTTTGGCCAGCTAGTAGTTTCTGTTTTAAGTGACGTGTTGGTGTGTGTCTATGAGAGGTTAAGGCACCCACATTAGTTGTAGATACGCCATAGAACAAGTTTCCTTTTAGTAAGGCTGCAGTAGGCCTGGCTATTTTTCTCTTTTGCTATTGAGACAGGTGGCATTTTCTGAAGTTAGGAATGAATGTATACACACAAAATGTGTGTATAGTGGTGTGTAGTGTTTTTTTTTCTCATTTAGCTCACTTTAAAAGTCCAAAATATTGTGAAGCAGTTCAACCATATTTCAAATCCTTTAGAACCCAAGACAAAGGATCATTTTTGTGCAGTTGGTTGCAAGCACATTTTTCACAGTTTTTCCATCTTCAATTTAGAAACACATCATAGGCAATATATTTTTCCAAGTCATGCTGCACACGCTGTAAGCACTAAAGCTATGAATCACTAAACAATTCCAAATGTCATGAAAAAATTCAAAGCCGTTTAAATAGAGCTTTGTTTAGTTTTAAAAATGAATTGGACCTGTAAACTTGTGTCAAGAAAAAGTGATCTTTGAAAGCATTATAGGCTTAGACCATGGTGGCCATGGTGGAGAACTTCTCCCTTGCCTCCATTGGGAGCGTTATTGGGAGCGTTATTGCTCGTTTAAAACATGGGGCAGCCTGAGAACCCATCTGTCAAGAAGCCATTCAACTCGTGAGACAGGGACACGCAGAGAAGTTCTGTCTTTGAAATGTTCATGTTGCTCTTTAAACACCATCTCCACAGAAAGAGAATACTTTGAACACATTGGCCGTCATTTAAAAAAGCAGGAAACAGTGTCTTGTGTTTTTGAAAATTGCTCTTGCTCTCAAAACAAACATTTCTGGAACATTTGCCTCTCATAGGAGCCGGAAACACACTCCTCATTCCCTGGATGACTTCAAGCCTGAGCTCTTGCAGAGGTACTGTATGTTCATCTTTCAAATACAGGGGTCCTTTTGATATGATCCTTTTGACGAGGATATGGAGGTTACAGTGAGTGAAGATCCTGAAGATGAAGAAATGAGAGAACTGCCACTGCAACTTCATTGAAAAAAATGTAGCCCACCTGCTGTTGAAAATGGAAAGCATATTCAATGTACCACAAAGGTGTATTCATGAGTTAGTGGAAGAACTGCACTTTATTTCTTCATCAGCTTCAGGTCCTCTTTTGAAAGATATTTTACAGTCATGCTTAAAGAGGCATAATTGTTGATGAAAAGTTGATGATGTGATCATCTCAGAGATGGCGACAGACCTATCTGTGCAAGTCTAAGCCAATGACATTAGCTCTAGGACATACTGCTCCTCTTTCCACCTTTCCACCTACAAAAGAAGGGAGCATTTTTCCATGGTGGAACCTACAGAATATCTAATCATGTCTTCTCAGTTCTTCTCAGGGAGAAGAAAAGTTTCCAACATGTACCAATTTGAAAGTCCTTGCATGAGGTTTTGAAGAAAAAAAGAGATCCAGGATTTGCTCAAACATAGCTCTGAAGCAGACAGCAGCTCTGACACTCACTACAATTCATTTCATGATGGCATACATTTGAAAAACAATAAATTGCTATGAGAAAAGAATCCAGCCATTTCTCTCATTCTGTATGTGGATGATTTTGAAGTGTGTAATCCACTTGGCACATCAAGAAAAAAACACAAAATGACTGCTGTGTATTGGGTTTTAGCCAATGTGCCACCATTGCTCAGATCCTCGCTCACATCAATCTACCTTGCCATTCTCTGCAAGGCTGATGATGTTCAAAAGTTTGGCTATAGTGCTGTGTTAGAACCACTGCTTAAGGACCTTCCTTGCCAGCCTAGAAGAAGAAGGACTTTACATTCCTTCAATAGGTCTACGAGTCAAAGGTACTGTGTATTGTGTCGTTGCAGATAACCTTGGTGCCCACTCTATTGGAGGGTTTGTGGAGAGCTTCTCACGTCTCACAAGTACACACACCTGCAGGTTCTGTCTTGGAGAAAGATCTCAATTCCAGGTGAGTGAAGTTAAAACAGGAACAACACAAGAGCACAGGTTGCATGTTCAGACAGCACAGAGAGATACAAGTGCATTCTTCTCATTGTTATGGAGTAAAGAGACAGTGCCCACTGACTGACAAACTCAAATATTTCAATGTTTTATCTGGCTATCCACCTGATTTGCTACATGATCTCTTTGAAGGCGTTGTGCCTTTAGAGTTAGCACTATGCCTAAATGTGTTCATCAAAGAGAAATATTTCACACTCGAGGAATGAAATCAATGAATCAAAGAGTTCCCATACAGATGGACAGATAGAACGGATGCACCGCAACCAGTTCCACTGACTTTTGCTGCAAGAAAAACTGTTGGTGGAAATGCCCATGAAAACTGGGCTTTGCTTCGCCTCCTTCCCCTGATAGTTGGAGAAAGAATCCCTGAGAATGAACCAGCATGGCTGATCCTTCTGAACCTTAAGGACATAGTTGAACTTGTCCTTTCTCCTGTTCACACAGACCTCGCTGTTTGTTTCCTTGAAAGCAAGATTTCTGAGCATCGGCACAGATTCCTGGAGGTTTTCCCTCAGGAAAGCATCATTTTCTTGAACACTACCCACACCAGCCAGATGAAAGCTTTTGGTCCACTTGGTTCATTTGGTTCACTTTGTGGACTATGCGCTTTGAAGCTAAGCACAGCTTTTTGAAGCGTGTGGTCAGACATACGCATAGCTTCCGAAACATTCTGTTGTCTCTTGCAGTGAAGCATCAGTTAATGATTGCATACCATCTACATGGCAGTAAAATTGTTCAGTCTCTACAAGTAGCAAAAGTGTCAACAGTGGATTTGACTGTGCTGAGGGAAGACATTAAGAAAGCAGTGGAATGAAAATTCCCTGGTGAATCATTTGTCCACATGGCAAACACAGTGTGCTACAGTGGCACCAGTTATTCCACTGGCATGATCTTGGCACATGGTTCAACAGGTGGTCTGCCAGATTTTGTAGAATTGATGCAGCTTGTTGTCATAAATGGCAAGGTTGGCTTCATTGTCAAATGTTTCAATTCATGGTATATTGAGCATCTTAGAAACACAACAAGTGTTTTCAAGCTCATTGAGCCTCGTGAGTTGTTTGACATCTTCCCCATGGCAGCATACGGTGTTGCAGGGAAGCGTATGGTGACCCAGAAGTGCTACATGAATGTACCATAGATTGCAAAGGGGTCAGTATAACTCATCATTTGTTTGAGTTTATAGGAGAGACCTCAAAAATGGCATCATCCTCTCTGTATATGGGGTTACTGTCTCATTACAAAAACAAAGTTGTTGTTTTTTTTCAATGAACGTGCTTGCCCCACACTTGAGCACAAATGATCATTTTCACTTGCAGGTGTAGTGAGAATATACAACTCCTTGAATGTGTGTATTCCAATCATATTTTTGTGATGAAGTGTGATAATGTTCAACCTATAATCAAACATGAGACAATATTAGTTTGTCAATTTGCCAGAAGCATGGTAAGACTTTTAAACCCAGACCACACTGATTCTCGCTGAGGAGAGGATGTTAGGCTCTTGATGACTATGCCAATATGGAGATCTGAAATTATGATTAGTAGTAGTTGTAAATATGAGCTCCATAATACTGACACGAGATGGACAACAAGATGGTACAAGATCTTTGTAGTTTGACTTTTATGACATTATTCTTCAGGGGGAAATGTTCAAGTGAACAAAGCTTTGTTCCTATCCTTGTCTTTGCCACAGAAATAAAAGTCTTCAACATTTAATCATAGTATAAGCAGGCATATAGGATTCTTTGCATTGGCTTTTGTAGAAGTATACTTATGGACACAAATCTAAGACTTGGTGTGAAGTTTGATGATGAGGAAATGTCACGGATGTGTGATGTCAAATTTCTTGGAGACTGAATCAACCAGTACTTGTCAGCATACTAGTTTACTATATGATAAATGTGATGAAAATTCAAAGTCCAAAGCTTTTATTTATCTAGAGTCATTTTTAGTGGTCATATTCTTCTCCCATACTGAATGATGATGATTATATGATGTGTCTGCATGTATTCTAGAACCCAAACTGATGTCATGTTTTCTCTAATAGATACCCTGATGTCTCCTCAAGCCAAACTTGGGATCATTCTTCAGGACCGTGAAATTGGCAAACTGGACTTACCGGATGGAATCCCTGATGAACTTGAGTCTATTGTGAGGGAGAAATTTGGGCTTGATGGGAACTTTACCTTGCATTATAAGGATGCTGACTTTGGAGAGGAATATTTTTCTCTTACCTCAACAAGTGACACCAAGGACAAGGATACCATTAAGGTGGTTCACATTGTTGAACCTCCTACAGTTACTCTGACCTTTACTGATGGGTACTGACAGTTCCTTTGAAAGTGCATCAGTAGCCTCGCTCCCTAATTCTGAGACCTCTGTCCATCCTGCTAGCAGCAGCTGTTCCTCTGGATCGCAGGACACACTGATCACACTTTCATCACCTGAACAGGTTACTCACCGTACACAGTGTTGGCCCACTACATTTCCTGTACCTAATTTTGCTTACGACACAGAGCTTGTGCTGGCCTCAGGAAATGAAGTTTTCAAGAAGGATGGAATTCAGCTCAACTTTGCCACAATCCTTTGCCTCCAGACATCCTTGAGAAGCTGGCTGAAAGCATCTTACCCCACTAGTGCGCAGTTTAACCATGTTGCTGAGGCACTGATTCAGAAGCATCCTTGCCTTAAAGAACCAGGGTCATATAATGGATGCTACGCATGGCAACAAAGACTAAAACATAAAATGGCCAGCTATAGATCTAAATGGAGAGGGCTAGGATGCCCTGAGCTTGATGTGAACTCTCTCAGAAAGAAGCGAGCATAGAGCATGAGAAAGCCCCTGCAAAGAATATCCAAAAAAAAAGCCAAGAAGGGCAGGCAGAGGTGAACTATTTACCTCCTCACCCACAAGGAGAAACAGAAGGAACTTTGGAGCTCCTTGATGAAGTAAAGAAGAGGAACAACTGCCAGGTCATCAGTGAGAAAATGGCAAAGACTTTCTCCATTCGCAGGCAGGAAGTTGCACCACAAGCACCACAAATCTGTGACATAAGAGACCGATGGCCGGCTCTTTTCGATGCAACTCAGGTTAATATTGTTTTATAAAATGGTTTGCAGTATGTGCTATGTCAGTCAATTTACTACATGAACAAATTGCACCTTTTTATTTGTATTTTATACAGATAAATGAAGAATTCAGAAGGATCACCACTGGTTGCCTTGAGAGAACATTCATGGCAAAACTGGACCAGTATACCCCAAAAATAATGGCACTGGTGTCCTCAAGAGGAGGAGATTCAGCACATAAAGAACATGCTGCTAGAGGTATAAATAAATGTAACAAGGTTCATTTCAAATAGAAAAAAAAATCACTTTATTTTTAGGAGGTGTTGATGGGTTAGTTAAATAAATATTTCAATCAATAAATCATAAATTCATCTTTTTAAAGATTGTTTCATTTTCTTGTATTATTTTATTTACAGGACCAGTCGGTAGAAAGTAGGAGAGAAGCTGCAATCCGTAGCCTAATCGTGTACCTGAGAGAACAGGAGGAGGATCTCTTTAAAGAACAGCTGCTAAGTAATCCAACACTTCAACTTCAAGGATTTAACCTGGGCAGTATTTAGGGGTGGCAGACTGAATGACTGGGTGCAACTGAATGATAGGAACCAAAATCAGGACCATCAGTGATATATTCAGGAAGTTTTGTGAAAAGTGAAAGTTTTCTACGTTTTATCAGAACTTTATGGGCAGCGTTTGTTTGTCAAAAGTATGTCATTAAAAATGTTTGTTTTGCTACTAAACAGCCATCCCCAAAGCCCACGTTAAATCCTGAAGTTAACCCAAGTGCAGATTCACTGTACATTATTCTTGTTTTTACATAAGACAAAAAACACTGATGTTGACTCTGATCTACTTATGCCAGAATGGTGATGAAGTGATGAAGATTGTTGTGAGCAGAGGGGCATCTGAACCAGCCAACGCAACAGTGGTGATTGAGGGAGCAGAAGTCCTGGATGGCCTGACTGTCCCAAGAGCATGTGCCTTGCTCATGGGACTAATGTATGCACTCAACCTGAGTTACCCAAAAGAGTTACCTGAAAAGCACTTTTGAGGTATTTCAAAAGATATTCCTTGAGCTGGATGCTCTGAGAGCAAGTCCCAAGGTAATGTCTCTAAAAGCTAAACTGCTGCACTGAAAATTAGGCTGCATTCTAATTTCACTGTTATGTTTAATGCAGTTTAATACAAGTCATTTCTTTGAAGGATCATTTTGAAGACTAGTTTGTCATTTTTTTTTTTTACTTTTGAGCTGTTAGCTGTCAATATTTAGACCTACATACATACGTACACATTTGATATATTCTGTGTTCTTTTTTGGAAGAAGTATGACTGCTATGTAAAATATGTTTCAATATTCTTCAGGAAGAAATATGTATAATATGTAATATTTGATTTCATGTTGTTGGAATAATTGTACATAAAGTTATTCTATTTTTACTATATTCTTATTACCTATATTTACTATATTCTTATGACCTATTTTTCTTATGACCTACAAACATTTCGTATCACTCACATAACAAAGTAAGATTAACGCTGTACATGTGCTTCATATCACTCACATAACAATGTAAGATTAATGCTGTGACGCCTGCACTTGTGGTGTACATCATGATTAAGGGAAAACAGAACATGACAGAACATTCCTCAGCAGATAGTTTTAACACCCTCGTGGGACATAGGCACGGGTCAGAAGTAGATATGACCTCAAGGTGTATGTGTGTGTGTATATGTATCACCAGAGAATCACATGTCAAGGATGAGGTGTCCACACATTATGGATAACATGTTGTACAAAGAAACTGGTTTCAACTGGAATAATTAAACCCCCCTTCCCTCAGAAAACTGATTGTAACCAGGGCCTTCCTTCAATAAAAAGGCAAGAGGGCAGGAGCTGCTTCAGAGTGAGGTGGCGAATTGTTACTGAACGGTTCCTGATCACTCTCCTTGCAAGTAAAAACAAACTCATCTCTCTGTGTCTTCTTTTGTACAGGCAGTGTTTTTTACAAGTGTTGGGGTTTAAACCTGACATTTTATTGGTCCTTCGAGCCGGATTCCAAGACACCTGACGATCCCAGCGGGCAAGCGAGATCCAGGCAAGACTGTGGCCACAGCATCAAGACCCTTTCCGGGACTGGTCCCTCTCTTGCGGGCTGGGATCGGAAGGTTGAAGGAAATCCAGAGACGCAGAGACTGTGAGTACAAATTTTGTTTAAAAGGAATGAATGTAAGAAAAGTAAAATAGAAGACAAACCCTGCAGGTTAGAAGAAGAAGAAGAGTAAAATAGAAGAAGAAGAGAAAAAATAAAAACGCGAAGTACAAACCCTGACAATACTAGACTCTATCAGGTCAGACAGTTAAATTCCGTGGAGGGTAGACTCCCCTAGTTGAAACAGACTAGTTAAACTCTACAGGATGCCGGAGTCCTCTGGGCTGGAAAAATAAAAACGCGCGAAGTGTGAATGTGGAAAAAAAAGTAAAATAACAAACCCTGACAATTCTAGGCTCTATCAGGTCCGACAGTTAAATTCCGTAGGTGGAGTAGACGCCCCTAGTTGAAACAGACTAGTTAAACTCTACATAGGATATGCGGAGTCCTCTGGGCTGGAAAATAACGCGCGCAAAGTGTGAATGTGAATGTATGAATGAAAATACAATTACCACTAGGTAACTGTGTTTTATACCAAACCAACAAGAAGCAAATGGTGAGCCTTTGTGGATGCTTGTAGGCAAGAAAATTCCACCTGAAAAGGTTGAAGAGAATTTTACCACAAAAGGTTGTTGATCACCATCTTGTTGAAAATAACCCCAGTGTTAGAACACGACAGGTGTTAAGAACCACTGGGTCCAAATTTAGTTCAAAATGGGGAAGGGACAAAGTAAAGAAAAACAAAAGGTCCTTGAAGAACTCTCCTGCAAGGACTGGAAGGTAGTTGAAAAAGAGGATAGTCTAGCAGTAGACCCCCTATATTATTGGATAAAACAGCACAAATTCAACGGAAAATTATCCACAGCATGTACTAGGGAGTTACAACAAAACATAAAAAAGAAATGTAAACAAAACGAGAAGAGAATGAAAAAGAAAGTGAGTTGTTTGGTCTTGTGGAAGGTCAGGTTATGACTGGCTTGGTAAGACAGGATAAGAAAAGCGAGAGATATATAAGATAGTAAGAGAAGTTTTACTTCATGAGTATCAGAAAGATGAAGAAAAAGTAATGAAGGAATAAAACCAGCAATAGAAGATTTGTTAAAAACTTAAGTCTTAGTAGAATGCGATAACCCACCATGTAATATCCCTATTTTCCCAGTGAGAAAAGTGCCACTCTCTGTAGGATGGAGAATGATATAGGACAAGTTGTAAATCAAGCTGTGGTGGCGAGAGCACCTTGTATGCCTGACCCACACACATTGTTAAATTCTTTACCAACAGATGTCACATGGTTCACCGTAGTAGACATCAGGCATTCTTCTCCATTCCAATAGAGAAAGGAAGTTCAGGTTCGCATTTACGTTTGCAGAAAAGAGAAAAAAAAAAATAAATACATAAATAAATAATATATATATATACATATACACGCTTACCACAAGAATATTGTGAACGCCCGACAATTTATTCACAAGCAATGATGGCCAGTATGTCCACGTTTGAACCCCCAAATGGAAGCCAGAAATTATTATATGTAGATGACATCCCTCCTGTAGGAAGTCATGTGAAGAAGACACAATAGCCTTATTGCACCATTTAGCGAAAGAGGGCCATAAAGTGAGTAAAGGCAAACTACAATTTTGTAAACAATCAGTGAAGTATTTAGGCCATCAGTTGACAGGACAAGGGCGAACCATTCTAACAGATAGAAAACAAGCAATCTTAAATGAAGCTAAACCACATTTAACACTTGAGCGATGCACCACGCTCAACCCAGCTACCCTTCTACCACTCCCTGAGGAAGGCCAACCACGTGATTGTTATGAGCTAACAACACAAACTGCAAAGTATAGACCAGACTTATTAGATCAGACACTAACAAAAAAAGGGGTGATTTTATAGATGGTTCCTCAAACAAAAATTATTTGGGAAAAACAATAACAGGCTATGCAGTCATAGCGCTTGCAGAAGCATGCAAATTAATGAAAGGTCAAAAGGTGACAATTTATACTGATAGCCAATATTATATTCAACAGTACATATCTTTGCACAATATTGGCAAAACAGAGGTATGATAACATCAACGGGAAAACCAGTAACTCATGCATGATTATTAACAACTTTACTAGAAGCAGTGCAATTGCCAAAACAAATTGCTGTATGTAAATGCACGGCACATACTAATAATACGGATCCAATATCTTTAGGAAATATGTTCGCTGATAAAATGGTAAAACAAGCGACACTAAAGGAACTGAACCTTCTTAACACAGAAAAAATTACAAGTACACTTTGAGATCCTGGCAGACATGCAACAACAGAGTCCAAAGCAAGAAATTGACCACTGGCTAAGGAATAAAGCAATCCTGGACAAAAATGTTAATATGTCGACAGATAATAAAACAATCTTGCCAAAAAATTGCATAAGTGGGACGCTATTTTGAGCCATGGTTTTACACATGTCTCAACAGGAGGGATGTGCTGTGGCACAATAGTGGGCTATTAACACCCACTTTACTACGTAGGGATTGAATTCTTATTCAAAAAAGAAAATTTTTGTAGAGCATGTTTAGCGTGTGCAAAACACAATGCCCAGGGCAGCTTGCGACCTCGGCGTGGCCAATTTCAAAGAACCACAATACTTATTTCAAGAAATACACATGGACTTCATTGAACTCAACAACAGTGAAGGGAAAAAATTCTGTTTAGTGATAATAGACTCATTTTCAAAATGGATAGAACTGTTTCCTACAAAACATCCAGATGCACTAACAGTAGCTAAAGCTCTATGCAAAGACATAATTCCACGCTATGGTATTCCAGAAAAAATTTACAGTGATAAACTATGACTAAATTATCCATCTCCATCTTAGTATTTACCCTAACTATACCTGTTTGCGTCATGATAATAGCATGGTGGTATCTGCTGTAGATTTGTAGCTCCTCAACAACCTTCAGAGGAAGTCCGGCTACAAAGGGGGCTGTAATTCTAGTTTGCAGTCGTCTCAAACCGGTGAAGATTGTCCACAACTCTGTTGCGTTATTAGGAGGGGTTGCAAGCCTGCTGGTAAGATGATCACTCAGACGCATAAAAATAAAAAAATAAAAAATAAAAATAATTAATTAGCAGCAGTAGGAGGACTGATCGGAGCAATAATAGTGATGTCACTGCCACTATGGAAAAAATAAAAATAAAAAAAATCTTAACATGCAGAAAAGAAGGGTGGGGACCCTTAAAACACCTTGGATAATTAGGTGGGCATACAACAACTCCAGATGTATGACCATAGCCCCAAATTCGACTACCGAACTCCAAATACCCATATCATCATTGAAAGGATTTACAAACAGACGTCAGGTGTCAGGGGAGACATATGCTAGTTATTGGTGATACGTATGTTACTGGACACGTGTTAGATTTAAGTTGGGACACATCGATTACCACCCAGGAAGGTGATTACTGGGCACCTGGTACCACATTAGAAGCCAGGCATTTCCATAATAAAATTATGTTAAAGAAACATGGGGCCATATTAAGTATGACATTTGCTTTTAGCTCAGCTAAACTCAACCCATATGACCAACCATTGGGCACTATTTTAAATACCCCATGTTGGGGTTTCCTTTTATGGGCCTACTCTTCTGGGGCAGATCCCTACTTTCCTATAATTATTTGTGAAAATCAAACCATGACCCCTGTTGAACTGCCAATCACAAATAACTACAAACGTCACGCTGGAGTTAAAATAGCCGTAATTCGAAATACAGATGATTGGTTTCATGCCACTACGGGCATTTCACAACAAAGCAATAACTGGCTGCTGCTAGTGGAACAGGCAGCAAATATGTCAAATCAAGGAGATTATGTAGTATGTATGGGAGCCAGACCACTGTTACAAGTAGTGCCTTCAACTATGGGAATAGATTGTCTGATCGAAGTAATGAATAAAACCATTGCATAAGAAAGAAAAAAAAAAATAAAAAATTTTTTCACAATGGGATAAGGTCTATCCTCTTACTTCCACTGAAAAACAAAAACCAGTATTTTCTAAAAAGGTAGCTATAGGAAACTTCTCATGCATAAACAGAACAGGTGTTGGAATCAAATTAGGAAGATTGAAGGATATTCAGTGTCAATCAATAGAGATGGTAGACATAACATTCAAACCCAGAATCAAAGAGATCAGTGTCAGGGTGGGATAAAATGATCCCACCTACATAGACAGTATTGGAGTTCCGAGAGGAGTCCCTGATAAATACAAATTAGTCAACCAGATAGCAGCAGGTTTTGAATCATCGATTTGCTGGTGGTGCACAATTAACAAAAATGTAGACAAATCAACTACATCCACTATAACGTGCAGAAATTAGGAAACAACACTGAAAGAGGGTTCTCCGCCATCCATGAACAACTGTCAGCTACCTCCCTCATGGCTTTCCAAAACAGAATTGCTGTTGACATGCTCCTGGCGGAGAAGGGCGGAGTATGTGCCATCTTTGGTGATCAGTGCTGCACGTTCATTCTGAACAACACGGCAGCGGACGGGAGTCTCACCAAGGCCTTAGAAGGTCTAAGGTCCCTTAACAGCAAGATGAAAGACCATTCTGGAGTTGACACGTCAATGTGGGATGGTTTTGGAGACGTATTTGGCAAATATAAACAACTGATAATGTCAGTTTTAATGTTGATCGCTGTATTTGCAGCTATTCTCACCTTATGTGGATGTTGTTGCATTCCCTGCATTAGGGTTTTGTGCACCAGGCTAATCACTACTGCTATCCAACCAATTAAGCAAGAGGTGTCAGAAATATATGCGCTCCTTACTCCAAAAGGAGAGCCCCAAGAAGACAGCGACAATGAAGACACCGAAACTGAAGAGATAAATGATGAAACATCATGGCATTTTTCGGACTTGCCAGGACTGAAAATCTAAAAAGAAGAGGTCAACGGAGGATGGGAGAATATATTGCAAAATGAATAAACAGGAGGGAAATGTTGGAATAATTGTACATAAAGTTATTCTATTTTTACTATATTCTTATTACCTATATTTACTATATTCTTATGACCTATTTTTCTTATGACCTACAAACATTTCGTATCACTCACATAACAAAGTAAGATTAACGCTGTACATGTGCTTCATATCACTCACATAACAATGTAAGATTAATGCTGTGACGCCTGCACTTGTGGTGTACATCATGATTAAGGGAAAACAGAACATGACAGAACATTCCTCAGCAGATAGTTTTAACACCCTCGTGGGACATAGGCACGGGTCAGAAGTAGATATGACCTCAAGGTGTATGTGTGTGTGTATATGTATCACCAGAGAATCACATGTCAAGGATGAGGTGTCCACACATTATGGATAACATGTTGTACAAAGAAACTGGTTTCAACTGGAATAATTAAACCCCCCTTCCCTCAGAAAACTGATTGTAACCAGGGCCTTCCTTCAATAAAAAGGCAAGAGGGCAGGAGCTGCTTCAGAGTGAGGTGGCGAATTGTTACTGAACGGTTCCTGATCACTCTCCTTGCAAGTAAAAACAAACTCATCTCTCTGTGTCTTCTTTTGTACAGGCAGTGTTTTTTACAAGTGTTGGGGTTTAAACCTGACACATGTCTTCATTTGGAGCTCCTCCATGTTTATTTGATGGTAAACAGTTGGACAAGTTGGCCATTATATGCAGTGGTGGAGTGAGTACACGACTTCAGTACTTGAGTAAGAGTACAAATCCTCCTTGTCAAATTTACTCCACTACAAGTAAAAGTAGCTCTGTCAAAATGTTACTCGAGTAAGAGTATGAAATCAATTTTCTACTCGAGTACAAATTACAAAGTACAAATCCTTAAAATCTGTACTCAAGTAAATTTACTCCGTTACTTTCCACCACTGATTATATGTAATAAACAAGTTTGACCATTAAACTGACTGAACTGTATTTATGTTCATAAAATTAATGTTATTGATAAAAAAAACAATTGAGAAAACAATTTGAAATATTTGTGATGAGGAATGAAAAACAAATGAGCTGGAATAGCTTAAATTAATTATATTGACAACTTCATTGAACTTTAACCATTTTATTAAAATTGAGTTGGTTCACCTGAATTGAACTTGAACCATTTTATTAAAATGAAGTTGGTTCACCTTAATTAACTGTTTGCAGGATGAAGTAAATCATGTCGGTTGTCCTTAAATAACTTAGTTTCTAACATTAAAAGACTTGTTGGATTTACTGAAAGGTTTTAGTTGGAATTTCTTAAAAAGATTGACGCAAATTGTTACCTTCATTGAATTAAGCTGAGCCACTATATTTTTTTTTAGAGTGTATAGAACAGAAATATAAAGTGCTTGTTGAATTGCACGTTGCTCTCCTGCCTAAGAATAAAAGATAAATGATGACAGAATTACAGACTTATGACATACTACAATAATGAATTAGCAGTTATAATTTGTGGCTACCCAACTATGTAAAAATGCAACATTATAACATACAATAGATAACACACAACAAATCAGCAGCAGTGGACAAGTTAAAAATGATCACAATCAGTGGCAACGGGTTTGATTTTCCAAAGTTGAAGATGCTTGGAAAATGAAGCAATAGTGGGTAGATCAGGCACTTGGTGTGGAGTTCCAAGAATTTGTCGCTCCGTAGGAAAAAGTTGCTTGACCAAAGGTCCTTCTCCTTAAAAGAACAGTGGGTTAGCACAGCAAATCAGAGACCTTTTCTCCAAAAATAACAGGTGGACGAGAGCTTGGATGACTCTGACCTATCTCGCTTATGGGCGGTACAAAGTCAAAGTCTTCTTTTGGAAGCCTCAGTCCTCCTGTGGGCGTCTCTTTCCCGAGTGAATGGTCTTATATGGTAGAAGCACATGCATGCAGAAGCCAACTTTTAACATACACTTGCATACTTGCACTTAAGTGCGTTCACACTGTGTACAAGCAGAACAGAGACACCTAGTGCCAAAAACGCAGAACTACAGCACACAGACTTCCCACAATGCCATTTTTCTTAAAGGGCCATGACGCACTTTCCGGAAACGATGGTCGCAACATTCAGATGAAGCACGGACGGCCGGAAGCCCCGCCCGGCACGCTATAGAGCGGTTTCAAATAAAAGAGGGACGGCCTGAGGGCAACCTGCTTCTTATGCACTTTGAAGAAAACTGAGCAAGTGTGAGTAGTAAGTACGCAAACTCTCTGTACTCTTTGTACACGCTATTAAAACATTATAATTGTTAAATGGCTTTAAGTGACCTTTAAACGGCATACATTGAGCTAGCTTAAGTAGCACACGGCCTTCAACTTCAGAGGCTCATATTCAAAAAACTAAAGCAGACAGCAGGCTGAATTCTATATAGTTTGAAAGCATATTGACTGCGCTTTCCCTCCTTTTTTTGTTTTACAGAACTCCCTTCTATGGCAGGAGGCTGGTCCACCGGTCACACCTGTAATTGATTGCAGCAGCTACTAACAGTGAACATGGCCACCTTGTGCCATGCCATTCTGCGCATGCGTCAGAGGATCGTTTGAGCTCAGACTTCCCAAGGCGAAGTTCGAGGGCGCCATGTTTTCACGGGAAGACAATGGAAGACGACGGAAGACGACGGAAGACGACGTGGACAGTCGTTTAACAAGGAAATTCATCGATGTGGAGCCATATGGGTAGGTCATATGCTTATCTGACTTGTTTTCTGTCACCTTTCCTGTTCCTGTTCAATGTTTACGTCAGTGCAGTGTCATAATGTGACATACGCAACGTTAGCATTAGCTTACCTTTAGCCTGCCAGCCAGCTAGCTAGCTAGCTAGCTAGCTAGCTCGCTATCAACTGCGAGCTGTTTTCGGTTGCAGAACAGGAGATTTTTATGTTTATTAAATGTGTAAGGATTCGTCCCTTTTATATATGTTATGTGATTATTTTGGCAGCAACAGTGTCCTCTAAGCCATGGGAACCGCGTGTAGCGCAAACATTTGTTGAAGTATGCTAGCGACCTGAGTCTTGTGGATACCGTTGGGGAGCGGGAGTTTTTGTTTGTGACAAGTATTCCATGGAAGTGAATTTTGGAACTTTAATTTCACCTATACACATACACGATCTCTAGACACCTGGGGTGAAGGACGCGCCACAGAGAGGCCGCCGCCGGGGTCAAGGTGGCCAACCCCTACAGAAGGTAACATTACAATATGTATATGGTTATTTGAATCTGGAAATGGCAGTTTAGCCTTTTAAGTTTTATTGATTTAAAGAGTTGGATAATGGAGTTCCTCAACGATATCCCGTTGTGAGGAAAAAAGAGTTTTGTTTAGGTTAGGTTTCAAGACACAGATGAAAAATGTGTATTAACCCATAGATGCATAAGTGGGTCAAAAATGACCCAGTCAGGTTGTTTTCTTGAAATATCTTCATAATGAATTTTTTTTTATCATTTCATATTCCAGTTATTCCGAAAAAAAACATGTTTTTAATATAATACCATTCAAATTTTTAACTTACCTTTTATACATTTCAAGAAATATGGACTCTTATGGAAGAGTGTAGGGTCCAGTCACTCATGCATCTTAGGGTTAAGAACTAAGTTGATTTTGAGTGTTTTGTTTAAAAAAAAAAAAACAAAAAAAAAACCCAACAAATATTGTCAAGCAGCTTTGTCGTTTGGACTACTAACCATTGTGATGATTTTAGATTTTGTAGTTGCCATAATTGAAATGATTTCTCCATCCATTTAACAGAATGCTGAAGGATGTTGACGCTCAAGAATTTGGTCCCAACAGCTTAGACAAGGTAAGATTACAGTACAGCTGTTGAATGACACCAACATGGTTTAGTTATTCATTCATTTTCTATGTCTCTTATCCTCACTAGGGTGGGGGTATGCTGGAGCCTGATTTGGGGCGAGAGGCGGGGTACACCCTGGACCGGTGGCCAGCCAATCCCAGGGCACATACAGTACATCCGGAAAGTATTCACAGCGCTTCACTTTTTCCACATTTTGTCAAGTTACAGCCTCATTCCCAATTGTATTAATTTAATCTCTTACCTCAAAATACTCCATTATGACAATGTGAAAAAGTTTTTTTTTTTACTTTTTTGAATTTATTAAAAATAGAAAACAAAAAAATCACATTTACATAAGTATTCACAGCCTTTGCCATGAAGCTCAAAATTGAGCTCAGGTGCATCTTTTTTCCACTGATCATCCTTGAGATAATAACTGTCTATATAAGGTCCCACAGTTGACTGTGCATGTCAGAGCACAAACGCCAAGCATGAAGTCAAAAGAACTGTCTGTAGACCTGCGAGACAGGATTGTCTTGAGGCACAAATCTGGGGAAGGATACAGAAACATTTCTGCTGCTTTGAAGGTCCCAATGAGCACAGTGGCCTCCATCCCTACAGTGAAGCATGGTGGTGGCAGCATCATGCTGTGGGGATGTTTTTCAGCAGCAGGAACTGGCAGACTAGTCAGGATAGAAGGAAAAATGAATGCAACAATATATAGAGATATCCTGGATGAAAATATTGCTGCATTCATTTTTCCTTCTATCCTGACTAGTCGAATAATGGGGGCCACTGTGCTCATTGGGACCTTCAAAGCAGCAGAAATGTTTCTGTATCCTTCCCCAGATTTGTGCCTCAAGACAATCCTGTCTCGCAGGTCTACAGACAGTTCTTTTGACTTCATGCTTGGCGTTTGTGCTCTGACATGCACAGTCAACTGTGGGACATTATATAGACAGTTATTGTATTTCCAAATCATGTCCAGTCAACTGAATTTACTGCAGGTGGACTCCAATTGAGTGTATAGTAGACACCAAACGTCCAGAAGGAGGCGACTGGCACACTAGTGTGGGAAGTCCATACCTGCATGAGGAAAGTGGAAGTCAAAAAATAATCATTCTAATAATACGATTCCCAATTAAGGGAATAAATCCCAGGTCTTTGGTTTAGTTATGAAATGTTGAATTCATTTCACAGGTGCCTCAACCTGTGGCTGTGTTGTGTTTTTGTGCACCGTCATCTGGAAGTAAATACAGCTTTAGTACAAATGCAGTGAAGCTGTTCTGGTTTGAAATAATGTTTTGTAGAAGATGTGTTAAGATCATTTCATTCAAAGAAGGCCATCTTAAAAAAATACTACACAATCATATTAGAAAAGTGGTGTAGGTGGTAGCTTAAATCATGTAAATATTACTTATAATTTGCTCCAAATGAAGTCAGGGAAAACTAGTTAAACAATCCTGAAAAGCGAGTACATTTATATGGATTTTGAAGTAGATTCAAAGGTAGTTTGGGGTCAAATTTACTAGCAAAGAGTACCTTTTTCATTCAAAAAAAGTAAATTTGACCAGAGTATTTCCCAAGGAAAAGTTGCTTGGGAATTGTGCGTGCAAATTGTTACCTAGCTTTTCTCAAGTAAATGGCACTCCAAATTTTTTTTCAGTGTACTGCCCAGTGGACCGCGACCTCCTCCAGCTGTTTTTGGGAGTTCTTTTGTCTCTGGACTGCTCCATGGTATGCCTTCTGCCCCCATCGCCTTGCTTTTCCTTTTTTGGACTGCACTAATGAATACAGATATTCTGGCTGCCACATGAATTACATGTGCAGCATTCTCCATCCATTTAACAGAATACTGAAGGATGTTGACGCTCAAGAATTTGGTCCCAACAGCTTAGACAAGGTAAGATTACAGTACAGCTGTTGAATGACACCAACATGGTTTAGTTATTCATTCATTTTCTATGTCTCTTATCCTCACTAGGGTGGGGGTATGCTGGAGCCTGATTTGGGGCGAGAGGCGGGGTACACCCTGGACCGGTGGCCAGCCAATCCCAGGGCACATACAGTACATCCGGAAAGTATTCACAGCGCTTCACTTTTTCCACATTTTGTCAAGTTACAGCCTCATTCCCAATTGTATTAATTTAATCTCTTACCTCAAAATTCTACACAAAATACTCCATCATGACAATGTGAAAAAGTTTTTTTTTTTACTTTTTTGAATTTATTAAAAATAGAAAACAAAAAAATCACATTTACATAAGTATTCACAGCCTTTGCCATGAAGCTCAAAATTGAGCTCAGGCGCATCTTTTTTACACTGATCACCCTTGAGATCTTTCTACAGCTCAATTGGAGTCTACCTGCAGTAAATTCAGTTGATTGGACATGATTTGGAAATATAATAACTGTCTATATAAGGTCCCACAGTTGACTGTGCATGTCAGAGCACAAACGCCAAGCATGAAGTCAAAAGAACTGTCTGTAGACCTGCGGGACAGGATTGTCTTGAGGCACAAATCTGGGGAAGGATACAGAAACATTTCTGCTGCTTTGAAGGTCCCAATGAGCACAGTGGCCTCCATCCCTACAGTGAAGCATGGTGGTGGCAGCATCATGCTGTGGGGATGCTTTTCAGCAGCAGGAACTGGCAGACTAGTCAGGATAGAAGGAAAAATGAATGCAGCAATATATAGAGATATCCTGGATGAAAATATTACTGCATTCATTTTTCCTTCTATCCTGGCTAGTCGAATAATGGGGGCCACTGTGCTCATTGGGACCTTCAAAGCAGCAGAAATGTTTCTGTATCCTTCCCCAGATTTGTGCCTCAAGACAATCCTGTCTCGCAGGTCTACAGACAGTTCTTTTGACTTCATGCTTGGCGTTTGTGCTCTGACATGCACAGTCAACTGTGGGACCTTATATAGACAGTTATTATATTTCCAAATCATGTCCAATCAACTGAATTTACTGCAGGTGGACTCCAATTGAGTGTATAGTAGACACCAAACGTCCAGAAGGAGGCGACTGGCACACTAGTGTGGGAAGTCCATACCTGCATGAGGAAAGTGGAAGTCAAAAATAATCATTCTAATAATACGATTCCCAATTAAGGGAATAAATCCCAGGTCTTTGGTTTAGTTATGAAATGTTGAATTCATTTCACAGGTGCCTCAACCTGTGGCTGTGTTGTGTTTTTGTGCACCGCCATCTGGAGGTAAATACAGCTTTAGTACAAATGCAGTGAAGCTGTTCTGGTTTGAAATAATGTTTTGTAGAAGATGTGTTAAGATCATTTCATTCAAAGAAGGCCATCTTAAAAAAATACTACACAATCATATTAGAAAAGTGGTGTAGGTGGTAGCTTAAATCATGTAAATATTACTTATAATTTGCTCCAAATAAAGTCAGGGAAAACTAGTTAAACAATCCTGAAAAGCGAGTACATTTATATGGATTTTGAAGTAGATTCAAAGGTAGTTTGGGGTCAAATTTACTAGCAAAGAGTACCTTTTTCATTCAAAAAAAGTAAATTTGACCAGAGTATTTCCCAAGGAAAAGTTGCTTGGGAATTGTGCGTGCAAATTGTTACCTAACTTTTCTCAAGTAAATGGCACTCCAAATTTTTTTCAGTGTACTGCCCAGTGGACCGCGACCTCCTCCAGCTGTTTTTGGGAGTTCTTTTGTCTCTGGACTGCTCCATGGTATGCCTTCTGCCCCCATCGCCTTGCTTTTCCTTTTTTGGACTGCACTAATGAATACAGATATTCTGGCTGCCACATGAATTACATGTGCAGCATTCTCCATCCATTTAACAGAATACTGAAGGATGTTGACGCTCAAGAATTTGGTCCCAACAGCTTAGACAAGGTAAGATTACAGTACAGCTGTTGAATGACACCAACATGGTTTAGTTATTCATTCATTTTCTATGTCTCTTATCCTCACTAGGGTGGGGGTATGCTGGAGCCTGATTTGGGGCGAGAGGCGGGGTACACCCTGGACCGGTGGCCAGCCAATCCCAGGGCACATACAGTGCATCCGGAAAGTATTCACAGCGCTTCACTTTTTCCACATTTTGTCATGTTACAGCCTCATTCCCAATTGTATTAATTTAATCTCTTAGCTCAAAATACTCCATTATGACAATGTGAAAAAGGTTTTTTTTTTTACGTTTTTGAATTTATTAAAAATAGAAAACAAAAAAATCACATTTACATAAGTATTCACAGCCTTTGCCATGAAGCTCAAAATTGAGCTCAGGTGCATCTTTTTTCCACTGATCATCCTTGAGATAATAACTGTCTATATAAGGTCCCACAGTTGACTGTGCATGTCAGAGCACAAACGCCAAGCATGAAGTCAAAAGAACTGTCTGTAGACCTGCGAGACAGGATTGTCTTGAGGCACAAATCTGGGGAAGGATACAGAAACATTTCTGCTGCTTTGAAGGTCCCAATGAGCACAGTGGCCTCCATCCCTACAGTGAAGCATGGTGGTGGCAGCATCATGCTGTGGGGATGTTTTTCAGCAGCAGGAACTGGCAGACTAGTCAGGATAGAAGGAAAAATGAATGCAACAATATATAGAGATATCCTGGATGAAAATATTGCTGCATTCATTTTTCCTTCTATCCTGACTAGTCGAATAATGGGGGCCACTGTGCTCATTGGGACCTTCAAAGCAGCAGAAATGTTTCTGTATCCTTCCCCAGATTTGTGCCTCAAGACAATCCTGTCTCGCAGGTCTACAGACAGTTCTTTTGACTTCATGCTTGGCGTTTGTGCTCTGACATGCACAGTCAACTGTGGGACATTATATAGACAGTTATTGTATTTCCAAATCATGTCCAGTCAACTGAATTTACTGCAGGTGGACTCCAATTGAGTGTATAGTAGACACCAAACGTCCAGAAGGAGGCGACTGGCACACTAGTGTGGGAAGTCCATACCTGCATGAGGAAAGTGGAAGTCAAAAAATAATCATTCTAATAATACGATTCCCAATTAAGGGAATAAATCCCAGGTCTTTGGTTTAGTTATGAAATGTTGAATTCATTTCACAGGTGCCTCAACCTGTGGCTGTGTTGTGTTTTTGTGCACCGTCATCTGGAAGTAAATACAGCTTTAGTACAAATGCAGTGAAGCTGTTCTGGTTTGAAATAATGTTTTGTAGAAGATGTGTTAAGATCATTTCATTCAAAGAAGGCCATCTTAAAAAAATACTACACAATCATATTAGAAAAGTGGTGTAGGTGGTAGCTTAAATCATGTAAATATTACTTATAATTTGCTCCAAATGAAGTCAGGGAAAACTAGTTAAACAATCCTGAAAAGCAAGTACATTTATATGGATTTTGAAGTAGATTCAAAGGTAGTTTGGGGTCAAATTTACTAGCAAAGAGTACCTTTTTCATTCAAAAAAAGTAAATTTGACCAGAGTATTTCCCAAGGAAAAGTTGCTTGGGAATTGTGCGTGCAAATTGTTACCTAGCTTTTCTCAAGTAAATGGCACTCCAAATTTTTTTTCAGTGTACTGCCCAGTGGACCGCGACCTCCTCCAGCTGTTTTTGGGAGTTCTTTTGTCTCTGGACTGCTCCATGGTATGCCTTCTGCCCCCATCGCCTTGCTTTTCCTTTTTTGGACTGCACTAATGAATACAGATATTCTGGCTGCCACATGAATTACATGTGCAGCATTCTCCATCCATTTAACAGAATACTGAAGGATGTTGACGCTCAAGAATTTGGTCCCAACAGCTTAGACAAGGTAAGATTACAGTACAGCTGTTGAATGACACCAACATGGTTTAGTTATTCATTCATTTTCTATGTCTCTTATCCTCACTAGGGTGGGGGTATGCTGGAGCCTGATTTGGGGCGAGAGGCGGGGTACACCCTGGACCGGTGGCCAGCCAATCCCAGGGCACATACAGTACATCCGGAAAGTATTCACAGCGCTTCACTTTTTCCACATTTTGTCAAGTTACAGCCTCATTCCCAATTGTATTAATTTAATCTCTTACCTCAAAATTCTACACAAAATACTCCATCATGACAATGTGAAAAAGTTTTTTTTTTTTACTTTTTTGAATTTATTAAAAATAGAAAACAAAAAAATCACATTTACATAAGTATTCACAGCCTTTGCCATGAAGCTCAAAATTGAGCTCAGGCGCATCTTTTTTACACTGATCACCCTTGAGATCTTTCTACAGCTCAATTGGAGTCTACCTGCAGTAAATTCAGTTGATTGGACATGATTTGGAAATATAATAACTGTCTATATAAGGTCCCACAGTTGACTGTGCATGTCAGAGCACAAACGCCAAGCATGAAGTCAAAAGAACTGTCTGTAGACCTGCGGGACAGGATTGTCTTGAGGCACAAATCTGGGGAAGGATACAGAAACATTTCTGCTGCTTTGAAGGTCCCAATGAGCACAGTGGCCTCCATCCCTACAGTGAAGCATGGTGGTGGCAGCATCATGCTGTGGGGATGTTTTTCAGCAGCAGGAACTGGCAGACTAGTCAGGATAGAAGGAAAAATGAATGCAACAATATATAGAGATATCCTGGATGAAAATATTGCTGCATTCATTTTTCCTTCTATCCTGACTAGTCGAATAATGGGGGCCACTGTGCTCATTGGGACCTTCAAAGCAGCAGAAGTGTTTCTGTATCCTTCCCCAGATTTGTGCCTCAAGACAATCCTGTCTCGCAGGTCTACAGACAGTTCTTTTGACTTCATGCTTGGCGTTTGTGCTCTGACATGCACAGTCAACTGTGGGACCTTATATAGACAGTTATTGTATTTCCAAATCATGTCCAGTCAACTGAATTTACTGCAGGTGGACTCCAATTGAGTGTATAGTAGACACCAAACGTCCAGAAGGAGGCGACTGGCACACTAGTGTGGGAAGTCCATACCTGCATGAGGAAAGTGGAAGTCAAAAAATAATCATTCTAATAATACGATTCCCAATTAAGGGAATAAATCCCAGGTCTTTGGTTTAGTTATGAAATGTTGAATTCATTTCACAGGTGCCTCAACCTGTGGCTGTGTTGTGTTTTTGTGCACCGTCATCTGGAAGTAAATACAGCTTTAGTACAAATGCAGTGAAGCTGTTCTGGTTTGAAATAATGTTTTGTAGAAGATGTGTTAAGATCATTTCATTCAAAGAAGGCCATCTTAAAAAAATACTACACAATCATATTAGAAAAGTGGTGTAGGTGGTAGCTTAAATCATGTAAATATTACTTATAATTTGCTCCAAATAAAGTCAGGGAAAACTAGTTAAACAATCCTGAAAAGCGAGTACATTTATATGGATTTTGAAGTAGATTCAAAGGTAGTTTGGGGTCAAATTTACTAGCGAAGAGTACCTTTTTCATTCAAAAAAAGTAAATTTGACCAGAGTATTTCCCAAGGAAAAGTTGCTTGGGAATTGTGCGTGCAAATTGTTACCTAGCTTTTCTCAAGTAAATGGCACTCCAAATTTTTTTTCAGTGTACTGCCCAGTGGACCGCGACCTCCTCCAGCTGTTTTTGGGAGTTCTTTTGTCTCTGGACTGCTCCATGGTATGCCTTCTGCCCCCATCGCCTTGCTTTTCCTTTTTTGGACTGCACTAATGAATACAGATATTCTGGCTGCCACATGAATTACATGTGCAGCATTCTCCATCCATTTAACAGAATACTGAAGGATGTTGACGCTCAAGAATTTGGTCCCAACAGCTTAGACAAGGTAAGATTACAGTACAGCTGTTGAATGACACCAACATGGTTTAGTTATTCATTCATTTTCTATGTCTCTTATCCTCACTAGGGTGGGGGTATGCTGGAGCCTGATTTGGGGCGAGAGGCGGGGTACACCCTGGACCGGTGGCCAGCCAATCCCAGGGCACATACAGTACATCCGGAAAGTATTCACAGCGCTTCACTTTTTCCACATTTTGTCATGTTACAGCCTCATTCCCAATTGTATTAATTTAATCTCTTAGCTCAAAATTCTACACAAAATACTCCATTATGACAATGTGAAAAAGTTTTTTTTTTACTTTTTTGAATTTATTAAAAATAGAAAACAAAAAAATCACATTTACATAAGTATTCACAGCCTTTGCCATGAAGCTCAAAATTGAGCTCAGGTGCATCTTTTTTCCACTGATCATCCTTGAGATCTTTCTACAGCTCAATTGGAGTCCACCTGCAGTAAGACTGTGCATGTCAGAGCACAAACGCCAAGCATGAAGTCAAAAGAACTGTCTGTAGACCTGCGAGACAGGATTGTCTTGAGGCACAAATCTGGGGAAGGATGCAGAAACATTTCTGCTGCTTTGAAGGTCCCAATGAGCACAGTGGCCCCCATTATTCGACTAGCCAGGATAGAAGGGAAAAATGAATGCAGCAATATTTTCATCCAGGATATCTCTATATATTGTTGCATTCATTTTTCCTTCTATCCTGACTAGTCTGCCAGTTCCTGCTGCTGAAAAACATCCCCACAGCATGATGCTGCCACCATCATGCTTCACTGTAGGGATGGAGGCCACTGTGCTCATTGGGACCTTCAAAGCAGCAGAAATGTTTCTGTATCCTTCCCCAGATTTGTGCCTCAAGACAATCCTGTCTCGCTGGTCTACAGACAGTTCTTTTGACTTCATGCTTGGCGTTTGTGCTCTGACATGCACAGTCAACTGTGGGACCTTATATAGACAGTTATTATATTTCCAAATCATGTCCAATCAACTGAATTTACTGCAGGTGGACTCCAACTGAGTGTATAGTAGACACCAAACGTCCAGAAGGAGGCGACTGGCACACTAGTGTGGGAAGTCCATACCTGCATGAGGAAAGTGGAAGTCAAAAATAATCATTCTAATAATACGATTCCCAATTAAGGGAATAAATCCCAGGTCTTTGGTTTAGTTATGAAATGTTGAATTAATTTCACAGGTGCCTCAACCTGTGGCTGTGTTGCGTTTTTGTGCACCGCCATCTGGAAGTAAATACAGCTTTAGTACAAATGCAGTGAAGCTGTTCTGGTTTGAAATAATGTTTTGTAGAAGATGTGTTAAGATCATTTCATTCAAAGAAGGCCATCTTAAAAAAAATACTACACAATCATATTAGAAAAGTGGTGTAGGTGGTAGCTTAAATCATGTAAATATTACTTATAATTTGCTCCAAATAAAGTCAGGGAAAACTAGTTAAACAATCCTGAAAAGCGAGTACATTTATATGGATTTTGAAGTAGATTCAAAGGTAGTTTGGGGTCAAATTTACTAGCAAAGAGTACCTTTTTCATTCAAAAAAAGTAAATTTGACCAGAGTATTTCCCAAGGAAAAGTTGCTTGGGAATTGTGCGTGCAAATTGTTACCTAGCTTTTCTCAAGTAAATGGCACTCCAAATTTTTTTTCAGTGTACTGCCCAGTGGACCGCGACCTCCTCCAGCTGTTTTTGGGAGTTCTTTTGTCTCTGGACTGCTCCATGGTATGCCTTCTGCCCCCATCGCCTTGCTTTTCCTTTTTTGGACTGCACTAATGAATACAGATATTCTGGCTGCCACATGAATTACATGTGCAGCATTCTCCATCCATTTAACAGAATACTGAAGGATGTTGACGCTCAAGAATTTGGTCCCAACAGCTTAGACAAGGTAAGATTACAGTACAGCTGTTGAATGACACCAACATGGTTTAGTTATTCATTCATTTTCTATGTCTCTTATCCTCACTAGGGTGGGGGTATGCTGGAGCCTGATTTGGGGCGAGAGGCGGGGTACACCCTGGACCGGTGGCCAGCCAATCCCAGGGCACATACAGTACATCCGGAAAGTATTCACAGCGCTTCACTTTTTCCACATTTTGTCATGTTACAGCCTCATTCCCAATTGTATTAATTTAATCTCTTAGCTCAAAATTCTACACAAAATACTCCATTATGACAATGTGAAAAAGTTTTTTTTTTACTTTTTTGAATTTATTAAAAATAGAAAACAAAAAAATCACATTTACATAAGTATTCACAGCCTTTGCCATGAAGCTCAAAATTGAGCTCAGGTGCATCTTTTTTCCACTGATCATCCTTGAGATCTTTCTACAGCTCAATTGGAGTCCACCTGCAGTAAGACTGTGCATGTCAGAGCACAAACGCCAAGCATGAAGTCAAAAGAACTGTCTGTAGACCTGCGAGACAGGATTGTCTTGAGGCACAAATCTGGGGAAGGATACAGAAACATTTCTGCTGCTTTGAAGGTCCCAATGAGCACAGTGGCCCCCATTATTCGACTAGCCAGGATAGAAGGGAAAAATGAATGCAGCAATATTTTCATCCAGGATATCTCTATATATTGTTGCATTCATTTTTCCTTCTATCCTGACTAGTCTGCCAGTTCCTGCTGCTGAAAAACATCCCCACAGCATGATGCTGCCACCATCATGCTTCACTGTAGGGATGGAGGCCACTGTGCTCATTGGGACCTTCAAAGCAGCAGAAGTGTTTCTGTATCCTTCCCCAGATTTGTGCCTCAAGACAATCCTGTCTCGCTGGTCTACAGACAGTTCTTTTGACTTCATGCTTGGCGTTTGTGCTCTGACATGCACAGTCAACTGTGGGACCTTATATAGACAGTTATTATATTTCCAAATCATGTCCAATCAACTGAATTTACTGCAGGTGGACTCCAACTGAGTATATAGTAGACACCAAACGTCCAGAAGGAGGCGACTGGCACACTAGTGTGGGAAGTCCATACCTGCATGAGGAAAGTGGAAGTCAAAAATAATCATTCTAATAATACGATTCCCAATTAAGGGAATAAATCCCAGGTCTTTGGTTTAGTTATGAAATGTTGAATTAATTTCACAGGTGCCTCAACCTGTGGCTGTGTTGCGTTTTTGTGCACCGCCATCTGGAAGTAAATACAGCTTTAGTACAAATGCAGTGAAGCTGTTCTGGTTTGAAATAATGTTTTGTAGAAGATGTGTTAAGATCATTTCATTCAAAGAAGGCCATCTTAAAAAAAATACTACACAATCATATTAGAAAAGTGGTGTAGGTGGTAGCTTAAATCATGTAAATATTACTTATAATTTGTTCCAAATAAAGTCAGGGAAAACTAGTTAAACAATCCTGAAAAGAGAGTACATTTATATGGATTTTGAAGTAGATTCAAAGGTAGTTTGGGGTCAAATTTACTAGCAAAGAGTACCTTTTTCATTCAAAAAAAGTAAATTTGACCAGAGTATTTCCCAAGGAAAAGTTGCTTGGGAATTGTGCGTGCAAATTGTTACCTAGCTTTTCTCAAGTAAATGGCACTCCAAATTTTTTTTCAGTGTACTGCCCAGTGGACCGCGACCTCCTCCAGCTGTTTTTGGGAGTTCTTTTGTCTCTGGACTGCTCCATGGTATGCCTTCTGCCCCCATCGCCTTGCTTTTCCTTTTTTGGACTGCACTAATGAATACAGATATTCTGGCTGCCACATGAATTACATGTGCAGCATTCTCCATCCATTTAACAGAATACTGAAGGATGTTGACGCTCAAGAATTTGGTCCCAACAGCTTAGACAAGGTAAGATTACAGTACAGCTGTTGAATGACACCAACATGGTTTAGTTATTCATTCATTTTCTATGTCTCTTATCCTCACTAGGGTGGGGGTATGCTGGAGCCTGATTTGGGGCGAGAGGCGGGGTACACCCTGGACCGATGGCCAGCCAATCCCAGGGCACATACAGTACATCCGGAAAGTATTCACAGCGCTTCACTTTTTCCACATTTTGTCATGTTACAGCCTCATTCCCAATTGTATTAATTTAATCTCTTAGCTCAAAATACTCCATTATGACAATGTGAAAAAGGTTTTTTTTTTTACTTTTTTGAATTTATTAAAAATAGAAAACAAAAAATCACATTTACATAAGTATTCACAGCCTTTGCCATGAAGCTCAAAATTGAGCTCAGGTGCATCTTTTTTCCACTGATCATCCTTGAGATAATAACTGTCTATATAAGGTCCCACAGTTGACTGTGCATGTCAGAGCACAAACGCCAAGCATGAAGTCAAAAGAACTGTCTGTAGACCTGCGAGACAGGATTGTCTTGAGGCACAAATCTGGGGAAGGATACAGAAACATTTCTGCTGCTTTGAAGGTCCCAATGAGCACAGTGGCCCCCATTATTCGACTAGCCAGGATAGAAGGAAAAATGAATGCAGCAATATTTTCATCCAGGATATCTCTATATATTGTTGCATTCATTTTTCCTTCTATCCTGACTAGTCTGCCAGTTCCTGCTGCTGAAAAACATCCCCACAGCATGATGCTGCCACCATCATGCTTCACTGTAGGGATGGAGGCCACTGTGCTCATTGGGACCTTCAAAGCAGCAGAAATGTTTCTGTATCCTTCCCCAGATTTGTGCCTCAAGACAATCCTGTCTCGCTGGTCTACAGACAGTTCTTTTGACTTCATGCTTGGCGTTTGTGCTCTGACATGCACAGTCAACTGTGGGACCTTATATAGACAGTTATTATATTTCCAAATCATGTCCAATCAACTGAATTTACTGCAGGTGGACTCCAACTGAGTGTATAGTAGACACCAAACGTCCAGAAGGAGGCGACTGGCACACTAGTGTGGGAAGTCCATACCTGCATGAGGAAAGTGGAAGTCAAAAATAATCATTCTAATAATACGATTCCCAATTAAGGGAATAAATCCCAGGTCTTTGGTTTAGTTATGAAATGTTGAATTAATTTCACAGGTGCCTCAACCTGTGGCTGTGTTGCGTTTTTGTGCACCGCCATCTGGAAGTAAATACAGCTTTAGTACAAATGCAGTGAAGCTGTTCTGGTTTGAAATAATGTTTTGTAGAAGATGTGTTAAGATCATTTCATTCAAAGAAGGCCATCTTAAAAAAAATACTACACAATCATATTAGAAAAGTGGTGTAGGTGGTAGCTTAAATCATGTAAATATTACTTATAATTTGCTCCAAATAAAGTCAGGGAAAACTAGTTAAACAATCCTGAAAAGCGAGTACATTTATATGGATTTTGAAGTAGATTCAAAGGTAGTTTGGGGTCAAATTTACTAGCAAAGAGTACCTTTTTCATTCAAAAAAAGTAAATTTGACCAGAGTATTTCCCAAGGAAAAGTTGCTTGGGAATTGTGCGTGCAAATTGTTACCTAGCTTTTCTCAAGTAAATGGCACTCCAAATTTTTTTTCAGTGTACTGCCCAGTGGACCGCGACCTCCTCCAGCTGTTTTTGGGAGTTCTTTTGTCTCTGGACTGCTCCATGGTATGCCTTCTGCCCCCATCGCCTTGCTTTTCCTTTTTTGGACTGCACTAATGAATACAGATATTCTGGCTGCCACATGAATTACATGTGCAGCATTCTCCATCCATTTAACAGAATACTGAAGGATGTTGACGCTCAAGAATTTGGTCCCAACAGCTTAGACAAGGTAAGATTACAGTACAGCTGTTGAATGACACCAACATGGTTTAGTTATTCATTCATTTTCTATGTCTCTTATCCTCACTAGGGTGGGGGTATGCTGGAGCCTGATTTGGGGCGAGAGGCGGGGTACACCCTGGACCGGTGGCCAGCCAATCCCAGGGCACATACAGTACATCCGGAAAGTATTCACAGCGCTTCACTTTTTCCACATTTTGTCATGTTACAGCCTCATTCCCAATTGTATTAATTTAATCTCTTAGCTCAAAATTCTACACAAAATACTCCATTATGACAATGTGAAAAAGTTTTTTTTTTACTTTTTTGAATTTATTAAAAATAGAAAACAAAAAAATCACATTTACATAAGTATTCACAGCCTTTGCCATGAAGCTCAAAATTGAGCTCAGGTGCATCTTTTTTCCACTGATCATCCTTGAGATCTTTCTACAGCTCAATTGGAGTCCACCTGCAGTAAGACTGTGCATGTCAGAGCACAAACGCCAAGCATGAAGTCAAAAGAACTGTCTGTAGACCTGCGAGACAGGATTGTCTTGAGGCACAAATCTGGGGAAGGATACAGAAACATTTCTGCTGCTTTGAAGGTCCCAATGAGCACAGTGGCCCCCATTATTCGACTAGCCAGGATAGAAGGGAAAAATGAATGCAGCAATATTTTCATCCAGGATATCTCTATATATTGTTGCATTCATTTTTCCTTCTATCCTGACTAGTCTGCCAGTTCCTGCTGCTGAAAAACATCCCCACAGCATGATGCTGCCACCATCATGCTTCACTGTAGGGATGGAGGCCACTGTGCTCATTGGGACCTTCAAAGCAGCAGAAGTGTTTCTGTATCCTTCCCCAGATTTGTGCCTCAAGACAATCCTGTCTCGCTGGTCTACAGACAGTTCTTTTGACTTCATGCTTGGCGTTTGTGCTCTGACATGCACAGTCAACTGTGGGACCTTATATAGACAGTTATTATATTTCCAAATCATGTCCAATCAACTGAATTTACTGCAGGTGGACTCCAACTGAGTGTATAGTAGACACCAAACGTCCAGAAGGAGGCGACTGGCACACTAGTGTGGGAAGTCCATACCTGCATGAGGAAAGTGGAAGTCAAAAATAATCATTCTAATAATACGATTCCCAATTAAGGGAATAAATCCCAGGTCTTTGGTTTAGTTATGAAATGTTGAATTAATTTCACAGGTGCCTCAACCTGTGGCTGTGTTGCGTTTTTGTGCACCGCCATCTGGAAGTAAATACAGCTTTAGTACAAATGCAGTGAAGCTGTTCTGGTTTGAAATAATGTTTTGTAGAAGATGTGTTAAGATCATTTCATTCAAAGAAGGCCATCTTAAAAAAAATACTACACAATCATATTAGAAAAGTGGTGTAGGTGGTAGCTTAAATCATGTAAATATTACTTATAATTTGTTCCAAATAAAGTCAGGGAAAACTAGTTAAACAATCCTGAAAAGAGAGTACATTTATATGGATTTTGAAGTAGATTCAAAGGTAGTTTGGGGTCAAATTTACTAGCAAAGAGTACCTTTTTCATTCAAAAAAAGTAAATTTGACCAGAGTATTTCCCAAGGAAAAGTTGCTTGGGAATTGTGCGTGCAAATTGTTACCTAGCTTTTCTCAAGTAAATGGCACTCCAAATTTTTTTTCAGTGTACTGCCCAGTGGACCGCGACCTCCTCCAGCTGTTTTTGGGAGTTCTTTTGTCTCTGGACTGCTCCATGGTATGCCTTCTGCCCCCATCGCCTTGCTTTTCCTTTTTTGGACTGCACTAATGAATACAGATATTCTGGCTGCCACATGAATTACATGTGCAGCATTCTCCATCCATTTAACAGAATACTGAAGGATGTTGACGCTCAAGAATTTGGTCCCAACAGCTTAGACAAGGTAAGATTACAGTACAGCTGTTGAATGACACCAACATGGTTTAGTTATTCATTCATTTTCTATGTCTCTTATCCTCACTAGGGTGGGGGTATGCTGGAGCCTGATTTGGGGCGAGAGGCGGGGTACACCCTGGACCGATGGCCAGCCAATCCCAGGGCACATACAGTACATCCGGAAAGTATTCACAGCGCTTCACTTTTTCCACATTTTGTCATGTTACAGCCTCATTCCCAATTGTATTAATTTAATCTCTTAGCTCAAAATACTCCATTATGACAATGTGAAAAAGGTTTTTTTTTTTTACTTTTTTGAATTTATTAAAAATAGAAAACAAAAAATCACATTTACATAAGTATTCACAGCCTTTGCCATGAAGCTCAAAATTGAGCTCAGGTGCATCTTTTTTCCACTGATCATCCTTGAGATAATAACTGTCTATATAAGGTCCCACAGTTGACTGTGCATGTCAGAGCACAAACGCCAAGCATGAAGTCAAAAGAACTGTCTGTAGACCTGCGAGACAGGATTGTCTTGAGGCACAAATCTGGGGAAGGATACAGAAACATTTCTGCTGCTTTGAAGGTCCCAATGAGCACAGTGGCCTCCATCCCTACAGTGAAGCATGGTGGTGGCAGCATCATGCTGTGGGGATGTCTTTCAGCAGCAGGAACTGGCAGACTAGTCAGGATAGAAGGAAAAATGAATGCAACAATATATAGAGATATCCTGGATGAAAATATTGCTGCATTCATTTTTCCTTCTATCCTGACTAGTCGAATAATGGGGGCCACTGTGCTCATTGGGACCTTCAAAGCAGCAGAAATGTTTCTGTATCCTTCCCCAGATTTGTGCCTCAAGACAATCCTGTCTCGCAGGTCTACAGAGTTCTTTTGACTTCATGCTTGGCGTTTGTGCTCTGACATGCACAGTCAACTGTGGGACCTTATATAGACAGTTATTATATTTCCAAATCATGTCCAATCAACTGAATTTACTGCAGGTGGACTCCAATTGAGTGTATAGTAGACACCAAACGTCCAGAAGGAGGCGTCTGGCACACTAGTGTGGGAAGTCCATACCTGCATGAGGAAAGTGGAAGTCAAAAAATAATCATTCTAATAATACGATTCCCAATTAAGGGAATAAATCCCAGGTCTTTGGTTTAGTTATGAAATGTTGAATTAATTTCACAGGTGCCTCAACCTGTGGCTGTGTTGTGTTTTTGTGCACCGCTATCTGGAAGTAAATACAGCTTTAGTACAAATGCAGTGAAGCTGTTCTGGTTTGAAATAATGTTTTGTAGAAGATGTGTTAAGATCATTTCATTCAAAGAAGGCCATCTTAAAAAAATACTACACAATCATATTAGAAAAGTGGTGTAGGTGGTAGCTTAAATCATGTAAATATTACTTATAATTTGCTCCAAATAAAGTCAGGGAAAACTAGTTAAACAATCCTGAAAAGCGAGTACATTTATATGGATTTTGAAGTAGATTCAAAGGTAGTTTGGGGTCAAATTTACGAGCAAAGAGTACCTTTTTCATTCAAAAAAAGTAAATTTGACCAGAGTGTTTGCCAAGGAAAAGTTGCTTGGGAATTGTGCGTGCAAATTGTTACCTAGCTTTTCTCAAGTAAATGGCACTCCAAATTTTTTTCAGTGTACTGCCCAGTGGACCGCGACCTCCTCCAGCTGCTTTTGGGAGTTCTTTTGTCTCTGGACTGCTCCATGGTATGCCTTCTGCCCCCATCGCCTTGCTTTTCCTTTTTTGGACTGCACTAATGAATAGATATTCTGGCTGCCACATGAATTACATGTGCAGCATTCTCCATCCATTTAACAGAATACTGAAGGATGTTGACGCTCAAGAATTTGGTCCCAACAGCTTAGACAAGGTAAGATTACAGTACAGCTGTTGAATGACACCAACATGGTTTAGTTATTCATTCATTTTCTATGTCTCTTATCCTCACTAGGGTGGGGGTATGCTGGAGCCTGATTTGGGGCGAGAGGCGGGGTACACCCTGGACCGGTGGCCAGCCAATCCCAGGGCACATACAGTACATCCGGAAAGTATTCACAGCGCTTCACTTTTTCCACATTTTGTCATGTTACAGCCTCATTCCCAATTGTATTAATTTAATCTCTTAGCTCAAAATTCTACACAAAATACTCCATTATGACAATGTGAAAAAGTTTTTTTTTTACTTTTTTGAATTTATTAAAAATAGAAAACAAAAAAATCACATTTACATAAGTATTCACAGCCTTTGCCATGAAGCTCAAAATTGAGCTCAGGTGCATCTTTTTTCCACTGATCATCCTTGAGATCTTTCTACAGCTCAATTGGAGTCCACCTGCAGTAAGACTGTGCATGTCAGAGCACAAACGCCAAGCATGAAGTCAAAAGAACTGTCTGTAGACCTGCGAGACAGGATTGTCTTGAGGCACAAATCTGGGGAAGGATACAGAAAAAATTCTGCTGCTTTGAAGGTCCCAATGAGCACAGTGGCCCCCATTATTCGACTAGCCAGGATAGAAGTAAAAATGAATGCAGCAATATTTTCATCCAGGATATCTCTATATATTGCTGCATTCATTTTTACTTCTATCCTGACTAGTCTGCCAGTTCCTGCTGCTGAAAAACATCCCCACAGCATGATGCTGCCACCACCATGCTTCACTGTAGGGATGGAGGCCACTGTGCTCATTGGGACCTTCAAAGCAGCAGAAATGTTTCTGTATCCTTCCCCAGATTTGTGCCTCAAGACAATCCTGTCTCGCAGGTCTACAGACAGTTCTTTTGACTTCATGCTTGGCGTTTGTGCTCTGACATGCACAGTCAACTGTGGGACCTTATATAGACAGTTATTATATTTCCAAATCATGTCCAATCAACTGAATTTACTGCAGGTGGACTCCAATTGAGCTGTAGAAAGATCTGTGAATACTTATGTAAATGTGATTTTTTTGTTTTCTATTTTTAATACATTCAAAACATGTCAAAAAAACCTTTTTTCACATTGTCATAATGGAGTATTTTGTGTAGAATTTTGAGGTAAGAGATGAATTTAATTCAGTTTGGAATGAGGCTGTAACATGACAAAATGTAGAAAAAGTGAAGCGCTGTGAATACTTTCCGGATGCACTGTATTGTAGACACCAAACGTCCAGAAGGAGGCGACTGGCACACTAGTGTGGGAAGTCCATACCTGCATGAGGAAAGTGGAAGTCAAAAAATAATCATTCTAATAATACGATTCCCAATTAAGGGAATAAATCCCAGGTCTTTGGTTTAGTTATGAAATGTTGAATTCATTTCACAGGTGCCTCAACCTGTGGCTGTGTTGTGTTTTTGTGCACCGTCATCTGGAAGTAAATACAGCTTTACTGCAAATGCAGTGAAGCTGTTCTGGTTTGAAATAATGTTTTGTAGAAGATGTGTTAAGATCATTTCATTCAAAGAAGGCCATCTTAAAAAAATACTACACAATCATATTAGAAAAGTGGTGTAGGTGGTAGCTTAAATCATGTAAATATTACTTATAAATTGCTCCAAATAAAGTCAGGGAAAACTAGTTAAACAACCCTGAAAAGCGAGTACATTTATATGGATTTTGAAGTAGATTCAAAGGTAGTTTGGGGTCAAATTTACTAGCAAAGAGTACCTTTTTCATTCAAAAAAAGTAAATTTGACCAGAATATTTCCCAAGGAAAAGTTGCTTGGGAATTGTGCGTGCAAATTGTTACCTAGCTTTTCTCAAGTAAATGGCACTCCAAATTTTTTTTCAGTGTACTGCGCAGTGGACCGCGACCTCCTCCAGCTGTTTTTGGGAGTTTTTTTGTCTCTGGACTGCTCCATGGTATGCCTTCTGCCCCCATCGCCTTGCTTTTCCTTTTTTGGACTGTACTAATGAATACAGATATTCTTGCTGCCACATGAATTACATGTGCAGCATTTTTGGTAGGTTGAGCGTTGTTGCACTTCCACCTGAATTGGCATCAGCTGTTGGGGCTCGATTGCGAGGCGGTGCCAGGGTTATTGATGGGTCTTGGCGTCACCGGGGCGCTCATTGTTCCTTGCTGTTCACCTGTCGAGGCTGTGTTGGCGCGCTCCGGTGGCGTGCTCTGGTCTGTCGTGCCATCAGCAGCGTATGTGAAAGGTAGGCATAAAATTACTGGGCGTGTACCGGTGACGGTGCATCATGTGACCGCAGCCATGGTTGTTTTAATTTGCAGCGGGGTTGGTTGTTGAGGACCTGGCGTGCATTTTGGAGGGCTTGCAGGAAGTGCAGTGTCAGCCTCTTGAGGCTAGGATTGCACTGGCTGTGTGTTAAGCTACCTTTGCTCCGGTAAGCTGCCGATGCTTTAAACAAGCAGAAAGCTAACTCAAGCACCATGTGTTGTGTTTGTGTAGCTAAAAGTTATTCTCTGCAGCAGAAAGCTAACTTTAGCACCACATGTTGTGTCTGTCTCAAAGTTAAATGATCTGGTTAGATAATTATTTTTCTTTTTTGTGGTTAGCACAGAGAGGTTGTCACGTTCCGGCTTGGGAGCTTTACGGCACGACCCCAGGATGCAGAGATGAGGACCCAATAGCAGGTAAAAAGGCATTTATTGTTGATACTATGCAGCAGACGAACGCACTAGCATGTTCAACAGAGAAAACAACATCAATGACCCAACAAAGAAAGGAGCGCGCACCTGAACCAAATAGGCATCACAAATAATGAGAAACGGGTGCGGGAGATAATGGACATCAACTGAAAACACAACAGAGCAACACAGGAAGGAAATACAAAACAAGGGCATGAACAAGGAACTGAGGAAAACTAAGAGCTGTCACGAGGGGGTGAAACCCGATCGTGACAGACGTTAAACTATTTGTTGGCAAATTCAGGTTCAACATTCAGGGTGTGTGTGTGTGTGTGTGTGTGTGTAAAATGTTTCAGATTGAATAGTTTAACAGGCTAACACATATTGTTTGAAGCAATGTCGGTGTGTTCTGTTGTACTTTGCTAGCTCTGACAGAGGTTTAAACTTCAAAAGTGGTGCCCTGTCAAATAATATTTTGTGTGTGTTTTCAGGTTGCTGCAACGAACGTGACTTGGCACTGTAAGTTCTGTTCAGCTTTTTTTTACCACTAGAACATCTATTTAAACACTAGATTGCAGCACAACCACTTTTCAAAAATGAGCCCACTCCCATGCCTCCATGATGATTGCATGTGCACATTTCAGACACTTGGTGCGCTGAGTAGTCACCTGTCAAGATATCATACTCAAAAACAAAACAGCGGTGCAAGGGAAAATCAGGAACTTGTGACTTTTTAGTGTCCCTTATGCACATCTGAGCAACCATTTTCAGTCTGTACTCCTCAGTCACATAAGATCACACTTAAAAAAGCACGAGACAGAGGTATAGTATATAAAATAATTATCTAACCAGATCATTTAACTTTTAAATAGACACAACACATGGTGCTAGAGTTAGCACAAATGTATACTCTTCATTGAACGCCATAAAAGTAGAGTGCACCAGGGGAGTCTTGCATCAGACTTTTCTAGTGACATTGTCTTTGAGCATACTCACAATCAACATGCTTTCGGCTAGCTATATTTTCCTAATAACACGGTATCTATAGACATTAACTGTAGATACTGTACAAGGTGAGCTGATCCAAGAGCAGCCCCAGTCCTGTTTTTGTGAATGATTATATTTTGTTGTTGTTGACATGTGCTGGCAATTTGCTCCTCATGTGCAGGAATGTTGTTGACAAATGGTATGACGTTATTGTACATTTTTAGATGCACGTAACAGTCACTTGGCGCGCGCGCTTTTATTTTGAATTTCTTCCAAACCCCGCCGACGGCAGCAGTCCGCAGTCGCAGCAGCAGTGCGCTTTCGTCACTGGTGAGTAGCATGTCTTTATCTCTATCATGTAATATTCTCGTATTAAACCAACATTACCACAGACGTATTGTGAGCTAAGCCAATGGTAAATTTGCAAAAGTGCCTATTTGAACTGTGCTAATGTTCTGGCTAACAAGTGTTTTGGCTAACCTTCTAGCAAACAAATGGTTTAGCTAACGTTTATAGTTAGTTAAATAAACAAAGGTGCAGTAGTACTATGGGGCCAGATATTGACCCCAGTCATTTAAGAAGGGACGTTTTTTTTTGGTCTTGTTTTTGATAGTGTTACTCAACAGCTTGATGTGTTGCTTTCAGGGATTCAATGAGTTTAATTATCATCTCATCAGTTGATGTGTGTGAGTGCATATGTCATAACTTAGAAGAGAGTTAGGAGTCTTAGGAGAGAAAAAGTCACCCATTGTTCAACATCTAGGCTGGCCGGACAGTCATAGCTAGTATATAGTTTGTGCTGAAATTGTGAATTTGACCTGAAATTGTATTTTACAGTTGGTGGGTGAATGTTGACCACAAAGCATTTACCTGTGCAAAAACAATTATAGAAAGTGCCCCTTGTTAACTTCTCTCAACCATTGTCTTCCTGTCCCATTGAGAATTGTCCAGATCACACTGCCAGAAAGTGTTCTTTGCCACGTGAGTCATGTATTAGTTTGCCACATTTGCACAATGTACATGTTGTCAGTTTGTGCTCATCTGTCATTTTCAGTTCTGATATTACTGCACTTGCAAGCTCAAATTGTAGTAGGCCATGTGACGTGCATGATGACCACGAGTTGGCGGTACATACCAAGTAGAAACAGCAGTAGATTACAGTGACCCCTAGTTGGCAGTGCATAGCAAGTAGGAATAGCAGTACATTAAATTGACCACTAGATGGTGATATTTACCGAGTAGAGTAGCAGCGGTACATTAAAGTGACCACTAGATGGTGCTATTAACAGAGTAGAGTAGAATAGCAGTACTATAAAGTGACCACTAGTTGGCTTTACATAGCAAGTAGAAACAGCAGTACAGTAAAGTGACCACTAGATGGGGCTATTCACCAAGTAGAATGGCAGCAGGGACCACGGACTGACTTTTAAAAACAAGGGCCGCTGGCTTTAAGTAGCCAATGACTTGTGACTTTGTATTAACCACAAGTGATGATCCCCCGTTGACAACCAGGGTTAGGGTTAGGGTTAGGGTCCGGGGTTGGAGTCAGGGGTTAGGATGAACTGAAGTGTTCATGCTGTCTTCTCCTGACAATAGAGTCACAAGTTAGCAAAGGTGGGGTGTTTGTGCTTCCGGGTTCTTCTGTTGATCCCGAAGGACAACACCAGTTTTTCCACCTTTGTGGGAACGATTGCCTTGGCAAGAAGGTCTTTGGCATTCCTGAAGGTGTCCCCCGGAAAAAGCTGTCCACCTGCAGGTCTGGGAAGTCATTTGGTGGGAACTGGGACAGATTGGAATCTCCCAGGATGACGAATCTCTTCCGAACGGCAAGTTGGTGTGCCGATGACGCTGGACCAGTTGCTTTTGGCTCCCGCTGATTGAGCCGGACATAGAACTGTCGAAGCTGATGTCCGCCAGTATATCTTCCCATTGGCCTTCTTTTTCCGCAGGTGACTCCCTTGGTGGCGTAAGTAGTGGGGCGTCGTCAAGCAAATTCTCTGACTCCCAACAGCAAAGGGCCTATGTGGCCCGAGTTGGTAGGGGACTGGGTGTTAGAATAAAATGTAAATACAATTATTATAGCGCTAGTTAATGTTAGAATAAAATGTAAAGTCAATCATTATAGTGTTATCACCCTTATATCCTTTTGCTTAGACAATAGCCTTGAGTGTTTTGATGCAGCATTCCCAGGCGCTGACCAGCTACTCCCAACACCACTAATCTTGCAGGTGCCTGGAAATGCCAGCAGCAACCTTGAAGAAGTTTCATCATGCAAAATGTGCCGAGATAAGAACACATGCACAAAAAGTAATTATTCTCACATACACACACACAGACAACAAGTACAGCTTGTGCAACTGCTTGCTTCCCCCTCCCCTTAGAGATGCACAACCATGTATTAGGGACCTCCTAAAGAAAATAAAAAGAGAGGTGCATGAATGGCATACTCAGAGTGGAGCAGCATGTCACTGGGTATGTTGTTTCATTCTCCTCGCTGCGAGAAACTTTAAATATTGTTGTCTGTCTCTTCTGTACTTAAGTGTTTTTATAAGTGTCACAGGAGTTTGAACCTGACACTGGGGGGTAACGGATTCCCCTCGCGCCATCTGATCCAAGAGCAGGTACAGCCTCCCACTCCCTCACCCCAGCCCCCCCCCCCCCCCCCAGCCTTCTTACACTTGTGCCCAACCTGTGGAGGGCAGTAATACGCCTTGGAGCGTTGAAACAAAAGAGGAAGAAGACAGACTGGCAGAGAATGGTGGTATCAACGGACCAGCTAACCAAAGGAAACATAAGTAGTCTGCGCTGCGCCGTTGGGTAAGTAGTCAACATAGATCTCGTTTGAATGTTTGTTTCAGGTGGTTCAACATTTTTAAACGGACTGAGTCACGTTATGTAAAAAGTAACTGTTAGGTTAACAGCAAGCTAACAGCAAGCTAACATGAAAAGTTTCCAATTAATGTTGCCAATGAATGTTACAGTGCATCCGGAAAGTATTCACAGCGCTTCACTTTTTCCACATTTTGTCATGTTACAGCCCCATTCCAAATTGTATTAATTTAATGTCTTACCTCAAAATTCTACACAATACTCCATTATGACAATGTGAAAAAGTTTTTTTTTTTTAATTTATTAAAAATGGAAAACAAAAAAAATCACATTTACATAAGTATTCACAGCCTTTGCCATGAAGCTCAAAATTGAGCTCAGGTGCATCTTTTTTCCACTGATCATCCTTGAGATCTTTCTACAGCTCAATTGGAGTCCACCTGCAGTAAATTCAGTTGATTGGACATGATTTGGAAATATAATAACTGTCTATATAAGGTCCCACAGTTGACTGTGCATGTCAGAGCACAAACGCCAAGCATGAAGTCAAAAGAACTGTCTGTAGACCTGCGAGACAGGATTGTCTTGAGGCACAAATCTGGGGAAGGATACAGAAACATTTCTGCTGCTTTGAAGGTCCCAATGAGCACAGTGGCCTCCATTATTCGACTAGTCAGGATAGAAGGACAAATGAATGCAGCAATATTTTCATCCAGGATATCTCTATATATTGCTGCATTCATTTTTCCTTCTATCCTATTTCAGCAGCAGGAA